>NW_027140572.1:202500-1459299 GCF_036365525.1 Heterodontus francisci
TATAAGTCTCAGGGTCTGGGCTGTGGTGTGTGGGTGTGTGTGCATATAGAAAAGTATGAGTGTATCGACTGTGGTGTGTGTGTGTGTGTGTGTGTGTGTGTGTGTGTGTGTGTGTGTGTGTGTGTGTGTGTGTGTGTGTGTGTGTGTGTGTGTGTGTGTGTGTGTAAAGATATAATTCTCAGGGCCTGGACTGTGGTGTGTGTGTGTGTGTATCTATATAAGTCTCAGTGCATGGACTGCGGTGTGTGTGTGTGTGTGTATATATATATAATTCTCAAGGTCTGGACTGTGGTGTCTGCGTGCATATACTTATATACCTCAGGGCCTGGACTGTGGTGTGTGTGTGTATATATATAAGTCTCAGGGCCTGGACCGTGTTGTGTGTGTGTTTATATATAAGTCTCAGGGCCTGGACTGTGGTGTGCGTGTATATATATATAAGTCTCAGGGCCTGGACCGTGGTGTGTGTGTGTATGTATATATATGTCTCAGGGCATGGACTGTGGTGTGCGTGTGTACATATATAGGTCTCAGGGCCTGGACTGTGGTGTGTTTGCATATATATATATATCTAAGTCTCAGTTCCTGGACTGTGGTGTGTGCGTGTGTATATGTATATATAAGTCTCAGGGCCTGGACTGTGGAGTGTGTGTGTATATATTTATATACCTCAGGGCCTGGACTGTGGTGTGTGTTTTTGTATATACATATGTCTCAGGGCCTGGACTGTGGTGTGTGTGTGTTTGTATATACATAAGTCTCAGGGCCTGGACTGTGGTGTGTGTGTGTGTGTGTATATGTAAGTCTCAGGGTCTGGACTGTGGTGTGTGTGTGTATATGTATATATAAGTCTCAGGGACTGGACTGTGATGTGTGTGTGTATATATTTATATATAAGTCTCAGGGCCTGGACTGTGGTGTGTGTGTGTGTATATGTATATATAAGTCTCAGGGACTGGACTGTGATGTGTGTGTGTATATATTTATATACCTCAGGGCCTGGACTGTGGTGTGTGTTTTTGTATATACATATGTCTCAGGGCCTGGACTGTGGTGTGTGTGTGTTTGTATATACATAAGTCTCAGGGCCTGGACAGTGGTGTGTGTGTGTGTGTGTATATATAAGTCTCAGGGTCTGGACTGTGGTGTGTGTGTGTATATATACAAGAGCCAGGGCCTGGATTGTGGTGTGTGTGTGTGTGTGTATATAGATATATATAATTCTCAGGGCCTGGACTGGTGTGTGGGTGTGTGTGTACATATATAATTCTCAGGGGCTGGACTGTGGAGTGTGTGTGTTTATATATAAGTATCAGGGCCTGGACTGTAGTGTGTGTGTCTATATATACAAGAGTCAGGCCCTGGATTGTGGTGTGTGTGTGTGTGTATATAGATATATATAAGAATCAGGGCCTGGACTGGTGTGTGTGTGTGTACATATATATAATTCTCAGTGCCTGGACTGTGGAGTGTGTGTGTTTATATATAAGTATCAGGGCCTGGACTGTGGTGTATGTGTGTGTATATATATATATATATATATATATATATATATATATATATATATATATATATATAAGTCTCAGGGCCTGGACTGGTGTGTGTGTGTGTGTATATATATATAGGTCTCAGGGTCTGGACTGTGGTGTGTGTGTATATATATATGTATAAGTCTCAGGGTCTGGACTGTGGTGTGTGTGTGTGTGTATATATAAGTCTCAGGGCCTGGACTGTGGTGCGTGTATATATATATATCTATATATAAGTCTCAGGGCCTGGAGTGTGGTGTGTGTGTATATATATATCGAAGTCTCAGGGTCTGGACTGTGGTGTGTGTGTGTATATGTATATATAAGTCTCAGGTCTGGACTGTGGTGTGTGTGTATATATATATATATATATAAGTCTCAGTTCCTGGACTGTGGTGTGTGTGTGTGTCTATGTATATATAAGTCTCAGGGCCTGGACTGTGGTGTGTGTGTGTATATATTTATATACCTCAGGGCCTGGACTGTGGTGTGTGTGTGTATATACTTATATACCTCAGGGCCTGGACTGTGGTGTGTGTTTTTGTATATACATATGTCTCAGGGCCTGGACTGTGGTGTGTGTGTGTTTGTATATACATAAGTCTCAGGGCCTGGACTGTGGTGTGTGTGTGTGTGTATATATAAGTCTCAGGGTCTGGACTGTGGTGTGTGTGTGTGTATATACAAGAGCCAGGGCCTGGATTGTGGTGTGTGTGTGTGTGTATATAGATATATATAAGTCTCAGGGCCTGGACTGGTGTGTGTGTGTGTGTATATATATAATTTTCAGGGGCTGGACTGTGGAGTGTGTGTGTGTATATATAAGTATCAGGGCCTGGACTGTAGTGTGTGTGTGTATATATACAAGAGTCAGGGCCTGGATTGTGGTGTGTGTGTGTATATAGATATATATAAGAATCAGGGCCTGGACTGGTGTGTGTGTGTGTGTGTGTGTATATAATTCTCAGGGCCTGGACTGTGGAGTGTGTGTGTTTATATATAAGTATCAGGGCCTGGACTGTGGTGTATGTGTGTGTATATATATATATATATATATAAGTCTCAGGGCCTGGACTGGTGTGTGTGTGGATATATATAAAGGTCTCATGGTCTGGACTGTGGTGTGTGTGTATATATATATGTATAAGTCTCAGGGTCTGGACTGTGGTGTGTGTGTGTGTGTGTATATATAAGTCTCAGGGCCTGGACTGTGGTGTGTGTATATATATATATATATATAGGTCTCAGGGCCTGGACATTGGTGTTTGTGTGTGTGTATATATATATAAGTCTCGAGGCCTGGAGTGTGGTGTGTGTGTATATATATATATCGAAGTCTCAGGGTCTGGACTGTTGTGTGTGTGTATATATATATCGAAGTCTCAGGGTCTGGACTGTGGTGTGTGTGTGTTTGTCTATATATGTCTCAGGGCCTGGACTGTGGTGTGTGTGTATATATATAAGTCTCAGTGTCTGGACTGTGGTGTGTCTGTATATATATATATATATATATAAGTATCAGGGCCTGGACTGTGGTGTGTGTGTGTGTGCACATATATAAGTCTCAGTGTCTGGGCTGTGGTGTGTGTGTGTGTATATATGTGTATGTCTCAAGGTCTGGGCTTTGGTGTGTGCGTCTGTATATAAATATGTCTCAGGGTCTGGACTGTGGTGAGTGTGTGTGTATATATATATAAGTCTCAGGGCCTGGACTGTGGTGTGTGTGTGTACATATATATACAAGTCTCAGGGCCTGGACTGTGGTGTATGTGTGTGTTTATATATAAGTCTCAGGGCATGGACTGTGGTGTGTGTGTGTATGTATATATATAAGTCTCAGGGCCTGGACTGTGGTGAGTGTGTGTGTATATATATAAGTCTCAGGGCCTGGACTGTGGTATGTGTGTGTGTGTGTATATAAGTCTCAGGGCCTGGACTGTGGTGTGTGTGTGTATATATATAAGTCTCAGGGCCTGGACTGTGGTAATTGTGTGTGTGTGTGTATATAAGTCTCAGGGCCTGGGCTGTGGTGTGTGTGTGTATATATATAAGTCTCAGGGCATGGACTGTGGTGTGTGTGTATGTGTATATATATAAGTCTCAGGGCCTGCACTGTGGTATGTGTGTGTGTGTATATATTTAAGTCTCAGGGTCTGGACTGTGGTATGTGTGTGTGTGTGTGAGTGTGTGTGTGTGCGAATATATATAAGTCTCAGGGTCTGGGCTGTGGTGTTTGTGTGTGTGTGTATGTGTGTGTGTGTGTGCATATATATAAGTCTCAGGGTCTGGGCTGTGGTGTGTGGGTGTGTCTGCGTGTGTGCATATATATAAGTCTCAGTGCCTGGGCTGTGGTGTGTGTCTGTGTGCATATATATAAGTCTCAGTGTCTGGGCTGTGGTGTTTGTGTGTGTGTGTATGTGTGCATATATATAAGTCTCAGGGTCTGGTCTGTGGTATGTGGGTGTGTCTGCGTGTGTGCATACATATCAGTCTCAGGGTCTGGACTGTGGTGTGTGTTTGTGTGTGCATATAGAAAAGTCTGAGTGTCTGGGCTGTGGTGTGTGTGTGTGTGTGTGTGTGTGTAAAGATATAATTCTCAGGGCCTGGACTGTGGTGTGTGTGTTTATATATATATATAAGTCTCAGGGTCTGGACTGTGGTGTGTGTGTGTGTGTGTGTGTATATATATAATTCTCAGGGCCTGGACTGTGGTGTGTGTTTTTGTATATACATATGTCTCAGGGCCTGGACTGTGGTGTGTGTGTGTTTGAATATACATAAGTCTCAGGGCCTGGACTGTGGTGTGTTTGTGTGTGTGTATATATAAGTCTCAGGGTCTGGACTGTGGTGTGTGTGTGTATATATATATATAAGTCTCAGTTCCTGGACTGTGGTGTGTGTGTGTGTATATGTATATAGAAGTCTCAGGGACTGGACTGTGGTGTGTGTGTGTGTATATGTATATATAAGTCTCAGGGACTGGACTGTGGTGTGTGTGTGTATATATTTATATACCTCAGGGCCTGGACTGTGGAGTGTGTTTTTGTATATACATATGTCTCAGGGCCTGGACTGTGGTGTGTGTGTGTTTGTATATACATAAGTCTCAGGGCCTGGACAGTGGTGTGTGTGTGTGTGTATATATAAGTCTCAGGGTCTGGACTGTGGTGTGTGTGTGTATATATACAAGAGCCAGGGCCTGGATTGTGGTGTGTGTGTGTGTGTGTGTATATAGATATATATAATTCTCAGGGCCTGGACTGGTGTGTGTGTGTGTGTATATATATAATTCTCAGGGGCTGGACTGTGGAGTGTGTGTGTTTATATATAAGTATCAGGGCCTGGACTGTAGTGTGTGTGTCTATATATACAAGAGTCAGGGCCTGGATTGTGGTGTGTGTGTGTGTGTATATAGATATATATAAGAATCAGGGCCTGGACTGGTGTGTGTGTGTGTGTGTATATATATATAATTCTCAGTGCCTGGACTGTGGAGTGTGTGTGTTTATATATAAGTATCAGGGCCTGGACTGTGGTGTATGTGTGTGTATATATATATATATATATATATATATATATATATATAAGTCTCAGGGCCTGGACTGGTGTGTGTGTGTGTATATATATATAGGTCTCAGGGTCTGTACTGTGGTGTGTGTGTATATATATATGTATAAGTCTCAGGGTCTGGACTGTGGTGTGTGTGTGTGTGTGTATATATAAGTCTCAGGGACTGGACTGTGGTGCGTGTATATATATATATCGAAGTCTCAGTGTCTGGACTGTTGTGTTTGTGTATATATACATCGAAGTTTCAGGGTCTGGACTGTGGTGTGTGTGTGTGTTTGTCTATATATGTCTCAGGGCCTGGACTGTGGTGTGTGTGTATCTATATATATAAGTCTCAATGTCTAGACTGTGGTGTGTCTGTATATATATATATATATAAGTATCAGGGCCTGGACTGTGGTGTGTGTGTGTGTGCACATATCTAAGTCTCAGTGTCTGGGCTGTGGTGTGTGTGTGTGTATATATGTGTATGTCTCAAGGTCTGGGCTTTGGTGTGTGTGTCTGTATATAAATATGTCTCAGGGTCTGGACTGTGGTGAGTGTGTGTGTATATATATATAAGTATCAGGGCTTAGACTGTGGTGTGTGTGTATATATATATATATATATATATATATCTAAGTCTCAGTGCCTGGACTGTGGTGTGTGTGTATATATATATATAAGTCTCAGGGCCTGGACTGTGGTGTATGTGTGTGTATATATATAAGTCTCAGGGCCTGGACTGTGGTGTATGTGTGTGTATATATATAAATCTCAGGGCATGGACTGTGGTGTGTGTGTATGTGTATATATAAGTCTCAGGGCCTGGACTGTGGTGAGTGTGTGTGTATATATATAAGTCTCGGGGCATGGACTGTGGTGTGTGTGTATGTATATATATAAGTCTCAGGGCCTGGACTGTGGTGAGTGTGTGTGTATATATATAAGTCTCAGGGCCTGGACTGTGGTATGTGTGTGTGTGTGTATATAGGTCTCAGGGCATGGACTGTGGTGTGGTGTGTGTATATATTTAAGTCTCAGGGTCAGGACTGTGGTGTGTGTGTGTGTGCGAATATATATAAGTCTCAGGGTCTGGGCTGTAGTGTTTGTGTGTGTGTGTATGTGTGTGTGTGTGTGTGTGTGCATATATATAAGTCTCAGGGTCTGGGCTGTGGTGTGTGGGTGTGTCTGCGTGTGTGCATATATATAAGTCTCAGTGCCTGGGCTGTGGTGTGTGTCTGTGTGCATATATATAAGTCTCAGTGGCTGGGCTGTGGTGTTTGTGTGTGTGTGTATGTGTGTGTGTGTGTGTGTGTGTGTGTGTGCATATATATAAGTCTCAGGGTCTGGTCTGTGGTGTGTGGGTGTGTCTGCGTGTGTGCATATATATCAGTCTCAGGGTCTGGACTGTGGTGTGTGTTTGTGTGTGCATATAGAAAAGTCTGAGTGTCTGGGCTGTGGTGTGTGTGTGTGTGTGTGTGTAAAGATATAATTCTCAGGGCCTGGACTGTGGTGTGTGTGTTTATATATATATATAAGTCTCAGGGTCTGGACTGTGGTGTGTGTGTGTGTGTGTATATATATAATTCTCAGGGCCTGGACTGTGGTGTGTGTTTTTGTATATATATAGTCTCAGGGCCTGGACTGTGGTGTGTGTGTGTTTGTATCTATATAAGTCTCAGTGAATGGACTGCGGTGTGTGTGTGTATATATATATAATTCTCAAGGTCTGGACTGTGGTGTCTGTGTGTATATACTTATATACCTCAGGGCCTGGACTGTGGTGTGTGTGTGTTTGAATATACATAAGTCTCAGGGCCTGGACTGTGGTGTGTGTGTGTGTGTGTGTATATAAGTCTCAGGGTCTGGACTGTGGTGTGTGTGTGTATATATATATATAAGTCTCAGTTCCTGGACTGTGGTGTGTGTGTGTGTATATGTATATATAAGTCTCAGGGACTGGACTGTGGTGTGTGTGTGTATATATTTATATACCTCAGGGCCTGGACTGTGGAGTGTGTTTTTGTATATACATATGTCTCAGGGCCTGGTCTGTGGTGTGTGTTTTTGTATATACATAAGTCTCAGGGCCTGGACTGTGGTGTGTGTTTTTGTATATACATAAGTCTCAGGGCCTGGACAGTGGTGTGTGTGTGTGTGTATATATAAGTCTCAGGGTCTGGACTGTGGTGTGTGTGTGTATATATACAAGAGCCAGGGCCTGGGTTGTGGTGTGTGTGTGTGTGTGTATATAGATATATATAATTCTCAGGGCCTGGACTGGTGTGTGTGTGTGTGTATATATATAATTCTCAGGGGCTGGACTGTGGAGTGTGTGTGTTTATATAATTATCAGGGCCTGGACTGTAGTGTGTTTGTCTATATATACATGAGTCAGGGCCTGGATTGTGGTGTGTGTGTGTGTGTATATAGATATATATAAGAATCAGGGCCTGGACTGGTGTGTGTGTGTGTGTGTATATATATATATAATTCTCAGTGCCTGGACTGTGGAGTGTGTGTGTTTATATATAAGTATCAGGGCCTGGACTGTGGTGTATGTGTGTGTATATATATATATATATATAAGTCTCAGGGCCTAGACTGGTGTGTGTGTGTGTGTATATATATATATAGGTCTCAGGGTCTGTACTGTGGTGTGTGTGTATATATATATGTATAAGTCTCAGGGTCTGGACTGTGGTGTGTGTGTGTGTGTATATATAAGTCTCAGGGCCTGGACTGTTGTTTTTGTGTATATATATATCGAAGTTTCAGGGTCTGGACTGTGGTGTGTGTGTGTTTGTCTATATATGTCTCAGGGCCTGGACTGTGGTGTGTGTGTATCTATATATATAAGTCTCAGTGTCTGGACTGTGGTGAGTCTGTATATATATATATATATATATATATATATATATATATATAAGTATCAGGGCCTGGACTGTGGTGTGTGTGTGTGTGCACATATCTAAGTCTCAGTGTCTGGGCTGTGGTGTGTGTGTGTGTATATATGTGTATGTCTCAAGGTCTGGGCTTTGGTGTGTGTGTCTGTATATAAATATGTCTCAGGGTCTGGACTGTGGTGAGTGTGTGTCTATATTTATCTAAGTCTCAGTGCCTGGACTGTGGTGTGTGTGTGTATATATATATAAGTCTCAGGGCCTGGACTGTGGTGTATGTGTGTGTATATATATAAGTCTCAGGGCATGGACTGTGGTGTATGTGTGTGTATATATATAAGTCTCAGGGCATGGACTGTGGTGTGTGTGTGATGTATATATATAAGTCTCAGGGCCTGGACTGTGGTGTATGTGTGTGTATATATATAAGTCTCAGGGCATGGACTGTGGTGTATGTGTGTGTATATATATAAGTCTCAGGGCATGGACTGTGGTGTGTGTGTATGTATATATATATAAGTCTCAGGGCCTGGACTGTGGTGAGTGTGTGTGTATATATATAAGTCTCAGGGCCTGGACTGTGGTATGTGTGTGTGTATATAAGTCTCAGGGCCTGGACTGTGGTATGTGTGTATGTATATATATAAGTCTCAGGGCCTGGACTGTGGTGTGTGTGTGTGTGTGTATATATATAATTCTCAGGGCCTGGACTGTGGTGTGTGTTTTTGTATATATATAGTCTCAGGGCCTGGACTGTGGTGTGTGTGTGTTTGTATCTATATAAGTCTCAGTGAATGGACTGCGGTGTGTGTGTGTATATATATATAATTCTCAAGGTCTGGACTGTGGTGTCTGTGTGTATATACTTATATACCTCAGGGCCTGGACTGTGGTGTGTGTGTGTTTGAATATACATAAGTCTCAGGGCCTGGACTGTGGTGTGTGTGTGTGTGTGTGTGTATATAAGTCTCAGGGTCTGGACTGTGGTGTGTGTGTGTATATATATATATAAGTCTCAGTTCCTGGACTGTGGTGTGTGTGTGTGTATATGTATATATAAGTCTCAGGGACTGGACTGTGGTGTGTGTGTGTATATATTTATATACCTCAGGGCCTGGACTGTGGAGTGTGTTTTTGTATATACATATGTCTCAGGGCCTGGTCTGTGGTGTGTGTTTTTGTATATACATAAGTCTCAGGGCCTGGACTGTGGTGTGTGTTTTTGTATATACATAAGTCTCAGGGCCTGGACAGTGGTGTGTGTGTGTGTATATATATAAGTCTCAGGGTCTGGACTGTGGTGTGTGTGTGTATATATACAAGAGCCAGGGCCTGGGTTGTGGTGTGTGTGTGTGTGTGTATATAGATATATATAATTCTCAGGGCCTGGACTGGTGTGTGTGTGTGTGTATATATATAATTCTCAGGGGCTGGACTGTGGAGTGTGTGTGTTTATATAATTATCAGGGCCTGGACTGTAGTGTGTTTGTCTATATATACATGAGTCAGGGCCTGGATTGTGGTGTGTGTGTGTGTGTATATAGATATATATAAGAATCAGGGCCTGGACTGGTGTGTGTGTGTGTGTGTATATATATATATAATTCTCAGTGCCTGGACTGTGGAGTGTGTGTGTTTATATATAAGTATCAGGGCCTGGACTGTGGTGTATGTGTGTGTATATATATATATATATATAAGTCTCAGGGCCTAGACTGGTGTGTGTGTGTGTGTATATATATATATAGGTCTCAGGGTCTGTACTGTGGTGTGTGTGTATATATATATGTATAAGTCTCAGGGTCTGGACTGTGGTGTGTGTGTGTGTGTGTATATATAAGTCTCAGGGCCTGGACTGTTGTTTTTGTGTATATATATATCGAAGTTTCAGGGTCTGGACTGTGGTGTGTGTGTGTTTGTCTATATATGTCTCAGGGCCTGGACTGTGGTGTGTGTGTATCTATATATATAAGTCTCAGTGTCTGGACTGTGGTGAGTCTGTATATATATATATATATATATATATATATATAAGTATCAGGGCCTGGACTGTGGTGTGTGTGTGTGTGCACATATCTAAGTCTCAGTGTCTGGGCTGTGGTGTGTGTGTGTGTATATATGTGTATGTCTCAAGGTCTGGGCTTTGGTGTGTGTGTCTGTATATAAATATGTCTCAGGGTCTGGACTGTGGTGAGTGTGTGTCTATATTTATCTAAGTCTCAGTGCCTGGACTGTGGTGTGTGTGTGTATATATATATAAGTCTCAGGGCCTGGACTGTGGTGTATGTGTGTGTATATATATAAGTCTCAGGGCATGGACTGTGGTGTATGTGTGTGTATATATATAAGTCTCAGGGCATGGACTGTGGTGTGTGTGTGATGTATATATATAAGTCTCAGGGCCTGGACTGTGGTGTATGTGTGTGTATATATATAAGTCTCAGGGCATGGACTGTGGTGTATGTGTGTGTATATATATAAGTCTCAGGGCATGGACTGTGGTGTGTGTGTATGTATATATATATAAGTCTCAGGGCCTGGACTGTGGTGAGTGTGTGTGTATATATATAAGTCTCAGGGCCTGGACTGTGGTATGTGTGTGTGTGTGTGTATATAAGTCTCAGGGCCTGGACTGTGGTATGTGTGTATGTATATATATAAGTCTCAGGGCCTGGACTGTGGTGTGTGTGTGTGTGTGCGAATATATATAAGTCTCAGGGTCTGGGCTGTGGTGTTTGTGTGTGTGTGTGTGTGTGTGTGTGTGTGTGTGTGTGTGTGTGTGTGTGTGTGTGTGTGTGTGTGTGTGCATATATATAAGTCTCAGTGCCTGTGCTGTGGTGTGTGTCTGTGTGCATATATATAATTCTCAGTGTCTGGGCTGTGGTGTGTGTGTGTGTGTGTGTGTTTGTGTGTGCATATATATCAGTCTCAGGGTCTGGACTGTGGTGTGTGTTTATGTGTGCATCTCGAAAAGTCTGAGTGTCTGGGCTGTGGTGTGTCTGTGTGTGTGTGTGTGTGTGCGTGCGTGCGTGTGTGTGTGTGTGTGTGTGTGTGTAAAAATATAAGTCTCAGGGTCTGGACTGTGGTGTGTGCGTGTGTGTGTAAATATATAAGTCTCAGGGTCTGGACTGTGGTGTGTGCGTGTGTGTGTGCATATATATACTCTCAGGGTCTGGGCTTTGTGTCTGAGTGCATATATATAAGTGTGAGGCCCTGGACTGTGGTGTGTGTGTGTGATATATATATATATATATATGTCTCATGGTTTGGACTGTGTGGTGTGTGTGTGTGTGCATATATATAATTCTCAGGGCCTGGGCATTGGTGTGTGTGTGTGTGTGTGTGTGTGTGTGTGTGTGTGTGTGTGTGTGTGTGTGTGTGTGTGTGTGTGTGTGTGTGTGTGTGCATATATATAATTCTCAGGGCCTGGGCTGTGGTGTGTGTGTGTGTATGTGTGTGTGTGCATATATATAAGTGTCAGGGTCTAGGCTTTGTGTGTGTGTGTGTATTTATGTGTGTGCATGTATATAAGTCTCAGGGTCTGTACTGTGGTGTGTGTGTGTGTGTGTGTGCATATATATACTCTCAGGGTCTGGCTTTGTGTTCTCTGTGTGTGTGCATATATATAAGTCTCACGGTCTGGGCTGTGGTGTATGTGTGTGTGTTTCTGTGTGTGTGTGTTTGTATCTATATGTCTCAGGGCCTGGTCTGTGGTGTGTGTGTGTGTATATATTTATACATCTCAGGTCCTGGACTGTGGTGTGCGTGTGTGTGTGTGTGTCTGTGTGTGTGTGTGTTCATTTATTTCAGTCTCAGGGTCTGGGCTGGGGTGTGTCCATGGAGACTGACATTAATTACAGTCTCTGCTTCACTCTCTACAGATGCTGCCAGACCTGCCGAGTATTTCCAGCATTTCTTGTTTTTACTTCAGATTCCCAGCTTCTGCAGTATTTTGCTTTTATTATAACAATTACCCTTTGTTTCTTGCCACTGAGCCCATTTTGTATTTTTGGGTGAACAAGTTTCTCCTCAACTCCCCGCTAATCCTTCTACCAAGCACTTGAAGTCACTGCCCCCTAGTCACTGATCTCTCTGCTCAGGTGAATAGACTCTTCACCTCCACTCTATCCAGGCCCCACAAAATTATGTCCATTTCAATCGGATCTCCCTTCAGCCTTCACTGTTCCAAGTATAATAGCCCCAGCCTATCTCATCTTTCTTCAGAGCTGCATTTTTCCAGTCCTTGTAAATCTCCTCAGTCGCCTCTCTCGTGCAATTACATCCTTTGTGTAATGAGGTGACCAGAACTACACACAGTACTCAGGTTGTGGCCTAACCAATGATTTATACAGTTCTAGTTTAACCTCCCTGCTCCTGTATTCTGTACCTCAGCTAATAAGGGAAAGGATTCCATATGCCTTCTTAACCACCTTATCGACCTGAACTGCTACCTGCAGGGATCAGTGGACATTGACTCCAAGGTCCCTCACTTGCTCCACACTTCTCAGTATTTTCCGATTGATCGTCTATCCCTTTGCCTTGTCTGACCTCCTCAATTACATCGTCTCATACTTAACCAGATTGAATTCCATTTGACACTTTTCTGCCATCAATATTTTCGAGCAGCCTACAGCTATCCTCCTCGCTATCTACCGCACGGCCAATCTGTGTACCATCTGCAAACATCTTGATCATGCCCCCTACATTTACGTTCAAATCGTTAATATGCACCACTAAAAGCAGGGGACCCAGTACTGAGCCCTGTGGAACGCCACTGGAAACAGACCTCAAGTCAGTAAATCACCCGTCAACAAACAGCCTTTGTTTCCTGTCACTGAGACAATTTTGTATCCAGCTTGCTGCAGTTCCCTGGATTCCATGGGATTTTATTTTTTTTAACTAGTATTCCACATGGGACCTTGTCAAAAGCCTTGTCAAAATCCATGTAGACCATATCAACTGCACTACCCTCATCTATCATCCTTACTACGTCGTCGAAAAATTCAATCAAGTTGTTCAAACAATATCTTCCCTGATCAAATCCATGCTGACTGTCCTTGATTGACCTGAGCCTTTCTAAGTGACAGTTTATCCTGTCTCACAGAATAGATTCCAACAATGTGCCCACTACTGAGATTACACTGACTGGTCTGCAATCATTCGGTCTATCCCTTGCTCCCTTTTTAAAGAGGTACAATGTTAACAGTTCACCAATCCTCTGGCACTACACCTGTATCCAGTGAGGATTGGAAAATGATGGTCAGACCCTCTGCTATTTCCTCTCTCACTTCTTTTGACATCCTGGAATACATTTCATCTGGCCCTGGTGATTTACCAACTTTCAAGGATGCTAATCCCATTAATACTTCCTCTCTCCCTATGTATATCACATCCAATAATTCACTCTCCTCCTCCTTAAACACAATATCTGCATCGTCCCCTCTTCTGTTAAGAGAGATACAAAGTATTCATTAAGAACCATACCAACATCTTCCGCCCCGACTCATGTATATCCACTTATGGATATAGATTTTCAAAAGGCCTGTGATCAAATGACATTTCATAGACTTGTCATGACATGGATTAATGTGACAGTGATGGTGTGGATCTGACAGTGACTCAGGGACAGAAAGCAGAGAGAAGTGGTGAACAGTCATTGTTCAGACTGGAGGTGGAGGGGAGAATACAGTACTGTTTCTCAGGGTTCGATTCACTCTGCGTGATATCAAGAAATGATTGAAGGCACTGGATACTGCAAAGGCTATGGGCCCTGACAATATTCCGGAAATAGTACTGAATACCTGTGCTCCAGAACTTCCGTTCCCCCATCAAACTGTTCCAGTACAGTTACAACATTGGCCTCTATCCTGCAATGTGGAAAATTGCCCAGGTATGTCCTGCACACAAAAAGCAGGACAAGTCCAACCTGGCCAATTACCGCCCCATCAGCCTCCTCTCAATCATCAGTAAAGTGATGGAAGATGTCATCGACAATGCTACCAAACAGCACTTGCTTAGCAATGACCTGCTCAGTGACGCTCAGTTTGGGTTCCGCCAGGGTCACACCGCTCCTGACCTCATTACAGCCTTGGTGCAAACATGGACAAAGGAGCTGAATTCAATAGGTGAGGTATGAGTGACTGCCCTTGACACCAAGGCAGCATTTGACTGAGTATGGCATCAAGGAGCCCGAGCAAAAATTGAGTCAGCGGGAATCAGGGGGAAAACTCTCTGCTAGTTGGAGTCATACCTAGCACAAAGGAAGATGGTTGTGGTTGTTGCAGGTCAATCAGCTCAGCTCCAGGACATCACTGCAGGAGTTCCTCAGTGTTGTGTCCTAGGCCCAACCATCTTCAGCTGCTTCATAAATGACCTTCCTTTAATGATAAGGTCAGATGTGGGGATGTTTGCTGATGATTGCACAATTTTCAGCACCATTTGTGACTCCTCAAATATTGAAGCAGTCCGTGTAGAAATGCAGCAAGACTTGGACAATGTCAAGGCTTGGGCTGATAATTGGCAAGTATCGTTCACTCTGCACAAGCGCCAGGCAATGACGGTCTCCGACAAGAGATAATCTAATCATCCCCCTTGACATTCAATGACATTACCATAGCTGAATCCCCCACAATCGCATCTTAGGGTCTACCATTGAACAGATACTGAACAGGAGTAGCCATATAAATACCATGGCTAAAAGAGCAGGTCATCGGCGAGGAATCCTGAGGCGAGTAACTCACCTCCTGACTCACCAAAGCCAGTCAACCATCTACAAGGCACAAGTCAGGAGTGTGATGGAATATTCCCTACTTGCCTGGATGGGTGGAGCTCCAAAAACACTCAAGAAGCTCGGCACCATCCAGGACAAAGCAGCACTTGATTGGCACCCCATCCACAACATTCACTATCTTCACCACCAACGCAAAGAGGCAGCAGTGTGTACCATCTACAAGATGCACTGCAGCAACGCACCAAGTCTACTTAGACAGCATCTTCCGAACACACAACCTCTATCACATAGAAGGACAAGGGCAGCAGATGTATGGAAACACCAGCACCTGCAAGTTCCCCTCGAAGCCAGACATCATCCTGACTTGGAACTATATCACTGTTCCTTCTCTTTCACTGGGTCAAAATACTGGAACTCCTTCCTAACAGAACTGTGAGTGTACCTACCCCACGTGGACTGAAGTGGTTCATGAAGGCAGCTCACCACCACCTTCTCAAGGGCAATTAGGGATGGACAATAAATGCTGGCTTATCCAGCGATGTCCACATCCCATGAATGAATAAAAAAAGATGCCAGAGAACTGGAGGGCTGTAAATGTTACACCCTGTTTAAAAAAAGGAGAGGTTGGATAAGCCCTGTAACTATCAGTCCAATGCTGATTCTTGGAAAATTGTTGAGGCCATAACCCAGCACAAAAATATTTCTTGCTTGTAAAATCATGTCTTAATAAATGGCGAGTAGCACGGATAGCTTCATGGAAAATCATTTCTGATCATCTTGATAGTTTGTTGACGTAATTGTGAGTGTTAGCGAGGATTGCGTGTTTCGTGTGATAGAATCATAGAATCGTAGAAAGTTTAAGGCACAGAAAGAGGCCACTTGGCCCATCGTGTCTGTGCCAGCTGAAAAATTATCCACCTATTCTAATCCAGCATTTGATCCCTAGCCCTGCAGATTATGACATTTGAGGTGCACATCCAGGCTCTTTTTGAATGAGTGGAGGGTTTCTGCCTCAACCATCCTTTCATGAAGTGAGTTACAGACCCTCACTAAAAGCAGGGGACCCAGTACCGAGCCCCGTGGAAAACCACGGGAAAGTCCTCCAGTCAATACCCGTCAACAATTACCCTTTGCTTCCTGTCACTGAGGCAATTTTGTATTTCTGGGTGAATATGTTTTTCCTCAACTCCCTTCTGATATTTCTACCAATCACTTTAAATCTATGTCCCCTAGTCACTGATCTTTCTGCTAATGTGAATAGACTCTTCACCTCCACTCTATCCAGGCCCCGCAAAATTTTGTTCATTTCAATCAGATCGCCCCTCAGCCTTCTCTGTTCCATGGAGAACAACCCCAGCCGATCCAATACTTCCTCTTAGCTGCATTTTTCCAGTCCTGGCAACATCCTTGTAAATCTCCTGTGAACCCTCTCTAGTGCAATTACATCCTTTCTGTTACCAGAACTGCACACAGTATTCAAGTTGTGGCCTAACCAATGATTAAGACAGTTCCAGCATAACCTCCCAGATCTTTCATTCTATACCTCGGCTAAAAAGGGAAATGATTCCATATGCCTTCTTAACTGCCTTATTGACCTGTCCTGCTATCTTCAGGGATCTGTGGGCATTCGCTCCAAAGTCCCTTACTTCCTCTACACTTCTCAGTATTGTCCTAGTAATCGTGTATTCCTTTGCTTGTGTGAGCTCCCCAACAGCATCACCTCACGCTTATCCAGGTCGATTCCCATTTTTCTGCCCATCTGACCAGACCGTCAATATCTTCCTGCAGCCAACAGCTATCCTTCTCGCTATCCACCGCATGGCCAATCTTTGTGTTGTCTGCAAAAGTCTTGATCATACCCACTACATTTACATCTAAGTCTTTAATATAGACCACAAAAAGCAGGGGACCCATTACTGAGCCCTGTGGAATGACACTGGAAACAGTCCTCCAGTCGCAAAAATACTTGTCAATAAATTACCCTTTGTTTCCTGCCACTGAGCCAATTTTGTATCCGCTTTTCTGCATTTCTCTGGACGCCATGGGATTTTAGTTTTTGAACCAATCTTTCAGGTGGGAGCTTGTCAGAAGCCTTGCTAATATCCATGTAGACCACATCAACTGCACTACCTTCATCTATATTCCCTGTAACATCTTCAAAAAATTCAATCAATTTGGTTAAACAAGAGCGTCCCTTAATAAATCCATGCTGACTATCCTTGATAAACCTGTGCCTTTCTAAATGACAGTTTATCCCGTCTCTCAGAATAGATTCCAATAATTTGCCCACTACTGAGGTTAGACTGACTGGCCTGTAATTATTCAGATTATCCTTCGCTCCCTTTTGAAACAGAGGTACAATGTTAGCAGTTCTCCAATACTCCGGCACCACAACTGTATCTAGTGAGATTGGGAAATGATGGTGGGCAGACCCTCTGCTATTTCCTCTCTTACATCTTTGAACAGCCTGGGGTACATTTCATCCGGCTGTGGTGATTTATCAACTTTCAAGGATGCTAATCCCATTAATACTTCCTCTCTCCCTATGTTTATTATATCCAATAATTCACACTTTTCCTCCTTAACGACAATATCTAAATCCCCCCTCTTTTCTGAAGACATACGCAAAGTGCTGAATAAGAACCAGTCCAATATCTTCCACCCTTATACAAAGGTTACCTTTCTGATCTACTATGGGGCCTACTCTCCCCTTAGTTATCCTCTTACTCTTAATGTATTGAGAAAACATCTTTGGGTTCACCTTGATTTTGCTTGCCAATATTCTTTCATGCCCTCTCTTTCCTTTCCTAATTTCCTTTTTGATTTGATCCCTCCACTTTCTATACTCCTCTCGGCTTTCTGCAGTATTGAGTTCTCAGTGTCGGACATAAGCTTTGCTTTTCTGCGTTATCCTACTCTGTCGGCTCCTTGACATCCATGGTACTCGAGATTTGGCCGCCTCACCCTTTTTCTTTGTGGGAACATGTTTATCTTGAACCTCTGGAATCTCCCCTTTGAATGCCTCCCACTGCTCTGAGACTGAATTACCTTTAAACAGCTGTTTCCTCAGTTGAACAGCCTGGGGTACAACTTTCACTCCTCAGTTTAGTAATGTCGGCCTTGCCCCATTGAGAACTCTAACTGCTGATATATCTCTTGTCCTGTCCCATAATTAAGTTAAAACTACTGAATTATGATCACTCCCACCAAAATGCTCCCCCACTGTCACTCCTCCACATGCCTATCTTCATTTCCTGAAACAATGTCTAAAACCGCACCCTCTCTTGTTGGACTTGTTACATCCTGGTCAAAAACGTTCTCCTGAATGCACCTCAAGATTTCTGCTCCCTCAATTCTTTTCATACTAAAATTATCCCAGTTAATATTGGGGTAATGAAAATCCCCTACTATTACTGTCCGATTGTTCTTGCACTTCTCAGAGTCTTGCCTACATATCCGATCTTCTATCTCCCTCTAACTATTTGGCTGTCGGGATTACATTCCCAACAGTGTGATTGTCCCTTTCTGGTTCCTTAGCTCAATCCATATGGTCTCATTTGATGAACCTTCCAACATATCATCCCTCCTCACAGCTGCAATAGATTCCTTGACCGAAATTGCCTGAAAACCCTGTAAACAGGAACGTTGAGCTGCAATTCCTGTCCCTCCTTCAGCCATGTTTCTGTAATAGCTATGATATCATACTGCTACCTGTCTATCTGTGCCCTCAGCTCATCTACTTTATTTGCTATACTCCTTGCATTGAAATAGATACCATTGAGCACTGCCAACCTCTTTTAAAAAGGAATTCTAACCCTCTTTTCCTCTGTCTCCTGGACTCGTCCATTAATTTTCTGCCTTCTATTTTCATTTCAGGTTTTGTCCCTACTGATTCTTCACTCAGGTCCCCATCCCCCTGCAAAACTAGTTTAAACCCTCCCCGACAGCACTAGCAAAACGTTCTGCAAGTAACCCAGTCCCGGCTCCGATCAGGTGCAACCAGTCCGGCCTGCACAGGTCCCATCTAATCCAAAGCTGGTCCCAATGTCCCAGGAATCTGAAGCTCTCCCTCCTGCACCATCTTCCCAGCCACACATTCATCTGTCTTAGTTTTCTATTTCTATACTCAGTTGTGCATGGCACTGGGAGTAATCCAGAAGTTAACACTTTGAGGTCCTGCTGGCCTATTTCTTCCCTAGCTCCATAAATTCTGACTGCAGGACGACATTCCTCTTTCTACCTTTGTCGCTGGTTCCGATGTGGACCATGACAGCTGGCTGTTCCCCTTCTCCTTCAAGATGCTCTGCAGTCGCTCAGTGACATCCTTGTCCCTGGAACCAGACAAGCATGACACCATCCTCGATTCACGTCTGTGGCCACATAAACGCCTGCCTGTTCCCCTGACTATTGAACACTAAGGCTCTTCCAGTCATCCCTCGACCCCGCTCTGCAGCTCAGCCACCCGTGTTGACACGGACTTGGCTCTGGCTGCACTCTCCAGGTGAAGCATCACTTTCCTCACTATTCTGAACTGAATACCTGTTGGAGAGTGAGATGCACTCAAGGGTTTGCAGCACTACCTGCCTGATTCTTTTGGACTGTCTGGGGATCACCCATTCCCTCTCTCCCTGCATAATTTTCAGCTGTTGGGTGACCACATCAAAAACATGCTCAAGCTGAATAAACTGGTGTATTGGAAGGAGGAATGTGCAGCGTTGATGGAAGAAGACAGGGAATGGGATTAGGAATTGCTCATTCGGAGAGGCGATGCAGACACGTCGGACTGAATAGTTCCTGTTGTGCTGTAATGACACTGTGATGGGGCGTCTCAGATGGGTGTAATGGTGGAGAATGGGGGATCCGTGGTTGGAAAGGGAAGTTGTCCTATGGGAACCGGAATCTTAGCAGGGAATGTCCGACAGCCTGTCCGGGTCGAAGGCTTCCAGGAAGTATCCTCCCTGCCTCCTCCTCCTCCTGAGGTAGCCTGCGGATTCCTGGTGCCAATGCCTGTGTCCTCATGATGGTGATGATATGAAAGGTGCATCAGAACAGCATGAACTTGGACACCTGCTCCAGTGTGTACTGGAGGGCTCCCCCCGAGCGGTTCAGACGTCGGAAGCATTGCTTCATCACACCGATGGCCTGTTCCACCATGTTCCTGGTGACTCCATTGCTCACGTTATACACATGTTAATTGTGTGAGGTTGGTTGGCGGTGGGAAGTGGTTTGGGGGTGTAGAAACACGAGCTGTGTCTAGAGGGGGTTTTCTTTGTCTCCGAGGAGTCACATTCTGGATCTGCATGGAGACCCGCAGTGTTGGGACCGGCTGACTGCTTCTGAATGAAGGTATGGTGGCTGCTGCCAGGATAGAGGACATTCACCAACATGATGGACTGGGCATGCTCAGACACCAACTGTACATTAATGGAGTGAGAGTTCTTTCAGTTCCTGTACCTCTCCCCGTTGACATGGGGGCCTCTCAGAGCCACGGACACCATCAGGATTCCCGCTATCCTGACAAAGCCACGGGATCTCTCATCATGCTTCTCCCTGCTGAGGGAGAAAATGATGACAAAGATGGCCACCCTCACCTCCCAGAATTATAAATGGACAATACACAGGCCTAGTAACTACTGGTCAGTTAGTTTAAAATCAGTTGTGAGGAAGGTTTTAGAAACAATAATCAGGGAAAAAGGACGACACACACTTGGAGAGGTTTGAGTTAATTAAGGAGTGTCAGCACGGATTTCTAAAAGGCAGATTATGCTTGACTGAGCGAATTGAATTTATTTCGATGATCAGAGATGGTTGATGAAGGGAATGTGGTGGATGTTGTCTACATGGAATTTATGAAAGTATTTGATGGAGAACCGAACAAATGTTTGGTTAACAAAATTGAAGCTCATGGAATAGCATCCAATTGGATCAAAAATTGTGCAAAGGACAGCAAAAAGAGAAATGTGTTAAATGGTTGTTTTTCAGACTGGAGGATGGTAGACAGTGATTTTCCCCAAGGGTCAGTGTTGGGACCACAGTTTTTCTTTTGGTTTATATATAAGTGACATGGTTCTTGGAATACAGAGTAGAATTTGACCGTTTTCTGATGATACCAATCTTGGAGGAGTGGTAAACAGTGAGGATGTTACAAACTGTCTGCAACAGGATATAGATAGGCTAGCAGAATGGACAGAGAAGTGGCAGGTGGAATTTAATACAGAGGAGTGTGAGCTGATGCATTTTGTCAGAAGGAATAGGAAGGCAATATAGACTTAATGACACAGTTCTAAAGATTGTGCAGGAACAGAGGGACTTGTGGCTCTAAATGCATTGATCTGTGAAGGTGGCAGGACATATTAGGAGAATGTTTGGCAAAACATATCAGATCTTGGGCTTCATCATTAGAGGCAAAGATACAAAAGCAGGGAAGTTATGCTGAAACTTTATAAAGATTTGGTTAGGCCCCAACGAGAGAACTATGTCCAGTTCTGGTCACCACACTCGGAAGGATGTGAAGGTCCCTGAGAGTGTGCGGAGGAGATTTACCAGAATGGTTCCAGGGATGGGGGTTCAGTTACAAAGTGAGTTTGGAGAAGATGGAGTTGTTCTCCCTGGAGTAAAGGAGTTTGAGAGAGATTTGATAGATGTGTACAAGATTATGATAGGCTAAGATAAGATCTCTTTGGGCCTCCTTATCTCGAGAGACAATGGATACGCGCCTGGAGGTGGTCAGTGGTTTGTGAAGCAGCGCCTGGAGTGGCTATAAAGGCCAATTCTGGAGTGACAGGCTCTTCCACAGGTGCTGCAGAGAAATTTGTTTGTTGGGGCTGTTGCACAGTTGGCTCTCCCCTTGCGCCTCTGTCTTTTTTCCTGCCAACTACTAAGTCTCTTCGACTCGCCACAATTTAGCCCTGTCTTTATGGCTGCCCGCCAGCTCTGGCGAATGCTGGCAACTGACTCCCACGACTTGTGATCAATGTCACACGATTTCATGTCGCGTTTGCAGACGTCTTTATAACGGAGACATGGACGGCAGGTGGGTCTGATACCAGTGGCGAGCTCGCTGTACAATGTGTCTTTGGGGATCCTGCCATCTTCCATGCGGCTCACATGGCCAAGCCATCTCAAGCGCCGCTGACTCAGTAGTGTGTATAAGCTGGGGGTGTTGGCCGCTTCAAGGACTTCTGTGTTGGAGATATAGTCCTGCCACCTGATGCCAAGTATTCTCCGAAGGCAGCGAAGATGGAATGAATTGAGACGTCGCTCTTGGCTGGCATACGTTGTCCAGGCCTCGCTGCCGTAGAGCAAGGTACTGAGGACACAGGCCTGATACACTCGGACTTTTGTGTTCCGTGTCAGTGCGCCATTTTCCCACACCCTCTTGGCCAGTCTGGACATAGCAGTGGAAGCCTTACCCATGCGCTTGTTGATTTCTGCATCTAGAGACAGGTTACTGGTGATAGTTGAGCCTAGGTAGGTGAACTCTTGAACCACTTCCAGAGCGTGGTCGCCAATATTGATGGATGGAGCATTTCTGACATCCTGCCCCATGATGTTCGTTTTCTTGAGGCTGATGGTTAGGCCAAATTCATTGCAGGCAGACGCAAACCTGTCGATGAGACTCTGCAGGCATTCTTCAGTGTGAGATGTTAAAGCAGCATCGTCAGCAAAGAGGAGTTCTCTGATGAGGACTTTCCGTACTTTGGACTTCGCTCTTAGACGGGCAAGGTTGAACAACCTGCCCCCTGATCTTGTGTGGAGGAAAATTCCTTCTTCAGAGGATTTGAACGCATGTGAAAGCAGCAGGGAGAAGAAAATCCCAAAAAGTGTGGGTGCGAGAACACAGCCCTGTTTCACACCACTCAGGATAGGAAAGGGCTCTGATGAGGAGCCACCATGTTGAATTGTGCCTTTCATATTGTCATGGAATGAGGTGATGATACTTAGTAGCTTTGGTGGACATCCGATCTTTTCTAGTAGTCTGAAGAGACCACGTCTGCTGACGAGGTCAAAGGCTTTGGTGAGATCAATGAAAGCAATGTAGAGGGGCATCTGTTGTTCACGGCATTTCTCCTGTATCTGACGAAGGGAGAACAGCATGTCAATAGTCGATCTCTCTGCACGAAAGCCACACTGTGCCTCAGGGTAGACGCGCTCGGCCAGCTTCTGGAGCCTGTTCAGAGCGACTCGAGCAAAGACTTTCCCCACTATGCTGAGCAGGGAGATTCCACGGTAGTTGTTGCAGTCACCGCGGTCACCTTTGTTTTTATAGAGGGTGATGATGTTGGCATCGCGCATGTCCTGGGGTACTGCTCCCTCGTCCCAGCACAGGCATAGCAGTTCATGTAGTGCTGAGAGTATAGCAGGCTTGGCACTCTTGATTATTTCAGGGGTAATGCTGTCCTTCCCAGGGGATTTTCCACTGGCTAGAGAATCAATGGCATCACTGAGTTCCGATTTGGTTGGCTGTTCGTCCAGCTCATCCATGACTGGTAGAGGCTGGGCTGCATTGAGGGCAGTCTCAGTGACAGCATTCTCCCTGGAGTACAGTTCTAGGTAGTGCTCAACCCAGCGGTCCATCTGTTTGCGTTGGTCAGTGATTATGTCCCCCGATTTAGATTTGAGGGGGGTGATCTTCTTGATGGTTGGCCCAAGAGCTCTCTTCATGCCATCATACATTCCTCTGATGTTTCCGGTGTCTGAGGCCAGCTGAATATGACTGCATAGGTGTTGCCAGTAGTCGTTTGCGCAACGCCTAGCTGTCTATATATCTGTCTATACATAAGATAGACAAGGAAAAACTGTTCCCATTAACTGATGAAACACGGACCAGGGGACACAGATGGAAGCTTTTGGGTAAGAGATGTAGGGGAATATGAGGAAGAACATTTTTACACAGTGGATGTTAATGAGCTGGAACGCACTGCCCATGAGGGTTGTGGAAGCCGAGACAATCAATGATTTCAAAAGGAAACTGAATGAAATTAACTTACAGGTATATGAGGAATGAGCTGGGAGTGGCACTGACTGGATTACTCCAGCGAGAGATGGCCTCCTTTTGTGTTGTGCATGACTCTACGACTCCATTGATTTCTACGAGTCTATGCTGTATGTGTCTACTGCTCCTGCCTGGAAAGATCCAGATATATAGACTTTCAATGAAACTGACAGCTCCGTCTTCACCCTGGAGTGAGTCTACAGGTCGTGTTACAGGAGGTGACACAGCTCTGCGACCACCTCCTTATTGAATCAGAGTCACCTCACACACTGCTCCTGGATTAATTGTAGGTAGGAAAAGAGCTCTTGGAAAACCCGGGGTGGGTAAGGAAGAGTCCCTCCTCCATCTTTACAGAGCTTCCGTTCTCTGCAGTCTCTGCTCCATTTGTGGGTCATGTTACAGATCCAGAGACACTGTAACTACAGTCCCCATACCTCGTACAGAGTTGAGTCACCAAATCCTCTGTCCTCCCTGAATGTCTGCAGCAGCTCACAACGCAACCTCCAGAAACCAATCCACAACACCTGCACTGACTTTACAATGGCAGAAGTAAGTCAAAAGCCCCTCACCTGCAGGTTGGATGCCTGGTCCTTTTAAATAACACTAGAGGGGATTCATTGTGATGCTAAATGTATATTCAGCTGAAAGTGACTAACACAAGCAGTCAGTGGTCATGCCGAGACCTGATTTCAAAGACGTACTCAAAGCTGTCTGGTTGGGACATTGAAGTCACATTCAAAAATATCCTCACATGAGTATCACAAACATAGTATGACTCGCTGGAGCCCTGTCCAGCATGAGGCACTGGGCTGACCATACTAGAGCCCTGTACAGCATGGGGCACAGTGCTGACCACACTAGAGCCCTGTCCAGCATGGGGCATTGTGCTGACCACACCAGAGCCATGTCCAGCATGGGGCACTGGGCAGACCACTCTAGAGCCCTGTCCAGCATGGGGCATTGTGCTGACCATACTAGAGCCCTGTCCAGCATGGGGCATTGTGCTGATAATACTAGAGCCCTGTCCAGCATGGGGCATTGTGCTGACCACTCTATAGCCCTGTCCAGCACGGGGCACTGTGCTGACCACTCTATAGCCCTGTCCAGCATGGGGCACTGGGCTGACCACTCTAGAGCCCTGTCCAGCATGGGGCATTGTGCTGACCACACTAGAGCCCTGTCCAGCATGAGGCACTGGGCTGACCATACTAGAGCCCTGTCCAGCATGAGGCACTGGGCTGACCACACAAGAGCCCTGTCCAGCATGGGGCACTGTGCTGACCATACTAGAGCCCTGTCCAGCATGGGGCTCTGTGCTGATAATACTAGAGCCCTGTCCAGCATGAGGCACTGGGCTGACCACACTAGAGCCCTGTCCAGCATGGGGCATTGTGCTGACCATACTAGAGCCCTGTCCAGCATGGGGCACTGTGCTGACCATACTAGAGCCCTGTCCAGCATGGGGCATTGAGCTGACCATACTAGAGCCCTGTCCAGCATGGGGCACTGGGCTGACCACACTAGAGCCCTGTCCAGCATGGGGCATTGTGCTGACCATACTAGAGCCCTGTCCAGCATGGGGCATTGTGCTGACCATACTAGAGCCCTGTCCAGCATGGGGCACTGTGCTGACCACACTAGAGCCCTGTCCAGCATGGGGCACTGTGCTGACCATACTAGAGCCCTGTCCAGCATGGGGCACTGTGCTGACCATACTAGAGCCCTGTCCAGCATGGGGCATTGTGCTGACCACACTAGAGCCCTGTCCAGCATGGGGCACTGCGCTGACCATACTAGAGCCCTGTCCAGCATGGGGCACTGTGCTGACCATACTAGAGCCCTGTCCAGCATGGGGCACTGTGCTGACCATACTAGAGCCCTGTCCAGCATGGGGCATTGTGCTGACCACACTAGAGCCCTGTCCAGCATGGGGCATTGTGCTGGAAATACTAGAGCCCTGTCCAGCATGGGGCACTGGGCTGACCACACTAGAGCCCTGTCCAGAATGGGGCATTGTGCTGACCACACTAGAGTCCTGTCCAGAATGGGGCATTGTGCTGACCACACTACAGTCCTGTCCAGCATGGGGCACTGTGCTGACCACTCTAGAGCCCTGTCCAGCATGGGGCATTGTGCTGACCATACTGGAGCCCTGTCCAGCATGGGGCATTGTGCTGACCATACTAGAGCCCTGTCCAGCATGGGGCATTGTGCTGACCATACTAGAGCCCTGTCCAGCATGAGGCACTGTGCTGACCATACTAGAGCCCTGTCCAGCATGGGGCATTGTGCTGACCATACTAGAGCCCTGACCAGCATGGGGCATTGTGCTGACCATACTAGAGCCCTGTCCAGCATGGGGCATTGTGCTGACCATACTAGAGCCTTGTCCGGCATTGGGCACTGTGCTGACCACACTAGAGCCCTGACCAGCATGAGGCACTGTGCTGATCATACTAGAGCCCTGTCCAGCATGGGGCATTGTGCTGACCATACTAGAGCCCTGTCCAGCATGGGGCATTGTGCTGACCACACTAGCGCCCTGTCCAGCATGGGGCACTGTGCTGACCATACTGGAGCACTGTCCAGCATGGGGCATTGTGCTGACCATACTAGAGCCCTGTCCAGCATGGGGCACTGTGCTGACCACACTAGAGCCCTGTCCGGCATGGGGCATTGTGCTGACCATACTAGAGCCCTGTCCAGCATGAGGCACTGTGCTGACCATACTGGAGCACTGTCCAGCATGGGGCACTGTGCTGACCATACTAGAGCCCTGTCCAGCATGGGGCATTGTGCTGACCATACTAGAGCCCTGTCCAGCATGGGGCACTATGCTGACCACTCTAGAGCCCTGTCCAGCATGAGGCACTGTGCTGACCATACTAGAGCTCTGTCCAGCATGGGGCATTGTGCTGACCATACGAGAGCCCTGTCCAGCATGGGGCATTGTGCTGACCATACGAGAGCCCTGTCCAGCATGGGGCATTGTGCTAACCACACTAGAGCCCTGTCCAGCATGGGGCACTGTGCTGACCACTCTAGAGCCCTGTCCAGCATGAGGCACTGTGCTGAACATACTAGAGCCGTGTCCAGGATGAGGCACTGTGCTGATCATACTAGAGCCCTGTCCAGCATGGGGCATTGTGCTGATCATATTAGAGCCCTGTGCAGCATGGGGCATTGTGCTGACCATACTAGAGCCCTGTCCAGCATGGGGTATTGTGCTGACCATACTAGAGCCCTGTCCAGCATGGGGCATTGTGCTGACCATACTAGAGCCCTGTCCAGCATGGGGCACTGTGCTGACCATACTAGAGCCCTGTCCGGCATGGGGCATTGTGCTGACCATACTAGAGCTCTGTCCACCATTGGGCACTGTGCTGACCACACAAGTGTACTGCCCACCATGGGACACTGTGCTGACCACACTAGAAGTGGCCGGCTGTGTGGTTCGCATCATTTTATGGGTCCCATCTTCTGTGCCCTCAGCACCAGTGGGTCTGTAGAGTTGAAAATCGTGGCTAGGAACAGATACAGAGAGAAAGAAATTCACTTTAAAAAGAGAATTGAGAAAAGATTGAAGGCATATTATTTGCAGAAATATGGGAAATGCACAGGGGAATGGGACTAATGGAGTGGTGAGGCCATGGAGTGATTCAGACTCAAGAATGAGAATATTAAAATTAAGGTGCTGCCAGACCGGGAGCCAATGTAGATCAGTGAGCACAGGGGTGATGGGTGATCGGGATTTGGTGTGAGTTAGGATACAGGCAGCAGAGTTCTGGATGGGCTGTGGTTTATGGAGGTTTATAACTGGGAGGGTGACCAGGAGAGATTCGGAATCGTCAAGTGTGGATTTAACAAAGGCACATATGAGGGTTTGTGCAGCAGATGGGCTGAGGCAGAAGTGGAGACGGGTGATATTACTCAGGTGGTAGTAGACAGGGTTGGTGATGGAGAGAATTTGGAGATGAACTCAAGTAAGGTAAAAATAGAACACAGAGGTTGTAAACTGTCTGGTTCAGCCTCAGGATCGGGTATGTGGTTCACAGATAGGGGATGGTGTTTGTGATGGAGACCAATGGACCAATGACACTGTCTTCTCTCTTCCCACAATTTACGTTCCAGAACAGTATTTCAGTAAACAGGGTTTACAGATCTCCTAGCTGGAAATAGAGACAGTATCAGCAGCAAAGAGGAGAGAGTAAATTACAAGAACTGAAATACTGTTAGCAGTGGTTTATACAGCTGATTTCTGGAGATAGAGATTCAGCAGAAATAACAACAGCAGCAAGGAGGGCAGAGAAAATTACAGGAGCAGTAATGCAGTTAAACATGGTTAATCAAGGTAATTACTGGAGATATTCACCGGGATTAACAACAGCAGCAAGGAGGGTAGAGTAAATTACAGGAATATAATACAGTTAAACATGGTTTAAGGAATAAATACCTGGAAACAGATACTAACCAGGGACACCAACAAGAGCGAGGATGGGATAATAAATGTATTGAGCAATCCGAAGTGCGAGGTAGATGCGAAAGTTTAATGAGAACCGATCATAATGTGTAGAAAGATCGTGAAGTTCTGAGGATAAACTCTTGCTCATTGTTGTAACATTCCAATCTATTGTTCTCAGATTCTGATCCATTGTTATCAGATTCTGTCCCATTGTTCTCAGATTCTGATCTATCCTCTCCCTCTCTCTGGAGCCGCTGATCCCTGTGAGTGCCGGGCGTGATGCTCCCGCTGACAGTATGGGATAACACATCGAAAGGAGTCCCATATTAATAGGAGAGGGAAACCCTCCTGTGACACAATCAGGGTCCATGGAGACTGACATTAATTACAGTCACTGAACAAACAGTTTCAGTTAACACCTTTCAACCCAACACCTTTTTGTACCACAATAAACTGGAACTCTTACCCAGTCTGAATGGATGTTTTGGGGTTTCTGAGGGAAGGAATGGTGGAAATAGCAGAGGCACTGGCCAGAATCTTCCAATCCTCATTGGATATGGGTGTGATGACAGAGGATTGGAGGATTGTAAATCTTACATCCTGTTTAAAAAAGGAGATATGCGATTAATGCTGTAATTACTGACCAGTCAGACTAGTGTCACGACTGGGGACATTTGTAGACGTGACAACCCAAGAGAAAAATACTTGTTGCTTGGAAAAACATTGGATAGTAAATGGTTAGCAACCTGGATATGCTAAAGACTATTGATGTCTGGCAAACAACAACAAAAACAACAATTTATATTTAGATATTGCCTTTAATGTTATAAAACATCCCAAGGTGCTTCACAGGAGCATCATGAAGCAAAGTGCGAACTGAGATACAACAGGAGATATTAGGTCAAAGGACCAACAGCTTAGCCAAAGAGGAAGGTTTCAAGGAATGTCTTAAAGGAGGAAAGTGAGATGGAGAGGTGCAGAGGAGGAGATGTGTAGGGAGGATACTGCAGCTTGGGCCCCGGCAGCTGAAGGCACGGTCGCCAGTGGTGCAGTGATTTAAATAACGGATGTAAAAGAGGCCAGAATTAGAGGAGCACAGATGTCTCGATGGGTTCTGGAGCTGGAGGAGATTACAGAGATAGGGAGGGGCGAGGCCATTGAGAGATATGACAACAAGGATGAGAATTTTAAAATCAAGATATTGCTTGACTGGGAGCCAATGTCGGTCAGTGAGATATAAACAGGACTTGGTGTGAGCTAAGACATGGGCAGCAGAGTTTTGGATGACCTCAAGTTTACAGAGAGTAGATATGGGAGATCAGCCAGGAGTGATTTGGAATAGTCACATCGAGAGGTGCCGAAGGCATGAATGAGGTTTCAGCAGCAGATGGGCTGAGACAGGGGTGAAGTCAGGCGATGTTACTGAGGTGGAAATAGGCGGTTGTAATTCTACCCTGAAAATGAGGTTAAAGCTCATTTTGTGGTCAAATGTGACACCAAGGTTGTAAACATATTGTCTGAATCTCAGACTGTCACCAGGAAGAGAGATGGGATCAATAGCAAGGGAACAGAGTTGGAGTGGGGAGTGATAACAATGGCTTCAGTCTTCCCAATATTTAATTGGAGGAAATTTCTGCTCATCCAGTACTGGGTGTCGGATAATCAGTCTGATAATTTAACAACAGTGGAGGAGTGGAGAGAGGTGGTGGTGAGGTAAACTTGATGGAATTCTTTGATAAAACAATGGAGAGGGTTGATGAGGGTGGTGTGATTGAAGTTATATATATGGACTTTCAAAAGATGTTTGATCAAGTGACATTCAATAGACAGGTTAGGAAAACTGAACACAATGAATTAAAGGTACAGTGACAGTGTGGATATAACATTGGCTAAGGAACAGTAAACAGAGAGAAGTGGTGAAAGGTTGTTGTTCAGACTCAATGGGAGTATACAGTGGTGTTCCCCTGGGCTCAATATTAGGACCACTGCTCTTTTTGCTCTTGGAATCCCAGGGTGGGTAGGGCAGAGACCTTTCCTCCTCTTTTTTTCCAGAGCTTTCCCTCTCTCTGCAGCCTCTGCTCCATTTGTTGTTCATGTTACAGACCCAGAGACACTGTAACTACAGTCCCCATACCTCGTCCAGAGTTGGGTCACCAAGTCCTCTCTCCTCCCTGAATGTCTGCAGCAGCTCACAGCACAACTTCCAGAAAACCATCCACAGCACCTCCACTAACTTTATAATAACAGAAGTAAGTCAAAAGCCCCTCACCTGTAAGTTGGACGCCTGGTCCTTTTAAATAACACTAGAGGGGGTTCCTCGTGCTGCTGAATGTATGTTCAGCTGAGAGTGACTAACACAGGCGGTCAGTAGACATGCAAGGACCAAGTTTCAAAGACGCACATCAAAGTTGCTGAAATGGCTGATCGACATCATATTCAGACCCCTCCTCACACTACAGACACACACACGTTACACCGACACCAGCACCCCGGCCAGCCTGGGTGTCCTGTACAATGTGCTGGATGTGACCGGCAGTGCAGCTCACACCATTTTATGGATCCAAGCTTCCACAGCATGAGTGGAGCTGGAGAGATGAAATGTGTGGTCAGGAAGACCACACTGCGGCTGTCTGGATACAAAATTGTCCAGCCCATTGAATACAGAGGGTGTTAGTAGATGGAAAGTATTCAGCATGGAGCTCGGTGACCAGTGGTGTTCCGCAGGGATCTGTTCTGGGACCTCTGCTCTTTGTGATTTTTATAAATGACTTGGATGAGGAAGTGGAAGACTGGGTTAGCAAGTTTGCCGATGACACGAAGGTTGCTGGAGTTGTGGATAGTGTGGAAGGTTGTTGTAGGTTGCAACTGGACATTGACAGGATGCAGAGCTGGGCTGAGACGTGGCAGATGGAGTTCAACCTGGAAAAGTGTGAAGTGATTGATTTTGGGAGGTCGAATTTGAATGTAGAATACAGGCTTAAAGACAGGGTTTTTGGTAGTGTGGAGGAACAGAGGGATCTTGGGGTCCACGTCCATAGATCGCTCAAAGTTGCCATCCAAGTTGAAAGGGTTGTTAAGAAGGCGTATGGTGTGTTGGCTTTCATTAACAGGGGAATTGAGTTTAAGGGCTGCGAGGTTATGCTGCAGCTCTATAAGGCCCTGGTTCGACCACACTTGGAATATTGCATTCAGTTCTGGTCGCCTCATTATAGGAAGGGTATGGAAGCTTTAGAGAGGTTGCAGAGGAGATTTACCAGGATGTTGCCTAGACTGGAGGGCATGTCTTCCGAAGAAAGATTGAGGGAACTAGGGCTTTTCTCATTGGAGCGAAGAAGGATGAGAGGTGATTTGGCAGAGGGGTACAAGATAATGAGAGGCATAGATAGAGTGGATAGTCAGAGACTTTTTCCCAGGGTGGAAAGGGCTATCACCAGTGGGCATAATTTTAAGGTGACTGGAGGAAGGTTTCAGGGAGATGTCAGAGGTAGGTTCTTTACACCGAGAGTGGTGGGTGCGTGGAATGCGCTGCCAGTGGTGGTAGTAGAAGCAGATACATTAGGGACATTTAAGCGACTCTTGGATCGGTACATGGATGATAGTAGAATGAAGGGTAGGTAGTTAGTTTGATCTTAGAGTAGGTTAAAGGTTCGGCACAACATTGTGGGCCGAAGGGCCTGTACTGTGCTGTACTGTTCTATGCTCTATGTTCTATGTTACATGAAGAGTGACAGAGGGAAAGAAACTCACTTTTACGCGGGAATTGGAAAAAAGATTTTTAAGATGAGCAAGTTTCAGGAACATTGGAAATGAACAGGGGATTGGGATAATCAGAGGGGTGAGGACATGAAGGGATTTGATCACATGAGTGAGAATATTAAAATTGAGGTGTTACTGGACCAAGAGCCAATGTAGGTCAGTGAGCACAGGGATGTTGGGTGAACAGAATTTGGTGCAAATTAGAAGATGGCAGCAGAGTTTTGGATGACCACAGGTTACAGAGAGTAGGATGTGGGAGACCAGCCAGGAGTGTGTTGGAATAGTCAAGTCTCGAGATAAAAAAGGCATGGATGAGGTTTTTAGTAGCAGCTGAATTGAGCTCTCTCTCTCTCTCGTTCTTTCTCTCTCTGTCGGCCTCATTTGCTCTGTCCCACACTCAGAATCTTATAAGTTTCAATCAAGTCGCCTCTGACTCTTCTAAACTCCAGCTGACATCAGCCTAGCCTGTCCAACCTTTCCTCATTAGAGAACACCCCCATTCCAGGCATTAGTCTAGTAAACCATCTCTGAACTGCTTCGAATGCATTTCCACCTGTCCTTAAATGAGGAGACCAATACTGTACACAGTATTCCAGAAGTGGTCTCCCTATATAACTGAAACATAACCTCCCTACATTTGTATTCAATTCCTCCTGCAACAGCCGATAACATTCTATTAGTTTTCCTAATTACTTGCAATACCTACATATTAACCTTTTACAATTCATACACAAGGACTCTCAGTTCCCCCTGGATGGTAGAGCTCTGAAATCTCTCACCATTGTGATTATATGCTTAATTTTTATTCTTCCTGCCAAAATGGACAATTTCATATTTTCCCACATTATACTCCATTTACCAGATCTTTGCCCAATCACTCAATCTATCTACCCCTTTGTGGTTCACTTGTGTCCACGTCACAACATACTGTCTGACCGACGTTTCTGTCATCAGCAAATTTAGCAAACATACCTTTGGCCCCTTCATCCAAGTGATTTATATAAATTGTAAAGAGCTAAGGCACCCGCACTGATCTCTGTGCACACCACTCGTTACATCTTGCCAAACAGAAAATGATCCATTTAAGCCTACTCTCTGTTTCCTGTTAGCTAGCCAATCTTCTATCCATGCCAATAGGTTGCCCCCTACACCATGAGCTTTTATATTCCGCAATGAACTTTGATGTGGCACATTATGAAATCCCTTCTGGAAATCTAAGTATAGTACATCCACCAGTTCCCCTTTATCCACAGCCCCTGTTACTTCTTCAAAGAACTTCAATAAATTGGTTAAACATGGTTTCCGTTTCACAAAAGCATGTTGACTCTGCCTGATCACCTTGAATTATTCTGTGTGTCCTGCTATAACGTCTTTACTAATAGCTTCTTACATTTGATCCATAGCCAGAAAGCCTTTCTCACCTGCCACAGGCCGTATGTCCACTATGTTTATTCTGATTTTGTGCTGTATTTGAACTGTTACTCCTCAATAAACTGCTTGAACCCTTCGACCTCCTTTTGGTTAATCTGTGACCCTGGATCAGATCTTACATTGGTGTAGGAGAGGGTACACAGCTCGTGTCAAAGTCCTACCTCCCTTTTATATGATCCTGCATAATGGACAGGGACTACTGGGCAGTAATGTGCTCAAAGGTTATCAGCAGTAATTGATTATCCCTATATTTGTATATTGTAGAACATTAAAACTTACCCCTACTCTGGTGTCCAGTGTAACCTCAATATTCATGATTAAAATATCAGAGGAGTGGGAACCAGACAGCTCTGATCACCCTGAGGTACAGGCGATTCTCGAGTCGGTGTCGAGTGTATCCACAACCCATAAAGATGACTGTGCAAACATGAGCAGACCCGAAGAAATTAACTGACCATTGCATGCTCCATGAAGCAGTATTCATACCGAGCTGAGATTATATCAGACATTCCAGACACTATCATGTCATTGTTATACCAATGTGTAGTTCACAAAGCCATGTTCCCTTCTAACTGCCCGATTTGACTGGTTGGAAAACCGGATGGTAGTTGGTGACTGACTATTGACCACCACAAACTCAATTCAGTCAACCCTGCGTGAATCCAGTTGTCTGATCGACACCCACCTCACCATCCCGGATTCCCAATGTTCGGTCTGTCTTCTCCACCCTGGATATCTCTAATGGTTATTGTAGTATCCCAGTAAAACTAGAGAAACAAATTAAATTCACATTCACTTCTGGGACCAGAGGTACCCCTGGACATGTCTGTCACAAGGGGTTCCACAATAACCCCACTATTTTCAACAAACGTGTAGCCGGGTCCCTTCTGAGCTTTTCACAGTCTTCCTGCTTGCTGCAATATGTTGATGATCTTCTCATCACCACAGGCCGTGTCCACACATTTAACCCTTTTACAGGAACTACTGCAGTTAGTTTGGGAGCTGGACAAAAAGACCATCCACAAAGGCCCAGCTGGTGCAAGACCGTGTCACCTTTCTACGTGCCCAGGTCAGATCATCCTGCATCAGCCCACACCAGCACCAGGCCGAGACCATCCAGTTTCTACCCCTGTCCACCTCAAAGTCCTGCCCTGTGTCATATCCTCAGGCTGGTGGGGTCTCAGTGGACCCTCATCCCTCGATTTGCAGAGACTGTGACTCCTCTTTATGAACTAACTAATGGTGATGATGACCAGATTTAACCCGGTTGGACTGAAGAAAGCATAGAAGCAGCAACACAATTGAAGAAATCTGTCGCCCAGGCAACGTGTCTTATCTCACCTAACCCTGACAAGACTTTCAACATGGAGTTGGTGGACACAGTGAAAAGCCTGACTGCTGTCCGATGTAGAGAAAATGAAGAGAAATTACTCCCCATTGTGAATGACTCCAGAATTGTCAGTGGGACTGAACTGATTTACTCTGTTTGTGAAGGACATTTGCTAACCACTTTCTGGGGCATCAAACATTTCACTTACATCACGGGGTTCAACAGGGTGATACTGCCCAGTCCATTATAAACTTTCCCAGTTAAGGGCGGCACAGTGGTGCAGTGGTTAGCACCGCAACCTCACAGCTTCAGGGACCCGAGTTCGATTCCGGGTACTGCCTGTGTAGAGTTTGCCAGTTCTCCCTGTGTTTGCATGGGTTTCCTCCCAGAAGCCAAAAGACTTGCAGGTTGACAGGTAAATTGGCCATTATAAATTGTCACTAATGTAGGTAGGTGGTAGGGAAATATAGGGACATTTGGGGATGTTTGGTAGGAATATGGGGTTTGTAATTTAATCTATCCCCTCTCTGTCCCATCACAGTCCTTCCTTCTTGTTCTTCTTCCCCCTTCCCCTCTTTCACTTGCTCAAAGACTGTTACATTTCTAACGTTTACCAGTTCTGATGAAGGGGCACAGATCTGATACATTAACTCTGTTTCTCTCTGCACAGATGCTGCCAGACCTGCTGAGTATTTCCAGTGTTCAGCATCCGCAATATTTTGCTTTTATTTTAGTGTTGAATTCACTGACATTTATCTTCCAGGAATTCCTACCTGGAAGTTCTGCTCGACTCTTCCAGAGCGTAGGGCCTCGGCAGCTGAAGGCAGGACCACCAATGGTAGAGCAATTAAACTCGGAGATGCTCAAGAGGCCAGAAATAGATGAGTGCAGATATCTCGGAGGGTTGTCGGGCTGGAGGAGATTACACAGATAAGGAGGAGTGAGATAATGAAGGATTTGAAAAGAAGGCTGAGAGTTTTAAAATTGAGGTGTTGCTGACCAGGAGCCAATGTAGGTCAGTGAGTCCAGGGGGTAATGGGTGAACAGGACTTGGTGTGAGTTAGGACATGGGCAGCAGTGCATTGGACCACCTCAGGGTTATGGAGGGTAGAATGTGGGAGACCAGCCAGGAGTGTGTTGGAGTCGTCCAGTCTACAGGTAACACAGGCAAGGGGGAGTGTTTCATCAGCAGAAGAGCTGAGAGAGGGGCAAAGTTGGGTGATGATACGGAAGTGTAAGTAGGCTGTTTTAGTAATATTTAGCAGGAAGCTCGTCGCAGCGTCAACTATGAAACCAGGTTGTGAACAGTTTGCTTTAGTCTCAGACAGTTGCCAAGGAGAGAGATCCAGTCTTTAGCTAGGAAACTTTTGACGTGGGATTTGAAAACAACGGCTGCAGTATTCCTAATATTTAATTGGCATGGCAGATGTGTGAGGAGATACATTGTCGGAAGATTTGATATATATTATCCGTTCATGGGATGTGGGTGTCGTTGACTAGGCCAGCATTTATTGCCCATCCATAATTGCCCTTGAGAAGGTGATGGTGAGCTGCATGCAGATGAATGACCAGGGATAATACAAGCTGAATGGCACAACTTTAAAGCTATTGAGAGTAACAGAGAGACCTGAGGTGTTTGTATGCAATCTTTGAAAGTAGCTGGACAGGTTAACAAACAGTTCACAAAGCAAATAGATTCCGAGGCTTGATTAATAGAGACACAGAGTAGGCAGGCCAGGATATTGTGTTAACTCTATAGAAAAGACTAGTCCGGCTCCATCTGGAGTATTGTGTCCAATACTGGAAACCACACTTTCGGAAGGACATGAAACCTTGGAGAACGGACAGAAGAGTTTTACTGGAACTTTTCCAGGGATGCGAGATTACAGTTATGGAGCTGGGATTGTTTTCCTTGGAGCAGGGACATTTACAAGGTGATAAGATAGGGATATTTAACATCATGAAGGGTTTATGTAAATTATATAATGTTTCTAATGTATGAGGGGCCATTAACCAGAGGACATAGATTTATGGTGATTGGAAAAAAGAAGCAGAGTTGATATGAGGATTATTTTAATGCAATTTCTGTTTCGGATTTGCAAATTATTCTGTGATAGGCTGAAGGATACAGATTCAAAAGTAGATTCAAAAAGTGATTTGGTTAGATATTAAGGGGAAAGGTTCAAGGATCTGGGAAAGATCCAGGGTGTGGAACTCACTGGAAACTCATCAAAAGAGCCAGCACAGACTTCATAGACCAAATGACCCCCTTCCATGCAATGCTATTATATGTTTCTATGACTTTTCCTGCCTGTACTTTTACAATTTTCCTATCGTTTAAAAAGGTGTTTGATAAAGTACTATATAACAGCCGTGTGACCCAATAAGAAACACATGGGATTAAAGGGCCAAAGTCAGCCGGGGCTCAGTTTGTAGCTCTCTCCCCTTTCAGTCACAAGCTTCCAGGATCAAGTGTCATGAAATGACTTTTTCACAAGAATCAAGGCTGACAGTGCAGCGACAGTACTGAGGGAGTATTGCGCTATCAGATGAGCAGTCTTTGGAATGAAACGTTAAACCAAGGCCCCATCTGCCCTCTCAGGTGGATGCTAATGATCCTGTGGGATTATTTAGAAGCAGATCAGGGGAATTATTCCCTGTGGCCTGGACAATATTTATCCATCAAGCAACATCATAAAAACAGATCTGGTCATTATCACATTGCTGCTTGTGGGATCTTGCTGTGCTAAAATTGGCTGCTCTGTTTCCGACACTACAAGAGTGAGTCGGCATTATAAGTATACGTTGATTGTAAATCGCTTTGGAACATGCAGTAGTCATGAAAGGCGCTACATAAATGGAAGTCCTTTTTTTTCTTTTTCAATCCCAGCATGCAAGAAATTAGTTAGGTGACAGGTATCAGAGAGTAGGGAATAATGGCTGCTTTTCAGCTGGAGCGAAGTACACAGTGGGGTTCCCCAGGGTGACTGTTGGGATCCCTGGTGTTGCATGCCAATGCAGTGGGCTTGTGTACAGAGGGGGTAATGTCCAAGTTTTCAGATGGAAGGAAACTCAGAAATGTTAATAAACAGTGAGAAGGATAGTAACAGACTTCAGGAGGACAGAGACTGACTGATGAAATGGGCAGGAACATGGCAGATGGAATCTAACACATTGAAATGTGAAGTGAGACATTTGGGTAGGAAGTATGAGAAGAAAAAAATATAAAATAAATGGTACCATTATAGAGTGAGTGCATGATTAGAGAGACCTAGGGTGTAAACACACAGATCTTAGATAGTAGCATGCAGTGTCCTTGGTGTTAGAGAGAGAGACACAGAGTAATAAAACTCAGGAGGAAATGCTGATATTTATACATCATTGGTTAGGTCCCAGATGGAGAATTGTGTCCAATTCTGATCACCACACATTGGTAAGGATGTCAAGGACGTAGTGAAGATACAGAGGTGAATTACTAGAATGGTACCAGGGATCTGGGAATACAGTTACGTGGATAGATTCGAAAAGCTGGGATTGTTCTAATTAGAGCAGTGATAGGTAAGGGGAGATTTGATATTAAATTCAAAATTATGAAGGGTTTTGATAAGGTAATCAATGTGAAACTGTTTCCAGTGTCAGAAACAGGGTTGGCACAGTGGTGCAGTGGTAAGCATTGCAGCCTCATATTATGGGTACTGCCTGTGTGGAGTTTGTGGGTTTCCTCCCTCAGCCAAAAGACTTGCAGGTTGATAGGTAAACTGGCCATTATAAATTGCCCCTAGTATAGGTAGGTGGTAGGGGAATATAGGGACAGGTGAGGATGTGGTAGGAATATGGGATTAGTGTAGGATTAGTATAAATGGGTGGTTAATGGTCGGCACAGACTCGGTGGGCCGAAGGGCCTGATCGAGTGATGTATTTCTAAATCCAAAAATCTAAAGTTCAGTATTAAGAAGACACAGGCGGAAGGTAATTGACAAAAAAAACAGAGGTGAAATGAGGAGAATTTTCTTCCACAGCGAGTTGTTGGGATCTGGAATTCACTGGCTGAAAACATGGTGGAAGCAGATTCAATAATATCATTCAAAAGGCAATTTAACAAATACTTGAAAAGGAAAAGAAAAACAGAGGTCTGGGGAAAGAGGAGGAAAGAGGAACTAATTAGATGGCTCTTTCGAAGAGACAGCACTGACACAAAGGGCCGAATAGCCTTCTTCTGTGCTGCATCAATCTCTTATTTTATGAGCAAGAGAAAGTGAGTGAAGAGAGAGAGAAAGACAGAGTGTGAGAAAGTGTGAAAGAGAGAACAGCAAATAGAAATAGAGAGTACGTCGTGTTTTTGGGCAGAGGGATCATGATCTGCCCGTGCCCGTTCCTGTTGAGGCAGGTGACAAACACACTTCCTGCTGCCTCCTCATTTCCATGAATTCTACGTGCCACCCCGGGTAACCCGCGCTGCTGTCTGTCTGGATGCTTAACAGGGCCCTAAAGGTGTGTGAGGTTGACACATGCTTCAGCCAGGTTCAGCTTTTAAACGCAGTCTGTCCCTCTTAAAGAGAAGATGCACTGATTCACTGGAGGCTGCTGCTGCTCACTGTGAATTCTGCAATTGGAGACAAGGTAAATAGCACACTGCAACAGAGGGTTCTGCGGTTCACGGATGTGGGGATGGATGTCTTAGTTACGAAGGGTGACAGGAGGAGAGAGGCTCTGTTTCCGTGTGGTGGGGTGGAGACTCTCAAGGAACGTCCTCCGAAGGGGATCAGTGAAGGTGGCCAGGGAGGTCAATGCAAGAATTCTCGCCACGAGAATCTGGCAGCAGAGCCAGAAGAAGTTTAATGAGCTCATACGGGTGGTCAATGTCATTGAATTAATCTCCAAATGGCATCTCCTACCCACAACATCACCAACCTCTCACACTGCTCAATACACCACACCCCCATCACTCACCCATCAGCAGTCCCTAACACTCAGGACTCACACCTAACATTCACATACTCCACCTCACCCTCACACACCTTGTACTGATAGCAGCCTCACACCCACCTCTCACTGCCTCCAATTACCTACAGCTATTCAGCTATGGCAGGCACATCATCAAAACACAGTGTAAAACAATCATTAATATTCTGCCTTCTTTCTTGCAGGACAAGGTGACCCATAATCACAGGGAGCAGCAAGTGAACCGGCGAGTGACCAGGCATACCTTCATCCCCTGAGCCTGAGGGAGGAGATGATTCTTCACATCATGGGACCGGCTGTAACAGAGCCCGTGGCCTCCGGCATCACCAAGAGCATTCAGGATGATGCTATGTTCCTGTCTTATGCCCCTTCTTAACTCCCACCTCCACCCGCATCCTGCTGTCTGGGATGATGTACAAGCTGGAGATGGTGGGATCATGGACCTCCTGCTTTCCAACCCACCCACAATCTCTCATCCCAATACGACCCTTCTGATTTTACACTTCCCAATGGTACCCCAAAACTGCCAGCTTCCCAGTCACAGCAGCTCCAGGAGACAGAGAGAGAGAGCATCAGCACAGGACTGATGGTGAAGCCCCATCACTTAGTCTGATACTCACAGCCTCCAGCTCAAATACCTCCACTGTGTGTGCCTTAGAGGCTGGTATAGAGTCGGAATCTGCACATGCTGATTCATCGAACACGCACGAACTGCAGCCAGGGCAGGGGGAAAGGATAGTGCATGTGGCAGCTCCCAGACAGCGAGGTCACAAACGTGTTATAATACACAGGACTCAGATCAGAACATTACTGGGCTGCTGCCTATGTCGAGGTGGTACAGTTTGAATCGAAGCACTCAAGGCCCAGAGCTGCTCGAGGACGTCCTGAAAGGTCATCTGCAGTCTCCCCGAATGAAAGTCAGCAGTCTTCCACCAGCCATGCTGCAGTCACTAGGGAAACACTGGGGAGCACGAGGCAAATCGAGGGAACGCACAAGACAGAGACTAAGGGAATATACAAGGGTGAATAGTTCCATTTTTCTTTTGTATAATTGGATGTGTTGTTGGATAAAGATGTTACTGAAAAGGTTTATGTTAGTGGTTTTTATTACAGGATGGTGACCAAGGGAACACTGTGATGGGGCGTCTCAGATGGGTGAAATGGTGGAGAATGGGGGATCCATGGTGGGAAAGGGAAGTTGTCCTATGGGAAACAAAATCTTAGCAGGGACTCTCCGACAGTTTTTCTAGTTCGAAGGCGTCCAAGCAATATCCTCCCTGCGTCCTCCTCCTCCTCCTGAGGTGTCCTCCGGATTCCTGGTGCCAATGCCTGTGTCCTCATGATGGTGATGATATGAAGGGTGCAGCAGAACACCATGAACTTGGACACCGGCTCCAGTGTGTACTGGAGGGCTCTCCCCGTGCGGTTCAGACATTGAAAGCATTGCTTCATCACACCGATGGTCTGTCCCACCATGTTCCTGGTGACTCCATTGCTCACATTATACACATGTTAATTGTGGGAGGTTGTCTGGCGGTGGTAGGTCGTTTGGGGATGTAGAAACATGAGCTGTGTCTAGACGGTTTTTTTCTTTGCCTCCGAGGAGCCACATTCTGGTTCTGTATGGAAGCCCTAAGTGTTGAGAATGGCTGACTGCTTCAGAATGAAGGTATGGTGGCTGCTGACAGGGTAGTCAACATTCACCAACATGATGTACTGGGCATGCTCACACGCCAACTGTACATTAATGGAGTGAGAGTTCTTTCAGTTCCTGTACCTCTCCCCATTGACATTGGGCCCCCGCAGAGACACCTCCACCATCAGGATTCCCGCTATCCTGACAAAGCCACGGGATCTCTCATTCTGCTTCTCCCTGCTGAGCGAAAAAACGATGACATAGATGGTCACCCTCACCTCCCAGAATTATCAATGGGAATGGACAACACACAGGCCTCGCAACTACTGGTCAGTTAGTTTAACATCAGTGGTGAGGAAGGTTTTAGAAACTAAATCAGCGGGAAAAAAATCAACACACACTAGGAGATGTTTGAGTTAATTAAGGGTTGTCCACACGGATTTTTAAAAAGCAGATCATGCTTTCATGAACTAATTGAATTTATTTTGATGAAGTAACAGAGCAGGTTGATGAAAAGAATGTGGTGGATGGTCTACGTGGATTTTAAGAAAGCGTTTGATGAAGTACCACACAAAAGGATGTGGAAGCTTTAGAGAGGGTGCAGAGGAGATTTACCAGGATGCTGGCTGGACTGGAGGGCATGTCTTACGAAGAAAGGTTGAGGGTGCTCGGTCTTTTCTCATTGGAACGAAGAAGGATGAGAGGTAACTTGACAGTGGGGTGCAAGATGATGAGAGGCATAGATAGATTGGATAGCCAGAGACATTTTCCCAGGGCAGAAAGGGCTATCACCAGGGGGCATAATTTTAAGATGATTGGAGGAAGGTTTTGGGGAGATGTCAGAGGTAGGTTCTTTGCACAGAGAGTGGTGGGTGCGTGAAACGCACTGCCAGCGGCGGTAGTAGAAGCAGATACATTAGGGACATTTAAGCGACTCTTGGATAGGTACATGGATGATAGTAGAATGAAGGGTGTGTAGGTAGTTTGATCGTAGAGTAGGTTAAAGGTTCGGCACTACATCGTGGGCCGAAGGGCCTGTACTGTGCTGTACTGTTCTCTGTTCTATGTTCTAAAATGTTGGATAACAAAATTGAATGACATGGATTAGCATCCAATTGGATCAAATATTGATTGATGGAAAGAAAAGGGTGAGTCGTGTTAAATGGTAGTTTTTCAGACTGGAGGATGGTAGGCAGTGATGTTCCACAAGGGTCAGTGCTGGAACCACTTTTTTTTTGCTATATATAAATGACTTGGATCTTGGAATACAGAGCAGAATTTCAAGGCTTGCCAATGACACCAAACTTGGACGCGTGGCAAACACTGAGGATGACACAAACTGCCTGCAACAGGATATCGACAATCCAGCAGAATTAACAGAGAAATGGCAGGTGGAATTTAGTACAGAGGAGTGTGAGGTGATGCCTTATGCCAGAAGGAATAGGAAGGCAATATAGACTTAATGACACAGTTCTGAACATTGTGCAGGAGCAGACGGATCTTGGATCCATATGCATTTATCATTGCAGGTGGCAGGACATATTAGGAGAGTGTTTAGCAAAACATATCAGATCTTGGAGGCAAGGATACAAAAGCAGGGAAACATAGAAACATAGAAAATAGGAGCAGAAGTAGGCCATTCTGTCCTTCGAGCCTGCTGCGCCATTCGTTATGATCATCGCTGATCATCCAACTCAGTAATCTTTTCCCCCATATCCTTTGATCCCTTTAGAACCAAGAGCTATATCTAACTCCTTCTTAAAAACATACAATGTTTTGGCCTCGACTGCTCCCTGTGGTAGCGAATTCCACAGGCTCACCACTCTCCCGGTGAAGACGTTTCTCCTCATCTCAGTCCTGAAAGGTTTACCCCTTATCCTTAGACTGTTACCCCTGGTTCTGGACACCCCAACATCGGGAACATCCTTCCTGCATCTAGTCTGTCCAGACTGATTAAAATTCTGCAGGTTTCTATGAGATCCCTCCCTCACTCTTCTGAACTCCAGCGAATATAATCCTAACCGACTCAATTTCTCCTCATACATCAGTCCCGCCATTCCAGGAATGAGTCTGGTAAACCTTCGCTGCACTCCTTCTATTGCAAGAACCTTCTTCCTCATATATGGAGACCAGAACTGAACACAATATTCCAGATGTGACCTCACCAAGGCTCTGTATAATTGCAGCAAGACATCCCTGCTCCTGTACACGAATCCACTCGTTATCAAGGCCAGCGTACCATTTGCCTTTTTACCACCTGTTGCACCCGCATGCTTACCTTCAGCAACTCGTGTACGAGAACACCGATAATTCCCTTCTCTCAGTTTATACCAGTTCTGATAATAATCTGCCTTCCTGATTTTGCTACCAAAGTGGATAACCTCACATTTGCCCACAATTATATTGCATCTTCCATGCATTTGTCCACGCACTCCACTTGCCCAAATCACACTGAAGCCTCTATGCATCCTCCTGACAACTCACCCTCCCACCCAATTTTATGTCATCTGAAAATTTCGAGATATTGCATTTAGTTCCCTCATCTAAATCATTAATATATATTGTGCGTAGCTGGAGTCCTAGCACCGATCCCTGTGGTACCCACTGTTCACATTCTGCCATTCAGAAAAAGACCCGTTTGTCCATACTCTTTGTTTCCTGTCTGGCAACCAATTTTCTATCCATCACAATAAACTACCCCCAATCCCATGTGCTTTAATTTTACACGCTAATCTCTTCTATGGTACTTTGTCAAAAGCCTTCTGAAAGTCCAAATAAACCATATCCACTGGCTCCCCCTCATCAACTCTACTAGTTACATCATCGAAGAATTCAAGTAGATTTGACAAGCATGATTTCATTTTCGTAAATTCATGATGACTTTGTCCAATTCTACCACTGTTCTCCAAGTGCTCTGCTATAAAATCTCTGATAATGGCTCCAGGATTTTCCCCACTTTCGACGTCAGGCTCATTGGTCTATAATTCTCTGTTTTCTCTATATATCCCTTTTTAAACAGTGGGGTTACATGAGCTACCGTCCAATCTGTAGGAACTGTTCCAGAGTCCATGGAATCTAGGAAGATGTCCACCAGTGCATCCACTATTTCTAGGGTCACTTCCTTAATTATTCTTGGATTAAGATTATCAGGCCCAACACCATTTCTCTACTAATACTGATTTATTTAACTTCCTATCTCTCAGTAAACCCTGTGTTCCCCAGCATTTCTGGTATGATATTTGTGTCCTCCTTCGTGAAGACAGAATCAAGGTATGCACTTAGATGGTCAGCCATTTCTTTGTTCCGCATAATAAATTCCCCTGTTTCTGAGTGCAAGGGACCTACATTTGTCTTCACCAATTGTTTTCTCTTCACATACCTATAGAAACTTTTACAGTCAGTTTTTATGCCCCCACAAGCTTACTCTCGTACTCTATTTGCTGCTTCTTAATCAATCCCTATGTCCTCCTTTGCTGAATTCAAAACTGCTCCCAATATTCAGGTCTGTTGTATTTTTTTTCCCTGGAGAATGTGTGTGCCTCTTCCTTGGATCTAATGTTATCTCTAATTTCCCTTGCAAGCCATAATTTGGCTACCTTTCCCTTTTTTTTTCTTTTGTGCCAGGTATGCTGTTATAGATGCTACGCTGAAACTTTGTAATGTTTTGGTTAGAAACCAACTAGAGAGCTCTGTCCAGTTCTAATCACCACACTTTAGGAAGGATGTAAAGGTCCTTGAGAGAGTGCAGTGGAGATTTACCAGAATGGTTTCAGGGATAGGGGGTTTAGTTACAAGGTTAGTTTGGAGAAGCTGGATTTGTTGTCCCTGGAGCAATGGGGATTGAGATAGATTTGATAGAGGTGTACACGATTATTATAAGCTTAGATAAGATATTAAAGGAAAAGCTGTTCCACTGATGAAACACGGACTAGGGGTCACAGATGGAACATTTTGGGTAAGAGATGCAGGTGGAATATGAGGAAGAACTTTTTAACACAGTGGATGGTAACTATCTGGAACTCACTGCCCATGAGAGTGGTGGAAGCCGAGACAATCAATGACTTCAAAAGGAAACTGGGTGGAACCTGAAGGAAATGCACTTACAGGGCTACGGGGATTGAGCAGGGGATTGAGACTGACTGGATTGTTCCACATAGAACTGGAAAGGATGGACCGAATGGCCTCCTTATGTGTCGTAAATGACGCGATGACTCCATCAACCTCTACTACTCTATACTGGATATGTCTCCTGCTCCTGCCTGGAAATATCCAAATACATAGAGTTTCAATGAAACTGCGATCTTAACGTCCACTGACAGCTCCGTCCTCACTCTGGTGTGAGGCTCCATGTGTTGCAGGAGGTGACACAGCTCTGTGACTAACTCCTTTTTGAATCAGAGTCACCTCACACACTGCTCCTGGGGCAGGTAAGGTAGGGAAAGTGCTCTTGGAAAACCCAGGGTGGGTAGGGTAAAGCCCCTTCCTCCTCCCTCTTTAGAGAGCGCCCCCTCTCAACATCCTCTGCTCCATTTGTTGGTCGTGTTACAGACCCAGAGACACTGCAACTACAGTCCCCATACCTCGTCCAGAGTTGGGTTACCAAATCCTCTGTCCTCCCTGAATGTCTGCAGCAGCTCACAACACAACCTCCAGAAAACCATCCACAGCACCTCCACTAACTTTACAATAGCAAAAGTAAGTCAAAATCCCCTCACCTGTAAGTTGGATGTCTGGTCCTTTTAAATAACACTAGAGGGGCTCCTCGTGCTGCTGAATATATGTTCAGCTGAGAATGACTAACACAGGTGGTCAGTGGACATGCACAGGCCAAGTTTCAAAGACATACATCAAAGCTGCTGCAATGGCTGATTGGCACCATATTCAGACCCTTCCTCACACTACCAGCACATGCTTGATAAACCCGGGCTAAATCCCTGTCCAGCGCTAAATCCCTGTCCAGCATGGAGGACTGGAAGTGACCGGCAGCTCAGCTCATACCATTTTATGGATCCAAGCGTCCATGACGTTGGGCTCTGTGGCGCTGTGGAGCTGAAAATCGTGGTCAGTGGTAGAATAAAGAGGGGGTGAAGTTTATTTTTAAAGCTAATTGAAGAAAAAACTAGAAGGCCAAAAGGAATATGGGAACGGTCAGGGGAATGGGACTAACTGGAGGGGTGAGGCCATGGAGGGATTCAAACACATGAATGAGAATAATAAAATTAAGGTGCTGCCAAACTGGGAGCCAATGTAAATCAGTGAGCACAAGGGTGATGGGTGATCGGGATTGGTGTGAGTTAGAATACAGGCTGCAGAGTTCTGGATGGGCTGTGGTTTATGGAGGTTTATAAATGGGAGGGTGACCAGGATAGAATTGGAATAGTCAAGTGTGTATTTAACAAAGGCACAGATGAATGTTTATGCAGCAGATAGGCTGAGGCAGAGGTGGAGATGTGTGATCGAACAGAGGTGGTAGTAGGCAGGGTTGGTGAGAATATGGAGATGAACTCAGCTCAGATTTAAATAGAACACAGAGGTTGCAAACTGTCTGGTTCAGCCTCAGATATTTGGCAATGAGGAGATCGTGGTTCATGGATAGTGGATGGAATTTCTTATGGAGACCAATGACAACTGCACTCTTCCCAAATTTAAATAGCAAGAACATTATTTCAGTGAAACAAATTTTACAGATCTCATCGCGGGAAATAGAGACTTACCAGGGACAGCAACAGCAGCAAAGATGGGAGAGTAAATTACAAGCACTCTAATGCACATAGCAATGGTTTATCGAGTTAATATCTGGAGACAGAAATTTGCCAGGAATAACAACAGCAGCAAGGAGGGCAGAGGAAATGACAAGAATGGTAATGCAGTTAAGCTTGGTTTATAGAATTAATAGCTAGATACAGGGACTTACTAGGGACACCAATAATAGCCAGGACGGGGTAGTAAATGTATTGAATATTCCTCAGTGAGTAATAGATCCGACTGTTTAATGAGAACTGATCATAATCTGCAGAAAGAAAGTTAAACTCCCAGATGAAACTCCTGCTCATTGTTGTAACATTCCAATCTATTGTACTCTGATTCTGATCTTTCCTCTCCCTCTCTCCAGAGCCGCTGAACCCTGTTAGTGCCGGGAGTGATGTGATACTCCCACTGACACTATGTGATAACACATTGAAAGGAGCCCCTTATTAATAGAAGAGGGAAATCTTCCAGTAACACAATTAGGGTCCATGGAGACTCACATTAATTGCAGTCAATGAACAAACAGGTTCGGTTAACCCCTTTCAATCCAACACTTTTTGTATGACAATAAACTAGAACATTTACCCGGTCTGGATGGGAATTCTGAGGGTTGGTGAGAGAAATGATGGTGCAAATGGAAGAAGCACTGCACAGAATCTGTCAATTCTCTCTGGATATAGGAGTGATGACAGAGCACTGGAGGGCTGCAAATTATACACCTAGTTTACAAAAAGGAGGGATGTGGTAAACCCTGTACTGTCCAGTCAATATGACGTCAGTGGTGGTGAAATTTCACAACCCAGGACAGAAATATTATTTGCTTGGAAAAGCATAGCATAATAAATTTCAAGCCACATGGATATGCTAATGACAATTCATGTCTGGCAAAGTTCAGCAAGAACTTATCCCAAGGTACTTCACAGCAGCATGATGAAACAAAGTATCACACTGAACCACCAAGGGGGATATTAGGTTAGGTGACCAAATGCTTGGTCAAAGAGGCAAGTTTTAAAGGAGTGTCTTAAAGGATAAAAGCGAGGTGGCGAGATGAAGACATGGAGCTGTGTCGGGTGCGTATTCCAGAGCTTTGGGCCGAGGCAACTGAAGGTGTGGCCACAATGGTGGAGTAATTAAAATCAGGGATGCACAAGAGGCCAGAATTAGAGGAGCAGAGATATCTCAGAGGTTTGTGGGGCTGGAGGGGATTCCAGAGTTAGTGAGGGGTGAGGCAATGGAGGGATTGGAAAACAAGAATGAGAATTTTAAAATCAAGACATTGCTTGACTGTGAGCTGATGCAGGTCAGTGATCGGGGAATTAGACTTGCTGTGAGTTAAGGCACAGGCAGCAGAGTTTTAGATGACCTCAAGGTTACAGACAGTAGAATGTGGGAGAATGAGTTCGAATAGTCTAGGCTACAGGTGATGAAAGCATGACTGAGAGCTTCAGCAGCGGATGAGTTAAGACAGGGGTGAAATCAGGCGATGTTATTGAAGTGGAAATAGGTGGTGATAGTGATGGCACGAATATAACGGTGGAAGCTCATTTTGTGGTCAACTGTCACAGAATTACAGAATTGTTACAGGTGGCCATTCAGTCTATCGTGTCTGCACTGGCTGTCCAAAAGAGCAATTCATCTAGTGTCACTCCCCTGCCTTCTCCCTGTAACTCTGTACAAACTTCCTTTTCAGACAGCTATCCAACTTCCTCCTGTTTACCTCGATTGAATCTGCCTCCACCACACTCTCAGGCAGTGCATTCCAGACCTTAAGCACTCGCTGTGTGGAAAAGTTTTCTTCATTTTACTTCTGCTTCTTTTACCAATTACTTTTATTCTTTGCCCTCTCGTTTTAGAACCTTTCAGGAGTGGGGACAATTTTTCCCTATCCACTCTGTCCAGACACCTCATAATTGTGAATACCTTTTTTTCTAATCTCCTCTCAGCCTTCTCTTCTCTAAGGAAAATGTTCCCAGTTCTCCAGTCTCTCTTCATTACTGATATTCTTCATCTCTGGAACCATTCTTGTGAATGTTTATGTACACTCCCCAATGTCTTCACGTTACCTAAAGTGTGGTGCCCAGAACTAGACGTAATACTGCCACTGAGGCCAAACTAGTGTCTCATACAAGTTCAAAATAACCTCTTTGCTTTTGCATTCCATGCTGCTGTGAATAAAGCACAGGATACTGTCTGGTTTATTAACTGCTACCAACCTCTCCTGCCAACTTCAATGACCCATGCATATATACACCCAGGTCCTCTGCTCCTGCACACCCTTTAGAGTTGTATAATTTATTCTATATTGCCTCTCCATGTTCTTCCTATCGAAATGAATCACATCACATTTCTCCACATTGAACTTCATCTGACACCTGTCTGTCCATTCCACCAACTTGTCTATGTCCGTTTGAATTTCTACACTATCCTCCTCACAGTTCACAATGCTTCCAAGTTTTGCATCATCTGCAAACTTTGAAATTGTGCCCTGTGCACCAAGGTCCATGTCATTAATATTTGTCAGGAAGAGAAACGATCCCAACATTGATCCCTGGGGAACTCCACTACAAGTCTTAAATGAAAACAAAAAGTGCTGGAAAGACTCAGCAGGTCTGGAAGCATCTGTGGAGAGTGAAGCAGAGTTAACGCTTCAGGCCTGTGACCTTTCATCAGAATTGGCAAAGGTTAGAAAGGTCAGGTTTTAAGGAAATAAAGCAAGGGTGGGGCAAAAGAGAAAAAAGAGGTGTTGAAAGGACAGAGGGTCATAGAGATTAACTGACAAGGAGGTCATGGGGCAAAGGCAAAGAGAGTGTGCTTGTGGTGTGGTGAAAGACAAAGTGTTAGTGTGCGAAGGTGTTAAATGACAAAATAATGAACAGCCCAAGCCAAAAGCAGCAACATAAAAAATCCAGTTTAAGGCCAGGACATGGCAAAAAAAATGATAAAGCAAAATAATTAAAAGAGCCAGTCTTGATCTGAAATTATTGAACTCAATGTGCAGTCTGGAAGTCTGTAGAATGCCTAATCGGACAATGAGGTGTTGTTCCTCGAGCTGACGTTGATGTTCACTGAGAAAGCGCCGCAGGCTGGGATGTGGTTGATGGAGGTTTATAACTGGGAAGGTGACCATGATAGAACTGGAATAGTCACGTGTAGATTTAACAAAGGCACAGATGAGAGTTTATGCAGCAGATGGGCTGAGGCCGAGGTGGAGATGGCAGTTATTGCAGAGGTGGTAGTAGGCATGTTTGTTGATGGAGAGAATATGGAGGTGAAATCAGCTCAGGTTTAAATTACTACAGAGGTTGTAGACTGTCTTGTTCAGTCTCAGACACTGGCCAGTGAAAGGTAAGTGGTTCACAAATAGGGTATGAAGTTTCTTATGGAGACCAATGACACTAGCTTCAGTCTTCAAAAAAATAAATAAATTCCAAATCAGTATTTCAGTGAAGCAAGGTTTACATATCTCATGGCTGGAACTAGACTCTTACCGGGGCAACAACAGAAGCAAAGATGAGAGATTAAATTACACAAACCATAATGTGGATAGCAATGGTTATATAAAGATAATAGCTGGAGGGATACCAAAATCAGCAAGCGCAGAGTAAATGAGAAGTACAGTAATGCAGTTTAACATAGTTTATAGAATGAAGAGCTGGATATAGAGACTTACCAGGAACACCAACGATAGCGAGGATGAGATAGTAAATGTATTGAATAATGTTCACTGCGTAATTGATGCTAGATGCTAATGGTAGCCGATCATAATATGCAGAAAGAGTGTCAAGATCCCAGGATAAACCCCTGCCCATTTTTGTTTCATTACAATCTATTGTTCTCAGATTCTGACCCATTATTGTCAGATTCCAATCTATTGTCCTCAGATTCTGATCTATCCTCCCCCTCTCTCTGGAGACGCTGGTCCCTATTAGTGCCAGGGATGATGCTCCCACTCACACTATGTGAAAACACATTGAAAACAGTCCCTTACTATTAGAAGATGGAGCACCTCCAGTGAAATAATTAGGTTCCATAGAGAGTGACATTAATTACAGTCACTGAGCAAATAGATTCCGTTAACCTCTTTCATTCCGACACCTTGCATACCATAATAAAGCAGAAAATTTTCTCTGGACAGGATGCGTGAGGGTTACTGAGGGAAGGAATGGTGAAAATAGTAGAGGCACTGGCCAGAATCTTTCAATCCTCCTTGGATATGGGAGCGATGACAGAGGACTGGAGCACTGTAATTGTTACACCCTGTTTAGAAAAGGAGAGATAGAGTAAACCCTGTAATTACTGAGCAGTCAGACACGCATCACTACTGGGGAAATTTCATGGGGTCACAACCCAGGAGAAATATATTCGTTTCTTTGAAAAACATACGATAACAAACAAGAAGCAGTAGGGGTCTGGTAATAACAAATCATGTTTGGCAAACTTCAACAACAATTTATATTTATATAGCGCCTTTAACATAATGAAATGTCCCAAGGCGCTTCCCGAAAATGAGATACTAGTTTAAAGCTTGGTCAAAGAAGTAGGTTTTAACGGGTGTGTTAAAGGATGAAAGCGAGGTGGAGAAGCGGAGAGGTGAAGGGAGGGTATTCTCGAACTTGGAGCCTCATTAGCTAAAGGTGCAGATAATAGTGGTGGAGTGATGAAAATCAGGGATGCACAAGAGGCCAGAATTAGAGATGCACAGATATCTTGGCGTTTTGTGGAGCTGGAGGATATTACAGAGATAGGGAGCATATATAAGGAGCAAGAGGGTAACTAGAGAACTCAAGGACAAAGGAGGAATGTTATGCGTGGAGTCAGAGAAAATGGGTGAGATTCTAAACGAGTACTTTGCATCGGTATTCACCGAGGAGAGGGACATGACGGATGTTCAGGTTAGGGACAGATGTTTGATTACTCTAGGTCAAGTCGGCATAAGGAGGGAGGAAGTGTTGGGTATTCTAAAAGGCATTAAGGTGGACAAGTCCCCAGGTCCGGATGGGATCTATCCCAGGTTACTGAGGGAAGTGAGAGAGGAAATAGCTGGGGCCTTAACAGATATCTTTGCAGCATCCTTAAACACGGGTGAGGTCCCGGAGGACTGGGGAATTGCTAATGTTATCCCCTTGTTTAAGAAGGGTAGCAGGGATAATCCAGGTAATTATAGACCGGTGAGCCTGACGTCAGTGGTAGGGAAGCTGCTGGAGAAGATACTGATGGATTGGATCTATTCCATTTGGAAGAAAATGGGCTTATCAGTGATAGGCAACATGGTTTTGTGCAGGGAAGGTCATGTCTTACCAACTTAATAGAATTCTTTGAGGAAGTGACAAAGTTGATTGATGAGGGAAGGGCTGTAGATGTCGTATACATGGACTTCAGTAAGGCGTTTGATAAGGTTCCCCATGGTAGGCTGATGGAGCAAGTGAAGGCGCATGGGGTCCAGGGTGTACTAGCTAGATGGATAAAGAACTGGCTGGGCAACAGGAGACAGAGGAGCAGTGGAAGGGAGTTTCTCAAAATGGCGACGTGTGACCAGTGGTGTTCCACAGGGATCCGTGCTGGGACCACTGTTGTTTGTGATATACATAAATGATTTGGAGGAAAGTATAGGTGGTCTGATTAGCAAGTTTGCAGACGACACTAAGATTGGAGGAGTAGCAGATAGTGAAGGGGACTGTCAGAGAATACAGCAGAATGTAAATAGATTGGAGAGTTGGGCAGAGAAATGGCAGATGGAGTTCAATCAGGGCTAATGCGAGGTGATGCATTTTGGAAGATCCAATTCAAGAGTGAACTATACAGTAAATGGAAAAGTCCTGGGAAAAATTGATGTACAGCGAGATTTGGGTGTTCAGGTCCATTGTTCCCTGAAGGTGGCAACGCAGGTCAATAGAGTGGTCAAGAAGGCATATGGCATGCTTTCCTTCATCGGACGGGGTATTGAGTACAAGAGTTGGCAGGTCATGTTACAGTTGTATAAGACTTTGGTTCGGCCACATTTGGAATACTGCGTGCAGTTCTGGTCGCCACATTACCAAAAGGATGTAGATGCTTTGGAGAGGGTGCAGAGGAGGTTCACCAGGATGTTGCCTGGTATGGAGGGCGCTAGCTATGAAGAGAGGTTGAGTAGATTAGGATTATTTTCATTAGAAAGACGGAGGTTGAGGGGGGACCTGATTGAGGTGTACAGAATCATGCGAGGGAGTGACAGGGTGGATAGCAAGAAGCTTTTTCCCAGAGTGGGGGATTCAATTACTAGGGTTCACGAGTTCAAAGTGAGAGGGGAAAAGTTTAGGGGGGATATGCGTGGAAAGTTCTTTATGCAGAGGGTGGTGGGTGCCTGGAATGCGTTGCCAGCGGAGGTGGTAGACGCGGGCACAATAGGGTATTTTAAGATGTATCTGGACAGATACATGAATGGGCAGGAAGCAAAGAGATACAGACCCTTAGAAAATAGGTGACATGTTGAGATAGAGGATCTGGATCGGCGCAGGCTTGGAGGGCCGAAGGGCCTGTTCCTGTGCTGTAATTATCTTTGTTCTTTGTTCTATGGAGGTATTGAAAAAGAGGATGAGAATTTTAAAATCAAGACATTGCTTGACTGGGAGCCAATGTCGGTCAGTGATAGAGGAAGAAAACTTGGTGTGAGCTAGGACATGGGCAGCAGAGTTTTGGATGACCTCAAGTTTACAGAGAGTAGAATGTGGGAGATCAGCCAGGAGTGAGTTGGAATAGTTATGGACAGAGGTAACAAAGGCATGAATCAGGGAATCACATAATTGTTACAGCACAGAAGGAGGCTATTCAGTGTATCATGTACACATCGTCTCTCCAAAAGAGCAATTAACCTCGTGCCATTCCCCACCTTCTCCCCATAACCCTGCACATTCTTCCTTTTCAGATAACAGTCTAATTGCATTTTGAATGCTTCAATTGAACCTGTCTCCATCACATTCTCAGGCAGTACATTCCAGTCCTTAGCCATTCCTTGCGTGAGAAAATATTGCCTCATGTCACTTCTGCCTCTCTTACCCATTAATTTCAATCTTTGCCCTCTCGTTCTCGATTCTTTTCACGAGTGGAAACAGTTTCTCTCTATCTCCTCTGTCCAGACCCCTCATGGTTTTGAACAACTCTATCAAATCAACTCACCTCTCAGCCTTCTCTTCTCCAAGGAAAATGATCCTAACTTCTCCTGTATATCTTCATAACTGAAATTCCTCATGCCTGGAAGCATTCTCATGGATCTTTTCTGTACTCTCTCCAATGCCCTCACAATCTTCCTAAAGTGTGGTGCCCAGAATTGGACAGAATACTTCAGCTGAGGCTGAATCAGTGTTTTATATAAGTTCAACATAACTTCCTTGCTCTTGTACTGAATGTCCCTGTTAATAAAGCCCAGGATACTGTATGCTTTATTAAATGCTCTCTCAACCTGTCCTGCCAACATCAATGACTTATGCACATATACACCTCGGTCTCTCTGCTCCTTTATAATGCTTTGCCCTTTATTTTACATTATCTCAATATTCATCCTACCAAAATGAATCACTTCATATTTCTCTGCATTGAAATTCATCTACCACCTGCCTGCCCTTTCCACCAAGTTGTCTAAGTACTTTTGAAATTCAACACCATCCTCCTCACAGTTCACAATGCTTCCACGTTTCGTATCATCTGCAAACTCTGAATTTGTGCCCTGAACACCATGGTCTTGGTCAGTTACCTTCTTTGGCCTCCTTGTCTCGAGAGAAAATGTATAAGCGCCTGGAGGTGGTCAGTGGTTTGTGGAGCCGCACCTGGAGTGGCTATAAAGGCCAATTCTAGAGTGAATTGGCTCTTCCACAGGCGCTGCAGATAAAATTGGTTGTCGAGGCTATTTCACGGTTGGCTCTCTCCTTGTACTTTTGTCTTTTTTCCTGTCAACTGTTAAGTCTCTTCGACTTGCCATTCTTCAGACCCGCCATTATGGCTATCTGCTAGCACTAGAGATCACTGGCAATTGACTCCCACAACTTGTGGCCAATGTCACAGGACTTCATTTCGAGTTTGCAGATGTCTTTAAAGCAGCGACACGGATGGCCGGTGGGTCTGATACCAGTGACAAGCTCGCTTTACAATGCGTCATTGGGGATCCTACCATCTTCCATGTGGCTCACATGGCCAAGCCATTTCAAGCACTGCTGACTCAGTAGGGTGTATATGCTGGGGATATTGGGCGCCTCGAGGACTTCCACGTTGGAGATATGGTCCTGCCACCTGATGCCAAGGATTCTCCGGAGGCAGCGAAGATGGAATGAATTGAGACGTCGCTCTTGTAATATATATCAGGAAAATCAAGGGTGCCAACACTGATCCCTGGGGACCTCCAGCCTTTCCTCCAGCCCCCCAAAAACATCCACAAACTACAATTCTTTCTTTCCTGCCACTCAGCCAAAGCCGTATCCATGTTGTTACCGTCCCTTTTCATTCATGAACTATAAGTTTTCTCACAAGTCTGTTATGTGGCACAGTATCAAATGCCTTTTGTAAATACAATACACCACATCAATCGCATTGCCCTCATCAACCCTCTCTGTTACCTTCTCAAAATCTCCAGGCTGTTAGTTAAATAGTATTTGCCCTTCAGGAATCCATGCTGTTTTCCTTACTTAACCCGAATTTGTCCATGTGACTATTAATTTGTCCCGAATTATTATTACTAGAAGTTTCCCCACCACTGCAGTTAAATTGACTGGCCTGGAGTTCTTGGGATTATCTTTACACCCATTTTTGAACAAGGATGTAATAGTTGCAATTCTCCAGTCCTCCGGCATCACCCCTAGTTGAAGGAAGATTGAGAATTTATGGCCAGTGCCTCTGCGACGCCCACCCTCACTTCCCTCATAATCCTTGGATGCACCTCATTGGCCCTGGTGCTTTATTCACTTTACCTCTAGATAGCCTATCTAATATGTCCACTTTATCAATTTTAAACCCTTCTTGTTTCTTAATTACCTGCTCTTTCACCATTGCCTGTGTTGTACCTTCTTCCTTGTGTTATGACCCGAGGCGAGAGGTGTGCACTGTTAATTCAGTCCAGCTTCTCCACAGGTCACAACATTTTTTTCTCATTTTCCCACTTGCTGAAACAGTCCATCAGATACACTATTCTCATCACAATAGAACACACTTTACTAAACTAAACAATTAACAGTTTATCATAAATGAAGCAGGTGTAAGACCAGGAATCCTGCAGCGAGTAACTCACCTCCTGACTCCCCAAAGCCTGTCCACCATCTATAAGGCACAAGTCAAGAGAGTGATGGAATACTCTGCACTCGCCTGGATGGCTGCAGCTCCAACAACACTCAAGAAGCTCGACATCATCCAGGACAAAGCAGCCTATTTGATTGGCACACCATCCACAAACATGCTCCCCCTTCACCACTGACGCACAGTGGCAGCAGTGTGTACCGTATACAAGATGCACTGCAGCAATGCACCAAGGCACCTTAGACAGCACCTTCCAAACCCGCGACCTCTACCATCTAGGACAAGGGGAGCAAATGCATGGGAACATCACCACCTGCAAGTTCCCCTCCAAGTCATACACCATTCTGACTTGGAACTATATCGCCATTCCGTCACTGTCGCTGGGTCAAAATCCTGGATGTCCATTCCTAACACAATTGTGAGTGAACCTACCTCCCATGGACTGCAGCGATTCAAGAATGCAGTTCACCACCACCTTCTCAAGGTTTATGGAGAGATGGGTAATAAATGCTGGCCTAGCCAGTGATGCCTACATCCCAGGATCGAATAAAAAAGTCTCAACTAGAAATGAAGTAAAACAATATCACAGATCAAATTTTTAAAAATCCAACAATTAATTTTTAACTTCCCCTTCCCACCTTAACCAAACTTCAAAGTCCCTTTTAACCAGAACCAAATTTTAAAGTTACTTTTTTTTACCTTAGTCCCTTAAAACTCAAACACAGACATATACACTGGTTAACCGAAAACAAGATCTAAAAAAAAAGATTTTTCGATCAGAGCTCTGTTACAAACAAAAAGCATTTGGGTTAACTAGTTGCCCATTTTGAAGGAAGCAGCAGATGAGTTATGTTGTTCCAAACCAGCATGCAGTCTAACTTCTGAGCACACACATCCAGGTAACCAGGCAACAGTTCTCTTCAGGCGGCATTGAGAATTATTTTTAGCAGGCTTTCTTCAAACAGGAAACAAGATGACTCAACTCCGTGGACTTCACAAGGTCTGTTCTGGAACTTCTGGAAAATGAGCTGTGTTGTGGTCTTCTCTGCTTTCTTGACTTTTTCTTCAGACTTGACGTTATCTCTTTCCAGAAGGTAAAACCACACACACTGACCGACAACCAGAAAGCTTGTCAGTTTTTCTGTCCATCCCAGGTGTTCTCTGCGACAACGGGGCTTGTCTAATCAAAGGAGAACTTATCACTTTTCTGCCCGCTACCAGGGTTTCGGCTTCATCTCCAACCCGAGCCTTGTGATAACCAGTAACTCTGTTGCCAGTCCAGCTCCCTCTCAGTGACCTCTTGGTGGTTCAATTTTTAATTTTAAAAAAACGGTCCAACATTTATTCAGCTGAACCATAAATGCCTTTAGAAATATTTTTTTTTTTTACCAAAAAAGAATCACTTTTGTTACACTTGGTAAAGACAGATGCAACGTATTCATTTAATACCTCAACTATGCCCTCTGCATGCATGTGCAAATCCTCTGTGTGGCCCCTAATTGGTGCAACTCCTCCTTTTGCTACCTGTTTATACATCTATAGAAAACTTAGGAACTCCATTTAATTCTAGCCGCCAGTCTCTTCTCATATTCTATTTTACTTCTCTTACTTGCTTTTATGCTTCCGCTCTGCCTGGTTCTGAGTAGGATTGTCTACCTGGCGTCTGCCATAAGCACACTTTTTCTTCTTCATCTTAATCTCTACGTCACTCACCTCTTTTGTAATTCAGGGAGCTCTGGATTTGTTTACACTACCTTTCCCCTTCGAAGGAATATACCTTGACTGAGCCCAAACTATCTCTTCTTTGAAGGTAGCCCATTGTTCAGCTATTGTTTTCCTGCCAATCGTTGACTCCAATTTATTTTCCCCAGCTGCATTCTTACCCCGCTGAAGTTGGCCTTCCCCTAGTTAATTATTCTTACCCTTTGTCCTTTTATGTAGTCAGCCTAAACCTTATGATGTAATGACCACTGTCCTTTAAGTGCTTCCCTACTGGTATTTGATCCACTTGGCCCACCTCATTCCCAAGTAGCAGATCCAGCAGCGCCTCTTTTCTTGAATGAGGGTTTCAGCAGATGAGCTGAGGCAGGGATTTAGTCAGGTGATGTTACAGAGATGGAAATAGGCGATTGTGGTGATGGCACCAGTATGAGGTTAGAAGCCTATTTTGTGGTCCAATGTGACACCAAGGTTGTGAACAGACTATAGTAATGTCAGACAGTTACTAGGAAGAAGGAAGGAATTGCTAGCTAGGGAAGGGAGATTGGAGCGGGAAGCAAAAACAAGGGGCTGAATTTTATTCTCCCCAGCGGAGTGCGAAACATTGGTGGCCCATATGTGCAGTCTGTGTCTGCTGTGCCACTGTGATGTAGCAGGCGACGGCTCATTTTAATACAGTGAACAGGCCGCCCACTCCACCCCCAATCACGTAACAGGGACGGCCTCAGCGACAACAGTAGTGCTGTCAGCTGTCTCTGTCCAGACACTGGTGCCATTTTTAAAGGGCAACCAGACCTGCCACAAAAAGTGCAAAGTTTAACCCCGTACACACACCCCCGCCAGTGCACTGCAAATAAAATGTTGCCCATTTCCCCCAAAAAACTTACATTGTATAGTTGCCTTCCCACCATCCCCTCCAAAGACTTAAACTGCCGAGTACCCTCGCAACCCAACAACTGTCCAAAGTGTAGAGTTTGCCCCTTCTTCCCCTACACTATTAATGCAGAGTTGACCACGCCCACCACAAGCACCAGCCAACACCCCCCACCCCATCAGTACTCTAAAAATCCTACTTTCCCCCCTTCCCCACCACTGTGGTGCTGGCTTTCCCTGGAAGGGAAAGCGACGGTGTGTGAGAAGAAGGGTCACTGACCCGAAACGTTAACTCTGCCTCTCTTTCCACAGATGCTGCCAGACCTGCTGAGTGGTTCCAGCATTTCTGGATTTTATTTCAGATTTCCAGCATCTGCAGTATTATGCTTTTTTTATGAAGGTGTGTGACTGTCAGCCGCTGCATGGAAGATCCCGGGCTGTCAGTAAGATCAAAGGGAATTGGACTGAAATGTATACATTAAGTTTATTGAAATATTTAAGTAGGGTACCGCTGCCGAGTGGTTGTGGGGGAGGAGGCAGGGAGCCACGAGCCTCTGCACAGCTGGAAAGATCAGTCCCAGCAATCCCGATGTATGGCTCCATGGAGACCTACATCAGGAGCCCAATAGAGTCCAGCCCAATGGTTTCAGTCTTCCCAATATTTCATTGGAGGAAATTTCTGCTCATCCAGTACTGGATGTTGCATAAGCAGTCTGATAATTTAACAACAGTGGAGGAGTGGAGAGAGGTGGTGGTGAGGTAAACTTGATGGAGTTCTTTGATAAAACAATGGAGAGGGCTGATGAGGGTGGTGTGATTGAAGTTATATATATGGATGTTCAAAAGGTGGTTGATCAAATGACATTCAATAGACAGGTTAGCAAAACTGAACCCTATGGATTAAAGGGACAGTGATATTGTGGATATAACATTGGCTAATGAAAAGTCAACAGAGAGAAATGGTGAAAGGTTGTTGGTCAGACTCCAGGTGAGTATACAGTGGTGTTCCCCAGGGCTCGATATTAGGACCACTGCTCTGTTTGCTCTTGGAGAACCCGGGGTGGGTAGGGCAGAGCCCCCTCCTCCTCCCAATTTACAGAGTTTCCCCTCTCTAGCCTCTGCTCCATTTGTAGGTCATGTAACTACTGTCCCCATAACTCGTCCAGAGTTCGGTTAGCAAATCCTCTGTCCTCCATGAATGTCTGCAGAAGCTCACAACGCAACCTCCAGAAAACCATCCATTAACTTTGCAATAACAGAAGTAAGTCAAAAGCACCTCACATGTAAGCTGAGTAAAAAATACACGCATATGAACTAGGAGCAGACGTAGGCCATTCGGCCCCTCGAGTCTGCACCGCCATTCAATCAGATCATAGCTGATCGGTTTGTGTTTCGAATTCCACACTCCCATCTAACCTTGATAACCTTTCATTCCCTGGCCTGATAAGAATCTATCTATCTCCACCTTAAAAATATTCAATGACCCCGTCTCCACCACCTTCTATGGCAGAGAATTCCAAAGTCACACAACCCTCCAGAGAAAAATGTTCTCCTCCTCTCTGTCCTAAAGCGGCGACCCCTAATTTCGAAACAGTGCCCCCTAGTACTGGACTCACCCACAAGAGGAAACATCCTTTCCTCATTCACCATGTCAAGGCCTTTCAGGTTCTTATAAACTTCAGTCAAATCTCTCCTCAACATACTAACTTCCAGTGAAAACAAGACCGTCCGTCCAACCTTTCCTCAGAACACAACCTGCTCATTCCTCGTATCAATCCAGTAAACCACATCTGAACCGCCTCCAAAGCATTCACATCCTCCATTAAATAAGGAGACGAAAACTACAGACAGTATTCGAGATGTGGTCTCACCAATGCCCTGTATAACTGAAGCATCACATGCTGACTTTTATTTTCAATTCCTCTTGTAATAAAGGAGAGCATTCCATTAGCCTTCTCTGTTACTTGCTGTACCTACCTACTAACAGTTTGTGACTCATGCACTACAGAACCTAGATCCCTCAGCACCTCGGAATTTTGCAGTCCTCCTGCCAAAGTGAAAAACTTCACATTTTCCCACATTATACTCCATCTGTCAGATTTTTTCCCCACTCACTCAACCTATCTATATTGGACTACAACCTCCTTATGTACTCTTCACAACATACTTTCCTACCTATCTTTGAGTCATCTACAAATTTAGCTAACATGCCATCGCTTCCCTCATCTAAGTCTTTCATATAAATTGTAAAATGTTGAGGCCCCAGCACAGACCCATGATGGACTCAACTTGTCACATCCTGCCAATCTGAAAAGGACCCATTCATGCATACTCCCTCTTTTCGGCAACCGGCCAATAAAACTTCGATCCAATCTAATATGTTACCCACTACACCATGAGCTCCTACTTTGCGCAATAACCTTTTATGTGGCACCTTGTCTAATGCATTCTGGAAATCCAAGCGCAGTATGTCAAAGGGCTCCCCTTTACCCATTTTGCATGTTACTCCTTCAAAGAACTCCAATAAATTGGTTAAAGATGACTTCCCTTTCACAAAACAATGCTGTCTATTCGCGATTACCTTGAGTTTTTCTAAGTTCCCAGCGAAAGCCTCCTGAATGATCGATTCAAGCATCTTCCCCACGACAGATGTCAAGCTAACTGGCCTATAGTTACCTGCTTTCTGCATCCCCCTCTTCTTGAATAGAGGGGTTATATTTATTACTTTCCAGTCTGATGGAACCGTTCCAAAATTAGTGAACTTTGAAAAATTAACAACAACACGACTACTACCTCATTAGCCACCTCTTGCAAGACTCTAGGATGAAGCACATCAGGACCCGGGGACTTTTCAGCCCGCAACTCCATAAGTTTGCTCAGTAATGCTTCCCTGGCAATTGTATTTTCACCAAGTTTCTCTCTTCCTTCCATCTCCTGATTTACAGCTACTACTGGAATGTTTCTTGTATCCTCTATAGTGAAGACAGAAACAAAATATTTGTTCATTGCATCCGCTGTTCCCTTTTTATCCACTATTAACTCCACATTCTCACTGTCCAGAGGACCAACGCTCTTTTTACTTAATCTTCTCCTTTTTAAATACGCCGAGAAACTCTTGCAATCCATTTTTACATTTCTAGCTAGCTTCCTATCATACTCGAATGTCTTTCTCCTGATTAACCCGTTAGCCATTGTCTGCTGTTCTTTATATTCTGACCAATCATCTGAACTGCCACTCATCTTTGCACAATTATCTGCCATTTCCTTAAGAGTGATGTTTTCCGTAATTTCTTACGAAACCGCTGGTGGGTCCTCCACCTTATAGTAGGAATATACTAATTATGGAGTATTCCTGAAATATCCCCTTAAATGTCTGCCACTGCTTCTCTATTGATCTATCTCCAAGACGAGTAACCCAGTTCACTTCAACGAGCTCAACTTTCATGCCCAAATAGTTTCCCTTATTCACGTTTAAAATACTGATCTTAGATCCACTCTTCTCTCTTTCAAACTGGATGTGAAATTCAGTCATAATGTGGTCGCTGCTACCTAGAGGTGCCTTTACTCTGAGGTCATTAATTAATCCTGTCACATTACATTATACGAAGTCTAATATAACCTTATCTCTGGTTGTTTCCAGAACGTGCTGCTCCAAGAAACTACCTCGAAAGCATTCTATGAACTCTTCATCCAGGCTACTGTTCCCAATCTGATTTTTCCAGTTTATATGTAGATTAAAATCACCCATGATTATTGCCATATGTCTATCACAAGTAAGCAATGTTTCTTCTTGTATACGATGTCCTACATTGTGATTACTGTTAGGAGGTCTGTAGACCACTCCTGCTAGGGACTTCTTTCTCCTGGTATTCCTCACCTCCACCCAAATCGATTCCACATTTTGATCTCCTGAACCAAGGTCATCTCGAACTAATGCCCCAACACCATCCTTGATTAACAGTGTCACCCCTCCACATTTACCAAGCTTCCTATTCTTCTTGAATGTCAAATATCCCTCAATATTCAGGACCAGGAAGCCTGGTTCTTTTAAAAATACTAGAGGGGATTCCTGGTGCTGCTCAATGTATGCTCAGTTGTGAGTGACTAACACACGCGATCAGTGGACACGCACGGACCAAGTTTCAAAGATGTACATATTAGCTGCTAGAAAGGGACATTGACGTTACTCCAAACCCCTCCTCAGACTAACAGCAAATGCACAGTACACCCAGGCTAGATCCCTACACAGAATGGGGGACTGTGCTGGCCACACTAGAAGTGGTTGGCTGTTCCATTCACATCGTTTTTATAGATCCAGGTTTTTGTTACATTGGCACCAGTGGCACCTTAGTGTAAAAATCACAGCCGGAGGTGCTAAGGAGGGGAAAGAAATTCACTTTCAAAAGGGAATTTAAAAAAGTTTCAAAGGCATAAGATTTACAAGAATATGTGAAATCGAGAGGGGAATAGGGCTAATTGGAGTGGTGAGGCCATGGAGAGATCCAAAGACAAGAATGAGAATATTAAAATTAAGGTGTTGCCAGACCGGAAGACAATGTAGATCAGTGAGCACAGGGGTGATGGGTGATCAGGATTTGGTGTGAGTTAGAACACAGGCAGCAGATTTCTGGATGGGCTGTGGTTTATGGAGGTTAATAACTGGGAGGGTGACCAGGATAGAATTGGAAGGTGACCAGGATAGAATTGTAATAGTCAAGTGTGGATTTAACAAAGGCACAGATGAGGGTTTATGCGGTAGATGGGCTGAGGCAGAGGTGGAGACGGGACATATTACAGAGGTGGTGATAGGCAGGGTTGGTGATGGAGAGAATATGGAGATGAACTCAGCTCAGTGTCAACTGGATGCAGAGGTCGCAAACAGTCTGCTTCAGCCCCAGACATTGGGCAGTGAGGGGAATGCAGACAGTGGATAGGGAATGGAGTTTGTGGCAGTGACTGAAGACAATGGCTTCAGACTTCCCAAGATTGACATGACAAGAACATTAAATTTGTAAAATATGTTTATAGTTCAAAACGTTGGATACAGAGACTCACCAGGGACACCAATAATAGCGAGGATGGGATAATAAATCGTTTGAATCATCTTCAGTGCATAATAGATCCGATCATCTAATGTTAGCCAAAAATAATCTGCAGTAACTAGGCCAAACCAATAGGAGAAACTCCTGCTTCCCATTGTAGTAACATCCCAAGCTATTTTTCTCATGTTCTGACCCATTGTTGTAACATTCCAATCTATTGTTCTCAGATTCTGACCCATTGTTGTAATATTCCAATCTATTGTTCTCAGATTCTGATCCATTGTTGTAACATTCCAATCTATTGTTCTCAGATTCTGATCCAGTGTTGTAACATTCCAATCTATTGTTCTCAGATTCTGATCCATTGTTGTAACAATCCAATCTATTGTTCTCAGATTCTGACCCATTGTTGTAACATTCCAATCTATTGTTCTCAGATTCTGGTCTATCCTCTCTCTCGCTGGGGCTGCTGAACCTTGATAGCGCCGGACTGATGCTGTTGTTGACACTATGGGATAACACACTGAAAGGAGCCCTGTATTAATAGAAGAGGGAAACCCTCCAGTGACACAATTAGGGTCCATGGTGACTGACATTAATTACAATCACTGAACAAACAGGTTCAGTTAACCCCTTTCAATCCAACTCTTCTTGTGCCACAATAAAGTAGACCATTTACCCTGTCTGAATGGGATGTGTGGGGGATGCTGAGGGAAGGAATGTTGAAAATAGCAGAGGTAGTGACAGAATGTTCCAATCCTCCTTGGATATGGGCTTGATGCCAGAGATGGGAGGGTTGTAAATGTTACACTCGGTTTAAAAAAGGAGAGATGGAGCAAACGGTGTAATTACTGACCAGTCAGTCTAACGTCGCTGGTGGGAAATTTCTAGACTTCACAGCCCAGGACAAAAACATTCGTTGCTTGGAAAAAAACACGGGACAATAAATACACGGGACGGCAGCAGGGATATGGTAATGACAAATCATATCTGGCAAAGCCCAACAACAACTTACATTTTTTGGTCAAAGCAGGAGGTATTAAGTAGTGTCTTAAGGGAGGAAAGTGAGGCAAAGAGGCAGTGACAGTGGTATAGCGGTAATGTCACTGAACTAGAAAACCAGAGGTTCAGGCTAATGCCATGGGTTCAATTCCCACATGGCAGTTGGTGGGAATTAAAATTCAATCAATTAATAATTTCAATTCATTAATAAATGTCTGGAAATGAAATTTAGTCTCAGTAATGGTGCCATGAATCTATCATCGATTGTTCTAAAAACCGATCTGATTTACTAATGTCCTTTCGGGAAGGAAATCTGCTGTCCTTACGTGATCTGGCCTCCATGTGACTCCAGACCCTCAACAATGTGGTTAACCCTTAACTGCCTGGTGAAATGTCCCAGCAAGTCACTCATTTGTCAAGGGCAATTAGGGATGGGAACACATGCTGGCCTTGCCAGCGATGCACATATCCCACACACGAATAAAATAAAACAGGTGTAGTTAGGGAATTCCAGAGCTTTGGGTCTAGGCAGCTGAAGACCTGGCTGGCAGTGGAGGAATGATGAAAATCAAGCATACACAAGAGACCAGGTTTGGAGGAGTGCAGATGTTTTGGAGGGTGGTGGGGCTGGTGAATATTACATAGATAAGGAGGTGTGAGGACATCGAGGGAGTTGCAAACACGGTTGAGTATTTTAAAATCAAGACATTGCTTAACTGGCAGCAGATGTATGTCAGTGATCGGGGAACGGGACTTGGTGTGAGTTTACACAAGAGCAGCAGAGTTTGGATGACCTCAAGTTTACAGAGAGTAGAATGTGTGAGACAAGCCAGGAGTGTGTTAAAATCTGGAATAGAAAGCTAGTCTCAGTCATGGAGCCATGAAACTATCATCGTTTTTTGTTAAACACCATCTGATTCACTAATGTCCTTTAGGGAAAGAAATCTTCCGTCCTTTCCTGGTCTAGCCCACATATGACTCTAGACTCACAGCAATGTTATTGACTCTTAACTGCACTCTGTAAAGGCCTAGCAAGCAACTCTGTTGAAGCATTTGAAAAGAAGGCTGAGAGTTTTTAAATTGATGTGTTGCTGACCAGGATCCAATGTCGGTCAGTGAGTTCAGGGGGTGATGGGTGAACATGACTTGCTGTGAGTTAGGACATGGGCAGCAGTGTTTTTCATCACCTCAAGTTTATGGCGGGTAGAATGTGGGAGACCAGCCAGGAGTGTGATGGAATAGTCAAGTCTACAGGTAACACAGGCAAGGGGGAGTGTTTCATCAGCAGAGGAGCTGAGACAGGGATGAAGTCGTCCTATGTTAAGGGGGTGGAAATAGGCAGTTTTATTGATAGCGTGAATATTTGGTAGGAAGCTCATCGCAGGAGCAACTATGACACCAGGTTGTAAACACTTTGCTTTAGTCTCAGACAGTTGCCAAGGAGAGGGATGGAGTCTGTAGCTAAGAAATGTTTGATGTGGGGTTTGAAAACACTGGCTTTAGTTTTCCTAATATTTAATTGGCCTGGCAGATGTGTGAAGTGATACATTGTGGAAAGATTTTATAATATTGTTTATTCATGGGTTGTGGGTGTCGCTGGCTGGGCCAGCAGTTATCACCCACCCCTAATAGCCTTTGAGAAGGTGATAGCGAACTGCAGGTGGATGAATGAGGAGAGATAACACAACTTTAAAGGTGGTGAGAATAACAGAGAGACCTGGGGTGTTTGTGTGCAATCTTTGAAGTGAGCTGGACAGGTTAACAAACAGTTAACAAAGAAAATAGATTCCTAGGTTTTATTAATAGAGATACAGAGTCGAATAGTCAGGATGTTATGTTACACCGATAGAAAAGACTAGATCGGCTCCACCTGGAGCATTGTGTCCAATACAGGGAACCACATTTTAGGAAGGACATGAGCCCATTGGAGAGGGGATAAAAGAGTTTTACTGGAATTTTTCCAGGGATGAGGGATTACAGTTATGTAGCTGGGATGGTTCAACTTAGAGCAGGGAAATGTAAAATCAGATCTGATCGAGATGCGAAGCAGAAAGCAGAGAGTAGTGGAGAATATTTATTGTTCAGTCTGGAGGGAAGTACACAATGGCGTTCCCCTGTTCTGAAGAAGGGTCACTGACCTGAAATATTAACTCTACTTCTCTCTCCACAGATGCTCCCAGACCTGCTGTGTATTTCCAGCATTCCTTGTACTTATTTCAGATTTCCATCATCCTCAGTATTTTGCTTTTATTATCCCGAGGGTCACTGTTGGGATCACTGTTGCAGTATGTTAATACAATGGGCTTGTGTACAGAGGGGATAATGTCAAGGTTTTGTGATGAGTAGAAACTCAGAAATGTTAATAAACAGTGAGAAGGATAGTAACAAACTTCAGGAGGACAGAGACTGACTGGTGAAATGGACAGGAACATGGCAGATGTAATTTAACACAGTGAAGTGTGAAGTGAGACATGGGTAGGAAGTATGAGGAGAAACAATATAAAATAAATGGTACCATTATAAAGCGGGTGCAGGATTAGAGAGACCTGCGGCGTACACACACAGATCTTTGACGGTAACATGTAGTGTCCTTGGTGTCAGAGAGAGAGGCACAGAGTAATAAAACTCATGAGGAAATGCTGATGTTTGGACATCATTGGTTAGGTCCCAGCTGGAGAATTATGTCCAATTCTGGTCACCACACTTTGATAAGGATGTCAAGGACTTAGTGAAGAGACTGAGGTGATTTATTAGAATGGTACCAGGGATCTGGGAATTCAGTTATGTGGAGAGATTGGAAAATCTGGGATTGTTCTCTTTGGAGCAATGAAGGGTAAGGGGTGATTTAATATAGAATTCAAAATCATTAAGGGTTTTGATAGGGTAATTAATATGAAACTGTTTCCAGTGTCAGGAAGTTCAGTATTAAGAAGACACAGATTGAAGGTAATTGACAAAGAACCAGAGGTGAAATGAGGAGAATTTTCTTACACAGCGAGTTGTTGGGATGTGGGATTCACTGCCTGAAAACATGGTGGAAGCAGATTCAATAATATCTTTCAAAAGGGAATTTAGCAAATACTTGAATAGGAAAAAAGGAGACTGCGGAAAGTTGAGGGGGTGGGTGTTGGTGGTGGAATTCATTAAGTAGCTCATTCCAAGAGACAGCACTGAAACAATGGGCCGAATAGCCTCCTTTTGTACTGCATCAGTCTCTGATTCTATGAGAAACAGACAGAGAGTGTAAAGAGCGAGTGAGGACATGCGTAAGTGGGAAAGGAAGATAGATATAGCGAGAACATCGGGTTTGCTTCGTTTTTCGGGTGTAGGGATTGTAATTCGTGATCTGCCCTTGCCTATTCATGTTGAGGCAGGTGACACACAAACTTCCTGCTGTCTTCTCATTTCCACGAATTCTATGTACCGCCTAGGGTGACACGCGGTGCTGTCTGTCTGCTGGGGCCTAAGGTTGTGTGAAGCTGGCTCGTGTTTCATCTAGGATTCAGCTCTTAAAGACAGTCTGTTCCTCTTAAAGGGAGGTTGCACTGAATCACAGGAGGCTGCTGCTGACTGTGAAATGCCGCAATTAGAGACAAGGTAAATGGAGTACTGTGACAGAGAGAGGGTTCTGCGGTTCACGGATGTGGTGCTGGAGGCCTTAGTCATGGAGGGTGACATGAGCAGACAGGCCATGTTCCCATGGGGTGGGGTGCAGACCCTCAAGAAATGCACTTCGAAGTTAATAGGAGCAGGTGGCCAGGGAGGTCAGTGCAAGAAGTCTGGCCCCGAGGACCTGGCAGAAGAGCCAGAAGAAGTTAAATGAACTCACACGGGTGGTCAATGTCAGTGAATTCATCTCCACATGACATCTCCTGCCCTCAACACCAGTAACCTCTCACACTGCTCAATGAACCACACCCCCATCACTCACCCATCAGCTGTCCCTAACACTCAGGACCCACACCTAACATTCACATACTCCATCTCACCCTCACACACCTTCCACTGATACCAGCCTCACATCCACCTCTCCCTGCCTCCACATGCCTCCAGCTCTTCAGCTATGGCAGGCACATCACCCAAACACAGTGCAACACAATCAATGACATTCTGCCCTCTCTCTTACAGGACAAGGTGGCTCATAAACACAGGGAGCAGCAGTGATCCGGTGGTGACCAGGCATACCTTCATCCCCTGAGCCTGAGGGAGGAGATGATTCTCCACATCATGGAACCGGCTGTGACAGAGCCCGTGGCATCCAGCATCACCGAGAGCATTCAGGATGATGTTATGTTGCTGCCTTATGTTCCTTCTTAACACCCACCTCCCCCAAATCCTACTGTCTGGGAAGAAGTACAAGCTGCAGATGGTGGGACCATGGACCTCCTGCTTTCCATCCCATTCCCAATCCCTCACCACAACCCTCCCCTTCTGATTTTATACTTTCCAATGATAACCCAAAACTTCCAGCTTCCCAGTCACAGCAGCTCCAGGTGACAGAGAGAGAGCAGCAGCACAGCACTGATGGTGAAGCCCCACCACTTGGTCTGAAACTCACAGTCACCAGATCAAATACTTTCGCTGTGTGTACCTTAGAGGGTGGTATAGAGTCGGAATCTGCACGTGGTTAGTCACCGAGCACGAGTGAGCTGCAGCCAGGCCAGGGGGAAAGGATAGTTCATGTGTCAGATCACCGGAGGGCGAGGTCACAAACGAGTTATAATCCACAGGACTCAGATGTGAACATTGCTGGAACAACAGACAGGGGAATGCTGATCGACATGTACACTGAGATACTTTGTCCATTGACAGTCTGTTGTCACTGTCAAAGAACATGGAGGAGTCCGACTCCAACATGGCACAGGACATTGCACAGAGTTTGAAGCACATTCTTTCCCATGTGGAAGTGGTCACTAACTCCATGACAGCACTAGCGGACCCAGCTGTGATACAATTGTTGGTGACCATTGTCTCAGCTTCCACTGCAGCACAGATGGCAGACACCCAACGTCTCAGTGCTGCATTGCAAACTCAGACTCAGATTGCTTGCTGCCATGTAGGATCAGACTGCTGTCATCATGGCTGTGGATCTCAGTGTTCAAAGGATTTTGCAGGATCTCACAGCAGTCCACCAATCTGTGATCCAGTAGATTACTAGGATTCCTGAGGTGTCACCCTGTGGGAGTGACAGTGTCTCCGTGGAGCATGAACCTGCTGTCCTCTCTCTGGATGACAGTATTTGTTCTCCCTTCACTGTCACTCCACCAGTGTCCTTGCTGTTACCCATCAGCCAGCCCAGGCTGCTGCTGCCTATGTCGAGGTGGTGCAGTCCGAATCCAAGCCCTCAAAACCCAGAGCTGCTCGAGGACGTCCTACAAGGCCATATGCAGTCTCCCCAGTGAAAGTCAGCAGCCTTCCATCAACCATGCTGCAGACACTGGGGAAACACTGTGTAGGATCCCTAGCAAAGTCGAGGGAACCCACAAGACAGTCACTAAGGGAATCCACAAGGGTGAATAGTTGCGTTGTGTTTGCATAATTGGATGTGCTGTTGGATAAAGATGGTAATGAACAGGTTTTTATTGCAGGATGGTGACCAAGCGGAATCTGTGATGGGGCATCTCAGATGGGGACAATGGTGGAGAATGGGGAATCCGTGGTGGGAAAGTGAAGTTGTCCAATGGCAACCGGAATCTTAGCAGGCAATCGCCGGCAGCCTGTCCGGGTGGAAGGCATCCAGGAAATATTCTGGAAATATCCTGGTTGGTTGGCGATGAATGGTGGGGTTTGAATTCCTTGGGGGTGAATCATGAGCCATGTAAAGACAGGGTAGTGATTCTCTCCGAGGAGCTATATTCTGGTTCTCCACAGAGTTCTGAAGTTCGTGGGAACAGAGGAGGAGGTGTCGGGCGTCTTGCAAAGCATTAAGGTAAATAGGTCCCCAGGGCCTGATGGGAACTAACGCAGAATACTGAGGGAAGAAATTTCTGGGGCCTTGACAGAAATCTTTGCATCCTCATTGGCTCTAGGTGATGTTCCAGAGGACTGGGGAATAGCAAATGTTGTTCCTTTGTTAAAGAAGGATAGCAAGGATAATCCAGGAAATTAGAGGCCGGTGAGCCTCTGGTCAGTGGTATGGAAATTATTATAGAGGATTTTTCGGGGCAGGATTTACTTCCATTTGGAAACAAATAAACTTATTAGTAGCGAGAGGCAGCATGGTTTTGTGAAGGGGAAGTCGTGTCTCACTAACTTGATCGAGTTTGTTGAGGAAGTGACGAAGATGATTGATAAAGGAAGGGCAGTGGATGTTGTCCATACAGACTTCTGTAAAGCCTTTGACAAGGTCCCTCATGGCAGACTGGTGCAAAAGGTGAAGTCACACGGGATCAGAGGTGAGCTGGCAAGATGGATACAGAACTGGCTCGGTCATAGAAGACAGAGGGTATCAGTGGAAGGGCGCTTTTCTGAATGGAGGGCTGTGAATAGTGGTGTTCCGCAGGGATCAGTGCTGGGACCTTTGCTGTTTGTAGTATTTCTAAACGATTTGGAGGAAAATGTAGCTGGTCTGATTAGTAAGTTTGTGGAAAACACAAAGCTTGGTGGAGTTGCGGATAATGATGAGGATTGTCAGAGGATACAGCAGGATATGGATCGGTTGGAGACTAGGGCGGAGAAATGGCAGATGGAGTTTTATCCAGACTCTCGCTGGCACGAGGGTGTCAATATAAATTTGTGTTTACATTCCCGGACAACTGTACACCTGGATGTGTCTCCCCCAGGGATTAGATGATAGTCCGTCAACATTCCACCAGTGGTTGGACATAGATCCGGTGTTACAGGTGCCGGACCCACCCCCTACCCTTTGCCCTCGATGTCGCTACCACAGATACCACCTTATCAGCGGTATTCCTTCAGAAGAAACATGGCCGATTCTGCCGAGTGGAATACGCATCTCACTTGTTAAGATCAGTAGAAAGGGCCTTTACAATGTGTGAAAAAGATTTGCTGGCCGTCTTCTGGGTGATTCAAAATTTTACGTTTATTGTCAGCCTCAGCCCCGTTACTATCTTAACTGAACACACACCCTTCCAGTTGCTACTGGATGGACGGTTGAAGGACGGTAATGTTATATTGTCAGCCTCAGCCCTGTTACTATCCTAACTGAACACACACCCTTCCAGTTGTTTGTGGAAGGACGTCTGAAGGACGGTAATGTTATATTGTCAGCCTCAGCCCTGTTACTATCCTAACTGAACACACACCCTTCCAGTTGTTACTGGATGGACGGTTGAAGGACGGTAATGTTATATTGTCAGCCTCAGCCTTGTTACTATCCTAACTGAACACACACCCTTCCAGTTGTTATTGGATGGACGGTTGAAGGACGGTAATGTTATATTGTCATCCTCAGCCCTGTTACTATCCTAACTGAACACACACCCTTCCAGTTGTTACTGGATGGACGGTTGAAGGACGGTAATGTTATATTGTCAGCCTCAGCCCTGTTACTATCCTAACTGAACACACACCATTCCAGTTGTTACTGGATGGACGGTTGAAGGACGGTAATGTTATATTGTCAGCCTCAGCCCTGTTACTATCCTAACTGAACACACACCCTTCCAGTTGTTACTGGATGGACGGTTGAAGGACGGTAATGTTATATTGTCAGCCTCAGCCCTGTTACTATCCTAACTGAACACACACCCTTCCAGTTGTTACTGGATGGACGGTTGAAGGACGGTAATGTTATATTGTCAGCCTCAGCCTTGTCACTATCCTAACTGAACACACACCCTTCCAGTTGTTACTGGATGGATGACTGAAGGACGGTAATGTTATATTGTCAGCCTCAGCCCTGTTACTATCCTAACTGAACACACACCCTTCCAGTTGTTACTGGATGGATGACTAAAGGACGGTAATGTTATATTGTCAGCCTCAGCCCCGTTACTATCCTAACTGAACACACACCCTTCCAGTTGTTACTGGATGGATGACTGAAGGACGGTAATGTTATATTGTCAGCCTCAGCCCTGTTACTATCCTAACTGAACACACACCCTTCCAGTTGTTACTGGATGGATGACTGAAGGACGGTAATGTTATATTGTCAGCCTCAGCCCTGTTACTATCCTAACTGAACACACACCCTTCCAGTTGTTAGTGGATGGACGGCTGAAGGAAGGTAATGTTATATTGTCAGCCTCAGCCCCGTTACTATCCTAACTGAACACACACCCTTCCAGTTGTTAGTGGATGGACGGTTGAAGGACGGTAATGTTATATTGTCAGCCTCAGCCCTGTTACTATCCTAACTGAACACACACCCTTCCAGTTGTTAGTGGATGGACGGCTGAAGGTCGGTAATGTTATATTGTCAGCCTCAGCCCCGTTACTATCCTAACTGAACACATGCCCTTCCAGTTGTTACTGGATGGATGGCTGAAGGTCGGTAATGTTATATAGTCAGCCTCAGCCCCGTTACTATCCTAACTGAACACACACCCTTCCAGTTGTTACTGGATGGATGACTGAAGGACGGTAATGTTATATTGTCAGCCTCAGCCCCGTTACTATCCTAACTGAACACACACCCTTCCAGTTGTTAGTGGATGGACGGTTGAAGGACGGTAATGTTATATTGTCAGCCTCAGCCCTGTTACTATCCTAACTGAACACACACCCTTCCAGTTGTTACTGGATGGACGGTTGTAGGACGGTAATGTTATATTATCAGCCTCAGCCCCGTTACTATCCTAACTGAACACACACCCTTCAAGTTGCTAGTGGATGGATGACTGAAGGACGGTAATGTTAGTCAGAATCACATTGCTCGGTGGACCTTGCTCTTGCAAAGTTGATATATTTCAGTAAAAAAGGAAAATACTTTGACATGCTTGGCAGACAATTTAATCTACCAGGCTGAACCCCATGAGTGTCAGGTTTTGACAGAAAAGGCCCTCAAGGGACATTTTGTGTCAAAATCATTGCGGGGCGGGAGTGTCCAATGGAAGAAATCAGAAATCAAACCAGCACTCAACATTTTTGTTGATGGTTCATCTGCAGTGGAGGATGGGATTAGGCAGGCAAAGTGCGGATTACATATACAGGATCATAATGGAAAACCTATTAAAGACATTGCCTTACAGTTACTGGCGAGTTGAACTGTGCAGCATGCCGAACTAGCTGCAGTCACTTTGTGGTGACACAACCACATGTTTCCCCCACTGATTGATATAAATTCTGACAGTATGTACGTGTGTAACTGTTTGACCGAGTACCTACCTCTGTGGGAAGCGAGAGGTTTTGTGTCAGCAGATGGCAAACCTTTTCCATCTGTCCTATTACTACAGAGAATAGTAGATGCAGCGAGGAGAGGATTACAGAAAATACTATGATATATTGACCTATGTTGTGAAAATTGGAAAGGAGATAATTGGGACAACTTTGTCTAAGTGCAGTCTGGAAAACCAGGTGGTCATCTGTCCTCACTCTATATATATATATATATATATATACATACATACATATAAAACAGCAGAATCAAAATGTGAATTTAATACCACTATAAATTGCACTATGGAAACTAGGAAGGCATTATCAGGTTAACCCATGTGGCCTATAAGGCAAAGGGGACATATTGCTTAACCACCACAATGAAGGAGTACCAGTATGGACATAACCGGATTTGTCTGGTGAGCAAAAGTACGTTGCTTTTCAACCCACAAATACCAACTGGAGTAGAGAAGATGGAGTTGGTCGGCATACATAAAAGAAAGACAGAAACGATAATTGTTACAGAAAGTATTAAGGACGACTTGATAAATTACCTGCGGGAATATTAATAAGCTATTCAGCCATTGCCCATACGTTTGGGTCAAGAGAGGCAGCAACGGGAAACCATTGCTGTAGTGTACTACAATCTGGAACAACAGTGGAAGATGATACAAGTTCAGATTGATGAGATAAATGATTCTACCTGGTGGGAGGACTTATGGAACTGGGGGTCAAACGTGAAGATACACCCTGGATTAGAAATATCTCCCATGTCCTGATAGTCGTTTCGGGTGTCATGGTGATAGATGTGACATACTTAATTCGGAAACTTAAGAAATTGATTAAGGAATGTGAGAGGATGTATGAACACAGGTTGGACAGCTACCTTAAAGGCAATCAGTATTCGAACTTGCTCCATTAAAATATTGACAATTAATTATGTAACACGAGGGTAGTTGTATAACTATTGGTAGATACTTAAAATGAATTAATGAATGACAAATGTATTCTAAAAGTTAATTTGCGACTGCGTTATGCTCGCACAAGCGATTAATTATGTAACAACGATGTTAACATTGTGCTTTCTTTAACATTTCACTGCTTATGATCTTGTGTTAACAATGAAATTATAATTGCACAAGTGTACTACCTGAGAGACATGAGAGTGTGATCCATTGGGCATAGCCCTGCATGATCAGAGGGGGACGGGGGGTGGGGGGGGTGGGTGGTGAGTGTGGTGGTGGGTGTAGACTCAGGAAAAACACATAAAAACGTAATTGAAACAATGAGGCTCGTCACACAACAATACACAACGTTTTGAAACATAGAGGGGCTGGTTAGAAGGAGCACAGCAAACAGATGGTCAAGGAATTGTGGACCATACAGAAAAGCAGGCTGAAACAAGAGAGAGATTCTACCAGACAGTGGCCCTGCACAAACCAGATAAAGGAGTTTCTATTGGCATGAGGTCGGATTAGACTCACAGTAGACAATGGCTGAAAATGGTGACAGCACGAGAACCCCGAGGAAGAACACTCAAGAAAATTCCCTGAGTCATGGACTCAGAGAATAGAAGGGCAGCTGCCATTCTGAGACTGATCACCTCGTGTCTTGGGGTAGTATAACATGCAAGTAGTGAGTGCTTGTAGCTGATGATTTAATGTGTGAATAAACATTGATATACCTTCCACCAGTCCGATTCTGTGAATTCTTCAAGAGTAAGTGCAGATTAGGCACAGCAACAATCTGATAGCTCTATACAGGGTCTTACCAGGAACATAAACACAAACAACGCCACGAGAGAAAATTACACGACCAGTAACAAAATTATCAATGCTTCGTAGAGTTTACAGCCTTTATCAAAGACTCACCAGGAGTAACAACAACAGCAAAGAGGGATGAGAAAATGACAGGGGCAGTAATTCAGTTAAACACGGTTTATAGAATTAATAGCTGGATAAAGAGTCTTACCAGGAACACCAATAATAGCGAGGATGGGATAGTAAATATATTGAATAACCTGAAGAGCTGAAACGATCCGATAGTCTAATGAGTACCAGTCATAATATGTGGAAAGATCGTCAAATTGCCAGATGAAACTCCTGTCCATTGTTGTAACATTACAATCTATTGTTCTCAGATTCTGATCTATCCTCTTACTCTGTCTGGAGCTGTTGGTCCCTCTTACTGCCGGGTTTGATGCTCCTGTTGGCACTATGTGATAATACATTGAAATGACTCCCATATTAATAGAAGATGGAAACCCTCCAGTGAAACAATTAGGGTCCATGGAGACTGACATTAATTCCAGTCACTGAACAAACAGGTTCAGTTAACCCCTTTCAGTCCAGCACTGTTTGTACCACAATAAAGTAGAACATTTATCTGGTCTGGATGGGATGTCTGAGAGATGCTGAGGGAAGGGAAGGTGGGAATAGCGGAGGCACTGAACAGAATCATTCAATCCTCCTTGGATATAGGAGTTGTGACAGAGGGCTGGAGGGTTGTAAATGTTACACCCTATTTGAAAAATAGGAGAGATGGGGTAGACACTGTATTTACTGACCAGACAGTTTAATGTCACTGATGGGGAAATTTCATAACCCAGGACAAATATATTCATTGCTTTGAAAAACATGGAATAATAAATAGACAGCAGTAGGAATATGGTGATGACAAAGCATGTCTGGCAAACCTCAACAACAACTTATATTTATATAGTGCTTTTAATGTTATAAAACATCCCAAAGTACTTCACAGGATCATTATGAAGCAAAGTATGACACTGAGACACAACAGGAGATATTAGATCAGATGTCCAACAGCTTGAACAAAGAGATAGGTTTTAAGGAGTACTTGAAAGGAGGAAAGCGAGACGGAAAGGTGGTGACCGTAGCGGAGTGGTAATATTACCAAAATTGTAATACCGAGGATCAGGCTGATTCCCTGAGGACATGGGTTCAAACCCCACCGTGGCAACTGGTGCAATTTAAATTTCAATAAGTTATAACATTCAAATAATTAATACAAATCTGCATTTGAAAGCTATTCTCATCAATGGTGCCATGAAACTACCATTGATCATCGTTAAAAAAAAAACAGCCTGGATTATTGATGTTCTTTTGCAATGGAAATCTGCCATCCTTATATGGTCTGGCCTCCATGTGACTCCAGACCCACAACGATGTGGTTGATTCTAAACTGACTTCTGAAATGTCCAGCAAACCACTCAGTTATCAAGGGCAATTGGGGATGGGCAACAAATGCTGGTCTTGTCAGTGACACCCACATCGCATGAAAGAATGAAAAAAGAAAACTGTGCAGTGAGGATATTCCAGAACTTTGGGCCTAGGCAGCTGAAATCCCGGACGCCAGTGGTGTAGGGATTAAAATCAGGGCTACACAAGAGGCTGAAATTAGAGGAGCACATGTCTCGCAGTGGGTTGTAGAGGTGGAGGAGATTACAGATATATGGGGGTGGGGTGGGGGAGAGACCATGGCGGCATCTGAAAACGAGGATGAGAATTTTAAAATCAAGACATTGCTTGACTGGGAGCCAATGTCGGTCAGTGATAGATGAACGGGACTTGGTGTGAGCTAAGGCATGGGCAGCAGAGTTTTGGATGACCTCAAGTTTACAGAGAGTAGAATGTTGGAGATCAGCCAGGAGTGAGTTGGAATAATCACATCTAGAGGTGACAAAGGCATCAATGAGGTTTCAGCAGCAGATGGGCTGAGACAGAGGTGAAGTCGGGCGATGTTACTGAGGTGGAAATAGGCGGTTGTAATGATATCCTGAAATGAGGTTCAAGCTCATTTTGTGTTCAAATGTGCCACCAAGGTTGTAAACATACTGTCCGAATCTCAGACTGTTACCAGGGAGAGGGATGGGATCAATAGCAAGGGAACAGAGTTAACGTGGGGTGTGAAAACAATGTCTTCAGTCTTCCCAATATTTAATTGGAGGAAATTTCTGCTCATCCAGTACTGGATGTCGGATAAGCAGTCTGATAATTTAACAACAGTGGAGGAGTGGAGAGAGGTGGTGGTGAGGTAAACATGATGGAGTTATTTGATAAAACAATGGAGAGGGTTGATGAGGGTGGTGTGATTGAAGTTATATATATGGACGTTCAAAAGGTGTTTCATTAAGTGACATTCAATAGACAGGTTAGGAAAACTGAACCCTATGGATTAAAGGGACAGTGACAGTGTGGATATAACATTGACTAAGGAACAGTAAACAGAGAGAAGTGGTGAAAGGTTGTTGTTCAGACTCAATGACAGTAGACAGTGGTGTTCCCTCGGGCTCAGTATTAGGACCACGGCTCTTTTTGCTCTTGGAAAACACGAGGTATGTAAGGCAGAGCCCTCTCCTCCTCGCTCTTTGCAGAGCTTCCCCTCTCTGCAGCCTCTGCTCCATTTGTTGATCATGTTACAGACACAGCGACACTGTAACTACAGTCCCCATACCTCGTCCAGAGTTGGGTCACCAAATCCTCCGTCGACCCTGTATGTCTGCAGCAGCTCACAACACAACCTCCAGAAAACATCCAGAGCACCTCGACTAACTTTACAATGGCAGAAGTAAGTTAAAAGCCCCTCACCTGTAGGTTGGATGCCTCGTCCTTTAAATAACACTAGAGGGGATTCTTCGTGCTCCTGAATGTATGTTCAGCTGAGAGTGACTAACACAGGCGGTCAGTGGACATGCAAAGACCAAGTTTCAAAGATGTACATCACAGCTGCTGGAGTGGGTGATGGAGACCATATTCAGTCCCTTCCTCACACTACAGACACACACACGTTACACACACGCTAGCACCCCGGCCAGCCTGGGTTTCCTGTACAATGTGCTGGATGTGACCAGCAGTGCAGCTCATACCATTTTATGGATCCAAACTTCCACAGCACCAGTGGAGCTGGAGAGATGAAATGTGTGGTCAGGGAGAGAGACAGAGGGAAAGAAACTCACTTTAAAAAGGGAATTAGAAAAAGACTTTAAGATGAACAAGTTTCAGGAATATTGGTAATGGACAGGGGATTGGGATAATCAGAGAGATGAGGACATGAGGGATTTGATCACATGAGTGAGAATATTAAAATTGAGGTTTTACTGGACCAAGAGCCAATGTAGGTCAGTGAGCACAGGGATGTTGGGTGAACAAAATTTAATGTAAATTAGAAGATGGCAGCAGAGTTTTGGATGATCAGAAGGTTACAGATAGTAGAATGTGGGAGACCAGCCAGGAGTGTTAGAATAGTCAAGTCTTGAGGTAACATAGACATGGATGAGGGTTTCAGCAGCAGATGAACTGAGCTCTCTCTCTCTCTCTGTTTCTCTCTCTGTCTCCCTCACTTGCTCTGTCCCACACTCAGAGTCTTATATTCTTCAATCCTGTCGCCTCTTACTTTTGTAAACTCCAGCTGATATAAGAGGAGCCTGTCCAGCTTTTCAACATAAGGTAACCCGCCCATTCCAGGTTTTAGTCCAGTAAAACTTCTCTGAACTGCTTCCAACCCATTTACATCCTTTCTTAAATAAGGAGACCAATACTGTACACAGTACTCCAGATGAGGTCTCTGTATAACTGAAATATAAACACCCTAATTTTGTGTCCTATTCCGCTCACAATAAATGATAATATTCCATTAGCTTTCCTAATTACTTGCTGAACCTGCAGACTAACCTTATACAATTCATGCACCAGGATACGCATATCCCTCTGCATCTCAGATTTCTTCAATCCATCACCATTCAGATAACATTCTTGGTTTTTAATATTCCTGCCAAAATGGATTTGGAGACAGAGAGAGTTTACACACGATCAAACGTGTGTGTGTCATCACTAAGAGTTGCGGGGCGGGGCGGGACGAGTGGAGCGGAATTTTAAGAGAGTTTTGAATAAGTAATGCCAGAAATACAATGTCATTTTCATATGATAGGAAATAGTCAATTGAACAGGTAAACGTTCGAAATGTAACAGTCTTTGAGCAAGTGAAAGAGGGGAAGGGGGAAGAAGAACACGAAGGAAGGATTGTGATGGGACGGAGAGGGGAGTGTTTAAATGACAGATTGTTACATTTCTAACCATTACCAGTTCTGATGAATGGTTAGGAAAACTGAACCCTATGGATTAAAGGGACAGTGACAATGTGGCTATAACATTGACTAAGGAACAGTAAACAGAGAGAAGTGGTGAAAGGTTGTTGTACAGACTCAATGACAGTAGACAGTGGTGTTCCCTAGGGCTCGATATTAGGACCACTGCTCTTTTTTCTCTTGTAAAACACGAGGTATGTAAGGCAGAGCTGAAACGTTAACTCTGTTTCTCTCTGCACAGATGGTGCCGGACCTGCTGACTATTTCTGACAATTTCTGTTCTCATTGCAGAGTTCCAGCAGCCGCAGTATTTTTCTTTCAGTTTAGTATTTAATTCACTGTCACTTCTCTTCCAGGAATGCCTACCTTGAAGAAGTTCTGCTCTTCTCTTGAACAGCTTAGGGCCTCGGCAGCTGAAGGCACGGCCGCCAATGGTAGAGTAATTAAACTCGGGATGTTCAAGAGACCAGAATTATATGACGTCTCAGTGCTACAGTGGAAGCTCAGACTGAGGTCATGAGATCCATGCTTGCTGCCATGCAGGATCAGACTGCTGCCATCATGGCTGTGGATCTCAGTGTTCAAAGGGGTTTGCAGGATCTGACAGCAGTCCAGCAATCTGTAATCCAGTAGATTACTAGGATTGCTGAGGTGTCGCCCCGTGGGAATGACAGTGTCTCTGTGGAGAAGGAACCTGTTGTCCTCTCTCAGGATGACAGTATTTGTTCTCCATTCACTGTCACTCCACCAGTGTGCTTGCTGTTACCCATCAGCCAGCCCAGGCTGCTGCTGCCCATGTCGAGGTGGTGCAGTCCGATTCCAAGTCCTCAAGTCACAGAGCTGCTCGGGGACATCCTGCAAGGCCATCTGCAGTCTCCCCAGTGAAAGTCAGCAGCCTTCCACCAGCCATGCTGCAGTCACTGGAGAAACACTGCATCGGAGCACTAGGCAAGTCGAGGGAACCCACAAGATAGGCACTAAGGGAATACACAAGGGTGAATAGTTCAGTTTTGTTTGTATAATTGGATGTGCTGTTGGATAAAGATGTTAATGAAAAGATTGTTGTTGGTGTTTTTTATTGCAGCATAGTGACCAAGGGGACACTGTGGGACATTCACCAACATGATGTACTGGGCATGCTCACACACCAACTGTACATTAATGGAGTGAGATTTTATTCAGTTCCTGTACCTCTCCCCGTTGACATGGGGACACCGGAGAGACAACTCGACCATCAGGAATGTGGCTCTCCTGACAAAGCCACGGGACCTCTTATCCTGCTTCTCCCCGCTGAGGGAGAAAATGATGTATTAACCTCACCCAACATAGATGGCCTCTCTCACCTAGCGGATGCATCAATGGACAACACACAGTCCTCGCAACTACAGGCCAGTTAGTCCAACATCAGTGGTGGGAAAAGTTTTAGAACAATAATCAGGGATAAAACAGCAGGCATGTTGAGAGGTTTGAGTTAATTCAGGATAGCCGACATAGATTTACAAAAGGAAAGTCATGCTTGACTAATTTAATTGCACTTTTGATGATGTAATAGAGAAGGTTGATGAAGGGAATGTGATGGATGTTGTCTAGATTGGTTTGAAGAATGTGTTTGATAAAATACCACAAAAAAGGTTAATAACCAACATTGAGTCAAATGGAACGGAAGGGTCAGTGTCCAATTGGATAAAAACAAAGGTTTACATAGAGAAAACAGTGTGTCATAGTAAATGACAGTTTTTCAGACTGGAAGATGTTTGACAGTGGGTATTCCCCCAGGATCAGTCCTCGGGCCACTGTTTAATTTTGCTGTGTATAAATGACTTGGATCTTGGAATACAGAGTAGAATTTCAAAATCCGCCTCTGATACCAAACTTGGAGCTGTGACAAACAGTGAGTATGTTCAGAACCACCTGTGACAGGACATAGATACTATGTAGATTGAGCAGACAAGTGGCAGATGAAAGTGTGAGACAAGTGTGAGGTGAGGCATTTTGACAGAGAGGATAGGAAGGCAATATAGACTTAATAACACAGTTCTAAACAGTGTGCAGGAACAGAGAGACCTGTGGGTGCATGTGTATCCATCTTGAAAGGTGACAGGACATATTGAGAGATTGGTTAGTAAAACACATATAATCTTGGATTTCATAAAGAGAGGTATTGAGTTCAAAAGCAGAGAAGTTATGATGAATGTTTAAAAATCTCTGGTTAGGTCTCAGCTGGACTAGTTTGTCCAATTCTGGTCATCACACTTCAGAAAGATTGTGAAGGTCTTTGAAATGGTGCTGAAGAGATTTAACAGAATGATTCCAGGGATGGTGGATTTTAGTTACAAGGTTAGGTTACAAGATTATGACAGGTCTGGATAATTTAGACAATGAAAAAGTGTTCCCATTAACTGATGGAAGATGGACTAGGAGCACGGATTGAAAGTTTTTGACAAGAGATGCAGGGGGAATATGAGGAAGAACATTTTTCTTTATGCAGCGTGTGTTAATGATCTGGAACTCAATGTCCACAAGTGTGTTGGAAGCAGAGACAATCAGTGATTTCAAATGAAAGCTGGTGGGCACCTGAATGAAATGAATTTGCGACAGGGATTGAGCGGGCGAGTGGGACTGAATGGATTGCTCCATGGAGAGCCAGCATGTACATGATGGGATGAATGGCCTCCTTCTATGTCCTAAATGGCTCTATCAGTCTCTGTGACTCGATGTTGGATACTTCTCCTGCTCCTGCCTGGAAAGATCCAGATACATAGAAGTTCAATGAAACTGTGACCTTAACAGCCACTGACAGCTCCGTCCTCACCCTGGTGTGAGGCTCCAGGTCGTGTTACAGGAGGTGACACAGCTCTGTGACCACCTCCTTATTGAATCAGAGTCACCTCACACACTGCTCCTGGGTTAGGTGTAGGTAGCAAAAGTGTTCTTGGAAAACCGGAGGTGCGTCGGGCAGAGACCCCTCTTCCTCCCTCTTTACAGAGCTTCCCCTCTATGCAGCCTCTGCTCCATTTGTTACAGACCCAGAGACAGTGTAACTACAGTCCCCATACCTTGTCCAAATTTGCGTCACCAAATCCTCTGTCCTCCCTGAATGTCGGCAGCAGCTCACAACACAACCTCCAGAGAACCATCCACAGCACCTCCACTAACTTTACAATAGCAGAGGTAAGTCAAAAACCCCTCACCTGTAAGTTGGATGCCTGGTCCTTTTTAAATAACACTAGAAGGGCTTCCTCGTGCTGCTGAATCTATGTTCAGCTGAGAGTGACTAGCACAGGCGTTCCGTGGACAGTCCAAGTTTAAAAGACGTACATCACAGCTGCTGGAATGGCTGATAGAAGATATATACAGACCCCTCCACACGCTACCAGCACATGCTTGGTGAACGGGGGCTCGAGCCCTCTCCAGCATGGAACACTTGAAGTGACCGGCAGCTTAGCTCGTATTATTTTATGGATACAAACTTACATGGCGTTGGGCCCAGTGGTGCTGTAGAGCTGAAAATCATTGCCAGAGTAGATAAACAGAGAGAACAGCTATAGGATCATATGAATTAGGGGCAGAAGTAGGCCATTCAGACCGTCAAGCCTGCTCCACCATCTAATAAGATCATGGCTGATCTGTTTGTGTTTCGAATTCCGCACCCCCATCTACCCCCGATAAACTTGGATTCTCTTGCCTAACAAAAATCTATCTACCTCTGCGTTAAAAATATACAATGACCCCCCCCCCCCGCCCCCTCCACCACCTTCTAAGGCAGAGATTTCCAAAATCACACAATCATCTGAGGAAAAGAAAAGTCTCCTCATCTCTGTCTGAAAAGGGCGACCTCTAATTTTCGAACAGTGCCTTTTCAAACAGTTACTTTTAAAAAGGAATTGAAGAAAAGACTTTCAGGCAAAAGAGTTGTAGGAATATGGGAATGGAGAGGGGAATGGGATTAATTGGAGGGGTGAGGCCATGGAGAGATTCAACCACAATAATGAGAATATTAAAATTAAGGTGCTGCCAGACCGGGAGCTAATGTCGATCAGTGAGCACAAGGTTGATGGGTGATCGGGATTTGGTGTGAGTTAGAATACAGGCAGCATAGTTATGGATGGGCTGTGGTTTATTCAGGTTTATAAATGGGAGGGTGACCCGAATAGAATTGGAATAGTCAAGTGTGTATTTAACAAAGGCACAGATGAATGTTTATGCAGCAGATAGGCTGAGGCAGAGGTGGAGATGTGTGTTAGTACAGAGGTGATAGTCGGCAGGGTTGGTGAGAATATGGAGATTAACTCAGCTCAGATTTAAATAGAACACAGAGGTTGCAAACTGTCTGGTTCAGCCTCAGATATTTGGCAATGAGGAGATCATGGTTCATGGATAGTGGATGGAATTTCTTATGGAGACCAATGACAACTGCACTCTTCCCAAATTTAAATAGCAAGAACATTATTTCAGTGAAACAGATTTTACAGATGTCATAGCGGGAAATACAGACTTACCAGGGACAGCAACAGCAGCAAAGATGGGAGAGTAAATTACAGGCACTCTAAAGCACTTGGCAATGGTTGATAGAGATAATACCTGGAGACATATATTTGCCAGGAATAACAACAGCAGCAAGGAGGGCAGAGTAAATGACAAGAATGGGAATGCAGTTAAACATGGTTTATCGAATTAATAGTTAGATACAGAGACTTACTAGGGACACCAATAATAGCCAGGAAGGGGTAGTAAATGTATTGAATATTCCTCAGTGCGGAATAGATCAGACTGTTTAATGAGAACTGATCATAATCTGCAGAAAGAAAGTTAAACTCCCAGATGAAACTCCTGCCCATTGTTGTAACATTCCAATCTATTGTTCTCGGATTCTAATCTATCCTCTTCCTCTCTCCAGAGCCGCTGATCCCTATTAGTGCTGGGAGTGATGTGATACTCCCACTGACACTATGCAAAGGCACAGATGAGGGTTAGTGCAGCAGATGGGCTGAGGCAGAGGTGGAGATGGGTGATATTACAGAGGTGGTAGTAGGCAGGGTTTGTGAAGGAGAGAATATGGAGATGAACACAGCTCAGGTTTAAATAGAACACAGAGGTTGCAAACAGTCTGGTTCAGTCTCAGACATTGGACTTGGAGTATGTAGTTCACAGATCGGGGACAGGATTTCTTATGGAGACCAATAACACTGGTTTCGGGCTTCAGAGAAAAAAACATTACTTGAACAGTATTTCAGTGAACCAGGGTTTACAGATCGTATTTGTGGAAATGAAGACTTACCAGGGCAGTAACAGCAGGAAAGATGAGAATAAATTACAAGAACTATAATACTATTAGCAATGGTTGTGGAGCTAATAGCTGGAGACAGAGATTCACCAGGACTAACAACAGCAGTAAGGAGGGCAGAGTAAATTCCAGGAACATTATTGCAGTTAAATATGGTTTATAATATTAATAGCTGTATTGACAAACTTACCAGGGACACCAACAATAGCAAGGATGGGATAGTAAATGTGTTGTATAATCAACAGTGCGTAATAGATCCGGGATGTTAAAGACAGCGAATCATACGTAGAAAGTATGTAAAGAGGCCATGATAATCCTCTGCCCACTTTTGTAACATTCCAATCCACTGTTCTCAGATTCTGACCCATTGTTGTAACATTCCAATCTATTGTTCTCAGGTTCCGATCTATCCTCTCCCTTTCTCTGGTGCAGCTGATGCCTGTAAGTGGTGAAGCTGACGATCGACTTTCACAATGGTATTAAACCTTGAAAGGAATCCCTTATTAATAGAAGATGGAAAACCTCCAGTGACACAATTAGGGTCCATGGAGACTGACATTAACTACAGTCACTGAACAAACAGGTTCTGTTAACCACTTCCCATCCAACACTTTTTGTACCTCAAAGAAGTAGAAAATGTACCTTGTCTGTCTGGGATGCATGAGGCTACTGAGGAAAGGAAATGTGGAAATAACAGAGGCCCTGGACAGAATCTTTCAATCGTCCTTGGATATGGGAGTGATAATAGAGAACTGGAGGCTTGTAAATGTTACACCCTGTTTAAAAAAGGAGAGATGGGGTAAAACCTGTATTAATGACCAGTCAGTCTAATGTCCGTGGTTGGAAATTTCTAATGGTCACAAGCAGGATATAAGTATTCCTTACTCATAAAAGGGATAACATTTGAGAAGCAGCACGCAAATGCGAATTCAAAATCATGTATGGCAAACGACAACAACAACTTATTTTATATAGTGTCTTTAATGTAATAAAACATCCCATGATGCTTCCTTATAAAACAAAACATGACACCGAGAGATATAAGAAATTATTAGGTCAGAGGACCAAAAGCGTGGTCAAAGATGTAGGTTTTAATAGGTGTCTTAATAGAGGAAAGGGTGGTGGAGAGGTGGCGGGATGGAGAGGCGGAGAGGTGGAAGGAGGGTATTCTAGAGCTTGGAGCTGAGGTAACTGAAGGTGTGGTCACCAATGGTGGAACAGTTAAAATCAGGGATGCACAAGAGGCCGGAATTAGAGGAGCACAGATATATACAGGACGGGGGCGAGGTCATGGAGGAAAAATAAGTTGAGAATTTAAATAAAGAGATTACTTGATCAGGAGTCAAAGTCGGTCAGTGATATGTGCACGGGACGTGGCACGATTTAGGACATGGCAGCAGAGTTCTGGAGGACATTAAGTTTACAGAGAGTAGCAGGTGGGAAATCAGAGAAAAGTGTGTTGGAGTAGTCATTTCTAGGGATAAGGAAGGCAGGAATGAATTTCAGCAGCAGATGGGCTGAGACAGGGGTGAGGTCGGGCGCTGTTACTGAGGTGGAAGTAGGCGGTTGTAATGATATCCTGAAAATGAGGTTAAAGTGTGATACTAAGGCTGCAAACAAACTGTATGAATCTCAGACTGATACAAGGAGAGGGATGGAATCAATAGCAAGGGAACAGAGTTCGAGAGGGGAGTGAAAACAAGGGCTTCAGTCTTCCCAATATTTAATTGGAGGAAATTTCTGCTCATCCAGTACTGGGTGTTGGATAAGCAGTCTGATAATTTAACAACAGTGGAGAGAGGTGGTGGTGAGGTAAACTTGATGGAGTTCTTTGATAAAACAATGGAGAGGGTTCATGAGGGTGATGTGATTGAAGTTATATATATGGACTTTCAAAAGGTGTTTGATCAAATCACATTCAATAGACAGGTTAGGAAAACCGAACCCTATGGATTAAAGGGACAGTGACAGTGTGGATATAACATTGGCTAAGGAACAGTAAACAGAGAGAAGTGCTGAAAGGTTGTTGTTCAGACTCGATGGGAGTATACAGGGGTGTTTTCCAGGGCTCGTTATTCGGATCACTGCTCTTTTTGCTCTTGGAAAACCCAGTGTGGGTAGGGCAGAGCCCCCTCCTCGCCCTCTTTGCACAGCTTCCCCTCTCTGCAGCCTCTGCTCCATTTGTTGGTCATGTTACAGACCCAGAGACACTGTAACTACAGTCCCTATAACTTGTCCAGAGTTGGGTCAACAAATCCTCTGTCCTCCCTGAATGTCTGCAGCAGCTCACAACACAACCTCCGGAAAACCATCCACAGCACCTCCACTAACTTTACAATGGCAGAAGTCAGTAAAAAGCCCTACACCTGTATGATGGATACCCGGTCTATTTAAATAACACTAGAGGGGGTTCCTCGTGCTGCTGAATGTATGTTCAGCTGAGAGTGACAGACACAGACGGTCAGTGGACATGCAAAGACCAAGTTTCAAAGTCGTACATCAAAGCTGCCGGAATGGCTGAGTGACACCATATTCAGACCTTCCTCACACTACAGACACACACACACGTTACACCCACTCCAGCACCCCGGCCAGCCTGGGTTTCCTGTACAATGTACTGGATGTGACCGGCAGTGCAGCTCACACCATTTTATGGATCCAAACTTCCACAGCACCAGTAGAGCTGGAGAGATGAAATTTGTGGTCAGGGATAGAGACAGAGGGAAATAAACTCACTTCAAAAAGGGAATTAGAAAAATACTTTAAGATGAACAAGCTTCAGGAATATTGGAAATGAACAGGGGATTGGGATAATCTGAGGGGTGAGGACATGAGGGATTTGATCATATGAGTGAGCATATTAAAATTGAGGTGTTACTGGGCCAAGAGCCAATGTCGATCATTGAGCAAAGGGATGTTGGGTGAACAGAATTTAGTGTAAATTAGAAGGTGACAGCAGAGTTTTGGATGACCACAAGGTTACAGAGAATAGAATGTGGGAGAGCAGCCAGGAGTGTGTTAGAATAGTTAAGTCTCGAGGTAACAGTCGGGTCCTCCAGCCAAAATGGACAGTTTGACCTTTTATCACATTAAACTCCATTTGCCAGTTCTTTGACCACTCATTTAACCTATCTATATCCCTTTGTAACCTTCTTATGTCCTCTTGAGAACTTACCTTCGTACCTATCTTGGAGTCATTAGCAAATTTCGCAAGCATACCTTCGGTCCATTCATCAAAATCATTTATATCAATTGTAAAAAGTTGAGGCCTCAGCACTGATCGCGGTGGCACACCACTCGTCGCAGCTTGCCAACCAGAAAATAACCTATTTATGCCTACTCTGTTTCCTGTCAGCTAGCCAATCCTCTATCCATGCCAATTATATTACCCCCTACACTATGAGCTTTTATTTTCCACAATGACGTTTGATGTGGTCTGTAAATCTAAGGACAGTAAATTCACCAGTTCCCCTTTATCCACAGTACATGTTACTTCTTCAAAGAACTCCAGTATATTGGTTAAACATGATTTCCCTTTCGCAAAATCATGTTGACTCTCCCTGATCACCTTGATTTTTTCGACGTGCTTTAACGTCTTTCTAACGTCTTTAATAATAGCTTCTAACATCTGATCCATAGCTGAAAGCCATTCTCACCTGCCACAGGTCCTATGTACACTATGTCTCTTCTGATGTTATGCTCTATTTGAACTGTTACTCCTCAAAGAGTCATAGAATTATAGAGATATACAGCACAGAAACAGGACCTTCAGCCCACTGTGTCTGTGCCGGCCATCAAGCACCGAACTATTCTAATCCCAATTCCCAGCACTTGGCCTGTAGCCTTGTTTGCCATGGCGATTCAAGTGCTCATCTAGATACTTCTGAAATGTTGTGAGGGTTCCTGCCCGGACCATCTCTTAAGGCAGTGCCTTCCAGTTTCCAACCACCCTCTGGGTGAAAATTATTTTCCTCAAATCCCTTCTAAACCTCCTGCCCCTTACCTTAAATCTATTCCCCCTGGTTATTGACCCTCCGCTAAGGGAAAAAAGATTCTTCATATCGACCTATCAATGCCCCTCATTATTTTGTGTAGCTCAATTATGACACCCCTCATCCTTTTCTGCTCTGAGGAAAACAACCCTAGCCTTTTCTGTCGCTCTTCATAGCTGAAATGCTCCAGCCCAGGCAACACCATGGTGAATCTATTCTGCACCCTCTCCATTGCAATCACATCCTTTCAATAGTGCGGCAACCACAACTATACACAGTCCTCCAGTTGTATCCTAACTGGAGTTTTATGCTCCATCAAAACCTCCCTGCTCTTATATTCTATGCCTCGGCTAATAAAGGCAGGTGTCCCATACGTCTTCCTGACCGCATTGTCGACCTGTGCTGCTGCCCTCATGATCTATGGACAAGTACACCTCGGTCCCTCTGACCTTCAGTACTTCCTAGGGTCCTACCATCCATTGTATATTTCCTTGCCTTGTTCGCCCTCCCAAAATGCATCACCTCACACTTCTCAGGATTAAATCCCATTTGCCACTCCTCTGCCCATCTTACCAGCCCATCTGTATCATCCTGTAATATAAGGCTTTCCTCCTCACTATTTACAACACCACCAATTTTCGTGTCAGCTGTGAACTTACTGATCAGACCTCCTATATTCACGTCCAAATCATTAATGTACACTACAAACAGCAAGAGTCCCAGCACCGATCCCTGCAGTACACCACGGGTCACAGGCTTCCACTTGCAAAAATAACCCTTGACCATCACCCTCTGCCACCTGCCACTCAGCCAATTTTGGATCCAATTTGCCAAATTGCCCTGGATCCCATGTGCTCTTACCTTCTTAACAAATCTCCCATGCGGGACCCCATCAAAAGCCTTACTGAAGTCCATATAGACTATTGCTTTACCATCCTTTACACCCCTAGTCACCGCCTCGAAAATAATCTATCAATTTAGTTAGACACGAACTCCCCTTGACAAAGCCATGCTGACTATTCCTGATTAATCCCTGCCTCTCCACATGGAGATTAATCCGGTCCCTCCGAATTTCTTCCAATGGTTTCCCTGCAATAATTTGCTTGTGACCCTTCGACCTCCTTTCTGTTAATCTGTGACCCTCGATCAAATCTGACAGTGGTGTAGGAGTGGCAACAGAGTTCCTGCCTCCCTTTTATATGATAAAGAGATGAAGTGTGTGGTCAGGGATAGAAACAGAGGGAAAGAAACCCACCTTTATAAAGGGAATTAGCAAAAGACTTTAAGATGAACAAGTTTCAGGAATATTGGAAATGGACAGGGGATTGGGATAATCAGAAGGACGAGGACATGGGGGGATTTGATCTCATGGTTGGAATATTAAAATTGTGGTGTTACTGAACCAAGAGCCAATGTCGGTCAGTGAGCACTGGGATGTTGGGTGAACAGAATTTGGTGTAAATTAGAAGATGGCAGCAGAGTTTTGGATGACCACAAGGTTACAGAGTGTAGAATGTGGGAAACAAGCCAGCAGTGTGTTAGAATAGTCAAATCTTGAGGTAACAAAGGCATGGATGAGGTTTTCAGCAACCAATAAGCTCAGCTCTCTCTTTCTCTCTTTCTCTTTCTCTCCGTCTCTCTCTCTGTCGCCCTCACTTGCTCTATCCCACGCTCAGAATCTTAAATGTTTCAATCAAGCCGCCCCTTACTCTTCTAAACTCCAGCTGATCTAAGCCGAGCCTGTCCGGCCTTTCCTCATAAGACAGTCCGCCCATATTATTCTAATAACCCTTCTCTGAACTGCTTGCAATGCATTTACATGTTTCCTTAAATAAGTTGACCTGTACTGAACACAGAATTCCAGATCATGTCTCACCAATGCCCTCCCTACCTTTGTATTCAATTCCACTCACAATAAGTGATAACATTATATTAGCTTTCCTAACTACTTTCTGAACCGACATACTAACCTTATGCAATTCATGCACCAGGACACCCAGATACTCCTGCATCTCAGAGTTCTGCAATCCCTCACCATTCAGATAATATGCTTAGTTTATTTTCATTATTACTACCAATATGGACAATTTCACATTTCCCCACATTCTATTCCATTACCCAGATCTTTGCCTTCTCACTCAATCTATCTGTGTCCTCTTCAGAACTTTGTTTCATCAACAGATTTAACAACCACGCCTTCGGTCCTTTCATCTAATTCATTTAAATAAACTGTAAAAAGTTGAGGCCCCAGCACTGATACCTATGGCACACCTCTCGTTACATCCTGCAAATCAGATATTTACCCATTGATGGCTGCTCTCTGTTTCCTGTTAGCTAACCAAACGTCTATCCATGGCAATGTGTTACCCCCTACACCATGAGCTTTTATTTTTCGCAATGACCTTTGATGTGGCACCTTATCAAATGCCTTCTGGAAATCTATGTACAGTACATCCACCAGTTCCCCTTTATCCACAGCACATGCTACTTCTTCAAAGAACTCCAGTTAATTGATTAAACATAATTTCCCTTTCACAAAACCATGTTGACTCTGCCTAATTACCTTGAATTTTTCTACCTGCCCTGCTATAACATCTTTAATAATAGCTTCTAAAAAATCTAATCCACAGCCAGAAAGCCTTTCTCATATGTCACAGATCGTTTCTCTACTGTGTTTAATCTGATTTTGTGCTGTATTTGAACCGCCACTACTCAATAAACTGCTTGTGACCCTTTGACCTCCTTTTGGGTAATCTCTGACCCTTGATCAGACCTTACAGTGGTTAGGAGAGGGAAGACAGACATCGGGATGTTAGGCTTGATTTACTTGGTTTGTGAGAAATAGTAAACTCAGTTGAGTGATGAATGAGTAGGAGATTTGGCAACAAAAAGAGTTTACACTCAATCAAACGTGTGTGTTCATCACTAAGAGCGTGGGTGGGGCGGGGGGAGGACTTTCAGAGAGTTTTGAATAAGTAAAGCCAGAAATACAATCTCACTCGCATATCACAGGAAATAGTCAATTGATAACCTGGCAGAGAAGAAAAACAGGCACACCTGGGGAGACGGTCATACTAAGGATTTTGGAGGTGTATGATGGGAATTACGATTTCATTCTCAATGGAATATTTGCGTATGTCCAGAAATGCAAATTTAAGCTAAAAAAAAGGGCTGAGATAAGTTTGTCAATGGGGCACATCTGTGTCCCTGAACAGAAAGTGCTGGAAATACTCAGTGGGTCTGGCAGCATCGGTGTAGAGAGAAACAGAGTTAATGTTTCAGATCTGTGACCCTTCATCAGAACTGGTAAAATTTAGAAATGTTGATGTACAAGCTGGAGATAGTGAGACCATGGACCTCCTGCTTTACATTCCACACCCAATCCTTCACCTCAAACCTCCCCTTCTGATTTTATACTTTCCAATTATAACCCAATGCTGCCAGCTTCCCAGTCACAGCAGCTTCAGGAGACAGAAAGAGAGCAGCAAAAGAGCAAGAAAGTCCCATCACTTGGTCTGACACTCACAGCCACCAGATCAAATACTTATAGTGCGTGTACCTTAGAGGCTGGTATCGAGTCAGAATCTGCATGTGGTGAGTCACCGAGCACGAGTGAGCTGCAGCCAGTCCAGGGGGAAAGGATAGTCCATCTGACAGATCACCGGAGGGTGAGGTTACAAACGAGTTATAATACACAGGACTCAGAAGTGAACATTGCTGGAGCTGCTGCCCATGTCGTGATGGTGCAGTCTGAATCCGAGTCCTCAAGGCCCATAGTTGTTCGAGGACGTCCTGCAAGGGCATCTGTAGTCTCCCTCAGTGAAAGACAGCAGCCTTCCACCAGCCATGCTGCAGGCACTGGGAAACACTGTGCAGGAGCACTAGGCAAGTTGAGGGAACCCACAAGACAGGGACTAAGGGAATACACAAGGGTGAATAGTTCAGTTTTGTTTGTATAATTGCAAGTGTTGTTGGATAAAGATGATCATGAAAAACATTTTGTTGGTGTTTTTATTGCAGGATGGTTACCTCGGGGACGCTGTGATGGGGCATCTCAGATGGATGTAATGGTGGAGAAGTGGTGGATCCATGGTGGGAAAGGGAAGTTGTCCTCTGGGAACTGGAATCTTAGCAGCGTCTCTACGACAGCCTTTCCGGTTTGAAATCATCCAGGAAATATCCTCCCTGCCTCCTCCTCCTCCTACTGAGGTAGCCTGCGGATTCCTGGTGCCAATGCCTATGTCCACATGATGGTGATGATGTGAAGGGTGCAGCAGAACACCATGAACTTGGACACCTGCTCCAGTATGTACTGGAGGGCTCCCCCCGAGCGGTTCAGACATCGGAAGCATTACTTCACCTGGTGGTTTTGTGTGGGGGAGGGGAGTGTCTAGGGTTCAGAGGTCATGAGCCACATTCTGGTTCTGCATGGGGGCCCGATGTGTTGGGACCGGCTGACTGCTTCAGAATGAAGGTACAGTGGCTGCTGCCAGGACAGTGGACATTTACCAAGATGATGTACTGGGCATGCTCACACTCCAACTGTACATTGATGGAGTGAGAGTTCTATCAGTTCCTGTACCTCTCCCCGTTGCCATGGGGATCCCGCAGAGACACCTAGACCATCAGGAATCCCGCTATCATGACAAAGCCACGGGATCTCTCACCTGCTTCTCCCTGCTGATGGAGCAGACAGTACAATTCACCTCACCCGACATAGATGGCCTCCGTCACACAGCAGATACATGAATGGACAACATAGAGAGAGATACTGGATACGTCACCCGCTCTTGTCTGGAAATATCCAGATAAGAACATAATAACATAGGAACTAGGAGCTGGAGTAGGCATTCAGCCCCTCGAGCCTGCTTTGCCATTCAATATGATCATGGCTGATCTCATCTCGGCCTCAACTCCACTTTCCTGCCCGTTCTCCATAACTCTTCAACCCATTACTAATTAAAAATCTGTCTATCTCCTCCTTAAATTCAGTCAATGTCCCGGCATCTACCGCACTCCGGGTAGTGAATCCCACAGACTCACGACCCTTTGAGAGAGGAAATGTCTCTTCATCTCTATTTTAAATCCTTATCCCTTATCCTAAAACAATGACCTCTCATTCTAGGTTGTCCCACAAGAGGAAACGTCTTATCTCTGTCTACTTTGTCAATCCCCTTAATCATCTTATATACCTCAATTCGATCGACTCTCATTCTTCTAAACTCTAGAGAGTAAAGGCATAAAGTGCTCAATCTCTCTTCATAAGACAAACCCCTCATCCCTGGAATCAATCTAGTGACCCTCCTCTGATCTGTCTCCAATGCAACTACATCCATCCTCAAGTCAGGAGACTAAAACTATACACAATACTCCAGGTGCGGTCTCATTAATGCCTTGTACCGTTGCAGCAGCACTTTCCTACTTTTATATTCTATTCCTTTAGCAAGAAATACCAAAATTCCATTTGCCTTCCTTTTCACCTGCTTTACCTCCAAACAAGCTTTCTGCGATTCATGCACGAGGACACCCAGATCCTTCTGCACCGAAGCACTCTGAAGTTTCTCTCCAGTTAGATAATAATTTGCCTTTCTATTCTTCCGACCAAAATGGATAACCTTACACTTATTCACGTTAAACTCCATCTGCCAAATTTTGGATCATTCACCGAACCTATCCATATCAATTTGTAAATTTCTTATTTAATTATTGCAATTTACTATCCCACCTATTTTAGTGTCATCTGCAAATTTGGCAATAGTACTTTCCATCCCTGCATCCAAGTCATAAATATATATTGTAAATAGCTGGGGCCAAGGACCAAACCCTGTGGTACCCCACTAGTTACATATTGCCAACCAGCAAAAGACCCATTTATCCCGACTTTCTGTTTTCTGTTGGTTAGCCAATCCTCTATCAAAGTTAATAAATTGCCCCTAACCCCATGTAATCTTACCTTGTGTATTAACCTTTTGAGCAGCACCTTATCAAATGTCTTCTGGAAGTCCAGATATACTACATCTGCAGGATCCCCATTTTCCACTTTTCTTGTCACAGCTTCGAAGACCTCTAGCAAATTCGTCAGATAGGATTTACCCTTCATAAAACCATGCTGACTCTGATGGATTGCGTTTTGACATTCTAAATATCCTGTTATTACTTCCTTAATAATGGTTTCTAACAATTTCCCAACGATAGATGTTTCATACTTTCTGCCTTCCTCCCTTTCACCCAGCTCATTTCAAAGTTCAATGAGGAGGATGTGGCAGAATTTTCCGTCACTTTTGAAAAGCTTGTAAAGTAACTGAAATGTCCGGCGGAGAGCTGGACACTGTTCTGACAAAACAAAGTAACAGGAAAATCCCATGAGGTTTATTCACTGTTGCCAGATGAAAGTTCATCAGATTATGAGATGACTAAAAATGCAATGCTGGGCGTTCATGAGATAATACCGGAAGTGTACCGTCAAACATTCCAACCCTCCGAAAGCAGCCTGACTAAAATGATCTCGAGTTTGAAAGAGTTAAGCAGCTTCCGAACACAGGGACATAGGAGCAGGAGTAGGCCATTCAGCCCATCGAGGCTGCTCCACCACTCAATATGACCATGGCTGATCATCCACTTCAATGCCTTTTTCACACATTATCTCCATAATCCCCTTTTTGTCATTTGCAGTGAGAAATCTGTCAATCTATAGTTTAAACATACTCACCGACTGAGATTCCACATCCGTCTGGGATGCAGAATTCCAAAGATTCAGAAAACTCTGAGTCAAGAAATTTCTCCTCATCTCTGTCCTAAGTGGCTTCCCCCTTATTTTGAAATTGTATCCATTAGTTCTGGACTCCACAACCAGGGGAAATATCGTACACGCATTTACGCTGTTTATCTCTTTACTTATTTCGTAGGTTTCAATGAGATCCCGACACATTCTTTGAAAGTCTAGAGAATACAAGCCCAGTTTCTCTCTTCATAGAACAGTCTCGCTATCCCGGGAACAAGTCTGGTGAACCTTCATTGCACTCCCTCTATGGCAATAATATCCTTCCTAAGGTAAGGGGACCGAAACTGCACACAATATTCCAGGTGTGGTCTAAGCAAGGTTCTATACACATGAAGTAAGAATTCACTACTCCTGTACTCAAATCATCTTGTGATAAAGGCTAACAGACCATGAGCATTCCGAATTGCTTGCTGCACTGCATGTTAGTTTTCAGTGACTTACTGACACACGGTTCCCTTTGTACATCTGCACCTTCTAATCTCTTACTATTTAAGAAATACTCTGCACATCTGTTCCTCCTACCAAAATGGATAACGTCATAACTGTCCATATTATATTCCATCTGCCATGTTCTTGCCCAGTCACAATGTCTGTCCAAATCCCCTTGAAGACGCTTTGCATCTTCCTCACAAGATACATTCCCACCTAGTTTTGTGTCATGTGCGAACTTGGAAATATTACATTTGGTCCCCACATCCAAATCATTGACATATATTGTTAACAGCTGGGGCCCAAGATAGGTAAATTGGCCATTATAAATTGTCACTAGTATAGTTAGGTGGTAGGGAAATATAGGGACAGGTGGGGATGTTTGGTAGGAATATGGGATTAGTGTAGGATTAGTATAAATGGGTGGTTGATGTTCGGCACAGACTCGGTGGGCCGAAGGGCCTGTTTCAGTGCTGTATCTCTAATCTAATCTAATCTAATCTACTGATCCTTGCGGGACACAACTAGTCACAGCCTGCCAAAGTGAGAATGACCCGTTTCTTCCTACTCACTGTTTTCTGCCTGTTAACCAATCTTTAATCCATGCCAGTATATTACCTCCTATCCCATGTGCTTTAATGTTGCTAACCAACCTCCTGTGGGGTACTTTATCAAAATCCTTCTGAAAATTCAAGTATAACACGTCCACCGACTCCCCTTTATCAATTCTGTTAGTAACATCCCCAATAAAAACTCCAACAGGTTCATCAAACATGATTTCTCATTCATAAATCCATGTTTGCGATGCCCAAACAGATTATTATCCAACTGTCCATTTATCACATCCTTTAGAATACAGTCCCAGCATTTTTCCAACGGCTGATGCACGAAAGCAGGTCTATAATTCCTTGTTTTTACTCTCCCTCCCTGCTTAAATAGTGGGGTGACATTTGCTACCTTCCAATCTGTAGAAACCGCTCCAGAATCTATAGAATTTTTGAAGATAGTCACCAATGCAGCCACCATCTCCATAGCTATCTCTTCCCACACCCTGGAATGCAGAATATCAGATCCTGGGGCCTCATCAAACTTCAGCCCCATTAATTTCTCCAATGCAACATTCTTACTAATATTAATTACCTTCATGTCCTCATTCTCCCTAATCCCTTGGATCTCTAATTCTGGAAATGTCCTTGTATCTTCCTCAATGAGGAAAGACACAAAGTAATCATTTAGCTTCACTGCCATTTCTCTGTTCACCATTATGAATTCCCCTGACTCTGCCTGTATTGGACCCACATTTGTCTTCGCCAAACGTTTCATTAATAGGTAGCTATAGAAGATTTAAAGTCAGTTTTTGTGTTTACTTTTGACCAGTGGATACAAACACTCAAATTACAGCCCACAAATCTGAACCTTAGAGTGGTGATCCATCTCAAGGAGTTCAAAAACTCGCTCTCCCTACCATTAAAACGCACAAAGAGGAACGAAAGGTTCAAAGAGCCAGGCAGGTTGCAATTCTGGCTGATGTATTTTCCCTTGTACACAAAGCCTTAACCCCAAAGGGAAACACTTCCCTAGTCACCACAAAGACCCGCGAATAAAAGGTGGGAGGGTGATAGGAGCCCGATCAGCCTTGGGCAAGGAGGAAAAGCTGGACACCCAGGGGACCATCCTCAGGCCAAATAGGACGGCACTGAGAGCAGGAGTAAAGGCCGAAGACATGTGCGTTTCCATTGGAATAAGGCAGATCACCATCGAGCTGAATGCTGCAAGTTATGGGAAAAACCTGTAGCATTAATCAGGGACCACCAGATCAGTGCAGGACAATGGGACCTGATGGAAAGCACAACAGATCAGGCTGTGCCTCCAACTGCGGCAGTCAGACCCAGTAACCCCACCACAGAGAGTGCGGGAATAATAAACAAAAACCCGGAGAGGTACCAGGAATTTGTATCCTAATGAAAAGTGACCCCATACCCCTTGAGTGAGGCAAGTGAAACAATAGTCATACTCAAGGATACAGGGGCCACCCAATCCCTTCTGCTGGGAAAAAGAAAGTGCAGTGAATGCTAGAGCGTTAGTGAATGGTATCGGAAGACCGTATATGTCCATACCCTTATATCCGGTGCAGTTGGAGTGTGACCCAGTTTCATAATCCTTTACCATGCGGATTGTCCCTAGGTTACCTGTTGATGGGTCGAACTGCTCCTGGGTAATAATCTGACAGGGGAAAAGGTGGCAGCTTCCCCAGTAGTTCTAGAGAGACCAAAAGAGGTCCGGGAGACAGAGTAGTTACAGGAGAAGGTCCCTGACATTCTCCCTGATTGTGTGGTGACTCGGTCCATGGCCAAATAATCCCCTGAACTGACACTGGAGACGGATTACCCTACATTCTGGTTGTCTGAAACCTTCTTTGGGAAGTTAGAGGACCCAAAGAATGTATTAAACAGTTCTTCCTTATTTGAGGCTCAACAAGCCGACCCAAATAGCACAGACTGTCCAAACGAAAACTGAAGCAGAGGGAGTTGCAGAGTGTTACTATTTAAATAATGAAGTGCTGATGAGGAAGTGGAGACCTCCTCACAGAGCAGAGGATGAAGAGTGGACAGTGGTTCACCAGATAGTGGTGCCGCTGAGGTCCCTTAAAGAAATATTAAGAATGACCCACGACCTTCTAATGGATGGACATTTCGGTGTATGAAAAATCAAAGCCCGCAGAAGACAGTATTTTGACTGGCCACAACTTCACAAAGATGTGGTGGAGTTCTGTAAAACAAGTCACATGCGCTAGGTGGTGGGGAAGCCCCAACCTGCAATAAAATCCTGCACCCTAATTCATCTACCAGCTTTTGGGGACCCCTTCAGCAGAGTGATGGTGGATTGTGGGGTCACCTGCTGAAAACAAAACGGGATACCAGTATCTTCTCACCATTATGGATGTGGTGACCCGATTCCCAGAGGCCATTCATCCGAAGAACTATCCCTGCCAAGGCTGTGCTGAAGGGGCTAACCCAATTCTTTACCCGATATGGGCTGTCTGCTGAGATCCAGTCGGATCAGGACACACATTTTATGTCCTTTTTTTTTATAAGGTCATAGGTAATCTGGAGCACCGCAGCCTCACAGCTCCAGCGACCCGGGTTCGATTATGTGTACTGCTTGTGCAGAGTTTGCAAGTTTTCCCTGTAACCGCGTGGGTTTTCAGCAGGTGATCTGGTTTCCTCCCACAGCCAAAGACTTGCAGCCTGATAGGTAAATTGGCCATTATAAATTGCCCCTAGTATAGGTTGGTGGGAGGGGAGTTGAGGGATGGTGGGGATGTGGTAGGAATATGTGATTCATGTAGGATTAGTATAAATGGGTGGTTGATGGTCGGCACAGACTCGGTGGCCCGAAGGGCCTGTTTCAGTGCTGTATCTCTAAATAAATAAAATAAGTAAATAAATAAAGTCCTCAGCCTACCATCCATAGTCACAAGGGGCTTTGGAGCGGTACTATCAGACCCTAAAGACAATGATCAGGCCACACTGCTATGAGCAACCCCATGACTGGGACAAAGGGCTGGGATTTCTCCTGTTGGTTTCCAGGGACGTATCCAATGATTCCACTGGCTTTAGTCTCTTTGAATTAGTTTATGGACACGAGGTGAGAGGTTCCCTTAAACTAATCAAGGAGAGGTCTTTGGGACACAGGGATGTGTCTTCCATTTTAGACTACATTTCTATGCTGTGGGAGCACCTAAAGACCACCCAGGCAGCTATGAAAAGGTAAGGAGACAGAAATGCCAAGGCTAAAACATTTCAAGACAGAGACCATGTATTGTTACTATTCCCACTGCAGGGTGAACCCCTGAAATCCCGGTTCAGTGGTCCATATCGAGTGGCAAAAGGAATAGTCAGGTAAATTATTTAATTGACACTCCTGACCAAAGGCAAAAAGCAAAGGCTGTGGAGGGAACAGCCAAGTACAGATCTGTCAGGCAGTCAGGAGGGAAGGATTGGAAAGGGCGGTGAGGACAGGTTGGAGGAGGGCCAGGAGGATTCCCAACTGGAACCCCCTACTCTCCGAATAGCCAACCCTGAAATGTGAGATCCATCAGACACTACGCTCTCCTCCTTAAATGCAGGTCAAAGAGGCAGCCTAAAGAGGCTGCTAACAGCATTTACAGAAACGTGCAAGGACAAGGAAAGGTCCCAAAAAGGCATGTCAATGGTGAGGGAGATGCCTCACCTAGTCGACCTCCCGCTGCAGAGTGCAGCGAAAGCTGGACAAAGACCTGCGAGCAGTAATGTCCCAGAGGACATAGGGTAGATAAAATATTGATTCTTCCCATAGTAAAGGGAAAAGTGAAGGGAACGTTCCCTAAAGTAAACAGCACTTGGGTACCTCACCAGAAAGCTAAAAGTAAGGTCAGTGTGGATCTACCCACTGAAGAACCCAATGATCAGGTCCAAAACCCAAAGCTAATCAAACACAACAATTTCAAAGGCAAACTCAGCAAGAACAAAGGCCCTGAGGAAATCTCAGACACCTCACTGGGTCTAAAAATAACAATTTATTACACACTGTCTGTTTAAGGAGAAAGATTGTTAAGGTGCAGGAACCTGAGTAGTTAAAACTTCATTAGAGGAGAGAAAAGGTAAACAATGCAATCGTTGATGCATTGTCCAGCGTCGAACCCGACACATAACCATCCCAGTCAAAACGCCAAAAAAGTTAAATCAGTACAGCTGTAACAGACAATGTCAGCTGCAATAATTCTAAGATTAATGTGTGAATTTGAGAAGTGATTATTGAGAATGCATGTGTATTGCTTTCTTTTTCTTCCCACAGTTCTGAAATGAAATGTTCCCGTTATCACATTTCTTTCCATGTGCTGCGCCGGTGTTAAGATAACACAACATGCCAAATGAGGAATTTTAATTCATCGATTGGAAACTTACACTAACCTTTTAATAGAAAAAAATCCGACAGTTAACCTTGAAAAAACTGGCAGCCAAGATGGCCACCGTAATTGGCATCTGAAACACATTTTCACATTCTAAGGCCTACAACAGGAGACACATGTCTGATGAGCCTGGACCAATATCATTGGCTTGCTCTAGTGATTGAATTATCTAAGATTACATTCATTAACACGGCATGCAAGACTACCCTGACACATTGACTTTGAAAGAGCAAACTCCACCAAGTATAAATACTGGTATCCTGAGCCCTGGGGAGATAGACGTTTCTAACCTTGAATCTCATTAGAAGGGTCCAGAGAATACACTGAGGCAGTCATGAGACCTTCTGTCCATCTCTGTGAAAGCTGGGAGTTTCCCCTGGACAAAGACAGACAAGCCAATGATTCAAACTGTGCAGAAGCAGAAGGGCTGTGACCCCTCTCTCTCTCTCTCTCCATCTCTCCCTCCACCTAACATCACAAGTTTGAAAACCACATGTGACTGCGGACCCCTCAAGCCTACAGATTACTGCAGACAGAGTAACCAGGGGAAGAAAGCCTCAAAGAAAATCCTGAGCAATGTGGACCAGCCACATACTGCACTTCGACAAGCAAAAGACTTCAAGAATATAACTTCAGCTGGAAGACCACGGAATCGCCCAACATCACAGAATGAGTTTTTTGAAATTTATTCTGGACTCAAATCCAACCACAAATGTACTTCTCACTCTGTAATCCATTTGAGTGTGTGTGATTCTCGTATGAGTGTGCACGTAACTGTGTGTTCCGTTTTTTTATGATTTTATTCAGATCGGGTTTCTCTTGTTAAGTTTAATAAACTCACCTCTTTCATGTTTAAACTCAAGAGAACCTGTCCAATCGGTTTCTTCACCATCACACCAAAGGTAAGATGTGGAACGCTCACTGAGACGTTAAGCATATTCACTGTTGATAAAGGACAAACACTGTTGCAGTCAAATAAAGAAGAGCCACTCTGACCCCTCCTCACATGGCCATAACAATTGGCAGGGCTGGAGATGGAGTGAATATGGGGATGAACTCAGCTCAGCATTAAATAGATACCAGAGGTTGTAAATTTCCTGGTTCAGCCTGAGACAATGGCCAGCGAGGGGGATGCAGATCATGGACAGGGAATGGAGTTGTGACAGAAACGGAAGATAATGGCTTCAGTCTTCTCACGATTTAAATGACAAGAACACTAAATCAGTGAAATATGGTTTATGAATCTAATAGTTGGATACAGAGACTTACCAGGGACACCAATAGTAGCGAGGATGGGATAGTAAATAAATTGAATCATCTTCAGAGCAAAAAAGATCCGCCGTTCTAATGTTATCCAATAATATTCCGCAGTAAGACGGTCAAACCAATAGGATAAACTCCTGTCACTTGTTGTAACATTCCAATCTATTGTTCTCAGATTCTGACCCATTGTTGTAACATTCCAATCTATTGTTCAGATTCTGATCTCTCCTCTCCCGCTCTCTGCAGCCCACGGATCCCTTTTAGTGCCGGAGCTGATGGTCCCGCTAACACTTTCGGAAAACACATTGAAAGGAGTCCTGTATTAATAGAAGAGGGAAACCCTCCAGTGACACCATTAGGGTCCATGGAGACTGACATTAATTACAGTCACTGAACAAACAGGTTCAGTTAACCCCTTTCAATTCAACACTTTTTGCACCACAATAAAGTAGAAGATTTACCCAGTCTGAATGGGAATTATGAGAGTTACTGAGGGAAGGACTGGTGGAAATGGCAGAAGCACTGGACAAAATCTTTCAGTCCTCCTTGGATATGGGAGTGACGCCAGAGGTCTGGAGGATTGTCAATGTTACACCCTGTTTAAAATGGAGAGGTTGGGTAAACCCTGTAAGTATCAGTCTAATGTTGGTGGTTGGAAACTTCTAGAGGTCATAACCCAACACAAAAATATACCTTGCTTGTAAAACACGGGATAATAAATGACAAGCAGCACGGAAAGGTTAATGAAATATCATTCCTGATAATCTTGATCAAGTTAGTTGAGGACGTAACTGTGATTGTTTCATGTAATATAATCATAGAAAGTTTAAGATACAGAAAGAGGCCGCTTGGCCCATTGTGTCTGCACCGGCCGAAAAATGATCCACCTATTCTAATCCCATCTTCCAGCATTTGATCCACAGCCCTGCAGATAATGACAGTTGAGGTGAACATCCAGTTTCCTTTTCACTGAGTGGAGGGATTCTGCTTCAACTATCCTTTCAGGCAGTAAGTTCTCGACCCTCACTGTAAACAGCGGACGCAGTACTGAACCCTGTGGAACGCCACTGTAAACAGTCCTCAGATCAGTAAAATATCCGTCATCAACTACCCTTTAATAAAAACAAGACATGCTGGAAATACTCAGCAGGTTTGGCAGCATCTGTGGAGAGAGAAGCAGAGTTAACGTTACAGGTCAGTGACCCTTCATCATTGAACTGAAACGTTAACTCTGCTATTCCCTCCACAGATGTTGCCAGACCTGCCGAGTATTTCCAGCATTTCGTGTTTTACTTCAGATTTCCAGCATCCGCAGTATTTTGCTTTTATTATAACAATTACCCTTTGTTTCCTGCCACTGAGCACATTTTGTATTTTTGGGTGAACACGTTTCTCCCCAACTCCCCTCTAATCCTTCTACCGAGCACTTTAAGTCTCTGCCCCCTAGTCACTGATCTCTCTGCTAAGATGAATAGACTCTTCACCTCCACTCTATCCAGGCCCCACAAAATTATGTCCCTTTCGATCAGATCTCCCTTCAGCCTTCTCTGTTCCAAGTAGAACAACCCCAGCCTATCTAATCTTTCTTCATAGCTGCATTTTTCCAGTCCTGGCAAACATCCTTGTAAATCTCCTCTGTACCCTCTCTAGTGCAATTCCATCCTTTGTGTAATTAGGTGACCAGAACTGCAGATTACTCAGGTTGTGGCCCAACGAATGATTTATACAGTTCCAGCATAACCTCACTGCTCTTGTATTCTATTTCTCAGCTAATAAAGGAAATGATTCCCTATGCCTTCTTAACCACCTTATCGACCTGACCTGCTACATTCAGGACATCAGTGGACATTGACTCCAAGGTCCCTCACTTCCTCTACACTTCTCAATATTTTCCGATTGATTGTCTATCCCTTTGTCTTGTTTGACCTCCTCAATTGCATCGTCTCATACTTAACCAGGCTGAATTCCATTTGACACTTTTTTTTTTAGATTAGAGATACAGCACTGAAACAGGCCCTTTGGCCCACCGTGTCTGTGCCGACCATCAACCACCCATTTATACTAATCCTACACTAATCCCATATTCCTACCAAACATCCCCACCTGTCCCTATATTTCCCTACCACCTACCTATACTAGTGACAATTTATAATGGCCAATTTACCTACCAACCTGCAAGTCTTTTGGCTTGTGGGAGGAAACTGGAGCACCCGGAGAAAACCCACGCAGACACAGGGAGAACTTGCAAACTCCACACAGGCAGTACCCAGAATCGAACTCAGGTCCCTGGAGCTGTGAGGCTGCAGTGCTAACCACTGCGCCACTGTGCTGCCCCATCAATATTTTCTGCCATCAATATTTTCCTGCAGTCTAGCTATCCTCCTTGCTACCTACCACACAGCCAATCTGTGTACCATCTGCACACATCTTGATCATGCCCCCTACATGTACGTTCAAATCGTTAATATATACTACTAAAAGCTGGGGACCCAGTACTGAGCCCTGTGGAATGCCACTGGAAACAGACCTCAAGTCAGTAAAACACCCGTCAACAATCACCCTTTGTTTCCTGCTACTGAGCCAATTTTGTATCCAGCTTTCTGCATTTCCCTGGATTCCATGGGACTTTATTTGTTTTACCTAGTATGCCACATGGGACCTTGTCAAAAGCCTTGCCAAAATCCACGGAGACCATATCATCTGCACTACCCTCATCTATCATCCTTGCGACTTCTTCGAAAAAGTCAATCAAGTTGGTCAAACAATATCTTCCCTTAACAAATCCATGCTGACTGTCCTTGATTGACCTGAGCCTTTCTAAGTGACAGTTTATCCTGTCTCTCAGAATACATTTCAATAATTTGCCCACTACTGAGATTACACTGATTGGCCTGCTATTATTCGGTGTATCCTTTGCTCCATTTTTAAAGAGGTACAATGTTAACAGTTCACCAATCCTCTGGCACTACACCTGTATCCAGTGATGACAGGAAAATGATGGTCAGACCCTCTGCTATTTCCTCTCTCACTTCATTTGACAGCCTGAAATACATTTCATCTGGCCCTGGTGATTTATCAACTTTCAAAGATGCTAATCCCATTATTACTTCCTCTCTCCCTATGTATATCACATCCAATAATTCACACTCCTCCTCCTTAACCACAGTATCTGCATCATCCCCTCTTCTGTTCAGACAGATACAAAGTATTCATTCAGAACCATACCAACATCTTTCGACCCTACTCATGTATATCCACTTATGTATATAGATTTTCAAACGGCCTGTGATCAACTGACATTTCATAGACTTGTTATGACATGGATTTATGTGACAGTGATGGTGTTGATATGACACTGACTCAGGGACAGAAAGCAGAGAGAAGTGGTGAACAGTCATTGTTCAGACTGGAGGTGGAGGGGAGTATACAGTACTGTTTCTCAGGGTTCGATTCACTCTGCGTGATATCAAGAAACGATTGAAGGCACTGGATACTGCAAAGGCTATGGGCCCTGACAATATTTCTGAAATAGTACTGAGGACCTGTGCTCCAGAACTTCCGTTCCCCCATCAAACTGTTCAAGTACAGCTACAACATTGGCATCTGCCCGTCAATGTGAAAAATTGCCCAGCTATGTCCTGTGCACAAAAAGCAGGACAAGTCCAACCCGGCTTTACCGCCCCATCAGCCTATTCTCAATCATCAGTAAAGTGATGGAAGGTGTTATCGACAATGCTACCAAACAGCACTTGCTTAGCAATAACCTGCTTAGTGACGCTCAGTTTGGGTTCCTCCAGGGTCACACCGCTCCTGACCTCATTACAGCCTTGGTTCAAACATGGACAAAGGAGCTGAATTCAAGAGGTGAGGTATGAGTGACTGCCTTGACATCAAGGCAGCATTTGACTGAGTATGGCATCAAGGAAGCAGAGAAAAAATGGAGTCAGTGGGAATCAGCGGGAAATCTCTCTGCTGGTTGGAGTCATACCGAACGCAAAGGAAGATGGTTGTGGTTGTTGCAGGTCAATCATCTCAACTCCAGGACATCACTGCAGGAGTTCCTCAGGGTAGTTTCCGAGACCCAACCATCTTCAGCTGCTTCATCAATGACCTTCCTTCAATCACCAGACCAGAAGTGGGGATGTTGGCTGATGATTGCACAATGTTCAGCACCATTCGTGAATCCTAAAATACTGAAGCAGTCCGTGTAGAAATGCAGCAAGACCTGGACAATATCAAGGCTTGGGCTGATAATTGGCAAGTATCATTCGCACTGCACTAGTGTCAGGCAATGACCATCTCCGACAAGAGAGAATCTAATCATCTCCCTTGACATTCAACGATATTACCATAGCTGAATCCACCACTATCAACATCCTAGGGGCTACCATTGACCAGAAACAGAACAGGAGTAGCCATATAAATACCATGGCTCAAAGAGCAGGTCATAGGCCAGGAATGCTGAGGCGATTAACTCACCTCCTGACTCCCCAAAGCCAGTCCAACATCTATAAGGCACAAGCCAGGAGTGTGATGCAACACTCAAGAAGCTCGGCACCATCCAGTACAAAGCAGCCCGCTTGATTGGCACCCCATCCACAACATTCACTCCCTCCACCACCGACGCACAGTAGCAGCAGTGTGTATCATCTACAAGATGCACTGCAGCAACACACCAAGGCTCCTTAGACAGCACCTTCCAAACACACAACCTCTACCACATAGAAGGGCAAGGGCAGCAGAGGTATGGAAGCACCACCACCTGCAAGTTCCCCTCCAAGCGACACACCATGCTGATTTGAAACTATCTTGCCGTTCCTTCACTGTCGCTGTTTCATAATACTGGAACACCTTTCCTAACAGCACTGTGGGTGTACCTGCAGTGGTTCAAGAAGGCAGCTCACCACCACCTTCGCATGGGCAATTAGAGATGGGCAATAAATGTTGGCCTGGCCAGCGATGTCCACAACCCATGAATGAATTTTTTAAAATGCCAGAGAACTGAAGGGCTGTAAATGTTACACCCTGTTTAAAGAAGGAGAGGTTTGATAAGCCTTGTAACTATCAGTCTAATGTTGATTATTGGAAAATTCTGGAGGCCATAACCCAGCACAAAAATATTTCTTACTTGTAAAATCATGTCTTAATAAATGACAAGCAGCACGGATAGCTTCATGGAAAATCATTTCTGATCATCTTGATAGTTTGTTAACAGAATTGTGAGTGTTAACGAGGATAGCGTGTTTCGTGTTAAAGAATCATAGAATCGTAGAAAATTTAAGGCACAGAAAGAGGTACCTTGGCTCATCGTGTCTGTGCCAGCCGAAAAGTTATCGACCTATTCTAATCACACCTTCCATCATTTGATCCGTAGCCCTGCAGATTATGACACTTGAGGTGCACATCCAGACTCCTTTTGAATGAGTAGAGGGTTTCTGCCTCAACCATCCTTTCATGAAGTGAGTTACAGACCCTCACTAAAAGCACGGGACCCAGTACCGAGCCCTCTGGAACACGACTGGTAACAGTCCTCCAGTCAATACCCGTCAACAATTACCCTTTGCTTCCTGTCACCGAGGCAAATTTGTATTTCTGGGTGAACATGTTTTTCCTCAACTCCCTTCTGATATTTCTGCCAATCACTTTAAATCTATGTCCTCCAGTCACTGACCTTTTTGCAAAGGTGAATAGACCCTTCACCTCCACTCAATGCAGGCCCCACAAAATGTTGTTCATTTCAATCAGATCTCCCCTCAAGCCTTCTCTGTTCCATGAAGAACAACCCCAGCCTGTCCAAACTTTCCTCATAGCTGCATTTTTCCAGTCCTGGCAACGTCCTCGTAAATCTCCTCTGTACCCTCTCTAGTGCAATTGCCTCCTTTCTGTAATGTGGTTACCAGAACTGCACAAAATATTCAAGTTGTGGCCTAACCAATGATTTATACAGTTCCAGCATAACCTCCCAGCTCTTACATTCTATACCTCAGCTAAAAAGGGAAATGATTCCATATGCCTTCTTAACTGCCTTATTGACCTGTCCTGCTATCTTCAGGGATCTGTGGGCATTCACTCCAAAGTCCCTTACTTCCTCTACATTTCTCAGTATTGTCCTAGTAATCGTGTATTCCTTTGCTTGTTTGAGCTCCCCAATAGCATCACCTCACACTTATCCAGGTCGATTCCCATTTTTCTGCCCTTCTGAACAGACCGTCAGTATCTTCCTGCAGCCTACAGCTATCCTTCTCGCTATCCGCCACATGGCCAACCTTTGTGTCGTCTGCAAAAGTCTTGATCATACCCCCTAAATTTACGTCTAACTCTTTAATATAGTCCACAGAAAGCATGGGACCCATTACTGAGCCCTGTGGAATGACAATGGGAACAGTCCTCCAGTCGCAAAAATACTTGTCAATAATTACCCTGTGTTTCCTGCCACTGAGACAATTTTGTATCCGCCTTGCTGCATTTCTCTGGATGCCATGGAATTTTATTTTTTGAACCGGTCTATCATGTGGGACCTTGTCAGAAGCCTTGCTAAAATCCACGTAGACCACATCAACTGCACGACCCTCATCTATATTCCTTGTAACATCTTCAAAAAATTCGATCAATTCTGGAGGCCATAACCCAGCACAAAAATATTTCTTACTTGTAAAATCATGTCTTAATAAATGACAAGCAGCACGGATAGCTTCATGGAAAATCATTTCTGATCATCTTGATAGTTTGTTAACAGAATTGTGAGTGTCAACGAGGATAGCGTGTGTCGTGTTAAAGAATCATAGAATCGTAGAAAATTTAAGGCACAGAAAGAGGTACCTTGGCCCATCGTGTCTGTGCCAGCCGAAAAGTTATCGACCTATTCTAATCACACCTTCCATCATTTGATCCGTAGCCCTGCAGATTATGACACTTGAGGTGCACATCCAGACTCCTTTTGAATGAGTAGAGGGTTTCTGCCTCAACCATCCTTTCATGAAGTGAGTTACAGACCCTCACTAAAAGCAGGGGACCCAGTACCGAGCCCTCTGGAACACGACTGGTAACAGTCCTCCAGTCAATACCCGTCAACAATTACCCTTTGCTTCCTGTCACCGAGGCAAATTTGTATTTCTGGGTGAACATGTTTTTCCTCAACTCCCTTCTGATATTTCTGCCAATCACTTTGAATCTATGTCCCCTAGTCACTGACCTTTTTGCTAAGGTGAATAGACCCTTCACCTCCACTCAATGCAGGCCCCACAAAATGTTGTTCATTTCAATCAGATCTCCCCTCAAGCCTTCTCTGTTCCATGAAGAACAACCCCAGCCTATCCAATCTTTCCTCATAGCTGCATTTTTCCAGTCCTGGCAACATCCTCGTAAATCTCCTCTGTACCCTCTCTCGTGCAATTGCCTCCTTTCTGTAATGTGGTTACCAGAACTGCACAAAATATTCAAGTTGTGGCCTAACCAATAATTTATACAGTTCCAGCATAACCTCCCAGCTCTTACATTCTATACCTCAGCTAAAAAGGGAAATGATTCCATATGCCTTCTTAACTGCCTTATTTACCTGTCCTGCTATCTTCAGGGATCTGTGGGCATTCACTCCAAAGTCCCTTACTTCCTCTACACTTCTCAGTATTGTCCTAGTAATCGTGTATTCCTTTGCTTGTTTGAGCTCCCCAATTGCATCACCTCACACTTATCCAGGTCGATTCCCATTTTTCTGCCCATCTCACCAGACCGTCAATATCTTCCTGCAGCCTACAGCTATCCTTCTCGCTATCCGCCACATGGCCAACCTTTGTGTCGTCTGCAAAAGTCTTGATCATACCCCCTAAATTTACGTCTAACTCTTTAATATAGTCCACAGAAAGCATGGGACCCATTACTGAGCCCTGTGGAATGACAATGGGAACAGTCCTCCAGTCGCAAAAATACTTGTCAATAATTACCCTGTGTTTCCTGCCACTGAGACAATTTTGTATCCGCCTTGCTGCATTTCTCTGGATGCCATGGGATTTTATTTTTTGAACCAGTCTATCATGTGGGATCTTGTCAGAAGCCTTGCTCAAATCCATGTAGACCACATCAACTGCACTACCCTCATCTATATTCCTTGTAACATCTTCAAAAAATTCGATCAATTTGGTCAAACAAGAGAGTCACTTAACAAATCCATGCTGACTATCCTTGATAACCTGTGCCTCTATAAGTGACAGTTTATCCCGTCTCTCAGAATAGATTCCAATAATTTGCCCACTACTGAGGTTAGACGGACTGGCCTGTCATTATTCAGACAATCCTTCGCTCCCTTTTTAAACAGAGGTACAACGTTAGCAATTCTCCAATACTCCAGGAGCACAACTGTATATAGTGAGATTGGGAAATGATGGTAGGCAGACCCTCTGCTATTTCCTCTCTTGCTTCTTTGAACAGCCTGGGGTACATTTCATCCGGCTCTGGTGATGTTTCAACTTTCAAGGATGCTAATCCCATTAATACTTCCTCTCTCCCTATGTTTATCATATCCAATAATTCACACTCTTCCTCCTTAACGACAATATCTAAATCCCCCCTCTTTTCTGAAGACATACGCAAAGTGCTCAATAAGAACCATACCAATATCTTCTACCCTTATACAAAGGTTACCTTTCTGATCTATAATGGGTCTTACTCTCCCCTTAGTTATCCTCTTCCTCTTAATGTATTGAGAAAACATCTTTGGGTTCACCTTGATTTTGCTTGCTAACGTTCTTTCATACCCTCACTTTCCTTTCCTAACTTCCTTTTTGATTTGATCCCTCCACTTTCTATACTCCTCTCGGCTTTCTGCAGTATTAAGTTCTCAGTGTCGGACAGAAGCTTTCCTTTTCTGCGTTATCCTACCCTGTCGGCTCCTTGACATCCATGGGACTCGAGATTTGGCCGGCTCACCCTTTTTCTTTGTGGGAACATGTTCATCCTGAACCTTTTGAATCTCCCCTTTGAATGCCTCCCACTGCTGTGAGACTGAACTACCTTCAAACTGCTGTTTCCAGTCCACTTTCGCTCCTCAGTTTAGTAATATTCGCCTTTCCCCATTGAGAACTCTAACTCCTGATGTATCTCTTGTCCTGTTCCATAATTAAGTTAAAACTAACTGAATTATGATCACTCCCACCAAAATGCTCTTCCCTCCCACTCCTTCCTCCTGCCCATCTTCATTTCCAAAAACAATGTCTAAAACTGCACCCTCTGTTGTTGGACTTGCTACATCCTGGCCAAAAACGTTCTCCTGAATGCACCTCAAGATTTCTGTTCCCTTAATTATTTTCATACTAAAATTATCCCTGTAAAGATTGGGGTTATTAAAATACCCTATTATTACTGCCCTATTGTTCTTGCACTTCTCAGAGACTTGCCTACATATCTGCTCTTCTATCTCCCTCGGACTGTTTGGCTGACGGGATCACACTCCCAGCAGTGATATTGCCCCTTTTTGGTTCCTTAGCTCAATCCAAATCGCCTCAGTTGATGAACCTTCCAACATATCATCCCTCCTCACAGCTGTAATAGATTTCTTGACCGAAATTGCCACTTCCCCTCCTTTCTTTACCCCCCTCCCTATCGTGTCTGAAAACCCTGTAACCAGGAACGTTGAGCTGCCATTCCTGTCCCTCCTTCAGCTATATTTCAGTGATAGCTATGATTTCATACTGCCACCTGTCCACCTTGTCCTCAGCTCATCTGCTTTAGTTGCTATACTTCTTGCATTGAAATAGATATCCTTGAGCACAGCCAAACACTTAAAAAAAATTCTAACCCTCTTTTCCTCTGTTTTCTAGACTCATCCATTAATTTTCTGCCTTCTATTTTCATTTCAGGTTTTGTCCCAACTGAGTCTACCCTCAGGTCCCCACCCCCCTGCAAAACTAGTTTATACCCTCCCCGACAGCACGAGCAAAACGTTCTGCAAGTAGCCCAGTCCCGGCTCCGATCTGGTGCAACCAGTCCGGCCTGTTCAGGTCCCATCTAATCCAAAGTTGGTCCCAATGTCCCAGGAATCTGAAGCCCTCCCTCCTGCACCATCTTCCCAGCCACACATTCATCTGTCTTAGATTTCTATTTCTATACTCAGTTGTGCATGGCACTGGGACTAATCCAGAAGTTACCACTTTGAGGTCCTGCTGGCCTATTTCTTCCCTCGCACCATAAATTCTGACTGCAGGACGACATTCCTCTTTCTACCTTTGTCGCTGGTTCCGATGTGGACCATGACAGCTGGCTGTTCCCCTTCTCCTTCAGGATGCTCTGCAGTCGCTCAGTGACATCCTTGACCCTGGCACAAGACAAGCATGACACCATCCTCGATTCACGTCTGTGGCCACATAAACGCCTGCCTGTTCCCCTGACTACTGATCACTATGGCTCTTCCAGTCATCCCTCTACCCCGCTCTGCAGCTCAGCTACCCGTGCTGACACAGAGTTGGCTCTGGCTGCGCTCCCCAGGTGAAGCATCACTTTCCTCAGTATTCTGAACTGAATACCTGTTGGAGAGTGAGATGCACTCAAGGGTTTGCAGCACTACCTGCCTGATTCCTTTTGACTGTCTGGGGATCACCAATTCCTTCTCTCCCTGCATAATCTTCAGCTGTTGGGTGACCACATCTATAAACATGCTAAAGCTGAATAATTTGGTGTATTAGAAGGAGGAATGTGCAGGATTATGCGAAGAAGGCAGGGAATGGGATTAGGTGAATTGCTCATTCGGAAAGGCGACGCAGACACGTCGGAGTGAATAGTTCTTTCTGTGCTGTGATAACACTGTGATGGGGCGTCTCAGATGGGTGTAATGGTGGAGAATGGGGGATTCATTGTGGGAAAGGGAAGTTGTCCTATAGGAAACTGAATCTTAGCAAGGACTCTCCGACAGCCTGTCCTGGTAGAAGGCATCCAGAAAATATCCTCCCTGCCTCCTCCTCATTCTCCTGAGGTGGCCTCCGGATCCCTGCTGCCCATGCCGGTGTCCTCGTGATGGTGATGATATGAAGGGTGCAGCAGAACACCATGAACTTGGGCACCTGCTTCAGTGTGTACTGGAGGACTCCCCCCGAGCGGTTCAGACATCGGAAGTAAAGCTTCATCACAATGATGGTCAGTTCCACCATGTTCCTGGTGACTCCATTGCTCACATTTTACACATGTTAATTGTGTGCGTTTGGTTGGTGGTGGGAGATGGTTTGGGGTTGTAGAAACATGAGTTGTCTCCGAGGAGTCGCATTCTGGTTCTGCATGGAGACCCGCAGTGTTGGGACTGGTTGACTGCTTCAGAATGAAGGTATGGTGGCTGCTGCTAGGATAGAGGACATTCACCAACATGATTTACTGGGCATGCTCACACACCAACTGTACATTAATGGAGTGAGAGTTCTTTCAGTTCCTGTACCTCTCCCCGTTGACATGGAGACCCCGCAGAGCCTACTACACCATCAGGAAACCTGCAATCCTGACAAACCCACTGGATCTCTCATCCTGCTTCTCCCTGCTGAGGGAGAAAATGATGACATAGATGGTCACCCTCACCTCCCAGAATTATCAATGGACAACACACAGGCCTCGTAACTGCTGGACAGTTAGTGTAACATCAGTGGTGAGTAAGGTTTTAGAAACAATGATCAGGGAAAAAGGACAACACACACTTGGAGAGGTTTGAGTTAATTAAGGAGTGTCAGCACGGATTTTTAAAAGGCAGATTATGCTTGATGGGCTAATTGAATTTATTTCGATGATCAGAGAAGGTTGATGAAGGGGATGTGGTGGATGTTGTCTACCGGGATTTTATGAAGGTATTTGATTAAGAACCACATAAATGCTTGGTTAACAAAATTGAAGCTCATGGAATAGCATCCAATTGGATCAAAAACTGTCCAAAGGACAGCAAAAAGAGAAATGTGTTAAATGGTTATTTTTCAGACTGGAGGATGGTCGACATTGATGTTACACAATGGTCAGTGCTGGGACCACAGTTGTTTTTTTTTACCGCATAAAAATGACACGGATCTTGGAATACGGAGTAGAATTTATATTTTTTTCTGATGATTGCAACCTTGGAGGAGTGGGGAACAGTGAGGACGATACAAACCACCGACAACATGATATAGATAGGCGAGCAGAATGGACATAGAAGTGGCAGGTAGAATTTAATAAAGAGGAGTGTGAGGTAATGTATTTTGTCAGAAAGAATAGGAAGTCAACATAGACTTAATGACACAGTTCTAAAGATTTTGCAGGAACAGAAGGACCAGGGGCTCCATATGCATTGATCTTTGAAGGTGGCAGGACATATTAGCAGAGTGTTTAGCAAAACATATCAGATCTTGGGCTTCATCAAAAGAGGCAAATATACAAAAACAGGGCGGTTTAGCTGAAACTTTACAAAGCTTTGGTTAGACCCCAACAAGAGAACTGTGCCCTGTTCGGGTCGCCAGACTGCAGGAAGGATGTGAAAGTCCTTGAGAGGGTGCAGAGGAGATTTACCAGAATGAATCCAGGGATGGGAGTTTAGGTACAAAGTGAGTTTGGAGAAGATGGAGTTGTTCTCCCTGGAGTAAAGGCGATTGAGAGAGATTTGATAGAGGTGTACATGATTATGATAGACTTAGATAAGATAGACAAGGAAAAACTGTTCCCATTAACTGATGCAACGCAGACTAGGGGGCACAGATGGAAGGTTTTGGTTAAGAGATGCAGGGGAATGTGAGGAGGAACATTTTTACACAGTGGATGGTAATGAGCTGGAACTCACTGCCCATGAGGATGGTGGAAGCCGAGACAATCAAAGATTTCAAAAGGAAACTGGATGGAAACCTGAAGGAAATGAACTTGCAGGGATACAGGGATTGAGCGGAGGAGTGGGAGAGTGGGGCTGACTGGATTGTTGCACAGAAAGCCGGCAGTGAGGGGCTGAATGGCCTCTTTCTGTGTTGTTAATGACTCCATCAATTTCTACCACTCTATGTTGGATATGTCACCTGCTCCTGCCTATAAATATGAAGATACATAGAAGTTCAATGAAACTGTGAGCTTAACAACCACTGACAGCTCCGTCCTCACCCTGGTGTGAGGCTCCAGGTTGTGTTACAGGAGGTGACACAGCTCTGTGACCACCTCCTTATTGAATCAGAGTCACCTCACACATTGCTCCTGGGTTAGGTGTAGGTAGGAAAAGTGCTCTTGGAGCACCCGGGGTGGTTAGGGAAGAGCCCCCTCCTCCTCTCTCTTTACAGAGCTTCCCCTCTCGGCAGCATCTGCTCCATTTGTTGGTCATGTTACAGACCCAGAGACAATGTAACTACAGACCCCATACGTCGTCCAGAATTGGGTCACCAAATCGTCTGTACTCAAAGAACAAAGAATAAAGAAAATTACAGCACAGGAACAGGCCCTTCGGCCCTCCAAGCCTGCGCCGATCCAGATCCTCTATCTAAACATGTCGCCTATATTCTAATGCTCTGTATCTCTTTGCTTCCTGCCCATTCATGTATCTGTCTAGATACATCTTAAAAGACGCTATCATGCCCGCGTCGACCACCTCCACTGGCAACGCGTTCCAGGCACCCACCACCCTCTGTGTAAAGAACTTTCCACGCATATCCCCCCTAAACCTTTCCCCTCTCACTTTGAACTCGTGACCCCTAGTAATTGAATCCCCCACTCTGGGAAAAAGCTTCTTGCTATCCAACCTGTCTATACCTCTCATGATTTTGTACACCTCAATCAGGTCCCCCCTCAACCTCCGTCTTTCTAATGAAAATAATCCTAATCTACTCAACCTCTCTTCATAGCTAGCGCCCTGCATACCAGGCAACATCCTGGTGAACCTCCTCTGCACCCTCTCCAAAGCATCCACATCCTTTTGGTAATGTGGCGACTAGAACTGCATGCAGTATTCCAAATGTGGCCGAACCAAAGTCCTGTACAACTGTAACATGATCTGCCAACTCTCGTACTCAATACCCCGTCCGATGAAGGAAAGCATGCCGTATGCCTTCTTGACAACTCTATTGACCTGCGTTGCCACCTTCAGGGAACAATGGACCTGAACACCCAAATCTCTCTGCACATCAATTTTCCCCAGGACTTTTCCATTTACTGTATATTTCACAAATGTCCCTGAATGTCTGCAGCAGCTCACAACACAACCTCCAGAAAAACATCCACAACACCTCCACTAACTTTACAATACCAGAAGTAAGTCAAAAGCCTGTAGGCTAGATGGCTGGTATTTTTAAATAACACCAGGGGGTTTCCTTTTGCTACTGACTGTATATTCAACGGTGAGTGACTAACACAGGTGGTCAGTGGACATGCACAGAAAAAGTTTAAAGAAGTACATCAAAGCTGCTGGTATGGTACATTGACATCACTTTCAAATCCACCCTCAAAGTAACAACAGATACAAGGTACAATTGAGCTAGAGCCCTGCGCAGCTTGGGACACTGTGCAGGGCATAGAAGAGGTGGCCGGCTGTGAAGACCACGCTGACAGCACATAGATGATGTGCCTGGGCTGGAGCCCCGCTCAGCATGGGATATTGTGCAGACCGCACTGGAAGTGGCCGGCTGTGCGATTCACATCTCTTTTTGGATCCCAATTCTGTACCGTCAGCAGCAGTCTTGCTGCAGAGTCTAAAATCGTGGCTCGGAACAGATACAGAGGGAAAGAAATTCACTTTACAAGGAGAACTGAAAAAAGATTGAAGTCGAAAGATTTGCAGGAATAGATGAATTGGAGAGGGGAAAGTGAATAAATGGAAGGGTGAGGCCATGGAGAGATTCAAACACAAGAATGAGAATATTAAAATTAAGGTGCTGCCAGACCGGGAGCCAATGTAGATCAGTGAACACAGGGGTGATTGGTGATCGGGATTTGGTGTGAGTTCGAATACAGGCAGCAGAGTTCTGGATGGGCTGTGGTTTATGGAGGTTTAGAACTGTGAGGGTGAACAAGATGGAATTGGAATTGTCAACTGTGTATTTAACAGTGATGCGGATGAGGGTTTATGCAGTAGATGGGCTGAGGCAGAGGTGGAGTTGGGTGATATCATGGAGGTGATATTAGGCAGGGTTAGTGATGGAAAGAATATGGAGATGAACTTAGCTCAGGTTTAAATATAACAAAGAAGTTGCAGACTGTCTGGTTGAGCCTCAGATATTGGGCAGGGTGGAATATGTGCCTCCCAGATTGGTGATGGAGTTTGTGATGGAGAGCAATGACACTGGCTTCCGTCTTCCCAAAATTTACATAGCAGAACAGTATTTCAGTGAAACAGGGTTTACAGATCTCCTGGCCTGAAATAGAGACAGCAATAGCAGCAAAGATGAGAGAGTAAATGACAAGAACTGTAATACTGTTGACAATGGTTTGTTGAGCTAATAGCTGGAGATATTCACCAGGCATACAACGGCAGCAAGAAGGGCAGGGTAAATTACAGGAGCAGTAATGCAGTCAAACATGGTTTAAAGGATTTATAGCTAGATAGAGAGACTTACCAGGGACACCAATAATAGCCAGGATGGGATAGTAAATATATTGAATAATCTTCAGTGCGAGATAGATACGAGTGTTTAATGACATCCGATCATAATATGTAGAAAGAGAGGAAAGATCCGAGGATAAACTCCTGTCCATTGTTGTAACATTCCAGTCTTTTGTTCTCAGATTCTGATCTATCCTCTCTCTATCTCTCTGGAGCAGCTGATCTCTGTAAGTGCCGGGGCTGATGTTCCCACTGACACTATGGAATAACTCATTGAAAGAAGCCCCTTATTAATAGAAGATGGAAAACGTCCAGTGACACAATTAGGGTCCATGGAGACTGACATTAATTACAGTCACAGAACAAACAGATTCAGTTAACCCTTTTCAATCCAACACTTTAGTACCACGATAAAGTTGAACATTTATCCAATCTGGATGGGATGTATGAGGGTTGCTGAGGGAAGCAATGGTGGAAATAGCAGAGGCACTGGCCAGAATCTTCCAATCCCCTTTGAATATGGGCGTGATGACAGATTTCCACAGGCTCACCACCCTCTGGGTGGAGAAAAGTCTCTTCATCTCAGTCCTGAAAGTTTTACCCCATATACTTAGACTATGACACCTGGTTCGGTAGTCCCCCACCATCGGGAACATCCTTCCTGCATATACCCTGTCAAGCCATGTTAGAATTTTATAGGCTTCGATGAGATCCCTCCTCACTCTTCTGAATTCCAGTGAATATAGTCCTAACCGACTCATTCTCTCCTCATACGACAGTCCTACCACCCCAGAAATCAGTCTGGTAAAACTCTACTGCACTCCCTCTATAGCAAGAGCATCCTTCCTCAGATAACGAGACCAAAACTGCACACAATATTCCAAGTGCGGCCTCACCAAGGCCCTGTATAATTGCAGCAAAACATCCCTGCTCCTGTACTCGAATCCTGTATCTATAAAGGCCAACATAACATTCGCCTTTTTCGACCGCCTGTTGCACCTGCATGCTTACCTTCAGTGACTGGTGTACGAGAACACCCAGGTCTCGCTGCATATTCCCCTCTCTCAGTTTATAGGAGTTCAGATAATAATCTGCCTTCCTGTTTTTGCTAGTCAAGTGGATAACTTCACATTTATCCACATTATACTGCATCTGCCATGCATTTGCCCACTCACTCAACTTGTCCAAATCACCCAGAAGCCTCTCTGCATCCTCCTCACAACTTACCCTCACACCCAATTTTGTATCAGCTGCAAATCTGGAGATATTACATTTAGTTTCCTCATCTAAATCATTACTACATATTGTGAATAGCTAGGGTCCTAGCTCCGATCCCTGCGGTACCCCACTAGTCACTGCCTGCCATTCAGAAAAAGATCCGTATGTTCCAATGCTTTGTTTCCTGTCTCCCAAACAATTTTCTATCTATCGCAATACACTACCCCCAGTCTCGTGCACTTTAATTTTACACGCTAAACCCTTACGTGGAACTTTGTCGAGAGCCTTCCGAAAGTGCAAATAAATCACATCCACTGGCTCCCCCTCATCAACTCTGCTAGTGACATCCTCGAAGAATGCTAGTAGATTTATCAAGCATGATTTCCCTTTCATAAATCCATGCTGACTCTGTCCGATTCTACCACTGTTCTCCAAGTGCTCTGCTGAAAAACCTTTGATAATGAACTCCAGGATTTTCCCCACGACCGATATCAGGCTGACTGGTCTACAATTTCCTGCTTTCTCTCTACCTTCCTTTTTTAACAGTGGGGTAACATTCCAATCTGTAGGAACTGTTCCAGAGTCCATAGAATATTGGAAGATGACCACCAATGCATCCACTATTTCTCGGGCCACTTCCTAAGTACTCTGGGATGTAGATTACTAGGCCCTGGAGATTTATCGGCCTTCAATACCATCAACTTCCCCAACACCATTTCTCTACTAATACTGATTTCTTTCAGTTCCACTCTCTCACTAAACCCTGTATTCACCAACATTTCTGGTATGATATTGGCGTCCTCCTTTGTGAAGACAGAACTAAAGTATGCATTCAGTTGGTCAGCCATTTCTTTGTTTCCCAGAATAAATCCCCCTGTTTCTGACTGTAACGGACCTGCCTTTGCCTTCGCCAATCTTTTCCACTTCACATACGTATAGATTCGTTTGCAGTCAGTTTTATGCTCCCCGCTAGCTTACTCTCGTGCTCCATTTTCCCCTTCTCAATAAATCCCCTGGTGCTCCTTTGCTGAATTTTAAACTGCTCCCAATCCTCAGGTCTGTTGTTTTTTTCCTGGCAAATTTATATGCCTCTTCCTTGGATCTAACCCTACCTCTACCTTTCCTTGCATGCCATGATTTGGCTACCTTTTCTATTTTACTTTTGCGCCAGACAGGGATAAACAATTGTTGCAGTTCATCCATGCGTTCTTTGAATGTTTGCCATTGCCTTTCCACCGTCAACTCTTCAAGTAAAGTTTCCCAATGTATCATCAACGACTCATGCCTCATACCTTCGTAGCTTACTTTATTAAGATTCACGACCCCAGTCTCAGAATCAACTAGGACACTCTCCATCATGATGAAGAATTCTATCATATTATGCTCGCTCATCCCAGAGGGATCTCGCACAACTAGATTGTCAATTATTCCTCTCTCATTATACAATAACCAGTCTAGGATGGCCTGTTCTCCAGATGGTTCCTCAAAGAATTGGTCCTGGAAACCATCCCGTATATTCTCCTGGAATTCCTCCACAATGTATTGTGACCAATTTGATTTGCCCAATCTATATGCAGATTCAAGAAACCCATAATTACAGATGTTCCTTTATCGCATGCGTCTCTAATTTCCTGTCCAATGCCATTCCCTAATTCAGCACTACAGTCTGGGGGTCTATATACAACCCCCACTAACGTTTTCTGCCCCTGAGTGTTTCTCAGCTCTCCCCATACATATTCGACATCGTCAGATCTAATATCCTGCCTCACTATTGCGTTCATTTACTCTTTAAGCAGCAATGCAACTCCACCGTGGTTGGAGATAGGCCGTTTTAGTGATGGTGTGAATATTTGGTAGGAAGCTCATCTCAAGGCATCTCAGGGTTAACTATGTAACTAAGTCTGTGAGCAGTTTGGCTTCGTCTCAAACATTTACAAAGGAGACGGATGGAGTGTGCAACTAGGACATGTTTGGAGCAGAGACAGAAAGCAATGGCTTCAATCTTCTCAATATTTAATTGGCATTGCAGATGTGTGAGGTAATACATTTTGAAAGGATGATTGAAGAGAGACAATACAAGTTAAATGGGACAACTATAAAGATGGTGAAATAACAGAGACACCTGGGATTTGTACACAAATCTTTGAAGGTGGCAGGAAAGGTTAACCTGACAGTTCATAAATGTATGGGATCCTAGGGTTTATAAATAGAGGCAAAAAGAACAAAAGCAAGGACATTATGTGAAACATATATAAAATACTATTTCAGCTACACCTGGAGTCTTGTGTCGAATACTGGGAACCACACTTTAGGGAGGACATGCAGCCTTCGGAGAGGGTACAGAACTGTTTTCCTAGTATTTGTCCAGGCATGAGGGATTACAGTTATGTAGCTGAGGTTGTTCTGCTTGGAGCAGAGAACTTTCAGAGGAGATTTGATTGAGGTGTTTAACATTAGGGAGGATTTAGATAAATTAAATAAACAGAAACTATTTCCAATGTCCAAGAGACACAGATTTAAGGCGATTGGTAAAAGAAGCAGACATGAGGATTTTTGTTTCTGAGTGGTTTGGATTTGGGATGCACTGTCTGATAGGCTGATGGATACAGATTCAATAGTAGATCCCAAAAGGGAATTGGATAAATATCTGAAGGAGACAAAATGCAAGGATATAGTGAAAGAGCCAGGGAGTGGGACTAATTGGATTGCTCTTTGAAAGGGCCAGCACAGACTTGATGGACCGAATGGCCTCATTCAGTTTGTGCTATTCTATGATTCTATGATGGTTCCCACCCGGACTTTCACAATATTCCAATCCTTTCACAAGGCGTTTGAAAAAGTACCACATAAAAGCCGTGTTACCGAATTAGAAACACATGGGATTAAAGGACCAATGTCAGCTGTGGCTCAGTTTGTAGCTCTCTCCCCTTTCAGTGGCAAGCTTCCAGGATCAAGTGTCACTGCAGGACTTGATCACAAGAATCAATGCTGACATTGCAGTGCAGTACTGAGGGTGTGCTGCACTGTCAGAGGTGCAGTCTATCGAATGAAACTTTAAACCAAGTTGCAGTCTGCCCTCTCAGGTGGATGTGAAAGATCCCATCGCACTATGCAGAAGCAGAGCAGGCGAATTATTCCCGGTGTCCTGGTCAATATTTTTTCCTTCAATCAACATCAGAAAAACAGATCTGATCATTCTCACATGACTGCTTGTGGGATCTTGCTGTGCAGAAATTGTCTGCCTGTTTCCCACATTACAAGAGTGACTTCGCTTTAAGAAGTATTCATTGGTTGTAAATCACTTTGGGACATGCAGTGGTCATGAAAGGCGTTTCATAAATGGAAGTCTGTTTTTTATTTTCAATGTCAGCATGCAGGAAATTAGCTCAGTGACAGAAAGTAGAGAATAGTGGAGAATGATTGTTGTTCAGTCTGGAGGGAAGTACACAGTGGGGTTCCCCAGTGTCACAGTTGGGATCACAGTTGCTGTATGTTATTACAATGGGCTTGTGTACAGAGGGGATAATGTCAAAGTTTTCAGATGGCAGGAAAATCAGAAATGTTAATAAACAGTGAGAAGGATAGTAACAGACTTCAGGAGGACAGAGACTGACCAGTGAAATGAGCAGGCGAATGGCAAATATAAATTAACACAGTGAAGTGTGAAGTGAGACATTTGGGTAGGAAGTGTAAGGGAAGGCAACAGAAACAAATGGGTATTGTTTAAGTGAGGAGACAGGAACAGATAGACTTGGTGTGTATTCAGACAGATCTTTGAAGGCCGCAAGAAAGGTTAACAAGTTTATGTCTGATATAACAGACATCAGGTAGAAAATACCATTGAGAAACAGGCTGAATACAGAAGGTCCAGAGGGGAAGTGAAAAAGCAAATAAGAGAAGCAAAGAGAGAGCATGAAAAGAGGTGAGCATTAAAGGAAATCCCAAAGTTTTCTATCGGCATCTAAACAGTAAAAGGGTAGTAAAAGGAACAATGGGGCCGACTCCGGACCATAAAGGGGATTTGCACATGGAGGCAGAGGATATAGCTGAGGTAATAAATGAATAATTTCCACCTGTCTTTACCAAGGAAGAAGATATGGAATCCTTTCCTTTATTAGCCGAGGTATAGAATATACGGCCAGGGAGGTTATGCTAGAATTCTATAATTCATTGGTTAGGACACAACTTGAGTACTGTGTGCAGTTCTGCTCACCTCATTACAGAAAGGATGTAATTGCACCAGAGAGGGTGCAGAGGAGATTTATGAGGATGTGGCGAGGACTGGAAAAATGCAGCTATGAGGAAAGATTGGACAGGCTGGGATTGTTCTCCTTGATATAGAGAAGGCTGAGGGTAAATCTGATTGAAATGTACAAAACTGAGAGTAGAGTGGAGCTGAAGGGTCCATTCACCTGAGCAAAGAGGTCAGTGGCGAGGGGGCATGGACTTAAAGTGATTGGTAGAAAGACTAAAAGGGAGCTGCGGATTTTATTTTTCACCCAGCGGGTGGTCAGAGTCTGGAACTCACTGTCCAAAAGGGTAGTTGAGGCAGAAACCAACAACTCATTCAAAAGGTGTCTGGATATGCACCTCAAGTGCTGTAATCTATCAAATGCTGGAAGGTAGGATTAGAATGGATGGATCGTTTTTTGGACAGCATAGACACGATGGGCCAAGTGGTCTTTCTGTGTGCCATAAACTGTCTATGATTCTAAGATGCAACCCAGGCAATGTTGAAAGAGGAGATAAGTCAGACACGAGTGGGGTTTAAAATTGATTAAGAGGAAGTATTAGATAGGCTGTCTGGAATTAAATTGAATAAAGCACCAGGACCAGACGATATGTATCCAAAGATACTGAGGGAAGTGAGGGTGGAAATCGCAGAGGCACTGGACATAATTTTCCAGTCTTCCTTAGACTCGGGGTGATGCCAGAGGACTGGAGAATTATAAACGTTCCACCCTTGTTCAAAAAAGTGTGTAAAGGTAAGGCCAGCAACTATAGGCCTGTCAGTTAAACTTCGGTGGTGGGAAAACTTCTAGAAAGAAATAATCTTGGACAAAGCTGATAGTCACATAGACAAATGCGAGTTAATTAAACAAGCCAGCATGGATTTCTTGAGAGAACATCATGTTTAACTAATTTTCTGGAGATGTTTGAGGTGGTATCAGAGAGAGTTGATGAAGGCAATTCTGTTGATGTGGTGTACATTGATTTTCATATAACGGTCTATTCAGTTTCAAATGAACCTGCCTCCACCATTCTCAAGCTGTGCATTCCAGACATTTAACTATTCCCTGCATGCAAAAACCTTTTGATACAATGCCACACAACAGACCTGTGAGCAAACTTGTAGCTCATAGCATAAAAGGGACATTAGCAACATGGATACGAAATTAGCTGAGTGACAGGAAACAAAGAGTAGTGGTTAATGGATGTTTTACAGGCTGGAGGAAGGTTTGTGGTGGAGTTCCCCAGAGATCAGTGTTGGGATCCTTGCTTTTCCTGATATATATTAAGGACCTAAACCTGTGTGTACAGGGCACAATTTCAAAGTTTGCAGCTGATACGAACGTTGGAAGCATTGTGAACTGTGAGGAGGATAGTGTAGAACTTCAAAAGGACACACACAAGTTGCTGGAATGGGCAGACAGGTGGCAGATGTCGTTCAATACAGAGAAATGTGAAGTGATTCATGTTGGTAGGAAGAACATGGGGTGACAATATACAATAAAGGATACAATTCTATAAGGTGTTCAGGAGCAGAATAGCCTATGTGTATATGTGCAGAAGTCATTGAAGGCGGCAGGATAGGTTGAGAAAGTGTTTAATAAAGCATGCAGTATCCTGGGCTTTATTAATAGGGGCAGAGAGTACAAGAGCAAATAAGTTATATTGAACTTATATAAGGCACTATTTCAGCTTCAGCTGTGGTATTGCGTCCAGTTCTGGGTGCCACACTTGAGGAAAGACGTGAGGGCATTGGAGAGAGTGCAGAAAAGATTGACCAGAATCATTCCCAGGTTGAGGAATTTTAGTTATGAAGATAGATTGGAGAAGTTAGGAATTTTTAGTTTTCCTCGGAGAAGGCCGAGAGGTGATTTATTAGAGGTTTCAAAAATCATGAAGTGTCTGGACAGAGTAGATAGAGAGAAACAGTTCCCATTCGTGAAAGGATCGAGAACGAGAGGGCATAGATTTAAAGTCATGGGTAAAAGAAGCAAAGACGACCTGAGGAAAATATTTTTTCACACAGTGAGTGGTTAGAGTCTGGAATGCACTGCCTGAGAGTATGGTGGAGGCAGGTTCAATTGAAGCTGAATAGACTGTTATGTGAGAAGGAAGAATGTGCAGGATTACAGGAAGAAGGCAGGGAACGGCACTGGGTGAATTGCTCATTCGGAGAGCCAGTGCAGACACGAAAGGCTGAATTGGTCCTTCTGTGCTGTAATAATTCTTTGATGTTTTTATTACAGGATGCTGACCAAGGGGACACTGTGATGGGGCTTCTCAGATGGATGTAATGGTGGAGAATGGGGAATTCATGGCTGGAAAGGGAAGTTGTCCTATGGGAACTGGAATCTTAGCAGGGACTCTCCGACAGCTTGTCTGGGTCGAAGGCATCCAGGAAATATCTTCCCTCCCACCTCCTCCTGAGTTGGCCTCTGGATTCCTGGTGCCAATGCCTGTGTCCTCATGATGGTGATGATATGAAGGGTGCAGCAGAACACCATGAACTCAGACACCTGCTCCATTGTGTACTGGAGGGCTCTCCCCGAGCGGTTCAGACATCGGAAGCATTGCTTCATCACACCGATGGTCTGTTCCACCATGTTCCTGGCGACTCCATTGCTCACATTATACACATGCTAATTGCGTAACTAACTGTTGATGGTGGGAGGTGGATTGAGGGTGTAGAAGCATGGGCTGTGTCTAGAGGGGGTTCATTTGTCTCCAAGGAGCTACATTCTGGTTTTTCATGGAGCCCCGATGTGTTGGGACCGGCTGACTGATTCAGAATGAAGGTATGGTGGCTGCTGCCAGGATAGTGGACATTCACCAACATGACGTACTGGCCATGCTCACACACCAGCTGCACATTGATGGAGTGAGAGTTATTTCAGTCCCTGTACCTCAACCCATGGGTTGACATGGGGTCCCCGCAGAGCCACCTACACCATCAGGAATCCCGCTATCCTGACAAAGCCACGGGATCTTTCATCCTGCTTCTCCCTGCTGAGGGAGATATTGATGACATAGATGGTCACCCTCACCTCCCAGAATTATCAATGGACAACACACAGGCCTAGTAACTACTGGCCAGTTAGTTTAACATCAGTTGTGAGGAAAGTTTTAGAAACAATAATCAGGGGAAAAGGACAACACACACTTGGAGAGGTTGAGTTAATTAAGGATTGTCAGCACGGATTTCTAAAAGGCAGATCATGCTTGATGAACTAATTGAATTTATTTAGAGAATCAGAGAAGGTTGATGAAGGGAATGTGGTGGATGTTGTCTACGTGGATGTTATGAAATTATTTGACGAAGAAACACACAGAAGCTTGGCTAACAAAATTGAACCTCATGGAATAGCATCTAATTGGATCAAAAATTGTCCATAGGACAGAAAAAAGAGAAATGTGTTAAATGGTTGTTTTTCAGACTGGAGGATGGTAGACAGTGATGTTCCCCAAGGGTCAGTGCTTAGGACCACTGTTTGTTTTTTTGCTATATATAAGTTACATGGATCTTGGAATACAGAGTAGAATTTCAAAATTTTCCGATGATACCAATCTTGGAGGTGTGGTAAACAGTGATGATGTTGCAAACCACCTGTAGCAGGATATAGATAGGCTAGCAGAATGGACAGAGAAGTGGCAGGTGGAATTTCATACAACGGAGTGTGAGATGATGTATTTTGTCAGAAGGAATAGGAAGGTAATATAGACTTAATGACACAGTTCGAAAGATTGTGCAGGGACAGAGCGACCTGGGGCTGCATATGCATTGATATTTGAAATTGGCAGGACATATTAGGAGAGTGTTTAGCGAAGCATATCAGATCTTGGACTTCATCATTCGAGACAATGAATTCAAAAGGATACTGGATGGACACCCGAAGGAGATGATCTTGCAGGGATACGGGGACTGACTGGGAGAGTGGGACTGACTGGATTGTTCCACAGGGAGCGGGCACCGAGGGGCCGAATGTCAATCTTCTGTGCCTTAAATGTGTCTATCACTCTCTATGACTCTATGTTTGATATGTCTCCTGCTCCTGCCTGGAAATATTCAGATACATGGAAGTTCAATGAAACTGTGACTTTAACAGCCACTGACAGCTCCGTCCTCACCCTGGTGTGAGAAAGAACAAAAGAACAAAAAACATTACAGCACAGGAACAGGCCCTTCGGCCCTCCAAGCCTGCGCTGAGCCAGATCCTCTATCGAAACATTCGCCTATTTTCTAAGGGTCTGTATCTCTTTGCTTTCTGCCCATTCATGTATCTGTCTAGATACATCTTAAAAGACGCTATCGTGCCCGCGTCTACCACCTCCGCTGGCAACGTGTTCCAGGCACCCACGACCCTCTGCATAAAGAACTTTCCACGCATATCCCCCCTAAACTTTTCCCCTCTCACTTTGAACTCGTGACCCCTAGTAATTCAATCCCCCACTCTGCGAAAAAGCTTCTTGATATCCACCCTGTCTATACCTCTCATGATTTTGTACACCTCAATCAGGTCCCCCCTCAAGCTCCGTCTTTCTAATGAAAATAATCCTAATCTGCTCAACCTCTCTTCATAGCTAGCGCCCTCCATACCAGGCAACATCCTGGTCAACCTCCTCTGCACCCTCTCCAAAGCATCTACATCCTTTTGGTAATGTGGCGACCAGAACTGCACGCAGTGAGGCTCCAGGTCGTGTTGCAGGAGTTGACACAGCTCTGTGACCACCTCCTAATTGAATCAGAGTTACCTCACACATTGCTCCTGGGTTAGGTGTGCAAAGGAAAATTGCTCTTGGAAAACCCAGGGAGGGTAGGGCAGAGCCCCTTCCTCCTCTCACTTGACTGAGCTTCCCCTCTCTGCAGCCTCTGCTCCATTTGTTGGTCGTGTTACAGACCCAGGGACACTGTAACGACAGTCAAGAACAAATACCAAAGAACAGTACAGCACAGGAACAGACCATTCGGCCCTCCAAGCCTGCGCCGATCTTGATGCCTGCCTAAACTAACACCTTCTGCACTTCCGGGGCCCATATCCCTCTATTCCCTTCCTATTTATGCATTTGTCAAGATGTCTCTCAAACGTCGCTATCGTATTTGCTTCTAACACCTCCCCCGGCAGCAAGTTCCAGGCACTCACCACCGTCAGTGTAATATACCTGCCTCGCAGATTCACTCTAAACTTTGCCCCTCGCACCTTAAACCTATGTCGCCTAGTAACTGACTCTTCCACCCTGGGAAAAAGCTTCTGACTATACACTCTGTCGATGCCGCTCATAACTTTGTAAACCTCTATCATGTCGCCCCTCCACCTCCGTCGTTCCAGTGAAAACAATCCGAGTTTTTCCAACCTCTCCTCATAACTAATGCCCTCCAGACCAGGCAACATCCTGGTAAACCTGCTCTGTACCCTCTCCAAAGCCTCCACATCCTTCTGGTAGTGTGGCGGCCAGAATTGCACGCAATATTCCAAGTGTGGCCTAACTAAGGTTCTGTATAGCTGCAACATGACATGCCAATTTTTATACTCTGTGCCTCGTCCGATGAAGGCAGGCATGCTGTATGCCTTCTTGAATACCTTTTCCACCTGCGTTGCCACTTTCAGTGACCCGTGGACCTGTATGCCCAGATCTCTCTGCCTGTCAATACTCCTAAGGGTTCTGCCATTTACTGTATACTATCCCACCTGCATTAGACCTTCCAAAATGCATTACCTCACATTTGTCCGGATTAAACTCCATCTGCCATTCCTCCGCCCAAGTCTCCAACCGATCTATATCCTGCTGTATCTTCTGACAATCCCCATTATTATCTGCAACTCCGCCAACCTTTGCATCATCCGCAAACTTACTTATCAGACCAGCTACATTTTCCTCCGAATCATTTACATATACTACAAACAGCAAACGTCCCAGCACTGATCCCTGCGGAACACCACTAGTCACATCCCTCCATTCAGAAAAACACCCATCCACTGATACCCTCTGTCTTCTGTGACCAAGCCACTTCTGTATCCATCTTGCCAGCTCACCTCTGATCCCGTGTGACTTCACCTTTTGTCTGCCATGCGGGACCTTGTCAGAGGCTTTACTAAAGTCCATATAGATAACATCCAATGCCCTTCCTTCATCAATCATTTTCGTCACTTCCTCAAAAAACGGAATCAAATTAGTAAGACACGACCTCCCCTTCACAAAACCATGCTGTCTCTCGCTAATAAGTTCGTTTGTTTCCAAATGGAAGTAAATCCTGTCCCGAAGAATCCTCTCTAATAATTTCCCTACCACTGACGTAAGGCTCACAGGCCTATAATTTCCTGGATTATCCTTGCCACCCTTCTTAAAAAAAGGAACAACATTGCCTTTTCTCCAGTCCTCTGGGACCTCACCTGTAGCCAATGAGGATGCAAAGATTTCTGTCAAGGCCCCAGCAATTTCTTCCCTTGCCTCCCTCAGTATTCTAGGTTAGATCCCGTCAGGCCCTGGAGACTTATCTATCTTATTGCTTTGCAAGACACCCAACACATCCTCCTTTTTGATAATGAGATGACTGAGACTATCTGCACTCCCTTCCCTAGGCTCATCATCCACCAAGTCCTTCTCTTTGGTAATACTGATGCAAAGTACTCATTTCGCACGTCGCTCATTTCCTCTGGCTCCACGCATAGATTCCCATCTCTGTCCTTGAATGGGCCAACCCTTTCCCTGGTTACCCTCTTGCTCTTTATAAATGTATAAAAAGCCTTGGGATTTTCCTTAAACCTGTTTGCCAATGACTTCTCATCACCCCTTTTAGCCTTCCTGACTCCTTGCTTAAGTTCCTTCCTACTGTCTTTATATTCCTCAAGTCTGTTCCTAGCCATCCAGCCCTTACAAATGCTTCCTTTTTCTTTTTGACGAGGCTCACAATATCCTGTGTTATCCAAGCTTCCCGAAACCTGCCCAACTTGTCTTTCTTCCTCACAGGAACATGCTGTTCCTGGATTCTAATCAGCTGACGTTTGAAGGACACCCACATGTCAGATGTTGATTTACCATCAAACAACCACCCCCAATCTAAATTCTTCAGATCCTGCCTAATTTTTTTATAATTAGCCTTCCCCCAATTTAGCACCTTCACCCGAGGACTACTCTTATCCTTATCCACAAGTACCTTAAAAGTTATGGAATTATGGTCACTGTTCCGGGAATGCTCCCCCACTGAAACTTCGACCACCTGGCCGTGCTCATTCCCCAACAACAGGTCCAGAATGGCCCCATCCCCAGTTGGACTATCTACATACTGTTTCAAGAAGCCCTCCTGGATGCTCCTCACAAATTCTGCCCCATCCAAGCCCCTAGCACTAAGTGAGTCCCAGTCAATATTGGGGAAGTTAAAATCACCCACCACTACAACCCTGTTACCTTTACATCTTTCCAAAATCTGTCTACATATCTGCTCCTCTCCCTCCCGCTGGCTGTTGGGAGGCCTGTAGTAAACCCCCAACATCGTGACTGCACGCTTCCTATTCCTGAGCTCCACCCATATTGCCTCACTGCATGACCCCTCTGAGGTGTCCTCCCGCAGTACAGCTGTGATATTCTCCTTAACCAGTAATGCAACTCCCCCACCCCTTTTACATCCCCCTCTATCCCGCCTGAAGCTTCCAAAGCCTGGAACATTTAGCTGCCAATCCTGCCCTTCCCTCAACCAAGTCTCTGCAATAGCAACAACATCATATTTCCAAGTACAAATTCAAGCTCTAAGTTCATCTGCCTTACCTGTTATACTTCTCGCATTGAAACAAATGCACTTCAGACCACCAGTCCCGCTGTGCTCAGCAACATCTCCCTGCCTGCTCTTCCTCTTCGTCCTGCTGGCCTTCTTTACTATGTCCTCCTCATTTATTTCACTAGCTGTCCTACTGCTCTGGTTCCCACCCGCCTACCACACTAGTTTAAACCCTCCCGAGTGATGCTAGCAAATCTTGCAGCAAGGATATTTGTGCCCCTTCAGTTTACATGCAACCCGTCCTTCTTGTACAGGTCCCATCTGTCCCTGAAGAGAGCCCAATTGTCCAGATATCTGAAACCCTCCCTTCTACACCAGCTGCTCAGCCACGTGTATAGCTGCACTATCTTCCTACTTCTAGCCTCACTGGCACGTGGCACAGGGAGTAATCCAGAGATCACAATCCTCGAAGTCCTGTTTCTTATCTTTCTACCTAACTCCCTAAACTCACCCTGCAGGACCTCATCACTCTTCCTGCCTATGTCATTGGTACCGATGTGTATTACAACCTCTGGCTGTTCACCTTCCCCCCTTCAGAATGCCCCCTGTCCGTTCAGAGACATCCTTGACCCTGGCACCAGGGAGGCAACATACCATCCTGTAGTCTCTTTCACGTCCACAGAAGCGCCTATCTGTGCCCATGACTATCGAGTCGACTATAACTATTACTCTTCTGCGCTTTGTCCCTCCCTGCTGAGCAACAGTGCCAGCCGTGGTGCCACTGCTCTGGCTGCTGCTGTTTTCCCCTGATCGGCCATACCTCGTCCAGAGTTGGTTCACCAAATCCTCTGTCCTCCCTGAATGTCTGCAGCAGCTCACAACACAACCTCCAACAAACCATCCACAGCACCTCCACTAACTTTAAAATAATAGAAGTAAGTCAAACGCCCCTCACCTGTAAGTTGGATGCCTGGTCCTTTTAAATAATACTAGATGGGCTTCCTCATGCTGCTGAATATATGTTCAACTGAGAGTGACTAACACAGGCGGTCAGTGGACATGTACAGACCAAGTTTCAAAGACGTACATCAAAGCTGACGGTATGGTACATTGACAACACATTCAAAACCATCCTCAGAGCAGCAACACATACATGGGACGATTGAGCGAGAGCCCTGCCCAGCTTGGGGCATTGTGCAGGCCGCAGTAGAAGTGCCCTGTTGTGCAGTTCACATCTCTCTATGGATCCCAGCTTCTGTACCGTCAGCACCAGTAGTGCTGTAGAGTCTAAAATAGTGGCTCGGGACAGATACAGTGTGAAAGGAATTCACTTCAGAAGGACTAATGAGAAAAGATTGAAGTCAAAACATTTTCAGGAATATGAGAATGGGCAGGACAATGGGACTAATTGGAGGGGTGAGGCCATGGAGGGATTCAAACACAAGAATGACTATATTAAAATTAAGGTGCTGCCAGACATGGAGCCAATGTAGGTCAGTGAGCACAGGGGTGATGGGTGATAGGGATTTGGTGTGAGTTAGAATACAGGCAGCAGAGTTCTGCATGGTCTGTGGTTTATGGAGGTTTATAACTGGGAGGGTGACCAGGATAGAATTGGAATAGTTAAGTGTGGATTTAACAAAGGTACAGGTGAGGGTTGATGCAGCAGATTGGCTGAGACAGGTGGAGATGGGGGATATTACAGAGGTTGTCGTAGACAGGGTTGGCAATGGAGAGAATATGGAGATGGACTCAGCTCAGGTTTAAATAGAACACACCGATTGCAAACAGTCTGGTTCAGCCTCAGATATTGGGCAGGGTGGTGTATTTGTTTCACAGATAGGGGATGGAGTTTGTGATGGAGACCAATGACACTGGCTTCAGTCTTTCTAAAATTTACATAACAGAACAGTATTTCAGTGAAACGGGGTTTACAATGCCCTGCCGGGAAATAGAGACAGCAACAGCAGTAAACATGAGAGAGCAAATGTCAAGAAATACAATAAAGTTGGCAATGGTTTATCGAGCTAATAGCTGGACATATTCACCAGGAATACAACGGCAGCAAAATGTGCAGAGTAAATTACAGGAGCAGTAATGCTGTTAAACGTGGTTTATAGAATTAATAGCTAGATAGAGAGACTTACCAGGGACACCAATAATAGCCAGGATGGGATAGTAAATGTATTGAATAATATTCAGTGCGAGACGCATACGAGTGTTTAATGAGTACCAATCATAATATGTAGAAAGGTAGTAAAGATCCGAGGATAAACTCCTGTCCATTGTTGTAACATTCCAATCTGTTGTTCTCAGATTCTGACCAAGTGTTGTTACATTCCAGTCATTTGTTCTCAGATTCTGATCTATCCTTTCTCTCTCTCTGGAGCCGCTGATCTCTGTTGTGCCGGGGTTGATGTTCCGGCTGAAACTATGGGACAACACATGGGAGCCCCTTATTAATAGAAGATGGCAAACCTCCAGTGACACAATTAGGGTCCATGGAGACTGACATTATTTGCAGTCACTGAACAAACAGATTCAGTTAACCCTTTTCAATACAGCACTTTTTGTATCACAATAAAGTAGATCATTTACCCAGTCTGGATGGGATGCATGAGTGTTGCTGAGGGATGGAATGGTGGAAGTAGCAGAGGCACTGGCCAGCATATTCCAATCCCTCTTGTACATGGGAGTGATGACGTAATTTCACTGGCTCACCACTCTCTGGGTGTTGAAATTTCTCCTCATTTCAGTCCTGAAAAGTTTACCCCATATCCTTCGTATATGGCCCCTGGTTCTGGACTCCCTCACCATCGGGAGCGTCCTTCCTGCAACTACCCTGTCAAGTACTGTTAGAATTTTATAGGTTTCTATGAGATCCCTCTTCACTCTTCCGAACTCCAGCGAATATAATCCTAACTCTCCTCATACATCAGTCCCGCCATCCCAGGAATCAGTCTGATAAACCTTCATTGCACTCTCTCTATAGCAGGAACACCCTTTCTCGGAGAAGGAGACCCAAACTGCACAAAATATTCCAAGTGCGGCCTCACCAAGGCCCTGTATAATTGCAGCAAGACATCCCTGCTCCTGTACTCGAATCCTGTCTCTCTGAAGGCCAACATAACATTCGCCTTTTTCTACCGCCTGTTGCACCTGCATGCTTACCTTCAGTGACTGGTGTACGAGAACACCCAGGTCTCGTTGCATATTCCCCTCTCTCAGTTTATAGCAGTTCACATAATAATCTGCCTTCCTGTTTTTGCTAAGAAAGTGGATAACCTCACATTTATTCACATTATACTGCATCTGCCATGCAATAGCCCACTCACTCAACCTGTCCAAATCACCCTGAAGCCACTTTGCATCCTCTTCACAACTCACCCTCCCACCCAGTTTTGTGTCTTCTGAAAATTTGGAGATATTACATTTCGTTCCCGCATCTAAATCATTAATATAGTGTGAATAGCTGGGGTCCTAGCGCCGGTCCCTGGGGTACGCCACTAATCACTGCCTACCTTTTGGAAAAAGATCCGTTTATCCCTACTCTTTTTTTCCATCTGCCAACCAATTTTCTATCTATCGTAATACACTAACACTAATCCCATGCGCTTTAATTTTACACACTAATCTCTTATGTGGGACTTTGTCGAAAGCCTTCTGAAAGTCCAAATAAACCACATTCTCTGACTCCCCCTCATCCACTCTATTAGTTACATACTCGAATATTCTGATAGATTTATCAAGCATGATTTCCCTTTCGTAAATCCATGCTGACGCTATCCGATTCTAACACTGTTCTCCAAGTGCTCTGTCATAAAAACTTTGATAATGTACTCTAGAACTTTCCCCACTACCGACGTCAGGCTGACTTGTCTATAATGCCCTGCTTTATTTCTACCTCCCTTTTTAAATGGTGGGGTGACAGGAGCTGCCCTCCAATCAGCTGGAACTGTTCCAAAGTCGAAAGAATCTTGAAAGATGACCACCAAAGCATCCACTATTTCTAGGTCACTTCCTTAAGTAATGTGGGATGTAGATTTTCAGGCCCTGAGGATTTATCGGCCTTCAATAACATCAACTTCCCCAACACAATTTCTCTACTAATACTGATTTCCTTCGGTTCCGTCCTCTCACTAAACCCTGTGTTCCCCAACATTTCTGGTAAGATATTTGTGCCATCCTTTGTGAAGACAGAATCAGAGTATGCATTTAGTTGGTTAGCCATTTCTTTGTTTCCCATAATAAATTCCCATGTTTCTAACTGTAAGGACCTACATTTTTCTTAACCAATCCTTTCCTCTTTACATACCTACAGAAACCTTTACAGTCAGGTTGTATGTTCCCCGCAAGCTTACTCCCGTACTTTATTTTCCCCTTCTTAATCAATCCCTTGGTCCTCCTTTGCTGAATTCGAAACTGCTCCCAATCCTCAGGTCTGTTATTCCTTTCTGTGGAATGTATATGCCTCTTCCGTGAATGTAATACTATCTCTAATTTTCCTTGTAAGCCATGGTTTGGCTACCTTTCCCATTTTACTTTTGCGCCAGACAGGAGTAAACAATTGTTGCAGTTCATCAATGCACTGTTTGAATATTTGCCATTGCCAATCCACCGTCATCCCTTTAAGTAACGTTTCCCAATCCATCATAGCCAACTCGTGCCTCATACCTTCATACTTTCCTTTATTAAGATTCACGACATTAGTCTCAGAATCAACTACGTCACTCTCCATCTTAGAGTCATAGATTCGTGCAGCATAGAAACAGGCCATTCGGCCCACTGCGTCCATGCCGACCATAATGCCTATCTATACTAATTCCACGTGCCTGCATTAATTCCATATCCGTCTATGCCTTGCTCATTCAAATACCTGTCCAGATGCCTCTTAAATGTTGCTGCTGTTCCTGCCTCCACCTCCTCCTCTGGCAGCTCATTCCAGATACCCACTATTATTTCTGTGAAAAATTTACCCCTTTGATCCCCTTTACACCTCCTCTATCTCACCTTTAATTTATGCCCTCCAGTTTTAGTCAGCCCTACCATGGGAAACAGACTCTGGCTATCTGCCCATCTATGCCTCTCATAATTTTATATACCTCTATAATGTCCCCTCTCAGCCGTCTTCGCTCCTGGGAAAACAGACCCAGCCTATCCAATCTCTCTTCATAACTCAAGCCCTCCAAACCAGGCAACATCCTTATGAATCTTTTCTGCACCCTCTCTAGCTTAATCACATCTTTCCTATAGTGCGGCGACCAGAACTGCACACAGTACTCCAAATGGGGCCGAACCAATGTTATGTACAACTGCAACATGACATCCCAACTCTTGTACACCATGCGCAGCTGATGAAGACAAGCATGCCATACACCTTCTTCACCACTCTGCCGAGCTGTGTTGCCACTTTCATGGTACTATGTACTTGCACCCCAACGTCTCGCTGCTCAACAACACTCCCCAGGCCCTGTCATTCACTGTATATGTCCTGCCCTGGTTTAACTTCCCAAAATGCATCACTTCACACTTATCTGTGTTAAATTACATTTGTCAATCCATTGCCCACTTTCCAATTTTATCTATATCCTGTTGTAACCTTAGACAACCTTCTTCACTTTCTACTATTCCATCAATTTTTGTATCATCTGCAAACTTACCAATCATGTCCCCTACATTCACATTCAAGTCATTAATATATATGACAAACAAACGAGGGCCCAGAACCGATCCCTGCGGCACACCACTGGTCACCGGCCTCCAATCTAAAAAACAACCCTCCAGTTCCACCCTCTGCCTCCTATTACCAAGCCAATGTTGTATCCAATTGGCTAGCACACCCTGGATCCCATGTGTTCGAACCTTCTGGACCAGCCGTCCATGCGGGACCTTGTCAAAGGCCTTGCTAAAGTCAATGTAAACAACGTCCATCGCCCTGCCTTCGTCAATCCTCATGGTCACCTCCTCAAAAAACTCAGTCAAATTCGTGAGACATGATTCCCATGCACAAAGCCATGCTGACTATCCCGAATCAGACGTTGCCTTTCCAGATGCAAATAAATCCTGTCTGTCAGAGTCCCTTCCAATAACTTTCCCATCACTGATGTAAGGCTCACCGGCCTGTAGTTCCCTGGCTTATCACTGCTGCCCTTCTTAAATAAAGGCACAGCATTAGCTATCCTCCAGTCTTCCGGTATCTCACACGTGGCTAATGATAATGCAAAAACCTCTGCTCGGGCTCCAGAAATCTCCTCCCTTTCTACCCATAGCATACCAGGATACACCTGGTCAGGCCTTGGGGGATTCTTCCACCTTAATGCGCTTCAAAACCTCCAACACCGCCTCCTTTGTAATGTTGATATGCTCCAGGATATCGCTGTTCCCTCCCTTCAAATCACTAGCTTCCATGTCAAATCCATGGTAAATATAGATGCGAAGTATTCATTTAAGACCTCGCCCATTTCCCGTGGCTCCACACATAGATTACCACACTGTTCCTTAAGGGGACCTACTCTCTCCCGAGCGTCCCTTTTCCTCTCAATCTACTTATAGAATATTTTAGGATTCTCCTGTAGCTTATCTGCCAGCGAAATCTCATGGCCCCTTTTCACCCTCCTAATTTCCTTCTTAAGAGTACTCCTACATCCCCTGTACTCCTCGAGGGACTCGTGTGATCCCCGCTGTCTGTACCTGACATATGCCTCCTCCTTTGTCCTGACCAGACCCTCAACATCCCTTGTCAACCAAGGTTCCCTAAACCTGCCAGCCTTGCCTTTGCATCTAACAGGAATATGCCAGCCCATAACTATTCCTTTCTCACTTTTAAAAGCCTCCCACTTGCCAGACGTCCCTTTACCTGTAAACCGTATCTGCCATTCAACTTTTGAGAGTTCCTGTCTGATGCCATCGAAATTAACCTTCCTCCAATTTGGGACTTCAACCTGAGGACCAGTCCTATCCTCTTCCATAACTATCTTGAAGCTAATAGAGTTATGGCCACTGGTCCCAAAGTGCTCCCCCACTGACACATCATCTACCTGCCCATCTTCATTTCCTAAGAGGAGGTCGAGTGCAGCCTTTTCTCTCGTAGGGCCATCCACATACTGTTTCAGAAAACTATCCTGGACACACTTAACAAATTCTTGCCCATCTGATCCCTTAGCACTAAGACAGTCCCAGTCAATATTAGGGAAGTTAAAATCACTTACTATTACAACCTTATAATTCCTACACCTATCTGTGATTTTCCTACATATATGCTCCTCCAATTCCCTCTGACTATTGGGGGGCCGATAGTATAATCCCATCAAAGTGATCACCACTTGTTTATTTCGAAGCTCTACTCAAATGGCCTCACTGGACGTTCTCCCCGGGATATCCTCTCTAACTACTGCCGTGATGCGCTCCCTAATCAGTAGTGCAACTCCCCATCCTCTCTTAACTCCACCTGAAGCATCGGTACCCCGTAACATTGAGCTGCCAGTCTTGCCTATCCCTCAACCACGTTTCTGTAATAGCTACAATATCACAATCCCATCTACTGACCCGTGCTCTGAGTTCATCTGCCTTATCTGTAAGGCCTCTTACATTAAAGTACATGCAGTTTAGCCTACCAGATCTTCCACGCTCCCTGTCCGGCCCCTGCCCGGCCTGCCTACTGGACTTTCTTGCATTAACCTCTACATTTACCTCAACTACCTCATCGGAGAGACTACTACTTTGAGTCCTACCCCCCTGCAAGACTAGTTTAAACCCTCCCGAGTAGTACTAACAAACCTCCCCGCAAGGATATCGGTCCCCTTCCAGTTTAGACGCAACCTGACCCTTTTGTACAGGTCATCTCTGCACCAGAAGAGATCCCAATCATCCAAGTAGCTGAAGCTCTCCCGCCGACACCAGCTCTTCAGCCACACATTCATTTGCCTAATCCTCCTATTCCTACCCTCACTAGCACGTGGCACAGGGAGTAATCCTGAGATTCTTCTTCTTCTTTGGCCTCCTTGTCTCGAGAAACATTGGATACGCGCCTGGAGGTGGTCAGTGGTGTGTGGAGCAGCGCCTGGAGTGGCGATAAAGGCATATTCTAGAGGGACAGGCTCTTCCACAGATGCTGCAGAAAAATTTGTTTGTCGGGGCTGTTACACAGTTGGCTCTCCCTTTGCACTTCTGTCTTTTTTCCTGCCAACTGCTAAGTCTCTTCGACTCACCACACTTTAGCCCTGCCTTAATTGCTGCCCGCCAGCTCTGGCGATCGCTGGCAACTGACTCCCGCAACTTGTGATCTATGTCAAAGGACTTCATGTCGCGTTTGCAGACGTCTTTAAAGTGGAGAAATGGACGGCCGGTGGGTCTGATACCAGTGGCGAGCTCGCTGTACAATGTGTCCCTGGGGATCCTGCCAACTTCCATGCGGCTGACATGGCCAAGCCATCTCAAGCACCACTGACTCAGTAGTGTGTATAAGCTGGGTATGTTGGCCGCCTCGAGGACTTCTGTGTTGGAAATACGGTCCTGCCACCTGATACCAAGTATTCTCCGGAGGCAGCGAAGATGGAATGAATTGACACGTCGCTGTTGGCTGACATACGTTGTCCAGGCCTTGCTGCCATTGAGCAAGGTACTGAGGACACAGGCTTGATACACTCGGAGTTTTGTGTTCTTTGTCAGTGCGCCTTTTTCAACATTCTCTTGGCCAGTCTGGACATAGCAGTGGTAGCTTTTCCCATGCGTTGTTGATTTTATTTTAGAGATACAGCACTGAAACAGGGCCTTCGGCCCACCGAGTCTGTGCCGACCATCAACCACCCACTGATACCAATCCTACACTGATCCCATATTCCAACCACATCCCCACCTGTCCCTATATTTCCCTACCACCTACCTCCACTCGGGGCAATTTTATAATGGCCAATTTACCTATCAACCTGCAAGTCTTTGGCATGTGGGAGGAAACCGGAGCACCTGGAGGAAACCCACGCAGACACAGGGAGAACTTGCAAACGCCACACATTTCTGCATCTAGAGACAGGTTACTGGTGATAGTTGAGCCTAGGTTGGTGAACTCTTGAACCACTTCCAGAGCGTGGTCGCCAATATTGATGGATGGAGCATTTCTGACGTCCTGTCCCATGATGTTCGTTTTCTTGAGGCTGATGATTAGGCCAAATCCTGAGATTATCCCTAGAGGTTCTACTTTTTAACCTTCTGCCTAACTCTCTGTATTCACTGTGCAGGACCTTATCTCTCTTCCTGTGTATATCGTTTGGACCAATATGGGCCACGACCTCTGGCTGCTCACTCTCCCCTTTCAGAATTTTCTGCAGCCACTCCGAGACATCCTTGACCCTAGCAGCAGGGAGGCAACATACCATCCTGGTGTCTCTTTTGCGGCCACAGAAACGCCTACCTGCACCCCCTACGATAGAATCCCCTATCATGATAGCTCTTCCACCCGTTTTCCACCCCTGCTGTGCAGCAGAGCCCTCTGTGGTCCCACGGGCCTGGCTGTTGCCGCTTTCCCCTGGGAGGTCATCCCCCCAACAGTATCCAAAGCGGTCTATCTGTATGAGAGGGGGGTGGCCACAGGGGACTCCTGCACTACCTGCCTGTGCCTACTACTCCGTCTGGTGGTCACCCATCGCTTTTCTGCCTGTGCAGCGATTACCTGCGGTGTGACCACCTCGCTAAACATGTTATCCACGACTTCCTCAGCATTAAGGATGTTCCACAGTGATTTCACCCGCAGCTCCTTCTCCGTAATGTGGGTAGCCAGCAGCAGCAGATGGATACACTTCCAGCACACATGGTCACCAGGGGCACTGGAAGCGTCCCTCATTTCCCACAAAGGGCAGGAGGAGCAGATCACGGGACTGAACTCTCCTGTCATGACCTACCCTTAGATTAATTAGTTAAACCCATAATTTAAAAATACTAATTACATGAGGGGCCTTTTTCTACCCACTTCAATCTAAGATTCTTAATAAACTACACTGAATTAAAAAAAGAAACATTTCAGTAGTACTTTGGGCGGCACAGTGGCGCAGTGGTTAGCACCGCAGCCTCACAGCTCCAGGGACCCGGGTTCGATTCCGGGTACTGCCTGTGTGGAGTTTGCAAGTTCTCCCTGTGTCTGCGTGGGTTTTCTCCGGGTGCTCCGGTTTCCTCCCACAAGCCAAAAGACTTGCAGGTTGATAGGTAAATTGGCCATTATAAATTGTCACTAGTATAGGTAGGTGGTAGGGAAATATAGGAATAGGTGGGGATGTTTGGTAGGAATATGGGATTAGTGTAGGATTAGTATAAATGGGTGGTTGATGTTCGGCACAGACTCGGTGGGCCGAAGGGCCTGTTTCAGTGCTGTATCTCTAATCTAATCTAATCTAATCTACTCACCTTATCACCAGAGTTCTTTTCCCACAAAAATAAACTTTTCACTTTTTTAAAGATATCGACATGCACTAACAGCTGCTACTCACCCAACCAATCAGCTTGCAACTCCCCCCTGCAGACACTCCCCCCTGCTCTCATGCTCACATCTATGTCCTGGGATTGCTGCAGTGTTCCAGTGAACATCAACGCAAGCTCGAGGAACAGCATCTCATCTACCGATTAGGCACACTACAGCCTGCCGGACTGAACATTGAGTTCAATAATTTCAGAGCATGACAGCCCCCCATTTTACTTTCATTTTTAGTTATTTTTTCATCCTTTTTTTACATTCTTTTTTACATTTTTTACAATCTTTTTTTGCATTTATTTCATTTCATCTTAGTTTGTTCAGTTAGCTGACCCACTGTTTTTTTCCAGGTTTTTTTTCAGGTTTGCACTTGCTGCTGTTCAATATTCAGTGTATTTACACCTAATCTGGACTAATGCTTTGTCTTTCAACACACCATTAACATATTGTTTGCCTTTGCTCCGTGACCTTTTGGTCAGCTATGTGGCCTGGTCCAATCTAGACCTTCTCCTTTGTTATCTCTTGCCCAACCCCCACCTCACTTGTTTATAATCTGTGACTTTTCTAATATTTGTCAGTTCCGAAGAAGGGTCATGACCCGAAACGTTAACTCTGCTTCTCTTTCCACAGATGCTGCCAGACCTGCTAAGTGATTCCAGCATTTCTTGTTTTTATTTCAGATTTCCAGCATCCGCAGTATTTTGCTTTTATTATGGCCTGTTCTCTGGTTGGTTCCTCAACGTATTGCTCCAGAAAACCATCCCATATACATTCCATGAATTCCTCCTTGACGTTATTGTGACAAATTTGATTTGACCAATCTATATGCAGATTAAACTCACCCATAATTACAGATGTTGCTTTATCGCATGCATCTCTAATTTCCTGTTTAAGACCATTCCCACATCACCACCACAGTTTGGGGGTCTATATATAACACCCACTAACGTTTTTTGCCCCTTAGTGTTTCTCAGCTCTTCCCATACAGACTCCACATCATCAGAGCTAATATCCTTCCTCACTATTGGGTGGAAATAAGCCGTTTTACTGATGGTGTGAATATTTGGTCAGAAGCCCATCGCCAGGCATCTCACGGTTAACTATGTACCCACGTTTCTGAACAGTTTGACTTCGTCTCAAGCATTTACAAAGGAGAGGGATGGAGTGTGTAGCTAGGAAATGTTTGGAGCAGAGACAGAAAACAATGGCTTCAATCTTCTAAATATTTAATTGGCATTGCAGATGTGTGAGGTAATACATTTTGAAAGGATGAATGAGGAGAGACACGACAAGTTAAATGGTACAACTATAAAGGTGGTGAAATAACAGAGACACCTGGGGTGTTTGTACACAAATCTTTGAAGCTGGCACGAAAGGGTAGCGAAACAGTTAATAAATATATGGGATCCTAGGTTTTCTAAAAAGAGGCAAAATGAACAAAAGCAAGGACATCATGTGAAACATATATAAAATACTAGTTCAGCTGCACATGAAGTCTTGTGTCGAATACTGGGAACCACACTTTAGGAAGGACATGAAGCCTTTGGAGAGGTGACAGAACTGTTTTACTAGAACTTGTCCAGGCATGAGGGATTACAGTTATGTATTTGGGATTGTACTGCTTAGAGCAGAGAACTCACAGAGGAGATTTCATTGAGGTGTTTAACATTAGGAAGGGTTTAGATAAATTAAATAAAGAGAAACTGTTTCCAATGTCCAAGGGACCGCTAACCAGAGACACAGTTTTAAGGTGATTGGTAAAAGAAGCAGGCATGAGGATTTTTGTTTCTGAGTGGTTTGGATTTGGAATACAATGTCTGATAGGCTGATGGATACAGATTCAACAGTGGATCCCAAATGGGAATTGGATAAATATCTGAAGCAGAAGAAATGTTAGGATATAGTGAAAGAGTCAGGGAGTGGGAGTAACTGGATTGCTCTTTGAAAGGGCCAGCACTGAATTGATGGGCAGAATAACATCATTCAGGGCTGTGCAATTCTATGATTCTATGATTGTTCCTGTCTGTACTTTCCCAATATTCCTATCCTTTCAACAGGTGTTTGAGAAGGTACCACATAACAGCAGTGTTACCGAATTAAAAACACATGGGATTAAAGAGTCAATGTCAGCCGTGGCTCAGTTTGTAACTCTCTCCCCTTTCAATCACAATCTTCTAGGATCAAGTGTCACTGCAGGACTTGATGACAAGAATCAAGGCTGACACTGCAGTCCTGTACTGAGGGAGTGTTGCACTGTCAGAGGTGACGCCTTATCAAAGAAAAGGTAAAGCCAGGCCCCGTCTGCCCTCTCAGGTGGATGTAAAGATCCTATGGAATTATTTAGAAGGTCAGGGGAATTATTCCCAGTGTCCTGGTCAACATTTACCCCTCAAATTAACATTACAAAAACAGATCTGATCATGATCACACTGCTACTTGTGGGATCTTGCTTAGGCTTTATTAATAGAGACACAGAGTAGAATAGTCAGGATGTTATATTAATCCCATAGAAAAGACTAGTTCATCTGCACCTGGACTATTGTGTCCAATAATGGAAAACCCACTTTAGGAAGGACATTAAACCTTTGGAGAGGGGATTTCACTGGAACATTTCCAGGGATGAGGGATTACAGTTATGTAGCTGGGATTGTTCACCTTAGAGTAGGGAAATTTAAAAGGAGATCTGATCGAAATGTTTAAGATTATGTGGAGTTTATATAAATTAAATAAAATGAAATTGTTTCCAATGTGTGAGGGGCCATTAACAAGAGGACACAGATTTACGGTGATTGGAAACAAGAAGCAGAGGTGGCACGGGGATTTTTTTATGCAATGGGTGTTTCGGATTTGCAATGTGTGGTCTGGTAGGCTGAAGGATACAGATTCAATAGTAGATTCCAAAAGGGAATCGGATAGATATCTTAAGGCAGAAAAAATGGAAGAATCTGGGAAAGAGCCCGGGTGAGGGACTAACTGGAAGCTCTTCAAAAGTGACAGCACAGACTTGATGGACCAAATGGCCTCCTTCAGTGCAATGCTATTCTATAATTCCTATGATTGTTCCTGCCTGTACTTTCCCAATATTCCTATCCTTTAAACGGGCGTTTGATAAAGTACTACATCACAACCATGTTACCAAATTAGAAACACATGGGATTAAAGGACCAATGTCAGCAGTGGCTCAGTTTGTGGCTCTCTCCCCAATCAGTCACAAGCTTCAAGGATCAAATGTCACTGCAGGACTTGATCACAAGAATCAAGGCTGACACTGCAGTGCAGTACTGAGGGAGTGCTGCACTGTCACAGGTGCCGCCTTATCAAAGAAAAGGTAAAGCCAGGCCCCGTCTGCCCACTCATGGGATGGAAAGATCCCATGGAATTATTTAGAAGGTCAGCGGAATTATTCCCAGTGTCCTGGCCAACATTTACCCCTCAAATCAACATCACAAAAACAGATCTGATCATGATCACACTGCTACTTGTGGGATCTTGCTGTGCGGAAATTGGCTGTGTTTTTCCTACATTACAAGACTGACTAAACATTAAAAGGTACGCGTTGGTTGTAAATCGCTTTGGGACATGCAGTGGTCATAAAGGCGTTACATAAATGGAAGTGCTTTTTTTTATTTTCAATGCCAGCAAGCAGGAACTTAGCTCCGTGACAGAAAACGGAGAGTATTGGAGAATGGTTGTTGTTCGGTCTGGAGGGAAGTACACAGTGGGGTTCCCCAGGGTCACTGTTGGGATCACTGTTGCTGTATGTTAATGTAATGGGCGTGTGTACAGACGGGATAATGTCAAAGTTTCCAGATGACAGGAAACTCAGAAATGTTAATAAAGAGTGTGAATGATAGTAACAGACTTCAGCAGGACAGAGACTGACTGGTGAAATGTACAGGAACATGGCAGATGTAATTTAACACAGTGAAGTGTGAAGTGAGACATTTGGGTAGGAAATATGAGGAGAAACAATATAAACTCAATGGTACCATTATAAAGTGGGTGCAGGATTAGAGAGAACTGGAGGTGTACACACACGGATCTTTGAAGGTAACATGTAGTTTCCTTGGTGTTAGAGAGAGGCACAGAGTAATAAAATTCAGGAGGAAATGCTGATTTTTATACATTCTTGGTTAGGTCCCAGCTGGAGGATTGTGTCCAATTCTGATCACCACACATTGGTAAGGATGTCAAGGACTTAGTGAAGATACAGAGATGATTTACTAGAATGGTACCAGGGACCTGGGAATTCAGTTACGTGGAGAGATTGGAAAAGCTGGGATTGTTCTCTTTCGAGCAGTGAAGGGTAAGGGGAGATTTAATATAGAATTCAAAATCATGAAGGGTTTTGATAGAGTAATTAATGTGAAACTGTTTCCAGTGTCAGAAAGTTCAGTATTAAGAAGACACAGATTGAAGGTAATTGACAAAGAACCAGAGGTGAAATGAGGAGAATTTTCTTACACAGCAAGTTGTTGGGATCTGGAATTCACTGCCTGAAAACATGGTGGAAGCAGATTCAATAATATCTTTCAAAAGAGAATACAGCAAATACATGAATTGGAATTTAAAAAGATGGAATGTGGGGCAAGAGGAGGGGAGAGGAACTAATTAGATATCCCTTTCAAAGAGACTGCACTAACACAATGGGCCGAATATCCTCCTTCTGTGCGTCGGGTTTGTGATTCATGATCTGCCCGTGCCCGTTCTTGTTGAGGCAGGTGACACACAAAGCTTCTGCTGTCTCCTCATTTCCATGAATTCTACTTGCTGCCCAGGGTGACCCGCACTGCTGTCTGTCTGCACTGTTAACTGGGACAGAACTGTGTGTGAGGCTGGCTCGTGTTTCAGCCAGCATTCAGCTTTTAAAGGCATTCTGTCCCTCTTAAAGGGAAGCTGCACTGAATCACAGGAGTCTGCGTGTGCTGACTGTGAATTCTGCAATTGGAAACAAGGTAAATGGAACATTAGGGCGGCACAGTGGTGCAGTGGTTAGCACTGCAGCCGAACAGCTCCAGCGACACGGGTTCAATTCTGGGTACTGCCTGTGTGGAGTTTGCAAGTTCTCCCTGTGTCTGCGTGGGTTTCCTTCGGGTGCTGCGGTTTCCTCTCACATGCCAAAGACTTGCAGGTTGATAGGTTAATTTCCCATTATAAATTGCCCCTAGTATAGGTAGGTGGTAGGGAAATATAGGGACAGGTAGGAATATGTGGTAGGAATATGGAATTAGTGTAGGATTAGTATAAATGGCTGGTTGATGATCGGCACAGACACAGTGGGCCGAAGGCCTGTTTCAGTGCTGTATCTCTAACACTAAAACTAAAAAACTATAGAGGGCTTTGCAGTTCACGGATGTAGTGCTGGAGGCCTTTGTCATGGAGGGTGACAGGAGGAAGGAGGCCATGTTTCCATGGCGTGCGGCCGAGGCCCTCAAGTAACGCTCTCTGAAGGGACTGGGAGAAGGTGGCCAGGGATGTCAATGCAAGAGGTGTGGGCCCGAGGACGTGGCAGCAGTGCCAGAAGAAGTTTAATGAGCTCACACGGGTGTTCGATGTCAGTGACTTCATCTCCAAATGGCATCTCCTACCCCCAACATCACCAACATCTCACACTGCTCAATGCACCACACCCCCATCACTCACCCATCAGGAGCACCTAACACTCAGGACTCACACCGAACATTCACATACTCCACCTCACCCTCACACACCTTCCACTGATACCAGCCTCATACCCACCTCTCACTGCCTCCACATACCTCCAGCTATTCAGCTATGGCAGGCACATCACCCAAATACAGTGAAACACAATTACTGATATTCCATCCCATCTCTTACAGGACAAGGTGGCCCATAATCACAGGCGAAGAAGTGAACCGGCGGGGGCCAGGCAGACCTTCATCCCCTGAACCAAAGGGAGGAGATGGTTCTCCACATCATGGGACTGGCTGTGACAGAGCCCGTAGCATCCGACATGACCAAGAGCATTCAGGATGATGTTATGCACCTGCCTGATGTCCCTTCTTAACTCCCACCTCCCCCTCATCCTGCTGTCTGGGATGATGTACAAGCTGGAGATGGTGGGACCATGGACCTCCTGCTTTCCATCCCACCCCCAATCACTCAACCCAACCCTCCCCTTCTGATTTTGTACTTTCCAACGATAACTGCAAACTGCCAGCTTCCCAGTCACAGCAGCTCCAGGAGACAGAGAAAGAGCAGCAGCACAGCACTGATGGTGAAGCCCCATCACTTGCTCTGATACTCACAGCCAACAGCTCAAATACTTACAGTGCGTGTACCTTAGAGGCTGGTATAGAGTCAGAATCTGCACGTGGTGAGTCACCGAGCACGAGTGAGCTACAGCCAGGCCACGGGGAAAGGATAGTTCATGTGTCAGATCACCGGAGGGCAAGGTCACAAACGAGTTATAATACACAGGACTCAGATATAAACATTGCTGGAACAGCATGCAGGAGAATGCTGATCGACATGTACACTGAGGTACTTTGTCCATTGACAGGCCTGTCCGACAGTCTGTTATCACTGTCAAGGAACATGGAGGAGTCCGGCTCCAACATGGCACAGGACATTGCACAGAGCTAGAAGCCTATTCCTTCCCCTGTGGAAATGGTCACTAACTCTATGACAGCATTAGGGGACCCAGATGTGATACAGTGTTTGGTGACCATTAGATTAGATTAGAACATTACAGCGCAGTACAGGCCCTTCGGCCCTCGATGTTGCGCCGACCTGTGAAACCATCTGACCTACACTGTTCCATTTTTATCCATATGTCTATCCAATGACCATTTAAATGCCCTTACAGTTGGCGAGTCTACGACTGTTGCAGGCAGGGCGTTCCACACCCCTACTACTCTCTGAGTAAAGAAACTACCTCTAACATCTGTCCTATATCTATCACCCCTCAACTTAAAGCTATGTCCCCTCGTGTTTGCCATCACCGAGGAAAATGACTCTCACTATCCACCCCATCTAACCCTCTGATTATCTTATATGGCTCTATTAAGTCACCTCTCCTCCTCCTTCTCTCCAACGAAAACAATCTCAAGTCCCTCAGCATTTCCTCGTAAGACCTTCCCTCCATACCAGGCAACATCCTAGTAAATCTCCTCTGCACCCTTTCCAAAACTTCCACATAATTCCTAGAATGCGGTGACGCAATACTCCAGGTGCGGCCGCACCAGAGTTTTGTACAGCTGCAGCATGACCTCGTGACTCCGAAACTCGATCCCCCTACTAATAAAAGCTAACACACCATATGCCTTCTTAACAGCCCTATTAACCTGGGTAGCAACTTACAGGGATTTATGTACCTGGACACCAAGATCTCTCTGTTCATCTACACTACCAAGAATCTTCCCATTAGCCCAGTACTCCGCATTCCTGTTACGCCTTCCAAAGTGAATCACCTCACACTTTTCCGCATTAAACTCCATTTGCCATCTCTCAGCCCAGCTCTGCAGCCTATCTATGTCCCTCTGTACCCTACAACATCCTTCGGCACTATCCACAACTCCACCGACCTTCGTGTCATCCACAAATTTGCTAACCCACCCTTCTACACCCTCTTCCAGGTCATTTATAAAAATGACAAACAGCAGTGGCCCCAAAACAGATCCTTGCGGTACACCACTAGTAACTAAACTCCAGGATGAACATTTGCCATCAACCACCACCCTCTGTCTTCTTTCAGCTAGCCAATTTCTGATCCAAAGCTCTCAATCACCTTCAACCCCATACTTCCGTATTTTCTGCAATAGCCTACCGTGGGGAACCTTATCAAACGCCTTACTGAAATCAATAAACACCACATCCACTGCTTTACCCTCATCCACCAGTTTGGTCACCTTCTCGAAAAACTCAATAAGGTTTGTGAGGCACGACCTACCCTTCACAAAACCGTGCTGACTATCTCTAATGAACTTATTCTTTTCAAGATGATTACAAATCTTGTCTCTTATAACCTTTTCCAACATTTTACCCACAACCGAAGTAAGGCTCACAGGTCTATAATTACCAGGGCTGTCTCTACTCCCCTTCTTGAACAAGGGGACAACATTTGCTATCCTCCATCTTCCAGCACTATTCCTGTCGACAATGACGACATAAAGATCAAGGGCAAATGCTCTGCAATCTCCTCCCTGGCTTCCCAGAGAATCCTAGGATAAATCCCATCTGGCCCAGGGGACTTATCTATTTTCACACTTTCCAAAATTGCTAACACATCCTCCTTGTGAATCTCAATCCCATCTTGCCTAGTCGTCTGAATCTCAGTATTCTACTCGACAACATTTTCTTTCTCTACTGTCAGTGCTGACGAAAAATATTCATTTAACGCTTCCCCTATCTCATCTCATTCCACACACAACTTCCCACTACTATCCTTGAGTGGCCCTAATCTAACTCTAGTCATTCTTTTATTCCTGATATACCTACAGAAAGCCTTAGGATTTTCCTTGATCCTTTCCGCCAATGACTTCTCGTGTCCACTCCTTGCTCTTCTTAGCTCTCCCTTTAGATCCTTCCTGGCTGGCTTGTAACTCTCAAGCGCCCTAACTGAGCCTTCACGTCTCATCCTAACATAAGCCTTCTTCTTCCTTTTGACAAGTGCTTCAACTTCTTTAGTAAACCACGGCTCCCTCGCTCGACAACTTCCTCCCTGCCTCACAGGTACAGACTTATCAAGGACACGCAGTAGCTGCTCCTTGAATAAGCTCCACATTTCGATTGTGCCCATCCCCTGCAGTTTCCTTCCCCATCCTACGCATCCTAAATCTTGCCTAATCGCATCATAATTTCCTTTCCCCCCGCTATAATTCTTGCCCTGCCATATATACCTGTCCCTGCTCATCGCTAAGTTAAACCTAACCGAATTGTGATAACTATCACCAAAGTGCTCACCTACATCTAAATCTAACACCTGGCCGGGTTCATTACCCAGTACCAAATCCAATGTGGCATCGCCCCTGGTTGGCCTGTCTACATGCTGTGTCAGAAAACCCTCCTGTACACACTGGACAAAAACTGACCCATCTAAAGTACTCGAACTATAGTATTTCCAGTCAATATTTGGAAAGTTAAAGTCCCCCATAACAACTACCCTGTTATTCTCGCCCCTGTCGAGAATCATCTTCGCTATCCTTTCCTCTACATCTCTGGAATTATTCGGAGGTCTACAGAAGACTCCCAGCAGGGTGACCTCTCCTCTCCTGTTTCTAACCTCGGTCCATACTACCTCAGTAGACGAGTCCTCAAACGTCCTTTCTGCCGCTGTAATACTCTCCTTGATTAACAATGCCACACCCCCTCCTCTTTTACACTCTTCTCTGTTTTAACTGAAACATCTAAATCCCGGAACCTGCAACATCCATTCCTGCCCCTGCTCTACCCATGTCTCCGAAATGGCCACAACATCGAAATCCCAGGTACCAACCCATGCTGCAAGCTCACCCACCTTATTCCGGATGCTCCTGGCGTTGAAGTTGACACACTTTAAACCAAGTTCTTGCTTGCCAGTGCCCTCTTGCGTCCTTGTAACCTTATCCCTGACCTCACTACTCTCAACATCCTGTACACTGGAACTACAATTTAGGTTCCCATTCCCCTGCTGAATGAGTTTAAATTCCCCCGAAGAGCACTAGCAAATCTCCCCCCCCAGAATATTGGTACCCCTCTGGTTCAGGTGACGACCATCCTGTTTGTAGAGGTCCCACCTACCCCAGAATGAGCCCCATTGTCTCAGCTTCCACAGCAGCACAGACGGCAGACACCCAGCGTCTCAGTGATTCAGTAGGTTACATGGATTGCTGAGGTGTCATCAAGTGGGATTTACAGTGGCTCCGTGGAGCATGAACCTGCTGTCCTCTCTCAGGATGACAGTATTTGTTCTCCCTTCACTGTCACTCCACCAATGTCCTTGCTGTTACTCATCAGCCATCCCAGGCTGCTGCTGCCCATATTGAGGTGGTGCAGTCTGAATCCGAGCCCTCAGTGCCCAGAGCCGCTCGAGGACGTTCTCCAAGGCAATCTGCAGTCACCCCCCCAGTGAAAGTCAGCAGCCTTTCACCAGCCATGCTGCAGTCACTGGAGAAACATTGTGTAGGAGCACAAAGCAGGTCGAGGGAACTCACAAGACAGGCACCAAGGGAATACACAAGTGTGAATAGTTCAGTTTTGTTTGTTTAATTGGTGATGGATAGAGATGTTAATGAAAAGGTTTTTGTTGGTGGCTTTTATTGCAGGATGGTGACCAAGGGGACGCTGTCACGGGGCGTTCAGATGGGTGTAATGGTGGAGAATGGGGGGGATACATGGTGGGACAGGGAAGTTGTCCTGTGGTATCTGGAATCTTGGCAGGGACTCTCCAACAGCCTGTCCGGGTCGAAGGCAACCAGGAAATATCCTCCCTGCCTCCTCCTCTTCCTCCTGAGGGAGCCTCCGGATTCCTGGTGCCAATGACTGTGTCCTCATGATGGTGATGATATGAAGGGTGCCGCAGAACACCATGCACTTGGACACCTGCTCCAGTGTGTACTGGAGGGCTCCCCCCGAGCGGTTCAGACATTGTAAGAATTGCTTCATCACACCGATGGTCTGTTCCACTGTGTTCCTGCTGGAGTGTTTGTTTGACTGGCAGTGGAAAGTGGGTTTGGGGGTGTAGGAGGTATAGCCATGTCTGGGGTGTGGGGGTCCATTGTCTCTGAGGAACCGCATTCCGGTTTTCCATGGAGCTCCGAAATATTGGGACCGGCTGACTGTTTCAGAATGAAGGTATCCTGGCTGGTGCCAGGATAGTGGACATTCACCAACATGATGTACTGGGCATGCTCACACACCAACTGCACATTAATGTAGTGAGAGTTCCACCAGTTCCTGTATCTCTCCCCGTTGTCAAGGGGACCCCGCAGAGCCACCGACACCATCACGAATCCCGATATCCTGACAAAGCCACAGGACCTTTCATCCTGCTTCTCTCTGCTGAGGATTGGACACAGGGCAGTCTTTGAGGTGGACAGGGATAGACACAGAATGAGGGTCCACTGATACCCCACAAGCCTGAGGATTGGACACCGGGCAGTCTTTATAGATCCAACAGTTGGATACAGAGACTTACCAGGTACACCAATAATAGCGAGGATGGGTTCGTAAATCGTTTCAATCATCTTCAGTGCAAAATAGATCCGCCATTTTAATGTTATCCAAAAATAATCTGCAGTAATTTCGCCAAGCCAATAGGAGAAACTCCTGCTGCCCATTGTTGTAACATTCCAATCTATTGTTCTCAGATTCTGACCCATTGTTGTAACATTCCAATCTATTGTTCTCAGATTCTGACCCATTGTTGCAACATTCCAATCTATTGTTCTCAGATTCTGACCCATTGTTGCAACATTCCAATCTATTGTTCTCAGATTCTGACCCATTGTTGTAATATTCCAATCTATTGTTCTCAGATTCTGACCCATTGTTGCAACATTCCAATCTATTGTTCTCAGATTCTGACCCATTGTTGTAAGATTCCAATCTATTGTTATCAGATTCTGATCTACCCACTCCATCTCACTGCAGCCACGGATCCCTGTTCATGTCAGGGTTGATGCTCCAACTGAAACTATGGGATAGCACTTTGAATGGAGCCCATTATTAATAGAAGAGGGAAACCCTCCAGTGACGCAATTAGTGTCCATAGTGACTGACATTAATTACAGTCACTGAACAAACAGGTTAAGTCAACCCCTTTCAATCCAACACTTTTTGTACCACAATAAAGTAAAAGATTTACCCGGTTTAGATAGGATATATGAGGTTTGTTGAGGGAAAGAATGGTGGACATAGCAGGGGCACTGGCCAGAATCGTACAATCCTCCTTAGATATGAAAGAGTTGTCAGAGGACTGGAAGGCTATAAATGTCACACCCTGTTTCCAAAAGGAGAGATTCGATAAACCCTATAACTACCGACCAGTCAGTGTATGTTGGTGTTTGGTAATTTCTAGAGGCCGTAGCCCAGTGCAAATAGATATCTTGCTTGGGAAAACAGGGTATAATAAATAACACGTGCCAGTGAGGATAGAAATAGGAATATGGTGCAGTTAAACACGTGGCTGAACGGCTGGTGTAGAAGGGAGGGTTTCTGATATCGAGACGATTGGGATCTCTTCTGGGACAGATGGGACCTTTACAAGAAGGACGGGTTGCATCTAAACTGGAGGGGCACAAATATCCTGGCTGCGAGGTTTGCTAGCGTCACTCGGGAGGGTTTAAACTAGTGTGGCAGGGGGTGGGAAGCAGAGCAGAAGGACAGAAAGTGAAATAAATGAGGGGGTACAAGTAAATAAGGCCAGTAAGACGAAGAGGAAGAGCAGGCAGGGAGATGTTACGGAGCACAGCGGGACTGGCAGTCTGAAGTACATTTGTTTCAATGCAAGAAGTATAACAGGTCAGGCAGATGAACTTAGAGCTTGGATTATTACTTGTAAATCTGATGTTGTTGCTATTACAGAGAATTGGTTGAGGGAAGGGCAGGATTGGCAGCTAAATGTTCCAGCCTTTAGAAGCGTTAGGCGGGATATACGGGGTGTAAAAGGGGTGGGTGAGTTGCATTACTGGTTAAGGAGAATATCACAGCTGTACTGCGGGAGGACACCTCGGAGGGGGCATGCTGCGAGGCAATATGGGTGGAGCTCAGGAATAAAAAGGGTACAGTCACGATGTTGGAGGTTTACTACAGGCCTCCCAACAGCCAGTTGAAGGTAGAGGAGCAGATATGTAGACAGATTTTGGAAAGATGTAAAGGTTGCAGTGGTGGGTGATTTTAACTTCCCCAATATTGACTGGGACTCACTTAGTGCTCGGGGCTTGGATGGGGCAGAATTTGTGTGGAGCATCCAGGAGGGCTTCTTGAAACAATACGTAGATAGTCCAACTAGGGATGGGGCCGTACTGGACCTGGTATTGGGGAATGAGCCCGGCCAGGTGGTCGAAGTTTCAGTCGGGGAGCATTTCCGGAACAGTGATCATAATTCCATAAGTTTTAAGGTACTTGTGGATAAGGATAAGTGTAGTCCTCGGGTGAAGGTGCTAAATTGGGGGAAGGCTAATTATAACAATATTAGGCAGGAACTGAAGAATTTAGATTGGGGGCGGCTGTTTGAGGGTAAATCAACATCTGACATATGGGAGTCTTCAAGCGTCAGTTGATTTGAATCAAGGACCAGGATGTCCCTGTGAAGAAGAGCGATCAGTTTGGCAAGTTTCTGGAACCTTGGATAACGCGGGATATTGTGAGTCTAGTCAAAAAGAAAAAGGAAGCATTTGTAAGGGTTGGAAGGCTAGGAACAGACGAATCGTTTGAGGAATATAAAGACAGTAGGAAAGAACTTAAGCAAGGATTCAGGAGGGCGAAAAGGGTTTATATGAAGTCATTGGCAAACAGAATTAAGGAAAATCCCAAGGCTTTTTATACATATATAAAGAGCAAGAGGGTAACCAGGGAAAGGGTTGGCCCACTCAAGGACAGAGATGGGAATTCTACGTATGGAGCCAGAGGAAATGGGCGAGGTACGAAATCAGTACTTTGCATCAGTATTCACCAAGGAGAAGGACTTTCTGGATGATGAGCCTAGGGAAGGGAGTGCAGATAGTCTCAGTCATCTCATTATCAAAAAGGAGGAGGCGTTGGGTGTCTTGCAAAGCATTAAGGTAGATATGTCCCCAGGGCCTGATGGGATCAGGCCCAGAATACTGAGGGAGGCAAGGGAAGAAATTGCTGGGGCCTTGACAGTAATCTTTGCATCCTCATTGGTGGCAGGTGAGGTCCCAGAGAACTGGAGAATAGCCACTGTTGTTCCTTTGTTTAAGAAGGGTAGCAAGGATAATCCAGGAAATTATCGGCCGGTGAGCCTTACGTCAGTGGTAGGGAAATTATTAGAGAGGGTCTTCGGGGTAGGATTTACTCCCATTTGGAAACTAATGGACGTGTTAGCGAGAGGCAGCATGGTTCTGTGAAGGGGAGGTCGGATCTCACTAATTTGATTGAGTTTTTGAGGAAGTGACGAAGATATTTGATGAAGGAAGGGCATTGGATGTTATCTATATGGACTTCAGTAAAGCCTTTGACAAGATGGCAGACTGATACAAAATGTGAAGTCACATCGGATCAGAGGGGAGCTGGCAAGATGGATACAGATCTGGCTCAGTCATAGAAGACAGAGGGTAGCAGTGGAAGGGTGCTTTTCTGAATGGAGGGATGTGACTAGTGGTGTTCCACAGGGATCAGTGCTGGGACCTTTGCTCTTTGTAGTATATATAAATGATTTGGAGGAAAATGTAGCTAGTCTGATAAGTGCGACACAAAGGTTTGTGGAGTTGCGGACAGTGATGAGGATTGTCAGAGGATACAACAGGATATAGATCGGTTGGCGACTTGGGTGGCGAAATGACAGATGGAGTTTAATCCGGAAAAATGTGAGGTAATGCATTTTGGAAGGTCTAATGCAGTTGGGAAGTTTACAGTAAATGGCAGAACGCTTAGGAGTATTGACAGGCAGAGAGATCTGGGCGTACAGATCCACAGGTGACTGAAAGTGGCAACGCAGGTGGATAAGGTAGTCAAGAAGGCATACGGCATGCTTGCCTTCATTGGTCGCGGCATAGAGTATAAAAATAGGCAAGTCATGCTACAGCTGTACAGAAATATAGTTAGGCCACACTTACAATATTGCATGCAATTCTGGTCGCCACACTACCAGAAGCACGTGGAGGCTTTGGAGAGGGTACAGAAGAGGTTTACCAGGATGTTGCCTGGTCTGGAGGGTATTAGCTATGAGAGGAGGTTGGATAAACTTGGAATGTTTTCACTGTAACGAAGGAGGTGGAGGGGCGACATGATAGAGGTTTACAATGTTATGAGCGGCATGGACAGAGTGGATAGTTACAAGCTTTTTCCCAGGGTGGAAGAGTCAGTTTTTGGGGACATAGGTTTAAGGTGAGAGGGGCAACGTTCAGAGGGGATGTGCGAGGCAAGTTCTTTACGTAGAGGGTGGTGACTGCCTGGAACCTGTTGCCGGGGGAGGTGTTGGAAGCAGTTACCGTAGAGACGTTTAAGAGGCATCTAGACAAATACGTGAATAAGATGGGTATAGAGGGATCCGGACCCCGGAAGTGCAGAAGGTTTTAGTTTAGGCAGGCATCGTGATCGGAGCAGGCTTGGAGGGCTGAATGGCCTGTTCCTGTGCTGTACTGTTGTTTGTTTGTTCTTTGACATTCAGCACTGATAGGTTAATGGAAAATCATGTCTGATAATCTTGATCAAGTTAGTTGATGACATAACTGTGAGTGTTGACGAGGATAATGTGTTTTGTCTTATGTATATGGACTTTCAAAAGGCCTGTGATAAAATGACATTTCGTTGAATTGTTATGAAAGATGGAACACATGGATTAATGTGACAGTGATAATGTGGATATGACACTGACTCAGTGACAGAAAGCAGAGAGAAGTGGTGAACAGACATTGTTTAGACTGGGGGAGGGGGAGTATACAGTATTGAGTCTCAGGGGTCCGTATTGGAACTAGCGCTGTTCCTGACATACAAATAGATATATGAATGACATAGACCTTTATGTAAAGAAAAACATAATTTCATGTCTTTCAGATGACATGAAACTCATAACTAAGGGTGGCAAACGTACAGACCACAGAATCATCCAACCTCACAGACTTTGTTTTTTAAAGAATTATTCCGGATTCATATCCAACCACAATTTATTTCTCATTCTAATTTATTTGTGTGTGGTTCTCGTGTCAGTGTCTGCGTGAATGCAGTATATTTTAATTATTTTATTTAGATTCAATTAGAATTTTGAAATGTAATAAACTTACTTCTAGTTTAATCTCAAGAAAACCTGTCTGATTGGTTCTTTCACGATCACAACAAACACTCACTGAGGTGTTAAGCACGTCCACTGTTAAAAATGAATAAACCTTGTTGTGATCAAATAAACACGAGGACAAATGGGGAGACTGGGACCCATCCTCATCTGCTTTCGACAGACATCTGGAAGTTCCAGTGACCATAACCCAACAACAAACGAGAAATTGGAGTCACAGGGTTACACATCATAGAAACTGTCCCATTGGCCCACCGTGTCCACGCCCGCCATCAGGCCTATCTATTCTAATCCCATTTCCAGCACTTGGCCCGTAATCTTGTACGGTATGGCGTTTTAAATGCTCATCTAAATACATCTTAAACGTTGTTGTGAGGCTTCCTGACCTTCACCCCTTCAGGCATGTGTTCCAGATTCCAATCACCCTCTGGGTGAAAATAATTTTTCCTCAAATTTTCTTTATACCTCCTGCCCCTTAATTTCAGTCTTTGCCCCCCTAGTTATTGACACTTCTGATAAGGGAAAAGGTTTCTTCCTATCTCAGTCCTTATAATTGTGTGCACCTCAGTCAGGTCCCCAGTCAGCCATCTCTGCTCTAAGGAAAACAACCCTAGCCTATCCAATCTCTCTTCATAGCTGAAATTCTCCAGCCCAGGCAACATCCTGGTGAATCTCCTCTGCAGCCTCCCCAGTGCAATCACATCCTTCCTATAGTGTACTGACCAGATGTGTACACAGTACTCCAGCTGTGCCCTCACTAGCGATTTATACAGCTCCATCATAGCCTCCCTGCTCTTACATTCTATAACTTGGCCAATCAAGGCACGTGTCCCATATGCCTTCCTAACCACCTTATCTCCTTGTACTGCTGCTTTCAGTAATCTATAGACAAGTACACCATGGTCCTTCTGACCCTCTGTACTTCCAGGGGTCCTCCCTTGCATTGTATATTCCCTTGCCCTGCTTTTCCTCCCAAAATACATCATCTCACATTTCTCAGGATTAAATTCCATTTGCCACTGTTTGCCCATCTTAATAGCCCATCTATATCGTCCTGTTATCTAAGGCTTCCCTCCTCACTATTTTCAACACCGTCAATTTTCGTGTCATCTGCGAACTTACTGATCATGCCTCCTATATTCACGTCTAAATCATTGATGCATACTACAAACAGCAAGGGTCCCAGCACCGATCCCGGTGGTACACCACTGATCACAGGCTTCCACTCGCAAAAACAGCGCTCAACCATCACCCTCTGCCTCTAGCCACGAAGCCAATTTTGGATCCAATTTGCCAAATTACCCTGGATCCCATGGTCTCTTACCTTCTTAACCAATCTCCCATGCAGGACGTTATCAAAAGCCTTACTGAGGTTCATGTAGACTACATGAACTGCTTTATCCTCATTGACACATCTAGTCACCTCCTCGAAAATTCAAGCAAGTTTTTTAGACACGATCTCCCCCTGACAAAGCCATGCTGACTATCCCTGATTAATCTCTGCCTCTCCAAGTGGAGATTAATCCTGTCCTTCAGATTTTTTTCCAATAGTTTCCCAACCACTGATGTTAGACTCACTGGCCAGTAATTACCTGGTATATCCCTGCTACCCTTCTTGAATATGGTACCACATTCGCTGTCCACCAGTCCTCTGGTACCCCTCCTTTGGCCAGAGAAGTGGCAAAAACAACTGATCCTGAGAAAACAATTACAAATTTCAAAGCAGTTTTATTGTGTTTTCCACTGCTAGAGCACTAAAATATCCACATTCGAAGCCAGTACCCTCCGAAGCCAGCGCAAACGAACACGTGAACATACGAATTAAGAGCAGGAGTAGGCCACTCGGCCCCTCAAGCCTGCCTTGCCATTTAATAAGATCATCGCTAATCTGATTTTAACCTCAACTTTAACTTCTCACCTACCTCCGATAACCTGTTACCCCCTTGTTTATCAAAAATCTATCTACCTCTGCTTTAAAATATTTAAAGACTCTGCTTCTACTGCCTTTTGAGGAAGATAATTCCAAAATCTCACAACCCTCTGACAGAAAGAAATTCTCCTCTTTCCTATTTTAAATGGGCGACTCCTTATTTTTAAATAGTGACCCCTAGCTCTAGATTCTCTCACAATGGGTAACATCCTTTTCCACATGCACCCTGTCAAGACCACTCATGATCGTATATGTTCCAGTCAAGTCGCCTCTTACTCTTCTAAACTGCAGCGGATACAATCCTAGCCTGTCCAATCCTTCCTCCTAAGACAATCCACCCAATCCAAGTATTAGTCTCGTCAACCTTTTCTGAACTGCTTACAATGCAGTTACATCATTCCTTAAATAAGGAGACCAGTACTGTACACAGTACTCCAGATGTGTTCTCACCAATGCCCTGGACAGCTAAAGCATAATCTCCCTACTTCTGTATTCAATTCCCCTCATGATAATCAATAACATTCTATTAGCTTTCCTAATAACGTGCTGTACCTGCATACTCACCTCTTGCGATTCATGCAGTAGAACACCCAGATCCCTCTGCATCTCAGAGCTCTGCAATCTCTCACCATTTAGATAATATGATTCTTTTTTATTCTTCCTGCCAAAATGGACAATTTCACATTTTTCCACATTGTAGTCCATTTGCCAGATCTTTGCCCACTGACTTCACATATCTATATTCCATTTTTAACCTCCTGATGTCCTCTTCACAACTTACTTTACTGCCTAACTTTGTGTCATCAGCAATTTTAGCAACTATACCTTTGGTCCATTCATCCAAGTCATTTCTATAAATTGTAAAATGTTGAGGCCCCAACATTGATTCCTGTGTCACACCAATCATTTCACATTGCCAACCAGAACATTACCCATTTATGCCTACCTTCTGTTTCCTGTGAGCTAGCAAATCTTCTATCCATGCCAATATGTTACCCCCTATACCATGAGCAATAACGTTTGATGTGACACCTTATCAAATGCATTCTTGAACTCTAAGTACAGTACATCCACCTGGTTCCCTTTCTCCACAGCACATGCTACTTCTTCAAAGAAATCGAATAACTTTTGTTAAACATGATTTCCTTTTCAGAAAACCATGTCGACTCTGCCTGATTATCTGATTTTTCTAAGTGTCTGCTATTACGTCTTTAATAATAACGTCTCACATTTTCTGCAAGACAGATATAAAGCTAACTAGCCTGGAGCTTCCTGCTTTCTGTCTCCCTGTCTTTTTGAATAAAGGAGTTCCATTTGCAATAAAGGAGTTACATACAGAGTAAAGTAACTCGGTACAGGTTAACATCCTATCAGTTGAAAAGTTGAGTAACAAATTAAAAGCAAAATACTGCGGATGCTGGAAATCTGAAACAAAAACAAGAAATGCTGGATTCACTCAGCAGGTCTGGCAGCATCTGTGGAAAGTTGAGTAATGTGGCTGGACAGTTAGGGGTTAATCTCCGTCCAAAAGCTCGGAAACCCGAAATCCTCAGACCCATGTGCAACCATTTTTCACTTGAAGCTGAAGACTCACACAGGGTTAGAATTACTAACAGATAGAGTAATGTTAGCTATGGCAAAACTAGAACAGAAGAGACGAGAATTAGAATTCCAGAGAGGGCGAGAAAGAGCAAAGTGAAAGGGAAAAAGTAAGAGTATTCCAGAAGGAGAATGAAGAAAGGGAGTTGAGGTGGCTCAAACAACTAGAGAAGACCCAATACGCCCAGTGAAGGCACAGCTAGTGAGGGAGCTACCCCGAGATCAGAACCATGCGCCGAGCTCTTAAAGTTCTCCCAGTTCATGAGAAAGTTCAATGAGGAGGATGGCGGAATATTTTGTCACTTTTGAAAAACTTGCAAAGCAGCTGAAATAGCCCGCAGAGAGATGGACACTGTTTTTGCAAAATAAAATAACAGGAAAAGCCCATGAGGTTTATTCACTGTTGCCAGATGAAAGTTCATCAGATTTTGTGATGACTAAAAATGCTATCCTGGGTACATACGAGATAGTACCAGAGGTGTACCAGCAAAAATTCTGAACCCTTCGAAATCGGCTTGACTAAACTTACCTCGAGTTTGAAAGAGGTTAGCAGCTTCGGAACATAAGAGCTGGAGTAGGCCATTCAGCCCATCGAGCCTGGCCCGCCATTCAATATCATAATTGCTGATCATCCACTTCAATGCCTTTTTCCCTAACTATCCCCATATCCTATTATGTCACTGGTATTTAGAAAACTGTCAATCTCCACTTTAAACATACACAATGACTGAGATTCCACAGCCCTCTGGGGTAGAGAATTCCAAAGATCACAACCTTCTGAGTAAAGAAATTTCCCCTCATCTCTGTCCTAAGTGGCTTCTCTGTTATTTTAAAATTGTGTCTGCTGGTTCTAGACTCCCCAACCAGAGGAAACATTTTACCAGCATCTACCCGGTCTAGCCGTTTCAGTATAATGTATGTTTCAATGAGATCATGGTGGGTGTGTGGAATGCGCTGCTAGCGGTGGTAGTAGAAGCAGATACATTAGGGGCATTTAAGCGACTCTTGGCTAGGTACATGGACGATAGTAGAATGACGCGTAGGTAGTTACTTAGATCTTGAGTAGGTTAAAGGTTCGGCACAACACCGTGGGTCGAAGGGCCTGTACTGTGCTGTACTGTTCTATGTTCTATGACCTCTCGTTCTTTGAAACTCGAGAGAATACAGGCCCAGTTTCCCCACTCTCTCTTCACAGGACAGTCCCGCCATCCCAGGAACAAGTCTGGTGAATCTTCATTGCACTCCCTCTATGGCAATAATATCCTTCCTGAGGTAAGGGGACCAAAACTGCACACAGCACTCCAGGTGTGGTCAAACCAAGGTTCTATACAATTGAAGCAAGGCTTCACGACTCTTGTACACAAGTCCTCTTGTGATAAAGGCTAACAGACCATTAGCCTCCCTAATTGCTTGCTGCACCTGCATGTTAGCTTTCAGTGACTTATTGACAAGGACACCCAGATCCCTTTGTACATCTACACTTTCTAATCTCTTACCATTTAAGAAATGCTCTGCGCATCTGTTCCTCCTACCAAAGTGGATAACCTCACATTTGTCCACTTTATATTGCCTCTGCCATGTTCTTGCCCACTCACTAAGTCTGTCCAAATTCCCTTGAAACCGCTTTGCATATTCCTCACAGCATGCATTCGCACTTATTTTGGTATCATCTGTGAACTTGGAAATATTACGTTTGTCCTCATATCCAAATCATTGATATATATTGTAAACAGCTTGGGCCCAAGCACTGATCCCTGCAGCACCCCACTAGTCGCAGCTGGCTAACGCAAGAATGCGCCATTTATTCCTACTCTCTGCTTTCTGCCTGTTAACCAATCCTTAAAGCATACACATATATTATCTCCTATTCCATGTGCTTTAATTTTGTTAACCGATCTCTTGTGGGATACTTTATCGAAAGCCTTCGGAAAATCCAAGCATACCACGTCTACCGACTCCCCTTTACCAATTTGGTGAGTAACATCCTCAATAAAAACTCCAACAGGTTCGTCAAGAATGATTTCCCATTCATAAATCCATGTTGACTATGCCCAATCAGATCATTATTATCCAAGTGTCCATTTATCACATCCTTTGGAATAGATTCCAGCTTTTTGCCAACGACTGATGTAAGGCTAACAGATCCTTAATTTCCGGTTTTCTTTCTCCCTCCCTTCGTAAATAGTGGAGTGACATTTGCTACCTTCCAATCTGCAGGAACCACTCTGGACTCTATAGAATTTTGCAAGATGATCATCAATGCACCCACTATCTCCATAGTTACCTCTTTCAACACTCTGAGATGCAGGATATCATATCCTGGGGCCTTGTCAACCTTCAGCCCCATTATTTTCTCCAATGCAACTTTCTTCCTAATACTAATTTCCTTCACGTCCTCATTCTCCCGAGTCCCTTGGATCTCTAATTCTGGGAGATTTCTTGTATCTCCCTCAGTTAGGACAGACACAAGATAATCATTTAGCTTCTCTGCCATTTCTCTGTTCCCCATTATAAATTCTCCTGACTTTGCCGCAATGGACCCACATTTGTCTTAACCAAACGTTTCCTTTTTATGTATCTCTAGAAGATTTTACAGTCTGTTTTTATGTTTTCTTTTGACCAGTAGATATTGACACTCAAGATAGAGCCCACATATGTAAACCTCAGATCGTTCCCGAGGAGTTCAAAAACTCGCTCTCCCTCCCATTAAAACCCACAAAGAGGGGCAAGAGGTTCAAAGAGCCAGGCTGGTTGCTTTGCAGGCTGATGAATTTCCTCTTGTACACAAGGCCTTAACACCAAAGGGAAACACTTCCCTTGTCTCCCCGAATACCAGAGAATAAAAGGAGGATGATTGGATCCCGGCTAGCCATGGGCTAGAAGGAAAAGCTGGACACACGGGGGCCCATCCTCAAGCCAAATAGGACGGTACTGAGAGCTGGAGTAATGGCCGACGATCTGTATGTTTCCACTGTAATAAGGCAGATCACCATCGAGCTGAATGATGGAAATGACGGGGAAAACCTGTAGGATTAATCAGAGTCCACTAGATCAGTGCAGGAAAACGGGCCCCGATGGAAAGCACGGCAGATCAGACTGTGCCTCTAACTGCGGCAGTCAGACCCAGTAAACCTACCACAGAGAGTGCGGGAAAACTTAACAAAATCACCGAGAGTTACCTGGAATTTGTATCCCAAGAAAAAGTGTTCCCACACTCCTCCAATGAGGCAAGCAAGCCCGTAGTCAGACTGAGGGATAGAGGGGCCACCCAATCCCTTCTGCTGGGAAAAGTCATGACCTTCCTCCGAGCGTGCAGTGAATGCTCGAGTGTTAGTGAATGGTATCAGAAGATGGTATATGTCCATACTTTTATATCGGGTGCAGTTGGAGTGTGACCTAGTTTCAGGACCGCTAACCATGGGGATTGTACCTAGTTTACCGGTGGATAGATCGACCTAATCCCAGGTAATAATCTGACAGGGGAAAAGGTGCAGCTTCCCCAGTAGTTCTCGAGAAATCAAAAGAGGTCAGGGAGAAAGAGCAGTTACAGGGGAAGGTCCCTGACATTCTCCCTGATTGTGTGGTGACTCGGTCCATGGCCAAACAATCCTTTGAACTGACACTGCAGATGGATTATCCTACTGGCTGGTTGTCTGAAACCTTCTTTCGGAAGGTAATGGACCCAAAGGATGTGTTAAACAGATCTTCCTTAGTTGAGGCTCAGCAACAGGACCCAGTGTTAAAAATATATCACAGACTGTCCAAACCAAAACTGAAGCAGAGGGAGTTTCAGAGTGCTACTATTTAAAGAATGAGGTGCTGATGAGGAAGTGGAGACCTCCTCACAGTCCTGCATATGAAGAGTGGACAGTGGTTCACCAGATAGTGGTGCCGCTGAGGTCCACTTAAAGAAATATTAAGAATGGCCCACGAACTTCCAATGGCTGGACATGTCGGTGTATGAAAAACCGAAGCCCACATAAGACAGCATTTTGACTGGCCACAACTCCACAAAGATGTGGTGGAGTTCTGTAAAACTGGTCACACGTACCAGGTTGTGGGGAAGCCTCAATCTGCAGTTAAACCTACACCCCTAATTCCCATACCAGCTTTTGGGTAACCCTTCAGCAGAGTGTTGGTGGATTGTGCAGGACAACCGCTGAAAACAATAGAGGGATTACCAGTATCTTCTCACCATTTTGGATGTGGTGACCCGATTCCCAGAGACCATTCTCCGGAACAACTATCTCTGCCAAGGTAGTTGTGGAGGGGCTAACCCAATTCTTTACCCGATATGGGCTGCCTGCTGAGATCCAGATGGACCAGGGTAAACATTTTATGTCTTATCTTTTTGAAACGGTCATGGGTAATCTGGACATAACCCAAATAAAGTCCAAGGCTTACCAACCACAGTCACAAGGGGCTTTGGAGCAGTACCACCAGACCCTAAAAAACAATGATCAGGCCATACTGCTATGAGAAACCCCATGACTGGGACAGAGGGCTGGGATTTCTCCTGTTGCCTATCGGGGACTTAACCAATGATTCCACTGGCTCTCGTCTCTTTGAATTAGTTTTTGGACACGAGGTGAGAGGTTCTCTTAAACTAATCAAGGAGAAGTTTTTGGGACAGAGGAACGAGTCTTCCGTGTTAGACTACATTTCCATGCTCTGGGAGCGACTCAGGGGAGCCTGTGCAATGGCTCAGGAACACCTAAAGATCTCCCAGGCAGCTGTGAAAATGTAAACATAAAGAAATGTCAAGGTTAGAACATTTCAGCCAAGAGACCATGTATTGTTACTACTCCCAATGCAGGGGGAATCCCTGAAATCCCGGTTCAGTGGTCCATATCGAGTGGCAAAAGGAATAGCCAGGTAAATTATTTAATTGACACCCCAGACCAAAGGAAAAAAAAGTAAAGGCTGTGGAGGGGACAGACAACTACAGATCTGTCAGACGGTCAGGAGGGAAGGATTGAAAAGAATCGTGAGGACAGGTTAGAGGAGGGCCAGGAGGAATACCAACTGGAATTTCCGATTCTCCGATTAGTCAACCCTGAAATGTTAGATAAATGCATCCCCACACTCTCCTCCTTAAATACAGGTCCAAGAGGCACCCTAAAAAGGCTGCGAACAGCATTTACATAAACATGCAAGGACAAGGAAAGTTCCCAAAAATGCATGCCAATGGTGAGTGAGATGCCTTACTTAGTCGAAGTGCCGCAGGAGAATGCAGTGAAAGCTGGACAGACATCTGCGAGCACTAATATCCCAGAGGATAAAGGGCAGATTAGAAAAAAAGATCCTCCCCATAGTAAAGGGAAAAGTGAAGGGAAAATACCCTCAAGTAACCAGCACTTGTGTACCTCACCAGAAAGCTAAAAGTGAGCTCAGTGTGGATATACCCACTGAAGAACCCAATGATCAGATCCCAAACCCAAATCTAATCAAACCCAACAATTTCAAAGCAGAACACAGTAAGAACAAAGGCCCAGAGGAAATCTCAGCCACCTCACAGGGGTGAAAGAAACATGTTATTACTCACTGTCGGTTTAGGGAGAAAGATTATCAAGGTGCAGGAACCTGAATGGTTAAAGCTTCATTGCAGGAGAGATAAAAAAATATATAGTAGCTGTTGATGCATTGTCCAGGGTCGAAACCGACACATAACCATCCCAGAAAAAAAACTCCAACACAATTAAATCAGCACAACTGTAACAGAACATCTCAGCTGCAGTAATTCTAAGATTAATGTGTGAATTTGAGAAGTGATTATTGGGAATAAATGTGTGTTTCCGTCTATTTCTTCCTACAATTCTGCAATGAAATGCTCCTATTATCACATTTGCAGTGTCAAGATAACAAAATATGCCAAATGAGCAATTTTAATTCATAGATTGGAAACTTTCACTAAACATTTAATGGAAAAATCCGACAGTTAAACTTGAAAAAACAGGCAGCCAAGATGGCCACCGCAATTGGCATCTGAAATACTTTTTCACATTCCAAGGCCTACAACAGGAGACACGTCTGATGGGCCTGGACCCAAATCACTGGCTTGTTCTAGAGATTGAATGACCTAAGCTTACAATCATTGACATGGCATACAAGGCCACCCTGACACACTGACTTTGAAAGAGCAAACTCCTCCAAGTGTAAATACTGGTATCCTGAACCCTGGGGAGATAGAATTTTCCAACCTTGAATCTCATTATAAGTGTCTAGAGAATACAGTGAGGCAGTCATGAGACCTTCTGCCCATCTCTGTGAAAGCTGTTAGTTTCTGCTGGACAAAGACAGACAAGCCAGTGGTTCAAATTGTGCAGAAGCAGAAGGGTTGTGTCCCTTCTCTCTCTTCAGATAACATCACAAGTTTGAAAACCACATCCGACTGTGGTCCCTCGAAGTCTATATATTACTACAGACAGAGACATCAGGGAAAGGAAGACACCGACAAGTCTGCCTCCAAGAAATCCCTGAGCCATGTGGGCCAGCCACAAAGGACACTTCAAATAGCCAAAGACTTCAAGAATACAACTTCAGCCAGAAGACCTCCGAATCGTCCAACCTCACAGAATGAGTATTTTATTTTTATATTTATTCTGGACTCCAATCCACAAAAAAATTTACTTCTCACACTGTAATCTATTTCTGTGTGATTCTCGTGTGGATGTTTTTTTATTGTTAAGTATAATAAACTCACCTCTTTCGTGTTTCAACTTTCTAAACTCCTCTCAACTTTCTGTAGTATTGAGTTCTCAGTGTCGGATATATGCTTCCCTTTTCTGTCTTATCTTACCATATAGGATCCTTGACATCCATGGGATTCTGGATTTGGCCGCCTCACTCTTTTCCTTTGTGGGAACATGTTTACCCTGAACCTCTTGAATCTCCACTTTGAATGCCTCCCAGTGCTCTGAGACTGATTTACCTTCAAGTCGCTGTTTCCAGTCCACTTTTGCTCCGCGGTTTAGTAAAATTGGCCTTGCCCCAATTAGAACTCTAACTCGTATTCTATGTCTGTACGTTTCCATAGTTATGTTATAACTGACTGAATTATGATCACTCCCACCAAAATGCTCTCCCCTGACAATCCATCCACCTGCCCATCGTCATTTCCTAAAACAAAGTCTAAAACTGCACCCTTTCCTGTTGGACTTTCTGCATGCTGGACAAAAATGTTGTCCTGAATGCACCTCAATTCTTTTCATACTAAAACTATCCTCGTTAACATCGGGGTGATTCATATACCCTACTATTACTGCCCTACTGTTCTTGCACTGCTCAGAGACTTGCCTACTTATCTGCTCCTCTATCTCCCTCTGACTATTTGGCTGTCGAGATCACACGCCCAGCAGTGGTTCCTTAGCTCAATCCATATGGCCTCACTTGATGAACCTTCCAACATATCATCCCTCCTCACAGCTGCAAAAGATTCCTTGACCAGAATTGCCAATCCCCTCCTTTCTTAACCCCCTCCCTATTGTGTCTGAAAACCCGGTAACCAGGAACGTTGAGTTGCCATTCCTGTCCCACCTTAAGCCATGTTTCTGTAATAACTATGATATCATACTGCCACATGTCTATCTTTGCCCTCCGCTCATCTGCTTTATTTGCAGAACTCCATACATTGAAACAGATACCCTTGAGCACTGCCAAACCTTTTTTTCATTTTCTCACCCTCATTTCCTCTGTCTTCCAGACTCATCCATTAATTTGCCACCTTCCATTTTCATTTCTGATTTTGTCCCAGTTGAGTCTACCCTCAGGTCCCCCACCTCCCTGCTAAACTAGTTTAAACCCTCCCCAACAGCACTAGCAAAACGTTCCGCAAGGAGCCCAGTCCTGGCTCTGTTCACGTGCAACCCGTCCGGCCTGTAAAGGTCCCATCTCCCCCAGAGCCGGTCCCAGTATCCCAGGAATATGAATCCCTCCCTCCTGCATCATCTTTCCAGCAACACATTCGTCTGCCTTATCTTTCTATTTCTATACTAAGTTGCACCTGGCACTGGGAGTAATCTGGAGAATTCTACTTTTTGACTATGTTTGAGGTCCTGCTTGCTAATTTCTTCCCTCGCTCCCTAAATTCTGACTGCAAGACCACATCCCTCTTTCTACCTATGTCGTTGGTTCCCATGTGGACTACGACTTCTGGCTGTTCCCCTCCTCATTCAAGATGCTCTGCAGTCGCTGAGTGACATCCTTGACCCTGGCACCTGGGAGACAACACACCATCCTGGATTCACGTCTGTGGCCACAGAAACGCCAGTCTGTTCCCCTGACTATTGACTCACCTATCACTATGGCTCTTCCAGTCATCCCTGTATCCCGCTCTGCAGCTTAGCCACCCGTGGTGCCATGGACTTGCTGTGGCTGCACTCCCCAGGTGAAGCATCACTTTCCTCAGTATTCAGAACTGAATACCTGTTGGAGAGTAAGATGCACTCAGGGGTCTCCCCCACTACCTGCCTGATAGTTTTTGACTGCCTGCTGATCACCCATTCCCTCTCTCCCTGCATGCTCTTCAGCAGTGTGGTGACCACATCTATGAACATGCTAAAGCTGAATAAACTGGTATATGAGAAGGAAGAACGTGCAGGGTTCCGGGAAGAAGGCAGGGAATGGGATTAGGTGAATTGTGCATTCGGAGAGCCGGTGCAGACACGACTGGCTGAATAGTTCCGTCTGTGCTGTAATAACACTGCAATGGGGAATCTCAGATGGGTGTAATGGTGGAGAATGGGGGATCCATGGCGGGAAAGAGAAGTTGTCCTGTGGGAACCGGAATCTTAGCAGGGACTCTCCGACAACCTGTCCGGCTGGAAGGCATACAGGAAATATCCTCCCTGCCTCCTCCTCAGGTAGCCTCCGGATTCCTGGTGCCAATGCCTGTGTCCTCATGATGGTGATGATATGAAGGGTGCAGCAGAACACCATGAACTTGGACACCTGCTTCAGTGTGTACTGGAGGACTCCACCCGAGCGGTTCAGACATCGGAAGCATTGCTTCATCACACCGATGGTCTGTTCCACCATGTTCCTGGCGATTCCATTGCTCACATTGTACACATGGTAATTTTGTGAGGTTGGTTGGTGTGGGATGTGTTTTGGGGGTGTAGAAACATGAGCTGTGTCTAGAGGAGTTTCCTTTGCCTCTGAGAAGCCGCATTCTGGTTCTGCAAGGAGCCCCGGAGTATTGGGACCGGCTGACTGCTTTAGAATGAAGGTATCCTTGCTGCTGCCAGGATAGTGGACATTCACCAACATGATGTACTGGGCATGCTCACACACCAACTGTACATTAATGGAGTGTGAGTGCTTCCAGTTCCTGTACCTCTCCCCGTTGACATGGGGGCCCCGCAGAGCTACCTACACCATTAGGAATCCCGCTATCCTGACAAAGCCACGGGATCACTCATCCTGCTTCTCCCTGCTGAGGAAGAAAATGATGACATAGATGGTTACCCTCACCTCCCAGAATTATCAATGGACAACACACAGGCCTCGCAACTACTGTTCAGTTAGTTTAACATCATTGGTGAGTCAGGTTTTAGAAGCAATAATCAGGGAAAAATCAACACACACTTGGAGAGGTTTGAGTTATTTAAGGATTGTCAGCACGGATTTCTAAAAAGGCAGATCATGCTTGACTGAACGAATTGAATTTATTTCGATGATCTGAGAAGGTTGATGAAGGGAATTTGGTGGATGTTGTATGCATGGATTTTATGAAATTGTTTGATGAACAACCACACAAAAGCTTGGTTAATAAAATTGAATCTCAGGAATAGCATCCATTTGGATCAAAAATTGTCCAAATGACAGAAAAAAGAGAAATGTGTTAAATGGTTGTTTTTCAGACTGGAGGATGGTAGACAGTGATGTTTCCCAATGGTCAGTGCGAGGAATACTGTGCTTTTTTTTTGCTACATATAAATGACATGGATCTTGGAATACAGAGAATAATTTGCATTTTTTCTGATGATTGCAATCTTGGAAGATGTCACAAACCACCTGCAACATGATATAGATCGGCTAGCAGAATGGACAGAGAAGTGGCAGGTAGAACTTAATAAAGAGGAGTGTGATGTGGTTTATTTTGTCAGTTGGAAAAGGAAGGCAATATAGACTTAATGACACAGTTCTAATGATTGTGCAGGAACACAGGGACCTGGGGCTCCATATGTATTGATCTTTGAAGGTGCCAGGACATATTAGGAGGGTGTTTAGCAAATCATATCAGATATTGGGATTCATCATTAGAGGCAAAGATACAAAATAAGGGAAGTTATGCGGAACCTTCATAAAGCTTTGGTTAGACACCAACTCGAGAACTGTGTACAGTTCTGGTCACCACACTGCAGGAAGGATGTGAAAGTCCCTGAGAGGGTGCAGAGGAGATTTACCAGAATGATTCCAGGGATGGGAGTTTAGTTACAAAGTGAGTATGGAGAAGATGGAGTTGTTCTCCTGGTGTAAAGGAGATTGAGAGAGATTTGATAGAGGTGTACATGATTATGATAGACTTAGATAAGATAGACAAGGAAAAGCTGTTCCCATTAACTGATGAAACACAGACTAGGGGACACAGATGAAAGGTTTCGGGTAAGAGATACAGGGGGAATATGAGGAAGAACCTTTTTACACAGTGGATGGTAATGAGCTGGAACTCACTGCCCATGAGGGTGGTGGAAGCTGAGACAATCAATGATTTCAAAAGGAAACTGGATGGACACCTGAAGGGAATGAACTTGCAGGGATACGGGAATTGAGCGGGGAAGTGGAACAGACTGGATTGTACCAAAAAGAGCTGGCATGCAGAGGCTGAATGGCCTCCTTCTGTGTTGTAAATGACTATTGATTTCTACCACTCTCTGTTGGATATGTCTCCTGCTCCTGCCTGGAACGATCCAGATACATAGACGTTCAATGAAACTGTGACCTTAACGGCCACTGACAACTCCGTCCTAACCCTGGTGTGAGGCTCCAGGTTGTGTTACAGGAAGTGACACAGCTCTGTGACCACCTCCTTATTGAATCAGAGTCATCTCACACACTGCTCCTGGGATAGGTGCAGGTAGGAAAAGTGCTCTTGGAAAACCCGGGGTGGGTAGTGCACAGCCCCCTCCTCCTCCCTCTTTACAGAGCTTCCCCTCTCTGCAGCCTCTGCTCCATTTGTTGGTCATGTGACAGACCCAGTTTCACTGCAACTACAGTCCCCATACCTCGTACAGAGTTGGGTCACCAAATCTACTGTCCTCCCTGCATGTCTGCAGCAGCTCACAACACAACCTCCAGAAAACCATGCACAGCACCTCCACTAACTTTACAATAGCAGAAGTAAGTCAAAAGCCCCTCACCTGTCAGTTGGATGCCTGGTCCTTTCAAATTCATCCTTTGAATGTATGTTCAACTGAGAGTTCAACTGAGCGGTCATTGGACATGCACTGACCAAGTTTCAAAGAAGTACATCAAAGCTGCTGCTATGGTACATTGACATCACTTTCAAATCCACCCTCAAAGGAACAACACATACAAGGTACAATTGAGCTAGAGCCCTGCCCAGCTTGGGACAGTGTGCAGGCCACAGTAGAAGTGTCCGGCTGTGAAGACCACGCTAACAGCACATAGATGATACGACTGGGCTGGAGCCCCGCCCAGCATGGGATATTGTGCAGACCGCACTGGAAGTGGCCGGCTGTGCGATTCACATCTCTTTATGAATCCCAGCTTCTGTACCGACAGCAGCAGTTTTGCTGCAGAGTCTATAATCCTGGCTCGGGACACATACAGAGGGAAATAAATTCACTTTACAAGGAGAACAGAAAAAAGAGTGAAGTCGAAAGATTTGCAGGTTATGTGAAATGGACAGGGGAATGTGAATAAATGGAGGGGTGATGCCATGGAGAGATTCAAACACACGAATGAGAATATTAAAATTAAGGTGCTGCCAGACCGGGAGCCAATGGAGGTCAGTGAGCACAGGGGTGATTGGTGATCGGGATTTGGTGTGAGATCGGATGCAGGCAGCAGAGTTCTGGATGGGCTGTGGTTTATGGAGGTTTATAACTGGGAAGGGTGACCAAGATGGAATTGGAATAGTCAACTGTGTATTTAACTGTGATGTGGATGAGGGTTTACGCAGTAGAGAGGCTGAGGCAGAGGTGGAGATGGGTGATATCACAGAGATGGTTTTCAGCAGGGTTGGTGATGGAAAGAATATGGAGATGAACTCAGCTCAGGTTTAAATATAACACAGAAGTTGTAAACTGTCTGGTTCAAGCTCAGATATTGGGCAGGGTGGAGTATGTGCTTCCCAGATAGGGGATGGAATTTGTGATGGAGACCAATGACACTGGCTTCAGTCTTCCCAAAATTTACATTACAGAACAGTATTTCAGTGAAACAGTGTTTACAGATCTCCTGGCCTGAAATAGAGACAGCAACAGCAGCAAAGATGAGAGAGTAAATGACAAGAACTGTAATACAGTTCACAATGGTTTGTTGAGCTAATAGCTGGAGATATTCACCAGGCATACAACGGCAACAAGAAGGGCAGAGTAAATTACAGGAGCAGTAATGCAGTCAAACATGGTTTAAAGAATTAATAGCTAGATAGAGAGACTTACCAGGGACACCAATAATAGCCAGGATGGGATAGTAAATGTATTGAATAATCTTCAGTGCGAGCTGGATGCGAGTGTTAATTGAGTACCGATCATAATATGTAGAAAGATAGTAAAGATCCGAGGATAAACTCCTGGCCATTGTTGTAACATTCCCATCTATTGTTCTCAGATTCTGACCCATTGTTGTAACATTCCAGTCTTTTGCTCTCAGATTCTGATCTATCCTCTCTCTATCTCTCTGGAGCAGCTGATCTCTGAAAGTGCCGGGGCTGATGTTCCCACTGACACTATGGAATAACACATTGAAAGAATCCCCTTATTAATAGGAGATGGAAAACGTCCAGTGACACAATTAGGGTCCATGGAGACTGACATTAATTACAGTCACGGAACAAACAGATTCAGTTAACCCTTTTCAATCCAACACTTTAGTACCACAATAAAGTTGAATATTTATCCAGTTTGGATGGGATGTATGGGGGTTGCTGAGGGAAGCAATGGTGGAAATAGCCGAGGCACTGGCCAGAATCTTCTAATCCCCCTTGAATATGGGCGTGATGAGAGGTTTCCACAGGCTCACCACTCTTTGGGTGAAGAAACGTCTCCTCATCTCAGTCCTGAAGGTTTTACCCCATATCCTTAGACTATAACCGTGGTTCGAGAGTCCCCCACCATCGGGAACATCCTTCCTGCATCTACCCTGTCAAGTCATGTTGGAATGTTATAGGTTTCGATGAGATCCCTCCTCACTCTTCTGAATTCCAGTGAATATAGTCCTAACCGACTCAATCTCTCCTCCTACGACAGTCCTACCACCCCAGGAATCAGTCTGGTAAAACTCTACTGCACTCCCTCTATAGCAAGAACATTCCAAGTGTGGCCTCACAAAGGCTCTGTATAATTGCAGCAAAACATCCCTACTCCTGTACTCGAATCCTGTCGCTATGAAGGCCAACATACATTCTCCTTTTTCTCCCGCCTGTTGCACCTGCATGCTCACCTTCAGTGACTGGTGTACGAGAACACCCAGGTCTCGCTGCGTATTCCCCTCTCTCAGTTTATAGCCGTTCAGATAATAATCTGCCTTCCTGTTTTTGCTAGTAAAGTGGATAACTTCACATTTATCCACATTATACTGCATCTGCCGTGCATTTGCCCACTCACTCAACTTGCCCAAATCACCCTGAAGCCTCTCTGCATCCTCCTCACAACTCACCCTCGCAGTCAATTTAGTATCATCTGCAAATTTGGAGATATTACATTTAGTTTCCTCATCTAAATCATTAATATATATTGTGAATAGTTGGGGTCCTAGCTCCGATCCCTGCGGTACCCCACTAATCACTGTCTGACATTGAGAAAAAGATCCGTATGTTCCAATGCTTTGTTTCCTGTCTGCCAACCAATTTTCTATCCGTCGCAATATACTACCCCCAGTCTCGTCCACTTTAATTTTACATGCTAATCCCTTACGTGGAACTTTGTCGAGAGCCTTCTGAAAGTGCAAATAAACCACACCCACTGGCTCCCCCACATCAACTCTACTGGTTACATCCTCGAAGAATTCGAGCAGATTTATCAAGCATGATTTCCCTTTCATAAATCCACGCTGACTCTTCCCGATTCTCCTGTTCTCTAAGTGCTCTGCTGCAAAATATTTAATAATGGACTCCAGGATTTTCCCCACGACCGATGTCAGGCTGAATGGTATATAATTCCCTGCTTTCTCTCTACCTCCCATTTTTAATAGTGGGGTAACATTAGCTACCTTCCAATCTGTAGGAACTGTTCCAGAGTCCATAGAATCTTGGAGGATGACCACCAATGCATCTGCTATTTCTAGGGCCACAACCTTAAGTACTCTGGCATGTAGATTACCAGGCCCTGGGGATTTATCGGCCTTCAATACCATCTCCATCCCCAACACCATTTCTCCACTAATACTGATTTCTTTCAGTTCCTCTCTCTCACTAAACCCTGTATTCACCAACATTTCTGGTATGATATTTGTGTCCTCCTTTGTGAAGACAGAACTAAAGTTTGCATTTAGTTGGTCAGCCATTTCTTTGTTTCTCAGAATACATTCCCCTGTTTCTGACTGTAACGGACCTACATTTGTCTTCGCCAATATTTTCCGCTTCACATACTTTTACAGTCAGTTTTTATGTTCCCCGTAAGCTTACTCTCATACTCCATTTTCCCCTTCTCAATCAATCCCTTGGTGCTCCTTTGCTGAGTTTTAAACTGCTCCCAATCCTCAGGTCTGTTGTTTTTTTATGGAAAATTTATATGCCTCATCCTTGGATCTAATGCTATCTCTAATTCTCCTTGTAAGCCATGATTTGGCTCCCTTTTTCGTTTTACTTTTGCGCCAGACAGGGATAAACAATTGTTGCAGTTTATCCATGTCCTCTTTGAATGTTTGCCATTGCCTATCCAGGGTCATCTCTTTAAGTAACGTTTCCCAATGTATCATCGACACCTCATGCCTCATACCTTCGTAGCTTACATTATTAAGATTCACGACCCTAATCTCAGAATCAACTAGGTCACTCTCCATCATGATGAAGAATTTTATCATATTATGGTCGTTCATCCCCAAGGGATGTGGCACAACTAGATTTTCAATTATTCCTCTCTCATTGCACAATAACCAGTCTAGCATGGCCTGTTCTCCAGTTGGTGCCTCAAAGAATTGGTGCTTAAAACCATTCCGTATATTCTCCAGGAATTCCTCCACAATGTATTGTGACCAATTTGATTTGCCCAATCTATATGCAGATTCAAGAAACCCATAATTACAGATGTTCCTTTATCGCATGCGTCTCTAATTTCCTGTTCAATGCCATTCCCAAATTCAGCACTACAGGCTGGGGGTCTATATGCAACCCCCACCATGGTTTTTTGCCCCTTCGTGTTTGTCAACTCTACCCATACATATTCGACATCGTCAGATCTAATATCCTGCCTCACTATTGCGTTCATTTCCTCTTTAACCAGCATGCAACTCCACCAAGGGTGGAGATCGGGCGTTTTACTGATGGTGTGAATATTTGGTAGGAAACTCATCTCAAGGCATCTCAAGGTTAACTATGTAACCGAGTATGTGAACAGTTTCGGTTAGTCTCAAACATTTACAAAGGAGAGGAATGAAGTGTGTAACAAGGAAATGTTTGGAGCAGAGACAGAAAACAATGACTTCAATCTTCTCAATATTTAATTGGAATTGCAGATGTGTGAGGTAATACATCTTGAAAGGATGAATGAGGAGAGACAATACAAGTTAAATGGTGTAACTATAAAGCAGGTGAAATAACAGAGACACTTGGGGTGTTTGTACACAAATCTTTGAAGGTGGCAGGAAAGTTTAACTAGACAGTTAATAAATATATGGGATCCTAGGGTTTATAAATAGAGGCAAAAAGAACAAAAGCAAGGACATTATGTGAAACATATATAAAATACTAGTTCAGCTGCACCTGGAGTCTTGTGTCGAATACTGGGAACCACACTTTAAAAAGGACATGAAGCCTTCAGAGAGGGCACTAGAATTTGTCCAGGCATGAGAGATTACAGTTGTGCAGCTGGGGTTGTTCTGCTTAGAGCAGGAAACTTTCAGAGGATATTTGACTGAGGTGTTTAACATTAGGAAGGGTTCAGATAAATTAAATAAAGAGAAACTGTTTCCACTTTCCAAGGGGCCGTTAACCAGAGACACAGATTTAAGGCGATTGATAAAAGAAGCAGATATGAGGATTTTTGTTTCTGAGTGGTTTGGATTTGGGAGGCACTGTCTGATAGGCTGATGGATACAGATTCAATAATAGATCCCAAAAGGGAATTGGATAAATATCCGAAGCAGAAAGAAATTCAAGAATATAGTGAAAGAGTCAGGGAGTTGGACTAACTGGATTGCTCTTTGAAAGGGTCAGCACAGACTTGATGGGCCGAATGGCCTCATTCAGTCTAATCTATTCTATGATTCTATGATTGCTCCTGCCTGTACTTTCACAATATTCCGATCCTTTCAACATGCGTTTGAGAAAGTACCGCATAACAACGACACAGGTAGGAAGAGAGATGGGGATTAAAGACAGAAATTCAGGGAGCTAGGGTGGAAGCTGAGAGCGAGAACAAACAGAGTTGTTATCTCTGGGTTGTTGCCGGTGCCACGTGATAGTGAAGCGAGGAATAGGGAGAGAGAGGAGTTGAACACGTGGCTGCAGGGATGGTGTAGGAGGGAGGGTTTTGGTTTCCTGGATAGTTGGGGTTTTTCTGGAGTAGGTGGGACCTCTACAAACAGGATGGTCTTCACCTGAACCAGAGGGGTACCAATATCCTGGGGGGGAGATTTGCGAGTGCTCTTCGGGGAGGGGGGGTTTAAACTAATTCAGCAGGGGAATGGGAACCTACATTGTAGTTCCAGTGTACAGGATGTTGAGAGTAGTGAGGTCAGGGATAAAGTGACCAGGACGCAAGAGGGCACTGGCAAGTAAGAACCTGGTTTAAAGTGTGTCTAGTTCAACGCCAGGAGCATCCGGAATAAGGTGGGTGAGCTTGCAGCATGGGTTGGTACCTGGGATCTCGATGTAGTGGCCATTTCGGAGACATGGGTAGAGCAGGGGCAGGAATGGATGTTGCAGGTTCCGGGATTTTGATGTTTCAGGAAGAACAGAGAAGATGGTAAAAGAGGCGGGGGGGGGGGGGGGGGGTTGGGGGTGGCATTGCTAATCAAGGAGAGTATTACAGCGGCAGAAAGGACGTTTGAGGACTCGTCTACAGAGGTAGTATGGGCCGAGGTTAGAAACAGGAGAGAGGTCACCCTGTTGGGAATCTTCCATAGACCTCCCAATAGTTCAAGAGATGTAGAGGAAAGGATAGCGAAGATGATTCTCGACAGGGACGAGAGTAACAGGGTAGTGGTTATGGGGGACTTTAACTTTCCAAATATTGACTGGAAATACTATATTTCGAGTACTTTAGATGGGTCAGTTTTTGTCCAGTGTGTGCAGGAGGGATTTCTGACACAGCATGTAGACAGGCCAACCAGGGGCGATGCCACATTGGATTTGGTACTGGGTAATGAACCCGGCCAGGTGTTCGATTTAGATGTAGGTGAGCACTTTGGTGATAGTGATCACAATTCGGTTAGGTTTACCTTAGCGATGGGCAGGGACAGGTATATACCGCAGGGCAAGAATTATAGCTGGGGGAAAGGAAATTATGATGCGATTAGGCAAGATTTAGGATGTGCAGGATGGGGAAGGAAACTGCAGGGGATGGGCACAATAAAAATGTGGAGCTTATTCAAGGAGCAGCTACTGCGTGTCCTTGATGAGTATGTACCTGTCAGGCAGGGAGGAAGTTGTCGAGCGAGGGAGCCGTGGTTTAATAAAGCAGTTGAAGCGCTTGTCAAAAGGAAGAAGAAGGCTTATGTTAGGATGAGGCGTGAAGGCTCAGTTAGGGCGCTTGAGAGTTACAAGCGAGCCAGGAAGGATCTAAAGGGAGAGCTAAGAAGAGCAAGGAGAGGACACGAGAAGTCATTGGCGGATAGGATCAGGGAAAACCCTAAGGCTTTCTATAGGTATATCAGGAATACACGAATGATAAGAGTTAGAACAGGGCCAATCAAGGATAGTAGTGGGAAGTTGTGTATGGAATCAGAGGAGATAGGGGAAGCGTTAAATGAATATTTTTCGTCAGTATTTACAGTAGAGAAAGAAAATGTTGTCGAGGAGAATACGGAGATTCAGACTACTAGGCTAGATGGGTTTGAGGTTCACAAGGAGGAGGTGTTAGCAATTTTGGAAAGTGTGAAAATAGATAAGTCCCCTGGGCCAGATGGGATTTATCCTAGAATTCTCTGGGAAGCCAGGGAGGAGATTGCAGAGCCTTTGTCCTTGATCTTTATGTCGTCATTGTCGACAGGATTAGTGCCGGAAGACTGGAGGATAGCAAATGTTGTCCCCTTGTTCAAGACGGGGAGTAGAGACAGCCCTGGTAATTATAGACCTGTGAGCCTTACTTCGGTTGTGGATAAAATGTTGGAAAAGGTTAGAAGAGACAGGATTTATAATCATCTTGAAAAGAATAAGTTCATTAGCGATAGTCAGCACGGTTTTGTGAAGGGTAGGTCGTGCCTCACAAACCTTATTGAGTTTTTCGAAAAGGCGACCAAACAGGTGGATGAGGGTAAAGCAGTGGAGGTGGTGTATATGGATTTCAGTAAGGCGTTTGATAAGGTTCCCCACGGTAGGCTATTGCAGAAAATACAGAAGTATGGGGTTGAAGGTGATTTAGAGCTTTGGATCAGAAATTGGCTAGCTGAAAGAAGACAGAGGGTGGTGGTTGATGGCAAATGTTCATCCTGGAGTTTAGTTACTAGTGGTGTACCGCAAGGATCTGTTTTCGGGCCACTGCTGTTTGTCATTTTTATAAATGACCTGGATGAGGGTGTAGAAGGGTGGGTTAGTAAATTTGCGGATGACACGTAGGTCGGTAGAGTTGTGGATAGTGCCGAAGGATGTTGTAGGGTACAGAGGGACATAGATAGGCTGCAGAGCTGGGCTGAGAGATGGCAAATGGAGTTTAATGCGGAAACGTGTGAGGTGATTCATTTTGGAAGGAGTAACCGGAATGCAGAGTACTGGGCTAATGGGAAGATTCTTGGTAATGCAGATGAACAGAGAGATCTTGGTGTCCAGGGACATAGATCCCTGAAAGCTGCTACCCATGTTAATAGGGCTGTTAAGAAGGCATATGGTGTGTTAGCTTTTATTAATAGGGGGATCGAGTTTCTGAGCCACGAGGTCATGCTGCAGCTGTACAAAACTCTGGTGAGGCCGCACCTGGAGTATTGCGTGCAGTTCTGGTCACCACATTATAGGAAGGATGTGGAAGCTTTGGAAAGGGTGCAGAGGAGATTTACTAGGATGTTGCCTGGTATGGAGGGAAGGTCTTACGAGGAAAGGCTGAGGGACTTGAGGGTGTTTTCGTTGGAGAGAAGGAGGAGGAGAGGTGACTTAATAGAGACATATAAGATAATCAGAGGGTTAGATAGGGTGGATAGTGAGAGTCTTTTTCCTCGGATGGTGATGGCAAACACGAGGGGACATAGCTTTAAGTTGAGGGGTGATAGATAGAGGACAGATGTTAGAGGTAGTTTCTTTACTCAGAGAATAGTTGGGGCGTGGAACGCCCTGCCTGCAACAGTAGTAGACTCGCCAACTTTAAGGGCATTTAAATGGTCATTGGATAGACATATGGATGAAAATGGGATAGTGTAGGTCAGATGGTTTCACAGGTCGGCGTAACATCGAGGGCTGAAGGGCCTGTACTGCGCTGTAATGTTCTAATTCTATTTCTAATAACAGCCATGTTTCCAATTTAGAAACACATGAGATTAAAGGACCAATATCAGCCGTGACTCAGTTTGTATCTCTCTCCCCTTTCAGTCACAAGCTTCTAGGATCAAGTGTCACTGCAGGACTTGATCACAAGAATCAATGCTGACATTGCAGTGCAGTACTGAGGGTGTGTTGCACTGTCAGAGGTGCAGTCTATCGAATGAAACTTTAAACCAAGTTGCAGTCTGTCCTCTCAGGTGGATGTTAAAGATCCCACCGCACTATGTAGAAGCAGAGCAAGGGAATTATTCCCGTTGTCCTGGTCAATATTTCTCCTTCAATCAACATCACAAAAACTGATCTGATCATCATCACATTGCTGCTTGTGGGATCTTGCTGTTCAGAAATTGTCTGCCCTGTTTCCTACATTACAAGTGTGACTACACTTTAGAAAGTCCTCATTTGTTGTAAATCACTTTGGGACATGCAGTCGTCATTCAAGGCGCTGTATCAATGAAAGTCTTTTATTTTCAATGGCAGCATGCAGGAAATTAGCTCAGTGACAGAAAGGAGAGAGTAGTGGAGAATGGTTATTGTTCAGTCTGGAGGGAAGTACACAGTGGGGTTCCCCACGGTCACTGTTGGGATCACTGTTGCTGTATGTTAATGCAATGGGCTTGTGTACAGAGGGGATAATGTCAAAGTTTCCAGATGACAGAAAAGTTGGAAATGTTAATACACAGTGAGAAGGATAGTAACAGACTTCAGGATGATGGAGACTGACTGGTGAAATGGGAAGGAACATGGCAGATGTAATTTAAGTGATATGTTTTTGCAGGAAGCGTAAGGGAAGGCAATATAAACAAATGGGTATTGTTTAAATGAGGAGACAGGAACAGAACAACTTGGAGTGTATTTACACAGATCTTTGAAGGTCGCACGAAAAGTTGAGAATATTATTCACCGATGTTCAAACTTATGACAGAGGCCAGGTAGAAAATTCTATTGAGAACCAAGCTGAATATAGAGGGTCCAGAGGGGAAGTGAAAAAGCAAATAACAGAAGCAAAGAGAGAGCATGAAAAGAGACTGGCAGCTAGCATTAAAGAAAATTCCAATTTTTTATGCAAACATATAAATCGTAAAAAGGGTAGTAAAAGGAGGAATGAGGCTGACTCAGCACCAGAAATGGGATTTACACATGGAGGCAGAGGGCATAGCTGAGGTACTAAATAAATACTTTGCATCTGTCTTTAACAAGGAAGATGATATGGAATCCTTTCCTTTATTGGTCGAGGTATAGAATATAAGAGTAGGGAGGTTATGCTGGAACAGTAATACTCATTGCTGAGGCCACATCTTGAGTACTGTGTGCAGTTCTGGTAACCTCATTACAGAAAGGATGCAATTGCACTGGAGAGGGTACACAGGAGATTTATGAGGATGTTGCCAGGACTGGAAAAGTGCAGCTATGAGGAAAGATTGGGGAAGCTGAGCTTGTTCTCCTTGGAACAGAGAAGGCTGAGGGGAAATCTGATTGAAATGTACAAAATGTTGAGGGGCCTGGTTAGAGTGGAGGTGAAGGGTCTATTCCCCTTAGCAAAGAGGTCAGTGACAAGGGGGCATAGATTTAAAGTGATTGGTAGGAAGATTATAAGTGAGCTGCGAATTTTATTTTTCACCCAGCGGGTGGTGGGAGTCTGGAACTCACTGTCCGAAAGGGTAGTTGAGGCAGAAACGCACAACTCATTCAAAAGGTGTCTGGATAGGCACCTCAAGTGCTGTAATCAATCAAATGCTGGAAGTTAGGATCGGAATGGATGGATCGTTTTACAGACAGCATAGACACGATGGGCCAAGTGGTCTCTCTCTGTGCCATAAACTTTCTATGGTTCTAAGATGCAACCCAGGCAATATTGAAAGAGGAGGTAAGTCAGACACTAGTGGGGTTTAAAATTGATAAAGAGGAAGTATTAGATAGGCTGTCTGGACTTAAAGTGGACAAGGCACCAGGACCAGATGGGATGTATCCAAGGATACTGAGGGAAGTGAGGGTGGAAATCACAGAGGCACTGGACATAATTTTTCAGTCTTCCTTGGACTCGGGGTGATGCCAGAGGACTGGAGAATTGTAAACGTAACACCCTTGATCAAAAAAGGGTGTAAAGATCAACCCAGCAACAACAGACCAGTCAGTTTAACTACAGTGGTGGGAAAACTTCTAGAAAAAATAATTTTGGGCAAAATCAATAATCATATGGACATATGCGAGTTAATTAAGCAAGCCAGCATGGATTTCTTAAGGGAAAATCATGTTTAACTAACTTGATGGAGTTTTTTGAAGTGGTAACAGAGAGAGTTGATAAGGGTAATGCTGTTGATGTGGTAAACATGGATTTTCATATAACAGTCTATTCAGTTTCAATGGAAACTGCCTCCACCACACTCAGGCAGTGCATTCCAGACATTTAACCACTCACTGCGTGCAAAAACATTTTAACACAGTGCCACACAACAGACCTGTGAGCAAACTTGCAGCTCATGGAATAAAAGGGACGAGGGTTGCAACATGGATACTAAATTAGCTGAGTGACAGGAAACAAAGAGTAGTGGTTAATAGATGTGTTTCAGGCTGGAGGAAGGTTTGTGGTGGAGTTCCCCAGGGATCAGTGTTCGGATCCTTTGTTTTCCTGATATATATTAATGACCTAGACCTTGGTGTACAGGCAACAATTTCAAAGTTTACAGATGATATGAAACTGGAAGCATTGTGAACTGTGAGGAGGATAGTGAAGAACTTCAAAAGGACATTGAAATGTTGCTGGAATGGGCAGACAGGTGGCAGATGAAGTTCAATGCAGAGAAACGTGAAGTGATTCATTTTGGTAGGAAGAACATGGAGAGACAATGTAAAATAAAGGTTACAATTCTAAAGGGGGTGAAGGAGCAGATCAACCTGGGTGTATACGTGCATAAGTCATTGAAGGTGGCAGGACAGGTTGAGTGAGCATTTAAGAAATCATATAAGCCCATAGGCTTTATTAATAGGGACATAGAAGTCAAGAGCAAGGATGCTATATTGAACTTGCATAAGACGCTACTTCGGCCTCAGCTGGAGTATTGCATCCAGTTCTGGGCACCACACTTGAGGAAAGACGTGAGGGCATTGGAGAGAGTGCAGAAAAGATTCACGAGAATGATACCCAGGATGAGGAATTTCAGTTATGAAGATAGATTGGAGAAGTTAGGACTGTTTTCCTTGGAGAAGGCTGAGAGTTGATTTATTAGAGGTTTCAAAAATCATGATGTGTCTGGACAGAGTAGACAGAGAGAAACTGTTCCCACTCGTGAAAGGATCAAGAACGAGAGGGCACAGATTTAAAGTAATGGGTAAAAGGTTCAAAGACGACATGAGGAAAAGCTTTTTTCACACAGTGAAACAGGGTCTGGAATGCACTGCCTGAGAGTGTGGTGGAGGCAGGTTCAACTGAGGCTGAATAGACTTTAATCTGAGAAGGAAGAGTGTGCAGGTTACATGGAGAATGCAGGGAACGGCATTCGGTGAATTGTTCATTCAGAGAGCTAGTGCAGACACGAAAAGCTGAATTGGTCCTTCTGTAATATATTAATTCTGATTGTTTCATAGCAGGATGGTGACCAAGGGGACGCTGTGATGAGGCGTGTCAGATGGGTGTAATGGTGGAGAATGGGGGATCCATGGAGGGAAAGGGAAGTTGTCCTATGGGAGCTCGAATCTTAGCAGGGTCTCTCCGACAGCCTGTCCGGCTGGAAGGCATCCAAGAAATATCCTTCCTGCCTCCTCCTCCTGAGGTAGCCTCCGGATTCCTGATGCCAATGCCTGTGTCCTCATGATGATGATGATGTGAATGGTGCAGCAGAACACCATGAACTTTGACACCTGCTCCAGTGTGTACTGGAGGGCTCGCCCCGAGCGGTTCAGATATCAGAAACATTGCTTCATCACACCGATGGTCTGTTCCACCATGTTCCTGGAGACTCCATTGCTCACATTATACACATGTTAATTGTGTGAGGTTGGTTGGCGGTGGGGGTGGTTTGAGGATGTAGAAACATGAGCCGTGTCTAGAGGGGGGTTTATTTGTCTCCGATGAACCACATTCTGGTTCTGCATGGAGCCCCGAAGTGTTAGGACCAGCTGACTGCTTCAGAATGGAGTTATGGTGGCTGCTGCGAGGTTAGTGGACATGCTCACACACCAACTGTACATTAATGGAGTGAGAGTTCTTTCAGTCCCTGTACCTCTCACTGTTGATATGGGGGCCCGGCAGAGCCACCTACACCATCAGGAATCCCGCTATCCTGACAAAGCCACTGGATCTCTCATCCAGCTTCTCCCTGATGAGGGAGAAAATGATGAGATAGATGGTCACCCTCACCTCACTGAATTATCAATGGACAACACACAGGCCTCGTAACTACTGATCAGTTAGTTTAACATCAGTGGTGAGTAAGGTTTTAGAAACAATAATCAAGGGAAGACACTATCAACACACACTTATAGAGGTTTGAGTTAATTAAGGATTGTCAGCATGGATTTTTTTAATAGGAAGATCATGCTTTACTAATCTAATATAATTGTTTGATGATGTATCAGATAACAATGATGAAGGGAATGTGGTGGATGCTGTTTATAAAGGTTTTTTAAAAAGCGTTTGATAAGGTGCCACATAAAAGGCTGGTGAACAAAACTGAGCTTCATGAAATTGAAGGGTCGGTGTCCAATTGAATCAAAAATTGGCTTCAGGACAGAAAACAGAGAATTGTTTGAAATGTTTGTTTTTCAGACTGGAGAATGGTAGATAATGGGTGTTCCCCGAGGATCTGTGCTAGGACCTCTGCTTTTTTTTGCTATACATAAATGACTTCGATCTTGGAAATCAGAGTGGAGTCTCACAATTTGCCGATGACACCAAATTTGGAGGACAGGCAAACAGTGAGGATGATACAAACTGTCTGCAACAGGACACGGATAGAAAGGCAGAATGGGCAGAGAAGTGGCAGATCGAATTTAATACACAGGAGTGTGAGGTGATGAATTTTGGCAGAAGGGATAGTGTCAGGCGATGCAGACAGAATGGTACAGTTCTTCAGTATGTGCAGGAACAGACGGACCTGTGTGTGGATGTGTATAAATCTTTGAAGGTGGCAGGACATATTGAGAGAGTGATGACAAAGCATATGAGACCTCGGGATTCATAAATAGAGGAATAGAGAACAAAAGCAGGGAAATTATGCTTAAAATGTATATAGCTCTGGTTAGGCCCCAAGTGGGGTATTGTGAACAGTTCTGTTCACCACACTTTAGGAAGGATGTGAGGGCCATTGAGAGGGTGCAGTGGATATTTACCAGAATGGTTCCAGGGTTGGGGGATTTTAGCAACAAGGTTAGTCTGGAAAAAACTGGGATTGTTCTCCCTGGGGTAAAGAAGATTGCGGGAATATTTACTAGAAGTGTGCAAGATTGTGACAGAATCACAGAAAATCACAGATTAATTGCAGCACAGAAGGAGGCCATTCGGCCCATCATATCAGCACCGGCTCACTGAGTGAGCAATTCACTTCGTGTCTATTTCCCATAACCCTGTACATTATTCCTTTTCAGGTCACGAAATAATTCCCTTTCCAATGCCTGAAGTGAACCTGCCTCCATCGCACTCTCAGACAGTGCAATCCAGAATCGAACCACTCACTGTGCAAAAATGTTTTCATCATGCTCGCATTGTTTTCTTTAAACAAGTACATTAAATCTGTGCCCATCCATTTTTGATCCTTTGACAAATGGGAACAGTTTCTCCCCACCTAATCTGTCCAGACCCCTCATGATTTTGACAGGTTTAGATAAGATAGACAAGGTAAAACTGTTCCCATTAACTGATGAAGCATAGACTAGGGGACACAGATGGAAGGTTTTGGGCAAGAGATACGGGGGAATATGAGGAAGAACTTTTTTACACAGTGGATGGTAATGAGCTCGAACTCACTGCCCATGAGGCTGGTGGAAGCCGAGACAATCAATGATTTCAAAAGGAAACTGGATGGGCACCTGAAGGAAATGAACTTGCAAGGATACAGGGATTGAGCAGGAGAGTGGGAATGACTGGATTGTTCCACAGTGAGCTGGCATGGAGGAGGTGAATGGCCTCCTTCTGTGTTGTAAATGACTCCATTCCTCTCTCTGACTCTATGTTGGATATATCTCCTACTCCTGCCTGGAAAGATCCAGATACATAGACGTTAAATAAAACTGTGACCTTAACAGCCACTGACAGCTCCGTCCTCACCCTGGTGTGAGCCTCCAGGTCGTGTTGCAGGAAGTGACACAGCTCTGTGACCATCTCCATATTGAATCAGAGTCTCCCACACACTGCGCCTGGGTTAGGTGTAGGTGGGAAAAGTGCTCTTGGAAAACCCGGGGAGGGTAGGGCAGAGCCCCCCCCCCCCCGTCCTCCCTCTTTACAGAGCTTCCCCTCTCTGCAGCCTCTGCTCCATTTGTTAGTCATGTTACAGACACAGAGACACTGTAACTACAGTCCACATACCTCGTCCAGTGTTGGGTCACCACATCATCTGTCCTCCCAGAATGTCTGCAGTAGCTCACAACAAAACCTCCAGAAAACCATCCACAGCACCTCCACTAACTTTACAATAGCAGAAGTAAGTCAAAAGCCCCTCGCCTGTAATTCGGATGCCTGGTCCTTTTAAATAACACTAGAGTGGGTTCCTCTTGCTGCTGAATGTGTGTTCAGCTGAGAGTGACTAACAGGTGGTCGGTGGACCAACTTTCAAAGGCGTACATCAAAGCTGCCTGAATGGCTGATTGCCCTCACATTCAATTCCCTCCTCACGCGACAGACACACACATGTTACACCCACTCTTGCACCTTGGCCAGCCTCGCTGTCCTGTACAATGTGTTGGATGTGACCGGCCGTGCAGCTCACACCTTTTTATGGATCCAAACTTTCACAGCCCCTGTGGAGCTGGAGAGATGAAATGTGTGGTTTGGGAGAGAGACAGAGGGAAAGAAACTCACTTTAAAAAGGGAATTCGAAAAAGACTTTAAGATGAACCAGATTCACGAATATTGGAAATGGTCAGGGAGTGGGATAATCAGAGGGGTGAGGACATGGAGGGATTTGATCACATGAGCGAGAATATTAAAATTGAGGTGTTACTGGACCAAGAGCCAATGTAGGTCACTGAGCACAGGGATGTTGGGTGAATTGAATTTGGTGTAAATTAGAAGATGGCAGCAGAGTTTTGGATGACCACAAGGTTACAGAGAGTAGAATGTGGGAGAGCAGCCAGGAGTGTATTAGAATAGTCAAGTCTCGAGTTAACAGACAAGTCTTCCAGCCAAAATGGACAATTTCACCTCTTCTCACATTATACTCCATTTGTTATATCTTTGCTCACACACTTAACCTATCTATATCCCTTTGTAGCCGCCCTATGTCCTCTTCAGAACTTACCATCTTACCTATCTTTGAGTCATTGGCAAATTTTACAACCATACCTTCGGTCCATTCATCCAAGTCATTTATATAAATTGTAAAAAGTTCAGGCCCCAGCAATAATCCCTGTGGCACACCACTCGTAGCATCTTGCCAATCAGATATGCCTACTCTCTGTTTCCTGTTAGCTAGCCAATCTTCTATCCATGCCAATATGTTACCCCCCTATACCATGAGTTTTTATTTTCCACAATGACGTTTGATGTGGTACCTTATCAAATGCCTTCTGGTAATCTATGTTCAGTGCATCCATCAGTTCCCCTTTATCCACTCTGCATGTTACTTCTTCAAAGAACTCCAATACATTGGTTAAACATGATTTCCCTTTCACAAAGCCATGTTGACTCTGCCTGATCACCTTGAATTTTTCTACGTGCCCTGCTATAACGTCTTTAATAATAGCTTACAACATCTGATCCATTGCCAGAAAGCCTTTCTCACCTGCCACAGGTCGTATGTCTACTATGTTTATTCTGATGCTGTGCTGTATTTGAACTGTTACTCCTCAATAGAGTCATACAGATGTAGAGAAATACAGCAGCGAAACAGGCCCTTCGGCCTACTATGCCTGTTCTGGCCATCAAACACCTAACTATTCTAATCCCAGTTCCAGCACTTGTCCTGTAGCCTTGTATGCTATGGCGTTTCAAGTGCTCATCTAGATACTTCTTAAATGTAGTAAGGTTTCCTGCCTCCACTACCTCTTCAGGCAGTGGGTTCCAGAAGCGAACCACCCTCCGGGTGAAAATTATTTTCCTCAAATCCCCTCTAAACCTCCTTCCCCTTACCTTAAATCAATATCGCCTGGTTATTGACCCCTCAGCTAAGAGGAAAAAGAAGGTTTCTTCCTATCTAACCTATCGATGCCCCTCAGAATTTTGTATATCTCAATCACAACACCCTCAGCCTTCTCTGCTCTAAGGTAAATAACCCTCGCCTTTTCAGTCTCTCTTCATAGCTGAAATGCTCCAGCCCAGGCAACATCCTGGTGAATCTATTCTGCACCCTCTCAATGCAATCACATCCTTCCTATAGTGTGGCAACCAGAACTGGACACAGTCCTCCAGCTGTGGCCTAAATAGCGTTTTATACAGCTTCATCATAACCTCCCTGGTCTTATATTCCATGCCTCAGCTAGTACAGGCAAGTATTCCATATGCCTTCCTAACCACCTTATCTACCTGTGCTGCTGCCTTCCGTTATTTCGGGACAAGTACTCTAAGGTCCCTCTGACCCTCTGTACTTCCTAGGGTCCTACCAGCCATTGTATATTTCCTTGCCTTGTTAGTCCTCCCACAAGAGATCACCTCACACTTCTCAGGATTAAATTCCATTTGCCAATGCGCCACCCATTTTACAAGCCCAGCTATATCATTCTGTAATCTAAGGCTTTCCTCCTCAGGATTTACAACACAACCAATTGTAGCGTCATCTGCGAACTTACTGATCATACCTCCTATATCCACGTCCAAATAATTAATGCACATAACAAACAGTAAGGGTCCCAGCACCGATCCCGGTGGTACACCAGTGGTCACAGGCTTCCACTCACAAAAACAACCCTCGACCAGCATGGTCTGCCTTTTGCCACTAAGCCAATTTTGGATGCAATTTGCCAAATTGCCCTGGATCCCATGGGCTCTTTCCTTCTTAACCAATCTCACATGCAGGATCCTATCAAAATCCTTACAAAAGTCCATTTCGACTACATCAACTGCTTTACCCTCATCTGCACATCAAGTCATTGCCTCGAAAAAAAATAATCAAGTTAGTTAGACAGGATTACCCCCTGGCAGAGACATGCTGACTATCTCTAATTAATCCCTGCCACTCCAAGTGGACATTATTCCTGCCCCTCCAATTTGTTTTTCCAATAGTTTCCTTGCAATAAATTGCTTGTGACCCTTCGACCTCCTTTTGGGTAAACTGTGAACCTCGATCAGATCTTACAGTGGTGTAGGAGAGCGAAAAGAGTTCATGTCAAAGTCCTGCCTCCCTTTTCTATGATCCTGCATAATGGACAGTGACTACTGGGCAGTAATGTGCTCAAAGGTTATCAGCAGTAATTGATTATCCCTATATTTGTATATTTTAGAACATTAAAACATACCCCTACTCTGGTGTCCAGTTCACCTTCAATATTCCTGATTAAAATATCAGAGGAGTGTGAACCAGACACCTCTGATGACCCTGAGGTAAAGGCGATTCTCGAGTCGGTGCTGAGTGTAATCGCAACTCATAAAGATGACTGTGGAAACATGAGCAGACCTGAAGAAATTAACTGACCATTGCATGCTCCATGAAGCAGTATTCATACCGAGCTGAGATTATATCATACATTCCAGACACTATCAGGTCATTGTTATACCAGGGTGTAGTTCACAAAGACACAATCATTACTAACTGCCCGATTTGGCCGGTTAGAAAACCGGATGGCAGCTGGTGACTGTCTATTGACCACCACAAACTTAACTCAGTCGCCCCTGTGTGAACCCGGTTGTCTGAGAGACACCCACCCTACTCTCCCGGATTCCCAGCAACAGGGCTGACTTCACCACCCTGGATATCTCTAATAGTTATTGGAGTATCCCAGTAAAACTAGAGAAACAATTTAAATTCACATTCACTTCTGAGGACCAGAGATACCCCTGGACATGTCTGTCACAAGGGGTTCCAAAATAACCCCACTATTCTCCACAAATGTATGGCCGGGCCCATCTGAGATTTTCACAGTCTTCCTGCTCGCCTTAACATGTCGATGATCTCCACATCACCACAGACCGTGTCCACACATTTAACCCTTTTACAGGAACTACTGCAGTTACTTTGGGAGCTGGACTTAAAGACCATCCACGTAAGGCCCAGCTGGTGCAAAATCGTGTCACCGTTGCAGGTGTCCAGATTGGATCATCCAGCATCAGCCCAGACCAACATCAGGTCGAGACCATCCAGTGTCTATCCCTGTCCACCACAAAGACTGCCCGGTGTCCTATCCTCAGGCTGGTGGGGTATCAGTGGACCCTCATCCAGTGTCTACTCCTGTCCACCTCAAAGACTGCCCGGTGTCCTATCCTCAGGCTGGTGGGGTATCAGTGGACCATCATCCAGTGTCTACTCCTGTCCACCTCAAAGACTGCCCGGTGTCCTATCCTCAGGCTGGTGGGGTATCAGTGGACCCTCATCCAGTGTCTATCCCTGTCCACCACAAAGACTGCCCTGTGTCCCATCCTCAGGCTTGTGGGGTATCAGTGGACCCTCATCCAGTGTCTATCCCTGTCCACCTCAAAGACTGCCCTGTGTCCTATCCGCAGCCTGGTAGGGTATCAGCGGACCCTCATCCCTCGATTTGCAGAGACTGCGACTCCTCTTTATGAACAACCTAATGGTGATAATGACCAGGTTTAACCGGGTTGGACAGAAGAGTGGCAGTAAGTAGCAGTAACACAATTTAGGAAAGCTGTCGCCCAGGCAACGTGTCTTCTCTCACCTAACCCTGACAAGACTTTCCACATGGAGGTGGGGGACACAGTGAAAAGCCTGGCTGCTGTCCTATGTTGAGAAAACTAGGTGAAACTACTCCCCATTGTGAATGATCCAGAATTGTGATTTGGGCTGAACTGATTTACTCTGTTTGTGAAGGACATTTGTTAACCATGTTCTGGGGCATCAAACATTTCACTTACATCACGGGGTTCAACAGGGTGATGCTGTCCAGTCCATTATAAACTTTCCCAGTATAGGAAAGTTGTTGTAATAGAATACCCATGTCATAGAGTCATAGTGGCATCGTCAATTCTGGCGCTGAATGGGAAATTTCAACTCATCGAGTCCCTGCCAGCGCTTTGTAGATAAATCAAGTCAGTCTCATTCCCCAGCCCCATGGATGTCAAGGAGCTTACAGGGTAAGATACAGCAGGAAAGGCAAGCTTATGTCCCACACCGAGAACTCAATACAACAGAAAACCAAGAGGAGTATAGAAAGTGGAGGCTGATTTCAAAAAGGAATTTACGAAAGCAAGGAGAAATCATAAAAAAATATTGGCAAACTAAATCAAGGTGAACCCATGTATGTTTTTTCTTTCAATACATTAAGGCTAAGAGGACAACTAAGGAGAGAGTAGAGCCCATTAATGACCGATAAGGTAACCTATGTGTAGGGACAGTAGTTACTGATATGGTTCTTAATGAATACTTTGTGACTGTCTTCACAAAAGAGGGGAACGGTGCAGATATTGCAGTTAAGGAGGAGGTGTGTGAATTATTGGATGTGATAAACATAGACAGAGAGGAATTACTAATGGAATTAGCCTCATTGAAAGTTGATACATCACCATGGCGTGATGAAATGTACCCCAGGTTGTTAAAAGAAGCAACAGAAGAAATAACCAAAGGTATATCCATGATTTTCCAATACTCACTGGATACAGGTGTGGTGCTGGAGGATTGGAGAACTGCTAACATTGAACCACTGTATAAAAAGGGAGCGAAGGATAGACCGAATAATTACAGGCCAGTCAGTCTAACCTCAGAGTGGGAAAATTATTGTAATCTATTCTGAGAGACATGATAAACTGTCACTTCGAAAGGCACAGGTTAATCAAGGATAATCACCATAGATGTGTTAAGGCAAGATCGTGTCTGAATAACTTGCATGATTTATTGATGAAGTAACAAGGACGATAGATGAGTTTAATGTCGTTGATGCGGTCTACTTGGATTTTAGCAAGGTTTTTGGCAAGGGCCCACATAGCAGACTTGTTAAAAATAAAATCCCAGGGGATACAGGGAAATGCAGCAAGGTGGATGCAAAATTAGCTCAGTGGCAGGAAAGAAAGAGTAATTGCTGACAGGCGGTTTAGCGACTGGAGGGGTGTTTCCAGCAGCATTTAATGGAGACAGTGGTGTAGTGGCAATGTCACTGCACTTGTAAATCCAGCAAACCCAGGTTAACACTCTGGGGACGTAGATTCGAATCCCACCATAATGAAATTTGAATTAATTAATAGTTCTGGAATTAAACAGCTACTCTAATGGTGACCATGAAACCATTGTCGATTGTTTGAAAAGCCCATCTGGTTTACTAATGTCCTTTAGGGAAGGAGATCTGCTGTCCTTATCTGATCTGGCCACATGTGACTCCAGACCCACAGCAATGTGATGGACTCTTAAATGGCTTCACAAGCCACTCAGTTCAAGGGCAATGAGGATGGGCAATAAATGCAGGCCCAGACAGTGACGACCAAATCCTGAGGGGTGGAGAATACTGAGAAGTGTAGAGGTAGTGACTGACCTTTGAGTGAATGCTCACAGATAGCTGAAGGTCGCAGGACAGGTCAATAAGGTGATTAAGAAGGCATATGGAATGCTTTCCCTTATTTGCTGAGGTAAAGAATATAAGAGCTGGGAAGTTATGCTGGAACTACGTAAATCATTGGTTAGGCCACAACTTGAGTACTGAGTGTAGTTCTGGTCACCTCATTACATAAAGGATGTAATTGCACGAGAGAGGGTACAGAGGAGATTAACAAACATGTTGCCGGGACTGGGAAAATGCAACTATGAAGAAAGATTGGATAGGCTGGGGTTGTTTTCCTTGGAACAGAGAAGGCTGAGGGGAAATCTGATTGAAACGTACAAAAGGTTGAGGGCCGTGGATATAGTGGAGGTGAAGGGTCTATTCACCTTAGCAGAGAGATCAGTTACAACAGGGCATGGACTTAAAAGATTGGTAGAAAAATTAGAGGGGAAATTAGGAAAATAATAACCCAAGGTGTGGTGGGGTAGGGGTCTGGAACTCACTTTCTGAAATGGTAGAAGGGGCTGAAAACCTCATCTCATTTTAAATGTGCCTGTTACACCTCAAGTGATTTAATCTGCAGAGCTAGAGACCAAATGCTGGAAGGCGGGATTGGGCTGTGGAGGTCGTTTTTTGGACAGCAGAGACACAATGGGCCAAGTGGCCTCTTTCTGTGTTGTAAACATTCTATGATATTTCTATGCTTTTCTAGGTGCAGATAGGCGGTTTTAGTGAAGGTGTGCATATGTGGTCAGATGTTCATCTCGGGGTCAAATAAGATACCAAGGTGTGAACAGTCTGGTTTAGTCTCACACGGTTGCCAGGGAGAGGGATAGAGTCGGTAGCTAGGGAATGAAGTTAGGAGCAGGGACTGAAAACAATGTCTTCAATCTTCTGAAATTTGAATTGTCACAGCAGAGATGTGAGGTAATACATTTTAGAAGGATGTATGTGGAGAGACAACACAAGCTACATGTTACAGTGTAAAGGGAGTGAAAGAAGAGAGAGACCTGGGCAGTTTATGTGTAAATCGTTGACGATCACAGGACAAGTTAACAATGCAGGCAATGAAGCATATGAGATCCTGGGCTTTATAAATAGAGGGATAGAAAACAAAACTGGGAAGTTATGCTAAATCTATATAAAACACTACAGCATATCCCAGTACATGACACATGGAATAGCAGAATTTGAAACATATGGTACCAGGGATCTGGGAATTCAGTTACATGGAGAGATTGGAAAAGCTGGGATTTTTCTCTTTAGAGCAGTGAAGGGTAAGAGGAGATTTAATATCGAATTCAAAATCATGAAGAGTTTTGAGAGAGTAATTAATGTGAAACTGTTTCCAGTGTCAGAAAGTTCAGTATTAAGAAGACACAGATTGAAGGTAATTGACAAGGAACCAGAGGTGAAATGAGGAGAATTTTCCTTCACAGCGAGTTGTTGGGATCTGCAATTCACTGCCCGAAAACATGGTGGAAGTAGATTCAATAATATCTTTCAAAAGGGAATTTATAAAAAAGACAGGAAAAGGCGAAAAAAAGAGTCTGGGATAAAGAAGGAGAGTGGTAATAATTAGACAGCTCTTTCAAAGAAACAGAACCAACACAAAGGACCGAATAGCCTCCTTCTGTGCTGCATATGTCTCTAATTCTATGAGCAGCAGACAGAGAGTGAAGGGAGAGAGAATGAGAAAGGGGAAAGAGGGAAAGGAAAATAGAAAGAGGGAGAAAACAGGGTTTGCATCGCTTTTTGGGCAGAAGGGTCATGATCTGCCAGTTGAGGCAGGTGACACAAAATTTCTGCGGCCTCCACATTTCATTTCCATTAAGTCGAGGGGCCGCCCAGGGTGACCCACGCTGCTGTCTGTCTGTACGCTTAACAGGAGCCTTAACAGTTTCTGAGACTAGCACGTGTTTCAGCCAGGATTCAGCCTTTAAAGACAGTCTGTCCCTCTTAAAAGGAAGCTGCACTGAATCACAGGAGGCTGCTGCTGCTGACTGTGAATGCTGCAATTGGAGAAAAGGTAGATGGAATACTAGCACAGGGCTCTGCGGTTCACGGATGTGGTGCTGGAGGCCTTAGTCATGGAGGGTGACAGGAGAAGAGAGGCCATGTTTCTGTGGGGTGGGGTGGAGACTCTCAAGAACCGCACTTTGAAGGGAATGGGAGCAGGTGGCCAGGGAGGTCAATGCAAGAAGTCTGGCCCCGAGGACCTGGCAGCAGTGTCAGAAGAAGTTAAATGAACTCACACGGGTGGTCAATGTCAGTGAATTCATCACCACATGGCATCTCCTACCCCAACATCACCAACCTCTCACACGACTCAATGTACCACACCCCCATCACTCACCCATCAGCAGTCCCTAACACTCAGGACTCACACTCAACATTCACATACTCCACATCACCCTTACATACCTTCCACTCATACCAGCCTCACATCCACCTCTCACAGCCTTCACATACCACCAGCTATTCAGCTATGACAGGCATATCACCCAGACACAGTGCAACACCATCACTGAAATTCTGCCCTCTCTCTTGCAGGACAAGGTGACCCATAATCACAGGGAGCAGCAGTGAACCGGCGTGGACCAGGCATAGCTTCATCCCCTGAGCCTGAGGGAGGAAATGGTTCCCCACCTCATGGGAACGGCTGTGACAGAGCCCATGGCATCCGGCATCACCGGGAGTATTCAGGATGACATTATGTTCCTGCCTTATGCCCCTTCTTAACTCCCACCTCCCCCTCATCCTGCTGTCTGGGATGATGTACAAGCTGCAGATGGTGGGACCATGGATGTCACTGCAGTGTATATGTGAGGTTGAGTGATTTGTGGAGAGCACGTTAATAGATGTGGTCACCCCACAGCTTATGGGTATGCAGAGAGAGAGAGAGGGAATGGGTGATCACCAGACGTCAGGAAGAATCAGGCAGGTAGCACAGGTGACCCCAGAGTGCATATCACTCTCCAACCAGTATTCAATACTGAGGAATGTGATGTTTCATCTGGGGACTGCAGCCAGAGACAAGGCCATGGTACCCTGGCTGTCTCACCTGTACTGGGGGTGGGAGGGGGTACAGGGAAGACTAGAATGTTGACAGTGACAGGATATTCGATAGTCACGGGAACAGACGAGCGTTTCTGAGGCCGCAGACATGTATCCAGGATGGTGTGTTTTCTCCCTGGTGTCAGGGTCAAGGATATCACTGAGTGGCTGCAGAGCATCCTAAATGTGGGGTGTGAACAGCCAGTAGTCGTGGTCCACATCGGTACGAATGAGCTGGGCAGACAGTGGAAGGTGGTCCTGCAGTCAGAATTCCGGGCGCTGGGAAAGAAGTTAGCCATCTCAAAGCAGTAATCTCCGGATTACTCCCAGTACCCCGTGCGAGTGAGTACAGAAATAGGAGGATTGCACAGATGTATGTGTGGCTGGAAGGATGCTGCAGAAGCAGTGAGGTTTATATTTCTGGACACTGGGACAAGTTCTGGAGAATGTGGGATCTGTACCGGCCGGACGGTTGCACCTGAACAAAGTTGGACTAATTTCCTTGCAGGGTGATTTGTTAGTGCTACTGGAGAGGGTTTACACTAAATTGACAGGTGTGTGGGAACCAGGAGTAAACATCAGAGAGGAATTCTAAAGTGCACAGAATACTGGGAGAGATGGATAACACTATAGTAGGGTTTAGAAAGTTATTAGTTGAGGTCTGAGTAAGGGAGGAAGTAATAAAGTTTACATCAGAGTTGATGTGCATGTATGTGAATACGGAGTGTGGTTAATAAGACTGGTGAGGTACAGGTGCAGATTGCCATATGGAAATATGATGTTGTGGCTATAACAGAGATCTGGCTCAAAGAAGGGCAGAACTGGGTGTTAAATATTCCTGGATACAAGGTGTTCAGAAAAAATAGTAAAGGGAGAAAAGGATTAAGGGTGGTGGTATTGATTAAGGAGAACATTATAGTGCTGGAGAGAGTGAAAGTCCCGGGGACGTGTGTGGGGAGATGGGAGGTGGGAGTGGTGGTGGGCGGGGGGGGGGGGAGGGGGTGGGTGGGTGAAGGACATAATCTATTTGGATAGAGCTAAAGAACAAAAAAGGTGCATTTACATTGCTTGGTGTTGTCTATAGGCCATCAGCTAATGGGAAGGATGTGGAGGAACAAATCTGCAAGAAAATTACTGAAAGATGCAAGAATTATAGAGTAGTTACAATGGGGGAACATTCATTATCCTAATAAGAACTGGGATAGTAGTAATGTAAAGGGCAGAGGGAGGCAGGAGTTACTACTGTGTGTGCAGGAAACATTTCTACAACAATATGTTGCTAGTCCAACGAGAAAGAAGGCACTGCTAGACCTGGTTCTCGAGAATGAGCTGGACCCAAGTGGATTAAGTATCAGTAGGAGAACATTTAGGGGACAGTGATCATTGTATCATAAGGTTTTTGTTGACTATGGGAAAGGACAAAGAGCAATCCGGTGTAAGAATAATTAACTATGAGAAAGTCAACTTCAATAAGTCATCCGGTGCAAAAATTTAGCTGGGGCGAATAAATTAGAGTCAACGTTTGGCAGGAAAACAGGAGCTGAACAATGGGCTACCTTCAAAGAAGAGATAGTTCGGGCAGAGTGCTGGTGAACGGTTATTTTTCACACTGGAGGACGGTAGACAGTGATGTTTTCCAAGGGTCAGTGCTGGGACCAACTCATTTTTTTTGCTATATATAAATGAGATGGATCTTGGAATTCAGATTAGAATTACAAAATTTTCCGATGATACCATACTTGGAGGTGTGGTAAACAGTGAGGATGATGCAAATTGCCTACAACAGGATATAGATAGGCTAGCAGAATGCGCAGAGAAGTGTCAGGTGAAATTTAATACAGAGGAGTGTGAGGTGATGCATTTTGGCAGAAAGAATAGGAAAGCAATATAGACTTAATGGCATAGGTCTAAAGATTGTGCAGGAACAGAGGGACCTGGGGCTCCATATGCATTGATCTTTGAAGGTGGAAGGACATATTGGGAGAGTGTTAATCAAAGCTTATCAGATAGTGGGCTTCATGATTAGAGGCAAAGATACAAAATCAGGGAAGTTATGCTGAAAATTTGTAAAGCTTTGGTTAGGCCCCAACTAGAGAACTGTGTCCAGTTCTGGTCACCACACTTCAGGAAGGATGTGACGATCCTTGAGAGGGTGCAGAGGAGATTTACCAGAATAGTTCCAGGGATGGCAGGGGGGAGCGGCGGATGGTTAGTTACAAGGATAGTTTTGAGAAGATGGAGTTGTTCTCCCTTGAAGTAAAGGGGATTGAGAGAGATTTGATAGAGTTGTACAAGAAATATGATGGCTTAGATAAGATAGACAAGGAAAAACTGTTCCCATTAACTGATGAAAGACGGACTCGGGGACACAAATGGATGGTTTTGGGTAATAGATGCAGGGGGAAAATAAGGAAGAGCTTTTTTACACAGTGGGTGGTAACGAGCTGGAACTCACTGCCCATGAGGGTGGTGGAAGGCAAGACAATCAATGATTTCAAAAGGAAACTGGATGGGCACCTGAAGGAAATAAACTTGCAGGGATCTGGGGAATGAACGGGTTATTGGGATTGACTGAACACGGAGGGGCAGAATGGCCACCTTCTGTGTCGTACGTGACTCCATGACTCCATCAATTTCTACCACTCTATGTCAGTTTAGTTTAGTTTAGAGATACAGCACTGAAACAGGCCCTTCGGCCCACCGAGTCTGTGCCGACCATCAACCACCCATTTATACTAATGCTACACTAATCTCATATTCCTACCACATCCCCACCTGTCCCTATATTTCCCACCTACCTACACTAATGGAAATTGTGAACGGCCAATTTACCTATCAACCTGCAAGTCTTTGGCATGTGGGAGGAAACCCACGCAAAAACAGGGAGAACATGCAAACTCCGCACAGGCAGTACCCAGAATTGAACCCGGGTTGCGGGGCTTACCACTGCGCCACTGTGACGACTGCTATTGCCTTGAAAGATCCAGATACATAGAGGTTCAATGAAACTGTGACCTTAACAGCCACTGACAGTTCCGTCCTCACCGTGGTGTGAGGCTCCAGGACGTTCTACAGGAGGTGACACTGCTCTGTGACCACATCCTTATTGAATCAAAGTCACCTCACACATTGCTCCGGGGTTAGGTGTATGTCGGAATGGTGCTCTTGGAAAACCCGGAGTGGGTAGGTCAGAGCCCCCTCCTCCTTCCTCTTCACAGAGCTTCACCTCTCAGCAGACTCTGCTCCATTTATTGATCATGTTACAGACCCAGAAACACTTTAACTACAGTCCCCATAACTCGTCCAGTGTTAGGTCACCAAATCCTCTGTCCTCCCTGAATGTCTGTAGTTGCTCACAACACAACCTGCAGAAAACCATCCACAGCACGTCACTAACTTTTCAATAGCAGAAGTAAGTCTAAAGGCCCTCACCTGTAAGTTGGATGCCTGGTCCTTTTAAATAACATTGGAGGGAGTTCCTCGTGCTGCTGAATGTATGTTCATCCGACAGTGGCTAAAACGGGCGGTCAGTGGACATGCACAGATCAAGTTTCAAAGACGTACATCTAAGCTGTCAGAATCGCTGACTGACGTAACATTCAAAACACTCCACATATGAGCATCACATGCATGTTATAACAGGACGAGACCCTTGCACCGCATGGGGCACTGTGCTGACCACACCAGAGCGCTGTCCAGCATGGCTCACTCTGCTGACCACAATAGATCCCTGCCAAGCATGGGGCACTGTGCTGACCACACTAGAGCCCTGTCCAGCCTGGGACACTGTGCTGACCACACTGAAGCCCTGTCCAGCATGGGACACTGTGCTGACCACACGAGAGCCCTGTCCAGCATGGGGCACTGTGCTGACCACACTAGAGCCCTGTCCAGCATGGGGCACTGTGCTGAACACACTAGAGCCCTGTCCAGCCTGGGACACTGTGCTGACCACACTGAAGCCCTGTCCAGCATGGGACACTGTGCTGGCCACACGAGAGCCCTGTCCAGCCTGGGACACTGTGCTGACCACACTGAAGCCCTGTCCAGCATGGGACACTGTGCTGACCACACTAGAGCCCTGTCCAGCATGGGGCACTGTGCTGACCACACTAGAGCCCTGTCCAGCATGGGGCACTGTGCTGACCACAATAGATCCCTGTCCAGCATGGGGCACTGTGCTGACCACACGAAAGCCCTGTCCAGCATGGGGCACTGGGCTGACCATACTAGAGCCGTGACCAGCATGGGGCACTGTGCTGACCACACTAGAGCCCTGTCCAGCATGGGGCACTGTGCTGACCACACTAGAGCAGTGTCCTGCATGAGGCACTGTGCTGACCACACTAGAGCCCTGTCCAGCATGGGGCACTGTGCTGACCGCACATGAGCCCTGTCCAGCATGGGACACTGTGCTGACCACACTAAGAGCCCTGTCCAGCATGGGACACTGTGCTGACCACACTAGAGCCCTGTCCAGCATGGGGCACTGTGCTGACCACACTAGAGCCCTGTCCAGCATGGGGCACTGTGCTGACCACACGAGAGCCCTGTCCAGCATGGCTCAATGTGCTGACCACAATAGAGCCCTGCCAAGCATGGGGCACTGTGCTGACCACACTAGAGCCCTGTCGAGCCTGGGAAACTGTGCTGACCACACTGAAGCCCTCTCCAGCATGGGACACTGTGCTGACCACACGAGAGCCCTGTCCAGCATGGGGCACTGTGCTGACCACACTAGAGCCCTGTCCAGCATGGGACACTGTGCTGACCATACTAGAGCCGTGACCAGCATGGGGCACTGTGCTGACCACACTAGAGCAGTGTCCTGCATGGGGCACTGTGCTGACCACACTAGAGCTCTGTCCAGCATGGGACAGTCTGCTGACCACACTAGAGCAGTGTCCTGCATGAGGCACTGTGCTGACCACACTAGAGCCCTGTCCAGCATGGGGCACTGTGCTGACCACACTAGAGCCCTGTCCAGCATGGGACACTGTGCTAACCACACTAGAGCCCTGTCCAGCATGGGACACTGTGCTGACCACACTAGAGCCTTGTCCAGCATGGGGCACTGTGCTGACCACACTAGAGCCCTGTCCAGCATGGGGCACTGTGCTGACCACACTAGAGCCCTGTCCAGCATGGGGCACTGTGCTGACCACACTAGAGCCCTGTCCAGCATGGGACACTGTGCTGACCACACTAGAGCCGTGTCCAGCATGGGGCATTGTGCTGACCACACTAGAGCAGTGTCCTGCATGGGGCAGTGTGCTGACCACACTAGAGCCCTGTCCAGCATGGGACAGTGTGCTGACCACACTAGAGGAGTGTCCTGCATGAGGCACTGTGCTGACCACACTAGAGCCCTGCCCAGCATGGGACACTGTGCTGACCACACTAGAGCCCTGTCCAGCATGGGGCACTGTGCTAACCACACTAGAGCCCTGTCCAGCCTGGGGCACTGTGCTGAAAGTGTGAGGTGATGCATTTTGGCAGAAAGAATAGGAAAGCAATATAGACTTAATGGCATAGGTCTAAAGATTGTGCAGGAACAGAGGGACCTGGGGCTCCATATGCATTGATCTTTGAAGGTGGAAGGACATATTGGGAGAGTGTTAATCAAAGCTTATCAGATATTGGGCTTCATGATTAGAGGCAAAGATACAAAATCAGGGAAGTTATGCTGAAAATTTGTAAAGCTTTGGTTAGGCCCCAACTAGAGAACTGTGTCCAGTTCTGGTCACCACACTTCAGGAAGGATGCGAAGGTCCTTGAGAGGGTGCAGAGGAGATTTACCAGAATAGTTCCAGGGATGGGAGGGGGGAGCGGCGGATGGTTAGTTACAAGGATAGTTTTGAGAAGATGGAGTTGTTCTCCCTTGAAGTAAAGGGGATTGAGAGAGATTTGATAGAGTTATACAAGATTATGATGGCTTTGATAAGATAGACAAGGAAAAACTGTTCCCATTAACTGATGAAAGACGGACTCGGGGACACAAATGGAAGGTTTTGGGTAATAGATGCAGGGGGAAAATAAGGAAGAGCTTTTTTACACAGTGGGTGGTAACGAGCTGGAACTCACTGCCCATGAGGGTGGTGGAAGGCAAGACAATCAATGATTTCAAAAGGAAACTGGATGGGCACCTGAAGGAAATGAACTTGCAGGGATCTGGGGAATGAACGGGTTATTGGGATTGACTGAACACGGAGGGGCAGAATGGCCACCTTCTGTGTCGTACGTGACTCCATGACTCCATCAATTTCTACCACTCTATGTCAGTTTAGTTTAGTTTAGAGATACAGCACTGAAACAGGCCCTTCTGCCCACCGAGTCTGTGCCGACCATCAACCACCCATTTATACGAATGCTACACTAATCTCATATTCCTACCACATCCCCACCTGTCCCTATATTTCCCACCTACCTGCACTAGGGGAAATTGTGAACGGCCAATTTACCTATCAACCTGCAAGTCTTTGGCATGTGGGAGGAAACCCACGCAAAAACAGGGAGAACATGCAAACTCCGCACAGGCAGTACCCAGAATTGAACCCGGGTTGCGGGAGTGGTTTGGTTGCGGTGCTTACCACTGCGCCACTGTGACGACTGCTATTGCCTGGAAAGATCCAGATACATAGAGGTTCAATGAAACTGTGACCTTAACAGCCACTGACAGTTCCGTCCTCACGGTGGTGTGAGGCTCCAGGACGTTTTACAAGAGGTGACACTGCTCTGTGACCACATCCTTATTGAATCAAAGTCACCTCACACATTGCTCCGGGGTTAGGTGTATGTCGGAATGGTGCTCTTGGAAAACCCGGAGTGGGTAGGTCAGAGCCCCCTCCTCCTTCCTCTTCACAGAGCTTCACCTCTCAGCAGACTCTGCTCCATTTATTGATCATGTTACAGACCCAGAAACACTTTAACTACAGTCCCCATAACTCGTCCAGTGTTAGGTCACCAAATCCTCTGTCCTCCCTGAATGTCTGTAGTTGCTCACAACACAACCTGCAGAAAACCATCCACAGCACGTCACTAACTTTTCAATAGCAGAAGTAAGTCTAAAGTCCCTCACCTGTAAGTTGGATGCCTGGTCCTTTTAAATAACATTGGAGGGAGTTCCTCGTGCTGCTGAATGTATGTTCATCCGACAGTGGCTAAAACGGGCGGTCAGTGGACATGCACAGATCAAGTTTCAAAGACGTACATCAAAGCTGTCAGAATCGCTGACTGACGTAACATTCAAAACACTCCACATATGAGCATCACATGCATGTTATAACAGGACGAGACCCTTGCCCCGCATGGGGCACAGTGCTGACCACACCAGAGCGCTGTCCAGCATGGCTCACTGTGCTGACCACAATAGAGCCCTGCCAAGCATGGGGCACTGTGCTGACCACACTAGAGCCCTGTCCAGCCTGGGACACTGTGCTGACCACACTGAAGCCCTGTCCAGCATGGGACACTGTGCTGACCACACGAGAGCCCTGTCCTGCATGGGGCACTGTGCTGACCACACTAGAGCCCTGTCCAGCATGGGGCACTGTGCTGACCACACTAGATCCCTGTCCAGCATGGGGCACTGTGCTGACCACACTAGAGCCCTGTCCAGCATGGGACACTGTGCTGACCATACTAGCGCCGTGACCAGCATGGGGCACTGTGCTGACCACACTAGAGCAGTGTCCTGCATGGGGCACTGTGCTGACCACACTAGAGCCCTGTCCAACAGGGGACAGTCTGCTGACCACACTAGAGCAGTGTCCTGCATGAGGCACTGTGCTGACCACACTAGAGCCCTGTCCAGCATGGGGCACTGTGCTGACCACACTAGAGCCCTGTCCAGCATGGGACACTGTGCTGACCACACTAGAGCCCTGTCCAGCATGGGACACTGTGCTGACCACACTAGAGCCCTGTCAAACATGGGGCACTGTGCTGACCACACTAGAGCCCTGTCCAGCATGGGGCACTGTGCTGATCACACTAGAGCCCTGCCCAGCATGGGGCACTGTGCTGACCACACTAGAGCCGTGTCCAGCATGGGGCATTGTGCTGACCACACTAGAGCAGTGTCCTGCATGGGGCACTGTGCTGACCACACTAAAGCCCTGTCCAGCATGGGACAGTGTGCTGACCACACTGGAGCAGTGTCCTGCATGAGGCACTGTGCTGACCACACTAGAGCCCTGTCCAGCATGGGGCACTGTGCTGACCACACTAGACCCCTGTCCAGCCTGGGGCACTGTGCTGACCACACTAGAGCCCTGTCCAGCATGGGGCAGTGTGCTGACCACACTACAGCCCTGTCCAGCATGGGACACTTTACTGACCACACTAGAGCCCTGCGCAGCATGGGGCACTGTGCTGACGACACTAGAGCCCTGTCCAGCATGGGACACTGTGCTGACCACACTAGAGCCCTGCCCAGCATGGGGCACTGTGCTGACCACACTAGAGCTCTGTCCAGCATGGGACACTGTGCTGTCCACACCAGAGCCCTGTCCAGCATGGGGCACTGTGCTGACCACACTGGTGCCCTGCCCAGCATGGGGCACTGTGCTGACCACACTAGAGCGCTGTCCAGCATGGCTCACTGTGCTGACCCAATAGAGCCCTGCCAAGCATGGGGCACTGTGCTGACCACACTAGAGCCCTGTCCAGCCTGGGACACTGTGCTGACCACACTGAAGCCCTGTCCAGCATGGGACACTGTGCTGACCACACGAGAGCCCTGTCCAGCATGGGGCACTGTGCTGACCACACTAGAGCACTGTCCAGCATGGGGCACTGTGCTGACCACACCAGAGCCCTGTCCAGCATGGGGCACTGTGCTGACCACACTAGAGCCCTGCCCAGCATGGGGCACTGTGCTGACCACAGTAGAGCCCTGTCCAGCATGGGGCACTGTGCTGACCACAGTAGAGCCCTGTCCAGCATGGGGCATTGTGTTCACCATGATAGAAGTAGCCGGCTGTGCTGTTGACGTCATTTTATGAAGCAGGGTTAGCGTAGCGTTGGCACCAGTGGTGCCACAGATTGAAAATCACAGTCGTGGAAGATAGGGATTTAAAGCAACTCACTTTAAAAAGGAAATTGGATATTAGGTTGAAGGGATAAGATTTTCAAGAATATGTGAAATAGAAGGGGAATGGGCCTAATGGGAGGGGCGAGGCCATGAATAGATTCAAACACAAGAATGAGAATATTAAAATTAAGATGCTGTCAGACCGGGAGTCAATGTCGATCAGTGAGCACAGGGGTGATGGGTGATCGGGATTTGGTGTCAGTCCGGAAACAGGCAGCAGAGCTCTGGATGGTCTGTGGTTTATGGAATTTTATAACTGGGAGGTGACCAGGATTGATTTGGAATAGTCAAGTGTGGATTTAACAAAGGTACAGATGAGGGTTTATGCAGCAGATAGGCTGAGGCAGTGGTGAATATGGGTGATATTGCAGAGGTGGTAGTAGGCACGGTTGATGATGGAGACAATATGGAAATATACTCAGCTCAGGTTTATATCGAACACAGAGGTTGTAAACAGTCTGGTTCTGCCTCAGACATTAGACAGGGTGGGGGATGAGTTTGACAGATAGGGGATGGAGTTTGTGATGGAGACCAATGACACCGGCTTCAGTCTTCCCAAAGTTTACATTGCAGAACCGTATTTCAGTGAAACAGGGTTTACAGATCTCCTAGCTGGAAATGTAAACAGCAGCAGAAGCAAAGATGAGAGAGTAAATGACAAGAACAGTAATACTATTAGCAATGGTTTGTAGAGCTATTAGTTGGAGATATTCACCAAGAATAATAACAGCAGCAAGCAGGGCAGAGTAAATGACTGGAGCAGTAATGCAGTTAAAAACGGTTTATAGAATTAATAGCTGGACAGAGAGAGAGAGAGAGAGAGACTTACCAGGGACACCAACACTAGCGAGGATGGGATAGTAAATGTATTCAATAATCTGAAGTGCGCGATAGATCCGAGAGTTTAATGAGAACCGATCATAATATGTAGAAAGAATGTATATATCTCAGGATAATCTCCTATCTATTGTTGTAACATTCCAATCTATTGTTCCCAGATTCTGATCTATCCTCTCCCTCTCTCTGGAGCCGCTGATCCCTGTTAGTGCCGGGGTTATGCTCCAGCTCACAGTATGGGATAACACGTTGAAAGGAGTCCCATTTTAATAGAAGATGGAAACCCTCCGGTGACACAATTAGGATCCATGGAGACTGACATTAATTACAATCACTGAACAAACAGATTCAGTTAACACCTTTCAATCCAGCAGTTTCAGTATCACAATAAAGTGGAACATTTACCCAGTGTGGATGGGATGTATGAGGGTTGCTGAGGGAAGGAATGGTGGCAATAGCAGAGGCACTGGCCAGAATCATTCAATTCTCCTTGGATATTGGAGTGGTGACAGAGGACTGGACGGTTGCAAATGTTACAACCTGTTTAAAAAAGGAGAGATAGGATAAACCCTGCAATTATTGACCAGTCAGACTAGTGTCACCACTGGGGGAAAATCTAAAGGTGACAACCCAGGAGAAAAATATTTGTTACTTGGAAAACCAGTGGATAGTAACTGGCTAGCAACATGGATATGCTCATGAAAAATCATTTCTGGCAAAATTCAACAACAAAAACTTATATTTTTATAATGCCATAAACGTTGTAAAATATCCCAAGGTGCTTCACAGGGGCATTAAGAAGGAAGGTATAACACTGAGACACAATAGGAGAAATTAGGTCAGATGACCTACAGCTTAGTCAAAGAGGTAGTTTTTAAGGAGTGTCTTAAAGGAGGAAAGCGATGTGGAGAGGCGAAGAGGTGCAGGGAAGATATTACACAGCTTAGGGCCCCGGCAGCTGAAGGCACGGCCGCCAGTGTTGCAGTGATTAAAATCAGGGATGCACAAGAGGCCAGAATTAGAGGAGCTCAGATAGCTCGGTGGGTTGTGGAGCCGGAGGAGATAACAGAGGTAGGAAGGGACGAGGCCATGGAATGATATGGAAACAAGGTGGAGAATTTTAAAATCAAGACTTTGGTTGACTGGGAGACAATGTCAGTCAGTAATTGATGAACGGGACTTGGTGTGAGCTAAGACATGGGGAGCAGAGTTTTGGATGACTTCAAGTTTTCAGACAGTAGATGTGGGAGATCAGCCAGGAGTGAGTTGGAATAATCACATCTAGAGGTGACAAAGGCATGAATGAGGTTTCAGCTGCAGATGGGCTGAGGCAGGGGTGAAGTCGGGCGATGTTACTGAGGTGGAAATAGGCGGTTGTAATGATATCCTGAAAATGAGGTTAAAGCTCATTTTGTGGTGAAATGTGACACTGAGGTTGCAAACAGACTGTCTGAATCTCAGATTGTTAGCAGGGAGAGGGATGGAATCAATAGCCAGGGAACAGAGTTGGAGTGGGGAGTGAAAACAATGGCTTCAGTCTTCCAAATATTAAATATTGGCTAAGGAACAGCAAACAGAGAGAAGTGGTGAAAGGTTGTTGTTCAGACTCGATGGGAGTATACAGTGGTGTTCCCCAGGGCTTTGTATTAGGATCACTGCTCTTTTTGCTCTTTGAAATCCCGGGGTGGGTAAGGCAGAACCCCTTCCTCCTCGCTCTTTACTGAGCCTCCCCTCTCTGCAGTTTCTGCTCCATTTTTTGGTCATGTTACAGACCCAGAGACACTGTACCCACAGTCCCCAGACCTCGTCCAGGGTCGGGTCACCAAATCCTCTGTCCTTCTTGAATGTCTGTCGTAGCTCACAACACAACATCCAGAAAACCATCCACAGCACCTCCACTAACTTTAGAATAGCAGAAGTAAGTCAAAAGCACCTCACCTATAGGTTGGATGCTTGGTCCTTTTAAATAGCACGAGAGGGGGTTCCTCGTGCTGCTGAATGTATGTTCAGCTGAGAGTGACTGGCACAGGCGGTCAGTGGACATGCACAGACCAAGTTTCAAAGACGTATTTCAAAGCTGCCGGAATGGCTGATTGACACAATATTCAGATCCTCCTCATACTACAGACACGCACACGTTACACCCACGCTATCACTCTGGCCAGCCTGGGTGTCCTGTACAATGTGCTGGATGTGACCAGCAGTGCAGCTCACACCATTTTATGGATCCAAACTTCCACAGCACCAGTGGAGCTGGAGAGATGAAATGTGTGGTCAGGGAGAGAGACAGAGGGAAAGAAACTCACCTTAAAAAAGGAATTAGAAAAAGACTTTCAGATGAACAAGTTTCAGGAATATTGGAAATGGTCAGGGTTTGGGATAATCAGAGGGGTGAGGCCATGGAGGGATTTGATCACATGTGTGAGAATATTAAAATTGAGGTGTTACTGGACCAAGAGCCAATGTAGGTCTGTGAGCAAAGGGATGTTGGGTGAACAGAATTTGGTGTAAATTAGAAGATGGCAGCAGAGTTTTGGATGATCACAATGTTACAGAGAGTGGAATGTGGGAGACCAGCCAGGAGAGTGTTAGAATAGTCAAGTCTCGAGATTAAAAAAGGCATGGGTGAGGGTTTTAGCAGCAGATGAGTTGAGCTCTCTCTCTCTCGTTATTTCTCTCTCTGTCGCCCTGATTTGCTCTGTCCCACTCAGAATCATATAAGTTTCAATCTAAACTCCAGCTGATATAAGCATAGCCTGTCGAGCATTTCCTCATAAGACAACCCGCCCATTCCAGGCATTAGTCCAGTAAACCTTCTCTGAACTTCTTCGAACGCATTTACATCTGTCCTTAAATAAGGAAACCAATACTGTGCACAGTATTCCAGATGTGGTCTCATCAATGCCCTGGATAACTGAAACATAACCTCCCTACATTTGTATTCAATTCCTCCTGCATTGGACGATAACATTCTATTAGTTTTCCTAATTACTTGCAATACCTACATATTAACCTTTTACAATTCATGCACAAGGACTCTCAGTTCCCCCTGGATGGTAGAGCTCTGAAATCTCTCACCATTGTGGTTATGTGCTTAATTTTTATTCTTCCTGCCAAAATGGACAATTTCATATTTTCCCACATTATGCTCCATTTACCAGATCTTTACCCACTCACTCAATCTATCTATCCCTTTCTGGCTCACTTGTGTCCTCGTCACAACTTACTTTCCAACCGACGTTTCTGTCATCAGAAAATTTAGCAACCATACCTTTGGTCCCTTCATCCAAGTGATATATATAAATTGTTAAGAGTTAAGTCCCCAGCACTGATCCCTGTGACACACCACTCTTTACATCTTGCCAAACAGAAAATGATCCATTTAAGCCTACTCTCTGTTTCCTGTTAGTTAGCCAATCTTCCATCGATGCCAATAGGTTGCCCCCTACACCATGAGCTTTTATATTCCACAATGAACTTTGATGTGGCACATTATGAAATCCCTTCTGGAAATCTAAGTACAGTACATCCACCAGTTCCCCTTTATCCACAGCACCTGTTACTTCTTCAAAGAACTCCAATAAATTGGTTAAACATGGTTTCCGTTTCACAAAAGCATGTCGACTATGCCTGATCACCTTGAATTATTCTGCGTGGCCTGCCATGTGGGCGGCACAGTGGCGCAGTGGTTAGCACCGCAGCCTCACAGCTCCAATAACCCGAGTTCAATTCTGAGTACTGCCTGTGTGGAGTTTGCAAGTTATCCCTGTGTCTGCGTCTGTTTCCTTCGGGTGCTCCGTTTTCCTCCCACATGCCAAAGACCTGCTGGTTGATAGGTTAATTGGCCATTATAAATTGCCCCCAGTATAGGTAGATGGTATGAATATGGAATTAGTATAAATGGGTTAGTATAAATAGATTAGTATAAATGGGTGGATGATGGTCGGCACAAACTCGGTGGGCCGAAGGGTCTGTTTCTGTGCTGTATCTCGAAACGAAACGTCTTTACTAATTAGATTAGATTAGAACATTACAGCGCAGTACAGGCCCTTCGGCCCTCGATGTTGCGCCGACCTGTGATACCATCTGACCTACACTATTCCATTTTCATCCATATGTCTATCCAATGACCACTTAAATGCCCTTAAAGGTGGCGAGTCTACTACTGCTGCAGACAGGGCGGTCCACGCCCCTACTACTCTCTGAGTAAAGAAACTACCTCTGACATCTGTCCTATATCTATCACCCCTCAACTTAAAGCTATGTCCCCTCGTGTTTGCCATCACCATCCGAGGAAAAAGACTCTCACTATCCACCCTATCTAACCCTCTGATTATCTTATATGTCTCTATTAAGTCACCTCTCCTCCTCCTTCTCTCCAACGAAAACAACCTCAAGTCCCTCAGCCTTTCCTCATAAGACCTTCCCTCCATACCAGGCAACATCCTAGTAAATCTCCTCTGCACCCTTTCCAAAGCTTCCACATCCTTCCTATAATGCGGTGACCAGAACTGCACGCAATACTCCAGGTGCGGCCGCACCAGAGTTGTGTACAGCTGCAGCATGACCTCGTGGCTCCGAAACTCGATCCCCCTACTAATAAAAGCTAACACACCATATGCCTTCTTAACAGCCCTATTAACCTGGGTAGCAACTTTCAGGGATTTATGTACCTGGACACCAAGATCTCTCTGTTCATCTACACTACCAAGAATCTTCCCATTAGCCCAGTACTCTGCATTCCTGTTACGCCTTCCAAAGTGAATCACCTCACACTTTTCCGCATTAAACTCCATTTGCCATCTCTCAGCCCAGCTCTGCAGCCTATCTATGTCCCTCTGTACCCTACAACATCCTTCGGCACTATCCACAACTCCACCGACCTTAGTGTCATCCGCAAATTTACTAATCCACCCTTCTACACCCTCTTCCAGGTCATTTATTAAAATGACAAACAGCAGTGGCCCCAAAACAGATCCTTGCGGTACACCACTAGTAACTAAACTCCAGGATGAACATTTGCCATCAACCACCACCCTCTGTCTTCTTTCAGCTAGCCAATTTCTGATCCAAAGCTCTAAATCACCTTCAACCCCATACTTCCGTATTTTCTGCAATAGCCTACCGTGGGGAACCTTATCAAATGCCTTACTGAAATCCATATACACCACATCCACTGCTTTACCCTCATCCACCTGTTTGGTCACCTTCCCGAAAAACTCAATAAGGTTTGTGAGGCACGACCTACCCTTCACAAAACCGTGCTGACTATCGCTAATGAACTTATTCTTTTCGAGATGATTATAAATCCTGTCTCTTATAACCTTTTCCAACATTTTACCCACAACCGAAGTAAGGCTCACAGGTCTATAATTACCAGGGCTGTCTCTACTCCCCTTCTTGAACAAGGGGACAACATTTGCTATCCTCCAGTCTTCCAGCACTATTCCTGTTGACAATGACGACATAAAGATCAATCGCTTCTAACATCTCAACCATAGCCATAAAGCCTTTCTCACCTGCCACAGGCCGCATGTCAACTCTGTCTATTCTGATGGTATGCTGTATCTGAACTGTTATTCCTCAATAAACTGCTTGTGACCCTTCGTGGTGTAGGAGAGGGAACGGAGTTCATGTCAAAGTCCTGCCTCCCTTTTATATGATCCTGCATAATGGACAGGGACTACTGGGCAGTAATGTGCTCAAAGGTTATCAGCAGTAATTGATTATCCCTGTATTTGTACATTGTGGAACTGAAAAACATTAAATCTTACCCCTACTCTGGTGTCCATTGCACCCTCAATATTCATGATTATAATCTCAGAGGAGTGTGAACCAGACACCTCTGATGACCCTGAGGTAAAGGCGATTCTCGAGTCGGTGCTGAGTGTAATCACAACCCATAAAGATGACTGTGAAAACATGAGCAGACCTGAAGAAATTGACTGACCATTGTTTGCTCCATGAAGCAATACTCTTTCCGAGCTGAGATTATATCATACATTCCAGACACTATCAATCATTGTTATACCAGGGTGTAGTTCACAAAGACACATTCATTACTAACTGCCCCATTTGGCCGGTTAGAAAACCGTATGGCAGCTGGTGATTGACTGTTGACCATCACAAACTCAACTCAGTCACTCCTGTGTGAACCCGGTTGTCTGATAGACACCCACCCTACTCTCCCGGATTCCCAGCGGGAGGGCTGTCTTCAACACCCTGGGTAGCTCTAATGGTTATTGGAGATTCCCAGTAAAAGGAGAGAAACAATTTAAATTCACATTTACTTCTGAGGACCAGAGATTCCCCTGGACATGTCTGTCACAAGGGGTTCCACAATAATCCGACTATTTTCCACTAACATATGGCCGGGGCCGCTATGAAACTTTCACAGTCTTCCTGCTTGCTGCAATATGTCGATGATCTCCTCCTCATCACCACAGACCGTGTCCACACATTTAACCCTTTTACAGGAACTACTGCAGTTACTTTGCGAGTTGGACTAAAAGAACATCCACATAAGGCCCAGCTGGTGTAAGATCGCATCACCTTTCTAGGTGTCCATATTGGATCATCCAGCATCAGCCCAGAGCAACATCAGAGAGAGACCATCCAGTGTCTACCCCTGTCCTCCTCAAGGACTGCCATGAGTACTATCCTCAGGCTGGTGGGGTATCAGTGGACCGTCATCCAGTGTCTACCCCTATCCAACTCAAAGACTGCCCTGTGTCCTATCCTCAGGCTGGTGGGTTATCAGTGGACCATCATCCCGTGTCCACCGCTGTCCACCTCAAAGACTGCCCTGTGTCCTATCCTCAGGCTGGGGGCCATCAGTGGACACTCATTCCTTGATTTTCAGAGACTGTGACTCCTCTTCATGAACTACCTAATGGTGATGATGACCAGGTTTAACCCGGTTGGACTGAAGTGAGCACGGAAGCCGTAACACAACTGAAGAAAGCTATCGCCCAGGTACCCTGTCTTATTTCACCTAACCCTGACAAGACTTTCCATATGGAGGTGGGGGACACAGTGAAAAGCCTGACTGCTGTCCTATGTAGAGAAAACCAGCAGAAACTACTCCCCATTGTGAATGACTCCAGAATTGTGAGTGGGTCTGAACTGATTTACTCTGATTGTGAAGGACATTTGTTAACCATGTTCTGGGGCATCAAACATTTCACTTCCATCACGGGGTTCAACAGGGTGATACTGCCCAGTCCATTATAAACTTTCCCAGTATAGGAAAGCAGTTGTAATAATATTCACCTGTCAGAGAGTCATAGTCATTTCAGCAGAGGATGAGGCCATTCGTCCCATCGTGTCCATGCCAGCCCTTTGTTGATAAATCCAGTCAGTCTCATTCCCCAGCTCTGTCTCTATATTCCTACAAGTTTATTTCCCTCAAGTGTTCATCCAATATCCTTTTGAAATCATTCTCTTATTTATTTTTTATGATACAGCACTGAATCAGGCCCTTCGGCCCACCGTGCCTGTGCTGACCAACAACCACCCATTTATACTAACCCTACAGTAATCCCATATTCCTGTCACCTGCCTACACTAGGGGCAATTTACATCGACCAATTTACCTATCACCTGCAATTCTTTGGATGTGGGAGGAAACCAGAGCACCCGGCAAAAACCCACGCAGGCACAGGAAGAACTTTCAAACTCCCCACAGGCAATACCCAGAATCGAATCCAGGTCCCTGGAGCTCTAAGGCTGCGGTGCTAACCACTGCTCTACTGTCACCATCTCTGCTTCCACCCCCCTCGTAGGCAATGATTTCCAGGCTATTCGCTCTCGCTGTGTAAAAAAGTTGTTCCTCTCATCCCCCTGCATCTTTTGCCCTCAAACTTCACTCAAGTCCTTGTACCATTAGTTAATGGGAGCATCTTGTCCTGTCTACCTTATCCAAACATGTTTTCATCTTGTCTGCCTCTATCAAATCTCCCCTCAATCTCTTTACTGCAAGGAAAACAATCCCATCTTTTCCAGATTAACCTTGCAGATAAAATCCTCCAACCCTGGAACCATTCTGGTAAATCTCCTCTGCACCCTGTTAAGGATCCACACATCCTCCCTAAAGTGTGGTGACCAGAACTGGATGCAGTACTCCAGTTGGGGCCTAACCAGATCTTTATAAACGTGCAGCATAACTGTCCTTCTTCTGTTCTCACTACTTCCATTTATGAAGCCCAAGATCCCATATGCTTTATTAACGACTCTCTCAATATGTCCTTCCACCTTCAATGATCTATGTACATGAACCCCATGTCCCTCTGTCCCTGCATACTCTTTAGAACTGTGTCATGAAGTATATATTGCCTCTCCCTGTTACTTCTGATAAAATGCATTACCTCACACTTGTCTCTATTAACTTCCATCTGCCTCTTATCTGCCCATTCTGCTAGCCTGGCTATTTCTTGTTCCATCGATCAGTATCAACCTCACTGTCTGCCCCACCTCCAGATTTGGTACCATAGCAAATTTTGAAATTTTGCTCTGTATTCCAATATCCAAATCATTTATACATACCAGAAAAAAGCACTGGTCCTAGCACTGACCCTTGGGGAACACCACTGGCTACATTCCTCTAGTCTGAAAAACAATTATTTATGACAACTCACTGTTTTCTACCATTAAGCCAGTTGTTTTTAATCCAAGCTGACACTGAACCTCCCATTCCATGTGCATCAATCAACTGTCCAGATGTCAAAAACAGACTGTGAAAGACACTACAAGTTCAGCTTAAAATTAAGTGAAATGCTAAATGTAAAATTTACTAAATTTTGGAAAGAGATCAACTCTTGGATCTCTTCAAATTCAGTCCCTCATCAACTTTACTATATTTAGTACTCTGTGCAAGCAGTACTCCCTAAAACTGGACTCTGTGCAACTTAATGTATTTAGGGACTAGGGAGAGAATTCCAGAGTTTGGGGATGAGAACAGAAAGTGTCGGAAATGCTCAGCAGGTCTGGCGGCATCTATGTAGACAGAAACAGTGTTAATGTTTCAGATCTGTGATCCTTCATCAGAACTGGCAAACGTTAGAAATGTGACAGTCTTTGAGCAAATGAAAGAGGGAAAGGGGGAAGAAGAACAAGAAGGAAGGACCGTGATGGGACAGAGAGGGGAGAGATGAAATGACAAACTGTTACGTTTCTAATGTTTACCAGTTGCCCCTTATACCTTCAAAATTTCCTTTGTTAAAATGTAACACCGTGGCTTCAGATTGAACTACCTCACTTTTAAACAATGTAACATTTTAGAACATTATGCGCACTCATCCCTAAAGGTTATTTTACGATAAGATCAATGTGCCCTGTCTGATTGCATAATTCTAGATGTAATATCGACTCTTCTATAGTCAGTTCTTCAAAATACGGCTCTAAAATCATGCATAACACACTCCAGAAACTCGTCCTCCATAGCATTAGTTCTCATTAGGTTTACCCAATCGATATAAAGATTGAAGTCACCCATGATTACTGTGTTACCATTGTTAGATGATTCACTAATCTCCTGATAAATGCCATGCCCCACACTACCACTACTGTTTGGTGGCCTATAAACAACTCTTACTAATGTTTGCTGCGCCTTGCTGTTTATTAGCTCCACCCAAGCAGATTCCACATTTTGTTCTTCAGACGTGAGATCCTGCCTTACTAATGTACTGCCCCCATCCCTTATTATCAGTACAACACCAACTCCTATTCCTTTTTGCCTGTCCTTCGTAAGTGTCGAATATGCTTGAATATTCAGTTCCAGCCTTGGACACCCTGTCGCCACGTTTCCATTATGACAATTCGATCATACCCATTTACCATTATTTGGGCCTTTAAATTATCTACTTCGTTCCGAATACTGCGTGCATTCAGGTAGAGTGCCCTTAACCGTGTCTTCTTGACATTCTGCATTCCAGTTGATGCTAACCTTTGTTTCACCTGCCTTCTAATATCACCTTCTACTTTTCTACCTTCTGTTACCAGCTTTGCTTACATCCAATTTGATCCCTCCTTCCAATTTCAAAGGTTAACTGGATGGGTGCTTGAAGGATGTGAACCTGCAGGCTACAAGGATTAAGCGGGGGTGTGGGACTGACTGAATAGCTTCAGAGACAGTCGGCATGGTCTCAACGGACCAAATGGACACTTTCTGTGACTATCACTGTCTATGACTCTATGTTGGATAAGGCTTGGAGAAATCCAGATACATAGACGTTCAATGAAACTGTGACCTTAACAGCCACTGACAGCTCTGTCCTTACCCTGGAGGGGGTCTCCAGGCCATGTTACAGGAGGTTATTCAGTTCTTTGACCTCCTTATTGAATCAGAGTCACCTCACACACTGCTCCTGGGTTAGCAGTAGGTAGGAAAAGTGCTCTTGGAAATCCCGGGGTGGGTATGGCAGTGCCCCCTCCTCCTCCCTCTTTACAGAGCTTCCCCTCTCTGCAACCTCTGCTCCGTTTGTTGGTCATGTTACAGACCCAGAGACGCTGTAACTACGGTTTACTAAACTCGTCCTGAGTTGGGTCACCAAATCCTCTGCCCTCCCTGATTGTCTGCCGCAGCTCACAACACAACTGCCAGAAAACCATCCACAGCACCTCCACTAACTTTACAATAGCAGAAGTAAGTCAAAAGCCCCTAACCTGTAAGTTGGATGGCTGGTCCTTTTAAATAACACTAGAGGGGGTTCCTCGTGCTGCTGAATGTATGTTCAGCTGAGAGTGACTGACACAGGCGGTCAGTGGACATACACAGACCAAGTTTCAAAGACGTGCATCAAAGCTGCTGCAACAGCAGTTTGACGCGACATTCCACAACTCCTCATGCTACTAGTACACACGATGTACACCCGGGCACAACACGAGGCAGGGTGCAGGCCACACCAGAATTGGCTGGTAGCTCGGTCCACCCCCTTTTAGGGATCCAGGCACCCACTGTGTGGGCAACAGTGGTGCTGTAGAGTCGAAAAGCACCACCAGGAAGAGATAGAGAGGGAAGGAAATTCACTTTGAAAGGTGACATGGGAATAGACTTCGTGGCTAATGATTTTCTGGAATATGGGAATGGACAGGGGAATGGGACTAATTGTGGGGGTGAGGCCATGTAGGGATTCAAACACAAGAATGAGAATATTAAAATTAAGGTGCTGCCAGAACGGGAGCCAATGTAGGTCAGTGAGCACAGGGGTGATGGGTGATCGGGATTGGGTGTGAGTTAAGATACAGACAGCAGAGTTCAGGATGGGCTGTGGTTTATGGAGGTTTATAACTGCGACGGTGGGCATGATAGAATTGGAATAGTCAAGTGCCGATTCAACAAAGGCACGGATGAGGGTTTATGCAGCAGATGGCTGAGGCAGAGCTGGAGACGGGTGATATTACAAAGTTGGTAGTAGGCAGAGTTGGTGATGGAGAGAATATGGAGATGATCTCTGCTCAGGTTTAAATAGAACACAACGGTTGTAAACAGTTTGGTTTATTCTCAGACATTGGGCAGGGAGGGGTATGCGTTTCCCAGATAGGGGATGGAGCTTGTGATGGAGACCAATAACACTGGCTTCAGTCTTCCCAAAATTTACATTACAGAGCCGTATTTCAGTGGAACAGTGTTTACAGATCTCCTAGCGTGAAATAGAGACTTACCAGGGGCACAGACAGCAACCAAGATGAGAGATGATATTACAAGAACTGTAGTACAATTAGCAATGGCTTCACAGCTAATAGCTGGAGGTAGAGATTCACCAGGAATAACAGCAGCAGCAAGGAGGGCAGAGTAAATGGCAAGAACAGTAATGTAGGTAAATATGGCTTATAGAATTAATAGCTTTATAGAGTGACTTACCAGGGACACCAACAATAGCCAGGATCGGATGGTAAATGTATTGAATAATTTCAAGTGCATATCGTATCCGATAGTCTAATGGTAGCTGATCATAATATGTAGATAGAATGTAAAGATCCGAGGATAAACTCCTGTCCATTGTTGTAACATTCCAATCTATTGTTCTCAGATTCTGACCCATTGTTGGAACATTGCAATCTGTTGTTCCCAGATTCCAATCTATCTTCTCCCACTCTCTGGAGCTGCGGATCCCTCTTAGTGCCGCGGGTGATGCTCCCTCCGACTCTATGTGACAACACATTGAAAAGAGTCCCTTATTAACAGAAAAGGAAAACCCTCCAGCGACACAATTAGGGTCCATGGAGACTGACATTAATTACAGTCACTGAACAAATAGGTTCAGTTAACCCCTTTCAATCCAACACTTTTAATAACACAATAAACTGCAACATTTACCCAGTCTGGATGGTATGTATGAGGGGTGCTGAGGGAGGAAAAGTTGGAAATAGCAAATGTATTGGCCAGAATCTTCCAATCCTCCTTGGAAATGGGAGTCGTGGCAGAGGACTGAAGGGTTATAAATGTTGCAACCTGATTAAAAAAGGAGAGATTAAGTAAACTCTTTATTTACTGACCAGTCATCTTAACGTCACTGATGGGGAAATTTCCAGTTTACATCCTTGGACAAAGGTATTCGCTGCTTGAAAGAAAACAAAACTAAACAATGGACAACAAATGGCCAGCAGCAAGGATATGGTAAGACAAGTCATATCTGGTGAACGTCAACAACATGTTATATTTATTGAGTACCTTTAATGTAATAAAACATCCCAAGGTGCTTCAGAGGATCATTATCAAGCAAAGTATGACATTGAGACACAACAGGAGATATGAGGTCAGATGACCAACACTTGGCCAAAGAGGAAGGTTTATGTAGTGTCTCAAGGGAGGGACGTGAGGTGGAGAGTCAGTGACAGTGGTGTCGTGGTAATGTAGTGAACTGGTAATCCAGAGGCTCGGGCTAATATCCTGGACACATGTGTTCAAATCCCACCATAGCAGCTGGCGGAATTTGAAATTCAATTAATTAATACATTCAATTGATAAATAAAATCTGGAATTGAAAGCTGGGCTTAGTAATGTTGCCATGAAACGATCATTGATTTTTGGAACAATCTATCTGGTTCACTAATGTCCTTTAGGGAAGGAGATCTGCCATCCTTACCTGATCTGGTCTACATGTAACTCAATGTGGTTCACTTTTAACTGTCCTCTGAAATACTCTAGCAAGTCACTCAGTTGTCAAGGAGAATTATAGATGGTGGTTTTGCTGGTTTTGCAAACGACGCCCACATCCCATAAAAAAGGTGTCAGAATGGTATTCCAGAGTTTTCACAAGGGTCGTTATCTAGTCAAGGCCATAACTCTGGATACAGGTCTTTATGTTGACATTCCTGGGAATGGTAATGTGAAGCCTCATGTCAACATATCTAAACAATTGTTGCTTATAAATTGTCATATTTTTTGTTTGGTTACTCTATGGTTCGAACATGAGAATTACAAGAAATAATGGGGCAGTCCTCAAAGCTCAAATTAAACACCAATTCGACTAGATTCAATCATACTACGAGATAATAATTATACAACATCCTTATTCACAATGCACCCGTTAGCAATACATCCATTAATCACAAACATGTTACAAGGAGTCATGCAGACACGATCACCCAGTGAGCATTTACCTCCCTGCCATGATTGGGAGTAGGTGGGGATGTGGAATTGAGGTTATAATCAGATTAGCTATGATCTTATTGAATGGTGGAGCATGCTTGAGGGGCTGAATGGGGGCTCCTCTCCTAATTCGTATGTTTATAAGCTTGTATGTTTTTTATGAGAGACTAGAGTTCTCTGGAGTGACTGGAGAAACTGGGAGTGTTTTCCTTAGGAAAGACACAGTAAGTGGGAGAATTAATATAGTTGTTCAACATTTTGTCTGATTTTGACAGATTAAATAAGGAGAATCTGGTTTCACTGGAAGAAGGATGGGTATCAGAGGAGCCAGTTTTAAGGTGAATGCTCAGAGAACCAAGGGGAGAAAGCTGCTGGAATCTGGAATTCCTGGCCTGAAAGGCAGGTGGAAGCAGATTTAATAATAACATTCAAAATGGAGTTGGATAAACTCTGATGGACAGTGGGGAGAGGGGATGGGAGCGGTGAGATTTACAGAGCGATGGGGAAAGAACAGGAAAGAAGGGCTAATTCGAGAGAACTTTCAAAGAGCCAGCACAGACATGATGGACCGAACGGCCTAATCCTGTGCTTTATGATTCACTGATACTGTGATAACAGAAGACAAAGCGTCCAATTCCCATCTACACAATTGACACTCAGTAGTTTTGGAGCCAGAGATTAATTGTTACTTTATCTCTGATAAAAGGAACCGCAGAACAGCAAACACAATGGACTGGTGAGACAAGTTGTGATGATAATATCTTAGCAGAGAATGAAATCCCGCTCTGATCACAGACCTCGCCTTGTTTCAACCCATCTATTGTATTTCCTGTCTATTTGTTCTCAGGATATGGGTGATACTGACATTACTTCCCCATCCCTGGTTACCACGAGAAAATGGTGGGCCTTCATCCTGAACCACTGCGGTCCATGTGGTGAAGGTGTTCCCACAATACTGTTACAGAAAGGATTTCAGGCTTTGAACCCAGTGATGATGAAGGAAGGGTGATATATGTCAAAGTCTAGATGGTGTGTGGCTTGGAGGAGGGGATTGTGGAGGTAATGGAACAACAAGAACAACTTTTGAAATATATCTAGTAAGGAGAATTTTTTTTTAGGTAATCAAGGCCCCGAGTGTAAATAATCTCAAATTATTTGAGTAAATTAAGGATAAGTCATGAAAGGGCAGCTCAGCAGAGTGGAGTGTTCCTCCTGTGCAATGCGGGAAGTTAGTGACACTTCCAGTCTCCAGAGTGAACACGTGTGCAGGAAGTGTTTTCAGATGCAGATACTCGAAATCCATGTTTCGGATCTGGAGCCGTGGCTGGGGACACTGTGGAGCATCTTCGAGGCTGAGTTCATTGTGGATAGCACGTACAGGGAGGCGGTCACACCGCAGGTAAAGACTGCTCAGGCAGAAAGGGAATGGGTGACTGCCAGGTAGAGTAGACCAACTAGGCAGGTAGTGCAGGAGTCCCCTAGGCCCATTGCACTCTCTAACAGATGTTCTGCTTTGTATAGTGTTGGGGGAGATAACATCTCAGGGAAATGCCACAAGAGCCAAGCCTGTGGTACCACGGGTGGTTCATCTGCACAGGAGAGTAGGAAAAGAGGGGGAGAACTAAGGGGATAGGGAGTTCTATCGTAAGGGCTAAGGATAGACATTTCCGTGACGGTAAATGTGACTCCGGGATGGTATGTTGCCTCCCTGTTGCTTGGGTAAAGGATGTCACGGAGCGGCTAAAGGATATTCAGAAGGGGGAGGGTGAATAGTCAGAGATCGTGGTACACAGTTGTACAAACGACATAGGTAGACAGAGGGATGAGGTCCTGAAACAAGAATTTAGGAAGCTAGGTAGCAGATTAAAAAGCAGGACCATTAAAGTTGCAATCTCTGCATTACTCCCAGGGCCAGGTGCTAGTGTTTATTGGAATAGGAGGAAGTGCAAATGAATGCATGGCTGAGGAGATAGTGCAGGAGGGAGGGCTTTAGTTTCCCGGATCACTGGGTCTGTATCTGGCAACAGTGGGACCTGTACAAACTGGACATGTGGCACCTGAACCGAAATGGGACTAACATCCCTGCTGGGAATTTTGCTAGTGCTGTTGAGGGGCGGGGGTGGTTGTGGTGGGGGGGGGGGGGGGTGTTGTGGTGGGCGTTAAACTAATTTGGCAGGGGGAATGGGATACAGAGTAGAGGTACAGTAGGGGCTGATGCATAGTCAAATATAGAAGGGAAACTTAGTCGGTCTGGAAGGCAGAGCAAATATCGACCTGTTTAAGATACAAGTGAATAATGCAAGGCTGGATTGCATTTATTTTAACACAAGGAGTCATACTAGTAAGGCAGATGAATTGGGGGTGTTGATTAGCACATGGGATTATGATATTATTGCTATCACAGAGACATGGTTGAGAGAGGGGCAGGATGGCAGCTCAATAGTCCAGGGTATAAAATCTTCAGGCGAGACAGGGGCGAGGGTAAAAGAGGAGGTGGCATTGCACAGTCGATGAAGTAGTCAATTACTGCAGTAAGGAGGGATGATATATTAGGCGGTTTCTCAAATGAGGCCTTTTGGGTAGAACCTAAAAACAAAAAGGGCCAATCACTTGGCTGGGAGTGTAGGACAGGCTGCAAAATAGTCAGGGAGAGATAGAGGAGCAGATATGTAGGTTGATCTCAGAGAGGTGTAAAAATGATATTAGGGGATTTCAACTTCCCCAATATCAACTGGGATAGTCTTAGTGCAAAAGGCTTAAAGGGGGATGAATTCTTAAAATGCATACAGGAGAGGTTTTTGAGTCAGTACGCACAAGTCCTACAAGAGCAGGGGCAGTACTGAACCTAATCCTAGGGAATTAAGCCAGACAAGTGGTAGAAGTGTCAGTGGGGGAGCATTTCAATAATAGTTACTATAACTCTGTAAGAGTTAGCTGTGAAAAGGGCAAAGATGGACCGGAATTAAAAGTACTGAATTGGGGGAAGGCCGATTTCAATATGATAAAAAAGGATCTGGCCAAAGTGGACTGAGACCAGCTGCTTGTAGGAAAGTCTGCAGTAGACCAGTTGGAGTCATGCAAAAAGGAAATAGTGAGTGTTCAGAGGCAACATGTACTCGTTAAGGTGAAGGGTAGGACCAACAAGTCCAGGGAACCCTGGATGTCAAGGGATATAGAGGATTGGATTAGAAAAACAAAGGATGCTTATGACAGATCCCAAGCACTGAAAACAGTGGAGGCACGAGAAGAGGATCGAAAGTGTAAGGAGCGCCGTAAAAATTAATTAGGAGAGCGAAGAGGGGACATAAAAAAAACCTGTGGGCAACATAAAGGAAAATCCAAAGGTGTTTTACAAGTATATTAAGGGTAAGAAGATAAACCCGGAAAGAGTAGGGCCCATTAGGGACGAAAGAGGCAACCAGTTTGTGAAGCTGGAGGTAGTAATTGACGTTTTAAATGATTGCTTTTCATCCGTTTTCATTATGGGGACTAACGAAGTAGGTGTAGAGAACAGGGAGGGGGATTGTGATATACTTGAACATATTAGCATTGAATGGGAGGAAGTATTAGAGGGCTTAAAATTGGATAAATCCCCAGGACCAGATGAGATGTATCCCAGGCTGTAATGTGAGACAAGGGAGGAGATAACAGGGGCTGTGACACAAATTTTCAGAACCACTTTGGCCACAGGAGAGGTACCAGAGGACTGGAGGACAGCAAATGTGGTACCTTTATTCAAGAAGGGTAGCAGGAATAAACCAGGTAATTACAGGCAGGTGAATCTAACAACACTGGTTAGGAGACCATTTAAAAAAATTCTGAGGGACAAGATTAATCTCCATTAGGAGAATCAGGGATTAATCAGGGACAGTCAGTATGTCTTTGTTGGGGGGAGATCTTGTCTAACTAACTTGAGTTATTTTTTCAAGGCGGTGTGTAGATGAGGGTAAAGCAGTTGACGTAGTCTACATGGACTTCAAGTAAGGCTTTTAATAAGGTCTCGCATGGGAGATTGGTTAAGCAGGTAAGAGGCCATGGGATCCAGGGTAATTTGGCAAATTGGATCTAAAATTGGATTCGTGGAAGGAGGCAGAGGTCGAGGGTTGTTTTTGCGAGTGGAAGCGTGTGACCAGTGGCGTACCACAGGGATCAGTGCTGGTACCCTTGCTGTGCACATTAATGATTTAGACGTGAATGAAGGAGGTATGATCAGTAACTTTGCAGATGACACCAAAATATGTGATATGCTAAATAGTGAGGGGAAAGGCCTTAGATTACAGGACAACGTAGATGGGCTACTAAGGTAGGCGAGCACTGGCAAATAGAGTTTATTTATTTAGAGATACAGTACTGAAACAGGCGCTTCGCCCGCCGATTCTGTCCGACGAAGAACCACCCACTTGTACTAACCCTACAGTATTCCCATATTCCTTACCACCGACCGACCTTAGGGGCAATTTACATCAGCCAATTTACAGATCACCGTCTTTGGCGGTGGGAAGAAACCAGATCCCCTGGCGAAAATCCACGCAGACAGAGGGAAAACTTGCAAACTCCACACAGGCAGCACCCAGAATTGAACCCGGGTCCCTGCAGATGTGAGGCTGCGGTGCTAACCACTGTGCCACTGTGCCTGAGAAATGTGAAAGGATGAATTTTGGGAGCACGAACAAGGCAATGGAATATACAATGGATGGTCGGACCTAGGAAGTACAGAAGGTCAGAGGCACCTTGATGTACTTGTCCATAGATCACAGAAGCCAGCAGCACAGGTAGATAAAGTGGTTAGGAATGAATATGGGATACCTGCCTTTAATAGTCGAGGCACAGAATCTAAGAGCAAGTAGGTTATGATGGAGCTGTATAAAGCTAGTTAGGCCACAGCTGGAGTACTGTGTACAGTTCTGGTCACCACATTATAGAAAGGATTTGATTGCACTGGAGAGGGTGCACAGGAGATTAACCAGGATGTGGCCTTGGCTGGAGCATTTCAGCTATGAAGAGAGATTGAAAAGGCTGGGGTTGTTTTCCTTAGAGCAGAGAAGGCTGAGGGGGGAACTGATTGAGGTATACAAAATTATGAAGGGCAAAGATAGGGCAGATAGGAAGGCACGTTTTCCCTTAGCGGAGGAGTCAATAACCAGGGGGTATAGATTTAGGGTGAGGGGCGGTAGGTTTAGAGGGGATTTGAGGAAAACTCTTTTCACCCACAGGGTGGTTGGAATCTGGAACGCACTGCCTGAAGTGGTGGTAGAGGCAGGAGCCCTCACAACATTTACAAAGTATTTAGATGAGCACTTGAAGCGCCATAGCATACAAGGCTACGGGCCAAGTGCTGGAAAATGGGATTGGATTAGAGAGTTGTTTGTTGGCTGGCATGGACACGATGGGCGGAATGGCCTGTTTATGTGCTGTATAACTTTATATCTCTATGCAGGGCGACAGGGATTGAGAGGGGGAGTGGGACTGACTGGATTGTTCCACAGAGAGCTGGCACACAGGGGCCGCAGGGCCTCCTTCTGTGTGGTATATGACTCTGTCACTGTCTCCGACCCTGTGTTGGATATGTCGCCTACTCCTGCCTGGAAAGATCCAGTTACATAGAAGTTCAATGAAACTGACATTAACAGCCACTGACAGCTCCGTCCTCACCCTGGTGTGAGGCTCCAGGTCGTGTTCCAGGAGGCGACACAGCTCTGACGCAGGTAATGTCTGCACTGGCAGAAAAGAGATGGGTGTCCAACTTATGGACTAGTAGGCGCAGGCAGGTAGTGCAGGAGTCCCCTGTGGCCATCCCCTTCTCAACCAGATTTACCGGTTTGGATACAGTTGGGGGATGACCTCCCAGGAGAAAGCAGCAACAGCCAAGATCTTGGCACCATAGAGGGCTCTGCTGCACAGCAGGGGAGGAAAAGGGGGGAAGAGTAATATAGTATAGTAATAGTATAGTAATAGGGGAATCTACCGTAAGGGGTGCAGATAGACGTTTCTGTGGCCGCAAACGAGGCTCCAGGATGGTATGTTGCATCCCTGGTGCTAGGTCCAAGGATGTCTTGGAGCGGCTGCAGAGATTTCTGAAAGGGAAGGGTGAGCCGCCAGAAGTCGTGGTCCATATTGGTACTAACGACATAGGCAGGAAGAGAGATGAGGTCCTGCAAAGTGAATATAAGGAGTTAGACAGAAGTTTGAAATCTAGGACTTTTAGGGTTGTAATCGCAGGATTACTCCCTGTGCCACATGCTAGTGAAGGTAGGAATAGAAGGATTAGGCAAATTAATGCGTGGCTGAAGAGCTGGTGTAGGCTGGAGGGCTTCAGCTACTTTGTTCATTGGGATCTCTTCTGGGGCAGAGGTGACCTGTACAAGAATGGCGGGTTGTATCTGAACTGGAAGGAGACCAATATCCTTGTGGAGAGGTTTGCTCGTACTACGCGGGAGGGCTTAAACTAGTCTGGCAGCGGGGGTGGGACCCAAAGTAGTAGTCTTTCCGATGAGATAGTTGAGGCAAATGTAGAGGTTAAAGCAAGCAAGTCCAGTAAGCAGGCCGGGCAGGGGCAGGACAGGGAGCGTGGAAGATCTGGTAGGCTAAACTGCATTTACTTGAATGCAAGAAGCCAGGTAAGGCAGATGAACTCAGAACATGGATCGGTACATGGGATTGTGATATTATAGCTGTTACGGAAACGTGGTTGAGGGATGGGCAGGACTGGCAGCTCAATGTTCCATGGTATCGACGCTTCCAGTGTGACAGAGGTGGAGGTAAGAGAGGAGGGGGCGTTGTACTGTTGATTAGGGAGGATATCACGGCAGTACAAAGAGATAATATCCCGGGAAGAATGTCCAGCGAGGCCATATGGGTAGAATTTAGAAATAAGAAAGGAGTGATCATTTTGATTGGATTATACTATAGGCCCCCCAATAGTGGAGGAGCACATATGTAGAAAAATCACAGATAGGTGTAGGAATTATAGGGTTGTAATGGTAGGTGATTTTAACTTCCCTAATATTGACTGCGACTGCCTTAATGCTAAGGAATCAGATGGGCAAGAATTTGTTCCGTGTGTCCAGAATAGTTTTCTGAAGTAGTATGTGGATGGCCCTACTAGATAAGGTGCTACACTCGACCTCCTCTTAGGAAATGAGGATGGGCTGGAGGTTGATGTGTCAGTGGGGGTTCACTTTGGGACCAGTGACCATAACTCTATTAGCTTCAAGATAGTTATGGAAAAGGATAGGGCTGGTCATCAGGTTGAAGTCCTATATTGGGGGACGGCTAATTTCGATGGCATCGGACAGGAACTCCCAAAAGTTGAATGGGAGAGGCTGTTCACAGGTCAAGGGACGTCTTGCAAGTGGGATGCTTTTGAAAGTTAGATAGGAAGAGTTCAAGGCTGGCATGTTCTTGTTAGATGGAAGGGCAAGGCTGGAAAGTTTAGGGAACCTTGGTTGACGAAGGATATTGAGGGTCTGGTCAGGACAAAGAAGGAGGCATATGTCAGGTATAGGCAGCTGGGATCAAGCGAGTCCCTCGAGGAGTACAGGGGATGTAGGAGTACACTGAAGACGGAAATTAGGAGGGCGAACAGGGGCCATGAGATTTCCCTGGCAGATAAGATAAAGGAGAATCCGAAAAGATTCTATAAGCATATTAAGTGTAAAAGGGTAGCTACGGAGAGAGTAGGTCTCCTTAAGGATCACTGTGGCAATCTATGTGTGGAGCCACGGAAAATGGGCGTGGTCTTAAATGAATATTTCTCGTCTGTATTTACCGTGGAGAACGATATGTAAGCTACTGAGTTCAAGGGAGAGAACAGCAATATCGTGGATCATATCAACATTACAAAGGAGCAGGTGTTGGAGGTTTTGATGCGCATTAAGGCGGGTAAATCCCCAGGGCATGACCAGGTGTCTCCTAGGATGCTATGGGAAGCAAGGCAGGAGATTGCTGGGGCCCTGGCAGAGATTCATGTATCATCATTAGCCACGGGTGAGGTACCAGATGACAGGAGGATAACTAATGTTGTGTCTTTATTTAAGAAGGGCAGCAAGGATAAGCCAGGGAACTGTAGGCCGGTGAGCCTGACATCAGTGGTGGGATTCTGTGAGACAGGATTTATTTACGTTTGGAAAAGCAAGGTCTGATCAGGGATAGTCAGCATGGCTTTGTGCATGGGAAATCATGTCTGACGAGTTTGATTGAGTTTTTTGAGGAGGTGACCGGGATTATTGACGAGGGCAGGCCGGCAGACGTTTTCTACATGGACGTTAGCAAGGCATTTGTCAAGGTCCCGCATGGTAGGCTGATCCAGAAGGTTCGAACACATGGGATCCAGGGTGAGCTAGCCAACTGGATAATAATAGAGGCAGACAGTGATAGTGGAGGGTTGTTTTTCACATTGGAGGCCGGTGACCAGTGGTGTGCCGCAGGGATCGGTGCTGGGCCCTCTGTTTGTCATATATATTAATGACTTGGATGTGAATGTAGGGGGCATGATTAGTAAGTTTGCAGATGACACCAAAATTGGTGGTATAGTGGACAGTGAAGAAAGTTGTCTCAGGTTAAAACAGGATATAGATCAACTGGGAAAGTGGGTAAGGCAGTGGCAAATTGAATTTAACGCAGACAAATACGAAGTGATGCATTTTGGAAAGTTAAACCAAGGCAGGACAGATGCCCTGAATGGCAGAGCCCTGGGGAGTGTTGTTGAGCAGAGCGACCTTGGGGTGCAAGTACATAGTTCGCTGAAAGTGGCAACACAGGTAGATAGGGTGGTGAAGAAGGCATATGGCATGCTTGCCTTCATCAGCTGAGGCATTGAGTACAAGAGTTGGGACGTCATGTTACAGTAGTAAACAACGTTGGTTAGGCAGCATTTGGAGCACTGTGTGCAGTTCTGGTCGCTGCACCACAGGAAATATGTGATAAAGGTAGAGAGGGTGCAGAAAAGATTCACAAGGATGTTGCCTGGTTTGGAGGGCTTGCGTTATAAAGAGAGATTGGATAGGCTGGGTCTGTTTTCCCTGGAGTCAGGAGGCTGAGAGGGGACATGATAGAGGTATATAAAATTATGAGAGGCAAAGATAGGGTAGATAGTCAGAGTCTGTTTCCCATGGCAGGGGTGACTAAAACTAGAGGGCTTTATTTTAATGTGAGAGGGAGGAGGTTTAAAGGGAATCAAAGGCTTAAATTTTTCAAAGAAATAATAGTGGGTGTCTGGAATATGCTGCCAGAGGAGGTGGTGGAGGCAGGAACAGTAGCAACATTTAAGAGGCACCTGGACAGGTAAGGCATACAGGGATATGGAATTAATGTTGGCAGGTGGGATTAGTATAGATAAACATTATGGTCAGCATGGATGTTGTAGGACTCTATGAATCCTTGACTCTGTGACCAGGTCCTTACTGAATCAGAGTCACCTCACACACTGCTCCTGGGATAGTTGTAGGTAGGAAAAGTGCTCTTGGAAACCCCGGGGTGGGTAGGACAGAGGCCCGACGCCTCTCTGCAGGTCCTTGCTTCATTTGGTAGTCATGTTACAGACCCAGAGACACTGTAACTACAGTCCCCATAACTCGTTCAGAGTTGGCTCACCAAATCCTCTGTCCTCCCTGAATATCTGCAACAGTTCACAACACAACCTCCAGAAAACCATCCACAGCACCTCTACGAACTTCGCAACAGCAGAAGTAAGTCAAAAACCCCTCACCAGCGAGCTGGATGCCTGGTCCTTTTAAATAACACTAGAGAGGGATTCTCGTGCTGCTGAATGTATGTTCAGCTGTGAGTGACTGACACAGGCGGTCAGTGGACATGCACAGACCAAGTTTCTAATATGTACATCAAAGCTGCCGGAATGGCTGATTGACGTCACATTCAAACACCTCCTCACATTAAACGTGCATGCCTGGTGTGACTGGGCTCCTGCACCGCCCAGCATGGAGCACAGTGCTGTCCACACTGGAGCCCTGTGCAACATGGGGCACTGTGCGGAACACAATCGAGCCCTGCCCAGCATGGGGCACTGTGCTGACCACACGAGAGCCCTGTCCAGAATGGGACACTGTGCTGACCACACTAGAGCCCTGTCCAGCATGGAGCACTATGCTGACCACACTACAGCCCTGTCCAGAATGGGGCACTGTGCTGACCACACTCGAGCCCGGTCTAACATGGGGCACTGTGCTGACCACACTAGAGCCCTGTATAGCATGGGAGACTGTGCTGACCACACAAAAGCCCTGCATAGCATGCCACACTGTGCTGACCACACCCGAGCCCTGCCCAGCATGGGACACTGTGCTGACCATACTAGAGCCCTGTACAGCATGGGGCACTGTGTTGACCATACTAAAGCCCTGCATAGCATGCGGCACTGTGCTGACCACACTAGAGCCCTGTCCAGAATGGGGCATTGAGCTGACCACACCAGAGCCCTGTCCAGAATGGGGCACTGTGCAGACCACACTAGAGCCCTGCCCAGAATGGGGCACTGTGCTGACCACATTAGAGCCCTGTCCAGCATGGGGCACTGTGCTGACCACACTATAGCCCTGTCCAGCATGGGGCTCAGTGCTGACCACGCCATGGCCCTGTCCGGCATGGGGCGATGTGCTAACCACACTAGAGCCCTGCCCAGCATGGGGCACAGTGCTGACCACACCATGGCCCTGTCCAGTATGGGGCGCTGTGCTGACCACAATAGAGCCCTTTATAGCATGGGGCAATGTGCTGACAACACTGGAGCCCTGCCCAGCATGGGGCACTGTGCTGACCACACTAAAGCCCTGTATAGCATGGGGCACTGTGCTGACCACACGAGAGCCCTGTCCAGCATGGGGCACTGTGCTGACCACACTAGAGCCCTGTCCAGCATGGGGCACTTTGCTGATCACACTAGAGCCCTGTACAGCATGGGGCACTGTGCTGAGCACACTAGAGCCCTGTATAGCATGGGGCACTGTGCTGACCACACGAGAGCCCTGCACAGCATGGGGCATTGTGCTGACCACACTAGAGCCCTGTCCAGCATGGGACACTGTGCTGACCACACCCGAGCCCTGCCCAGTATGGGGCACTATGCTGATCATACTATTGCCCTGTCCAGCATGGGGCGCTGTCCAGTCACACAAGAGCCCTGTGCAGCATGGGACACTCCGCTGACTATACAGGAGCCCTGTCTGCATTGGGCACTGTGCTGAAGACACTAGAGCCCTGTACAGCATGGGGCACTGTGCTGACCATACTGGAGCCCTGTCCAGCATGGAACAATGTGCTGACCACACTAGAGCCGTGTACCGCAAGGGGCACTGTGCTGACCACAGCATGGCTCTGTCCAGCATGGAGTGCTGTGATGACCACACTACCGCCCTGTCCAGCATGGAGTGCTGTGATGACCACACTACCGCCCTGTCCAGCATGGGGCACTGTGCTGACCACACTGGAGCCCTGTCCAGCATGGGGCGCTGCGCTGACAACACTGGAGCCCTGTCCAGCATGGGGCACTCTGCTGACCACTCTGGAGCCCTGCCCAGCATGGGACACTGTGCTGACCACACTAGAGCCCTGTCCAGCATGGGGCGCTGTGCTGACCACAATGGAGCCCTGCACAGCATGGGGCACTGTGCTGACCACACTAGAGCCCTGTCCAGCATGGGGCACTGTGCTGACCACACCAGAGCCCTGCACAGCATGGGGCACTGTGCTGACCACATTAGAGCCCTGCACAGCATGGGGCAGTGTGCTGACCACACTCGAGCCCTGCACAGCATGGGGCTCTGCGCTGACCACACTACAGTCCTGCCCAGCATGGGGCACTGTGCTGACCACACGAGAGCCCTGTGCAGCATGGGACACTCCGCAGACTATACTGGAGCCCTGTCTGCATTGGGCACTGTGCTGAAGACACTAGAGCCCTGTACAGCATGGGGCACTGTGCTGACCACACTGGAGCCCTGTCCAGCATGGGACACTGTGCTGACCACACGAGAGCCGTGTACCGCAAGGGGCACTGTGCCGACCACAGCATGGCCCTGTCCAGCATGGAGTGCTGTGATGACCACACTACCGCCCTGTCCAGCATGGGGCACTGTGCTGACCACACTACCGGCCTGTCCAGCATGGGGCACTGTGCTGACCACAGTAGAGCCCTGCCCAGCATAGGACACTGTGCTGACCACACTGGAGCCCTGTCCAGCATGGGGCACTGTGCTGACCATACTAAAGCCCTGCATAGCATGCGGCACTGTACTGACCACACTAGAGCCCTGTCCAGAATGGTGCACTGTGCTGACCACACGAGAGCCCTGCCCAGAATGGGGCACTGTGCTGACCACATTAGAGCCCTGTCCAGCATGGGGCACTGTGCTGACCACACTATAGCCCTGTCCAGCATGGTGCTCAGTGCTGAACACACCATGGCCCTGTCCGGCATGGGGCGATGTGCTAACCACGCTAGAGCCCTGTCCAGCATGGGGCACAGTGCTCACCACACCATGGCCCTGTCCAGTATTGGGCGCTGGGCTGACCACAATAGAGCCCTTTATAGCATGGGGCAATGTGCTGACCACACTGGAGCCCTGCCCAGCATGGGACACTGTGCTGACCACTCTAGAGCCCTGTATAGCATGGGGCACTGTGCTGACCACACGAGAGCCCTGCCCAGCATGGGGCACTGTGCTGACCACACTAGAGCCCTGTCCAGCATGGGGCGCTGTCCAGTCACACAAGAGCCCTGTGCAGCATGGGACACTCCGCTGACTATATAGGAGCCCTGTCTGCATTGGGCACTGTGCTGAAGACACTTGAGCCCTGTACAGCATGGGGCACTGTGCTGACCATACTGGAGCCCTGTCCAGCATGGAACAATGTGCTGACCACACGAGAGCCGTGTACCGCAAGGGGCACTGTGCTGACCACAACATGGCTCTGTCCAGCATGGAGTGCTGTGATGACCACACTACCGCCCTGTCCAGCATGGAGTGCTGTGATGACCACACTACCGCCCTGTCCAGCATGGGGCACTGTGCTGACCACAATGGAGCCCTGTCCATCATGGGGCACTGTGCTGACCACACTAGAGCCCTGCACAGCATGGGGCACTGTGCTGACCACACTAGAGCCCTGTCCAGCATGGGGCACTGTGCTGACCACACCAGAGCCCTGCACAGCATGGGGCACTGTGTTGACCACACTAGAGCCCTGCACAGCATGGGGCACTGTGCTGACCACACTCGAGCCCTGCACAGCATGGGGCTCTGCGCTGACCACACTACAGTCCTGCCCAGCATGGGGCACTGTGCTGACCACACGAGAGCCCTATGCAGCATGGGACACTCCGCTGACTATACTGGAGCCCTGTCTGCATTGGGCACTGTGCTGAAGACACTAGAGCCCTGTACAGCATGGGGCACTGTGCTGACCACACTGGAGCCCTGTCCAGCATGGGACACTGTGCTGACCACACGAGAGCCGTGTACCGCAAGGGGCACTGTGCCGACCACAGCATGGCCCTGTCCAGCATGGAGTGCTGTGATGACCACACTACCGCCCTGTCCAGCATGGGGCACTGTGCTGACCACACTGGAGCCCTGTCCATCATGGGGCACTGTGCTGACCACAGTAGAGCCCTGCCCAGCATAGGACACTGAGCTGACCACACTGGAGCCCTGTCCAGCATGGGGCGCTGTGCTGACCACACTGGAGCCCTGTCCATCATGGGGCACTGTGCTGACCACACTCGCGCCCGGCACAGCATGGGGCAGTGTGCTGACCATACTAAAGCCCTGCATAGCATGCGGCACTGTACTGACCACACTAGAGCCCTGTCCAGAATGGTGCACTGTGCTGACCACACGAGAGCCCTGTCCAGCATGGGGCACTGTGCTGACCACACTATAGCCCTGTCCAGCATGGTGCTCAGTGCTGAACACACCATGGCCCTGTCCGGCATGGGGCGATGTGCTAACCACGCTAGAGCCCTGTCCAGCATGGGGCACAGTGCTGACCACACCATGGCCCTGTCCAGTATTGGGCGCTGGGCTGACCACAATAGAGCCCTTTATAGCATGGGGCAATGTGCTGACCACACTGGAGCCCTGCCCAGCATGGGGCACTGTGCTGACCACTCTAGAGCCCTGTATAGCATGGGGCACTGTGCTGACCACACGAGAGCCCTGCCCAGCATGGGGCACTGTGCTGACCACACTAGAGCCCTGTCCAGCATGGGGCACTGTGCTGACCAAACTCGAGCCCTGCACAGCATGGGGCTCTGCGCTGACCACACTACAGTCCTGCCCAGCATGGGGCGCTGTCCAGCCACACTGGAGCCCTGTGCAGCATGGGACACTCCGCTGACTATACTGCAGCCCTGCCCAGCATTGGGCACTGTGCTGAAGACACTACAGCCCTGTAAAGCATGGGGCACTGTGCTGACCACACTGGAGCCCTGTCCAGCATGGGGCGCTGCGCTGACAACGCTGGAGCCCTGTCCAGCATGGGGCACTGTGCTGACCACACTAGAGCCCTGCCCAGCATGGGACACTGTGCTGACCACACTGGAGCCCAGTCCAGCATGGGGCACTGTGCTGACCACACTGGAGCCCTGTCCATCATGGGGCACTGTGCTGACCACACTAGAGCCCTGTCCAGCATGGGGCACTGTGCTGACCACACTAGAGCCCTGCACAGCATGGGGCACTGTGCTGACCACACTAGAGCCCTGCACAGCATGGGGCACTGTGCTGACCACACTAGAGCCCTGACCAGTTTGGGGCACTGTGCTGTCCACAGTAGACGTGGCCGGCTGTGTGGTCACATCATTTTATGTTTCCAAGAGCAGTTACAGAAGAAGGTCCCTGGCATTCTCCCTGATTGTGTGGTGACTCGGTCCATGGCGATACAATCCCCTGAACTGACACCGCAGATGGATGATTCTATTGACTGGTTGTCTGGTACCTTCTTTGGGAAGGTAAAGGATTCAAAGGTTGTGTTAAGCATATCTTCGTTAGTTGAGGTTCAACAACCCGACCCTGTGTTAAAAAAATACCACAGGCTGTCCAAACCAAAATTGAAGCAGAGGGAGTTGCAGAGTGCTACTATTTAGAGAACGAAGTGCTAATGAGGAAGTGGAGACCTCCTCACAGACCTGCAGATGAAGAGTGGACAGTGGTTCACCAGATAGTGGTGCTGCTGAGGTACCTTAAAGTAATATTAAGAATAGCCCACGAGCTTCCAATGACTAGGTGTGCCGATGAACGAAAAATCGAAGCCTGAATTCTCATACCAGCTTTGGGCGAACCCTTCAGCTGTGTGATGGTGGGTTGTGTGGAACACCTGCTGAAAACAAAAGAAGGACTACCAGTATCTTCTCACCATTATGGATGCGGTGACCCGATTCCCAGAGGGCATTCTCCCAAAGAACAATCTCTAACACAATTCTTTACCCGATATGGGCTAACTGCTGAGATCCAGTTAGATCAGGGCACATAGTATTATGTGCAGTATTTTTGAAAAGGTCATGGGTATTCTGGACATAACCCAGCTAAAGTCCTCAGTCTACCACCCACAGTCACAAGGGGTTTGGAGCGGCACCACCAGACCCTAAAGACAATGATCAAGCCATACTGCGATGAGTAACCCCATGACTGGGACAAAGGGCTGGGATTTCTCCTGTTGCCTGCCAGGGACATATCCAATGTGTCCACTGGCTTCAGTCTCTTTGAATTAGTTTATGGACACGAGGTGAGATGTCCTCTTAAACTAATCAAGGAGAAGTTTTTGGGACAGAGGAATGAGTCCTCCGTGTTAGACTACATCTCCATGCTCTGGGAGCGGCTCATGAGGGCCTGTGCAATAGCTCAGTAACACCTAGGGACCTCCCAGGCAGCTATGAAAATGTAATCAGGCAAAAATGCCAAGATCAGAACATTTCGGGACAGAGACCATGTATTGTTACTATTCCCACTGCAAGGTGAATCCCTGAAAGTCCGGTTCAGAGTTCCATAACGAGTAACAAAAGGAATACTCAGGCAAATCATTTAATTGACACCCCAGACCAAAGCCAAAAAGCAAAGGCTGTGGAGGGGACAGACATGTACAGATCTGTCAGACAGTCAGGAGGGAAGGATTGGAAAGGACAGTGAGGACAGGTTAGAGGAGGGCCAGGAGGATTCTCAACTGGAATCCCCAACTCTCCGATTAGCCAACCCTGAAATGTTAGATAAATTAGACCACACGCTCTCCTCCTTGAATGCAGGTCAAAGAGGCACCTTAAAAAGGCTGCTAACGGCACTTACAGTAAGCTGCAAGGGCAAGGTAAGTTCCGAAAAGGGCAAGCCAATGGTGAGGGAGATGCCTCACCTAGTCGAAGTGCTGCAAGAGAATGAAGTGGAAGGTGGACAGACAATTGTGAGCACTAATGTCCCAGAGGACATAGGGCAGATCAGAAAAAAATGATGCTCCCTATAGTAAAGGGAAAAGTGAAGGGAAAATACCAAAAAGTAAACAGCACTTGTGTACCTCACCAGAAAGCTAAAAGTAAGGTCAGTGTGGATCTACCCACTGAAGAAGCCAATGATCAGGTCCCAAACCCAAAGCTAATGAAACCTGACAATTTCAAAGCAGAACGCAGCAGGAAGAATGGCCCAGAGTCAATCTCAGACACCTCACAAGGGTTAAAAAAAAGTATTACACACTGTCGGTTTGGGGAGAATGATTATCAACGTGCAGGAACATGAATAGTTAAAGCTTCATTGCAGGAGAGAAAAAAAACAATGTAATCTCTGATGCATTGTCCAGGGTCGAACCCAACACATAACCATCCCAGACAAAACTCCAAAAATTTTAATGAGCTCATCTGTAACAGACAATGCCAGCTGCAGTAATTCTAAGATTAATCTGTCAGTTGGAGAAGTTATTATTGAGAATGAATGTGTGTTTCCTTCTATTTCTTCCTACAGTTACCTTGAAACAACTGGCAGCCAAGATGGCCACCGCAATTGTCATCTGAAACACGTTTGCACATTCCAGAATGAACAGGAGACACATGTCTGATGAGCCTGGACCCAAAACATTGGCTTGCTCTAGTTATTGAACTACCTAAGATTACATTCGTTAATACGATATACAAGGACATCCTGACAAATTGACTTTAAAAGAACAAACTCCTCCAAGTGTAAATAATGATAACCTGAGCCCTGGGGAGATAGAAGTTTCTAACTTGAATCTCTAAATAAGGTTCCAGCGAATACAGTGAGGCAGTCAGGAGACCTTCTGTTCATCTCTGTGAAAGCTGTGCGTTTCCCCTGGACAAAGATAGACAAGCCAGTGATTCAAACTGTTCAGAAGCAGAAGGGCTGTGCCCCCCTCTCCGCCTCTCTGTCCAGATAACACCACAAGTTTGAAAACCACGTGCGGCTGTCAGCCCTCCAAGCCTACAGATTACTACATTCAGAGACATCAGGGGAAGAAAGTCACCCACAAGTCTGCCTCCAATAAAACCCTGAGCCACGTGGGCCAGCCACAAAGGGCACTTTGACCGGCCAAAGACTTCAAGAATACAACTTCAGCCGGAAAACCACCGAATCGTCCAACCTCACAGAATGAGCATTTTATTGTATTTTTTAATTTATTTCGGACTCCAATCCAACCACAAATGTACTTCTCACTCTGTAATCTATTTGTGTGTGATTCTCATGTGAGTGTGTGCGTAAATGTGTGGTGTATTTTTTTATGATTTTATTTCGATCAGGTTCAGATTGTTAAGTATAATAATATCACCCCTTTCGTGCTTAAACTCGAGAGAACCTGTCTGATCGGTTCCTTCACCATCACACCAAAGGTTAAAGGTAAAATACTCACTGAGACCGTTACCACATCCACCCTCTAAAAAGGACAAACCCTATTGCGGTCAAATAAGAAGAAGGACAAGAGGAGAGACTGTGACCCCTCCTCACCTGGCTGTACAAATAGGCAGGGTTGGAGATGGAGAGAACACGGGAATGAAGTCAGCTCAGCATTAAAAAGATAGCAGAGGTTGTAGCCTTCCTGGTTCAGCCTCAGACAATGGCCAGCGAGGGGGATGCAGATCGTGGATAGGGAATAGAGTTTGTGACAGAAACTGAAGACAATGGCTTCAGTCTTCTCACAATATAAATTACAAGAACATAAGTCATTGAAATATGGCTTAGAAACTAATAGTTGGATACAGAGGCTTACCAGGGACACCAATAATAGCGAGGATGAGATAATAAATCGATTGAATCATCTTCAGAGCATAAACCATCCGCCCTTCTAATGTTATCCAGTAGTAATCTGCAGTGATCCAGTAAAACCAATAGGAGAAACTCCTGCTGCCCATTGTTGTAACATTCCAATCTTTTGTTCTCAGATTCTGACCCATTGTTGTAACATTCCAATCTATTGTTCTCTGATTCTGACCCATTGTTGTAACATTCCAATCTTTTGTTCTCAGATTCTGACCCATTGTTGTAACATTCCAATCTTTTGTTCTCAGATTCTGAGCCATTGTTGTAACATTCCAATCTATTGTTCTCTGATTCTGACCCATTGTTGTAACATTCCAATCTTTTGTTCTCAGATTCTGACCCATTGTTGTAACATTCCAATCTATTGTTCTCTGATTCTGACCCATTGTTGTAACATTCCAATCTATTGTTCTCTGATTCTGACCCATTGTTGTAACATTCCAATCTATTGTTCTCAGATTCTGACCCATTGTTGTAACATTCCAATCTTTTGTTCTCAGATTCTGACCCATTGTTGTAACATTCCAGTCGATTGTTCTCAGATTCTGATCTACCATGTCGCCTTCTCCCTCTGGAGCTGCTGATCTCTGTTCCTGCCGGCGGTGATGTTCCCGCTGAAACTATGGGATAATACATTGAAACGAGCCCCTTATTAATAGACGATTGAAAACCTCCAGTGACAAAATTAGAGTCCATGGAGACGGACATTAATTAGAGTCACTGAAAAAACAGGTTCAGGTAACTCCTTTCAATCTAAAAGGTTTTATACCACAATAACGTAGAACGTTTATCCAGTTTGGATAGGATATCTGAGGTTAAATGAGGGAAGGAATTGTGGAAACAGCAGCACTGGCCAGAATCTTTAAATCCTCCATTGATATGGGAGTGGTGACAGAGCACTGGAAGGCTGTGAATGTTACACCCTGTTTAAAAAAGGGGAGGTTGGATAAACCCTGTAACCACTGACCAGTCAGTCTAATGTTGGTAGTTGGAAACTTCCAGAGGCCGTAACCCAGCACAAAGTATTCATTGCCTGTACAATCATGGGTTAATAAATGACAAGCAGTATAGATAGGTTATAGGAAAATCATTTGCTAATCTTGATCGAGTTCGTTGAGGACGTAACTGTGAGTGTTAGCGTGTTTCGTGTAATGGAATCATAGAATCATAGAAAGGTTAAGGCACAGAAAGAGGCCACTTTGCACATTATTGCTATGCCAGCCGATGAACGATCCACCTATTCTAATCCCACCTTCCAGCAATTGGTTAACAACCCTGCAGATTGCAGCACTTGAGCTGCATATCCAGACTCCTTTTGAATGGGTTGAGGGTCCCTGCCTCAACTACCCTTTCAGGCAGTGAGTTACAGCCTCACACCAAAGCAAGAGACCCAGTGCTAAGCCTTGCGGAACGCCACTGGAAACAGCCCTCCAATCTCTAAAATACCCGACAACAATTACCCTTTGTTTCCTGCCACTGAGCCAATTTCCTATTTCTTGGTGAGCAGGTTTTTCCTCAACTCCCCTCTAATCTTTCCACCAATCATTTTAAATCTATGCCCCTCATCGCTGATCTCTCTGCTAATGTGATTAGACCCTTCACCTCCACTCTATCCAGGTCCCAAAAAGTTAAGTGCATTTCAATCAGATCTCCCCTCAGCCTTCTCTGTTCCAAGGAGAACGACACCAGCCTATCCAATCTTTCCTCATAGCTGCATTTTTCCAGTCCGAACAACATCCTCGTAAATCTCCTCTCTACCCTCTCTAGTGCAATTACATCCTTTCTGTAATGAGGTGAGCAGAACTGCACAAAGTACTCAAGTTCTGATCTACCCAATGAGTTATACAGTTCCAGCATAACCTCCCTGGTCTTGTATCCTATACCTCGGCTAATAAAGGAAAGGATTCCATAAGTCCTTTTAACCACCTTATCGACCTGTCCTGCTGCCTGCAGGGATCTGTGGACATTGACTCCAAAGGTCCCTCACTTCTGCTACACTTTCCAGTATTTTCCCATTAATCATGCATCGTTTTTCCTTATTTGACCTCCTCAATTGCATCGCCTCATTCCTAATCAGGTGGAATCCCATTTGTCACTTTTCTGCCATCGATATCTTCCTGCAGCCTACAGCAATCCTCCTCGCTATGTACCTCACCCCCAATCTGTGTGTCATCTACAAACCTCTTGATCATGCTTCTACATTTACGTCCAAATCGTTAATATATACCACAAAGAACAGGGGAACCAGTACTGAGCCCTGTGGAAAACCACTGGAAACAGTCCTCCAGTCAATAAAACACCCGTCAACAATTGCCTTTTGTTTCCTGCCACTGAGCCAATTTTGTATCAACCTTGTTTTATTTCCCTGGATTCCATGGGATTTTATTTAACCAGTCTGCCATGTGGGATCTTGTCAAAAGCCTTGCTAAAATTCATGTAGACCACATGAACTGCACCACCCTCATCTATCATCCTTGTTACTTCTTCAAAAAAAATCAATCAAGTTGGTCAGACAGTATGGTCCCTTAATAAATCCATGCTGACAATCCTTGATAAACCTGTGCCTCTCTAAGTGACAGTTTATCCTGTCTCTCAGAATAGATTCCAATAATTGTTAGACTGACTGGCCTGTAATTTTTCAGTCTAACCCTGGGGTCCTTTCTGAACAGAGGTATAATTTTAACAGTACTTCAATCCTCTGGCACAATACCTGTACCCAGCGAGGACTGGAAAATGATGGTCAGACCCTCTGCTATTTCCTCTCTTGCTTCTTTTAACAACCGAGGAGACATTTTATCCGGATCTGGTGACTTATCAACTTTCAAGGATGCTAATCCCATTAATACTTCCTCTCTCCCTATGCATATCATATCAAATACTTCATATTCCTCCTCATTAACTACATTATCTGCATCATACCCCTCTTTTGTAAAGAGAAACACAAAGTAGTCATTAAGAATCATACCAACATCTTCTACCCCTGCACGTGTATATGCAATTATGTATATACACTTATGTATACAGACATTCAAAAGGCCTGTAATCATATAACATTTCATAGACTTATGATAAAAATGTAACACATGGATTAATGTAACAGTGATAGTGTGGATATGTCACTGACTCAGGGACAGAAAGCAGAGAGAAGTGGTGAACAGTCATTGTTCACACTGGTGGGGGAGCGGGAGTATACAGTGCTGCTTCTCAGGTTTCAGTATTAGAACCAGTGCTCTTCCTGACATCTCGATAGATATATAAATGACATAGGCTTATGTGTAAAAAGCAAAGTTTCAACACTTGCATACAGCAGCAAACTCAAATGTAGCTGCCAGTGCGAGGATAGTCAGGAGGACATGGACAGTCTGATGGTGAAATGAGAATACACATGGTGAATGAAATTTAACACATAGAATTGGGGAAGTGATTATTTTGTGAGGGATAGTAAGGGGCGTGAATAGAAACTGAACTGCACCAATCAAAAAATGGCACCGGAGCACAGAGTCTGGGTGTGTATGTACAGACATTCTCAATGGTGGCTGGATAATTTGTGAAGGTTTTAAAAAGGCATACGGGATCGTTAGCTTTATACTTAGAAGCAAAGAATTAAAAAAAAAACACCGCAAGACCATTCTGCTAAGACTAGATAAATGATTGTTTAAGCCTCAGCTGGAATATTGTGTCCCATTCTGGACACCACACTTTATGAAGTATTTGAAAGACTTGGAGATGGTGCCGAGGTGTTACACTAGAATGGTAACGGGAATGAGGGACTTCAGTTATGTGGAGAGAAGCTGGCATTGTTCTCCTTAGAGCAGAGAAGATAAAAGGGAGATTTAACAGCAGGGCTGAAAATGATGTGTTTTGCTAGAATACATAAGGAGAAGCTGGTTTCACTGGATGAAGGGTCAGTAACCAGAGAACACAGTTTAATGTTGATTAACAAACAAACAGAGGAGAGATGAGGAGATTTTCTTTTCTTTACACAGCGAGTGTTTATGATTTGGAATTCCCTTCCTGAAAGGGTTGTGGAAGCAGATTTAACAGAAACTTTCAGTCGGGAATTGGATCAATACTAACAGGGTGATTTACTGGACTGGGAGAAAAGAACAGGAAAGAGGAATAATTGGGAAATCTCCTTCAAAGAGCTGGAACTGGTACAATTTCTTAAATTGTCTCCTCCTGTGCTGTGTGATTCTCCGACTGTCTGATAACAGAAACCAATGAGTACGTATCTCATGTGTACAATTGACATTCAGCAGTTTTTAATCCAGAGATTAATTGTTACTTGTTTTCTGATGAAAACAACAGCAAAAAGGCAAACACAAGTGTTTGGTGAGGTAAATTATGTTGACAATGTGATTATCGGATCATGACATCTCTTTCTGATCACAGACCTCGCCTGGTTTCAATCCGTCAATTACATTTTATTCCTATTTTATTTCCTGTCTATTTGTTCTCAGGATATGGGTGATACTGACAAGGCTGGCATTACTTCCCCATCCCTGGTTACCATGAGAAAGTGGTGGGCCATCATCTTGAACCACCGCAGTCCCTGTGGTGAAGGTGTTCCCTCAACCAAACTTACATTTAATATTTTGAGGAGACAGTTTCATTCCTGGACACCTCAGAATGAGTTAGGCCGGAAATCTGGGATGAGAATTTAAAACTCGAGGCTTTACTGGACCAGGAACCAACGTAAGTCAGTGAGCACAGGAGTGATGGATGAATGGGACTTGGTGTAAAGGCCTGTTACCCGACTCGAACCCGACGGGACACGACGACATGTTTTGGGGACAGGGAATTGGGATAATCAAAGGGGTGAGGTCATGGAGGGATTTGATCACATGAGTGAGAATATTAAAATTGAGGTGTTATTGGACCAAGAACCAATGTAGGTCAGTGAGTACAGAGATGCAGGGTGAACAGAATTTTGTGTAAATTAGAAGATGGCAGCAGAGTTTTGGATGACCACAAGGTTACAGATTGTAGAATGTGGGAGACAAGCCTCGAGGTAACAAAGGTACGGACGAGAGTTTCAACAGCAAATGAGCTCAGCTCTCTCTCTCTCTCGCTCTTTCTCTCCCTCTACTTCTCTCTTTGTCGCCCTCACCTGCTCTGTCCCGCACTCAGAATCTTAGACGTTTCCATCAGGTCGCCTCTTATTCTTCTAAACGCCAGTGGATATAAGCCTAGCCTGTCCGATCTTTCCTAATATGACAGCCCGCCCATATTAGTCTGGTAAACATTCTCTAAACTGCTTCCAACGCATTTACATACTTCCTTAAATAAAGAGACCAATGCTGCATACAGCATGCCAGATATGGTTTCACCAATGCCCTCCCTACTTCTGTATTCAATTCCGCTCACAATAAGTAATAACATTATATTAACTTTCCTAATCACTTGCTGAACCTTATGTAATTCATGCACCAGGGCACCCAGATTCCTCTGTATCTCAGAGCTCTGCAATCGCTCACCATTCCAACATCATGCTTTTTTAAATTATTATTCCTACCAATATGGACAATTTCACATTTTCCCATATTATAGTCCATTTGCCAGATCTTTGCCCTCTCACTCAACCTATCTATGTCTCTGTGTAGCCTCCTTATGTCCTCTTCACAACTTTGTGTCGTCCCTTCATCCAAGTCATTTATTAAAATTCCAAAAAGTTGAGCCCTCAGCACTGATCCCTGTGGCACACCACTCGGTACAACCTGTCAAACAGAGCAGTCCCACAGACTAGTCAAGCAACAGCCTGACATAGTCATACTCACGGAATCATACCTTACAGCCAATGTCCGAGACACTGCCATCGCCATCCCTGGGTATGTCCTGTCCGACCAGCAGGACAGACCCAGCAGAGGTGGGGGTAAAGTGGTATACAGTAGCGAGAGAGATGCCCTGGGAGTCCTCAACATCGACTCTGGACACCATGAAGTCTCGTGGCATCAGATCAAACATGGGCAAGGAAACCTCCTGCTGATTACTACCTACTGCTCTCTATTCTTTCAGAGAGTTTTGAACAAGTAAAGCCAGAATAAGTAAAGTCATCAGCATATCACAGGAAATAGTCAATTGATAAGCTTGCAGAGAAAAACAGGCACACCTGGGGAGACGGTCATCCCAAGGACTTTCGAGGAAAATGATGGGGATTATGATTTCATTCTCAATAGAATATCTGAGGATGTCCAGAAATGCAACTTTAAGCTAAAAAAGGGCTGAGATAAGTTGGTCAATGGGGCACATCTGAGTACCTGAAGGTTAAATAAAAGACACGAAGAATTGAAGGAAGAGATGGATAATTTACAGAAGGAAAATGAAGGTTGGCAGGAAAACATTGGCATCCTGTACAATCAGTTACTCTGGGATCAGGAGCCACATGATGGAGTATATTATCCGCAGAGAAAATTACAACAAATAGTGGACCAAAACACTGAGTTACAGGCAGACACTCCCAGACTAGGTGAGGAGTTAGAAGATGTGAGGAGGGGCTATGAGGGAATTAGACCCGTGTTAAAGCTCTGTCTCCCCTGAAGCTGACCACGCCCTGTGTTGAGATAAAATCCGACAGCTTCAGACACACTCAGTCAACAGTGGGCAGTTGTGGCTGCTGTCTCCAAACACAAAGCCAGATATCCCGGTTCTTATTAGGGCAACACTTTTGTGAGCCTTACAGTCTCTGCTCCACTTCCTCCAGACAAGGACGACAAGATAACTGGAAAATACCAGGGTGTGTGGTAACCTGGACCTAAACTGCAGGCCAGCCTAAGAACAAGAGTGATATAGATGGGGTCAGTGAGTAACCAACCACTGTCACTGACAGTGAGAGAGATGTCACCACCACACAGAGGTCCCTTACCGCTGTTGAGGCCAGGGCTCTAAAGCAGGAACTGGGAATGGTGGATATGAGCAGCAGCTCCCTCGATCTGAGTATTCTGTGTTCCAATATCCAAATTATTTATATATATCAGAAAAATATCAGTGGTCCAAGCACTGCCTCTTGGGGAAACACCACTGTCTACCTTCCTCCAGTCTGAAAAAAGCAACAGATTACCACAACTCACCGTTTTCTCTCATTAAGCCAGTTTTTTATTTATCCAAGCTGACACTGACCCTCTTATTCCATGAGAATCAATGAACTGTCCAGCTGTCACAAACAGACTGTGAAAGAAACTACAAGTTCAGCTGAAAATCAAGTGAAATGCTAAATGCAATAGTTAACTAACTTTTGGAAAGAGATCAACTTTTAGATCTCTTAAAATTCAGTCACTCGTTAACTTTACTGTATTTAGTACTCTGTACAAGTAGTACTCCCTAAAACTGGACTCTGTGCAACTTACTGTATTTAGGGTTTAGGGAGTGAATTCCAGAGCTAAGGGAAGAGAACAGAAAGTGCTGGAAATACTCAGCTGGTCTGGCAGCATCTGTGTATGCTGTTAATGTTTCAGATCTGTGACCCTTCATCAGAACTGGTAAACGTCAGAAATGTTGATGTACAAGCTGCAGATGGTGAGACCATGGACTTCCTGCTTTCCACCACCCGCAATCCCTCACCCCAACCCTCCCCTTCTGATTTTATACTTTCCAATGACAACCCAAAACTGCCAGCTTCCCAGTCACAGCAGCTCCATGAGACAGAGAGAGAGCAGCAGCACAGTACTAATGGTGATTCCCTATCACTTCGTCTGATAGTCACAGTCACCAGATCAAAGTCAGCAGCCTTCCACCAGCCATGCTGCAACCACTGGGGAAACACTATGTAGGAGAACTAGTCAAGTCTCGGGAATCCACAAGACAGGCACTAAGGGAATACACAAGGGTGAATAGTTCAGTATGTTTGTATGATTGGATGTGTTGTTGGATAAACATGTCAATGAAAAGGTTTTTGTTGGTGTTTTTTATTGCAGGATGGTGACCAAGGGGACACTGTGATGTGGCGTCTCAGATGGGTGTGATAGTGGGGAATGGGGGATCCATGGTGGGATAGTGAAGTTGTGCTATGGGAACTGGAATCTTAGCAGGGAATCTCCGACAGCATGTCCGGGTCGAAGGCATCGAGGAAATATCCTCCCTGCCTCCTCCTCTTCCTGAGGTGGCATCCGGATTCCTGGTGCCAATGCCTGTGTCCTCATGATGTTGATGCAGAATACCATGAACCTGGACACCTGCTCAGTGTGTACTGGAGGGCTCCCCCCGCGCGGTTCAGACATCGGAAGCATTGCTTCACCTGGTGGTATTGTGTGGTGGAGGGGAGTGTCTAGAGTTTAGAGGTCGTGAGCCACATTCTGGTTCTGCATGGAGGCCCGATGTGTTGGGAACGGCTGAATGTTTCAGAATGAAGGTATGGTGGCTGCTGCCAGGATAGTGGACATTCACCAACATGATGTACTGGGCATGCTCACACACCAACTGTACATTAATGGAGTGAGAGTTCTATCAGTTCGTGTACCTCTCCCCGTTGACATGGGGACCCCGCAGAGCCACCTACACCATCAGGAATCCAGCTCTCCAGACAAAGCCACGGGATTTCTCATTTGCTTCTCCCTGCTGAGAGAGCAGACAGTATAATTCACCTCACCCGACATGGATGGCCTCTGCTATCTGGATGGCTGATACATCAATAGACAACATAGAGAGAGATAATGAATACGTCACCCGCTCTTGCCTGGATAAATCCAGATAAGAACATAAGAAGTAGGATCAGGAGTAGGCAGTTCAGCCCCTTGAGCCTGTTCTGCCATTCAATATGATCATAGCTGATCTCATCTCGGCCTCTACTCCACTTTTCTGCCCGTTCTCCATAACGCTTCAACCCATTACTAATTAAAGATCTGTCTATCTCTTCCTTAAATTTACTCAATATCTCGGCATCTACCGCACTATGGGGTAGTGAATTCCACAGACTCACGACTCTTTGAGAGAAGACATTTCTCTTCATCTCTGTTTTAAATCTGCTCCCCCTTTATCCTAAAACTCTGACCTCTCATTCTAAATTGCGCCACGAGAGGAAACATCTTCTCTACGTCTACTTTGTCAATCCTTTAATCATCTTATATACCCCGATTGGATCCCCTCTCATTCTTCTAAACTCTAGAGAGTAAAGGCATAAACTGCTTAATCTCCCTTCATAAGACAAACCCCTCATCCCTGGATTCAATCTCGTGACCCTCCTCTGAACTGTCTCCGATGCAACTACATCCATCCTCAAGTAAGGAGACCAAAACTGTACGCAATACTCCAGCTGCGGTCTCATTAATGCCTTGTACAGTTGCAGCAACACTTTCCCACATCCTATTCCTTTAGCAAGAAATGCCAACATTCAATTTGCCTTCTTTATCACCTGCTGTACATGCAAACTAGCTTTCTGTGATTCATGCACGAGGACACCCTGATCCCTCTGCTCCGAAGTACGCTAACGTTTCTCTCCATTTAGATAATAATCTACCTTTCTATTTTTCTGACCGAAATGGCGAACCTCACACTTAACCACGTTAAACTCCATCTGCCAAATTTTGGCCCATTCACCGAAACTATCCATATCAATTTGTAAATTTCTTATGTATTTATTGCAACTTACTATCCAATCTATTTTAGCCTCATCTGCGAATTTGGCGATATTACCTTCTATCCCTGCATCCAAGTCATTAATATAGATTGTAAATAGTCGGGGCCAAAGGACCGAACCCTGTGGCACCCCACTAATTGCATCTTGCCTGCCAGAAAAGCACCCATTTATCCCGACTATCTGTTTTTTGTTGGTTAGCCAATCCTCTATCCAAGCTAATAAATTGCCACTAATCCCATGTGATCTTACCTTGTGTATTATCCTTTTGTGTGGCACCTTATCAAATGCCTTCTGGAAGTCTAGATAGAATACATCTACAGGATCCCCATTTTCCACATTTCTTGTCACAGCTTCGAAGCACTCTGGCAAATTCGTCAAACACGATTTACCCTTCATAAAACCTGACACTGATGGGTTGCTTTTGACTTTCTTAAAGTCCTGTTATTACTTCCTTAATAATGGATTGTAACAATTTCCCAACGATAGATGTTAAACTAATTGGTCGAGTGTTTCCTACTTTCTGTCTCCCTCCCTTTTTGGATAAGGGCGTTATACAGGTTTTTTTTCCAATCCACTGGAACCTTTCCCGCATCCAGAGAATTTTGAAATATTATAACCAATGGATCCACTATCTCCGCTGCTATTTCCTTTAAGACCCTAGGATGTAGGTCATCAGGTCCTGGGGACTCATTTGCCTTCACTCGCAATAGTTTGTTCAGTAACTTTTCCATCGTGACTTTTTTTTATTCATTCATAGGATGTGGGCGTCTCTGGCTAGGCCAGCATTTATTGCCCATCCCGAATTGCCCATGATAAGGTGGTGCTGAGCTTCCTTCTAGAACCTCTGCAGTCCATGTGGGGTAGGTGCACCCACAGTGCTGTTAGGAATGGAGTTCCATGATTTTGACCCAGCGACAGTGAAGGAACGGCGATATAGTTCCAAGTCAGGGTGGTGCGTGACTTGGAGGGGAACTTGCAGGTGGTGGTGTTCCCATGTATTTGCTGCCTTTGTCCTTCTAGTTGGTAGAGGTCGCGGGTTTGGAAGGCGCTGTCTAAGGAGCCTTGGTGCATTGCTGCAGTGCATGTTGTAGATGGCACACACTGCTGCCAATGTGCGTCAGTGCTGTGGGGAGTGAATGAGAGTGGATGGTGTGCCAATCAGGTGGGCTGCTTTGTCCTGGATGGTGTTGAGCTTCTTGAGTGTTGTTGGAGCTGCACCCATCCAGGCAAGTGGAGAGAATTCCATCACACTCCTGACTTGTGCCTTGTAGATAGTGGGCAGGCTTTGAGGAGTCAGGAGGTGAGTTACTCGCCTCGGGATTCCTAGCCTCTGACATGGTTGTGTAGCCACGGTAATTCTATGGCTACTCCAGATCAGTTACTGGTCAATGGTAGCCCCTAGGATCTTGATAGTGGGGGATTCAGCGATGATAATGCCGTTGAATGTCAAAGGGAGATGGTTATTGCCTGGCACTTGTGTGGCGCGAATGTTACTTGCCATTTATCAGCCCAAGCCTGGATATTGTCCACGTCTTGCTGCATTTTTACACAGACTGCTTTTCAGTATCTGAGGAGTCACAAAAGGTGCTGAACATTGTTCAATCATCAGCGAACATCCCCACTGCTGACCTTATGATTGAAGGAAGGTCATTGATAAAGCAGCTAATGATGGTTGGGCCTTGGACACTACACTGAGGAACTCCTGCAGTAATGTCCTGGAGCTGAGATGAGTGACCTCCAACAATCATAAATCCCTGAAAGTTGCTACCCAGGTTAATAGGGCTGTTAAGAAGGCATATGGTGTGTTAGCTTTTATTAGTAGGGGGATCGAGTTTCGGAGCCACGAGGTCATGCTGCAGCTGTACAAAACTCTGGTGAGGCCGCACCTGGAGTATTGCGTGCAGTTCTGGTCACCACATTATAGGAAGGATGTGGAAGCTTTGGAAAGGGTGCAGAGGAGATTTACTAGGATGTTGCCTGGTATGGAGGGATAGTCTTACGAGGAAAGGCTGAAGGACTTGAGGTTGTTTTCGTTGGAGAGAAGGAGGAGGAGAGGTGACTTAATAGAGACATATAAGATGATCAGAGGGTTAGATAGGGTGGATAGTGAGAGTCTTTTTCCTCGGATGGTATGGCAAACACGAGGGGACATAGTTTTAAGTTGAGGGGTGATAGATATAGGACAGATGTTCGAGGTAGTTTCTTTACTCAGAGAGTAGTAGGGGCGTGGAACGCCCTGCCTGCAACAGTAGTAGACTCGCCAACTTTATGGGCATTTAAGTGGTCATTGGATAGACATATGGATGAAAATGGAATAGTGTAGGTCAGATGGTTTCACAGGTTGGCGCAACATCGAGGGCCGAAGGGCCTGTACTGTGCTGTAATGTTCTAATTCTAAAAAACAAAAATCACAACCATCTTCCATTGCGCTAGGTATGACTGCAGCCAGCGGAGGGCTTTCCCCTGATTCCCATTGACCTCAGTTTTGCTAGGGCTCCTTGATGCTATATTCAGTTAAATGCAGCCTTGATGTCAAGGGCAGTCACTCTCACCTCACCTCTTGAGTTCAGCTCTTTTGTCCATGTTTGAACCACGGCCTTAATGAGGTCAGGAGCTGAATGGCTCTGGCGGAAACCAAACTGAGCGTCACTGAGCAGGTTATTGCTAAGCAAGTGCCGCTTGATGGCACTGTTGATGACACTTCCCATCACTTTACTGATGATTGAGAGTAGGCTGATGGGGCGGTAATTGGCCGAGTTGGATTTGTCCTGCTTTTTGTGTACAGGACATACCTGGGCAATTTTCCACATTGCAGGGTAAATGCTAGTGTTTTAGCTGTACTGGAACAGCTTGGCTAGGGGTGCGGCAAGTTCTGGAGCACAGTCTTCAGTACTATTGCCGGAATGTTGTCAGGGCCCATTGCATTTTCAGTTTCCAGTGCCTTCAGTCGTTTCTTGATATCACGTGGAATGAATCGAATTCGCTGAAGTCTGGCATCCGTGATGCTGGGGAGTTCAGGAGGAGGCCGAAATCGGCCTCAACTCGGACCTTCTGGATGAAGATTGATGCAAATGCTTCAGCCTTAGCTTTCACAGTGATGTGCTGGGTTACCACATCATTTAGGATGGCGTGGTTTGTGGAACCACTTCCTCCAGGTAGTTGTTTACTTGTCCACCACCATTCAGAGCTGGATGTGTCAGGACTGCAGAGCTTAGATCTGATCCTTTGGTTCTGGGTTCGCTTAGCTCTGTTCACTTCGCTTACGCAGTTTCACTCGCAGATGGTCCTGTGTTGTAGCTTCACCAGGTTGACATTTTCAGGTATGCCTGGTGCTGCTCCTGGCATGCCCTCCTGCACTCTTCATTGAACCAGGGTTGGTCTCCTGCCTTGATGGTAATGGTAGAATGGGGAATATGCCGGGCCATGAGGTTACAGATTGTGGTTGCGTACAATTCTGCTGCTGATGATGGCCCACAGCGCCTCATGGATGTCCAGTTTTGCATTGCTAGATCTGTTCGAAATCTGTCCCATTTAGCACGGTGGTAGTGCCACACAACACGATGGAGGGTATCCCCAATGTGAAGTTAGGACTTTGTCTCCACAAGGACTGTGCAGTGGTCACTCCTACCAACACTGTCATGGACAGATGCATCTGCGGCAGGCAGATTGGTGAGGGTGTGGTCAAGTATGCTTTCCCCTCTTGTTGGTTCCGTCACGACCTGCCGCATACCCAGTCTAGCAGATATGTCCTTTAGAACTCAGTCAGCTCGGTTACTAGTGGTGCCAGCGAGCGACTCTTGGTGCTGGACATTGAAGTCCCCCACTCAGAATACATTTTGTGCCCTCGCCACCCTCAGTGCTTCCTCCAAGTGCTGTTCAACATTGAGGCATACTGACTCACCAGCTGGGCATGGGCGATATGTGGTAATCAGTAGGAGGTATCCTTGCCCATGTTTGATCTGATGCCATGAGACTTAATGGGGCCCAGGGTCGTGGTTGAGGACTCTCAGGGAAAATCCCTCCCTACTGTATACCCCCACCTCTGCTGGGTCTGTTCTGCCATTGGTATAGGACATTCCCGGGGATGATGATGGCAGTGTCTGAGACATTGTCTGTCAGGTACGATTCCGTGAGTATGACTATGTCAGGCTGTTGCTTGACTTGTCTGTGGGACAGCTCTCCCAACATTGGCACAAGCCCCCAGATGTTAGTAAGGAGGACTTTGCAGGGTCGACAGGGCTGTGTTTGCCGTTGTCGTTCCCGGTGCCTAGGTCAATGCTGGGTGGTCCGTCCGGTTTCATTCCTTTTTATTGACTTCGTAGTAATTAGTTACAACTGAGTGGCTTGCTAGGCCACGTCAGAGGGCATGGAAGAGTGAATCACATTGTTGTGGGCCTGGAGTCACATGTAGACCAGACCAGGTAAGGACAGCAGGTTTCCTTCCGTTAAGGACATTAGTGAACACGATGTGGTTTTACAAAAATCGACAATGGTTTCAGACTAGCTTTTAATTCCAGTTTTATTAATTGAATTCAAATTCCACTTTCTGCTGTGGTGGGATTCGAACCCATGTCCCCAGAGCAATACCCTGGGTCTCTGGGTCATTGGTCTAGTGACAATACCACTACACCACCGCCTCCCCATGCTACGCTACCGCCTCCCCATATGATGATTGTTCTAAATTCCTCTCTTTCTATAACTTCTGCATTACCTGTTACTATTGGGATGCTACTAGTGTCCTCCACCGTGAAAACTGAGGCAAAATACTGATTTAGTGTCTCTGCCATTTCTGTGTCCCCGTCTATCAACATCCCAGTCTCATCCTCCAAGGGACCAATATTCACTTTAGCTACTCTCTTACCTTTCATATACTTAAAGAAGCTTTTGCCATCCGCGTTTACATTTTGTGATACTTTCCTTTCATAATTTACTTTTTATTACTTTTTAGTAATCGTTTGTTGATCGTTAAGCATTTCCCAATCTTCCAGCCTTCCAGTGGCCTTTGCAATATGGTGTGCCTTAGTCTTTGTCTTTGTGTTATCCTTAACTTCCCTGCTTAGCCATGGATGTCTTTCCCCCTCTTCGAATCTTTCTTCCTCTCCAGAATATATTTTCGTTGGGAGGAATTGAATTTCTCCTTAAACATCTGCCACTGCTCATCAACATTCCTACCTTCTAGTCTTCCTGCCCAGTCCACTAGGGCCAAATCAGTCCTCATGTCTATGTAATTACCTTTGTTTAACTCCAGAACGCTACAGCGGACTCCAGTTTCTCGCCCTCAAACTGGATTTGAAATTCTAGCATGCTGTGATCACTCTTCCGTCGATGATCCTTAACTATGAGATCATTAATTAATCCCACCTCATTTCACAATATCAAATCTAGAATAGCCTGCTCCCTGGTTGGTTCCACAACATATTGCTCCGAAAAACAATCTCTAATACATTCAATGAACTCTCCCTCGGAACTACCTTTGACAATTTGACTAATCCATTATATATACATATTAAAATCACCCTTGCCGTACCTTTCTCACAAGCCCACAGTATTTCTTGGTTTATACTGTTCCCCACTGCGGAACTACTGGTTGGGGACCTATAGATTACTCCCACCAGGGACTTCTTCCCCTTTCTATTTCTTATTTCTACCCACACTGATTCTACGTCTTGATCTTCAGTGCCTATGTCATTTCTCACCATAGCACTGATCTTCTTTACTAACAATGCTACACCTCCTAATTTTCCTTCCTGTCTATCCTTCCAAAATACTGAGTACCCTTGGATATCAATTCCCAAACCTGGTTTCCCTGCAACGACGTCTCAGTAATCGCCAATAAATCATACCCATTCGTCTTCATTTGTGCTGTTAACTCATTTATTTTATTCCGAATGCTTCGTGCATTCAGATACAAAGCCTTTAAGTTTGTTTGATTATCAATTTTCAAAGATACATAACAGTTCAATGAAACTGAGGCCTTAATAGCCACTGACAGCTCCGTCCTCACCCTGGTGTGAGGCTCCAGATCGTGTTGCAGGAGTTGACACAGCTCTGTGACCACCTCCGTATTGAATCAGAGTCACCTCACAGACTGCTCCTGGGTTAGGTGTAGGTGGGAAAAGTGCTCTTGGAAAACCCGTGGTGGGTAGGAAAGAATCCCCTCCTCCTCCCGCTTTACAGAGCTTCCCCTCTCTGCAGCTTCTGCTCCATTTGGTGGTAGGTTACAGACCCAGGTACACTGTAACTACAGTCCCAATACCTCGTCCAGAGTTGGGTCACAAATCCTCTGTCCTCCCTGAGTCTTTGCAGCAGATCCGAGCACAACCTCCAGAAAACCATCCACAGCATCTCCACTAACTTTACAATAGCACAAGTAAGTCAAAAGACCCTCACCTATAAGTTGGATGCCTGGTCCTTTTAAATAACACGAGATGGAGTTCCTCGCGCTGCTGAATGTGTGTTCACCTGAGAGTGACTACACAGGCAGTCAGTGGACATGCATAGACAAAGTGCTAAAGAAGTACATCAAAGCTGTCGGAATGGCTGATTGACGTCAATTCAAACCCTTCCTCACACTAACAGCACATGCATGGTATACCCAGGAGAGATCCCTTCCCAGCATGGGGCACTGTGCTGGACACACTAGAAGTGGCTGGCTGTGTAGTTCACATCATTTTCTGGATCCAGGTTTCATCACGTTGGCACCAGTGCTGCCACAGAGTGAGAATCACAGCAGAGGAAGATATAGAGTGAAAGCAACTCACTTCAAAAAGGGAAATGGAAAAAGACTTGACGGCATATGGCTTTCAATAATATGTGAAATGGAAGGGAAATTGGACTAATTGGAAGGGTGAGACCATGAGAATATTAAAATTAAGGTGCTGCCAGTCCGGGAGCCAATGTAGATCAGTGAGTACAGGGGTGATGGGAGATCAGGATTTGGTGTGAGTTAGGATACAAAGAACAAAGAACAAAGATAATTACAGCACAGGAACAGGCCCTTCGGCCCTCCAAGCCTGCGCCAATCCAGATCCTCTCTCGAAACATGTCGCCTATTTTCTAAGGTTCCGTATCTCTTTTCTTCCTGCCCATTCATGTATCTGTCTAGATACATCTTAAAAGACTCCATCGTGCCCGCGTCTACCACCTCCGCTGGCAACGCGTTCCAGGTGCCCACCACCCTCTGCGTAACGAACTTTCCACGCATATCCCCCCTAAACATTTCCCCTTTCACTTTGAACTCGTGTCCTCTAGTAATTGAAACCCCCACTCTGGGAAAAAGCCTCTTGCTGTCAACCCTGTCTATACCTCTCATGATTTTGTACACCTCAATCAGGTCCCCCCTCAACCTCCGTCTTTCTAATGAAAATAATCCTAATCTACTCAACCTCTCTTCATAGCTAGCGCCCTCCATACCAGGCAACATCCTGGCGAACCTCCTCTGCACCCTCTCCAAAGCATCCACATCCTTTTGATAATGTGGCGACCAGAACTGCACGCAGTATTCCAAATGTGGCCGAACCAAAGTCCTATACAACTGTAACATGACCTGCCAACTCTTGTACTCAATGCCCCGTCCGATGAAGGAAAGCATGCCGTATGCCTTCTTGACCACTCTATTTACCTGCTTTGCCACCTTCAGGGAACAGTGGACCTGAACACCCAAATCTCTCTGGACATCAATTTTCCCCAGGACTTTTCCATTTGCTGTATAGTTCACTCTTGAATTGGATCTTCCAAAATGCATCACCTCGCATTTGCCCTGATTGAACTCCATCTGCCATTTCTCTGCCCAACTCTCTAATCTATTTATATTCTGCTGTATTCTCTGACAGTCCCCTTCACTATCTGCTACTCCACCAATCTTCGTGTCGTCTGCAAACTTGCAAATCAGTCCACCTATACTTTTCTCCAAATCATTAATGTATATCACAAACAACAGTGGTCCCAGCACGGATCCCTGTGGAACACCACTGGTCACACGTTTCCATTTTGAGAAACTCCCCTCTACTGCTACTCTCTGTCTCCTGTTGCCAAGTCAGTTCTTTCTCCATCTAGCTAGTACACCTTGGACCCCAAGCGCCTTCACTTTCTCCATCAGCCTGCCATGGGGAACCTTATCAAACGCCTTACTGAAGTCCATGTATATGACATCGACAGCCCTTCCCTCATCAATCATCCTTGTCACTTCCTCAAAGAATTCTATTAAGTTGGTAAGACATGACCTTCCCTGCACAAAACCATGTTGCCTATCACTGATGAGCCCATTTTCTTCCAAATGGGAATAGATCCTATCCCTCAGTATCTTCTCCAGCAGCTTCCCTACCACTGACGTCAGGCTCACCGGTCTATAATTACCTGGATTATCCCTGCTACCCTTCTTAAACAAGGGGACAACATTAGCAATTCTCCAGTCCTCCGGGACCTCACCCGTGTTTAAGGATGCTGCAAAGATATCTGTTAAGGCCCCAGCTATTTCCTCTCTCGCTTCCCTCAGTAACCTGGGATAGATCCTATCCGGACCTGGGGACTTGTCCACCTTAATGCCCTTTAGAATACCCAACACTTCCTCCCTCCTTATGCCGACTTGACCTAGAGTAATCAAACATCTGTTCCTAACCTCAACATCCGTCATGTCCCTCTCCTCGGTGAATACCGATGCAAAGTACTCGTTTAGAATCTCACCCATTTTCTCTGAGTCCAAGCATAACATTCCTCCTTTGTCCTTTAGTGGGACAATCCTTTCTCTAGTTACCCTCTTTCTCCTTATATATGAATAAAAGGCTTTGGGATTTTCCTTAACCCTGTTTGCTAAAGATATTTCATGACCCCTTTTAGCCCTCTTAATTCCTCGTTTCAGATTGGTCCTACATTCCCGATATTCTTTCAAAGCTTCGTCTTTCATCAGCCGCCTACACCTTATGTATGCTTCCTTTTTCCTCTTAGCTAGTCTCACAATTTCACCTGTCATCCATGGTTCCCTAATCTTGCCATTTCTATCCCTCATTTTCACAGGAACATGTCTCTCCTGAACGCTAATCAACCTCTCTTTAAAAGCCTCCCACATATCACATGTGGATTTACCTTCAAACAGCTGCTCCCAATCTACATTCCCCAGCTCCTGCCGAATTTTGGTGTAGTTGGCCTTCCCCCAATTTAGCACTCTTCCTTTAGGACCACTCTCGTCTTTGTCCATGAGTATTTTAAAGCTTACGGAATTGTGATCACTATTCCCAAAGTAGTCCCCTACTGAAACTTCAACAACTTGGCCGGGCTCATTCCCCAACACCAGGTCCAGTATGGCCCCTTCCCGAGTTGGACTATTTACATACTGCTCTAGAAAACCTTCCTGGATGCTCCTTACAAATTCTGCTCCATCTGGCCCTCTAACACTAAGCGAATCCCAGTCAATGTTGGGAAAATTAAAATCTCCTATCACCACCACCCTGTTGCTCCTACATCTTTCCATAATCTGTTTACATATTTGTACCTCTATCTCATGCTCGCTGTTGGGAGGCCTGTAGTACAGCCCCAACATTGTTACCGCACCCTTCCTATTTCTGAGTTCTGTCCATATTGCCTCACTGCTCGAGTCCTCCATAGTGCCCTCCTTCAGCACAACTGTGATATCCTCTTTGAACAGTAATGCAACTCCTCCACCCCTTTTACCTCCCTCTCTATCCCGCCTGAAGCATCGATATCCTGGGATATTTAGTTGCCAATCATGCCCTTCCCTCAACCAAGTCTCAGTAATAGCAATAACATCATACTCCCAAGTACTAATCCAAGCCCTAAGTTCATCTGCCTTACCTACTACACTTCTTGCATTAAAACAAATGCACCTCAGACCACCAGTCCCTTTATATTCATCATCTGCTCCCTGCCTGTTCTTCCCCTTAGTCACACTGACTTCATTATCTAGTTCCTTACAGGCTTTTGTTACTACCTCCTTACTGTCAACTGACCTCAATTGGTTCCCATCCCCCTGCCACATTAGTTTAAACCCTCTGTAACAGTCAGCAGAGATCTGGATGGGCTGTGGTTATTGGAGGTTTATAAATGGGAGGGTGACCAGGATAGAATTGGAATAGTCAAGTGTGGATTTAACAAAGGCACAGTTGAGGGCTTATTCAGCAGATGGGCTGAGGCAAAGGTGATGACGGGTGATGTTACAGAGGTGGTAGTAGGTAGGGTTGGCGTTGGGGGGAATATGGCGACGAACTCATCTCAGGTATAAATATAAAACAGAGGTTCCAAACAGTCTGTTTCAGCCTCAGACATGGGTAGGTAGGGGAATGCAGATAGCGGATATAGTGTGGAGTTTGTGACAGAGACTCAACACAGTGGCTTACGTCTTCCCAAGATTCACATGACAAGAAAACTAAATCAGTAAAATGTGGTTTATAGATCTAATGGTTGGATACAAAGACTTACCAGGGACACCAATAATTGCGAGGATGGGATAGTAAATAGTTTCAATCATTTTCAGAGCATAATAGATCCGAAATTCTAATATCATCCAAACATAATCAGCAGTAACCAAGTCAAACTAAAAGGAGAATGTCCTGCTGTCCATTGTTGCAATATTCCTATCTAATGTTCGGAGATTCTGATCGATCTTCTCGCTCTCTCTCTGCAGCCACGGATCTCTGTTAGTGCCGGGGGTAATGCTCCCACTGACACTATGAGTTAACACATTGAAAGGACTCCCTTATTAATAGAACAGGGAAAACCTCCAGTGACACAATTAGTGTCCATAGTGACTGACATTAATTACAGTCAATGAACAAACAGGTTCAGTTAACCCCTTTTTCTCCAACACGTTTTGTACCACAATAGTGTGGAAGTGTTCCTTTGTCTAGTTGAATATATGAGGTTTGTTGAAAAAAGGAATGGTGGAAATAGCAGCGGCACTGGCTTTCAATCCTCCTTGGATCTGGGAGTGATGACAGAGGACTGGAGGGTTGTAAATGTTACACCCTGTTTCAAAAGGAGAAATTAGCTAAACCCTGTAACTACTGAGCAGTCAGTCTAATGTCAGTGGTTGGAATTTTCTAGAGGCCATAACCCTGTACAAACAAATATCTTTCTTGAAAAAACATGGGATAATAAATGACAAACAGCACGGATAGGTTAATGACCAATCACGTCTGATAATCATGATCAAGTTCGTTGATAACATAACTGAGTGTTAATGAGGATAGTGTGTTTTATGTTATGTATACGGACTTTCAAAAGGCCTGTGATCAAATGACATGTCATAGACTTGTTATGAAAAATGGAGCACGTGGATTAATGTGACAGTGATAGTGTGGATATGACATTGACTCAGGGACAGAAAGCAGAGAGAAGTGGTGAACGGTCATTGTTCAGACTGGGGGAGGGGGAGGATACAGTGTTGTTTCTCAGGGGTTAGTATTAGAATCAGTGCTCTTCCTGGCATGTAGATAGATATACAAGCGATAGAGACTTATATGTTAAAAAACATAATTTCAATGCTTGCAGATGACATGAAACTCATAAATAAGGATGGCAAAGACGCAGACCACAGAATTATCCAATCTCACAGACTTTGTTTATTTTTAATCCATTATGGACTCCAATACAAATTCAAATTTATTTCTCACTCTATAACTAATTTGTGTGATTTGCCTATGAGTGTGTGCATGAATGTGTACCGTATATTTTTATTATTTTATTCAGATCCAGTTCAGATTGTTAAGTATAATAAACTCACCTCTTGTTTAAACTCAAGAAAACCTGTCCGATTTGTTCTTTCACGATCACAATAAAGGTAAAAGGTAAAATACTCACTGAGTTGGTCAGCATGTCCACTGCTAAAAAGGAATAAATCCAGTTGCGATCAAATAAAAGATAGGACAAGAGAGGAGACTGAGACCTCTCCTCACCTGCTGTAACTGAAATGTGGAGGTTCTCAAGATCGTAACCCAACGACAAACGAGAAATTGGAAATGTCATAGAGTCACAGAGTTATACAGGACAGAAACAGTCCCTATTGGACCACTGTGTCCTTGCCGGCCATCAAGCCTGTCCATTTTAATCCCATTTTCCAGCACCAGTCCAGTAACCTTGTATGCTATGGCACTTCAAGTGCTAATCTAAATACTTCTTGAATCCTGGAAGGGTCCTGCCTCTTCCACCCCTTCAGGTAGTGTGTTCCGGATTCCAACCACCCTCTCGGTGAATTTTTTTCCCTCAAATCCCCTCTTAACCGCCTGCCCCTTAACTTAAATCAATGCCCCCTGCTTATTGACACCTCCACTAAGGGAAAAGATTTCTTCCTATCTACCCTATATATGCCGTCATAATATTTCGTGCTTTCTGTCTCTCTCCCTTTTTGAATAAAGGAGGTAGATTCACAATAAGGGGGTAACTTGGGGCAGGCTAAAACACCTCTCTGTTGCAAAGTTGAGTAATGTAGCTGCACAGTTAGGGATTACTCTCCGTCCAAAGCTAGGAAACCCGAAATCCTAAGACTTGTGGCCAATCTTTTTTCACTTGAAGCTGAAAACTCAAACAGTGTTAGAATCACTGACAGATAGAGTAATGTTAGCTAAGGTAAAACTAGAACAGAATAGACTAGAATTAGAATTCCAGAGAGCGCGAGAAAGAGCAGAGTGAGCGTCAAGAATGGGAAAAAGTAAAAGTGTTCCAGAAGGAGAAGGAGGAAAGGGAGTTCAGGCGGCTCAAACAACTAAAGGAAGTCCCAGTACATCCAGTGAAGGCACAGCTAGTGAGGGAGCTGCCCCTCGCTCAGGACCATGTGCTGAGCTCTTAAACTTCTCCCAGTTCATTCCAAAGTTCAATGAGGAGGATGTGGCAGAATTTTTCATCACTTTTGAAAAGCTTGCAAAGCAACTGAAATGGCCATCAGAGAGCGGGATGCTGTTTGTACAATGCAAAATAACAGTCACAGCCCATGAGGTTTATTCACTGCTGCCATAAAGGTACAGATAAAGGTACATCAGATTATGAGGTGACTAAAAATGCCATCCTGGGTGTATATGAGATAGTATCGGAAGTCAACTGCAAAAGATTCTGAACTCTCGGAAAGCAGCCTGACTAAACTGACTTCGAGTTTGAAGGAGTTAAGCAGCTAAGGAATATAGGAACATAGGAGCTGAATTCAACCATTCAGCCCATCGATCCTGCTCCACCATTCAATATGATCATGGCTGATCATCCTCTTCAATGCCTTTTCCCCCCACACTATCCTCATGTCCCCTTCTGTCAGTGGTATTTAGAAATCTGTCAATCTATACTTTAAATATACTCAATGACTGCGCTTCCACAGAGGGGTAGAGAATTCCAAAGGTTCACAACCCTCTGAGTAAAGAAATTACTCCTCATCTCTGTCCTAAGTGGCTTTCAAATTGTGTCCCTTTGTTCTAGATTCCCCAACCGGGGAAACATCTTAGCTGCCTTGTCTATCCCTTTAAATATTTTGTAGGTTTCAATGAGATCACCGTTCATTCTTCAAAACTCGAGAGAACACATGTTCAGTTTCTTCAATCCCTTTCCGTAGAACAGTCCCGCCATCCCAGGAACAAGTCTGGTGAATCTTTGTTGCAGTCCCTCTATGGTCATAATATCCTTCCTCAGATAAGGGGACCAAAACTGCACACAGTACTCCATGTGCGATCTAACCAAGGTTCTAAACAATTGAATCAAGACTTCACTACTCCTGTATTCAAATCCTCTTAGGATACAAGTAACATACATTAGCCTTCCTAAATGCTTGCTGCACCTGCATGTTAGCTTTAAGTGACCTATTGACAAGGACACCCAGGCCCCTTTGTACATCTACACTTTCTCATCTCTTACCATTTAAGAAATACTCTGCATATCTATTCATTCTACCCAAGTGGCCCACCTCACATTTTTCCACATTATATTCCATCTACCATGTTCTTGCCCACTCAATAAGTCTGTCCAAATCCCCTTGAAACCACTTTGCATCTTCCTCACAACTCACATTCCCACCTAGTTTTGTGTCATCTGCAAACTTGAAAATATTACTTTGGTCCCCATATCCAAATCACCGATATATGTTGTGAACAGCTGGGGCCCAAGTACTGTGCCCTGCGGTACCCCACTAGTCACAGCCTGCCAGCGCAAGAATGACCCGTTTATTCTTACTCTGTTTCCTGCCTGTTAACCAATCCCTACTGCATGTCAGTATATTACCTCCTTTCCCATGTGTTTTAATTTTGCTTACCAAGCTCCTGTGGCGCACTTTATCAAATGTCTTCTGAAAATCCATCAGCTCCCCTTTTCTATTCTGTGAGTAACATCCTAAAAAACCTCCAACAGGTTCGGCATGAATGATTTCCTATTCATAAATCCATGTTGACTCTGCCCAATCAGATCCATTTATCACATACTTTGGAATAGATTTTAGCACTTTCCCTAGTACTGATGGAAGCCTAACAGGTCTGTAATTCCCAATTTTCTTTTTCCCTCCCTTCTTAAATAGTGGGGTGTCATTTGCGACCTTCCAATCTGCAGGAAGCGTTCCAGAATTGATAGAATTTTGAAAGTGGATCACCAATGTATCTACAATCACCATATCTACTTCCTTCAACACTCTGGGATGTAGAATATCAGATGATGGTGAATTATCAACTTTCAGCACTATTAATCTCTCCAATACAACTTCTTGCTAATACTAATTTGCCTCAATTCCTCATTCTCCCAAATCCCTTGGATCTCTAATTCTGGGAGATTTCTTGTCTCTTCCACAGTGAAGAAAGACACAAGATAATCATTAAGCTTCTCTGCCATTTCTCTATTCTCCATTATAAATTCTCCTGATTCTGCCTGTAATGGACCCACATTTGTCTTTGCTGAATGTTTCCATTATACGTACCGTTAGAAGATTTTACAATGCATGTTTGAGTTTATTTTGACCAGTAGATATGGACAGTCAAGATAGAGCCCACATATGAAAACCTCAGAGTGGTGATCCTTCTCGAGGATTTTCCACCGTATTAAGGCAGGCCACCTCCCATTAAAACCCACATAAAGGAACAAAAAGGTGAAAGAGCCAGACAGGTTGCAATTCTGGCCGATGAATTTTCCTTTGTACAGAAGGCCAAAAGGTAAACCCTTCCCCAGGCATCCCAAAGATCCGAGAATAAAAGGTGGGGGAGTGAAAGGATCCCGAACAGTCATGGACAAGAAGGAAAAGCGTTGGACACAGAGGCCCATCCTCAGGCCAAATAGTACGGTACTGAGAGCAGGAGTAACTGATGAAGATCTGTGTGTTTCCACTGTAATAAGGAAGGTCACGATCGAGCTGAATGCTGCAAGTTATCAGAAAGCCTGTAGGATTAAACAGGGTCCTCCAGATAAGTGCAGGAAAAGGGGCCCTGATGGAAAGCACAGCAGATCAGGCTGTGCCTTTCACTGCGGCAGTCAGACCCAGTAAACCTACCACAGAGAGTGCGGGAAAACTTAACAAAATCCCTGAGAGTTAGCAGGAACTTTTCCCAAGGAAAAGTGACCCCATACCCCTTAAGTGAGGCAAGCAAGTCCATAGTCATACTCAGGGATACAGGGGCCACACAATCCCTTCTGCTGGGAGAGTGCAGTAAATGCTAGAGTGTTAGTGAATGGTATTGGAAGTCAGTATATGTCCATACCTTTATATCGGCTGCACTTGGAGTGTGACCTAATTTCAGGACTGGTAACCATCGGGATTGTCCCTTGTTTACCAGTGGATGGGTCGACCTGCTCCTGGGTAATGATCTGACAGGGGAAAAGTTGTAAGCCTGACCAGGTAAGGACAACAGAATTCCGTCCCTGAAGGACATCACTGAACCAGATGTTTTTTCATAAAAATTGACAAAGGTTTCATGGCACCATTAGACCAACAATTTAAATTCCATATTTTATTAATTGAATTCAAATTTCAATATCTGCTGTGGTAGGATTAGAACTCATGTCGTCAGAGCACTAGCCTGGTCCTCTGGATTACTATGCCAGTGACATTACCACTAAGCCAACACTTCGCCTGGTGTTAACTGTGCCATCAAGCAGCACTTGTTTAGCAATAATTTGTTCACTGACGCTGCGTTTGGCTTCTGCCATGGCCACTCAGCTCCTGCTCTCAATACAACCTTGGTACAAACATGGACAAAAGAGCTGAACTCAAGAGGTGAGGTGACAATGACTGCCCTTGATATCAAGGCAGCATTTGACCGAGAATGGCATCAAGGAGCCTAGCAAAACTGCAATCAATGGGAATCAAGGGGAAAACTCTCCCCTGGTTGGACTCATATCTAACGCAAACGAAGCTGGCTGGGGTTGTTAGAGGTCAATAAGCTCAGCTCCAGGACATCACTGGGGAGTTCCTCCGGGTAGTGTCCGAGGCCCAACCATCTTCAGCTGCTTCATCAATGATAATCCTTCAATCAAAAGGTCAGAAGTGGGGATGTTCACTGATGATGGCACAATGTTCAGCACCATTCACCATCCCTCAGATACTGAAGCAACCCATGTCGAATGCAGCAATATCTGGACAATATCCAGCTCGGGCTGATGTGTTGATAGGGTTGTTAAGAAGGCGTATGGTGTGTTGGCTTTCAATAACAGGCGGATTGAGTTTAAGAGCCGCGAGGTTATGCTGAAGCTCCATAAGGCCCTGGTTCGACCACACTTGGAATATTGTGTTCAGTTCTGGTCGCCTCATTATAGGAAGGATGTGGAAGCTTTAGAGAGGGTGCAGAGGAAATTTACCGGGATGCTGCCTGGACTGGAGGGCATGTCCTACAAAGGAAGATTGAGAGAGCTAGGGCTTTTCTCATTGGAGTGAAGAAGGATGAGAGGTGACTTGATAGAGGGGTACAAGATGATGAGAGACATTGATAGAGTGGATAGTCAGAGACTTTTCCCCAGGGTGGAAAGGGCTATCACCAGGGGGCATAATTTTAGGGTGATTGGAGGACGGTTTCGGGGTGATGTCAGAGGTAGGTTCTTTACACAGAGATTGGTGGGTGCGTGGAATGCGCTGCCAGCGGTGGTAGTAGAAGCAGATACATTAGGGGCATTTAAACGACTCTTGGATAGGTACATGGATGATAGTAGAATGAAGGATAGATAGTTACTTAAATCTGAGAGTAGGTTAATAGTTCGGCACAACATCGTGAGCCAAAGGGCCTGCACTGTGCTGTACTGTTCTATGTTCTATGTTCTATGTGGCAAGTAACTTTCGTGCCACTCAAGTGCCAGGCAATGACCATCTAAAACAAGTAAGAATCTAACCATCTCCCGCTGACTTTCAATGGCATTGCCATCACTGAATCCCCCACGATCAACATCCTGGAGGGTTACCATTGATTAGAAACAGAACGAGAAACTGAACGGGAGTAGCCATATAAATACCGTGGCTAGAATAGCAGGTCAGAGGCTAGAAATCCTGTGGCGAGTAATTCACCTCCTAACTTCCCAAAGCCTGTTCACCATCGACAAGGCACAAGTCAGGAGTGTGATGGAATACTCTCCACTTGCCTGGATGTGTGACGCTGCAACAACACTCAAGAAGCTCAGGACCATTCCCGACAAAGCAGCAAACTTGATTGGCACCCCACCGACAATATTCACTCCCTCCACCACTGATGCACAGTGGCAACAGTGTGTACCATCTACAAGATGCACTGCAGCAACTCACCCATGCTCCTGAGGCAGCACCATCCAAACTCGCGACCTCCACCACCTAGAAGGACAAGAGCACCAGATGCATGGGAACACCACTACCTGCAAGTTCCCCTCCAAGTCACACACCATCCTGATTTGGAACTATATCGCCATTCCTTCACTGTTGCTGGGTGAAAATCCTGGCAATCCATTCCGGACAGCACTGTGGGTGCATCTACCCCACATGTTCAAGAAGGGAGCTCAGCACCACCTTCTCAAGGGCAATTAGGGATGTGCAATAAATGCTGGCCTAGACCGCGACCCCCACATCCCATGAATGAGCGAATAAAATAAATGCCCTGTGTTTAGCTAAAACCCAACAGCTTCAGACACAATCAGTCAACAGTGGGCAGTAGTGGCCGCTGTCTGCAAACACAAAGATGGATATCTCCGTCCTTGTTGGAATAAAACTGTGGGATTGAGTTTATTTTATGATAGGACTGTTGGAACCTAGTTGTCATATTCTTCAGGATAACTGTTAAAATAGTATTCTGTATGTAACATGACCACAACGAATGATGTTAACTAAACTTCTGGACAAGTCCTGACCTGTTTAGAACCGTTATTTAAAAGTCGTTAGACTGTGAAGTATCTCAGGGAGACTGTTAGCTTTTTAACTGGTACAAAACTGTAAACAATGCCCTTGTGGCCAGGAAGCTGTGAATTGAGATAAGTGCATATCAATGCCATTAAGTGGTCACTGTGGTTGAACATCCACCGCAGGATGGCACCGGGTCAGATATGACCTTTTGTAAAGGAACTCGTGGAGTCAAGGCAGCTGGAATCTGGAGGCCCCTCCCCCACCCCCCACTGAATGACAATGATAATAACTTAAACCAGGCTCGAAGTACCATCATGGAAGTGTAGTTACTTAATTACTGACCAATCAAATGATCAGAAACTGGCTTTTACCTAATATGGAACAGAACCAAGCTGGGAAAGGTGTATAAATTAGTTCCGATGAAGGGTCACTGACCCGAAACGTTAACTCTGCTTCTCTTTCCACAGATGCTGCCAGACCTGCTGAGTGGTTCCAGCATTTCTTGTTTTTATTTCAGATTTCCAGCATCCGCAGTATTTTGCTTTTATTATATTGTATAAATTAGTAACTTGTAAGACCCTAAAAACGCACTTCATCATCAAGAAGAAGACAGAAGATAGAGTTCAATGAAGAGACAGGGTTCCACAGATAACCAGAGGTTGAGGACCGGGTGTTCCATTGTGAACACAACTGCTGACCACTGCCCTTTGCTCAGTATCACAATTTTGTGCTTTTTGTAGAGAACTTCATTAAGTCTGTGAAGTCTGTGAAAGCAGCCTCGTACACATGTAGTTTTATAGCTCGTCTGAGCTGCAAGTCCCTTTTAGATCTGATCTCCCAACATAGACTGTCATTGTAATTGAGCTAAGTCTAATAATTACATTAAACCAAACCCCGGATCTAACAAGTGGTGCTGAAAGCCGGGACTTTGACTACCCGGCAAACCGAGGGTGTTGGAGGAAGTTGCATATACATGGGAACATTCGTTTGACCAGTGAAATTTCTTGCAGGGATAAACTCCTTTGAGGGACAGCAGGTTATACTGACCCAGCGATATATCTTTAAATACACATTATGTCACAAAAAGACAACGGGAAGAAGGGTCTCTGGGAAACATATGAGGAAGAGTTAAGCACGAAGTGTAATATGGACAGTATCCAGTCCTTGTTAGGAGACTGTGTATGGAAGCATGAACACGTTCCATTTAAAAAGATAGTGAAGTTTATCCAGGCACAGGTCTTGGCTAAACATCAGAAGGGTGAAAAGGCTTTAAATCTGACTCCATGTGCAGCATCACACAGTGCACAGTGCGATGAGGAAGTGAAACAGTCACAGGTGAGAGAAATAGTCGCTCAAAGTGAACAGAAACAGCAGCAACAGCAGACACAGCTACATGAGTTACACAATCATCTTTAATGTCACAATACAACAACAGACACTTAATGCAGTACAGGCTTGTGCAGTTCAGCAGCGGTTAGAGTTAGCAAAGAAACATATTGTTACTGTTACACAGGATAATGTCCAATGACCCAGAAGTTAGAGGATTCTAGAGGTGTCCTTAGGGAGTTACAGGAGTGACCCCACCAGAAGGCAGACCATGCACAGTACAGGTCTAACATTCAGTGACTGTAAACCCAGAGGGGAAAGCAGCACCCAGGCGGCTGCAGCCGCCATCAGTAAAAGCAGAGTATCTGACAGGAGGTACTGAAACGGAACAGGAGGCCTCGGAGGGGGACGATGATGGAGAAGGATAACACTTAACAGACCGTCCCGTTAAGATTACGCCATGACCAGTCTGTCCCATTAAGTTGATGCCTTTGCCAGTCTGTACCGTTAAGGTGACACCCTTGTCATTTTGTCCCGTTAAGGTAGCGTGCTTGCCAGTCTGTCCCGTTAAGGTGATGCCCATGCCAGTCTGTCCCCTGAAACTGGTGACAACACAGAATAGAACAGTCTGTTGCTCTCAATCCCAACAAGTCACGAGTGCAGATAGATATAAAAGGAAAGGAAATGTTTTGGAGCCACAGTGAGGCTGAAACATTGTGCGAGGAAAACAAAAGGAAAAGCTTGTGTGTGAGTTAGTTTCTGTTTGTGTATTTGATGTTTCCAGTTTGATTTCTTTGTCTGTCTCATGCCAGTGTCTATTACGGTCAGTTAACCCTCTCTCATCTGGTCCTGCATGTTGTCCTAAAGTAGTTGGTTGTTTAACATGAGTGTACAGTTGGATTTTAAATTGGTGTGAGTGGGGAGGATAAAAGTTACGATAACATGGATGTTGGAATGTTAAATAGCAATTCTATAGCAGCAGCTTTTTCGGGAGCAGTTAGTGCGAGCGAGTGAGCAGCTGGGAAGGTCAGTTTCAAAGTAAACTTAATTTCCTTTTGTTTTCGGTGGAGACCAGGGGGCTGCTGGGTAAGTAAAACCCTATATATTTGGGCTGTTTCTGAACCCGAGACACTACACTTGCAGTGTCTCCCCCCCGCCCTCCTCCTCTAACCAAAAAAAAGGGACTCGGTGGTGTGTAGATAAGGTCAGGCTTTTTCTACTTCTCTTTTTGTTTTATCGTGTGATTGGTAAAAACTTTTCGCTCCTTTTTCATTTAACTAAGTTAAGCTTAAGACTAAAAATGGCAGGAGATCTCAGACCCGTGTCATGCTCCTCTTGCTCAATGTGGGAGCTCAGGGACACGGCTGATGTCCCTGACTCCTTCACGTGCAGGAAGTGTGTCCAGCTGCAGCTCTTGTTAGACCGCATGACGGCTCTGGAGCAGCGGATGGACTCACTTTGGAGCATCCACGATGCTGAGGAGGTCGTGGATAGCACGTTTAGCGAATTGGTCACACCGCAGATTAGGATTGCAGAGGGAGAAAGGGAATGGGTGACCAAAAGGCAGAGAAAGAGCAGGAAAGCAGCGCAGGAGTCCCCTGCGGTCATCTCCCTCCAAAACAAGTATACTGTTTTGGATACTGTTGAGGGAGATGGCTCACTAGGGGAAGGCAGCAGTAGCCATGTTCATGGCACCGTGGCCGGCTATGCTGTTCAGAAGGGCGGGAAAAAGAGTGGAAGGGCTATAGTCATAGGGAATTCGATTGTAAGGGGAGTAGATAGGCGGTTCTGTGGTCGAAAACGAGACTCCCGAATGGTATGTTGCCTCCCAGGTGCACGGGTCAGTGATGTCTCAGACCGGCTGCAGAACATTCTGAAGGGGGAGGGTGAACAGCCAGTTGTCGTTTTGCACATAGGCACCAATGATATAGGTAAAAAACGGGATGAGGTCCTTACAAGCAGAGTTTAGGGAGTTAGGAGCCAAGTTAAAAAGTAGGACCTCAGAGGTAGTAATCTCAGGATTGCTACCAGTGCCACGGGATAGTCAGAGTAGAAATGAAAGAATAGTCAGGATGAATGCGTGGCTTGAGAGATGGTGCAGGAGGGAGGGGTTTCAGATTTTTGGGACATTGGGACCGGTTCTGGGGGAGGTGGGACTATTACAATGTGGACGGTCTACACCTGGGCCGGACTGGAACCAATGTCCTTGGGGGTGCTTTTGCTAAAGCTGTTGGGGAGGGTTTAAACTAATGTGGCAGGGGGATGGGGACCAAATCAGGAGGTCAGTTGACAGTAAGGAGGTAGTAACTAAAGACTGTAAGGAACTAGATAATGAAGTCAGTGTGACTAAGGGGAAGAGTCGGCAGGGAGCAGATGATGAACGCAAAGGGGCTGGTGGTCTGAGGTGCATTTGTTTTAATGCAAGATGTGTAGCAGGTAAGGCAGATGAACTTAGGGCTTGGAGTAGTATCTGGGAGTATGATGTTATTGCTATGACTGAGACTTGGTTGAGGGAAGGGCATGATTGGCAACTAAATAACCCAGGATATCGGTGCTTCAGGCGGGATAGAGTGGGAGGTAAAAGGGGTGGAGGAGTTGCATTACTGGTCAGAGAGGATATCATAGCTGTGCTGAAGGAGGGCACTATGGAGGACTCGAGCAGTGAGGCAATATGGGCAGAACTCAGAAATAGGAAGGGTGCGGTAACAATGTTGGGGCTGTACTACAGGCCTCCCAACAGCGAGCGTGAGATAGAGGTACAAATATGTAAACAGATTATGGAAAGATGTAGGAGCAACAGGGTGGTGGTGATAGGAGATTTTAATTTACCCAACATTGACTGGGATACACTTAGTGTTGGAGGTCTAGATGGAGCAGAATTTGTAAGGAGCATCCAGGAGGGTTTTCTAGAGCAGTATGTAAATAGTCCAACTCGGGAAGGGGCCATAATGGACCTGGTGTTAGGGAATGAGCCCGGCCAGGTGGTTGACGTTTCAGTAGGGGACTACTTTGGGAATAGTGATCACAATTCTGTAAGCTTTAAAATACTCATGGACAAAGATGAGAGTGGTCCTAAAGGAAGAGTGCTAAATTGGGGGAAGGCCAACTACACCAAAATTCGGCAGGAGCTGGGGAATGTAGATTGGGAGCAGCTGTTTGAAGGTAAATCCACATGTGATATGTGGGCGGCTTTTAAAGAGAGGTTGATTAGTGTGCAGGAGAGACATGTTCCTGTGAAAATGAGGGATAGAAATGGAAAGATTAGGGAACCATGGATGACAGGTGAAATTGTGAGACCAGTTAAGAGGAAAAAGGAAGCATACATAAGGTCTAGGCGGCTGAAGAAAGACGAAGCTTTGAAAGAATATCGGGAATGTAGGACCGATCTGAAGCGAGGAATTAAGAGGGCTAAAATGGGTCATGAAATATCTTTAGCAAACAGGGTTAAGGAAAATCCCAAAGCCTTTTATTCATATATAAGGAGCAAGAGGGTAACTAGAGAAAGGATTTTTAGAATTAGAATTAGAATTAGAATATTACAGCGCAGTACAGGCCCTTCGGCCCTCGATGTTGCGCCGATCATCTGACCTACACTATTCCATTTACATCCATATGTCTATCCAATGACCACTTAAATGCCCTTAAAGTTGGCGAGTCTACTACTGTTGCAGTCAGGGCGCTCCACGCCCCTACTACTCTCTGCGTAAAGAAACTACCTCTGACATCTGTCCTATATCTTTCACCCCTCAACTTAAAGCTATGTCCCCTCGTGTTTGCCATCCTCATCCGAGGAAAAAGACTCTCACTATCCACCCTATCTAACCCTCTGATTATCTTGTATGTCTCTATTAAGTCACCTCTCCTCCTCCTTCTCTCTAACGAAAACAACCCCAAGTCCCTCAGCCTTTCCTCGTAAGACCTTCCTTCCATACCAGGCAACATCCTAGTAAATCTCCTCTGCACCCTTTCCAAAGCTTCCACATCCTTCCTATAATGCGGTGACCAGAACTGCACGCAATACTCCAGGTGCGGCCTCACCAGAGTTTTGTACAGCTGCATCATGACCCCGTGGCTCTGAAACTCGATCCCCCTACTAATAAAGGCTAACACACCATATGCCTTCTTAACAGCCCTATTAACCTGGGTAGCAACTTTCAGGGATTTATGTACCTGGATACCAAGATCTCTCTGCTCATCTACACTACCAAGAATCTTCCCATTAGCCCAGTACTCTGCATTGCTGTTACTCCTTCCAAAGTGAATCACCTCACACTTCTCCGCATTAAACTCCATTTGCCATCTCTCAGCCCAGCTCTGCAGCCTATCTATGTCCCTCTGTACCCTACAACACCCTTCGACACTATCCACAACTCCACCGACCTTCGTGTCATCCGCAAATTTACTAACCCACCCTTCTACACCCTCATCCAGGTCGTTTATAAAAATGACAAACAGCAGTGGCCCCAAAACAGAACCTTGCGGGACACCACTAGTAACTAAACTCCAGGATGAACATTTGCCATCAACCACCACCCTCTGTCTTCTTTCAGCTAGCCAATTTCTGATCCAAAGCTCTGAATCACCTTCAACCCCATACTTCCGAATTTTCTGCAATAGCCTACCGTGGGGAACCTTATCAAACGCCTTACTGAAATCCATATACACCACATCCACGGCTTTACCCTCATCCACCTGTTTGGTCACCTTCTCGAAAAACTCAATAAGGTTTGTGAGGCACGACCTACCTTTCACAAAACCGTGCTGACTATCGCAAATGAACTTATTCTTTTCAAGATGATTATAAATCCTGTCTCTTATAACCTTTTCCAACATTTTACCCACAACCGAAGTAAGGCTCACAGGTCTATAATTACCAGGGCTGTCTCTACTCCCCTTCTTGAACAAGGGGACAACATTTGCTATCCTCCAGTCCTCCGGCTCTACTCCTGTCGACAATGACGACTTAAAGATCAACAACAACGGCTCTGCAATCTCCTCCCTGGCTTCCCAGAGAATCCTAGGATAAATCCCATCTGGCCCAGGTGACTTATCTATTTTCACTCTTTCCAAAATTGCTAACACCTCCTCCTTGTGAATCTCAATCCCATCTAGCCTAGTAGGCTGTATCTCAGTAATCTCCTCGGCAACATTTTCTTTCTCTACTGTAAATACTGACGAAAAATATTCATTTAACGCTTCCCCTATCTCCTCTGATTCCGCACACAACTTCCCACTACTAACCTTGATTGGCCCTGTTCTAACTCTTATCATTCGTTTATTCCTGATATACCTATAGAAAGCCTTAGGGTTTTCTTTGATCCTATCCGCCAATGACTTCTCGTGTCCTCTCCTTGCTCTTCTTAGCCCTCCCTTTAGATCCTTCCTGGCTAGCTTGTAACTCCCACTGAAGGACAAAGGAGGAAAGTTATGCGTGGAGTCAGAGAAAATGGGTGAGATTCTAAACGAGTACTTTGCATCGGTATTCACCGAGGAGAGGGACATGACAAATGTTGAGGTTGGGAACAGATGTTTGATTACTCTAGGTCAAGTCGGCATAAGGATGGAGGAAGTGTTGGGTATTCTAAAGGGTATTAAGGTGGACAAGTCCCCAGGTCCGGATGGGATCTATCCCAGGTTACTGAGGGAAGCGAGAGAGGAAATATCTGGGGTCTTAACAGATATTTTTGCAGCATCCTTAAACACGGGTGAGGTCCCGGAGGACTGGAGAATTGCTAATGTTGCCCCCTTGTTTAAGAAGGGTAGCAGGGATAATCCAGGTAATTATAGACCGGTGAGCCTGACGTCAGTGGTAGGGAAGCTGCTGGAGAAGATACTGAGGGATAGGATCTATTCCCATTTGGAAGAAAATGGGCTTATCAGTGATCGGCAACATGGTTTTGTGCAGGGAAGGTCATGCTTTACCAACTTAATAGAATTCTTTGAGGAAGTGACAAAGATGATTGATGAGGGAAGGGCTGTAGATGTCATCTACATGGACTTCAGTAAGGCGTTTGATAAGGTTCCCCATGGTAGGCTGTGGAGAAAGTGAAGGCGCATGCGGTCCAAGGTGTACTAGCTAGATGGATAAAGAACTGGCTGGGAAACAGGTGACAGACAGTAGCAGAGGAAGGGAGTTTCTCAAAATGGAGACGTGTGACCAGCGGTATTCCACAGGGATCCGTGCTGGGACCACTGTTGTTTGTGATATACATACATGATTTGGAGGAAAGTATAGGTGGTCTGATTAGCAAGTTTGCAGACGACACTAAGATTGGTGAAGTAGCAGATAGTGAAGGGGACTGTCAGAGAATACAGCAGAATGTAGATTGATTGGAGAGTTGGGCAGAGAAATGGCAGAGGGAGGTCAATCAGGGCAAATGCGAGGTGATGCATTTTGGAAGATCCAATTCAAGAGTGATCTTTTCAGTGAATGGAAAAGTCCGGAGGAAAATTGATGTACAGAGAGATTTTGGTGTTCAGGTCCATTGTTCCCTGAAGGTGGCAACACAGGTCAATAGAGTGGTCAAGAAGGCATACGGCATGCTTTCCTTCATCGGACAGGGAATTGAGTACAGGAGTTGGCAGGTCATGTTACAGTTGTATAGGACTTTGGTTCGGCCACATTTGGAATACTGCGTGCAGTTCTGGTCGCCACATTACCAAAAGGATGTGGACGCTTTGGAGAGGGTGCAGAGGAGGTTCACCAGGATGTTGCCTGGTATGGAGTGCGCTAGCTATGAAGAGAGGTTGAGTAGATTAGGATTATTTTCATTAGAAAGACGGAGATTGAGGGGGGACCTGATTGAGGTGTACAAAATCATGAGAGGTATAGACAGGGTGGATAGGAAGAAGCTTTTTCCCAGAGTGGGAGATTCAATTACTTGGGGACACGAGTTCAAAGTGAAAGGGGAAAAGTTTAGGGGGGATATGCGTGGAAAGTTCTTTACGCAGAGGGTGGTGGGTGCCTGGAACGCGTTGCCAGCGGAGGTGGTAGACGCGGGCATGATCGCGTCTTTTAAGATCTATCTAGGCAGATACATGAATGGGCAGGAAGCAAAGAGATTAAGGCCCTTAGAAAATTGGCGACAGGTTCAGATCGAGGATCTCGATCGGCACAGGCTTGGAGGGCCGAAGGGCCTGTTCCTGTGCTGTAATTTTCTTTGTTCTTTTTCTTTATTCTAATTCCTTTGTGCTGGGAAAAAGAGAGAGACGGCGAGAGAAAGAGAGACAGAGAGAGGGCGGGAGAGAGAGGTCTGGAGGGAAGAGAAATAGAAAGAGAAACACGCATCCATGGATGTGGATGACTCGGACTGAGGTTTACTGCAGGTTTAATCACTTTGTTTGGAGTTAGAATGTTTACTTGTGAGAATTCACCTCTGTTTTCAGTTTTAATTCCAATTGTTTGAAAGTAATTTGAAGAAAGAACAGATCAAAACAACTGAAGCAATTTATTTCCTTTGTTTTCTTTCTTTTAAAACCCCTTGTTATTCTAATCTTTTAACTTAAGTTTAAAATTGTTAAGATAAATATTGTGAATGGAGAATACAAAGTAAAGTATGGGAAGCTTCCAGCGGTGCTTCTGGCTGAAGATTGTTACAAATGCTTCAGCCTTATCTTTTACACTGATGTGCTGGGCTCCCCCATCATTGAGAATGGGGATATTTGTGGAGCCACCTCCTCCAGTTAGTTGCTTAATTGTTCACCACCATTCACGACTGGATGTGGCAGGACTGCAGAGCTTAGATCTGATCCGTTAGTTATGGAATTGCTTAGCTCTGTCTATCGCACAGTACATAATAAAGTTCATCCTCACATTTCCCCTGCATCTCTTACCCAAACCTTACCTCTAGTCCTTGTATCATCACCTACAGGGAACAGATTTTCTTTGTTTACCTTATCTAAACCTGTGATAATCATGTAAATCTCCTTCATAACTCCCCTTATTCTCCTTTCTACAAGGAAAATAACACCAGATTTACCACAATAACCTTGTACTCAAAATCCCGCATCCCTGGAAACACTCTGGTAAATTCCCTCCACACGCACACAAGCACCTTCACATTCCTCCAAAAGTGTGGTCACCAGAAATGGACGCAGTAGTCTAGTTAAGCTTTATAAAGAGTCAGCATAACTTCCCTGCATTTCTCGGGGTACTGATCACCATACTGGTCTGGTACAGTGTGAATATGGGTTAACTAGCCCAGGATACTAATCACCAGGCCGAGGTGGTACAGTCACAATATGGGTCAACCAGCCCAGGATACTAAATATATTGCTGAGCTGGTCCAGTGTGAATATGGGTCAACCAGCTCAGGATACTGATCACCTTGCGGATCTGGCACAGAGTGAATATGGTGAACAAGCCCAGGATACTGATCACCAGGCTGAGATGGTCCAGTGTGAATATGGGTCAACCAGCCCAGGATACTGATCACCATGCTGAGCTGGTCCAGTGTGAATATGGGTCAACCAGCCCAGGATACTGATCACCATGCTGAGCTTGTCCAGTGTGAATATGGGTCAACCAGCCCAGGATACTGATCACCATGCTGAGCTGGTCCAGTGTGAATATGGGTTAACTAGCCCAGGATACTGATCACCATGCCGAGCTGGTCCAGTGTGAATATGGGTCAACCAGCCGAGGATACTGATCACCATGCTGAGCTGGTCCAGTGTGAATATGGGTTAACCAGCCCAGGATACGGATCACCATGCTGAGCTGGTGCAGTCCGAATACAGGTCAAGCAGCCCAGGATACTGATCTCCAGGCCGAGCTGGCACAGTGTGAATTTGGGTCAACCAGTGCAGGATACTGATCGCCACGCCGAGTTGGTACAACGTCAATAAGCGTCAACCCAGCCCAGGATAGCGATCTCCATGCCGAGCTGGTACAATGTCAATGTGGGTCAACCCAGCCCAGGATACTGATCACCATGCCGAGCTGGTACATGTCAATGTGGGTCAACCAGATCAGGATATTGATCACCATTCCGAGCTGGTACATTTGTAATATTCATCTCCTAGTCAAGGATACTGATCGCCACGGCGAGCAGTTACAGTCTGAATATTGGCCCTCACGGGCCTGTATGCCAATTTTCCGTCTCCTTAAGGGTAGGTCGGAAGTGTTCCAACAGCCATGCTTCCACCACCATTCTGCCTACTGTCATTCATCAGCCATGTAATGGAAGGTGTCATCAATAGTGCTATCAAGTGGCATTTAATCACCAGTAATCTGCTCAACGATGATCCGTTTGAGTTCCCCTAGATCCACTCATCTCCTAATTTCATTAGAATCTTGGTTCAAACATGGACAAAATAGCTGAACTCCAGAGGTGGGGTGAGAGTGACTGCCTTGGACATCAAGTCAGCATTTGCCCGAGTACGGCATCAAGCAGCCCTAGCAAAACTGAAGTCAATGGGTATCAGGGGGGAAACCCTCTGCTGGTTGGAGTGATACCTAGCACAAAGGAAGATGGTTGTGGTTGTTGGAGATCAATTCTCTCAGTCCCGGGACATCAGTGCAGGAGTTCCTCAGGGTAGTGTCCTAGGCCCAACCATTTTCAGCTGCTTTATCAATCACTGTCCCTCCATCATAAGGTCAGAAATGGGAGTATTTGTGAATGACTGAATCAGGTTTAGTACCATTTGTGACTGCTCAGGCACTGAAGCAGTCCATACCTAAATGCAGCAAGACCTCGACAATATCCAGCCTTAGGCTGATAATTGACAAGTAAAGTTTGCTCCACACAAGTCAGGAGTTCATCGAAATAATCTCCACTTGCCTGGATGGGTGCAATTCCAACAACACTCAGGAAGTTTTACACCATCCAGGACAAAGCAGCCCGATTGATCAGCACTTCATCCACCACATTAAACATGCACTATCACCCAACATAAAAGAGAACCCGAAGATCTTCTAATAGGCAATACAAACATTTGGTCCAGGCATGTAGATATCAATCAGATAGGACGAGGTGAGGTGGTGACTATCCGGGACAAAGCGTGTATATATGCTTCGAGGCACAGGGAAGGTTAAAATAGCAAATGATTACTTCGTTTCGCTGTTGGAACAGGAAACTTATAAAATATTAGTGGAAGTGGAGAGAGTAGAGGCAATGGAGAGAGTGAAAATTCAGAGGGAGGAGGTACGGGAAAGGCTAGCTATGTTAGAGCAGATAATCCACCAGGTCTGGATGGTTAAAGGAAGTGGGTATGTAGATAGCAGAAGAGCTTTCCATAATCTTACATTCGTCCATAGATGGGCGAGGTGACAGAAGATTGGAGAGTGGCAAATGTGACACCCTTATACTGGAATGGGTGTAAGGACCGTCCGAGCAACTACAGGCCATTCTGTTCAACATGAGTGGTAAGTCAGGGTATAGAAACAATTATCAGGGAAACACTCAAGAGGCACATGGAGAGTGTGAGGGAGAAAATGATGTATTCACCTCACTCGGCATAGATGACCTTCATCACCTAACGGATACATAAATGGACAGCAGACTCGGAGATGTTGAATATGTCACGTGCTCCCATCTGGAAAGATCCGGATACAGAGAAGTTCAATGAAACTGTGACCTTAACAGCCACTGACAGCTCCGTCCTCACCCTGGTGTCAGGCTCAAGGTCGTGTTGCAGGAGGTGATACAGCTCTGTGACCATCTCCTTATTGAATCAGAGTCACCTCACACACTGCTCCTGGGTTAGGTGTTGGTAGAAAACCCGGGCTGGGTAGGGCAGAGCACACTCCTCTTCCCTGTTTACACAGCTCCGCTCTCTGCAGACTCTGCTTCATTTGTTGGTCATGCTACAGGCCCAGAGACACTGTAACTACAGTCCCCATACCCCGTCCAGAGTTGGGTCACCAAATCCTCTGTCCTCCCTGAATGACTGCAGCAGCTCACAACACAATTTCCAGAAAACCATCCACAGCACCTCCACTAACTTTACAATAGCAGAAGTAAGTCAAACGCCCCTCAACTGTAAGTTGGATGCCTGGTCCTTTTAACTAACACTAGAGAGTGTTCTTCGTGCTGCTGACTGTATGTTCAGCTGAGAGTGACTAACAGAGGCGGTCAGTGGACATGTACAGACCAAGTTTCAAATACGTGTGTCAATGCTTTCGGAATGCCCTGCTCAGCATGAAACACCACTGGAGAGAAGCCACGAGTGACCGATAGCGCATCCTACCTTTTTAAGGGTTCTAGGAGCCATAGCTTCAGCACCAGTGGCTCTAAAGAGTCCAAAATTACAGCCACAGAGAGATATAGAGGGAGAAAATTCACTTTTAAAATTGAATTGTATCAATATTGCAAGGGAAACAATTTGCAGGAATATGGCAAACTGACTGGTGAATGGGACTAACTGGAGGGGTGAGGTCATAGAGGATTCTGAACACAAGAATAAGAAGAATAGAATTGTGGTGCGACTGGACCAGGAACCATTGTATATCTGTGAGCACAGGGTTAATGGGTGATTGGAATTTGGTGTGAGTTAGGGTACAAGCAGAAAAGATTTCAATGGCTGTGGTTCATGAAGGTTTGGAACTGGGAGACTTGTCGCTTAACATTAGGACAGTCGAGTCTGGTTTTAACAAAGCGACACATTGTGGTTTAAGGAGCATATGGTCTGAGACAGGGGATGATATTACGGAGGTGGCAGTAGACAGGAATGGTGATGGACAGGATGCAGTATTGGAACTCAGCTTAGGGTCAAATCAATCAGCGAGGAAGTGAACAGTTTGTGTCAGCCTCATATATTGGTGGATTCATGAAGTAGAGAATAGAGTTTGCATTGTGGATTGAAAACTATGGCTTCAATCTCCCCAGTGCTGAAATAACAAGGACAGTAACGCAGTTAAACATGTTTTATAGAATTAATAGCTGGACAGAAAGACTTACCAGGGACACCAACAATAGCTAGGATGGGATAATAAATGTATTGAATCATCCGAAGTGCATCATAAATCCGCCATGCTAATGGTATCCAATCATCATCTGCAGTAAGACTATCAAACCAATCGGATAAACTCCTGTCTATTGTTGTAACATTCCAATCTATTGTTCTCAGATTCTGACTCAATGTAACATTCCAATCTATTGTTCTCAGATTCTGATCTTTCCCTCTTTCTGGAGCCGCTGATCCCTGTTAGTGCCGGGGATGATGTTCCCGCTGATACTATGGGATAACACATTGAGAGGATCCGCTTATTAATAGAAGATGGAAACCCTCCAGTGACACAATTGGGGTTCATGGAGACTGGCATTAATTACAGTCACTTAACAAACAGGTTCAGTTAACACATATCAATCCAACACTGTTGGTACCATGATAATGAATAACATTTACGCTTTCCAGGTGGATGTATGAGGGCTGCTGATGGAAAGAATGGTTGAAATAGCAGAGGAAATGGCCAGAATCTTACAATGCTCCTCGGTGATGGCAGTGGTGATAGATTACTACAGATTCCTCAATGTATCATCCTGTTTAAAACAAGATAAATGGATAAACTCTGGAATCACAGTTCCAGCAGAATAACATTGATGTAAATTTGGGGAAACTATTACAGACTGTAATCTGGGACAAATCCTTTTTGCCTTGGAGAAACAGGAGTTTATAAATGACAAGCATCCTGGATATGTTAATGCCAATCATGTCTGACAAACTTGATCGAGTTCTTCAATGACGTCATGGAGCGGCTTGTTGAAGGCAGCATGGCTGATGTTATTTATATGGACTTTCAAATGTCATCTGATCAAGTGCCATCTAATGGATTTGTCAGGAAAACTACAGCCCATGGATTAAAAGGGCAGGGACAGTGTGGATATGACACTGGTTAAGAAACAGAAAGCAGAGAGAAGTTGTGAATAGTTGTTGTTGAAACTGGTTGGGAGTATACAGTAGTTTAGTTTTAGTTTAGTTTAGTTTAGAGATACAGCACTGAAACAGGCCCTTCGGCCCACCGAGTCTGTGCCGACCATCAACCACCCATTTTTACTAATCCTACACTAATCCCATATTCCTACCACATCCCCACCTGTCCCTATATTTCCCTACCTATACTAGGGGCAATTTATAATGTTCAATGATCCTATCAACCTGCAAGTCTTTGGCATGTGGGAGGAAACCTGAGCACCCGGAGGAAATCCACGCAGATACAGGGAGAACTTGCAAACTCCACACAGGCAGTACTCAGAATTGAACCAGGGTCGCTGGAGCTGTGAGGCTGCGGTGCTAACCACTGTGCCGCCCGTTTACGCTCCCTCTACACTGTACCCATTATACACTCCCAGGACAGGTACAGTGTTTCCCTTTGATCAGTATTAGGATCACTCCTCCTTTTGTCACACATTAATGGCACAGACGTATATATAAATGGCATAATTTCAACGTTTGCAGATGATGTGAAGCTGGGAGATGTAAACTGTGAGGTGGATAGTCAGAGACTTCAGGAGGACAGAGTTACCAGACCAGGAGCCAATGTAGAACAGCAAGTGCAGGCATGATGGATGAATGGGATTTAGTGTGAATTAGGATACATACAACAGAGTTTTCGATGGACTCAAGTTTATAAGGAGGGAAGGAAGGATGTAAGTGATGAGAAGATTGGAATAGTTGCATCTGGAGCTAACAAAGGAATGGAAGAGGGATTCAGCAGCAGATTAACCAAGGCAGAAACAGAGACAGGCAATGATATGGAGGTGAAAGTAAGTGGTCTGGCTGATGGAACTGGCAGCTCGGCTCAGAGTTCTATAGGAAGCCTAGGTTGTGCACAAGTTGGTTCAGCCACAGACACTGGCTGTGGAGTGGGATGGACTGGGTGGAGAGGGTCAGTTGAGCGAGGTCATTATGGCGACCGGCAGTGACTGCTCCCATAGTTCAATAACAACACTCAGCAATAGCCAATGAGGCAACAACTTGAGGAACACAAACTCCAGAGATAGACAGCAACTGAAAGAGTTTTAAAATATAAGGACAGAACAGCACAGACACTGTCACAGGGATTAATGTTCAGGAATGCCACACATGCAGAATATTAATCATATTAGTTTAATCTGCTCCCAGGACAGGTACAGTGTGAGGAAGATATAGAGTCAAGCTCGCTCTGCACTGTCCCCATCAAACACTCCCAGGACAGCAACGGCACGGGGTTGGATACAGAGTAAAGCTGCCTCGACACTGTCCCCATCAAACACTCCCAGGACAGATACAGCACGGGGATTGGCTGGTCAATTTGGAGCACTTCCTGCCAGCAATCAGGGGGAGCAGCTGCACCTGTGCTGCAGCAACTGCAGAGTGGGGAGTGGAGACTGCAGCAACTGGAGAGAGGAGACTGGAGAAAGGTGAATACAGAGTGGAGAGAAACGATCAAGGAAGGCTGCAATTGTTTTGGAGAGGTATGTGTCAGGGCACCTGAAAGACTCTTAAGTTTGAACTGTTTGGGGGAGGGAGAAGAGGCCTGAAGACTCAGGAGTGGGGCAGCCAAATCCAGTAGGGGCCCCTGTATTTGTATTGGTGCTTGCACACAGGGAGCTCCCTCACCACCCCAACAGCCTGCTCGGGACAACTGCAGTTGCCCGGGTGAAGAATGTCTTGTTAAAATCAGAACAGGAGAGTACCGGGCGGCTCCAGCCGTCCCGGGCGAAGAAGCCTTCCCCAACTGGAAGACAACAGACAGTTTTGGACTAATTTTGATAAAGGTGCTCCAACTGGCAGTTGGATCAAACATCCTTTTCAGCCTTTCTCTCCCTTCCTCCACTCAGTCGCCTCAGTCACCTATCCTCCCCTTTTCCTTTACCATCCTACCCCATCCTCCTCTACTCCCACTCCACTTTGTTTAAAGTTAGCTTTTTTTTAAAAATTCTGCAAATTTGTTTTGTTTCTTGGGGGTGGACGTGGCTCTTAGACCCCATGGCAAGACCTCCTTCGCCGGTGGTGGGGCCTTCCCGTACAGATGCTGCTGCAGCTGCTGCCCCGTCACCGTTTGCTTTATTAACATCGAAGCATGGGGTCAAGAGCTACATCCACCCGAACATGACTATAGAGGCATGCGTGAAAGCAATGGCCGAGGTTGTCGGCCCTTCGGCCATTGTTGCAGCCTCTAAAATATACGGGAAGGCAGTGTTATTCCTGAAGACCGAGTGGGCGGTGTCCCTGACTCTGAGCAAGGGGCTCACCATGGGCGGGACCTTTCTGCCAGTGGACCCCCTGGAGGCCACTGCGCAAAGGCTCATTCTATCCAATGTCCCACCCTTCATCCCTGGTGAGCTCCTCCTTCCCCACCTGCACCATCTGGGGGAGGTAAAGACGGGGCTCACCCCAGTCCCGCTCGGTCTTCGGGAGAGAAGCCTCCGACACGTGTACTCTTTCCGCCGCCAGTTATTCATGCAGCTGGCGCGGGAGGAGGTGACAGAGCGCCACTTTAATGTAGAATTCCAGGGGACGGCCTATCGCGTCTTCTGGACCTTGGACGGGGTGCGGTGCCATGTCTGTAAGGAGGTGGGGCATGTTCGTAAGAACTGCCCCAAACTCACGGCTGCCAACTCCAACTCGGCGGCCCAGGGTGGCGACGCTGCACCTCCTCCCACCCCCCCTACACCACCACCAGATACCATTCAGTCGGTACCGGAGGCTGTGGTTTTCATGGCCTCCGGCAGGGAGGGGAGTGACCGTCCAAGTGGAAGGAAGGCGCGGAGGAGAAATAAACATCGAGAGGCGCGTCCCCTGGACACCGTGACACTACCCGAGTCTGAGCTCAGCACAAAGCCCGATCTCGGGAAGTCAACTTGCCCCAGGGCTGGGCTCAGGCCCAGTGTGAATAAAAAAAGGAGAGTGTGGATGATATGGAGGTCTCTGAGCCTCCGCACACAACTGGGAAAAAGAGGAGAAGGCACCACTGCACAGAGGTAACAAGGGGCCCTGAGGCGCAGGGCCCATCTGTTGGAGGGGAACTGTCTCCTGTCTCGGGTCCACAGGTTTCCCCTACCGCCACCACCAAGGCTACAAAGTCCGGGCAGGAGCTCCCTATTCCTCAGGATGGAGGGGAGGGGAAGGCCGCGGGACATGAGGCCCCTCCTGAAGGTGTAAGTGGGGCCCTGCTTGTGGTGGGGGAGCCTGGGGACTCCGCCCATTCTGCCAATGCTACTGGGTCGGATGCCCTGAGTGAAGGGGAGGGCGAGGCCCCAGAGGGTCGGCCCTCCCAGCCGGAGTCCACCACCAACCAAGAGACACCCGACACGGTTATAACCGAGAATGCTGCCCCATCTGCTGGGCCTGTGGGTGCTGGCGAAGCGGGAGATGGCCTCCTCTCTCCACCTCCAGTCTCGGCTCCGGCTGGTTTTCCGGAGTCGGGAACTTCTGTCTCCCCTGGACCACTCATTGTTCTGGGGACGGAGGTGGAGGGGGGTCCTGAAACGCTGGTGCCCGCAGGCTCCAGTTTCACAATAGAACCCAGAGAGGACTCCTCCGCCATCGATCCTGGGGGTAGGATCGTGACGGAGGTGGGACCAGCTGGCGCGGCCGGGACGTTCGCCCCACAGTGTGCGGTGGGCGTGTCGGCCGCTGGCGGTGACGACCCGGAGGAGGATGGGTATTCGGTGTGGGGCACGGAGGATGATCTTGATTCCATCGCCAGTGATGTGGTGGTGTCCCTCGTGCCTCCCACCGAATCTCCTCTCATCCCCACGGCGGAACTCCGGGATTTCCTCGCAGTTTGCAGGGGCTGCCGCAATAAAGTTCAGCTGGCCCTCGACCGCTGGTCGAATCTGGCGCTGATCATCCAGTCCGTCTGTGCTGCCCTGAAGATAACGGGCAAGCGCGCGGGCGTGAAACTGGTTGAGAGGCGCCGTTTTAATGTGTTCTTCAATGGGTTGCTGGGGGAGTGGAAGGCCAGGTGCACTTCCACTCCCTTCTCAAAGTGAGCTGTTGGTGACGGGTTTTAAGTACCTTTGACATGAAGATAACCATAGCCAGCCTCAACATCAATGGCAGCAGAGGGGCTCACCGCAGATTTCACAATCTCTCACTCCTCAGTGAAGGGAGATACGTGGTGAGCTTTCTGCAGGACACCCACACCGTTCTTGAGATGAAGCCACCTGGCTCCTTGAGTGGCAGGGTGGGGTCTACATGAGTCACCTCACCCCTATTTCTAGTGGTGTGGCGATCTTGTTGACCCGTCTTTTCTGCCGGAGATCTTGGGGATCAAGGAACGAGTGCCGGGCCGCTTGCTCCACCTCGCCTGGGTAGCGTGCCGCTCCACTTTGTGAACGTGTACGCACCCAAAACATGGCGCGTTGCAAGCGCGCTTCTTTGAAGAAGTATCCGTTCTCTTGAGCTCCATCGATAGCGGCGAGTGCATCATCCTCGGGGCGGATTTTAACTGCACCCTCGAGGTGGGGGATCGCTCCGGTCCCCAGCACGGCCAGGAGTCGGTGGAGAAGTTGAGGGGACTGATCAGCTCCCTGAACTTGGTGGACATCTGGCGGAATCTCCATTCCCGACTCCAGCACCTTCACCTGGAGGTCTGGAGGAGGGGGGTCGCGAATCGATCGCCTCTACATTGCACAGGCTTATGCCTTCCACGTCTCGGCGGCCTCCATGTGGCTGGTGCCGTGCTCGGACCACCATCTGGTGAGGGCAGAGATCACTCCGCACCGCACGCGGTCATGGGTCTGCGTACTGGCACTTTAACAACCGGCTGCTGGAGGACGAGCGATTTCGGGACTCGTTCTGTCGATTCTGGGCCGACTGGAGAAGGAAGCAGGGGGGCTTCCCCTCCTTGAGGCTGTGGTTGGATGTGGGCAAGACTCACATTTGCGTCTTCTGTCAGGAGTACGCGAAGTGATCGACCAAGAGGCGGGAAGCCGAGATCGGGCGCCTTGAGAGGGAGGTGCTCGACTTGGAGTCCCGCTTCGGTCATGCCGTCGTGGACCCGGCCCTGTGGCAGGTGTACAAAGAGAAGAAGGGCGCGCTGAGGGACCTGCAGTTCATAGGGACCCGAGGCGCGTACGTGAGGATGCGGATCCAGATCCTGGAAGATTTGGACCGCGCCTCACCCTTCTTCTACTCGCTGGAAAAATGGCGGGGGGTCCGTAAGCAGCTCGTCGAGCTGCTGGACGACGACGGATCCTCCATCACGGATCCGGAGGGAATGGGCCTCCTGGTCCGGACATTACAGTGCGTTGTTCTCTCCGGATCCGTCCAGCGAGGATGCGCGCAGAGTTTTGTGGGAGGACCTGCCGCAGGTCAGCCCGGAGGGCGCTGAAGGATTGGAGGCTCCGCTCACGTTGGGGGAGCTGACTGGCGCCCTCCACCAGCTCTCGAGGGGCAAATCCCCAGGGCTGGATGGGTTGACCGTGGAGTTCCTCAGGGCGTTCTGGGACGTCCTGGGGGACGATTACGCGTGGGTCCTGGGGGAAAGCCTGGCGACCGGGGAGATGCCCGTCTCGTGGCACAGGGCGGTTATCGTCCTGCTGCCGAAGAGGGGCGATCTCCGCCTGCTTAAAAACTGGCGTCCGGTCTCCCTCCTCAGCACGGATTATAAGATCTTTGCCCGGGCTATGTCTACCCGCCTGTGTTCCGTGCTGGCCCACTTGATTCACCCCGACCAGTCCTACACGGTCCCGGGCTGGTCCATCCAGGACAACATCCACCTGGTCCGGGACCTGATCCATCTTTCCCGGAGGACTGGTCAGTCGGTCGCCTTTCTCTCCCTCGATCAGGAGAAGGCGTTCGACAGGGTGGATCACGATTACCTTTTCGGGACTCTGGGCGCTGCCGCAGAGTGTCTAGTCAAAGTTAACGGGTCCTTGACGGCGCCACTTCGATTTGGGAGAGGAGTGCGTCAGGGGTGCCCCATGTCCGGCCAATTGTATACCATCTGCGTGGAGCCCTTCCTGTGCCTGCTTCGCAGGAGGCTGACGGGATTGGCTCTGCGCGAGCCGGCCATGCGGGTCATCCTCTCAGCTTACACCAACGACGTGCTCCTCGCAATCATAGATCCCGTTGACTTGCGGAGGATGCGCGACTGCCAGCAGACCTTTTCTGCCGCGTCCTCCGCGAGGATCAATTGGGAGAAATGTTCCGGACTCCTGGTTGGTCAGTGGCGGGTGGACTCCCTGCCAGAGGTGATGACACCTTTTGCTTGGAGCACCACGCACCTCCTCTATCTGGGAGTCCACCTTCGCCCCGCTGAGGAAGCCTGGCCGGCAAACTGGCAGGAGTTGGAGGCGAAAGTCACCGCTCGGCTGGGGCACTGGACAGGACTGCTCCGAGTGCTTTCCTACAGGGGCCGAGCGTTGGTCATAAACCAACTGGTGGCCTCCATGTTGTGGTACCGGTTGGTCACTTTGGCCCCGCCCCCTGTATTTGCCACCAAGATCAAGAAGAAACTCGTCGATTTCTTCTGGGGCAAGAGGAAACACTGGGTCTCTGCCGCGGTCCTGAGTCTCCCGATCGAAGAGGGCAGTCAGTCGCTGGTGTGCGTCCGCACCCAGGCTGCGACTCTCCGCCTTCGGACCCTGCAGAGATACCTGTACGTCGAGCATCCTCCCAGATGGTGTGCGCTGGCGATGTATTTTTTCCGCCAGTGTCACTGCCTTCAAGACGACACGCAGCTCCCGGTGGAGTCCATTAGCCGCGCCTCTCTGAGGGAGTTGCCTGTCTTTTACCGGGATCTTTTCCGAGTCTGGAACATGGTCGCCTCCAGTCAGGGCGCTCCCCCGCCGGCGGAGGTGAGCACCTCGGCTGTCAGGGCGGCCGACTCCGGGGACGGTCCGGCGGGCGGAGGAGTAGCCGAAACCCCCGGGACGCACCTCACTGCGGGTGGCGAGGGAGCTGACACCCGCTCGGCCGGAACTGCTCATCGGACCCAGGCCCCAAAACCCTCCTCGGGAGCCGGTCCCACACAACCCGAGCCGCCTCTCGGAAATGCCCTCCATGCCATTCCAATCGGCGCGGAGGGGTTTCCTGTACGGGCTGCTCCTGCACACTCTCCACTTCCTCGCCCTCGTCAGCCGGCCGTACACGCCCAGGCGGTCCGCGTTGCCATCTGGCGGCGAGGGGAAACCCCGATGGAGGTCTCTCTACGCGGGAGTCTTCCCCCTTTACATCGGGGACCTGGGGTGGAGGGTGCTGCACAGAGCAGTCCCGTGCAATAGGCTTTTAAGTAGGTTCACGGACTCCCAGGCCACCTGTACTTTCTGTGGCCTGGACGAGTCCGTGTTCCACATTTATACGGAGTGTGCGAGGTTGCAGCCCCTATTTGAGTATCTGAAGGGGCTGCTCCTCAAATTCTGGCTGCACTTCAGTCCCACGCTCCTGATCTTTGGGCACCCGATGCGGAGGGGCTTGGGCCGGGATGAGGATCTCCTCGTCGGTCTGCTCCTGGGCCTGGCCAAGGTGGCAATTCACAGGTCCAGGTTGCGGGCCGTCGGGGGGTCCGTCCTCCCCGATTGCCTGCCCCTCTTCCGCGGTTACGTTCGCGCCCGGGTGTCCCTGGAAAAGGAGCATGCGGTGTCCGCTGGTACGCTTGAGGCCTTCCGCGACCGGTGGGCACCGCAGGGACTGGAGTGCATTGTCGACGCCGAGAATGGCATTTTAATTTGAGTTTTTTGTGTATTTATCTGTTTTTAATAATGTTATTTTAAAAATAAAAGTGTGTATATAATGGGGGCCTGAGGAATAAAGGCCCCCTCGACATAAAAAATATATAAAAGGGGCCTGGGGTATAAAGGTCACCTTAAAAAAAAAATAAAACGGGGGTTAGATACAGAGTAAAAAAAAACTGGGATTGGGCCACTGCATGCAGTGTCCGCCGGTACGCTTAAAAAAAGAAAAAAGAAAAAAAAAACGTGATTAGATACAGAGTAAATCTCTCTCTGCAGTGTGCACATCAAACACTCCCAGGACAGGTACAGCACGTGATTAGATACAGAGTAAATCTCTCTCTACACTGTACACATCAAACACTCCCAGGACAGGTACAGCACGTGAATAGATACAGAGTAAATCTCTCTCTACACTGTGCACATCAAACACTCCCAGGACAGGCACAGCACGTGATTAGATACAGAGTAAAGCTCCCTCTGCACTGTCCCCATCAAACACTCCCAGGACAGGTACAGCACTGGGATTGGCTGCTCTCTGATTTGGGAGCCTGAGTGCATCAACGAGGTGCAGCTGACTGTGGCTGTGTGCAGAGGTTGGAGGCTGCAGGCTGTGTGACTGCTGCAAGAGGGAGAGACTGAAAGAAGGGTTTTTTCCACATTTTCAACAAGGGAAGGAAGGCAGTGAACTGGAAGAACTGGAAGCTCTTTTTGTGAGTTTGCTTGGTACTGAAAGTCTTTTTCATTGATTGTTGGGGGTGGGGAAAGAAGAGACCTGAAGACCTTGGGTGGGGCTGTATTGTTCAATAGGGAGCTCCTGTGTTTAACATCTTTGGATAGGGAGCTCCCTCCCCACCCCAACTATTAAGCCTGGGACAGCTGGAGCTGCCCAGGTGAAGAGACTTATTATCTGAACATCGAGTGAGGCGTGTGCCTGGGCAGCTTACAGCTGACCCAGGTGAAGACATCACCCCACCCCACCCTCCCAACTGGAAGACCAGCTACAAGACTTGTGCAATACTAACAAAGACTGATTCCTCTTGGCCTTCCTCTCCCTCAGCCTCTTCCCCTGTGCTACATCCTTTAAGTGTTACATTTTTGATTTATTGTATTTGCTCTTTTCTTTTTTTTTCTCTCAGCAAAGTGCCTGTAACTCTTCCAACCCATGACTTCTCAGTCCTCTCCGGTGGCGGGGCCCTCCTATGCTGCAGCAGCTGCGACAGCTGCTCCTGTGGCCCCGTCACCATTTAAAATCTTAACATCAAAGCATGGGGTGAAGAGTTACACCCATCCTAATATGACTATTGAGGCTTGTGTTAAGGCAATGGCCGTGGTTGTCGGCCCCTCGGCCATTGTTGCAGCCTCAAAGATGTATGGGAAGGCTGTGTTCTTCCTGAAGACCGAGCGGGCTGTGTCCCTCGCCCTAAGTACGGGGCTCACAGTGGGTGGGATTTTCCTGCCAGTGGACCCTCTGGGGGCCACTGCACATCGGGTAACCTTGTCGAACGTCCCACCCTTCATTCCTGATGAGCTCCTCCTCCCCCATCTACACTTTCTGGGGGAGGTGAGGTCAGGGATCACCCCAGTCCCGCTTGGTCTTCGGGAGCACAGCCTCCGACATGTCTACTCCTTCCGCCGCCAGCTATTCATGCAGCTGGCGCGGGAGGAGGTCTTGGAGGGCCACTTCAGTATAGAGTTTCAGGGGACGGCCTACCGCGTCTTCTGGACCTCGGATGGAGCGCGGTGCCACGTCTGCAAGGGGGTGGGGCATGTTCGTAAGAACTGCCCCAACCTCCCGGCCGCCAGCTCCACCTCGGCGGCCCAGAGTGGTTCCACAGCACCTCCTCCCACTCCGCCCGCAGATCCAACAGACACCGCTCAGTCGGTTCCGGAGGCTGTGGTTTTCACAGCCTCTGGTGGGGAGGGGAGCGTCCGTCCGAGCAGAAGGAAGACGCGGGGAAAAAAGAAACATCATGAGGCGTGTCCCCTGGACACTTTGACACAACCCGAGCCTGAGCTCAGCCCAAAGCCCATTCCCATGGAATCCACCTGTCCCAGGGCTGGGCTCAGGCCCAGGGTGACTAAAAAGGGAAAAAAGGGTGCGGAGGCGGAGGCCTCTGATGACATGGAGGTCTCTGAGTCTCCGCGCCCAAGTGCGAAAAAGAGGAGAAGGCACCCCTCCACAGAAATAACACAGGGCCCTGAGGTGCAGGGCCCATCTGTTGGAGGGGAGCTGCCTCCTGTTTCTGGTCCTCAGGTTCCCCCTACCGCCACCACCAAGGCTGCAAAGTCCGGGCAGGAGCACTCTATTCCTCAGGATAGAGGGGAGGGGATGGCCCCGGTACATGAGGCCCCTCCTGAAGGAGTAAGTGGGGCCCTGCTTGTGGTGGGGGAGCCTGGGGAAACCGCCCATTCCGCCACTGCTACTGGGTCGGGTGCCCTGAATGAAGGGGAGGGCGAGGCCCCAGAGGGTCGGGCCTCCCAGCCGGAGTCCACCACCAACCAGGAGACACCCGACCCAGTTATAACTGAGAATGCTGCCCCATCTGCTGGGCCTGTGGGTGCTGGCGGAGCGGGAGATGGCCTCCTCTCACCGCCTCCAGTCTCGGCTCTGGCTGGTTTCCCGGAGTCCGGAACTTCTGTCTCCCCTGGACCAGTCATTGGCCTGGGGATGGAGGTGGAGGGGGGTCCTGAACCGCTGGTGCCTACAGGCTCCAGTTTCACAATAGAACCCAGAGAGGACTCCTCCGCCATTGATCCTGGGGGTGGGATCGTGACGGAGGCGGGACCAGCTGGCGCGGCCGGGACGTCCGCCCCACAGTGTGTGGTGGATGTGTCGGCCGCTGGTGGTGACGACCCGGAGGAGGATGGGGATTCGGTGCGGGGCACGGAGGATGATCTTGATTCCATCGCCAGTGAGGTGGTGGAGTCCCTCGTGCCTCCCACCGAATCTCCTCTCATCCCCACGGCGGAACTCCGGGATTTCCTCGCGGCTTGCAGAGGTTGCCGCAATAAAGTTCAGCTGGCCCTCGACCGTTGGTCGAATCTGGCGCTGATCATCCAGTCCGTCCGTGCCGCCCTTAAGATAGCGGGCAAGCGCGCGGACGTGAAACTGGTTGAGAGGCGCCGTTTTAATGTGTTCCTCAATGGGTTGCTGGGGGAGTGGAGGGCCAGGTGCACTTCCACTCCCTCCTCACAGTGAGCTGTTGGTGACGGGTTTTAAGTACCTTTGACATGAAGATAACCATAGCCAGCCTCAACATCAACGGCAGCAGAGGGGCTCACCGCAGATTTCACAATCTCTCAGTCCTTAGGGAAGGGAGATACGCGGTGAGCTTTCTGCAGGAAACCCACACCGTTCCGGGAGACGAAGCCACCTGGCTCCTGGAGTGGCAGGGTGGGGTCTACATGAGTCACCTCACCCCTACTTCTAGTGGGGTGGCTATCTTGTTGGCCCCGACTTTTCAGCCGGAGATCTTGGGGATCAAGGAGCTAGTGCCGGGCCGCTTGCTCCACCTCGCCGTTCGCCTGGGTAGCGTGCCGCTCCACTTTGTGAACGTGTACGCGCCCAGGCCCGGCGCGTTGCAAGCGCACTTCTTTGAAGAAGTGTCCGCTCTCTTGAGCTCCATCGATAGCGGCGAGTGCATCATACTCGGGGGGGATTTTAACTGCACCCTCGAGGTGGGGGATCGCTCCGGTCCCCAGCGTGGCCAAGCGTCGGTGGAGAAGTTGAGGGGACTGATCAGCTCCCTTAACTTGGTGGACGTCTGGCGGAATCTCCATCCCGACTCCAGCGCCTTCACGTGGAGGTCTGGAGGAGGGGGGTCGCGAATCGACCGCCTCTACATTTCGCAGGCGTACGTCTCCCGCGTTTCGGCGGCCTCCATGCGGCTGGTGCCGTGCTCGGACCACCACCTGGTGTGGGCGGAGTTCACTCCGCTCCGCACGCGGGCGGGGTCCGCGTACTGGCACTTTAACAACCGGCTGCTGGAGGACGTGCGATTTCGGGACTCGTTCTGTCGATTCTGGGCCGACTGGAGAAGGAAGCAGGGGGGCTTCCCCTCCTTGAGGCTATGGTGGGATGTGGGCAAGACTCACATCCGCGTCTTCTGTCAGGAGTACGCGAAGGGGTCGACCAAGAGGCGGGAAGCCGAGATCGGGCGCCTTGAGAGGGAGGTGCTCGACTTGGAGTCCCGCCTCGGTCATGCCGTCGCGGACCCGGCTCTGTGGCAGGCGTACAAAGAGAAGAAGGGCGCGCTGAGGGACCTGCAGCTCATAGCGTCCCGAGGCGCGTTCGTGAGGTCGCGGATCCAGATCCTGGAAGATTTGGACCGCGCCTCTCCCTTCTTCTACTCGCTGGAAAAATGGCGGGGGGTCCGTAAGCAGCTCGTCGAGCTGCTGGCCGACGACGGATCCTCCATCACGGATCCGGAGGGAATGGGCCTCCTGGTCCGGACTTATTACAGTGCGTTGTTCTCTACGGATCCGTCCAGCGAGGATGCGCGCAGAGTTTTGTGGGAGGACCTGCCGCAGGTCAGCCCGGAGGGCGCCGAAGGATTGGAGGCTCCGCTCACGTTGGCGGAGCTGACTGGCGCCCTCCACCAGCTCTCGAGGGGCAAATCCCCAGGGCTGGATGGGTTGACCGTGGAGTTCCTCAGGGCGTTCTGGGACGTCCTGGGGGACGATTACGCGCGGGTCCTGGGGGAAAGCCTGGCGACCGGGGAGATGCCCCTCTCGTGGCGCAGGGCGGTCATCGTCCTGCTGCCGAAGAGGGGCGATCTCCGCCTGCTTAAAAACTGGCGTCCGGTCTCCCTCCTCAGCACGGATTATAAGATCTTTGCCCGGGCTATGTCTACCCGCCTGGGCTCCGTGCTGGCCCACATGATCCACCCTGACCAGTCCTACACGGTCCCGGGCCGGTCCATCCAGGACAACATCCACCTGGTCCGGGACCTGATCCATCTTTCCCAGAGGACTGGTCAGTCGGTCGCCTTTCTCTCCCTCGATCAGGAGAAGGCGTTCGACAGGGTGGATCACGATTACCTTTTCGGGACTCTGCGCGCTTTCGGACTCGGGCCGCATTTCGTGGCCCGGGTCCGACTTTTATACACCGCCGCAGAGTGTCTAGTCAAAGTTAACGGGTCCTTGACGGCGCCCCTTCGATTTGGGAGAGGAGTGCGTCAGGGGTGCCCCATGTCCGGCCAATTGTATACCATCTGCGTGGAGCCCTTCCTGTGCCTGCTTCGCAGGAGGTTGACGGGATTGGCTCTGCGCGAGCCGGCCATGCGGGTCGTCCTCTCGGCTTACGCCGACGACGTGCTCCTCGCAATCACAGATCCCGTTGACTTGCGGAGGATGCGCGACTGCCAGCAGACCTTTTCTGCCGCGTCCTCTGCGAGGATCAATTGGGAGAAATGTTCTGGACTCCTGGTTGGTCAGTGGCGGGTGGACTCCCTGCCGGAGGAGATGACACCTTTTGCGTGGAGCACCACGCACCTCCTCTATCTGGGAGTCCACCTTAGCCCCGCTGAGGAAGCCTGGCCGGCAAACTGGCAGGAGTTGGAGGCGAAAGTCACCACTCGGCTGGGGCCCTGGACAGGACTGCTCCGAGTGCTTTCCTACAGGGGCCGAGCGTTGGTCATAAACCAACTGGTGGCCTCCATGTTGTGGTACCGGTTGGTCACTTTGGCCCCGCCCCCTGTATTTGCCACCAAGATCCAGAAGAAACTCGTCGATTTCTTCTGGGGCAAGAGGAAACACTGGGTCTCTGCCGCGGTCCTGAGTCTCCCGATCGAGGAGGGCGGTCAGTCGCTGGTGTGCGTCTGCACCCAGGCTGCGACTCTCTGCCTTCGGACCCTGCAGAGATACCTGTACGTCGAGCGTCCTCCCAGATGGTGTGCGCTGGCGACGTATTTTTTCCGCCAGTGTCACTGCCTTCAAGACGACACGCAGCTCCCGGTGGAGTCCATTAGCCGCGCCTCTCTGAGGGAGTTGCCTGTCTTTTACCGGGATCTTTTCCGAGTCTGGAACATGGTCGCCTCCAGTCAGGGCGCTCCCCCACCGGCGGAGGAGAGCGCCTCGTCTGTCCGGGCGGCCGACTCCGGGGACGGTCCGGCGGGCGGAGGAGTAGCCGAAACCCCCGGGACGCCCCTCACTGCCGGTGGCGAGGGGGCTCGGGAGTGCGGAGCGATCCCGGCCGAGCCGACCCCCGCTCGGCCGGAACTGCTCATCGGACCCAGGCCCCGAAACCCTCCTCGGGAGCCGGTCCCGCACAACCCGAGCCGCCTCTCGGAAATGCCCTCCGTGCCATTCCAATCGGCGCGGAGGGGTTTCCTGTACGGGCTGTTCCTGCACACTCTCCACTTCCTCGCCCTCGTCAGCCGGCCGGACACGCCCTGGCGGTCCGCGTTGCCATCTGGCGGCGAGGGGAAACCCCGATGGAGGTCTCTCTACGCGGGAGTCTTCCCCCTTTACATCGGGGACCTGGGGTGGAGGGTGCTGCACAGAGCAGTCCCGTGCAATAGGCTTTTAAGTAGGTTCACGGACTCCCAGGCCGCCTGTACTTTCTGAGGCCTGGATGAGTCCGTGTTCCACATTTATATGGAGTGTGCGAGGTTGCAGCCCCTATTTGAGTATCTGAAGGTGCTGCTCCTCAAATTCTGGCTGCACTTCAGTCCCACGCTCCTGATCTTTGGGCACCCGGTGCGGAGGGGCTCGGGCCGGGAGGAGGATCTCCTCGTCGGTCTGCTCCTGGGCCTGGCCAAGGTGGCAATTCACAGGTCCAGGTTGCGGGCCGTCGGGGGTTCCGTCCTCCCCGATTGCCTGCCCCTCTTCCGCGGTTACGTTCGCGCCCGGGTGTCCCAGGAAAAGGAGCATGCGGTGTCCGCCGGTACGCTTGAGGCCTTCCACGACCGGTGGGCACCGCAGGGACTGGAGTGCATCGTCGACGCCGAGAATGGCATTTTAATTTGAGTTTTTTGTTTATTTATCTGTTTTAATAAAGTTATTTTAAAACTGTAAATATGTACATAAAGGGGGCCTGAGGGATAAAGGCCCCCTCGACATCAAAAATATATAAAGGGGGCCTGAGGAATAAAGGCCCCCTCGACATAAAAAATATATACAAGGGGCCTGGGGTATAAAGGTCACCTTAAAAAAAAAGAAAGAATAAAAAAAAGAAAAAAAAAAGAAAAAAAGAAAAAAAAAAAGAAAAAAAAAAAAAAAAAAACGGGGGTCAGATACAGAGTAAAGCTCCCTCTACACTGTCCCCATCAAACACTCCCAGGACTGGTACAGTACGGGGGTTAGATACAGAGTAAAGCTCCCTCTACACTGTCCCCATCAAACACTCCCCAGGGCAGGTACAGGTGAAAAAAAAAAAGAAAAAAAAAAAAACGTGAATAGATACAGAGTAAATCTCTCTCTACACTGTGCACATCAAACACTCCCAGGACAGGTACAGCACGTGATTAGATACAGAGTAAATCTCTCTCTACACTGTACACATCAAACACTCCCAGGACAGGTACAGCACGTGAATAGATACAGAGTAAATCTCTCTCTACACTGTGCACATCAAACACTCCCAGGTCAGGTACATCACGTGATTAGATACAGTGTAAATCTCTCTCTACACTGTGCACATAAAACACTCCCAGGACAGGTACAGCACGTGATTAGATACAGAGTAAATCTCTCTCTGCACTGTGCACATAAAACACTCCCAGGACAGGTACATCACGTGATTAGATACAGAGTAAATCTCTCTCTGCACTGTAGACATCAAACACTCCCAGGACAGGTACATCACGTGATTAGATACAGAGTAAATCTCTCTCTGCACTGTAGACATCAAACACTCCCAGGACAGGTACATCACGTGATTAGATACAGAGTAAATCTCTCTCTACACTGTAGACATCAAACACTCCCAGGACAGGTACAGCACGTGATTAGATACAGAGTAAATCTCTCTCTGCACTGTGCACATAAAACACTACCGGTACAGGTACAGCACGTGATTAGATACAGAGTAAATCTCTCTCTACACTGTACACATCAAACACTCCCAGGACAGGTACATCACGTGATTAGATACAGAGTAAATCTCTCTCTACACTGTACACATCAAACACTCCCAGGACAGGTACATCACGTGATTAGATACAGAGTAAATCTCTCTCTACACTGTAGACATCAAACACTCCCAGGACAGGTACATCACGTGATTAGATACAGAGTAAATCTCTCTCTACACTGTAGACATCAAACACTCCCAGGACAGGTACAGCACGTGATTAGATACAGAGTAAATCTCTCTCTGCACTGTGCACATAAAACACTCCCGGTACAGGTACAGCACGTGATTAGATACAGAGTAAATCTCTCTCTACACTGTACACATCAAACACTCCCAGGACAGGTACATCACGTGATTAGATACAGAGTAAATCTCTCTCTACACTGCACACATCAAACACTCCCAGGACAGGTACATCACGTGATTAGATACAGAGTAAATCTCTCTCTACACTGTGCACATCAAACACTCCCAGGACAGGTACAGCACGTGATTAGATACAGAGTAAATCTCTCTCTGCAGCGTACACATCAAACACTCCCAGGACAGATACAGCACGTGATTAGATACAGAGTAAATCTCCCTCTACACTGTACACATCAAACACTCCCAGGACAGGTACATCACGTGATTAGATACAGAGTAAATCTCTCTCGACACTGTACACATCAAACACTCCCAGGACAGGTACATCACGTGATTAGATACAGAGTAAATCTCTCTCTACACTGTACACATCAAACACTCCCAGGACAGGTACAGCACGTGATTAGATACAGAGTAAATCTCTCTCTGCAGTGTACACATCAAACACTCCCAGGACAGATACATCACGTGATTAGATACAGAGTAAATCTCTCTCTACACTGTACACATCAAACACTCCCAGGACAGGTACATCACGTGATTAGATACAGAGTAAATCTCTCTCTACACTGTACACATCAAACACTCCCAGGACAGATACATCACGTGATTAGATACAGAGTAAATCTCTCTCTACACTGTACACATCAAACACTCCCAGGACAGGTACAGCACGTGATTAGATACAGAGTAAATCTCTCTCTGCAGTGTACACATCAAACACTCCCAGGACAGATACAGCACGTGATTAGATACAGAGTAAATCTCCCTCTACACTTTCCACTGAAAACACACCCAGGACAGGTACAGCACTGGATTTGGCTGCTGACTAATTGGAGGCTCGAATTTGGAGGCTGTGTGACCGCTGTAGGGAGAGAGCAATAGAGACAGAGAGGAAGAATTTTCTATCCAGCCATATTCCAAAAGAGGAAAACAGGAGACGAAAAGAACTGACAGCTGTTGTGAGTTTGGTTTTAGTTGAAGCCCTTTCATTGATTGTTGTGGGGAGAGACCTGATGATCTTGGGTGGGGCATCTTTGTTTGAACAGGGAGATCCTTTGTTTAACAGCATCAGAGAGGAGCTTCCTTCCCACCCCAACAATCTAGCCTGGGCTAGCTGGAGCTGCCCAAGTAAAGGGACTTTCTCTTTTCCCTCAACACCGGATGTAAAGTGTGCCTGGGGAGCTTACAGCTGTCCCAGCAGAAGACATCGTTCCCCCTCCCGATCCCCCTCCCCTCCCCCCACCCGCAACCCCATCACCAACTGGAAGACCAGCGAAAGGACTGCCTTAAAGAAACACCGACAAAGAGATTGCTTCCTCCTAACCTTTCTCTCCGTCAGCCTCTCTTCCTTAGGACAAAGCCCAGCAAAGTATCTGTTGTTCTATTTGTTGTTGTTACTCTATTTTCCCCCTCCTTTGTCTCAAAATCTTTTTATTCATCGGTGGGTGTACCTTCCACCCCATGGCTTCACAGTCCTCTCCTGTGGCGGTACTTCCTATGCTGCAGCAGCTGCAGCCGCTCCTGTATCCCCATCACCCTTTTAAATCTTGACCTCAAAACATGGGGTGAAGAGTTACAACCACCCAGCCATGACTGCTCAGGCATGCGTTAAGGCAATAGCCGAGGTTGTCGGCCCCTCGGCCATTGTCACAGCCTCAAAGATGGACGGAAAGGCAGTGTTCTTCCTGAAGACGAAGCGGACAGTGGTCCTGGCACTGAGCAGGGGGATCACTGTGGGCGGGGCATTCCTGCCAGTGGACCCTCTGGGGGTCACTGTACAGCATGCGATACTTTTAAACGTCCTGCCCTTTATTCCCAATGACTTCCACCTCCCCCGCTTACACCGTCTGGGGAAGAGGAGGTCAGGAATCACCCCAGTCCCACTCAGCCTTTGGGAAAACAGCCAGCGACAGGTTTACTCCTTCCGCTGCTAGCTATTCATGCAGCTGGCACGGGAGGATGTCATGGAAGGCCACTTCAATGGGGAGTTCCGGGGGCGGCCTAGTGCAACTTCTGGACTTGGACAGGGCGCGGTGCTGTGCCTGCAAGGGGGTGTTGTCACGTTCATAAGAACTGCCCCAACCTCCCCGTCGCCAGCGCCACCTCAGCGGCCCAGGGTGGTGCTGCTGTATCTCCTCCCACTCCCCCTACGCCTCCAACAGACACTGCTCAGTCGGTCCTGGAGGCTGTGGTTTTCACGACCCCGGTGGGGAATGGGGCGCCCGTCTGAATGGAAGGACGATGTGAAGGAAAAATAAACGCAGAGAGGTGCGTCCCCTGGATACAGTGGCAGAACATGACCCTGAGCTTAGTCCAGCTCCCGATTTTGGGGAACCCACCTGCCTCAGTGCTGGGCTCAGACCCAGGGTATCCAAACAAAAGGAGGGTGCAGATCTGGAGGCCTCTGATGACATGGAGGTCTCTGAGCACGCCCAAGTGGGAGAAAAGAGGAGAAGTCACCCCTCTACAGAGGTAACACAGGGCCCTGAGGTACAGGGCCCATCTGCTGGAGGGGAGTGTCTCCTGGTTCAGGTCCCCAGGGTCCTCCACCCACCAGCACCATCAAGGCTGTAAAGTCTGGGTAGGAGATCCCTATTCTTCAGTACATGCAGCCCCTCCTGCAGGAGAACGTGGAGCCCTGCTTGTGGTGGGGGAGCCTGAGGACACTCCTGGAGAAGCATCCCATTCTGCCACTGGGTCGGGTACCCTGAGTGGAGGTGAAGGCGAGGCTCCAAAGGGTCAGCCCTCCCAGCCAAAGTCCACTCCAAACCAGGATGTATGCAGGTATCCACAGGCTTCAGTTGCACAGTAGAAGCCAAAGAGGACTGCTCCACCATCGATCCTGGGGTTGGGGTCATGATGGAGGCAGGACTAGCTGGCACAGCCGGGACATCCACCCAACAGTGTGTGGCGTGTGTGTCTGCCAATGGCGGTGACGACCCAGAGGAGGATGGGGACTCGATGTGGGGCACGGAGGACGACCTTTATTCCATCACCAGTGCGGTAGTGGAGTCCCGCTTACCTCCCACCGAGTCTCCTCTCATCCCCACGGTGGAACTCCGGGAATTCCTCACGGCATGCAGGGGTTGCCACAATAAAGTTCAGCTGGCGCTCGGCTGTTGGTCGAATCTGGAGCTGATCATCCGGTCGGCCCATATCGCCTTCAAGAAAGCGGGGAAGGGCACGGGAGTGAAACTGGTTGAGAGGCGCTGGTTTACAGTGTCCCTCGATGGGTTGCTGGAGGAGTGGAAGGCGAGGTGCACTTCCGTTTGCTCCTCACAGTCCGATGTTGGTGACGGGTTTCTAAGGACTTTTGACATGAAGATAACCATCGCCAGCCTCAATATCAACGGCAGCAGGGGGTCTCACCACAGATTAGACAATCTCTCAATCCACAGGAAACACACACCGTGCCGGGATACGAATCCAGCTGGCTCCTGGAGTGGCAGGGTGGGGTCTACGTGACTCATCTCACCCAGATTTCTAATGTGGTGACTATCTTGTTGGCCCCAACTTTTACGTTGGAGATCTTGGGGGGTAAAGGAGCTTGTGCCGGGCCACTTGCACCATCTCGCCATTTGCCTGGGTAGCGTGCTGCTCCACTTAGTGAACAAGCGTGCTTCCTTGAAGAAGTGTCCACTCTCTTGAGCTGTATTGATAGTGGTGAGTATAGCATTCTTGGTGGGAGGTGGATTTTAACTGTACCCTCGAAGTGGGGGATCACTCTGGTCTCCAGCGTGGCCAACCATCGGTGGAAAAGTTGAGGGAACGGATCGGTTCCCACAACCTGGTCCCACATCCGTCATGCTGTCGCTGTCCCGGCCCTGTGACAGGCGTACAAAGAGAAGAACTCACTGAGGGACCTGCACTTGTAAGGTCCCGAGGCTCATACGTGAGCTCGCGGATCCAGATCCTGGAAGATTTGGACCACGCATCACCCTTCTCCTACTCGCTGGAAAAATGGCTGGGGGTCCGTCAGCAGCTCCGCTGTCATGGATCTGGAGGCAATGGGCCTCTTGATCCTCACCTATTGCAGCACGTTGTTCTCTCCGCATCTGTCCAGCGAGGACGTGTGCAGCATTTTGTGGGAGGACCTGCTGAAGGTCAGCCCAGAGGATGCTAAAGGATTGGAGGCTCTGCTCACGTTTATGGAGCTGACTGGTGCCCTCTCCCTGTTCTCGAGTCAAATCCCTGGGCTTGGTCCGGCTGACTGTGGAGTTTCTCAGGTTATGCTGGGACGCCCTGGGTGGCGATTACACGCGGATCTTGGGGGAAAGTCTGGCGATTGGGGAGATGCCCCTCTCGTGGCACAGGGTGGTTGTCATCCTGTTACTGAAGAGTGGAGATCACTTGTTTAAGAACGGGCATACAGTCTCCCCGCACAGCACGGATTATAAGATTTACTCCGTCCAGGAATTCCCAACACGAAGAGATAAGCATCTCCAGAGGCAGTGTAACTACAGTCCCCATACCTCGTCCAGAGTTGGGTCACCTAATCCTCTGTCCTCCCTGAATGTCTGCAGCAGCTCACAACACAACTTCCAGAAAACCATGCACAGCACCTCCACTAACTTTACAATAGCAGAAGTAAGTCAAAGGCCCCTCACCTGTAAGTTGGATGCCTGGTCCTTTTAAATAACACTGGAGGGGGTTCCTCGTGCTGCTGAATGTATGTTCAGCTGAGAGTGACTAACACAGGTGGTCAGTGGACATGCATAGACCAAGTTTCAAAGACGTACATCAAAGTTGCTGGAATGGCTGAATGATGTCTCTTCAAACCTCTGCTCACATTAACAGCACATGTTTGGTGAACCTGGACTAGAGCCCTGTCCAGCATGGAGCACTGGAAGTGATCGGAAGCTCATCTCATGCCATTTTATGGATCCAAGCCTCGATGGTGTTGGGCCCAGTGGCGCTGTAGAACTGAAAATCATTTCTGGGCGTAGATGCAGAGAGAACGACCATACGAATTAGCAGCAGAAGTAGGCCATTCAGTCCGTCGAGTCTGCTCCACCATAATAAGATCATGGCTCATCTGTTTGTGTTTCGAATTCCACACTCCCATCTACCCCCGATAAACTTGGATTCTCTTGCCTAACAAGAAACTATCTACCTCCGCCTTGAAAATATTCAACGACCCCATCTCCAACACCTTCAGAGGCAGAGAGTTCCAAAGTTGCAGAACCCTCTGAGGGGAAAAAAAATCTCCTCATCTCTGTCCAGAAAGGGCGAGTCCGAATGTTCAAACAGTGCCTTTTCAAACAGTTATTTTTAAAGGGGATTTGAAAAAAAGGCTTACAGGCAAACGATTTGCCAGAATGTGGGAATGTGTAGGGGAATGAGACTAATTGGAGTGGTGAAGCCATGGAGGGATTCAAACACAATAATGAGAATATTAAAATGAAGGTGCTGCCAGACCGGAAGCCGATGTAGATCAGTGAACACAGGGTTGATGGGTGATCGGGATTCGGTGTGCCTTAGGATACAGGCAGCAGATTTCTGGATGGGCTGTGGTTTATGGAGGTTTATAACTGGGAGGGTGACCAGGAAAGAATTGGAATAGTCCACTGTGGATTTAACAAAGGTAGGCATGAGTTTTTATGCAGTAGATGGGCTGAGGCAAAGGTGGAGACGGTTGATCGTACAGAGGTGGTAGTAGACAAGGTTGGTGATGGAGAGATTATGGAGATGAACTGAGCTCATGTTTAATTCGAATACATAGGCTGCAAACTGTCTGGTTCAGCCTCAGATATTGGCCTGGGAGGAGTATATGGTTCGTGGAAAGGGGACGGACTTCCTTATGATGACCGATCACACGAGCTCCATTCGTTCCAAAATTAAAATTGCAAGAATATTATTTCAGTGAAACAGATTTTGCAGATCTCACAGCGGTAAATACAGACTTACAGCAGCAACAGCAGCAAATATCATAGAGTAAATTACAAGAACTCTAATACACTCTACCATCTAATAACAATGGTTTATAAGACCTAATATCTGGAGATAGGGATTTGCCAGGAATAAAGGAAGCAGCTAGGTGGGCAGAGTAAATGTCAGCAATGGTATTGCAGTTAAACATGGTTTATTGAATTAAAAGGTAGATAGAACGACTTACCAGGGAAACCTATAATAGCGAGGATGGGATAGTAAATGTATTTCATTATCTTCAGTGCGTACTCGATCCGACTGTTTAATGTGAACTGATCATAATTTGCAGAAAGAAAGTCAAACTCCCAGATGAAACTCCTGCCCATTGTTGTCACAATCCGATCGATTGTTCTCAGATTCTGACCCATTGTTGTCACAATCCGATCGATTGTTCTCAGATTCTGACCTATTGTTGTAACATTCCTATCTATTGTTCTCAGATTCTGACCCATTGTTGTGACATTCCAATCTATTGTTCTCAGATTCTGACCCATTGTTGCAACATTCCAATTTATTGTTTTCAGATTCTGATCTATGCTCTCCCTCTCTCTGGAGCCGCTGATCCCTGTTAGTGCCGAAGATGATGCTCCCGCTGACACTATGTGATAACACATTGAAAGGAGCCCTTTATAATTGAAGAGTGAAACCCTCCAGTGACACAATTAGGGTTCATGGAGACTTACATTAGTTACAGTCACTGAACAAACAGGTTCAGTTACCATCTTTCAATCAAACACTTTTGGTACCACAATAAACTAAACTATTTACCCGATCTGGATGGAATGTATGAGGGTTGGTGAGAGAAGGAATGGTGGAAAGAGCAGACAACTTTCAATTCTCTTTGGATATGGGAGTGCTGACAGAGGACTGGAGTGTTGTAAATGTTAAACCCGGTTTCCAAAAAGGAGAGATGGTATAAACGATGTACTGTCCAGTCAATCTGAAGTCAGTGGAGGGGAAATTTCAAAACCCAGGACAGAAATATTCGTTGCTTGGAAAAACATAGCAGAATAAATTTCAAGCAGCACAGATATGCTAATGACAATTCATGTCTGGCAAACTTCAACAAGAACTGATCCCGAGGTACTTCACAGCAGCATTATGAAACAAAGTATAACACTGAACCACCAAGGAAGATTATGGTTAGGTGACCAAGCTTGTTCAGAGAGTGAGGTTTTAAAGGAATGTCTTAAAGGATAAAAGCGAGGTGGAGAGGTGGAGAGTTGGAGTTGTGTAAGGCGGGTATTCCAGAGTTTGGGACCGAGGCAACTGAAGGTGTGGCCACAATGGTGGAGTAATTAAAATCAGGGATGCACAAGAGGCCAGAATTAGAGGAGCAGAGATATCTCAGAGGTTTGTGGGGCTGGAGGAGATTACAGAGATAGTGAGGGGCGAGGCAACGGAGGGATTGGAAAACAAGAATGTGAATTTTAAAATCAAGACATTGTTTGACTGTGAGCTGATGTCGGTCAGCCATCGGGGAATGGGACTTGTTGTGAGTTAAGAAACAGGCAGCTCTTGCAAGGCTGAGGTCAATGGGACTCAGGAGGAAAACCGTCCGCCGGCAGTAGTCACACCTAGTACAAAGGAAGATGGTTGTGGTTGTTGGAGGTCAATCTTCTCAGCTCCAGGACATCACTGCAGCAGTTCCTCAGGGTAGTGTCCTCGGCCCAACCATCTTCAGCTGCTTCATCAATGACCTTCCTTCAATCATAAGGTCAGAAGTGGGAATGTTCGCTGATGATTGCACAATGTTCATCACCATTCACGACTCCTCAGATACTGAAGCAGTCTGTGTAGAAATGCAGCAAGACCTGGACAATATCCAGGCTTAGGCTGATAAGTGTCAAGTAACACTTGCGCCACACGAGTGCCAGGCAATGACCATCTCCAATAAGAGAGAATCTAACCATCTCCCCTTGACATTCAATGGCATTATCATCGATGAATCCCCAACTATCAACATCCTGGGGTTTACCGTTGACCAGAAACTGAACTGGAGTAGCCATATAAGTACCGTGGCTACAACAGCAGTTCAGAGGCTAGGAATCCTGCGGCGAGTAACTCACCTTCTGACTCCCCAAAGCCTGTCCCCATCTGCAAGGCACAAGTCAGGAGTGTGATGGAATACTCTCCACTTGCCTGGATGGGTGCAGCTCCAACAATACGCAAGAAGTTCGACACCATCCAGGACAAAGCAGCCGCTTGATTGGCACCCCATCCACAAACATTCACTCCCTCCACCACCGATACACAGAGGCAGCAGTGTGTACCATCTACAAGTTGCACTGCAGCAACGCACCAAGGCTCCTTTGACAGCACCTTCCAGAGCCACGACCTGTGGCACCTAGAAGGACAAAGGCAGCAAATACATGGGAAAACCATGACCTATAAGTTCCCCTCCAAGTTACACACCATCCTGACTTGGAACTATGCCGCCGTTCCTTCACTGTCGCTGTGTCAAAATCCTGGAATTCCTTTCCTGACAGCACTGTGAGTGTACCTACCCCACATGGACTGCAGCGGTTCAAGAAGGCAGCTCGCCACCACCTTCTTAAGGGCAATTAGGGATGGACAATAAATTCCGGCCTTGCCAGCGATGCCCACATCCCATGAATGAATTAAAACAACATATACACCCAGGTCCCTCTGCTCCTTCACCTCCTTTAGAATTGTAGCCTTTCTTCTATATTGTGGCTCCATTTACTTCCCATCATGATGAGTCACGTCACATTTCTCCACATTGAACTTCATCTGCCACCTGTCTGCCCATTCCACCAACTTGTCCGTGTCCTTTTGAAGTTCTACACTATCTTGCTCTTAGTTCACAATGCTTCCAAGTTTCGTATTTTCTGCAAAATTTGAAAGCGTCCCCTGTAAACCAAGATCTGGGTCATTAATATATGTCAAGAAGAGAAATGATCCCAACACTGATCCTTGGGGAACTCCACTAGAAACCTGAAATAAAACAGTAAGTGCTGGAAATGCTCAGCAGGTCTGGCAGCATTGGTGGAGAGAGAAGCAGAGATAAACTTCCAGGCCTGTGGCCTTTCATCAGAATTGGCAACGGTTAGAAATGTAATAGGTTTTAAGCAAATAAAGCAGGGATGGAGCAGAACAGAACAAAAGGGCTGTTGATAGAACAGAGGGTCAGAGAGATTAACTGACGAGGAGGTAATGGAGCAAAGGCAAAGAGAGTGTGCTTATTGAGTGGTGAAAGACAAAGCGTTAGTGCAGAGAGGGTGTTAAATGACAGAATAATGAACAGCCCTAGCTAAAAGCAACAACTTAAAAAATTCAGTTTAAAGATGGCACATGGAAAAATATGATAAAACAAAATAATAATTAAAAGGGTCAGTCATGCTCTGAAATTATTGAACTGAATGTTCAGTCCGGAAGTCTGTAGAGCGCCTAATCAGACAATGAGGTGCTGTTCCTCGAGCTGACGTTGATGTTCACTGGAACACCGCAGCAGGTCAAACACAGATTGGGTGAGTGCTTTGTGGAACACCTCCGCTCAGTCCAAAAGCATGATCTCGAGCTTCCACTCGCTTGTCATTTCAGCACCTTCCACCCCCACCCCTGCTCTCATGTCCACATTTCTGTCCTTGTGTTTACACCACCCAACCCCGATTTACTTGCTTAAAACCTAATACATTTCTAACCTTTGCCACTTTTGCTGAAAGATCACAGACCTCAAAAGTTAACTCTGCTTCTCTCTCGACACATGCTGCCAGACCTGCTGAGTATTTCTGGCACTTTCTGTTTTTATTTCAGATTTCCAGCATCGGCAGTATTTTGCTTTGATTCCACAACAAACCTTACTCCAGCCCGAAAAGCATCCATTGATCACTGCTCTCTGTTTCCTGTCTCTCAACCAATTTAATTTCATGTTGCTCCTGTGCTTTTTATTTGATGAGCTATAACTTTGCTGACAACTCTGTTGGGTGGCACTTTATCAAATGCTTTTTGGAATTCAATTTCCACCACATTAACAACATTGCCCTCATCAAGCTTCCTTTTTACCTCATCAAATAACTCCAGCAAATTAGTTAAACATCATTTCCCCTCAGTAAATCTGTGCTGTTTTTCCTTAATTAACCCACATTTGTCCATGTGTCTATTAATGTTGTCTGGAATATGACACCAAGGTGGACAACAGACTTTTTGAATCTCAGACTGTTACCAAGGAGAGGGATGGAATCAACAGCAAGGGAACAGAGTTGGAGTGGGGAGTGAAACAATGATTTCAGTCTTCCCAATATTTAATTGGATGACATTCCTGCTCATCCAGTACTGGATGTCGGATAAGCAGTTGGATAATTTAACAGCAGTGGAGGAGTGGAGAGAGGTGGTGCTGAGGTAAACTTGATGGAGTTCTTTGATAAAACAATGGCGATGGTTGATGAGGGAAGGAATGGTGGAAATAGCAGAGGCACTGGCCAGAATCTTTCAATCCTCCTTGGATCTCGGATTGATGACAGAGGACTGGAGGGCTGCAAATGTTAGTCCCTGTTACAAAAGCAGAGATTAGATAAATTCTGTAACTACTGGCCAGTCAATCTAATATTGGTGGTTGGAAATTACTATAAGCCAGAACGCAGCACAAAGATATATCTTTCTTGCAAAAACATGGGATAGTAAATGACAAGCAGCACGGATAGGTTAAGGACAAATCATGTCTTGATCAAGTTAATTGATGCCTTAACTGTGAGTGTTGATGAGGATAGTGTGTTTCCTGTTATGGATATGGACTTTCAAAAGGCCTGTGATCAAATGACATTTCATAGACTTGTTATGAAAAATGGAACACCTGGATTAATGTGACAGTGATAGTGTGGATATGACATTGACTCAGTGACAGAAAGCAGAGAGAAGTCGTGAACGGTCATTGTTCACACTGGGGGAGGGGGTGTATAAAGAGCTGTTTCTCAGGGGTCAGCTGCTGTTCCTGACATCTAGATAGATATATAAATGTTTCAGTCAAGAAAACCCGCCTGATTGGTTCCTTCATAATTGCAACAAAGGTAAAATACTGATTGAGGTGCTCAGAACGTCCACTGCTCAAAAGGAAATAACCCTGTTGCGGTGAAATAAGATATAGGACAAGAGGGGAGCCTGGGACCCCTCCTCACCTCGCTGTAACAGAAATCTGGAGGTTCCAGTGATCGTAAACCAACAAAAAATTCGAAATTGGAAATGGTAAAAACAATTGATCCTGAGAAAATAAAATAAAAATTCAATGCAGGTTTCATTGTGGTTTTCATTGCTGGAACTCTAAAATGTCCACATTCGAAACCAATACCTTCAGAAGCCAGAGCATATGAACATACGAATTAGGAGCAGGAGTAGAGACACTAGGTCCCTCAAGTCTGCTCTGCCATTCAATAAGATCATAGCTAATCTGATTCTAACCTCGACTCCACATTACTACCACGCCCGAATAACCTTATCAAGAATCTGTCTACCTCTGCCTTACAAATACTTTAAGAGTCTGCTTCCACTGTCTTTTGAGGAAGAGAATTCCGAAGACAAACGACCCTCTGAGAGAAAACAATATTCTCCTCATCTCTGTTTTAATTGGGCGACCCCTTATTTTTAAATAGTGAACCTTAATTATAGATACACCCAGAAGGGGAAATCCACCCTGTCAAGACACTTCAGGATCTTCTGTTTCAAACAATTCGCCTCTTACTTTTCTTAATTCCAGTGGATATAAGCCTAGCCTGTCCAATCTTTCCTCATACGACAACCCACCCATTCCAGGTATTAGTCTAGTAAACATTCTCTGAACTGCTTCCAATGCATTTACACCCTTCCTTAAATAAGGAGACCAATACTGTACACAGTATTCCAGATGTGGACTCACCAATGCCCTGTATAACTGAAGCATAATCTCCCTACTTTTGTATTCAATTCCCCTTGCAATAAACGATAGCATTCTATTAGCTTGCCTGATTAATTGCTGAACCTGCAAATTAACCTTTGGTGATGCATACACTGGGACTCCCAGATCCCTCTGCATCTCAGAGCTCTGCAATCTCTCACCATTTAGATAATATGCTTCTTTTTTTATTCTTCCTGCAAAAATGGACAATTTCCCACTTTCCTACATTATACTCTGTTCCTGGTTTTTCCCCACTCACTTAACCTATCTATATTAATTTGCAGCCTCCTTATGTCCTCTTCACAAGTTGCTTTCTGATTTATCTTTGTGTCATCAGCAAATTTAGCAACCATGCCTTCGGCCCCTTCATCCAAATCATTGATATAAATTGCAAAAGGTTGAGGCCCCAGCACAGATGCCTGTGGCACACCAGTCCTTACATCTTGCCATCCTGAAAATGACCCATTAATGCCTTCTCTCGGTATTCTGTTAGCTAACAAATCTTCTATCCATTCTAACTTCTTACCCCCTTCACCAGGAGATTTCATTTTCGCAAAACCTTTGACGTGGCACCTTATCAAATGCATCTTGGAAATCAATGTACAGTACATCCACCATCCCCCTTTCTCCACAGCACATGGCACATCTTCAAGGAATTCCAAAAAGTTGATTAAACATGATTTCCCTTTCATAAAACCATGTTGATTCTGCCTGATTACCTCGAATTTATCTATGTGCCCTGCTATACCGTCCTTTATAATAGCTTGCAACATTTTCCCCAAGACATATGTGATTCTAACTGGCCTGTATTTTTTTGTTTTCTGTCTCCCTCCATTTCTGACTAAAGGAGTTATATTCGCAATCAAGGAGTTATATACAAAGTGAAGTAACTTGGGACAGGTTAAAAGGCCTGTCTGCTGAAAAGTTGACTAATGTAGCTGGACAGTTAGGGATTACTCTCCGTCCAAAAGCGAGGAAACCCGAAATCCTTAGACTTGTGGCCAACCATTTTTCACTTGAAACTGAAGACTCAAACAGGGTTCGAATCATAAAACAGATCGAGTAATGTCAGCTAAGGTAAAACTAGAAAAGAAGAGACTAGAATTAGAATTCCAGGGAGAGAGAGAAAGAGCAGACTGAGTGTCAAGAAAGGGAAAAAGTAACTGTGTTGCAGAGGGAGAAGGAGGAAAGGGAGCTAAGGCGGCTCAAAAAACTACAGGAAGTCCCAGTACACCCAGTGAAGGCACAGCTAGTGAGGGAGCTGTCCCTAGCTCAGGACCATGTGCTGATCTCTTAAAGTTCTCCCAGTTCATTCCAAAATTCCATGACGAGGATGTGACAGAATTGTTCATCACTTTTGAAAAGCTTGCAAGCAACTAAAATGTCCGGCGGAGAGCTGGACGCCGTTTATACAAAGAAAAATAACAAGAATAGCACATAAATTTTATATTTGTTGCCAGATGAAAGTTCCTCAGATTATGAGATGACTAAACATGCTTTCCTGGGCGCATATGAGGTAGTACTGGAGGTGTCCCAGAAAAAAAAATTGGACCCTCCAAAAGCAGCCTGACGAAACTTACCTCGAGTTTGAAAGAGACTCGGAGGGCGGAGCTCCAGAGCGGTGAGTGACCTCGGGTGGGAAAAAAACATGAAAAAGTGACGTCACAGTAAAGCTGTGACCTGATTGGCTGGTGGGGAATCTGTACCGAATTTGAAAACAGTGGTGTTCCACAGGGATCCGTGCTGGGACCACTGTTGTTTGTGATATACATAAATGATTTGGAGGAAAGTATAGGTGGTCTGATTAGCAAGTTTGCAGACGACACTAAGATTGGTGGAATAGCAGATAGTGAAGGGGATTGTCAGAGAATACAGCAGAATACAGATAGATTGGAGAGTTGGGCAGAGAAATGGCAGATGGAGTTCAATCAGGGCTAATGCGAGGTGATGCATTTTGGAAGATCTAATGCAAGAGTAAACTATACAGTAAATGGAAAGTCCTGGGGAAAATTGATGTACAGAGAGATTTGTGTGTTCAGGTCCATTGTTCCCTGAAGGTGGAAACGCAGGTCAATAGAGTGGTCAAGAAGGCATATGGCATGCTTTCCTTCATCGGACGGGGTATTGAGTACAGGAGTTGGCAGGTCATGTTACAGTTGTATAAGACTTTGGTTCGGCCACATTTGGAATACTGCGTACAGTTCAGGTCGCCACATTTCCAAAAGGATGAAGGTGCTTTGGAGAGGGTGTGGAGGAGGTTCTGATAAAAATTGATTAAAACACTAATTAACTAATTAATAAGTAGAATAACTAAACCAGAGGGAGGAGATTACTGTATTTAGACAGCATTTAATATTTATTGTAGAAATCTAGCACTAGGAACCACATAGTGAAGTGTATCATAATTTAGTAAGGATTTAATAAGTATTTATTTATTTTACATCAATTAACTAATTAGTGATAGAAATGTCAGTTAGAGGGGTGAAGTGCTTCACCTGTGAGATGTGGGAAGTCCGTGACTCTTCCAGCGTTCCAGGCGACGACATCTGCAGGAAGTGTACCCAGTTGAGGTTCCTCACAGATGTATGGATCGGTTGGAGCGGCAACTGGATGCACTTAGGGGCATGCAGGTGGCGGGAAGCGTCATAGACAGGAGGTTTAGAGAAGTGGTTACAGCCAAGGTGCAGGCAGATAGATGGGTAACCGCTAGAAGGGGCAGGCAGTCAGTGCAGGACTCCCCTGTGGCGATCTCCCTCTCTAACAAGGAAAGAGACTGCAGGATGGTATGTTTCCTCCATGGGGGCCAGGGTCAAGGATGTATCTGAACAGATAGGGGGCATTCTGAAGGTGGAGGGTGAGCAGCCAGAGGTTGTGGTACACATCGGTACCAACGACATAGGCAGGAAGAGTGATGAGGTCCTGCAGTGGGAGTTTAGGGAGTTAGGTAGTAAGTTAAAAAACAGGACCTCTCGGGTTGTAATCTCTGGATTACTCCCTGTGCCACGTGCCATTAAGGCTAGAAGTTGGAAGATAGTGCAGCTAAACACGTGGCTGAGCAGCTGGTGTAGAAGGGAGGGTTTCAGATATCTGGACCATTGGGCTCTCTTCAGGGACAGATGGGACCTGTACAAAAAGGACGGGTTGCATCTAAACTGGAAGGGCACTAATATCCTGGCTGCAAAGTTTTCTAGTGTCACTCGGGAGGGTCTAAACTAGTGTGGCAGGCGGGTGGGAACCAGAGCAGGAGGACAGTTAGTGAAGTAAATGAGGAGGACATAGTAAATAAGGCCAGTAGGACTTAGAGGAAGAGCAGGCAGGGAGATGTTACTGTGCACAGCGGGACTGGTGGTCTGAAGTGCATTTGCTTCAATGCGAGAAGTATAACAGGTCAGGCAGACGAACTTAGAGCTTGGATTAGTACTTGGAAATATGATGTTGTTGCTATTACAGAGACTTGGTTGAGGGAAGGACAGGAGCAGCAGCTAAATTTTCCAGGCGTTAGAAGCTTCAGGCGGAATAGAGGGGGATGTAAAAGGGGTGGAGGAGTTGCATTACAGGTTAAGGAGAATATCACAGCTGTACTGTGGGAGGACACCTGAGAGAGGTCATGCAGCAAGGCAGTATGGGTGTTCTTCCCTCGTGTTGATTCTCCCACCACCTGCCGCAGACCCACTCTCGCAGCCATGTCCTTTAGGACTCGGCCAGCTCGGTCAGTAGTGGTGCTACCGAGCCACTCTTGGTGATGGACATTGAAGTCCCCCACCCAGAGTACATTTTGTGCCCTTGCCACCCACAGCGCTTCCTCCAAGTGATGTTCAACATGGAGGAGTACTGAGTCATCAGCTGAGGGAGGGCGGTAGGTGGTAATCAGTAGGAGGTTACCTTGCCCATGTTTGACCTGATGCCATGAGACTTCATGGGGTCCGGAGTCGATGTTGGGGACTCCCAGGGCAACTCCCTCCCAACCGTATACCACTGTGCCACCACCTCTGGTTGGTCTGTCCTGCCGGTGGGACAGGACGTACCCGGGGATGGTGATGGCAGTGTCTGGGACATTGTCTGTTAGGTATGATTCCGTGAGTATGACTATGTCAGGCTGTTGCTTGACCAGTCTGTGGGACAGCTCTCCTAACTTTCAGGGAAGGAATGGTGGAAATGGCAGAGGCACTGGCCAAAAGCTTTCAATTCACCTTGGATCTGGGAGTGATGGCAGAGGACTGGAAGATTGTAAATGTTACACCCTGTTAATATAAGGAGACATTAGATATACCCTGAAACTTCTGACCAGTCCGTCTAATGTCGGTGGTTGGAAATATCGAGAGGCAGTAACCATGTACAAAGATATATCTTTCTTGGAAAAACATGGGATAATAAATGACAAACAGCACGGATAGGTTAATGACCAATCACGTCTGATAATCTTGATAAAGTTCGTTGATGACATAACTGTGGGTGCTGATGAGGATAATGTGTTCCGTATGATGTATATGGACTTTCAAAAGGCCTGTGATCAAATGACATTTCATTGACTTGTCATGAAAAATGGAGCACATGGATTAATGTGACAGTGATAGTGTGGATATGACACTGACTCAGGGACAGAACGCAGAGAGAAGTGGTGAACAGACATTAGAATTAGAATTAGAATTGGAATTAGAACATTACAGCGCAGTACAGGCCCTTCGGCCCTCGATGTTGCGCCGACCTGTGAAACCATCTGACCTACACAATTCCATTTTCATCCATATGTCTATCCAATGACCACTTAAATGCCCTGAACGTTGGCGAGTCTACTACTGCTGCAGGCAGGGCGTTCCATGCCCCTACTACTCTCTGAGTAAAGAAACTTCCTCTGACATCTGTCCTTTATCTATCACCCCTCAACTTAAAGCTATGTCCCCTCGTGCTTGCCATCACCATCCGAGGAAAAAGACTCTCACTATCCACCCTCTCTAACCCTCTGATTATCTTATATGTCTCTATTAAGTCACCTCTCCTCCTCCTTCTCTCCAACGAAAACAACCTCAAGTCCCTCAGCCTTTCCTCCTAAGACCTTCCCTCCATACCAGGCAACATCCTAGTAAATCTCCTCAGCACCCTTTCCAAAGCTTCCACATCCTTCCTATAATGCGGTGACCAGAACTGTACGCAATACTCCAGGTCCGGTCTCACCAGAGTTTTGTACAGCTGCAGCATGACCTCGTGGCTCCGAAACACGATCCCCCGACTAATAAAAGCTAACACACCATATGCCTTCTCAACAGCCCTATTAACCTGGGTAGCAATCTTCAGGGATTTATGTACCTGGACACCAAGATCTCTCTGTTCATCTACACTACCAAGAATCTTCCCGTTAGCCCAGGACTCTGCATTCCTGTTACTCCTTCCAAAGTGAATCACCTCGCACTTTTCCGCATTAAACTCCATTTGCCATCTCTCAGCTCAGCTCTGCAGCCTATCTATGTCCCTCTGTACCCTACAACATCCTTTGGCACTATCCACAACTCCACCGACCTTAGTGTCATCTGCAAATTTACTAACCCACCCTTCTACACCCTCTTCCAGGTCATTTATAAAAATGACAAACAGCAGCGGCCCCAAAACAGATCCGTGCGGTAAACCACTAGTAACTAAACTCCAGGATGAACATTTGCCATCAACCACCACCCTCTGTCTTCTTTCAGCTAGCCAATTTCTGATCCAAATCTCTAAATCACCTTCAACACCATACTTCAGTATTTTCTGCAATAGCCTACCGTGGGGAACCTTATCAAACGCCTTACTGAAATCCATATACACCACATCCACTGCTTTACCCTCAGCCACCTGTTCGGTCACCTTCTCGAAAAACTCAATAAGGTTTGTGAGGCACTACCTACCCGTCACAAAACCGTGCTGACTATCGCTAATGAACTTATTCTTTTCAAGATGATTATAAATCCTGTCTCTTATAACCTTTTCCAACATTTTACCCACAACCGAAGTAAGGCTCACTGGTCTATAATTACCAGGGCTGTCTCTACTCCCCTTCTTGAACAACCCCCCAGTCTTCCGGCACTATTCCTGTCGAAAATGACGACATAAAGATCAAGGACAAAGTCTCTGCAATCACTTCCCTAGCTTGCCAGAGAATCCTAGGATAAATCCCATCTGGCCCAGGGGACTTATCTATTATCACACTTTCCAATATTGATAACACCTCCTCCTTGTGAACCTCAATCCCATCTTGCCTAGTAGCCTGAATCTCAGTATTCTCCTCGACAACATTTTCTTTCTCCACTGTAAATACTGACGCAAAATATTCATTTAACACTTCCCCTATCTCCTCTGATTCCACACACAACTTCCCACTTCTATCCTTGATTGGCCCTAATCTAACTCTCGTCATTCTTTTATTCCTGATATATCTATGGAAAGCCTTAGGGTTTTCCCTGATCCTATCCGCCAATGACTTCTCGTGTCCTCCCCTTGCTCTTCTTAGCTCTCCCTTTAGATCCTTCCTGGCTAGCTTGTAACTCTCAAGAGCCCTAACTGAGCCTTCACGTCTCATCCTAATATAATCCTTCTTCTTCCTCTTGACAAGCGCTTCAACTTCTTTAGTAAACCACGGCTCCCTCGCTCGACAACTTCCTCCCTGCCTCACAGGTACATACTTATCAAGGACACGCAGCAGCTGCTCCTTGAATAAGCTCCACATTTCGATTGTTCCCATCCCCTGCAGTTTCCTTCCCCATCCTACGCATCCTAAATCTTGCCTAATCGCATCATAATTTCCTTTCCCCCAGCTATAATTTTTTGCCCTGCGGTATATACCTGTCCCTGCCCATCGCTAAGGTAAACCTAACCGAATTGTGATCAGTGTCACCAAAGTGCTCACCTACATCTAAATCTAACACCTGGCCGGGTTCATTACCCAGTACCAAATCCAATGTGGCATCGCCCCTGGTTGGCCTGTCTACATACTGTGTCAGAAAACCTTCCTGCACACACTGGACATAAACTGACCCATCTAAAGTACTCGAACTATAGTATTTCCAGTCGAAATTTGGAAAGTTAATTGTTCAGACTGGGGGAGTTTCAGTGCTGTTTCTCAGGGGTGTGGATAGATATACAAGTGATAGAGACGTATATGTAAAAAAACATTATTTCAACGCTTGAAGGTGACATGAAACTCATAAATAAGGATGGCAAAGGCGCAGACCACAGAATTATCCAACCTCACAGACGTTGTTTATTTTTAATTTATTCTGGACTGAAATCCAAATGCAAATGTATTTCTCACTCTGTAACATATTTGTGTGATTTGCCTGTGAGTGTGTGCGTGAATGTGTACCGTATATTTTTATTATTTTATTTAGAGTCATTTTAGAGTTTAAAGTATAATAAACTCACCTCTTGTTTAAATTCAAGAAAAACTGTCCTACTGGTTCTTTCACGATCACAACAATCGGAAAAGGTAAAAAACGCACTTAGGTGGTCAGCACGTTCACTGCCAAAAAGGAATAAACCCCGTTGCAGTGAAATAAAAGATAGGACATGAGGGGAGTCTGGGACCCCTCCTCACCTGGCTGTAACAGAAATGTGGAGGTTCCAGTGATCATAACCCAACGACAAACCAGAAATTGGAAGTGTCATAGAGTCACAGAGTTATACAGCAAAGAAACAGCCCCTTCGGCCCACTGTGTCTGTGCCTGTCAAGAAGCCTATCCATTCTAATCCCATTTTCCAGCACCTGGCCCGTAACCTTTTAAGCTATGGCATTTCAAGTGCTCATCTAACTACTTCTAAAATGTTCCTGCCTCTACCACCGCTTCAGGTAGTGTGTTCTGGAAGCCAACCACACTCTGGGTGAATTACGTTTTTGCTCAAATCCCCTCTAAACCTCCTGCCCTTTAACTTAAATCAATGCCCCATGGTTATTGACCCCTCCACTAAGGGAACATTTCTTCCCACCTACCCTATCTATGCCCCTCATAATTTTTCGAGCTTTCTGTTTCTCTCCCTTTTTGTATAAAGGAGTTATAGTCGCAATAAAGGAGTTACATACAGAGTGAAGTAACTTGGGACAGGCTAAAATCCCTCTCTGTTGAAAAGTTGAATAACATAGCTTGTCAAGAAAGTGAGAAGTAAGAGTGTTCCAGAAGGAGAAGGAGGAAAGGGAGTTAAGGTGGCTCAAATAACTAGAGGACTACCCAGTACACCCAGTGAAGGCACAGCTAGTGAGGGAACTACCCCGAGCGAAGGACCATGTGCTGAACTCTTAAAGTTCTCCCAGTTCATTCCAAAATTCAATGAGGAGGATGTGGCAGAATTTTTCATCACTTTTGAAAATCTTGCAAAACAGCTGAAATGATCGGCAGAGAGACGGACACAGTTTTTACAAAGGAAAGTAACAGGAAAAGCACACGTGGTTTATTCACTGTTACCAGATCAACATTTATCACATCATGAGATGACTATAAATGCTATCCTGGGTGCATATGCGACAGTACCAGAAGTGTACCATCAAATATTCCGACCCCTCAGAAAGCAGCCTCACTAAACTGACCTCGAGTTTGAAAGAGTTAAGCAGCTTAGGAATTTCGGAACATAGGAGCTGAAGTAAGCCATTCAGCCTTTCGAGCCAGTTCCACCATTCAATATGATCATGGCTGATCATCCATTTCAATGCCTTTTCCCCACACTATCCTCGTATCCCCTTATGTCATTGGCATTTAGAAAACTGTCAATCTTTGCTTTAAACAGACTCAATGACTGAGCTTCCACAGCTCTCTGGGGCAGAGAATTCCAAAGATTCATAACCCTCTGAGTAAAGAAATTCCTTCTCATCGCCGTCCTAAGTGGCTTCTTTTTTTTATTCATTCATGGGATGAGGGCGTCACTGGCCCGGCCAGCATTTCTTGCCCATCCCTAATTGCCTTTGAGAAGGTGGTGGTGAGCTACTTTCTTGAACCGCTGCAGTCCATGTGGGTTAGGTACACCCACAGTGCTGTTAGGAAGGGAGTTCCAGGATTTTGCACCAGCGACAGTGATGGAACGGCGATATAGTTCCAAGTCAGGAAGATGTGTGACTTGGAGGGGCTGAACCCATCCAGGCAAGTGGAGGGTATTCCATCACACTCCTGACTGGTGCCTTGTAGACGGTGGACAGGCTTTGGGGAGTCAGGAGGTGAGTTACTCGCCGTAGGATTCCAAGCCTCTGACCTGCTATTGTAGCCACGGTATTTATATGGCCACTCCTGTTCAGTTTCTGGTCAATGATAGCCCCTAGGATGTTGATAGTGGGGATTCAGCGATGGGAATGCCGTTGAATGTCAAGGGGAGATGGTTAGATTATCTCTTGTTGGAGATGGTCATTGCCTGGCACTTGTGTGGCGTGAATGTTACTTGCCACTTTTCAGTCCAAGCCTGGATATTTTCCTAGTCTTGCTGCATTTCTACACAGACTGCTTCAGTATCTGAGGAGTTGCGAATGGTGCTGAACATTGTGCATTCATCAGCGAACAACCCCACTTCTGACATTATGATTGAAGGAAGGTCATTGATGAAGCAGTTGAAGATGGTGGGGCCTAGGACACTACCCTGAGGAACTCCTGCAGTGATGTGCTGAAGATCAGATGATTGACCTCCAACAACCACAACCATCTTCCTTTGTGCTAGGTATGACTCCAGCCAGTGGAGGGTTTTTTCCTGATTCCCATTGACCTCAGTTTTGTGAGGGCTCCTTAATGCCATACTCAGTCAAATGCTGCCTTGATGTCAAGGGCAGTCACTCTCATCTCATCTCTTGAGTTCAACTCTTTAGTCCATGTTTGAACCAAGGCTGTAATGAGGTCAGGAGCTGAGTGGCCCTGTCGGAACACAAACTATGCGTCACTGAGCAGGTTATTGCTGAGCAAGTGCTGCTTGATGGCACTATTGATGATACCTTCCATCACTTTACTGATTGATGAGAGCAGGCTACTGGGGCGGTAAATTGCCCGGTTTGACTTGGCCTGCTTTTTGTGTACAGGACATACCAGGGCAATTTTCCACATTGCAGGGTAGATGCCAGTGTTGTAGCTGTACTGGAACAGCTTGGCTAGGGGTGCGGCAAGTTCTGGAGCACAGGTCTTCTGTACTATTGCCCGAATATTGTCAGGGCCCATAGCTTTTGCAGTATCCAGTGCCTTCAGTCGTTTCTTGACATCACGTGAAGTGAATCGAATTGGCTGAAGTCTAGCATTTGTGATGCTGGGAACGACAGGAGGAGGCCGAGATGGATCATCAACTTGGCACGTCTGACTGAAGTTTGTTGCAAATGCTTCAGCCTTATCTTTCGCACTGATGTGCTGGGCTCCCCCATCATTGAGGATAGGGATCTTTGTGGAGCCACCTCCTCCAGTCAGTTGTTTAATTGTCCACCACCATTCTCAGCTGAATGTGGCAGGACTAGAGATTTGATCTGATCCGTTGGTTATGGGATCGCTTAGCTCTGTCCATCGCATGCTGCTTACGCAGTTTGGCATGCAAGTAGTCCTGGGTTGTAGCTTCACCAGGTTGACACCTCATTTTGAGGTATGCCTGGTGCTGCTCCTGGCATGCCCTCCTGCACTCTTCATTGAAGCAGGGTTGGTCTCCTGGCTTGATCATAATGGTAGAGTAGGGGATATGCCGGGCCATGAGGTTACAGATTGTGGTTGAGTACAATTCTGCTGCTGCTGATGGCCCACAGCGCCTCATGGATGCCTAGTGTTGCATTGCTAGATCTGTTCGAAATCTATCCCATTTAGCACGATGATAGTGCCACACAACACGATGGATGGTATCCTCAATGTGAAGTGTGAAGGCGGGACTTCATCTCCACAAGGACTGTGTGGTGGTCAATCCTACCAATACTGTCATGGGCAGATGCATCTGCGGCCGGAAGATTGGTGAGGCCGAGATCAAGTATGTTCTTCCCTCGTGTTGGTTCCCCCACCACCTGCCGCAGACCCAGTCTAGCAGCCATGTCCTTTAGGACTCGGCTAGCTCGGTCAGTAGTGATGCTACCGAGCCACTCATGGTGATGGACATTGAATTCCCCCACCCAGAGTACATTTTGTGCCCTTGCCACCCTCAGAGCTTCCTCCAAGTGGTATTCAACATGGAGGAGTACTGAGTCCTCAGCTGAGGGAGGGCGGTAGGTGGTAATCAGTATGAGGTTACCTTGCCCATATTTAACCTGATGCCATGAGACTTCATGGGGTCCAGAGTCGATGTTGAGGACTCCCAGGGCAACTCCCTCCCTACTTTATACCACTGTGCCACCACCTCTGGTTGGTCTGTCCTGCCGGTGGGACAGGACGTACCCGGGGATGGTGCTGGCAGTGTCTGGGACATTGTCTGTAAGGTGTGATTCCGTGAGTATGACTATGTCAGGCTGTTGATTGACTAGTCTGTGGGACAGCTCTCCCAACGTCGGTTCAATCCCCAAGTTGTTAGTAAGGAGGATTTTGCAGGGTCGACAGGACTGGGTTTGCTGTTTTCGTTTCTGGTGCCTTGGTCGATGCCTGGTGGTCTGTCCTGTTTCGTTCCTTTTTATGGACTTTGTAGCGTTTAGGTGCAACTGAATGGCTTCCTAGGCTATTTCAGAGGGCATCTCTCGTTTTGAAATTGTGTCTGCTTTTTCTAGACTCCCCCACCAGGAGAAACATGTTAGCTGCGTCTACCCTGTCTATCCCTTTAAATATTTTTGTAGGATTCAATGAGATCATCTCTCATTCTTCGAATCTCGGGAAAGTACAGGCCCAGTTTCCACAATCTCTCTTCATGGGACAGTCCCACCATCCCGGGAACAAGTCTGGTGAACCTTCTTTTCACTCCCTCTGTTGTCATAATATCCTTCTTCAGGTAAGGGGACCTGACTGCACACAGTACTCCAAGTGCAGTCTAACCAAGCATCTATACAATTGCAGCAAGACTTCACTACTCCTGTACACAAATGGTCTTGTGATAAATGCTAACATACCATTAGCCTTCCTAATTGCTTGCTGCGCCTGCATGTTATCTTTCAGTGACCTATTGATGAGGACACCCAGTTCCCTTTGTGCATCTGCACTTTCTAATCTCTTACCATTTAAAAAAAAATACTCGACACATCTATTCATTCTATCAAAGTGGCTAACCTCACATTTTTCCACATTATACTCCATCTGCCACATTCTTGCCCACTAAGTCTGTCCAAATCCCCTTGAAGCCGCTTTGCATCTTCCTCACAACACACATTCCCACCTAGTTTTGTGTCATCTGCAAAGTTGAAAATATCACTTTGGTCCCCATATCCAAATCATTGATGGATATTGTGAACAGCTGGGGCCCAAGCACTCATCCCTGCGGTACTCCACTTTTCACAGCCTGCCAATGCAAGAATATCCCGTTTATTCCTACTCTCTGTTTCCTGCCTGTTAACCAGTCCTTACTGCATGTCGGTATATTACCTGCTATCCCATGTTCCTTAATTTTGCTTACCAACTTCCTGTAGGGCTCTTTATCAAAAGCCTTCGGAAAATCCACCGGCTCCCCTTTCCTATTCTGATAGTAACATCCTAAAAAAACCCCAACAGGTTCAGCAAGCATGATTTCCCATTTATAAATCCATGTTGACTCTGCCCAATCAGATCCATTTATCGCATACTTTAGAATAGATTCTAGCATTTTCCCTAGTACTGATGTAAGGCTAACAGGTCTGTAGTTCCCAATTTTCTCTTTTCCTCACTTCTTAAATAGTGGGATGACATTTGCTACCTTCCAATCTGCAGGAAGCGTTCCAGAATTGATAGAATTTTTAAGGATGATCACCAATGCATGAACAATCTCCATTGCTACTTCCGTCAACACTCTGGGATGTAGACTTTCAGATCCTGGGTAACTGACTAACATCAGTCCTATTAATGTCTCCAATAGAAACTTCTTACTAATACTAATTTCCTTCAATTCCTCATTCTCCCAAATCCCTTGGATCTCTAATTCTGGGAAATTTCTTGCATCTTCCTCAGTGAAGACAGACACAAAATAATCATTTAACTTCTCTGTCATTTCTCTATTTCCCATTATAAATTCTCCTGACTCTGCCTGCAATGGACCCACATTTATCTGAGCTCAACGTTACCTTTTAACGTATCTATAGAAGATTGTACAGTCTGTTTTGGTGTTTACCTTTGACCAGTAGATGCAGACACTCAAGATACATCCCACATATGACAACCTCAGAGTGGTGATCCTTCTCGAGGAGTTCGAAAACTCGCTCCTCCTTCCATTAAAACCCACATAGAGGAACAAAAGGTTCAAGGAGCCAGGCATGTTGCAATGCTAACTGACAAATTTTCCCTTGTACATAAGGCCTTACCCCAAAGGGAAACCCTTCCCTATTAACCCCAAAGACCTGAGGTTAAAAGATAGAAGGGTGATTGGAGCCCGAACAGACATGAGCAAGAAGGAAAAGCTGGACACAGAGGGGGGCCTCCTCAGGCTAAATAGGACGGTACTGAGAGCAGGAGTAACGGCCGAAGATCTGTGTGTTTTACACTAATTATTGAGTTGAATAATGGAAATGACGGGGAAACCTGTAGGATTAATCAGGGTCCATCGGATCAGTGCAGGGAAAGCTGCCCGAATGAAAAGCACAGCAGATCAGGCTGTGCCTTTAACTGCGGCAGTCAGAACCAGTAAATCTACCACAGAGAGTGTGGGAAAACTTAACAAAATCCCTGAGAGTTACCAGGTATTTGTATCCCAAGGAAACGTGACCCCATCCCCCTCGACTGAGGCAAGCAAGCCCATAGTCATACTGAGGGATACAGGGGCCACCCAATCTCTGATGCTGGGAAAAGGCATGACCTTCCTCCGAGCGTGCAGTGAATGTTAGAGTGTGAGTGAATGGTATCGGAAGACAGTATATGTCCAAACCTTTATATCGGCTGCTCTTGGAGTGTGACCCAGTTTCAGGACTGGTAACCATGGGGATTGTACCTAGTTTACCAGTGGATGGGTCGACCTGCTCCTGGGTAATGATCTGACAGGGGAAAAGGTGGCAGCTTCCCTAGTAGTTCTAGGGAGACCAAAAGAGGTTTGGGAGACAGAGCAGTCACAGGAGAAGTTCACTGGCATTCTCCCTGATCATGTGGTGACTCGCTCCATGGCCAAACAATCTCCTGAACTGACACTGCAGACGGATGACCCTACTGTCTGGTTGCCGGACACCTTCTTTGGGAAGTTAGAGGACACAACGGATTTTCTAAACAGATCCTCCTTAGTTGAGGCTCAACATCCCGACCCAGTGTTAAATAATAGCACAGACTGTCCAAACCAAAACTGAAGCAGAGGGAGTTCCAGGGTGCTACTATTTAAAGAATGAGGTGCTGACGAGGAAGGGGAGATCTCCTCACAGACCTGCGGATGAATAGTGGACAGTGGTTCACCAGACAGTGCTGCCGAGGTACCTTAAAGAAATATTAAGAGTGGTCCACGAGCTTCCAATGACTGGACATGGCAGTGTATGGAAAATCGAAGCCCGCATAAGACAGCATTTTGACTGGGCACAACTCCACAAAGATGTGGTGGAGTTCTGTAAAACTGGTCACATGTGCCAGGTTGTGAGGAAGCCCTGGAAGCCAGGAAACCTGCACCCCTAATTCCCATAGCTGCTATTTGGGAACCCTTCAGCACAGAGCTGGTGGATCGCTTGGGACACCTGCTGAAAACAAGTGGAAAACAAGTGATAACCAGTATATTCCCAGCATTATGGATGTGGTGACCCGATTCCCAGAGGCCATTCTCCCAAATAACTATCTCTGCCAAGGTAGTGGTGGAAGGGCTAACTCAGTTCTTTACCCGATATGGGCCGCTTGCTCAGATCCAGTCGGATCAGGGCACATATTCTCTGTCCAGTATTTTTAATAGGTCATGGGTATTCTGGACATAACCCAGCTAAAGTCCTCAGCCTACCAGCCACAGTCACAAGGGGCTTTGTAGCGGTACCACCAGACCCTCAAGACAATGATCAGGCCATACTGCTATGAGTAACCCCATGACTGGGACAAAGGGCTGGAATTTCACCTGTTGGTTACCGGGACTTATCTAATGAGTCCACTGGGTTTAGTCTCTTTGAATTAGTTTATGGACACGAGGTGAGAGGTCCTCTTAAACTAATCAAGGAGAAGTTTTTGAGACACAGGGATGTGTCTTCCATGTTAGACCACATTTCCATGTTCTGGGAGCGGCTCAGGGGAGCCTGTGCAATGGTTCAGAAACACCTAAACACCTCCCAGGCAGCTATGAATAGATAAGCAGGCAAAAATGCCAAGGCTAGAACATTTCAGCCCAGAGACCATGTATTGTTACTACTCCCAATGCAGCGTGAACCCTGAAAGCCCGGTTCAGTGGTCCATATCGAGTGGCAAAATGAACAGTCAGGTAAATTATTTAATTGACACCCAGACCAAAGGCAAAAAAGGAAAGTCTGTGGAGGGGACAGACAAGTACAGATCTGTCAGACAGTCAGGAGGGAAGGATTCAAAAGGACAGTGAGGATAGGTTAGAGGAGGTCCAGGAGGATTCCCAACCAGAATCCCCTATTCTCCGATTAGCCAACCCTGAAATGTTTGATCAATTGGACCAAACGCTCTCCTCCTTAAATGCAGGTCAAAGAGGCACCCTAAAAAGGTTGCTAACAGCATTTACAGAAAGCTGCAAGGACAAGGTCCCTTCCCAAAAAGGCATGCCAATGGTAAGGGAGATGCCTCACCTAGTCGAAGTGCCATAGGAGAGTGCAGTCAAAGCTGGACAGACATTTGCGAGCACTAATGTCACAGAGGACATAGCCCAGATTAGGAAAAATATTCTCCCCATAGTAAAGAGAAAATGGAAGGGACAATACCCTAAAGTAAACAGCACTTGTGTACCTCACCAGAATGCTCAAAGTAAGGTCAGTGTGGATCTACCCACTGAAGCACCCAATGATCAGATCCCAAACACAAATCTAATCAAACCCAACAATTTCAAAGCAGAACTCAGCAAAAACAAAGGCCCAGAGGAAATCTCAGACATCTCACAGGGGCTAAAAAAACAATTTATTACACACTGTCAGTTTAGAGAGAAAGATTATCAAGGTGCAGGAACCTGAATGGTTTAAGCTTCATTGCAGGAGAGAAAAAATCAATGTAATTGTTGATGCATTGTCCAGGGTGAACCCGACATATCCCAGACAAAACTCCAGAAAATTAAATCAGCACAACTGTAACAGACAATGTCAGCTGCAGTAATTCTAAGGGTAATGTGTGAATTTGAGAAGTGATTATTGAGAATGAAAGTGTATTTCTTTCTTTTTCTTCCCACAATTCTGTAATGAAATGTTCCTATCATCACATTTCTTCCCATGTTCTGCAGTGGTGTCAAGATAACACAATATGTCAAATGAGGAATTTAATTCATCGATTAGAAATTTACACTTAACGTTTAGTGGAAAAAAATCCTACAGTTAACCTTGAAAAAACTGGCAGCCAAGATGGCCACCGCAATTGGCATCTGAAACACCTTTTCACATTCCAAGGCCTCCAACATGTCTGATGTGCCTCGACCCAAATCATTGGCTGGCTCCAGTGAATGCATTCCCGAACATTACATTCATTAACACGGCATACAGGGCCCTCCTGACACGTTGACTTTGAAAGAGGAAACACCTCCAAGTGTAAATACTGGTTTCCTGAAACCTGGGGAGATAGAAGTTTCGAACCTTGAATCTCATTATGAGGGTCAAGAGAATAAAGTGAGGCAGTCATGAGACCCTCTGTCCATCTCTGTGAAAGCTGGGAGCTTCCCCTGGACAAAGACAGACAAGTCAGTGATTCAAACTGTGCTGAAGCTGAAGGGCTGTGTCTCCATCTCCCTCTCTCTGTCTCTCTCTCCAGATAACATCACAAGTTAGAAAACCACATGCGACTGTGGGCCTTCCAAGCATACAGATTACGACAAACAGAGACATCAGGGAAAGGAGTAGATTGGAGTCCAGAATAAATATAAAAATAAAATACTCATTCTGTGAGGTTGGACGATTCGGAGGTCATCTGGCCGAAGTTGTATTCTTGAAGTCTTTGGCTGTTGGAAGTGTCCTTTGTGGCTGGCCCACATGGCTCAGGGATTTCTGGGAGGCAGATACACAGAAGGTCAATGAATCTGTGACCTTAACTGCCACTGACAGCTCCGTCCTCACCCTGGTCTGAGGCTCCAGGTTGTGTTATAGGAAGTAACAGTGCTCTGTGACCACCTCCTTATTGAATCAGAGTCACCTCCTGGGTTAGGTGTAGGTAGGAAAAGTGCTCTTAGAAAACCCGGGGTGGGTAGGGCCCCCTCTCCTTTCTCTTTACAGAGTTTCCCCTCTCTGCAGCCTCTGCTCCATTTGTTGGTCATGTTACAGACCCAGAGACACTGTAACTACAGTCCCCATACCTCGTCCAAAGTTGGGTCACCAAATCCTCTGTCCTCCCTGTATGGCTGCAGCAGCTCACAACACAACCTCCAGAAAACCATCCACAGCACCTCCACTAACTTTACAATAGCAGAAGTAAGTCAAAAGCCCCTCACCTGTATGTTGGATGCTGGTCCTTTTAAATAACACTAGAGGGGGTTCCTCGTGCTGCTGAAAGTATGTTCAGCTGAGAGTGACTACCACAGGCGGTCAGTGAACATGCACAGACCAAGTTTCAAAGAAGGACATCAAAGCTGCTGCTATGGTACATTGACATCACTTTCAAATCCACCCTCAAAGGAACAACACATACAAGGTACAATTGAGCGAGAGCCCTGCGCAGTTTGGGACACTGTGCAGGCCACTGTAGAAGTGGCCAGCTGTGAAGACCACGCTGACAGCACATAGATGATACGACTGGGCTGGAGCCCCGTCCAGCATGGGATATTGTGCAGACCGCACTGGAAGTGGCCGGCTGTGCGATTCACATCTCTTTATATGGATCCCAATTCTGTACCGTCAGCAGCAGTCATGATGCAGAGTCTAAAATCGTGGCTCGGGACACATACAGAGTGAAATAAATTTACTTTAAAAGGAGAACTGAAAAAAGATTGAAGTCAAAAGAGTTGCAGGAATATGTGAAATGGACAGGGGAAAGTGAATAAATGGAGGGGTGAGGCCATGGAGAGATTCAAACACAAGAATGAGAATATTAAAATTAAGGTGCTGCCAGACTGGGAGCCAATGTAGATGAGTGAGCACAGCGGTGATGGGTGATCGGGATTTGGTGTGAGTTAGGATACAGGCAGCAGAGTTCTAGATGGGCTGTGGTTTATGGAGGTTTATAACTAGGAGGGTGACCAAGATGGAATTGGAATAGTCAAGTGTGGATTTAACCGTGACACGGATGAGGGTTTATGCAGCAGATGGGCTGAGGCAGAAATGGAGATGGGTGATTTCACAGAGGTGGTAGTAGGCTCACTTGGTTTTGGAGAGAATATGGAGATGAACTCAGCTCAGGCTTAAATGTAACACAGAAGTTGTAAACAGTCTGGTTCAAGCTCAGATATTGGGCAGGGTGGAGTATGTGCTTCCCAGATAGGGGATGGAGTTTGAGATGGAGACCAATGACACTAGCTTCAGTCTTCCCAAAATTTACATTACAGAACAGTATTTCAGTGAAACAGGGTTTACAGATCTCCTAGCCTGAAACAGAGACAGCAACAGTAGCAGAGAGAGTAAATGACAAGAACTGTAATACAGTTGACAATGGTTCATAGAGCTAATAGCTGAAGATATTCACCAGGCATACAACAGCAGCAAGAAGTGCATAGTAAATTACAGGAGCAGTAATGCAGTTAAACATGGTTTAAAGAATTAATAGTTGGATAGAGAGACTTACCAGGGACACCAATAATCGCCAGAATGGGATAGTAAATGTATTGAATAATCCTCAATGTGAAATAGATACGATCGTTTACTGAGTGCCAATTATAATATGTAGAAAGATAGTAAATAACCGAGGATAAACTCCTGTCCACCGTTGTAATATTCCAATCTATTGTTCTCAGATTCTGACCCATTGTTGTAACATTCCAATCTATTGTTCTCAGATTCTGACCCATTGTTGTAACATTCCAGTCTTTTGTTCTCAGATTCTAACCTATCCTCTCTCTATCTCTCTGGAGCAGCTGGTCTCTGTTAGTGCTGGTGCTGATGCTCCCACTGACACTATGGAATAACACATTGAAAGAAGCCCCTTATTAATAGAAGATGGAAAACACAATTAGGGTCCATGGAGACTGACATTAATTACAGTCACGGAACAAACAGATTCAGTTAACCCTTTTCAATCCAACATTTTTTGTACCACAATAAATTTGAACATTTACCCAGTCTGGATGGAATGTATGAGGTTGGCTGAGGGAGGGAATGGTGGAAATAGCCGAGGCACTGGCCAGAATCTTCCAATCCCCCTTGGATATGGGCGTGATGACAGATTTCCACAGGCTTACACCTCTCTGGGTGAAGAAACTTCTCCTCATCTCAGTACTGAAAGTTTTACCCCGTATCCTTAGACTATGACCCCTGGCTCTGGACTCCCCCAACATCAGGAACATCCTTCCTGCGTCTACCCTGACCAGTCATGTTAGAATGTTATAGGTTTCGATGAGATCCCTCCTCACTCTTCTGAATTCCAGTGAATATAGTCCTAACCGACTCAATCACTCCTCATACGTCAGTCCCGCCATCCCAGGAATCAGTCTGGTAAAACTCTACTGTACTCCCTCTATGGCAAGAACATCCTTCCTCCGATAAGGAGACCAAAACTACACACAATATTACAAGTGCGGCCTCACCAACGCCCTGTATAATTGCAGCAAAACATCCCTGCTCCTGTACTCGAATCCTCTCGCTATAAAGGTCAACATAACATTCGCCTTTTTCTACCGAATGTTGCATCTGCATGCTTACCTTCAGTGACTGGTGTACGAGAACACCCAGGTGTCGCTGCATATTCCCCTCTCTCAGTTAAATGGTCAGCCATTTAATTGTTGTCTATAATAAATGTCCCTGTTTCTGACTGTAACGGACCAACATTTGTCTTCACCAATCTTTTCCGCTTCACATACCTATAGATTCGTTTACTTTCAGTTTTTATGTTCACTGCAAGGTTACTCTCGAGCTCCATTTTCCACTTGTCAATCAATCCCTTGGTGCTCCTTTGCTGAGTTTTAAAATGCTCCCAATCCTCAGGTCTGTTGTTTTTTTCTGGGAAATTTATTTGCCTCTTCCTTGGATGTAATGCGATCTCTAATTTTCCTTGTAAGCCATGATTTGGCTGCCTTTTCCGTTTTACTTTTGCGCCAGACAGGAGTAAACAATTGTGGCAGTTCATCAATGTGCTCTTTGAATGTTTGCCATTGCCTTTCCACCGTCATCTCTTTAAGTTGTCAATGTATGATCAACAACTCATGCCTCATACCTTCGTAGCTTACTTTATTAAGATTCACGACTCTAGTCTCAGAATCAATTAGGTCACTCTCCATTGCGATGAAGAATTCTATCATATTATGGTCGCTCATCCTCAAGGGATCTCGCACTACTAGATTGTCAATTATTCCTCTCTCATTACACAATAACCAGTCTAGGATGGCCTGTTCTCCAGTTGGTTCCTCAAAGAATTGGCCCCGAAAACCATCCCGCATATTCCCCAGGAATTCCTCCACAATGTATTCTGACCAATTTGATTTGCCCAATCTATATGCAGATTCAAGAAACCCATAATTACAGATGTTCCTTTATCGCATGCGTCTCTAATTTCCTGTCCAATGCCATTCCCAAATTCAGCACTACAGTCTGGGGGTCTATATACAACCCCCACTAACGTTTTCTGCCCCTTAGTGTTTCTCAGCTCTACCCATACAGATTCGATAACATCAGATCTAATATCCTGCCTCACTATTGCGATCATTTACTCTTTAACCAGCAATGCAACTCCACGGGGGGTGGAGATAGGCCGTTTTAGTGATGGTGTGAATATTTGGTAGGAAGCTCATCTCAAGACATCTCAGGGTTAACTATGTAACTAAGTCTGTGAACAGTTTGGCTTAGTCTCAAACATTTACAAAGGAGAGGGATGGAGTGTGTAACAAGGAAATGTTTGGAGCAGAGACAGAAAACAATGGCTTCAATCTTCTCAATATTTAATTGACATTGCAGATGTGTGAGGTAATACATTTTGAAATGATGAATGAGGAGAGACAATACAAGTTAACTGGTACAACTATAAAGGTGGCGAAATAACAGAGACACCTGGGGTGTTTGTGTACAAATCTTTGAAGGTGGCAGGAAAGGTTAACTTGACAGTTAATAAATGTATGGGATCCTAGGGTTTATAAATAGAGGCAAAAAGAACAAAAGCAAGGACATTATGTAAGACATATATAAAATGCTAGTTCAGCTTCACCTGAAGTCTTGTGTCAAATACTGGGAACCACACTTTAGGAAGAACATGAAGCCTTCGGAGAGGGTACAGAACTGTTTTGCTAGAATTTGTCAGGGTATGAGGGATTACAGTTATGAAGCTGGGGTTGTTCTGCTTCGAGCAAAGATCTTTCAGAGGAGATTTGATTGAGGTGTTTAACATTCGGAAGGATTTAGATAAATTAAATAAAGAGAAACTATTTCCAATGTCCAAGAGACACAGATTTGAGGTGATTGGTAAAAGAAGCAGATATGAGGATTTTTGTTTCTGAGTGGTTTGGATTTGGGATGCACTGTCTGATAGACTGATGGATACAGATTCAACAGTGGATCCCAAATGGGAATTGGATAAATATCTGAAGGAGAAAAAAATGCAAGGATATAGTGAAAGAGCTAGGGAGTGGGACTAACTGGATTGCTCTTTGAAAGGGCCAGCACTGACTTGATGGGCCGAATGACCTCATTCTGTATGTGCTATTCTATGAATCTATGATGGTTCCCACCTGGACTTTCACAATATTCCTATTCTTTCACAAGGAGTTTGATAAAGTACCACATAAAAGCCATGTTACCGAATTAGAAACACATGGGATAAAAGGACCAATATCAGCTGTGGCTCAGTTTGTAACTCTCTCCCCTTTCAGTCACAAGCTTCCAGGATCAGGTGTCACTGCAGGACTTGATCACAAGAATCAATGCTGACATTGCAGTGCAGTACTGAGGGTATGCTGCACTGTCAGAGATGCAGTCTATGGAATGAAACTTTAAACCAAGTTGCAGTCTGTCCTCTCAGGTGGATGTTAAAGATCCCATCGCACTATGTCGAAGCAGAGCAGGGGAATTATTCCCGGTGTCCTGGTCAAAATGTTTCCTTCAATCAACATCACAAAAACAGATCTGATCATTATCACATTGCTGCTTGTGGGATCTTGCTGTGCAGAAATTGTCTGCCTGTTTCCTACATTACAAGAGTGACTTCGCTTTAAGAAGTATTCATTGGAAGTACACATTAAGAAGTATACATTAATAAGTATTCACTTTGGAACATGCAGTGGTCATGAAAGGCGTTTCATAAATGGAATTCTGTTCTTTTATTTTCAATGTCAGCATGTGGGAAATTAGCTCAGTGACAGAAAGTAGAGAATGGTGGAGAATGGTTGTTGTTCAGTCTGGAGGGAAGTAGTCAATGGGGTTCCCCAGGGTCACTGTTGCTGCATGTTAATGCAATGGGCTTGTGTACAGAGGTGATAATGTCATATATTTCAGATGGCAGGAAAGGCAGAAATGTTAATAAACAATGAGAAGGATAGTAACACACTTCAGGAGGACAGAGACTGAATGGTGAAATTTGCAGGCGGATGGCAAATATAATTTAACACAGTGAAGTGTGAAGTGAGACATTTGGGTAGGAAGTGCAAGGGAAGGCAACAGAAACAAATTGGTATTGTTTAAATGAGGAGACAGGAACAGAGAGTCTTGCTGTGTATTCAGACAGATCTTTGAAGGTCGCACGAAAAGTTGACAAGTTTATGCCTGATATAACAGACATCAGGTAGAAAACACTATTGAGAAGCAGGCTGAATATTGAAGGTCCAGAGGGGAAGTGAAAAAGCAAAAAAGGGAAGCAAAGAGTGAGCATGAAAAGAGACGATCATTGAAGGAAATCCCAAAGTTTTCTATCGGCATCTAAATAGTAATAGGGTAGTAAAAGGAACAATGGGGTCGACTCAGGACCATAAAGGGGATTTGCACATGGATGCAGAGGATATAGCTGAGGTAATAAATGAATAATTTCCACCTGTCTTTACCAAGGAAGAAGATATGGAATCCTTTCCTTTATTAGCCGAGGTATAGAATATACGAGCAGGGAGGTTTTGCTAGAATTGTATAACTCATTGGTTAGGACACAACTTGAGTACTGTGTGCAGTTCTGGTCATCTCATTACAGAAAGGATGTAATTGCACCAGAGAGGGTACACAGGAGATTTACGAGGATGTTGCCAGGACTGGAAAAATGCAGCTCTGAGGAAAGATTGGACAGGCTGCGGTTGTTCTCCTTGGAATAGAGAAGGCTGAGGGGAAATCTGATTGAAATGTACAAAACCGGGAGGGGCCTGGATAGAGTGGAGGTGAAGGGTCCATTCACCTTAGCAAAGAGGTCAGTGACGAGGGGGCATGGACTTAAAGTGATTGGTAGAAAGATTAAAAGGGAGCTGCGGATTTTATTTTTCACCCAGCGGGTTGTGGGAGCCTGGAACTCACTTTCTGAAAGGGTAGTTGAGGCAGAAACCCACAACTCATTCAAAAGGTGTCTGGATATGCACCTCAAGTGCTGTAATCTATCAAATGCTGGAAGGTAGGATCAGAATGGATGGGTCGTTTTTTGGACAGCATAGACACGATGGGCCAAGTGGCCTCTCTCTGTGCCGTAAACTTTCTATGATTCTAAGATGCAACCCAGACAATGTTGAAAGAGGAGGTAATTCAGACACTAGTGGGGTTTAAAATTGATAAAGAGGAAGTATTAGATAGGCTGTCTGGACTTAAATTGAATAAAGCACCAGGAACAGATGAGATGTATCCAAGGATACTGAGGGAAGTAAGGGTGGAAATCGCAGAGGCACTGGACATAATTTTTCAGTCTTTCTTAGACTTGGGGATGATGCAAGAGGACTGGAGAATTGTAAACGTTACACCCTTGTTCAAAAAAGGGTGTAAAGGTAAGGCCAGCAACTATAGGCCTGTCAGTTAAACTTCGGTGGTGGGAAAACTTCTAGAAAGAAATAATCTTGGACAAAGCTAATAGTCACATGGACAAATGCGAGTTAATTAAACAAGCCAGCATGGATTTCTTGAGAGAACATCATGTTTAACTAATTTGCTGGAGATGTTTGAGGTGGTATCAGAGAAAGTTGATGAGGGCAATTCTGTTGATGTGGTGTACATTGACTTTCATATAACGGTCTATTCAGCTTCAAATGAACCTGCCTCCACCATTCTCAAGCAGTGCATTCCAGACATTTAACTATTCCCTGCATGCAAAAACCTTTTGATACAATGCCACGCAACAGACCTGTGAGCAAACTTGTAGCTCATGGAATAAAAGGGACGGTAGCAACATGGATACGAAATTAGTTGAGTGACAGGAAACAAAGAATAGCGGTTAATGGCTGCTTTACAGGCTGGAGGCAGGTTTGCATTGGATTCCCCCAGACATCAGTGTTGGGATCCTTGCTTTTCCTGATATATATTAAGGACCTAAACCTGGGTGTACAGGGCACAATTTCAAAGTTTGCAGCTGACACGAAAGTTGGAAGCATTGTGAACTGTGAGGAGGATAGTGTAGAACTTCAAAAGGACACACACAAGTTGGTGGAATGGGCAGACAGGTGGCAGATGAAGTTCAATACAAAGAAATGTGAAGTGATTCATGCTGATAGGAAGAACACGGGGAGACAATATACAATAAAGGGTACAATTCTATAGGGTATGCAGGAGCAGAGGGACCTTTGAGTATATGTGCAGAAGTCATTGAAGGCGGCAGGACAGGTTGAGAAAGTGTTTAATAAAGCATGCAGTATCCTGGGCTTTATTAATAGGGGCATAGAGTACAAGAGCAAGGAAGTTATGTTGAACTTATATAAGACACTATTTCAGCCTCAGCTGTGACATTGCGTCCAGTTCTGGGTGCCACACTTTAGGAAAGACGTGAGGGCATTGGAGATAGTACAGAAAATATTCACGTGAATGATTCCCGGGATGAGGATTTTCAGTTATGAAGATAGGCTGGAGAAGTTAGGACTGTTTTCCTCGGAGAAGGCTGAGAGGTGCTTTCGTAGAGGTTTCAAAAATCATGAGGTGTCTGGACAGAGTAGATAGAGAGAAACAGTTCCCACTCGTGAAAGGATCGAGAACGAAAGGGCACAGATTTAAAGTCATGGGTAAAAGAAGCAAAGACGACCTGAGGAAAATATTTTTTCACACAGTGAGTGGTTAGAGTCTGCAATGCACTGCCTGAGAGTGTGGTGGAGGCAGGTTGAATTGAAGCTGAACAGACTGTTATATGAGAAGAAAGAATGTGCAGGGTTACAGGGAGAATGCAGGGAACGGCGTTAGGTGAATTGTTCATTCAGAGAGCCAGTGCAGACACGAAATGCTGAATCGGTTGGGGATGGAAAGAAAATGGAGATGAGCTCAGCTCAGGTTTGAATATAAGCGGGCAGAACAGGCTCCTCCTCCCTCTATGCAGAGCTTCCCCTTTCTGCAGCCTCTGCTCCATTTGTTGATCACGTTACAGATCAAGGGACATTGTAACTACAGTCAAGAACAAAGAACTAAGAACAGGACAGCACAGGAACAGGCCATTCGGCCCTCCAAGCTGCGCCGATCTTGATGCCTGCTTAAACTAACACCTTCTGCACTTACGGGGCCCATATCCCTCTATTCCCTTCCTATTCATGTATTTGTCAAGATGTCTCTTAAACGTCGCTATCGTATCTGCTTCCACCACCTCCCCCAGCAGCAAGTTCCAGGCACTCACCACCCTCTGTGTCAAAAACCTGCCTCGCACATCCCCTCTAAACTTTGCCCCTCTCACCTTAAACCTATGTCCCCTAGTAACTGACTCTTCCACACTGGGAAAAAGCTTCTGACTATCCACTCTGTCCATGCCCCTCATAACTTTGTAAACATCTATCATGTCGCCCCTCCACCTCCGTCGTTCCAGTGAAAACAATCCGAGTTTATCCAACCTCTCCTCATAGCTAATGCCCTCCAGACCAGGCAACATCCTGGTAAATCTCCTCTGTACCTCTCCAAAGCCTCCACATCCTTCTGGTCGTGTGGCGACCAGAATTGCACACAATATTCCAAGTGTGGCCTAACTAAGGTTTTGTACAGCTGCAACATGACTTGGCAATTTTTATGCTCTGTGCCTCGACCGATGAAGGCAAGTGAGCTGTGGACCTGTACGCCCAGATCCCTCTGCCTATGAATACTCCTCAGGGTTCTTCCATTTACTGTATACCTCCCACCTGCATTAGACCTTCCAAAATGCATTACCTCACATTTTTCCGGATTAAACTCCATCTGCCATTTCTCCGCCCAAGTCTCCAACTGATCTATATCCTGCTGTATTCTCTGACAATCCTCATCATTATCCACAACTCCACCAACCTTTGTGTCTTTCGCAAACTTATTAATCAGACCAGCTACATTTTCCTCCAAATCATTTATATATACTACAAACATCAAAGGTCCCAGCACTGATCCCTGCGGAACAACTAGTCACATCCCTCCATTCAGAAAAACGCCCATCCACTGTTAGCCTCTGTCTTCTGTAACCAAGCCAGTTCTGTATCCATCTTGCCAGCTCACCTCTGATCCTGTTTGACTTCACCTTTCGTACCAGTCTGCCATGCGGGACCTTGTCAAAGGCTTCAGTAAAGTCCATACAGATAACATCCACTGCCCTTCCTTCATCAATCATCTTCGTCACTTCCTCAAAAAACTCAATCAAATTAGTAAGACACGACCTCCCCTGGACAAAACCATGCTGCCTCTCGCTAATAAGTTCGTTTGTTTCCAAATGGGAGGAAATCCTGTCCCGAATAATCCTCTCTAATAGTTTCCCTCCCACTGACGTAAGGCTCACCAGCCTATGATTTCCTGGATTATCCTTGCACCCTTCTTAACAAAGGAACAACATTGGCTATTCTCCAGTCCTCTAGGAACTCACCTGTAGCAAATGAGGATGCAAAGATTTCTGCCAAGGCCCCAGCAATTTCTTCCCTTGCCTCCCTCAGTATTCTCGGGTAGATCCCATCAGGCCCTGGAGACTTATCTACCTTAATGCTTTGCAAGACACCCAACACCTCCTCCTTATTGTTAATGAAATGACTGAGACTATCTGCACTCCCTTCCCTCGGCTCATCATCCACCAAGTCCTTCACTTTGGTGAATACTGATGCAAAGTACTCATTTAGCACCTCACCCATTTCCTCTGGCTCCACACATGGATTCCCATCTCTGTCCTTGAGTGGGCCAACCCTTTCCCTGGTTACCCTCTTGCTCTTTATATATGTATAAAAACCCTTGGGATTTTCCTTAATCCTGTTTGCCAATGACTTTTCATGACCCCTTTTAGCGCTCCTAACTCCTTGCTTAAGTTCCTTCCCACTGTCTTTATATTCCTCAAGGGCTTCGTCTGTTCCTCGCCTTCCAGCCCTTACAAATGCTTCCTATTTCTTTTTGACTAGGCTCACAATATCCCGTGTTATCCAAGCTTCCCGAAACTTGCCAAACTTGTCTATTTTCCAGAACATGCTGGTTCTGGATTCTAATCAGCTGACGTTTGAAAGACTCCCACATGTCAGATGTTGATTTACCCTCAAACAGCCGCCCCCAATCTAAATTCTTCAGTTCCTGCCTAATATTGTTATAATTAGCCTTCCCCTAATTTAGCACCTTCACCCGAGGACTACTCTTATCCTTATCCACAAGTACCTTAAAGCTTATGGAATTATGGTCACTGTTCCCGAAATGCTCCCCCACTGCAGCATCGACCACCTAGCCAGGCTCATTCCTCAATGCCAGGTCCAGAATGGCCCCATCCCCAGTTGGACTATCTACATACTGTTTCAAGAAGCCCTCCTGGAGGCTCCTCAGAAATTCTGCCCCATCCAAGCCGCACAAAGCGAATCCCAGTCAATATAGGGGAAGTTATAATCACCCACCACCACAACCCTGTTACCTTTACATCTTTTCAAAATCTGTCTACATATCTGCTCCTCTCCCTCCCGCTGGCTGTTGGGAGGCCTGTAGTAAACCCCAACATCGTGTCTGCACCCTTCCGATTCCTGAGCTCCACCCATATTGCCTCGCTGCATGACCCCTCTGAGGTGTCCTGAGCAGTACAGCTGTGATATTCTCCTTAACCAGTAATGCAACTCCCCCACCCCTTTTACATCCCCCTCTATCCCGCCTGAAGCTTCTAAAACCTGCATCATTTAGCTGCCAATCCTGCCCTTCCCTCAACCAAGTCCCTGTAATAGCAACAACATCATATTTCCAAGTTCTAATAAAAGTTCTAAATTCATCTGCCTTACCTGTTATACTTCTCGCATTGAAACAAATGCACTTCAGACCACCAGTCCCGCTTTGCTCAGAAACATCTCCCTGCCTGCTGTTCCTCTTCGTCCTACTGGCCTTATTTACTATGTCCTCCTCATTTATTTCACTAGTTGTCCTACTGCTGTCCTTCCCACCCCCCTGCCACACTAGTTTAAACCCTCCCGAGTGATGCTCGCAAACCTTGCAGCCAGGATATTAGTGCCCTTCCAGTTTCTATGCAAACCGGCCTTCTTGTACAGGTCCCATCTGTCCCTGAAGAGATCCCAATGGTCCAGATACCTGAAACCCTCCCTCCTACACCAGCTGCTCAGCCACGTGTTTCGCTGCACTATCTTCCTATTTCTCGCCTCACTGGCACGTTGCACAGGGAGGAATCCAGCGATTACAACCCTCGAGGTCTTGTTTTGTAACTTACTGCCTAACTTCCTAAACTCCCCCTGCAGGACCTCATCACTCTTGCTGCCTATGTCATTGCTCCCGATGTGTACCACAACCTCTGGCTGTTCACCCTCCCCCTTCAGAATGACCCCTGTCCGTTCAGAGATATCCTTGACCCTGAAACGAGGGAGGCAACATACCATCCTGAAGTCTCTTTCACATCCACAGAAGCGCCTATCTTTGCCCATGAGTATAGAGTCCCCTGTAACTATTGCTCTTCTGCGCTTTGTCCCTCCCTGCTGAACAACAGTGCCAGCCGTGGTGCCACTGCTCTGGCTGCTGCTGTTTTCCCCTGATAGGCCATACCTCGTCCAGAGTTGGTTCACCAAATCCTCTATCCTCCCTGAATGTCTGCAGCAGCTCACAACACAACCTCCAACAAACCATCCACAGCACCTCCACTAACTTTACAATAATAGAAGTAAGTCAAAAGCCCCTCACCTGTAAGTTGGATGCCTGGTCCTTTTCAATAATACTAGAGGGGGTTCCTCATGTTGCTGAATGTATGTTCAGCTGAGAGTGACTAACACAGGCTGTCAGTGGACATGTACAGACCAAGTTTCAAAGACGTACATCAATGCTGCCGGTATGGTACATTGACATCACATTCAAAACCATCCTCAGAGCAACAACACATGCATGGTACGATTGAGCTGGAGCCCTGCCCAGCATGGGGCACTTTGCAGGCCGCACTAGAAGTGCCTGGCTGTGCAGGTCACATCTCTCTATGGATCCCAGCTTCTGTACCGTCAGCACCAGTAGTGCTGTAGAGTCTAAAGTAGTGGCTCAGGACAGATACAGTGGGAAAGGGATTCACTTCAGAAGGAGAAATGAGAAAAGATTGAAGTCAAAACATTTTCAGAAATATGAGAATGGGCAGGAGAATGGGACTAATTGGAGGGGTGAGGCCATGGAGGGATTCAAACACAAGAATGACTATATTAAAATTAAGGTGCTGCCAGACCGGGAGCCAATGTAGATCAGTGAACACAGGGGTGATGGGTGATCGGGATTTGGTGTGAGTTAGGATACAGGCAGCAGCGTTCTGGATGGGCTTTGGTTTATGGCGGTTTATAACTGGGAGGGTGACCAGGATAGAATTGGAATAGTCAAGTGTGGATTTAACAAAGGCACATATGAGGGTTCATGCAGCAGATGGGCTGAGGCAGAGGTGATTACGGGTGATATAACAGAGGTGGTAGTAGGTATAGCTGGTGTTGAGGGAAATATGGCAATGAACTCAGCTCAAGTATAAATATAACGCAGATGTTCCAAACAGTGTTTCAGCCTCAGACATTGGGTAGGGAGGTGAATGCAGATAGTGGATGTAGAGTGGAGTTTGTGACAGAGACTGAAGACAGTGGCTTAATTCTTCCCAAATTTAATTCACAAAAACACCATATCAGTGAAATATGGTTTATGGATCTAATAGTTGGATACAGAGACTTACCAGGGCCACCAATAATAGCGAGGATGGGGTAGTAAACCGTTTGAATCATTTTCAGAGCATAATAGATCCGCAATTCTAATGTCATCCAAAAATACTCAGCAGTAACCAGGCCAAACCAATAGGAGATACTCCTGCTGTCCATTGTTGTAACATTTCAATCTATTGTTCCCAGATTCTGACCCATTGTTGGAACATTCCAATCTATTGTCCTCAGATTCTGACCCATTGTTGGAACATTCCAATCTATTGTCCTCAGATTCTGACCCATTGTTGTAACATTCCAATCTGTTGTTCTCAGATTCTGACCAAGTGTTGTTACATTCAAGTCATTTGTTCTCAGATTCTGATCTATCCTTTCTCTCTCTCTGGAGCCGCTGATCTCTGTTGTGCCAGGGTTGATGTTCCCGCTGAAACTATGGGACAACACATGGGAGCTATACCTACTACCACCTCTGTTATATCACCCGTCATCACCTCTGCCTCAGCCCATCTGCTGCATGAACCCTCATCTGTGCCTTTGCTAAATCCACACTTGACTATTCCAATTCTATCGTGGTCACCCTCCCAGTTATAAACCGCCATAAACCAAAGCCCATCCAGAACGCTGCTGCCTGTATCCTAACTCACACCAAATAGAAGATGGAAAACTTCCAGTGACACAATTAGGGTCCATGGAGACTGATCTTATTTGCAGTCACTGAACAAACAGATTCAGTTAACCCTTTTCAATACAGCACTTTTTGTATCACAATAAAGTAGATCATTTACCCAGTCTGGATGGGATGCATGAGGGTTGCTGAGGGATGGAATGGTGGAAGTAGCAGAGGCACTGGCCAGCATATTCCAATCCCTATTGTACATGGGAGTGATGACGTAATTTCACTGGCTCACCACTCTCTGGGTGAAGAAATTTCTCCTCATTTCAGTCCTGAAAAGTTTACCCCATATCCTTAGACTATGACCCCTGGTTCTGGACTCCCCCACCATCGGGAACATCCTTCCTGCAACTACCCTGTCAAGTCCTGTTAGAATTTTATAGGTTTCTATGAGATCCCTCTTCACTCTTCTGAATTCCAGCGAATATAATCCTATCTCTCCTCATACGTCAGTCCCGGCATCCCAGGAATCAGTCTGATAAACCTTCATTGCACTCTCTCTATAGCAGGAGCATCCTTTCTCGGAGAAGGAGACCAAAACTGCACACAATATCTACGTGCGGCCTCACCAAAGCCCTGTATAATTGCAGCAAGACATCCCTGCTCCTGTACTCCAATCCTGTCTCTATGAAGGCCAACATAGCATTCGCCTTTTTCTACCGCCTGTTGCACCTGCATGCTTACCTTCAGTGACTGGTGTACGAGAACACCCAGGTCTCGTTGCATACTCCCCTCTCTCAGTTTATCGCTGTTCAGATAATAATCTGCCTTCCTGTTTTGCTAACAAAGTGGATAACCTCTCATTTATTCACATTGTACTGCATCTGCCATGCAATAGCCCACTCACCCAACATGTCCAAATCACCCTGAAACCTCTCTGCATCCTCCTCACAACTCACCCTCCCACCCAGTTTTGTGTCTTCTGAAAATTTGGAGATATTACATTTAGTTCGCTCATCTAAATCATTAATATGGAGTGTGAATAGCTGGGGTCCTGGCGCCGATCCCTGTGGTACCCCACTAATCACTGCTTGCCATTTGGTAAAAGATCCGTTTATCACTACTCTTTTTTTCCATCTGTCAACCAATTTTCTATCTATCGCAATACATTACCACTAATCCCATGCGCTTTAATTTTACTCACTAATCGCTTCTATGGGACTTTGTCGAAAGCCTTCTGAAAGTCCAAATAAACCACATTCTCTGGCTCCCCATCATCCACTCTATTAGTTACATCCTCGAAGAATTCTAATCGATTTATCAAGCATGATTTCCCTTTCGTAAATCCATGCTGACTCTATCCGATTCTAACACTGTTCTCCAAGTGCTCTGCCATAAAAACTTTGATAATGGACTCTAGAATTTTTCCCACTACTGACGTCAGGCTGACTTGTCTATAATGCCCTGCTTTATTTCTACCTCCCTTTTTAAACGGTGGGGTTACATTAGCTGCCCTCCAATCAGCTGGAACTGTTCCAAAGTCTATAGAATCTTGGAAGATGACCACCAAAGCATCCACTATTTCTAGGTCACTTCTTTAAGTAATCTGGGATGTAGATTTTCAGGCCCTGAGGATTTATCGGCCTTCAATACCATCAACTTCCCCAACACAATTTCTCTACTAATACTGATTTCCTTCGGTTCCGTCCTCTCACTAAACCCTGTGTTCCCCAACATTTCTGGTAAGATATTTGTGTCATCCTTTGCGAAGACAGAATCAAAGTATGCATTTAGTTGGTTAGCCATTTCTTTGTTTCCCATAATAAATTCCCATGTTTCTAACTGTAAGGACCTACATTTGTCTTAACCAATCCTTTCCGCTTCACATACCTACAGAAACCTTTACAGTCAGGTTGTATGTTCCCCGCAAGCTTACTCATGTACTTTATTTTCCCCCTAATTAATCAATCCCTTGGTCCTCCTTTGCTGAATTCTAAACTGCTCCCAATCCTCAGGTCTGTTGTTCCTTTCTGTCGAATGTATATGCCTCTTCCGTGAATCTAATACTATCTCTAATTTTCCTTGTAAGCCATGGTTTGGCTACGTTTTCCATTTTACTTTTGCGCCAGACAGCAGTAAACAATTGTTGCAGTTCATCAATGCACTCTTTGAATATTGCCATTGCCTTTCCACCATCATCCCTTTAAGTAACGTTTCCCAATCCATCATAGCCAACTCGTGCCTCATACCTTCATACTTTTCTTTATTAAGATTCTCGACCCTAGTCTCAGAATCAACTACGTCACTCACCATCTTCGAGTCATAGATTCGTACAGCATAGAAACAGGCCCTTCGGCCCACTGCATCCATGGCGACCATAATGCTGAGCTATACTGATTCCACGTGCCTGCATTAATTCCATATCCGTCTATGCTTTGCTCATTCAAAAACCTGTCCAGATGACTCTTAAATGTGGCTACTGTTCCTGCCTCCACCACCTCCTCTGGCAGCTCATTCCAGATACGCACTATTCTTTGTGTGTAAAAATTACCCTTTTAATCCCCTTTAAACCTACTCCCTTTCATCTTAAATCTATGCCCTCTAGTTTTAGTCACCCCTACCATGGGAAACAGACTCTGGCTACCTGCTCTGTCTACGCCTCTCATAATTTTATATACCTCCATCATGTCCCCTCTCTGCCGTCTTTGCTCCAGGGAAAACAGACCCAGCCAACCCAATCTCTCTTTATAACTCAAGCCCTCCAAACCAGGCAACATCCTTATAAATCTTTTCTGCACCCTCTCTAGCTTAATCACATCTTTCCTGTAGTGCTGCGACCAGAACTGCACACTGTACTCCAAATGCGGAATAACCAATGTTATGTACAACTGTAACATGACGTCCCAACTCTTGTACTCCATGCCGCAGTTGATGAAGACAAGCATGCCATACACCTTCTTCGCCACCCTGTCTACCTGTGTTGCCACAATCAGGGAACTATGCACTTGCACCCCAAGGTCTCTCTTCTCAACAACACTCCCCAGGCCCTGTCATTCAGTGTATATGTCCTGCCCTGGTTTAACTTCCCAAAATGCATCACTTCGCACTTGTCTGCATTAAATTCCATTTGCCAATCCATTGCCCACTTTCCAAGTTTATCGATATCCTGTTGTAACCTTAGACAACCTTCTTCACTTTCTACTATTCCATCAATTTTTGTATCATCTGCAAACTTACCAATCATGCCCCCTGCATTCATATCCAAGTCATTAATATATATGACAAACAAGAGAGGACCCAGAACCAATCCCTGCGGCACACCACTGGTCACCAGCCTCCAATCTGAAAAACAACCCCCCACTGCCATCCGATCACCAAGCCAATTTTGTATCCAATTGGCTAGCACACCCTGGATCCCATGTGTTTGAACCTTCTGGACCAGCCGACCATGCGGGACCTTGTCAAAGGCCTTGCTAAAGTCAATGTAAACAACGTCCTTCACCCTGCCCCCGTCAATCCTCTTGGTCACCTCCTCAAAAAACGCAATCAAATTCCTGAGACATGATTCCCATGCACAAAGCCATGCTGACTATCCTTAATCAGACGTTGCCTTTCCAGATGCAAATAAATCCTGTCTGTCAGAATCCCTTCCAATAACTTTCCCACCACTGATGTAAGGCTCACCGGCCTGTAGTTCCCTGGCTTATCACTGCTGCCCTTATTAAATAAAGGCACAGCATTAGCTATCCTCCAGTCTTCCAGTATCTCACCTGTGGCTAACGATAATGCAAAAATCTCTGCTCGGGCTCCAGGAATATCCTCCCTTTCTTCCCATAGCTTCCTAGGATACACCTGGTCAGGCCCTGGGGATTTATCTACCTTAATGAGCTTCAAAACCTCCTACACCTCCTTCTTTGTAATGTTGATATGCTCCAGGATATCGCTGTTCCCTCCTGTGAACTCAGTAGCTTCCATGTCGTCTCCATGGTAAATAAAGACTAGAAGTATTCATTTAAGACCTCGCCCATTTCCCGTGGCTGCACACGTAGATTACCAGACTGATCCTTAAGGGGACCGACTCTCACCCTAGCTACCCTTTTACTCTTAATATACTTATAGAATATTTTAGGATTCTCCATTATCTTATCTGCCAGGGAAATCTCATGGCCCCTTTTCTCCCTCCTAATTTCTTTCTTGAGTGTACTCCAACTTCCACTGTACTCCTGGAGGGACTCGTTTGATCCCCGCTGCCTATACCTGACATATGCCTCCTTCTTTGTCCTGACCAGACCCTCAACATCCCTCATCAACCAAGGTTCTCTAAACTTGCCAGTCTTGCCCTTCCATCACACAGGAATATGCCGGCCAATAACTCTTCCTATCTCACTTTTAAAAGCCTCCCACTTGCCAGAAGTCCCTTTACCTGTAAACAGCCCCTTCCATTCAGCTTCTGAGAGTTCCTGTCTGATGCCATCGAAATCAACCTTCCTCCAATTTAGGACTTCAACCTGAGGACCAGTCCTATCCTCTTCCATAACTATCTTGAAGCTAATAGAGTTATGGTCACTGGTCCCAAAGTGCTCCCTCACTAACACATCATCCACCTGCCCATACTCATTTCCAAAGAGGAGGTCGAGTGTAGCCTTTTCCCTCGTAGGGCCATCCATATACTGTTTCATAAAACTATCCTGGACACACTGAACAAATTCTTGCCCACCTGATTCCTTAGCACTAAGGCAGTCCCAGTCAATATTAGGAAAGTTAAAATCACTTACTATTACAACCCGAAAATTCCTACACCTATCTGTGATTTCCCTGCATATATGCTCCTCCAATTCCCTCTGACTATTGGGGGCCTATAGTATAATCCCATCAAAGAGATCACCCCTTGCTTATTTCTAAGCTCCACTCATATGGCCTCACTGGACGTTCCCCCCGGGATATCCTCTCTACCTACTGCCGTGATGTGCTCCCTAATCAATAGTGCAACTCCCCATCCTCTCTTCCCTCCAACTGAAGCATCGGTACCCCGTAACATTGAGCTGCCAGTCTTGCCTATCCCTCAACCACGTTTCTGTAATAGCTATAATATCACAATCCCATGTACTGATCCATGCTCTGAGTTCATCTGCCTTACCTGTAAGGCCTCTTGCATTAAAGTACTTGCAGTTTAGTTGACCAGACCTTCCACGCTCCCTGTCAGGCCACTGCCAGGCCCACCTACTGGACTTGCTTGCATTAACCTCTACATTTACCTAAACTATCACATCGGAGAGACTACTACTTTGAGTCCTATCCCCCTGCAAGACTAGTTTAAACCCTCCCGAGTAGTACTAACAAACCTCCCCGCAAGGATATTGGTCCCCTTCCAGTTTAGATGCAATCTGACCCTCTTCAACAGGTCACCTCTGCAACAGAAGAGATCCCAATGATCCAAGTAGCTGAAGCCCTCCCGCCTACACCAGCTCTTCAGCCACACTTTCATTTGCCTAATCGTCCTATTCCTATCCTCACTAGAACGTGGCACAGGGAGTATTCCTGAGATTCTTCTTCTTCTTTGTCTTTGGCCTCCTTATCTCGAGAGACAATGGATAAGCGCCTGGAGGTGGTCAGTGGTTTGTGCAGCAGCGCCTGGAGTGTCTATAAAGCCCAATTCTAGAGTGACAGGCTCTTCCACAGGTGCTGCAGAAAAATTTGTCTGTCGGGGCTGTTACATAGTTGGCTCTCCCCTTGCGCTTCTGCCTTTTTTCCTGCCAACTGTGAAGTCTCTTTGACTCGCCACACTTTAGCCCCTCCTTTATGGCTGCCCGCCAGCTCTGGCGATCGCTGGCAACTGACTCCCACGAATTGTGATCAATGTCACAGGACTTCATGTCGCATTTGCAGACGTCTTTAAAGCGGAGACATGGACGGCTGGTGGGTCTAATACCAGTGGCGATCTCGCTGTACAATGTGTCTTTGGGGATCCTGCCATCTTCCATGCGGCTCACGTGGCCAAACCATCTCAAGCGCCGCTAACTCAGTAGTGTGTATGAACTGGGGATGTTGGCCGCCTCGAGGACTTCTGTGTTGGAGATACGGTCCTGCCACCTGATGCCAACTATTCTCCGGAGGCAGTGAAGATGGACTGAATTGAGACGTCGCTCTTGGCTAACATACGTTATCTCTCTTCCTGTCTATGTCGTTAGCATCAATATGGACCACGACCTCTGGCTTCTCACTCTCTCCTTTCAGAATTTCCTGCAGCCACTCCGAGACATCCTTGACCCTCGCAGCAGGGAGGCAACATACCATCCTGGTGCCTCTTTTGCGGCCACAGAAACGCCTACCTGCACCCCTTACGATAGAATTCCCTATCACGATAGCTCTTAAACCCCTTTTCCTGCCCTGCTGTGAGGCAGAGCCCTCTGTGGTCCCATGGGCCTGGCTGTTGCTGCTTTCCCTTGGGAGGTCATCCCCCCCAACAGTATCCAAAGCGGTCTATCTGTTTGACAGGTTGTGGCCACAGGGGACTCCTGCACTACCTGCCTGTGCCTACTACTCTGTCTGGTGGTCACCCATCCCTTTTCTGCCTGTGCAGCTATTATCTGCGGTGTGACCACCTCGCTAAACATGTTATCCACGACTTCCTCAGCATTATGGATGCTCCACAGTGAATTCTCCTGGAGCTCCATCTCCATAATGCGGGTCGCCAGTAGTTGCAGATGGATCCACTTCCTGCACACATGCTCACTAGGGACACACGAAGCATCCCTGATTTCCCACAAAGGGCAGGAGGAGCAGATCACGGGGCTGAACTCTCCTGTCATGACCTACCCCTGGACTAATTAGTTACACCCTTAATTTAAAAAAAATACTAATTACATGAGGGGCCTTTTTCTACCCAGTTCAATCTAAGATTCTTAATAAACTACACTGAATTAAAAAAAGAAACACTTCAGTAGTACTCACCTTATCACCAGAGTTCTTTTCCCACAAAAATAAACTTTTCACTTTTTTAAAGATATCTGCATGCACTAATAGCTGCTACTCACCCAACCAATCAGCTTGCAGCTCTCCTCTGACGTCACTGTTTGCTTTCTTCATGACATATTCTATTATATTATGGTCGCTCATCCTCAAGGGATTTCACACAACTAGATTGCCAATTATTCCTCTCTCTTTACACAATACCCAGTCTGGGATTGCCTGTTCTCTAGTTGGTTCCTCTACATATTGGTCCAGAAAACCATCCCGTATACACTCCAGTAATTCCTCCTCTACGTTATTGTGACAAATTTGATTTGACCAATCTATATGCAGATTTAAGTCACCCATAATTACAGATGTTGCTTTATCGCATGCATCTCTAATTTCCGGTTTAAGACCATTCCCACATCACCACCACAGTTTGGGGGTCTATATATAACACCCACTAACGTTTTTTGCCCCTTAGTGTTTCTCAGCTCTACCCATACAGACTCCACATCATCAGATCTCATATCCTTCCTCACTATTGTATTACTTTCCTCTTTAGCCAGAAATGCAACTCCACCGCGGGTGGAAATAAGCCATTTTACTGATGGTGTGAAGATTTGGTCAGAAGCTCATCGCAAGGCATCTCAAGGTTAACTATGTAACAAAGTGTGTGAACAGTTTGGCTTTTCGTCTCAAACATTTACAAAGGAGAGGGATGGAGTGTGTAGCTAGGAAATATTTGAAGCAGAGACAGAAAGCAATGGCTTCAATCTTCTCAATATTTAATTGGCATTGCAGATGTGTGAGGGAATACATTTTGAAAGGAGGAATGAGGCGAGACAATACAAGTTAAATGGTATAACTATAAAGGTGGTGAAATAACAGAGACACCTGGAGTATTTGTACACAATTCTTTGTAGCCAAACCGTTAATAAATATATGGGATCCTGGGTTTTATAAATAGAGGCAAAAAGAGCAAAAGCAAGGACATTATGTGAAACATATATAAAATACTAGTTCAGCTGCACCTGAAGTCTTGTGTCGAATACTAGGAAACACCCTTTGGGAAGGACATGAAGCCTTCGGAGAGGGTAAAGAACTGTTTTACGAGAATTTGTGCAGGCATGAGGGATTACAGTTATGTAGCTGGGGTTGTTCTGCTTCGAGCAGAGAACTTTCAGAGGAGATTTGATTGAGCTGTTTAACATTAGGAAGGATTTAGATAAATTAAATAAAGATAAACTGTTTCCAATGTCCAAGGGGTCACTAACCAGAGACACAGATTTAAGGCGATTGGTAAAAGAAGCAGACATGAGTATTTTTGTTTCTGAGTGGTTTGGATTTGGAATGCACTGTCTGATAGGCTGATGGATACAGATTCAATAGTAGATCCCAAATTGTAATTGGATAAATATCTGAAGCCGAAAAAATGTTAGAATATAGTGAAAGAGTCAGGGAGTGGGAGTAACTGGATTGCTCGTTAAAAGGTCCAGCACTGACTTGATGGGCCGAATGACATCATTCAGGGCTGTGCTATTCTATGATCCTATGATTGTTCCAGCCTGTACTTTCCCAATATTCTTATCCTTTCAGCAGCTGTTTGATAAAGTACCACATAACAGCTGTGTTACCGAATTAGAAACACATGGGATTAAAGGCCAATGTCAGCCGTGGCTCAGTTTGTAGCTCTCTCTCCTTTCAATCACAAGCTTCTAGGATCAAGTGTCATTGAAGGACTTGATCACAAGAAACGAGCTGACACTGTAGTGACAGTACTGAGGGAGTGTTGCACTGTCAGAGGTGCCATCTTTAGAATGAAACGTTAAACCAAGGCCCCGTCCGCCCTCTCAGGTGAATGTTAAATATCCTATCGCACTGAGTAGAATCAGAGTAGGGGAATTATTCCCGGTGTCCTGGTCAGTATTTATCCTTCATTCAACATGACAAGAACAGATCTGATCATCATCACATTGCTACTTGTGGGATCTTTTTGTGCAGAAATCAGCTGCCCTGTTAGCTACATTGCAAGACTGACTAAACGTTCAAAAGTACTTATTGGTTGTAAATCATTTTGGGACAAACGGTGATCATGAAGGCGCTACAAAAATGGAAGCCTGTTCTTTTATTTTCAATCCCAACATGCGGGAAATTATCTCTGTGACAGAAAGCAGAGAATAGTGGAGAATGGTTATTGTTCAGTCTAGAGGGAAGTACACAGTGGGGTTCCCCCAGGGTCACTGTTGGGATCACTGTTGCTGTATGTTAATGCAATGGGCTTGTGTACAGAGGGGATAATGTCAAAGTTTTCAGAGGGCAGGAAACTCAGAAATGTTAACAAACTGTGAGAAGGATAGTAACAGACTTCAGGAGGACAGAGACTGACTGGTGAAATGGGCAGGAACATGGCAGATGTAATTTAACACAGTGAAGTGTGAAGTGAGACATTTGGGTAGGAAGTATGTGGAGAAACAATATAAACTAAATGGTACCATTATAAAGGGGTGCAAGATTAGAGAGACCTGGGGTGTACACACACAGATCTTTGAATGTAACATGTAGTGTCCTTGGTGTTAGAGAGAGAGGCAAAGAGTAATAAACTCAGGAGGAAATGCTGATTTTTATACATCATTGATTTCGTCCCAACTGGAGAATTGTGTCCAATTCTGATCACCACACTTTGGTAAGGATGTCAAGGACTTAGTGAAGATACAGAGGTGATTTACTAGAATGGTACCAGGGATCTGGGAATTCAGTTACGTGGAGAGATTGGAAAAGCTGGCATTATTCTCGGTAGAGCAGTGACGGGTAAGAGGTGATTTAACATAGAATTCAAAATCATGAAGGGTTTTGATAGGGTAATTAATGTGAAACTGTTTCCAGTGTCAGTAAGTTCAGTATTAATAAGACACAGTTTGAAGGTAATTGACAAAGAACCAGAGGTGAAATGAGGAGAATTTTCTTACACAGCGAGTTGTTGGGATCTGGAATTCACTGCCTGAAAACATGGTGGAAGCAGATTCAATAATATGTTTCAAAAGAGAATTTAAGAAATACTTGAATAGGAGGCCTGGAAAGAGGAGGGAAGAGTAACTAATTAGATAGTTCTTTCAAAGTGAAAGCACTGACACAATGGGCCGAATAGCCCCCTTCTGTCATAGGGATTGTGATTCGTGACGTGCCTGTGTCCGTTCCTGTTGAGGCAGGTGACATACAAAGCTCCTGCTGTCTCCTCATTTCCATGAATTCAACTTGCTGCTCAGGGTGACCCGCACTGCTGTCTGTCTGCACGCTTAACAGGGACCTAACTCTGTGTGAGACTGGCTCATGTTTCAGCCAGCATTCAGCTCTGAAATGCAGTCTATCCCTCTTAAAGGGAAGCTGCACTGAATCGCAGAAGGCTGCTGCTGCTGCTGCTGCTGACTGTGAATGTTGCAAGTCGAGACAAGGTAAATGTAATACACGGACAGGAGACACGGCTCTGCAGTTCACGGATATGGTGCTGGAGGCCTTAGTCATGGAGGATGACAGGAGCAGAAAGGTCATGTTTCCGTGAGGTGGGGTGGAGTCCCTTAAGGAACGGCCTCCGAAGGGAATGGGAGCAGGCAGCCAGGGAGGTCAATGCAAGAAGTCTGGCCCCAAGGACCTGGCAGCAGAGCCAGAAGAAGTTTGATGAGTTCACACGGGTGATCAATGTCAGTGAATTCATCTCCACATGGCATCTCCTACCCCCAACATCACCAACCTCTCACATTGCTCAATGTACCAAACCTCCATCACTCACCCATCAGCAGTCCCTAACACTCAGGACTCACACCTAACATTCACATACTCCACCTCACCCTCACATACCTTCCACTGATACCAGCCTCACACCCACCTCTCACTGCCTCCCCATTCACAAGCTATTCAACTATCACCCAAACACAGTGCCACATAATCACTGACATTCTTCCCTCTCTCTTATTGGACAGGGCGGCCCATAAACACAGGGAGCAGCAGTGTTCCGGCGAGGGCCAGGCATACCTTCATCCCCTGAGCCTGAGGGAGGAGATGGTTCTCCATATAATGGGACCGGCTTTGACTGAGCCCGTGGCATCCGGCATCACCGAGAGCATTCAGGACGATGCTATATTCCTGCCTTATGTCCCTTCTTAACTCCCACCTTCCCCTCATCCTTCTGTCTGGGATGATGTACAAGCTACAGATGGTGGGACCATGGACCTCCTGCTTTCCATCCCGCCCCAAATCCCTATCCACAACCCTCCCCTGCTGATTTTATACTTTCCAATATCACCCAAAACAGCCAGTTTCCCAGTCACAGCAGCTCCAGGAGACAGAGAGCAGCAGTACAGAACTGATAGTGAAGCCCCATCACTTGGTCTGATATGCACAGGCACCAGATCAAATACTTACACTGTGTGTACCTTAGAGGCTGGTATAGAGTCGGAATATGCACGTGGTGAGTCACCGAGCACGAGTAAGCTGCAGCCAGGCCAGGGGGAAAGGATAGTCCATGTGTCAGATCACCGGAGGGCGAAGTCACAAACGAGTTATAATACACAGGACTCAGATATGAACATTGCTGGAACAGCATACAGGAGAATGCTGATGGACATGTACACTGAGATACTTTGTCCATTGGCAGGCCTGTCAGACAGTCTGTTATCACGGTCAAGGAACATGGAGGAGTCCGGCTCCAACATGGCACAGGACATTGCACAGAGCTTGAAGCCCATTCTTTCCCCTGTGGAAGTGGTCACTAACTCCATGACAGCACTAGCGGACCCAGCCGTGATACAGTGTCTGGTGACCATTGTCTCAGCTTCCACTGCAGCACAGATGGCAGACAGCCAACGTCTCAGTGCTTCAGTGGAAGCTCAGACTGAGGTCATGGGATCCATGCTTGCTGCCATGCAGGATCAGACTGCTGTCATCATGGCTGTGGATCTCAGTGTTCAAAGGGGTTTGCAGGATCTCACAGCAGTCCAGAAATCTGTGATCCAGTAGATTACCAGAATTGCTGAGGTGTCGCCCCGTGGGAATGACAGTGTCTCCGTGGAGCATGAACCTGCTGTCCTCTCTCAGGATGACAGTATTTGTTCTCCCTTCACTGTCACTCCTTCAATGTCCTTGCTGTTACCATTCAGCCAGCCCAGGCTGCTGCCGCCTATGTCGAGGTGGTGCAGTCTGAATCCGAGCCCTCAAGGCCCAGAGCTGCTAGAGGACGTCCTGCAAGGTCATCTGCAGTCTCCCCAGTAAAGGTCAGCTGCCTTCCACCAGCCATGCTGCAGCCACTGGGGAAACACTGTGCAGGAGCACGAGGCAAGTCGAAGGAACCCACAAGACAGGCACCAAGGGAATACACAAGGGTGAATAGTTCAGTTTTGTTTGTATAATTGGATGTGCTGTTTGATAAATATTTTAATGAAAAGGTTTTTGTTGTTGTTCTTTATTGCAGGATGGTGACCAAGGGGACACTGTGATGGGGCGTCTCAGATGGATTTAATGGTGGAGAATGGAGGATCCATGGTGGGAAAGGGAAGTTGTACTATGGGAACCGGTATCTTAGTGGACACTCTCCAACAGCCTGTCCGGGTCGAAGGCATCCAGGCAATATCCTCCCTTCCTCCTCCTGAGGTGTCCTCCGTATTCCTGGTGCCAATGTCATGTAAAGATTGGGGTAATCATTGTCTCCGAGGAGCCACATATTTTTTCTCCACAGAGTCCTGACAGTCATGGGAATGTTTGCCTGCTTCAGAATGAAGGTATGGTGGCTGCTGCCAGGATGGTGGACATTCACCAACATGATGTACTGGGCATCCTCACACACCAACTGTACATTAATGGAGTGAGAGTTCTTTCAGTTCCTGTACCTCTCCCCGTTGACATGGGGCCCCCGCAAATACACCTACACCATCAGGAATGCCGTTATCCTGCCAAAGCCACGGGATCTCTCATCCTACTTCTCCCTGCTAAGGGAGCAGACAGTATTATTCACCTCACCCGACATAGATGACCTCCATCACAGAGCAAATGTATCAATGGACAACACACAGTCCTCACAACTACAGGCCAGTTAGTCCAAAATCAGTGGTGGTAAAGGTTTTAGAACAATATCAGGGATAAAACAGCTGGCATTTTGAGAAGTTTGAGTTAATTTAGGATAGCCAGCATAGATTTACAAAAGGAAAGCCATGTTTGACAAATATAATTGAATGTTTAATGATGTAACAGAGAAGGTTGATGAAGGGAATGTGATGGATGTTGTCTAGATTGGTTTGAAGAATGCGTTTGATAAAATACCACATAAAAGGTTAATTGTCAACGTTGAGCCTTATGGAATGGGCGGGTCAGTGTCCAATAGAATAAAAAAGATGGATAATGTACAGAGAACAGTGTGTCATATTAAATGGCTGTTTTTCAGACTGGAAGATGTTAGACAGTGAGTGTTCCCCCAGGGTCAGTGCTCGGGCCACTGTTTTATTTTGCTGTGCATAAATAACTTGGATCTTGGAATACAGAGTAGAATTTCAAAATCTGTCTCTGATACCAAACTTGAAGCTGTGACAAACAGTGAGGATGTTCAGAACCACTTACGACAGGACAAAGATAGTGAGTAGAATGGGCAGACACGCTGGCAGATAGAAATGTGAGACAAGTGTGAGGTGATGCATTTTGACAGAAAGGATTGGAAGGCAATATGGTAACAGTTGTAAACAGCGTACAGGAACAGAGAGACCTGTGAGGGCATCGATCGTTAAAGGTGACAGGACATATTGAGAGATTGGTTAGTAAAACACATACAATCGTACTTTTCCAAAATAGAGGTATTGAATACAAAAGCAGACAAGTTATGATGAACGTTTAGAAATCTCTGGTTAGGTCTCAGCTGGACTATTGTGTCCAATTCTGGCCACCACACTTCCGAAAGATTGTGAAGGTCCTTGAAATGGTGCAGAGGAAATTTAACAGGATGGTTCCAGGGATGGAGGATTTTGGTTACAAGGTTAGGTTACAAGATTATGACAGGTTTAGATAATTTAGACAATGAAAAACTGTTTCCACTAACTGATGAAACAGGCGCAGGCTTGGAGGGCCGAACGGCCTGTTCCTGTGCTGTAATTGTCTTTGTTCTTTGTACAGAGCTTCCCCTCTCTGCAGCCTCTGCTCCATTTGTTGGTCATGTTACAGACCCAGAGACACTGTAACTACAGTCCCCATACCTCGTCCAGAGTTGGGTCACCAAATCCTCTGTCCTCCCTGAATGTCTGCAGCAGCTCACAACACAACCTCCAACAAACCATCAACAGCACATCCACTAACTTTACAATAGCAGAAGTAAGTCAAAAGCCTCTCACCTGTAAGTTAGATGCCTGGTCTTTTTAACTAATACTAGAGGGGGTTCCTCGTGCTGCTGAATGTATGTTCAGCTGAGAGTGAGTAACACATGCGGTCAGTGGACATACACAGACCAAGTTTCAAAGATATACATCAAAGTTGCTGGAATGGCTGATTGATGTCACATTCAAATCCCTCCTCACACTACGAGCACATGCTTGGTGAATTTGGGCTAGAGCCCTGTGCAGCATTGAGCACTGGAAGTGACCAGCAGCTTAGCTCATACCATTTTATGGATCCAAGCTTCCATGGCATTGGGCCCAGTGATGCTGAAGAGCTGAAAGTCATTTCCAGGAGTAGATACAGAGAGGAAGACCAAACTACCGTTTGAATTAGGAGCAGAAGTAGGCCATTCAGTCCGTCGAGCCTGCTCCACCATTTAATATGATCATGGTTGATCTGTTTCTGTCTCAAATTCCACACTCCCATTTACTCTCGATAGCCTTTGATACCCTTGCCTAACAAGTATCTACCTACCTCTGCCTTAAAAATATTCAATGCCACCGCCTCCACCAGCTTCAGAGGCAGAGTGTTCCAAAGTCACACAACCCTCTGAGAGGAAAAAAAAATCTCCTCATCTCTGCCCTAAAAGTGTGATCGCTAATTTTCAAACAGTGCCTTTTTAAACAGTTACTTTAAAAGAGAAATTGAAGAGAAGACTTCATGGAAAAAGATTGGCAGGAATATAGGAATCTGTAGGGGAATTGGAGGGGTGAGGCCATGGAGGATGTTCAAACGCAAGAATAAGAATATTAAAATTAAGGTGGTGCCAGACCAGGAGACAATGTAGATCAGTGAGCACAGGGGGGATGGTAGATCGGGATTTGGTGTGAGTTACAACACAGGCAGCAGATTTCTGGATGGGCTGTGGTTTATGAAGGTTTATAACTGGGAGGGTGACCAGGATAGATTTGGAAAATTGGAATAGTCAGGTGTGCATTTAACAAAGGCACAGATGAGGGTTTATGCAGCAAATGGGATGAGGCAGTGGTGGAGACGGGTGATGTTACATAGGTGGTATTCGGCAGGGTTGATGATGGAGAGAATATGGAGATGAACTCAGCTCAGGTTTATATAGAACACAGAGGTTGTAAACAGTCTGGTTCAGCCTCAGACATTGGCCAGGGAGGAGGAAGTGGTTCATGGATAGGGGACAGAATTGCTTATGGAGACCAATCACACCAGCTCCACTCTTCCCAAAATTAAAACTGCAAGAACATTATTTCCGTGAAACAAGGTTTCCAGATCTCATAGCAGGAAGTAGAGACTTACCAGGGACAGCAACAGCAGTACAGATGAGAGAGTAAATTACAAGAACTCTAATGCACGTAGTTTTATAAAGTTAATATCTGGAGATGGAGATTTGCCAAGAATAACAAAAGTAGAAAGGAGGGCAGAGTAAATGACAAGAACGGTAATAGCAGTTAGACATGGTTTATGGAATAAATAGCTGGATAGAAAGACTTACCAGGGACACCAATAATAGCCAGGATGGGATAGTAAATGTATTGAATAATCGTCAGTGCGTAATAGATCCGACTGTTTAATGGCAGCCAATCATAATTTGCAGAGAGAAAGTCAAACTCCCAGATGGAACTCCTGTTCATTGTTGTAACATTCCAATCTATTGTTCTCAGATTCTGACCCATTGTTGTAACATTCCAATCTATTGTTCTCAGATTCTGATCTATCCTCTCCCTCTCTCTGGAGCTGCTGATCTCTGTTAATTCCGCTGGTGATGTTCCCGCTGACACTATGGGATACCACACTGAAAGGAGTCCCTTATTAATAGAAGAGGGTAACCCTCCAGTGACACAATTAGGGCCCATGGTGACTGACATTAATGACAGTCACTGAACAAACACGTTTAGTTAATCCCTTTCAATCAAACACTTTTTGTACCACAATAAAACTAAACATTTATCCAGTTAGGATGGGAATTATGAGGGTTCGTGAGAGAATGAATGGTGAAAATAGCAGAGGCACCGGACAGAATCTGTCAATTCTCTTTGTATATGAGAGTGATGACAGAGGACTGGAGGGCTGTAAATTTTACACCTTGTTTACAAAAAGGAGTTGCGGGAACCCATGTACTGTCAGTTATGTACTGTCACCACCACCTCTCTCCAAACCTCCACTGTTGTTAAATTATCAGACTGATTATCCGACATCCAGTACTGGATGAGCAGAAATTTCCGCCAATTAAATATTGGGAAGACTGAAGTCATTATTTTCACTCCCCACTCCAACTCTGTTCCCTTGCTATTTATTCCATCCCTCTCCCTGGTAACAGTCTGAGAGTCAGACAGTTTAATTGCAACCTTGGTGTCACATTTGGGATAAAATTAATGGGCACTTGGACAAATGGGTGTTATTTAAGGGAAAATTGTGTTTCACTAAATGGCTGGAGTTTTTTGAAAAGGTAAAAAGAAAGTTTGATGAGGGCAATGCTGTTGATGTGGTATAAATTGAATTCCAAAAGGCATTTGATAAAGTGCCACACAACAGACCTATGAGCAAAGTTATAGCTCATCAAATAAAACGAACAGTAGCAACATGAAACTAAGCTGGTTGAGTGACAGGAAACAGAGATAACTGATTAATGGATACTTTTCGGGCTGGAGTAAGGTTTGTAGTGGAATCGAAGCAAAATACTGCGGATGCTGGAAATCTGAAATATAAACAGAAAGTGCTGGAAATACTTAGCAGGTCTGGCAGCATCTGTGGAGAGAGAAGCAGAGTTAATGTCTCAAGTCGGTGACCTTTCATCAGAACTGGCAAAGTGGGGGTTTTGGGGGAAACACAAGTACAGAAATGTGACCATTAGAGCGGGGGTGGGGGATGGAGGGTGTTGAAATGATAAGCGAGCGTATGCTCGGTGCCACACTTTTGGACTGAGTGGAGGTGTTCCACAAAGCGGTCACCCAATCTGCGTTTAGCCTGCTGCGGTGTTCCAGTGAACATCAACACCAGCTCGAGGAACATGACCTCATTGTCCGATTAGGCATTCCAAACCCTGCCGGTCTGAACACTGAGTTCAACGATTATTTTGTTTCATCATTTTTTGCCATGTGCCAGCATTAAACTTATTTTTTTATGTTGGTGCTTTTAGCTAGGGCTGTTCATTATTCTGTCATTTAACACCCTCACTACACGAATGCTTTGTCTTTCGCCGCACAACTAGCACACTTTCTTTGCCTTTGCCCCATGACCTCCTGGTCAGTTAATCTCTCTGACCCTCTGTTCGATCAACAGCTCTTCTGTTCTCTTTTGCCCCACCCCTGCTTTATTTGCTTAAAACCTATTACATTTCTAACCTTTGCCAATTCTGATGAAAGGTCACAGAACTGAAACATTAACCCTGCTTTTCTCTCCACAGATGCTGCCAGACCTGCTGCGTCTTTCCAGCACTTTTTGTTTTTATTTAAGGTTTGTAATGGAATTTCCCAGGGATCAGTGTTGGGACCCTTTCTCTTCCTGACAAATATTAATGACCTAGACCTCGGTGTACAGGACACAATTTCAAAGTTTGCAGATGATACAAAACTTGGAAGCATTGTGAACTGTGAGGAGTAAATTGTAGAAAAACAAACGGACATGGACAAGTTAGTGGAATGGACAGACAGGTGGCAGATGAAGTTCAATGTGGAGAAATGTGAAGTGATTCATTTTGGTAGGAAGAACATGGAAAGACAATGTATAATAAAGGGTACAATTCTAAAGGGGGTGAGGAACAGAGGGACCTGGATGTATATGTGCATAGGTCATTAAAGGAGGCGGGACAAGTTGAGAGAGTAGTTAATGAAACATACAGTATCCTGGGCTTTGTTAACAGCAGCATGGAATACAAGAGCAAAGAGGTTATTTTGAACTTGTACGAGACACTAGTTCGGCCTCAGTTGCAGTATTACGTCTAGTTCTGGGCACCACGCTTTAGGTAACATGAAGACATTGGAGAGTGTGAAAAAGCATTCACAAGAATGGTTCCAGTGATGAAGAATATCAGTTCTGAAGATAGACTGGAGAAGTTGGAACATTTTCCTTCGAGAAGAGAAGGCTGAGAGGAGATTTGAAAAAATGTATTCAAAATTATGATGCGGCTGGGTCGAGTGGATAGGGAAAACTGTTCCCATTCCTGAAAGGATCGACAACGAGAGGACAAAGAATTAAAGTCATTGGTAAAAGAAGCAGCAGTGACATGAGGAAAACGTTTTCACACAGTGAGTGGTTAAGGTCTGGAATGCACTACCTGAGAGTGTGGTGGAGGCAGATTCAATCGAGGCATTCAGGAAGAAATTGGATAGTTATCTGAAAAGGAAGATTGTACAGAGTTACAGGGAGAAGGCAGGGGAGTGACACTAGACGAATTGTTCTTTTGGAGAGCCATTACAGACACGATGGACTGAATGGCCACCTTCTGTGCTGTAACAATTCTGTGATTCCGTGGCATTCGACCACACAATGAGCTTCCAACCTTATATTCGTGCCATCACTATGACGACCTATTTCCACCTCAATAACATTGCCCAACTTCACCCCTGTCTCAACTCATCTGCTGCTGAAGCTCTCATTCATGCTTTCATTACCTGTAGACTAGACTATTCCAACTCATTCTCCCACATTCTACTATCTGTAAACTTGAAGTCATCTAAAACTCTGCAGTCTGTGTCTTAACTTACAACAAGTCCCATTCCCCGATCACTGACCTACATCAGCTCACAGTCAAACAATGTCTTGATATTAAAATTCTCAGCCTTGTTTCAAAGCCGTCCATGGCCTCACCCCTCACGAATCCTGTAATCTCCTCCTGCCCCACAAACCTCTGAGATATCTCTGCTCCTCTAATTCTGGCCTCTTGTGCATCCCTGATTTTAATTACTCTACAATGTGTGGCCACACCTTCAGTTGCCTCGGCCCCAAACTCTGGAATATCCTCCCTTCACAGCTCCACCTCTCCACCTCGCTTTTATCCTTGAAGACACTTCTTTAAAACCTGCCTCTTTGACCAAGCGTTTGGAAACCTAACCTAATATCTTCCTTTGTGCTTCTGTGTCATACTTTGTTTCATAATGCTGCTGTGAAGTGCCTCGGGATAAGTTCTTGTTGAAGTTTTCCAGACAGGATTTGTCATTAGCATATCCGTGCTGCTTGAAATTTATTATGCTATGCTTTTTCAAGCAACAAACATTTATGGTGGACATGCACAGTCCAAGTTTCAAAGACATACATCAAAGCTGCTGGAACAGAAGTTTGACGTGACATTCCACAACTCCTCATGCTACTAGCACACACAATGTACACCCGGGCACAGCACGGGGCAGTGTGCAGACCACACCGCAAGTTGCTGGTAACTCATATCACATCCTTTTGTGGATCCTTGCTTCCAAAGTGTGGGCAACAGTGGTGCTGTAGAGCCATAAATCACCACCAGGGAGAGATAGAGAGGGAAGGAAATTCACTTTAAAGGGGGACATGGAAACAGATTTGAAGGCAAAAGATTTTCTCGAATATGGGAATGTGCAGGGGAATTGGACTAATTGGAGGGGTGAGGCCATGGAGGGATTCTAACACAAGAATGAGAATATTTAAATTAAGGTGCTGCCAGACTGGGAGCCAATATATATCAGTGATGGATAATCGGGATTTAGTGTGAGTGAGGAAATAGGTAGCAGAGTTCTAGATGGGCGGTAGTTTATGGAGGTTTATAACTGGGAGGATGACCAGGATATAATTGGAATAGTCAAGTGTAAATTTAACAAAGGTACAGATGAGGGTTTATGCAGCAGATGGGCCGAGGCAGAGGTGGAGTAGGCAGGGTTTGTGATGGAGAGAATATGGAGATGAACTCAGCTCAGGTTTAAATAGAACACAGCGGTTGCAAACTGTCTGGTTCCGCCTCAGACATTGGGCAGGGAGGGGTATGTGGTTCACAGACAGGGGACTGAATTTCTGATGGAGACCAATAACACTGGCTTCATTCTTCGAAAAAAAACTAAATTACTTGAACAGTATTTCTGTGAACCAGGGTTTACAGATCTTATATGTGAAAATAAAGACTTAACAGGGGCAGTAACAGCAGGAGAATTGAGGGTAAATTACAAGAACTATAATACCGTTAGCAATGGTTGTAGAGCTAATAGCTGGAGACAGGGATTCATCAGGAATAACAACAGCAATAAGGAGGGACGCAGAGGAGGCCTGAATTAGAGGAGCACAGATATATTGAAGGGTTGTGGGGCTGGATATTACAGATACAGGACGGCAGTTGAGGTCCTGGAGGGAAAACAAGGTGGAGAATTTAAATAAAGACATTATTTGATCAGGAGTCAATGTCGGTCAGTGATATGTGAATGGCACTTGCTGCGAATTAGGACATGGGCAGCAGAGTTCTGGAGGACTTCAAATTAACAGAGAGTAGCATGCAGGAGACCAGACAAGACCGTGTTGGAATAGTCATTTCTAGGGGAAATGAAGGCATGAATGAGTTTCAGCAGCAGATGGGCTGAGACGGGTGATGTTGCGTGCTGTTACTGAGGTGGAAACAGGCGGTCGTAGTGATAGAATGAATATTATGTTATAAGCTCATTTTGTGGTCAACTGTGACACCAAGGTTGCAAACAGACTTTCTGAACCTCAGACTGTTACCAGGGAGAGGGATGGAATCAATAGCAAGGGGACAGAGTTGGAGAGGGGAGTGATAACAATGGCTTCAGTCTTCCCAATATTTAATTGGAGGAAATTTCTGCTCATCCAATACTGGATGTCGGATAATCAGTCTGATAATTTAACAACAGTGGAGGAGTGGAGAGAGGTAGTGCTGAGGTAAACATGATGGAGTTCTTTGATAAAACAATGGAGAGGGTTGATGAGGCTAGTGTGATTGAAGTTATATATATGGACTTTCAAAAGGTGTTTGATCAAGTGAAATTCAATAAACAGCTTAGGAAAACTGAACCCTATGGATTAAAGGGACAGTGACAGTGTGGATTTCACATTGGCTAATGAACAGTAAACAGAGAGAAGTGGTGAAAGGTTGTTGTTCAGACTCGATGGGAGTATACAGTGGTATTCCCCAGGGCTCGGTATTAGGACCACTGCTCTTTGTGCTCTTGGAAAACAAGGGGTGGGTAGGGCAGAGCCCGATACTCCTCCCTCCTGACAAAGATTCCCCTCTCTGCAGCCTCTGCTCCATGTGTTGGTCATGTTTCAGACCCAGCAACACTGTGACTACAGTCCCCATACCTTGTCCAGAGTTGGGTCACCAAATCCTCTGTCCTCTCTGAATGTCTGCAGCAGCTCACAACACAACCTCCGGAAAACCATTAACAGCACCTCCAATAACATTACAATAGCAGAGGTAAGTCAAAAGCCCCTCACCTGTAAGTTGCATGCCTGGTCTTTTTAAATAACACTAGAGGGGGTTCCTCGTGCTGCTGAATGTCTGTTCAGCTGAGAGTGACTAACACAGGTGGTCAGTAGACATGCAATGACCAAGTTTCAAAGACGTCCATCAAAGCTGCTGGAATGGCTGATTGACACCATATTCAGACCCCGCTCACACTGCAGACACACCACACACGTTACACCCACGCTAGGACCCCGGCCAGCCTGGGTTTCCTGTACAATGCGCTGGATGTGACCGGCAGTGCAGCTCACACCATTTTCTGGATCCAAACTTCCACAGCACCAGTAGAGCTGGAGAGATGAAATGTGTGATCAGAGAGAGAGACAGAGGGAAGGAACTCACTTTAAAATGGAATTAGATAAAGATTTTAAGATGAACAAGTTTCAGGAATATTGGAAATGGGCAGGGGATTGGGATAATCAGAGGGCTGAGGCCGTGGAGGGATTTGATCATACGAGTGAGAATATTAAAATTGAGGTGTTACTGGACCAAGAGCCAATGTAGGTAAGTGAGCACAGGGATGTTGGGTGAACAGAATCTGGTGTAAATTAGAAGTTGACAGCAGAGCTTGGCATGATCACAATGTGACAGAGAGTAGAATGTGGGAGAGCAGCCAGGAGTGTGTTAGAATAGTCAAGTCTCGAGGTGACAGTCAAACCTTCCTGCCACAATGGACAATTTCACCTTTACCCACATTATACTCCATTTGCTAGATCTTTGACCACTCACTTAACCTATCTATATCCCTTTGTAGCGTCCTTATGTCCTCTTCAGAATGTATCTTCTTAACTATCTTGGAATCATTAGCAAATTTAACAAGCATACCTTTGGTCCACTCATCAAAATCATTTATATACATTGTAAAAAGTTGAGTCCCCAGCACTGACCCCTCTGGCACACCACACGTTACATCTTGCCAGCCATAATAATGATCCATTTATGCCTACGCTGTTTCCTGTTAGTTCGTCAATCTTCCATCCATGCCAATATGTTACCCAATACACCATGAGCTTTTATTTTCCACAATGACGTTTGATGTGGAACGTTATCAGATGCCTTCTGGAAATCTAAGTACAGAACATCTCCCAGTCCCCCTTTACCAACAACACATGTTACTTACTCAAAGAACTCCAATAAATTGGTGAAACATGATTTCCCTTTCACAAAAACATGTTGACTCTGCCTGATCACCTTGAATGTTTCTACCTGCCCTACTATAACGTCTTTAATAATAGCTTCTAACATCTGATCCATAGCCAGAAAGCCATTCTCACCTGCCACAGGTCGTATGTCCACTATATTTATTCTGATGTTGTGCGGTATTTGAACTGTTAGTCTTCAATAGAGTCATAGAGATATACAGCACAGAAACATGACCTCCGGCCCACTGTGTCTGTGACAGCCATCAAGCACCTAACTATTCCTATCCCAGTTTCCAGCACTTGGCCTGTAGCCTTGTTTGGTATGGCGTTTCAAGTGCTCATCTCAATATTTCTGAAATGTGAGTGTTCGTGCCTCTACCACCCCTTCAGGCAGTGTGTTCCAGATTCCAACCACCCTTTGGGTGAAGATTCTTTTCCTCAAATCCCCTCTAAACCTCCTGCCCCTTACCTTAAATCTATGCCCCTGGTTATTGACCCCTCCGCGAAGGGAAAAAAATTATTCCTATCTAACCTATCAATGCCCCTCATAATTTTGCATTCCTCAATCATGACCCCTCTCATCCTTCTCTGCTCTAAGGGAAATAACACTGGACTTTTCAGTCGCTCTTCACATCTGAAGTTGTCCAACCCAGGCAACATCCTGGTGAATCTATTCTGCTCCGCCTCCAGTGCTATCACATCCTTCCTATAGTGCAGCAACCAGAACTATACACAATACTCCAGTTGTGGCCTAACTGGATTTTTATACTGCTCCATCATAACCTCACTGCTCTTATATTCTGTGCCTCAGCTAATAAAGGCAAGTGTCCCAAATGCCTTCCTAACCACATTGCCTACCTATGCTGCTGCCTTCAGTCATCTATGGACAAGTACACCAAGGTCCCTCTGACCTTCTGTACATACTAGCGTCCTACCATCCACTGTATGTTTCCTTGCCTGGTTAGCCCTCTCAAAATGCATCACCTCACACTTCTCAGGATTAAATTCCATTTGCCACTTCTCTGCCCATCTTATTAGCCCATCTAAACCGACATGTAATCGAAGGCTCTCCTCCTCACTATTTACAACACCAAAGATTTTCGTGTCAGCTGCGAACTTACTGGTCATACCTCCTATATTCACGTCCAAATCATTAATGTACACTACAAACAGCAAGGGTCCCAGCACCGATCCCTGCAGTACACCACTGGTCACAGGCTTCCACTCGCAAACACAACCCTTGACAATCACCCTCTGCCTCCTGCCGCTGAGCCAATTTTGGATCCAATTTACCAAATTGCCCTGGATCCCATGGGCGCTTACCTTCTTAACCAATCTCACATGTAGAACCCTATCAAATGTCTTACCGAAGTCAATGTAGAATACATCAACTACTTTACCCTCATCTACACATCTAGTCAATGCCTTGAAAAAAATCAATCAAGTTAGTTAGACACGATCTCCCCCTGACAAAGCCAGACTGACAATCCCTGAATAATCCCTGCCTCTCCACGTGGAGATTAATCCGGTCCCTCTGAATATTTTCCAATAGTTTCCCTGCAATAAACTGCTTGTTACCCTTCGACCTCCTTTTGGTTAATCTGTGACCCTTGATCAGATCTTACAGTGGTGTAGGAGAGGGAACAGAGTTCATTTCAAAGTCCTGACTCCCTTTTATATGATCCTGCACAATGGACAGGGACTACTGGGCAGTAATGTGCTCAAAGGTTATCAGCAGTAATTGATTATCCCTATATTTGTATATTATGGAACATTAAAACATGCCCTACTCTGGTGTCCATTGCACCCTCATTCTTTTGGGCCTCCTTATCTCGAGAGACAATGGATACGCGCCTGGAGGTGGTCAGTGGTTTGTGAAGCAGCGCCTGGAGTGGCTATAAAGGCCAATTCTGGAGTGACAGGTTCTTCCACAGGTGCTGCAGAGAAATTTGTTTGTTGGGGCTGTTGCACAGTTGGCTCTCCCCTTGCGCCTCTGTCTTTTTTCCTGCCAACTACTAAGTCTCTTCGACTCGCCACAATTTAGCCCTGTCTTTATGGCTGCCCGCCAGCTCTGGCGAATGCTGGCAACTGACTCCCACGACTTGTGATCAATGTCACACGATTTCATGTCGCGTTTGCAGACGTCTTTATAACGGAGACATGGACGGCCGGTGGGTCTGATACCAGTGGCGAGCTCGCTGTACAATGTGTCTTTGGGGATCCTGCCATCTTCCATGCGGCTCACATGGCCAAGCCATCTCAAGCGCCGCTGACTCGGTAGTGTGTATAAGCTGGGGGTATTGGCCGCTTCAAGGACTTCTGTGTTGGAGATATAGTCCTGCCACCTGATGCCAAGTATTCTCCGAAGGCAGCGAAGATGGAATGAATTGAGACGTCGCTCTTGGCTGGCATACGTTGTCCAGGCCTCGCTGCCGTAGAGCAAGGTACTGAGGACACAGGCCTGATACACTCGGACTTTTGTGTTCCGTGTCAGTGCGCCATTTTCCCACACTCTCGTGGCCAGTCTGGACATAGCAGTGGAAGCCTTACCCATCAATATTCATGATTAAAATATCAGAGGAGTGGGTACCAGACACCTCTGATCACCCTGAGCTGCAGGCGATTCTCGAGTCGGTGCTGAGTGTATTCACAACCCATAAAGATGACTGTGGAAACATGAGCAGACCTGAAGAAAATAACTGACCATTGCATGATCCATGAAGCAGTATTCTTACCGAGCTGAGATTATATCATATATTCCAGACACTATCAGGTCATTGTTATACCTGGGTGTTGTTCACAAAGACACATTCACTACTAACTAACTGCCCCATTTGGCCAGTTAGAAAACGGGATGGTAGCTGGAGACTGACTGTTGACCACCACAAACTCAACACAGTCACCCCTGTGTGAACCCTGTTGTCTGATAGACACCCACCCTACTCACCCGGATTCCCAGCGGCAGGACTGTCTTCAGCACCATGGATATCTCTAATGGTTATTGGAATATCCCAGTAAAACTAGAGAAACAATTTAAATTCACATTCACTTCTGAGGTCCAAAGATACCCCTGGATATGTCTGTTACAAGGGATTCCACAATAACCGCACTATTTTACACAAACATATGGCCGGGGACCTTTTGAGCTTTTCACAGTCTTCCTGCTTGCTGAAATAAATTGATGATCGTCTCCTCATTCCCACAGACCGTGTCCACACATTTAACCTTTTACTGGAACTTCTGCAGCTACTTTGGGAGCTAGTCTAAAAGACCATCCACGTAAGGCCCAGCTGGTGCAAGATCGTGTCACGTTTGTAGGTGTCCAGATTGGATCATTCAGCATCAGCCCAGACCAACATCAGGTCGAGGCCATCCAGCGTCTACCCCTGTCCACCTCAAAGACTGCCATGTGTCCTATCCTCAGGCTGGTGGTGTTTCAGTGGACCCTCATACAGTGTCTACCCCTGTCCACCACAAAGACTGCCCTGTGTCCTATCCTCAAGCTGGTGATGTTTCAGCGGACCCTCATCCAGTGTCTACCCCTGTCCACCACAAAGACTGCCCTGTGTCCTATCCTCAGGCTGGTGGGGTATCAGTGGACCCTCATCCAGTGTCTACCCCTCTCCACCACAAAGACTGCACTGTGCCCTATCCTCAGGCTGGTGGCATTTCAGCGGACCCTCATACAGTGTCTACCCCTGTCCACCACAAAGACTGCCCTGTGTCCTATCCTCAGGCTGCTGGTGTTTCAGCCGACCCTCATACAGTGTCTACCCCTGTCCACCACAAAGACTGCACTGTGTCCTATCCTCAGGCTGCTGGTGTTTCAGCCGACCCTCATACAGTGTCTACCCCTGTCCACCACAAAGACTGCCCTGTGTCCTATCCTCAGGCTGGTGGTGTTTCAGTGGACCCTCATACAGTGTCTACCCCTGTCCACCACAAAGACTGCCCTGTGTCCTATCCTCAAGCTGGTGATGTTTCAGCGGACCCTCATCCAGTGTCTACCCCTGTCCACCACAAAGACTGCCCTGTGTCCTATCCTCAGGCTGGTGGGGTATCAGTGGACCCTCATCCAGTGTCTACCCCTGTCCACCACAAAGACTGCACTGTGCCCTATCCTCAGGCTGGTGGCATTTCAGCGGACCCTCATACAGTGTCTACCCCTGTCCACCACAAAGACTGCCCTGTGTCCTATCCTCAGGCTGCTGGTGTTTCAGCCGACCCTCAGACAGTGTCTACCCCTGTCCACCACAAAGACTGCACTGTGTCCTATCCTCAGGCTGCTGGTGTTTCAGCCGACCCTCATACAGTGTCTACCCCTGTCCACCACAAAGACTGCCCTGTGTCCTATCCTCAGGCTGGTGGTGTTTCAGCGGACCCTCATCCAGTGTCTACCCTGTCCACCACAAAGACTGCACTATGTCCTATCCTCAAGCTGGTGGGGTATCAGTGGACCCTCATCCAGTGTCTACCCCTGTCCACCACAAAGACTGCCCTGTGTCCTATCCTCAGACTGGTGGGGTATCAGTGGACCCCCATCCAGTGTCTACCCCTGTCCACCACAAAGACTGCCCTGTGTCCTATCCTCAGGCTGGTGGGGTATCAGTGGACCCTCATCCAGTGTCTACCCCTGTCCACCTCAAAGACTGCCCTGTGCCCTATCCTCAGGCTGGTGGTGTTTCAGAGGACCCTCATACAGTGTCCACCCCTGTCCTCTTCAAAGACTGCTCTGTGTCCTATCCTCAGGCTGGTGGGGTATCAGTGGACCCTCATCCAGTGTCTACCGCTGTCCACCTCAAAGACTGCCCTGTGTCCTATCCTTAAGCTGGTGGTGTTTCAGCGGACCCTCATCTATTTTCTATCCCTTTCCTCCTCAAAGACTGAACTGTCCCCTATCCTCAATCTGGTGGGGTATCAGCAGACCCCCATCCAGTGTCTACCGCTGTCCACCTCAAAGACTGCCCTGTGTCCTATCCTCAGGCTGGTGGGGTATCAGCAGACCCCATCCAGTGTCTACCACTGTCGACCTCAAAGACTGCCCTGTGTCCTATCCTCAGGCTGGTGGGGTATCAGCAGACCCCATCCAGTGTCTACCACTGTCGACCTCAAAGACTGAACTGTCCCCTATCCTCAATCTGGTGGGGTATCAGCAGACCCCCATCCAGTGTCTACCGCTGTCCACCTCAAAGACTGCCCTGTGTCCTATCCTCAGGCTGGTGGGGTATCAGCAGACCCCATCCAGTGTCTACCACTGTCGACCTCAAAGACTGCCCTGTGTCCTATCCTCAGGCTGGTGGGGTATCAGCAGACCCCATCCAGTGTCTACCACTGTCGACCTCAAAGACTGCCCTGTGTCCTATCCTCAGGCTGGTGGGGTATCAGCAGACCCCATCCAGTGTCTACCCCTGTCCACCTCAAAGACTGCCCTGTGTCCTATCCTCAAGCTGGTGGGGTATCAGTGGACCCTCATCCAGTGTCTACCCCTGTCCACCTCAAAGACTGCCCTGTCTCCTATCCTCAGGCTGGTGGGGTATTAGCAGACCCTCATCCAGGTTCTACCCCTCTCCACATCAAAGACTGCCCTGTCTCCTATCCTCAGGCTGGTGGGGTATGAGCGGACCCTCATCCCTCGATTTGCAGAGACTGTGACTCCTCTTTATGAACTACCTAATGGTGATGATGACCAGTTTTAACCCAGTTGGACTGAAGAGAGCACAGAAGCAGCAACACAACTGAAGAAAGCTGTCGCCTCGGTAACGTGTATGATCTCACCTAACCCTGACAAGACTTTCCACATGGAGGTAGGGGACACAGTGAAAAGGCTGGCTGCTGTCCTATGTAGAGAAAACCAGGAGAAACTACTCCCCATTGTGAATGATCCAGAATTGTGAGTGGGACTGAACTGATTTACTCTGTTTGTGAAGGACATTTGTTCACCACGTTCTGGGACATCAAACATTTCACTTCCATCACGGGGTTCAACAGGGTGATACTGCCCAGTCCATTATAAATTTTCCAAGTGTAGGAAAGCAGTAGTAATAGTAATCCCCTGTCAGAGAGTCGTAGTCATTTCGAGTCCATGACAGCTTTGCAGATAAATCCAGTCAGTCTCATTCCCCAGCTCTGTCTCCATGTACCTGCAAGTCGATTTCCCTCAAGTGTTCATCCAATATCCTTTTGAAATCATTCAACATCTCCGCTTCCACCACCCTAGTAGGCAGTGATTTCCAGGTCATTCCCACTCGCTCTGTAAAAAAGGTTGTTCTTCACATCCCCCTGTATCTCTTGCCACAACCTTAACTCTAGTCCTTGTACCATTAACTAATGGGAACATCTTTTCCTGTCTACCTTATCCAAACATGACATCATCTTGTATACCTCTATCAAATCTCCCCTCAATCTCCTTTACTCCAAGAAAAACAATCCCAGCTTTTCCAAACTAACTTTGTCGCTAAAATCCTCCATCTCTGGAACCATTCTGGTAAATCTCCTCTACACCCTGTCAGGGACCCTCACATCCTTCCTAAACTATGGTGAATGGAACTGGATGCAGTACTCCAGTTGGGGCCTAACCAGAGCTTTATAAAGGTTCGGCATAACTTGCCTTCTTCTGTACTCACCACCTCTACTTAATTTAGGATAGTCAGTATGGATTTGTTAAGGGACGATATTATTTCACCAACTTGATCGAAGAAGCAACAAGGAAGATAAATGAGGGTAGTGCAGTTGATGTGGTCTACTTGGATGTTAGCAAGGCTTTTGACAAGGTCCTACATGGCAGACTGGTTCAAAAAATAAAATCCCACGGGATCCAGGGAAATGCAGCAAGGTGGATACAAGATTGGCTCAGTGGCAGGAAAGAAAGGGTAATTGTTGACTGCTGTTTCAGAGACTGGAAGGCTGTTTCCAGTGGCGTGCCACAGGGCTCAGTACTGGGTCCCCCGCTTTTTGTGGTGAAAGTTAACGATTTGGACGTAAATGTAGGGGGCATGATCAAGATGCTTGCAGACGTCACGAAGATTGGCCGTGTGGTAGATAGCGAGGAGGATAGCTGTAGACTGCAGAAATATATTGATGGCCTGGTCAGATGGGCAGAAACGTGGTAAATGGAATTCAACTTGGAGAAATATGAGGTGATGCATTTGTGGAGGTCAAACAAGGAATACAGGAATAATGTCAAAATACTGAGAAGTGTAGAGAAAGTGAGGGACCTTGGATTGAATGTCCACACATCCCTGATATTAGCAGCAGAGATCGATAAAGTGGTTAGGAAGGCATATGGAATCCTTTCCTTTATTAGCCCAGGTACAGAATACAAGAACAGGGAGGTTATGCTGGAACTGTATAACTCATTGATTAGGCCACAACTTGAGTGCTGTGTACAGCTCTGGTCTCCTCAGTACAGAAAGGATGTAATTGTACCAGAGAGGAAACAGAGGAGATTTACGAGGATGTTGCCAGGAATAGAAAAATACAGCTATGAAGAAAGATTGGATAGACAGGGGTTGTTCTCCTTGGAACAGAGATGGCTGAGGGGTGATCTGATTGAAATGCACAAAATTATAACGGGCCTGGATAGAGTGGAGGTGAAGACTCTATTCACCATAACATCGAAGAGGGGGAATAGAGTTAAAGTGATTGGTAGAAAGATCAGAGGGGAGATGAGAGTGGTAGCGGTCTAGAATTCACTGCCTGAAAGGATAGTTGAGGCAGAAACCCTCAACTCATTCAAACATAGTCTGGATATGCACCTTAAGTGCTGTAATCTGCAGCTCCACGCACCAAATGCTGGAAGGTGGGATTAGAATAGATGGATCATTTTCTGGCTGGCGCAGACAAGATGGGCCAAGTGGCCGATATCTGTGCCTTAACTTTATGTGATTCTATGATTCTACTAGAATGCTTCCAGGGATTGGGGTGTTTTAGTTACAAGGTTCGTTTGGAGAAGATGGAGTTGCTCTCCCTGGAGTAAAGGAGATTGAGAGAGATTTGAAAGAAGTGTACAAGATTATGATAGGCTTAGGTCAGATAGACAAGGAAAAACTATTCCCATTCACTGATGAAACACGGACTAGGGGACAAAGATGGAAGGTTTTGGGTAAGAGATGCAGGGGGAATATGAGGAAGAACTTTTTTACACAGTGGATGGTAATGAGCTGGAACTCACTGCCCGTGAGGGTGGTGGAAGATAAGACAATCAATGATTTCAAAAGGAAACTGGATGGGCACCTGAAGGAAATGAACTTGCAGGGATCCGAGGATTGAGTGGGGGAATGGGACCGACTGGATTGTTACACAGAGAGACTCATGGAGAGTCCGACTGGTCTCCTCCTGTGTCGTAAATGACTCTATGACTCTCTGTGACTATGTTGGATATGCCGCCCACTCCTGCCTGGGGAAAGATCCGGATGCAGTGAAGATCAATGAAACTGTGACTTTAACAGCCACCGATAGCTCTGTCCTCACCCTGGTGTGAGGCTCCAGGTCGTGTTACAGGAGGTGACACAGCTCTGTGACCACCTCCTTATTGAATCAGAGTCACCTCACACACTGCTCCTGGATTAGGTGCAGGTAGGAAAAATGCTCTTGGGAAAACCGGGTCGGAAGGACAGAGCCCCCTCCTCATCCCTATTTACAGAGACTCCCCTCTCTGCAGCCTCTGCTCCATTTTTTGGTCATGTTTCAGACTCAGAGACGCTGTAACTACAGTCCCCATACCTCGTCCAGAGTTGGTTCACCAAATCCTCTGCCCTCCCTGAATGTCTGCAGCAGCTCACAACACAACCTCCAGAAAACTATCCACAGCACCTCCACTAACTTTACAATGGAAGAAGTAAGTCAAAGGTCCCTCACCTGTAAGTTGGATGCCTGATCCTTTGAAATAACTGTCGGGGGTGTCAGTGGGGGAGGGTGGGGTGGCGGTTCCTCATGCTGCTGAATCTATGCTCTGCTGAGAGTGACTTACACAGGTGGTCAGTGGACATGCACAGACCAAGTTTCAAAATCGTACATCAGTGCTGCAAAAATGGCTGATTGACATCAGTACAAGCCCCTCCTCACACTAACAACACATACATGGCACCCATTCTAGATCCCTGCCCAACATGGGACACTGTGCTGACCACACTAAAAGTGACCAGCTGTCAGTTCACATCATTGTATGGATCTAGGTTTCTGTAATGGACAAAGACAGACAAGCCAGTGATTCAAAATGGAAGAAGCAGAAGGTTGGTTTCCTTCCCCCCTCCCCTGGCACCACCGCACCCGCGCCCCCTCCCAACCAACCCCAAGCCCCGTTCTCTTTCTGTCTCTCTCCAGATGACATCACAAGTTTGAAAACTATATGCGCCTGTGGACTCTCCAAACCTAGAGATGGCTACAGACTGAGGCACCAGGGTAAAAAGGCCATCTACCAGTCTGCCTTCAAGAAAATCCTGAGCCATGTGGATCAGCCTCAATGGGCACCTCGACCAGCCAAAGACTTCAAGCGTACAACTTCAGCCGGAAGATCAGGGAATTATCAAACCTCACAGACTGCATATTATGTTTTGATTTATTCTGGACTCTAATCCAGCCACGATTTTACTTCTCATTCTGTAATATATTTGTGTACGTGAGATTCTTGTGTCAGTGGCAGCATAACTGTATAACTTACATTTTTATTATTTTATTTTGATCGGGTTTAGATGTTAAATGTCTTTAACTCACCTCTTTCATGTTTAAACGCAATAAAACCTTTCCGATTGGTTCCTTCACTATCACACCAAAGGTAAAAAGTAAAACATCACAAAAATGGTAAATACATTCACGGTTAAAAAAAGACCAAACACTATTGCGGTCAATTAAGAGGAAGGACTGTGACCCCTCCTCACCTGGCTGTAACAATATGAAGGGTTGGAGATGGAGTTAATATGGGGGTGAACTGAGCTCAGCATTAAAGATACCAGAGGCTGTAAACTTCCTGGTTCACCCTCAGCGAGGGGATTGCTGATCGTGGAGAGCGAATAGAGTTTGTAACAGAAAGTGAAGACAATGGATTCAGTCTTCTCACGATTTAAATGACAAGAACACTAATTCAGTGAAATATGGTTTATGAATCCATTAGTTGGATACAGGGACTTACCGGGGACACCAATAATAGTGAGGCTGGGATAGTAAATTGTTTGAATCATCTTCAGTGCATAACAGATCCGCCGAACTAATGTTAGCCAAGTATAATCTGCAGTAACTAAACCAAACCAAAAGGAGAAACTCCTGCTGTCCATTGCTGGAACATTCCAATCTATTGTTCTCAGATTCTGACCCATTGTTGTAACATTCCAATCTATTGTTCTCAGATTCTGACCCATTGTTGTAACATTCCAATCTATTGTTCTCAGATTCTGACCCATTGTTGTAACATTCCAATCTATTGTTCTCAGATTCTGACCCATTGTTGTAACATTCCAGTCTAATGTTCTCAGATTCTGACCCATTGTTGTAACGTTCCAATCTACTGCCCACAGATTCTGATCTATCCTCTCCCTCTCTCTGGAGCTGCTGATCCCTGTAAGTGCCGGGTTTGATGCTTCAGCTGACACTATGGGTAAGACATTAAATGAAGATCCTTATTAATAGAAGAGGGGAACCCTCCAGTGACACAATTAGTTTCCAAAGAGACTGACATTAATTACAGTCACTGAACAAACAGGTTGAGTTAACCCCTTTCAATCCAGTACTTTTGTACCACAATAAAGTGGAACATTCAGCTGGTCTGGATGGGATGTGTGAGGGTTGCTGAAGGAAGGAATGGTGGACTTAGCAAAGGCACTGGCCAGAAATGTTGTAAATGTTGCATCCTCTTTTGAAAAGGAGAGATTAGATAAACGAGTGCTCATACTGACATATAGATAAATATATAAATGACATAGACTTAGAGTAAAACAAAAACATAATTTCAACTCTTGCAGATGACATGTAAATCATAAATGCTGTCATTAGTGTGGTAGACAGTAGCAGTATTAAGGAGGACATGGACAGTCTGGTGGTGACATGAGAATACACAAGGTGACTGAAATCTAACCCATAAAATTGGGGAAGTGGTTATTTTGGCAGGGATAATAAGGGGAGTGAATAGAAACTGAACTGCACCATTTAATGGATGGTACAGGAGCACAGAGTCTGGGCGTGTATGTACAGACATCTTCAATGGTGGCTGGACAAGTGGTGAAGGATTTAAAAAGGCATAGGGGATCGTTAGCTTTAGAACTAGAAGCAAAGAATTAAAAAATAACAACACAAGAACATTCTGTGAAGACTAGATAAATGACTGTTTAAGCCTCAGCTGGAATATTGTGTCCCATTCTGGACACCACACTTTTTGAAGGATTCCAAGGCCTTGGAGATGGTGCTCGATGATATACTAGAATTGTAACAGGGATGAGGGACTTCAGTTATGTGGAGAGAAGCTGGGATTATTCTCCTTCGAGCAGAGAGGATAAAAGGGAGATTTAATCGATAGGCTCAAAATGATGATGTGTGTTTCTCGAATAAATAAGGAGAATCTGGTTTCACTGGATGAAGGGTCAGTAACCAGTTTAATGTTGATTAACAAACAAACAGAGGAGAGATGAGATTTTCTTTTCTTCACACAGCGAGTGTTTATGATTTGGAATTCACTTCCTCAAAGGGTTGTGGAAGCAGATTTAACAGAAACTTTCAGTCAGGAATTGAATCAATACTAACAGGGTGATTTACTGGACCGGGAAAAAAGAACAGGGGAGAGGAATCATTGGGAAATCTCCTTCAAAGAGCTGGAACTGGTACGATTTGTGAAATAGTCTCCTCCTGTGCTGTGTGATTCTCTGACTGTCTGATAACAGAAACCATTGAGTACGTATTCCATGCGTACAATTGATAATCCAGCATCTTTTAAGATAGAGATTATTTGTTACTTGTTTTCTGATGAAGACAACAGCAGAAAGGCAAACACAAGGGGCTGGTGAGGTAAATTATGTTGACAATTTGTTTATCGGATTATGACGTCTCTTTCTGATCACAGACCTCGCCTGGTTTCAATCAGTCAATTACAAACACATTGATTTTATTCCTATTTTATTTCCTGTCTATTTGTTCTCAGGATATGGGTGATACTGACAAGGCCAGCATTACTTCCCCATCACTTGTTCCCATGAGAAAATGGTGGGCCTTCATCCTGAACAACAGCAGTCCGTGTGGTGAAGGTGTTCCCTCAAACAAACTAACATTTAGTATTTTGAGGAGGCAGCTTCATTTCTGAGTAGTTCGGAATGAGTTGGGTCAGAAAGCTAGGATGAGAATTTTAAAATCGAGGCTTTACTGGATCAGGAACCAACGTAGGTCAGTGAGCACAGGAGTGATGGTTGAACGGGACTCGGTGTAAAGGCCTGTTACCCGACTCGAACCCGATGGGACCCGATGAGATGTGTCGGGCCACTCTTCCGAACTCGACCTTTGTGCTTGGGTAGGGTCGGGTCGGTCTCGGGGGGAAAATGGAGGGACCTGGGCCGGGTCGGGCTCGGGTCCCATGTGCTTCCGTCGGATTCAGGTCGGGTTTTTGTTCGTGACTTGAGCAGGCCTTGAACTTGGTGCGAGTTTGTAAAGGAGTTTTATTTGTGCTGAAGTTTATGGCAGGGGCAGCACAGCTTAGATACAGAATAACGCTGCCTCTAAACTGTTAAGTTAAACACTCCCAGGACAGGTACAGGACGGGGTTAGATACAGAATAAAGCTTCCTCTACACAGTGCCCATCAAACACTCCCAGGACAGGTCCAGAATGGGGTTAGATACAGAGTAAAGCTTCCTCTGCACTGTTCCCATCAAACACTCCCAGGATAGGCACAGCACGGGGTTGGCTGCTGTCTAATTGGAGTGTTGACTGCTGATTGCAGCAACGAGCCTCAGCTGACAGTGCTGGTGGCAGTTAGAGGTTGCAGAGGTGGAGAGAGGAGCTGGACCGAGCAAGGGAGAGCAGTTACAATCAAGCAGAGGGAAAACTTCAACAACAATCGCCATTAATGCGAAGAAAGAGACATTCTTTTTTGTTGGAAACAAGGCTTTCTCTGGAGGTGGGTGCTGAACACCAGTAATTTACTTTGGACTGTTGTGGGAAGAACAAGTGGCCGGAACAACAAGGGGTGGGGCTGCCAATTCAACAGGAATTTGTACTGCTGCAACAAGCACACAGGGAAGCTCCCTCCCCACCCCAATTTCCCAGCATAGGTCAGCTTAAGCTGCCCAGCTAAACAGACAGAAGGGGATAATAGTGCCTGGGCAGCTTCAGCTGACCCAGGTGAAGACGCCTCCCCAAACCAGAAGACCAGAAGAACGGAAGACCAAGTGCAAAGACTGTTTTAAATGTGCTGTGAGCACCACCTCCAGAAAGCAAGCCATCCCTTACATCCTATCTTTACTTCTCCTCTATTCCCTCAGCCTCTCCCCTAACCTGTTGTTTGTTTGTTTGTTTTTAATACATATTCAATATTTTCTGCTAATCTCTGATATTTGGTGTGCAAACCCACAATTCGGTGTGGGTCTAGCTCTTAGACCCATGGCAAGCCCTTCATCACCGGTGGCGGGGCCCTCTTCTACCTGTGCAGCTGCAGCCTCTCTGGCTGCCCACGTGGCCCCATCACCCTTGAAATTGATAACATCCAGCAATGGGGTGAAGAGATATCCCCACCCCAACATGTCCATTGAGCCCTGCGTATAGGCAATGGCCGAGCTGGTCGGTCCCTCGGCCATTGTTGCAGCCTCAAAGATGTCTGGGAAGGCTGTGTTCGTTTTGAAGACAGAGCCGGTGGTGTACCTGGCACTGAGTAAAGGGCTCACTGTGGGGGGACCTTCCTGCCGGTGGACCCTCTGGGGATCACTGCGCAGCGGATAATGCTATCCAATGTCCCACCCTTCATTTCCAGTGAGCTCCTCCTCCGCCACCTGCACCATCTGGGGGAGATGAGGTCGGGGATCACCCCAGTCCGGCTTGGGCTTCTGGAACACAGCCTCCAACATGTCTTTTCCTTCCACCGCCAGTTATTTATGCAGCTGGCACGGGAGGAGGTCTCGGAGGGCCAATTTAATGTAGAGTTGCAGGGGACGGCCGACAACGTCTTTTGGACCTCGGATGGGGCGCGGTGCCACGGCTGCAAGAGAGAGGGGCATGTTCGTAAGGCTGTATTTTCACGGCCTCTAGCAGGGAGGGGAGTACCCGTCCGAATGGAAGGAAGATGCGGAGGAAAATGAAACATCAAGAGGTGCGTCCCCTGGACACATTGAAACAACCCGAGCCTGAGCTCAGCCCAAAGCCCGTTCTCACGGACCCCACCTGTCCCAGGGCTGGGCTCAGGCCCAGGTTGACTGAAAAAAAGGAGGGTGGCGAGGCGGAGGCCTCTGATGACATGGAGGTCTCTGAGCCTCTGCGCCCTAGAGGGAAAAAGAGGAGAAGGCACCCCTCCACAGAGGTAACGAGGGGCCCTGAGGCGCAGGGCCCATCTGTTGGAGGGGAGCTGACACCTGTTTCGGGTCCCCAGGTTTCCCCTACCACCACCACCAAGGCTACAAAGTCCGGGCAGGAGCTCCCTATTCCGCAGGAAAGAGGGGAGCCGAAGACCCCGGTACATGAGGCCCTCCTGAAGGCGTAAGTGGGACCCTGCTTGTGCTGGGGGAGCCTGAGGACGCCGCCTATTTGCCACTGCACTGGGTCGAGTGCCCTGAGTGGAGGGGAGGGCGAGGCCCCAAAGGGTCGGCCCTCCGAGCCAGAGTCCACCACCAACCAGGAGACACCCGACCCGGTTATATCCGAGAATGCTACCCCATCCGCTGGGCCTGTGGGTGCTGGCGGAGCGGGAGATCGCCTCCTCTCTCCACCTCCGGTCACGGCTCCGGCTGGATTTCCGGAGTCGGGAACTTCCGTCTCCCCTGTACCGCTCATTGGCCTCGTGGTGGAGGTGGAGGGGCGTCCTGAACCGCTGGCGCCCACAAGCTCTAGTTTCACAGTAGAACCCAGAGAGGACTCCTCCACCATCGATCCTGGGGGTGGGTTCGTGACGGAGGCGGGGCCAGCTGGCGCGGCCGGGACGTCCGCCCCACAGTGTGTGGTGGATGTGTCGGCCGCTGGTGGTGACAACCCGGAAGAGGATGGGAATTATGTGTGGGGCACGGAGGATGACCTTGATTCCATCACCAGTGAGTTGGTGGAGTCCCTCGTGCCTCCCACCGAATCTCCTCTCACTGCAGGGCCTGCTGGTTCTTACTTATTACAGTGTGTTGTTCTCTCCGGATCCGTCCAGCGACATGTTTTGTGGGAGGACCTGCCGCAGGTCAGCCCGGAGGGCGCCGAATGGTTGGAGGCTCCGCTCACTTTGGTGGAGCTGACCTGCGCCCTCCATCAGCTCTCGAGGGGCAAATCCCGAGGGCTGGATGAGTTGACCGTGGAGTACCTCAGGGCGTTCTGGGACGTCCTGGGGAAAAGCCTGGTGACCGGGCCGATGCCCCTCTCGTTGCACAGGGCAGTCATCGTTCTCCTGCCGAAGAGGGGTGATCTCCACCTGCTTAAAAACTGGTGTTCCGTCTCCCTCCTCAGCACGGATTATAAGATCTTTGCCCGGGCTATGTCTACCCGCCTGGGCTCCGTGCTGGCCCTCATGATGCACCCCGACCAGTCATACACGGTCCCGGGCTGGTCCATCCAGGACAACATCCACCTGGTCCGGGACCTGATCCATCTTTCCCAGAGGACTGGTCAGTCAGTCGCCTTTCTCTAACCTCGACCAGGAGAAGGCGTTCGACAGGGTGGATCACGAATACCTTTTCGGGACTCTGTGCGCTTTCGGACTCGGGCCGCATTTCGTGGCCCGGGTCCGACATTTATAAGCCGCCGCAGAGTGTCTAGTCAAGGTTAACGGGTCCTTGACTGCGCCCCTTCGCTTTGGGAGCGGAGTGCATCAGGGATGCCCCATGTCCGGCCAATTGTACACCATCTGTGTGGAGCCCTTCCTGTGCCTAGTTCACAGGAGGTTGAGTGGATTGGCTCTGCGTGAGCTGGCCATGTGGTTTGTCCTCTCGGCTTACGCCGACAACGTGCTCCTCGTGGTCACGGTTCCTGTTGACTTGTGGAGGATGCGCGACTGCCAGCAGACCTTTTCTGCGGCATACTCTGCGAGGATCAATTGGGAGAAATGTTCCGGACTCCTGGTGGGTCAGTGGTGGGTGGACTCCCTGCCGGAGGAGATGACACCTTTTGCGTGGAGCACCACGCACCTCCTCTATCTGGAAATCCACCTTAGCCCTGCTGAGGAAGCCTGGCTGGCAAACTGTCAGGAGTTGGAGGCGAAAGTCACCACTCGGCTGGGGCCCTGGACAGGACTGCTCCGAGTGCTTTCCTACAGGGGCCGAGCGCTGTTGATAAACCAACTTGTGGCCTCCATGCTGTGGTGCCGGTTGGTCACTTTGGCCCCGCCCCCTGCATTAGCAACCAAGATCCAGAAGAAACTCGTCGATTTCTTCTGGGGCAACAGGAAACACTGGGTCTCTGCCGCGGTCCTGAGTCTCCCGATCGAGGAGGGCAGCCAGTCACTGGTGTGCGTCCGCACCCAGGCTGCGACTCTCCGCCTTCGGACCCTGCAGAGATACCTGTACGTCGAGCGTCCTCCCAGATGGTGGTTGCTGGCGACATATTTTTTTCCGCCAGTGTCACTGCCTTCAAGATAACACGCAGCTCCCAGTGGAGTCCGTTAGCCGCGCCTCTCTGAGGGAGTTGCCTGTCTTTTACCGGGATCTAATCCGGTTCTAGAACATGGTCACCTCCAGTCAAGGTGCTCCCCCGCCGACTGAGGAGAGCGACTCGGCTGTCCGGGCGGCCTACTCCAGTGCCGGACCAGTGTGCAGAGGAGTAGCCCCTGGGATGCCCTTCACTGTGGGTGGCGATGCGGCTCGGGAGAGTGGAGCGCTCCCGGCCGAGCTGACCTCCGCTCGGCCGGAACTGCTCATCGGACCCAGGCCCCGAAACCCTCCTCGGGAGCCGGGGCCACACAACCCGAGCTGCCGCTCGGAAATGCCTTCCATGCCATTCCAGTCGGCGCGGAGGGGTTTCTTGCACGGGCTGCTCCTGCACACTCTCCACTTCCTCGCCTTTGTCAGCCGGCCGGACATACCCTGGTGGTCCGCGTTGCCATCTGGCGGCGAGGGGAAACCCCGATGGCGGTCTCTCACGCGGGAGTCTTCCCCCTTCACATCGGGGACCTGGGGTGGAAGGTGTTGCACAGGGCAATCCCGTGCAACAGACTTTTAAGTAGGTTCACAGACTCCCAGGCGACCTGTACTTTCTGCAGCCTGGACGAGTCCGTGTTCCACATTATACCGAGTGTGTGAGGTTGCAGCCTCTCTTTGAGTATCTGAAGGGGCTGCTCCTCAAGTTCTGGCTGCACTTCTGTCCTACACTCCTGATCTTTGGGAACACGGAGCGGAGGGGCTTGGGCCGGGAGGAGGATCTCCTCGTCAGTCTGCTCCTGGGCCTGGCCAAGGTGGCAATTCACAGGTCGAGGCTGAGGGCCGTCGGGGGGTCCGTCCTCCCCGATTGCCTACCCCTCTTCCACGGTTACATTCGCGCCCGGGTGTCCCTGGAGAAGCAGCATGCGATGTCCGCTGGTACGGTTGAGGCCTTCCATGACCCGTGGTCACCGCAGGGACTGGAGTGCATCATCGACGCCGAGAATGGCATTTTAATTTGAGTTTTTGGTTTATTTAATCTGTTCTTAATAAAGTTATTTTAAAAATTTAAATATGCATATAAAGCCGGCCTGAGGAATAAAGGCCCCCTCGACATATAATATATAAAAGGGTGGGGGGGCGGAAACGGGGTTAGATATAGAGTTAATCACCCTCTGCACTGTCCGCATCAAACACATACAGTGCAGGGATGGCACGTGTTTACAAAAAAGCAAATTACAATCTATCTATGCTATCGATGTTCCAAGGATAGTTTGGAGAAGCTGGAGTTGTTCTCCCTGGAGTAAAGGAGATTGAGAGAGATTTGATAGAGGTGTACAAGATTATGATAGGCTTAGATAAGATAGACAAGGAAAAACTGTTCCCATTAACTGATGAAACACAGCCTAGGGGACACAGATGGAAGGTTTTGGGTAAGAGATACAGGGGGAATATGAGAAAGAACTTTTTTACACAGTGAATGGTAATGAGCTGGAACTCACTGCCCATGAGGGTGGTGGAAGATAAGACAATCAATGATTTCAAAAGGAAACTGGATGGGCACCTGAAGGAAATGAAATTGCAGGGATAGGGGGATTGAGCGGGGGAGTGGGAATGAATGGATTGTTTTACATTGAGCTGGCATGGAGGGGTAGAATGGCTTCCTTTTATGTCGGAAATGACTTTATGACTACATCGATTTCTACGTCTCTATGTTGGATACAGCACCTGCTCCCACCTGCAAAGATCCAGATACATAGAAGTTCAATGAAACTGTGACCTTATCAGCCACTGAAAGCTCCGTCCTCACCCTGGTGTCAGGCTCCAGGTCGTCTTACAGGCGGTGACACAGCTCTGTGATCATAACCTTATTGAATCAGAGTCACCTCACACACTGCTCCTGGGTTAAGCGTAGGTAGGAAAAGTGCTCTTGGAAAACACGGGGTGGGTAGGACAGAGCCCCCTCCTCCTCCCTCTTTACAGAGCTTCCTCTCTCTGCAGCCTCTGCTCCATTTGTTGGTCATGTGACAGACCCAGAAACACTTTAACTACAGTCCACATACCTCGTCCAGAGTTGGGGCACAAAATCCTCTGTCCTCCCTGAATGTCTGCAGCAGCTCACAACACAACCTCCAGAAAACCATCCACAGAACCTCCACTAACTTTACAATAGCAGAAGTAAGTCAAAAAACCCTCACCTTTAAGTTGGATGCCTGGTCCTTTTAAATAACACCAGAGGGGGTCCTTCGTGCTGCTGAATGTATGTTCAGCTGAGAGTGACTGACACAGGCAGTCAGTGGACATGCACAGATCAAGTTTCAAAGACGGACATCAAAGCTGTCGGAATGGCAGATTGACGTCAACTCAAACCCTTCCTCACACTGACAGCACATGCACAGTATACCCAGGCTAGTTCCCTGCCCAACATGGGGCACTGTGCAGGCCACACTAGAAGTGGCCGGCAGTTCAGTTCACATCATTTTACAGATCCAGGTTTCCATACCGTTGGCACCAGTGTCGTCATCGAGTGAAAATCACAGCAGGGGAAGATATAGAGTGAAAACAGCTCACTTCTAAAAGGGAATTGGAAAAAGGCTTGAAGGCATTAGATTTACAAGAATATGTGACATGGAAGGGAAATGGGACTAATTGGAGGGGTGAGGCCATGGACTGATTCAAACACAAGAATGAGAATATTTAAATTAAGGTGCTGCCAGACCAAGAGCTAATGTAGATCAGTGAGCACAGGGGTAATGGGTGATCGGGATTTGGTGTGAGTTAGGATGTTGGCAGCAGAGATCAGGATGGGCTGTGGTTTATGGAGGTTGATAACTGGGAGGGTGACCAGGATAGAATTGGAATAGTTAAGTGTGGATTTAACAACGGCACAGATGAGGGATTATTAGCAGATGGGCAGAGGTGGTGATGGGTGATATTACAGAGGTTTTAGTAGGTAGGGTTGGTGATCGGCGGAATATGGCAATGAACTCAGCTCAGGTAGAAATATAGAGGTTCCAAACGTGTTTCAGCCTCAGACATTGGGTAGGAAGGGGAATGCGGAAAGTGGATGCAGAGTGGAATGTGAGATAGAGACTGAAGACTGTGGCTTAAGTCTTCCCAAGATTTACATGACAAGAACACTAAATCAGTGAAATATGATTTATAGATCTAATAGTTGGATACAGAGACTTACCAGGGACACCAGGAATAGCGAGGGTGGCATAGTAAATCGTTTGAATCATCTTCAGAGCATAACAGATCCGCAAATCTAATGTTATTCCAAAATAATAAGCAGTAACGAGGCTGAACCAAGAGGAGAAACTCCTGCTGTCCATTGTTTTAACATTCCAATCTACTGTCCTCAGATTCTGACCCACTGTTGTAACATTCCAATCTATAGTTCTCAGATTCTGACCAATTGTTGTAATATTCCAATCTATTGTTCTCAGATTCTGACCCATTGTTGTAATATTCCAATCTATTGTTCTCAGATTCTGACCCATTGTTGTAATATTCCAATCTATTGTTCTCAGATTCTGACCCATTGTTGTAATATTCCAATCTATTGTTCTCAGATTCTGACCCATTGTTGTAATATTCCAATCTATTGTTCTCAGATTCTGACCCATTGCTGTAATATTCCAATCTATTGTTCTCAGATTCTGACCCATTGTTGTAATATTCCAATCTATTGTTCTCAGATTCTGACCCATTGTTGTAATGTTCCAATCTATTGTTCTCAGATTCTGACCCATTGTTGTAATATTCCAATCTATTGTTCTCAGATTCTGACCCATTGTTGTAATATTCCAATCTATTGTTCTCAGATTCTGACCCATTGTTGTAATATTCCAATCTATTGTTCTCAGATTCTGATCTCTCGTCTCTCACTCTCTGGAGCCGCTGATCTCTGTTAGTGCTGGGGGTGATGCTCCCACTGACACTATGAGCCAGCACATTGGAAGGAGTCCCTTCTTAATAGAAGAGGAAAAACCCTTAAGTGACACAATTAGGGTCCTTGAGGACTGACGTTAATTACAGTCAATGACCAAACAGGTCCAGTTAACACCTTTCGATCCAACACTTTTTACACCACAATAGTTTCGAAGATTTACCCAGTCTAGATGGGATATATGAGGTTTGTTGAGGGAAGGAATGTAGGAATAGCAGAGGCACTGGCCAGAAGCTTTCCATCCGACTTTGATCTGGGAGTGATGTCAAAGGACTGGAGGGTTGCAAATGTTACAAGGTGTTTAAATAAGGAGACATTAGATAAACCCTATAACGACTGACCAGTCAGTCTAAAGTCGGTGGTTGGAAATTTCTAGAGGCCGTGACCCAGTACAAAAATATATCATTCTAGGAAAAACATGTGATATTAAATGACAAACAGTACGGACAGGTTAATGGAAAATCAAGTCTGATAATCTTGATCGAGTTAGTTGATGACATAACTGTAAGTGTTTCCTCTTATGTATCTGGACTATCAAAAAGCCTGTGATCAAATGACATTTCATAGACTTGTTATGAAAAATGGAACACATGGATTAATGTGAGAGTGATAGTGTGGATATGATACTGACTCAGGGACAGAAAGCAGAGAGAAGTGGTGAACAGACATTGTTCACACTGGGGAAGGGGGAGTATACAGTGCTGTTTCTCAGGAGTCAGAATTAAAACCAGTGCTGTTCCTGACATATAGATAAATATACAAGTGACATAAACGTATATGTAAAACAACATAATTTAAACTCTTGCAGATGACATGACACTTATAAATAAGGGAGGCAAAGCGGCAGACCACAGAAATACCCAATCTCACAGATTTTGTTTATTTTTAATTTATTCTGGACTCTAATCCGAATAGAAATTGAGTTCTCACTCTATAATTTATTTCTGTGTGATTTACTTTTCTGTGTGTGTGTGTGTGTGTGTGTGTGTGTGTGTCTGTGTGTGTGTGTGTGTGTGTGTGTGTGCATGAATATGTGTGTGTTTATTATTTTATTTAGATTAAGTTGAGATGGTTAAGTATAATAAACTCACCTCTTGATTCTTCTTCTTTTGCCTCCTTATCTCGAGAGACTGGAGGTGGTCAGTGGTGTGTGGAGCAGCGCCTGGAGTGGCTATAAAGGCCAATTCTGGAGTGACAGGCTCTTCCACAGGTGCTGCAGGAAAATTTGATTGTCGGGGCAGTTATACAGTTGGCTTTTCCCTTGCACCTCTGCATTTTTTCCTGCCAACTGCTAAGTTTCTTCGACTCGCTACACTTTAGCCCCGTCTTTCTGGCTGTCCACCAGCTCTGGCGAACGCTGGCAACTGACTCCCACGACTTATGATCAAGATCACAGGATTTCATATCGCGTTTGCAGACGTCTTTAAAGCGGAGTCATGGACGGCCGATGGGTCTGATACCAGTGGCGAGCTCGCTGTACAATGTGTCTTTGGGGATCCTGCCATCTGTCATGCGGCTCACATGACCAAGCCATCTCAAGCGCCGCTGACTCAGTAGTGTGTATAAGCTGGGGATGTCGGCCGCCTCGAGGACTTCTGTGTTGGAGATATGGTCCTGCCACCTGCTGCCAAGTATTCTCCGGAGGCAGTGAAGGTGGAATGAATTGAGACGTCGCTCTTGGCTGACATAAGTTCTCCAGGCCTCACTGCCATCGAGCAAGGTACTGAGGATGCAGGCTTGATACACTGGGTCTTTTGTGTTCCGTGTCAGTGCGTCATTTTCCCACACTCTCTTGGCCAGTCTGGACATAGCAGTGGAAGCCTTTCCCATGCGCTTGTTGATTTCTGCATCTGGAGACAGGTTACTGGTGATAGTTGAGCCTAGGTAGGTGAACTCTTGAACTACTTCCAGTGCATAGTCGCTAATATTGATGGATGGAGCATTTCTGACGACCTGCCCCATGATGTTCATTTTCTTGAGGCTGATGGTTCGGCCAAATTCATTGCAGGCAGCGGCAAACCTGTCGATGAGACTCTGCAGGCACTCTTCAGTGTGAGATGTTAAAGCAGCATCGTCAGCAAAGAGGAGTTCCCTGATGAGGACTTTCTGTACTTTGGACTTCGCTCTTAGACAGGCAAGGTTGAACAACCTGCCCCTGATCTTGTGTGGAGGAAAATTCCTTCTTCTGAGGACTTGAACGCATGTTAAAGTAGCAGGGAGAAGAAAATCCCAAAAAGTGTGGGTGCGAGAACACAGCCCTGTTTCACGCCACTCAGGATAGGAAAGGGCTCTGATGAGGAGCCACCATGTTGAATGGTGTGGATTTATGGATTAGAAACTGGACTGAAATAACGATATTCGAGCTGCTGTACATAGTTTTAAGATGTTCTTTGCACTTTTTAATTTGCACTATGGGTAGGTAGAGGTTTTTAATCACCATTCTCACTGATGATGTGGTTTTCTGCATCGTATTGTCATGGAATGAGGTGATGTTACTTAGTAGCTTTGGTGGACATCCAATCTTTTCTAGTAGTCTGAAGATACCACGTCTGCTGACGAGGTCAAAGGCTTTGGTGAGATCAATGAAAGCAGTGTAGAGGGGCATCTGTTGTTCACGGCATTTCTCCTGTATCTGACGATGGGAGAACAGCATGTCAACGGTCGATCTCTCTGCACGAAAGCCACATTGTGCCTCAGAGTAGACGCGCTCGGCCAGCTTCTGGAACCTCTTGATTAAACTCAAGAAAACCTGTCTGATTGGTTCTTTCACGATCACAACAAAGGTGAAAGGTAAAATGCTCACTGAGATGGTCAGCATGTCCACTGCTAAAAAGGAATACGCCCCGCTGCAGTGAAATAAAAGATAGGACAAGAGGAGAGCCTGGGACCCCTCCTCACCTGGCTGTAACAGAAATCTGGTTGTTCTAGTGATCATAACGCAACAACAAATGAGAAATTGGAAGTGTCACAGATGCACAGAGTTTTACAGCACAGAAACAGTCCCTTCGCCCCACTCTGTCTGTGCCAGCCATCAAGCATCTCCATTCTAATCCCCTTTTACAGCACTTGGCCCGTAACCTTGTATGCTATGGCATTTCAAGTGCTCATCTAAATACTTCTTAAATGTTGTGAGGGTTCTTGCCTCTACCATCATTACAGGTATTGTGTTCCAGATTCCAGCCACCATCCGAGTGAAATATTTTTTTCCTCTGCAAACTTGGGAATATTACTCTGGTCCCCACATCTAAATAAATGATACATATTGTGAACAGATGGGGCCCAAGAACTTACCCAAATGTTTCCTTTTTACTTACCCCACTGGTCACAGTCTTCCAAAGCGAGAATATCCCATTTATTCCTACTCTCTGTTTTATGCTTGTTAACCAATCCTTAATCCATGCCAGTATATTACGTCCTATCCCATGTGCTTTAATTTTACTAACCAACCTCTTGTGGGGGACCTTATCAAAAATCCATCTGAAAATCCAAATAGACTACATCCACCGACTCCACTTTATCAATTCTGTTACTAATATCCTCAAAAAACTACAACAGGTTCATCAAACATGATTTCCCATTCATAAATCCATGTTGACTATGTCCAATCAGATCATCTTTATCCAATTATCCATTTATCACATCCTTTATGATAGATTCTACCATTTTCTCTCTCCCTCCCTTCTTAAATCGTGGGGTGACATTTGCGACCTTCCAATATGCTGGAACCGTTCCAGAAGGTGATCACCCATGCACCCACTGTTTCCATAGCTACCTCTGCCAACACTCTGGAATTTAGAATATCAGGTCCTGAGGATTTATCAACCTTCAACCCCATTAATTTCTCCAACACAAACTTCTTACTAATATTAATTACCTTCACTTCCTCATTCCCCCTAATCCCTTGGATCTCTAATTCTGGGAGATTTCTTGTATCTTTCTCAGTGAAGACTGACACAAAGTGATCATTTAGCTTCTCTGCGATTTCTCGATTCCCCATTATAAATTGCCCTGACTCTGCCTGGAACGGACACATACATGTCTTACCCAAATGTTTCCTTTTGACATAACTATAGAAGATTTTACAGTCCACTTTTATGTTTGCCTCTGACTAGTAGATACGGAAAATCGGGATACAGCCGACATATGTAAACCTCAGAGTGGTGATCCTTCTCGAGGTGTTCAAAAACTCACTCCCGCTCCCATTAAAACCCACACAGGGGCAAAAAAGGTTCGAAGAGCCAGGAAGGTTGCAATTCTGGATGATGATTTTTTTCCATGTACACAAGGCCTTACCCCCAAAGAGAATGCATTCCCTTGTCACCCCAAAGACCCGGGAATAAAAGGTGGGAGGGTGATAAGAGCCTGAGCAGCCACGGGCAAGGAGGAAAATCTGGACACCCAGGGGCCCATGCTCAGGCCAAATAGGACGGTACTGGGAGCAGGAGTAAAGACCAATGATCTGTGTGTTTCCACTGCAGTAAGGCAGGTCACCATCGAGTTGAATGCTGGAAGTGATGGGGAAAACCTGTAGGATTACTCAGGGTCCACCAGAGCAGTGCAGGAAAACGGGCGCTGATGGAAAGCAGAGCAGGTCAGGCTGTGCCTTTAACTGAAACAGTCAGACACAGTAACACTACCACAGAGAGTGCGGGAAAACTTAACAAAATCCTTGAGCGTTACTAGAAATTTGAATCCCAGGGGAACGTGACCCTATACCCCTTCATTGAGGTTAGCAAGCCCTGGTCATACTCAATGATAAAGGTGCCACCCAATCCCTTCTTCTGGGAATAGGCATGACCTTTCTCCGAGAGTGCAGTGAATGCTAGATTGTTAGCGAATGGTATTGGAAGACAGTATATGTCCATACCTTTATATTGGGTGCACGTGCAGTGCGACCTATTTTCAGGACCAGCAGCCATGGGGACCTGCTCCTGGGTATTGATCTGGCAGGGAAAAGGTGGCAGCTTCGGCAAAGGTTCTGGAGAGACAACAAGAGATCAGGGACACAGAGCAGTTACAGGGGAAGGTTACCGGCATTCTCCCTGATTCTGTGGTGACTCGGTCCATGGCTAAACAATCCCCATCAGAGGTGGCTGAACTGACACTGGAGATGGATGTCCCTACTGTCTGGTTGTCTGAAACCTTCTTTGGGAAGATAGAGAGCACAAAGGATGTGTTAAACAGATCTTTCTTAGTTGAGGCTCAACAACTCGACCCAGTGTTAAAATATAGCACAGACTGTCCAAACCAAAACTGAAGCAGAGGGAGTTGCAGAGTGTTACTATTTAAAGATTGAGGTGCTAGTGAGGAAGTTGAGACCTCCTCACAGACCTGCGGATGAAGAGTGGACAGTGCTTCACCAGATAGTGGTGCCGCTGAGGTCCCTTAAAGAAATATTAATGGCCCACGAACTTCCAATGACAGTACATGTTCATGTATGAAAATTTAAAGCCCACATAAGGCAACATTTTGACATGGCCACAACTCCACAAAGATGTGGTGGAATTCTGTAAAACTGTTAACGCCTGCCATGTTGTGGGGAGGCTCCAACCTGCAATAATACCTTCACCCTAATTCCCATACCAGAATTTGTGGAAGCCTTCAGCAGAAGGCTGGTGGATTATGTGGGACACCTGCTGAAAACAAAACGGGACAACCAGTATCTTCTCACCATTATGAATGTGGTGACCCGATTCCCAGAAGCCATTCCTCCGAAGAACTATCTAGGCCAAGGTAGTGGTGGAGGGGCTAACCCGTTTTGGGCAACCTGCTGAGATTCAGATGGATCAGGGCACACATTTTACGTCCAGTATTTTAGAAAAGGTCATGGGTATTCTAGACATAACCCAGCTAAAGTCTACCACCCACAGTCACAAGGAGCTTTGGAGCAGTACCACCAGACCCTAAAGACAATGATCAGGCCATACTGCTATGAGTAACCCCATGACTGGGACAAAGGGATGGCATTTCACCTGTTGGTTACCAGGAACTGATCCAGTGAGTCCACTGACTTTAGTCTCTTTGAATTAGTTTATGGACACGAGGTGAGAGGTCCTCTTAAACTAATAAAGGAGAAGTTTTGGGACACAGGGATGAGTCTTCCATGTTAGACTACATTGCCATGCTCTGGGAGTGGCTCACGACAGCCTGTGCAATTGCTCAAGAACACCTAAAGATCTCCCAGGCAGTTATGAAAAGGTAAGCAGGTAAAAATGCCAAGGCCAAAACATTTCAAGACAGAGACCATGTATTGTTACTATTCCCAATGCAGGGTGAATCCCTGAAATCACGGTTCAGTGGTCCATATCGAGTGGCAAAATGAATAGTCAGGTAAATTATTTAATTGACACCCAGACCAAAGGAAAAAAGCAAAGGCTGTGGAGGGAACAGACAAGTACAGATCTGGCAGACTGTCAGGACACAAGGATTGAAAAGGACAGTGAGGACAGGTTAGAGGAGGGCCAGGAGGATTCCCAACTGTAATCCCCTACTCTCCGGTTTGCCAACCCTGAATTGTTAGATAAATTAGACCACACACTCTCCTTCTTAAATGCAGGTCAATGAGGCAACCTAAAAAGTCAGCTAACAGCATTTACAGAAATATGCAATGACAAAGGAAAGTTCCCAAAAAGGCAAGCCAATAGTGAGGGAGATGTTTCACCGAGTCGAGGTGCCGGAGGAGAGTGCAGTGAAAGATGGACAGCCAGCTGCGAGCCATAAAATCCCAGAGGACATGGGGCCGGTTAGCAAAATGATGCTCCCCATTGTGGAGGGAAAAGGGAAGGGAAAGTACCCTAAAGTAAACAGCACTTGTGTACCTCAGCAGAAAGCTAAAAGTAAGGTCAATGTTGATCTACCCACTGAAGAACACAATGATCAGGTCCCAAACACAAAGCTAATCAAACCCAACAATTGCAAAGCCAAACTCAGCAAGAACAAAGGCCCAGAGGAAATCCCAGACACCTCACAGGGTCTAAAAAGACAGTTTGTTACACACTGTCGGTTTAGGGAGAAAGATTATCAAGGTGAAGGAACCTGATAAGTTAAAGATTCATTGCAGGAGAGAAAAAAAAATGCAATCGCTGATGCAATGTCCAGGGTCGATTCCGAAACATAACCATCCCAGACAAAACATCAAAACATTAAATCAGTCCAACTGTAACAGACAATGGCAGCTGCAGTAATTCTAAGATTAATATGTCAGTTTGGGAAGTGATTATTGAGAATGAATGTGTGCTTTCTTCTTTTTATTCCCACAATTCTGCAATGAAATGTTCTTGTTATCACATTTTTTCCCCGTGTGCTGTGGCGATGTCAAGATAACACAATATGCCAAATTATGAAATTTAATTCATCGTTTGGAAACTTACAGTAAACGTTTAATAGAAAAAAAAACTTGCAGCTATCCTTCGAAAAAACTGGCAGCCAAGATGGCCACCGCAATTGGCATCTGAAACACCTTTTCACATTCTAAATCCTACAACAGGAGATACATGTCTGATGAGCCTGGACCCAAATCATTGGCTTGCTCCAGTGATTGAATTACCTTAGATTACATTCATTAACACGGCATACAATGTCATCCTGACACATTGACTTTGAAAGAGCAAACTCCTCCAAGAGTAAATACTGGTATCCTGAGCCCTGGACAGATAGAAGTTCCTAACATTGAATCTCATTGTAAGGGTTCAGCGAATGCACTGAGGCAGTCAGGAGACTGTCTATCCCTGCGAAAGCTGAGAGTTTCCCCTGGACAAAAACAGACAAGTCAGTGATTCAAAATGTGCTGAAGCAGAAGGGCTGTGTTCCCCCCACACCCCTCCCTCTCTCTCCGTCTCTCTCTCCAGATAACATCACAAATTTGAAAACCACATGCGACTGTGGGCCCTCCAAGCCTACAGATTGCTACAGACAGAGTAACCAGGGGAAGAAAGCCTGCTACAAGTCTGCCTCAAAGAAATCCCTGAGCCATGTGGACCATGTGACAAACTGCACTTTGACCAGAAAAAGATTTCAAGGTTACAACTTCAGCAGGAAGACCACGGAATAGTCAAACCTCACAGAATGAGATTTGTTTTAAAAATATTTCTTCTGGACTCCAATCCAACCACAAATTTACTTCTCACTCTGTAATCTACTTCTGTGTGATTCTCGTGTGAGTGAGTGCATACATGTGTTCTATTTATTTTAATGATTTTATTTAGATCGGGTTTGTTTTGTTAAGTGTAATAAACTCACCTCTTTCATGTTTAAACTCAAGAGAACCCGTCTAATCGGTCCCTCCACCATCACACCAAAGGTAAAATGTAAAACACTCACTCAGACGTTCAGCATATTCACTGTTTATAAAGGACAAACACTGTTGTGGTCAAATAAAGACGAGCGACTTTGACCCCTCCTCACCTGGCCATAACAATAGGCAGGGTTGGGGATGGAGGGACTATGGGGATGAACTCAGCTCAGCATTAAACAGATACCAGAGGTTGTAAACTTCCTGGTTCAGCCTCAGACAACGGCCAGTGAGGGGATGCAGATCATGGACCGGGAATGGAGTTTGTGACAGAAACTGAAGATAATGGTTTCAGTCTTCTCACGATTTAGATGACAAGAACACTAAATCAGTGAAATATGGTTTATGAATCTAATAGTTGGATACAGAGACTTACCAGGGCCACCAATAATAGCGAGGATGGGATAGTAAATAAATTGAATCATCTTCAGAGCATAATAGAGCTGGTATTCTAATGGTATCCAATAATAATCTGCAGTAACCAGGCCAAACCAATCGGATAAACTCCTGTCCATTGTTGTAACATTCCAATCTATTGTTCTCGGATTCTGACACATTGTTGTAACATTCCAATCTATTGTTCTCAGATTCTGATCCATTGTAGTAACATTCCAATCTATTGTTCTCAGATTCTGACACATTGTTGTAACATTCCAATCTATTGTTCAGATTCTGATCTATCCTCTCCCTCTCTCTGCAGCCGCTGATCCCTGTTAGTGCTGGGGTTGATGCTCCCGCTGACACTATAGGATAACACATTGAAAGGAGTCCTTCTTAATAGAAGAGGGAAACCCCCCAGTGACACCATTAAGGTCCATGGAGACTGACATTAATTACAGTCACTGAACAAACAGGTTCAGTTAACACCTTTCAATCCAACACATTTTGTGCCGCAGTAAAGTAGAACATTTATCCAGTCTGGATGGGATGTATGATAGTTACTGAGGGAAGGAATGGTGCAAATAACAGAGGCACTGGACAGAATCTTTCAATCCTCCTTGGATATGGGATTGATGCCAGATGACTGCAGGGTTGTAAATGTTACACTGTTTAAAAAAGTAGAGGTTGGATAAACCCTGTAACTATCAGTCTAACGTTGGTGGTTGGAAAATTCTAGAGGTCATAACCCAGCCCAAAAATATATCTTGCTTGCAAAAACATGGGTTAATCAATGACAAGTAGCATGGATAGGTTAATGGAAAATCATTTCTGATAATCTTGATCGAGTTCGTTCAGGACGTAACTGTAAGTGTTAATGAGGGTAGCGTATTTCATGTAATATACTCATAGAAAGTTTAAGACAGAGAAAGTGGCCACTTGGCCCATTGTCTGTGCCGGCCGATACATGATCCACCTATTCTAATCCCTCCTTCCAGCATTTGATCCATAGCCCTGAAGATTATGGCACTTGAGGTGAACATCCAGACTCCTTTTGAATGAGTGGAGGGATTCTGCCTCAACTATCCTTACAGGCAGTATGTTCTAGACCCTCACTAAAAACAGGGGAACCAGGACTGCACCCTGTGGAATGCCAAAGGAAGCAGTCCTCCAGTCACTAAAATACCCGTCAACAATTACAGTTTCACTGACCTGAAACATTATCTCTGCTTCTCCCTCCACATATGCTGAAAGACCTGCTGAGTATTTCCAGCATTTCTTGCTTTTACTTCAGATTTCCAGCATCTGCAGTATTTGCTTTTATTATAACAATTGCCCTTTGTTTCCTGTCACTGAGCCAATTCTGCATTTTTGGATGAACAAGTTTCTCCTCAATTCCCCGATAGTCCTTCTACCAAGCACTTTAAGTCACTGCCCCCTATTCACTGATCCCTCTGGTAAGGTGAATAGATGCTTCACGTCCACTCTATCCAGGCCCCACAAAATTATGTCCATTTCAATCAGGTCTCCCTTCAGCCTTCTCTGTTCCAAGTAGAACAACCCCAGCCTATCTAATCTTTCTTCATAGCTGCATTTTTCCAGTCCAGGCAACATCCTCGTAAATCTCCTCTGTACCCTCTTTAGTGAAAGTACGTCCTTTGTGTCATGAGGTGACCAGAACTGCACACAGTACTCAGGTTGTGACCTAACCAATGATTTATATACTTCCAGCATAACCTTCCTGCTCTTGTATTCTATACCTCAGCTAATAAAGGAAAGGAGTCCATATGCCTTCTTAACCATCTTATCGACCTGACCTGCTACCTTCAGGGATCAGTGGACATTGACTCCAAGGTCCCTCACTTCCTCTACACTTCTCAGTATTTTCCTATTAATAGTCTATCCTTTTGCCTTGTTTGACCTCCTCAATTGCATCACCTTAGACTTATCCAGGTTGAATTCCATTTGTCACTTTTCTGCCATCAATATCTTCCTGCAGCCTACAGTTATCCTCCTCGCTATCGACCGCACGACCAATCTGTGTACCATTTGCACAAATCTTGATCATGCCCCCTACATTTACGTTCAAATCGTTAATATATACTGCACAAAAGCAGGAAGTCCAGTGCTGAGCCCTGTGGAACGTCACTGGAAACAGGCCTCAAGTCAGTGAAACACCCGTCAACAATCACCCTTTGTTTCCTGTCACTGAGACAATTTTGCATCCAGCTTGTTGAATTTCCCTGGGTTCCATGGGATTTTATCTTTTTAACTAGTACGCCACATGGGACCTTGACAAAAGCCTTGTCAAAATCCATGTAGACCATATCAACTGCACTACCCTCATCTATCATCCTTGCTACTTCTTCGAAAAATTCAGTCAACTTGGTCAAACAATATCTTCCCTTATCAAATCCATGCTCAATATCCGTGATTAACCTGTGCCTTTCCAAGTGACACTTTATCCTGTATTTCAGAATAGATTCCAATAATGTGCCCACTACTGAGGTTAGACTGGCTGGCCTGCAATTATTCGGTCTATCCCTTGCTCCCTTTTTAAAGAGGTACAATTTTAACAGTTCACCAATCCTCTGGCACTATACCTGTATCCAGTGCGGACTGGAAAATGATGGTCAGACCCTCTGCCATTTCCTCTCTCACCTCTTTTGACAGCCTGGAATACATTTCATCTGGCCCTGGTGATTTATCAACTTTCAAGGATGCTAATTCCATTAATACTTCCTCTCTCCCTATGTATATCACATCCAATAATTCACACTCCTCCTCCTTAACCACAATATCTGCATCGTCCCCCCCTTTTGTTAAGACAGATCCAAAGTATTCATGAAGAACCATACCAACATGTTCCTCCCCTACTCGTGTATATCCATTTATGTATATAGAATTTCAAAAGGCCTGTAAACAAATAACATTTCATAGACTTGTTAACAGAAATGGAAGACATGGATTAATGTGACAGTGATGGTGTGGATATGACAGTGACTCAGGGACAGAAAGCAGAGAGAAGTGGTGAACAGTCATTGTTCAGACTGGAGGTGGAGAGGAGTATACAGTACTGTTTCTCAGGGCTTAATTCACTCCTCGTGATATCAAGATATGACAGAAGGCACTGGATACTGCAATGGCTATGAGCCCTGACAATATTCCGGCAATAGTACTGAAGACCTGTGCTCCAGAACTTGCCGCACCACTAGCCAAGCAGTTCCAGTACAGCTACAACACTGGCATCAACCCGGCAACGTGGAAGGTTGCCCAGGTATGTCCTGTAGACAAAAAGCAGGACAAGTCCACCCCAGCCAATTACTCTTAATCATCAGTAAAGTGATGGAAGGTGTCATCAGCAGAGCTACCAAACAGCACTTGCTTAGCAATACCCTGCTCAGTGACGCTCAGTTTAGGTTCCGCTCGAGCCACTCAGCTCCTGATCTCATTACTTCATTATCTCAAACCCTCCGCTGGCTGGAGTCATACCTAGTGCAAAAGGAAGATGGTTGTGGTTGTTGGAGGTCCATCATCTGAGCTCCAGGACATCACTGCAGGTGTTCCTCAGGGCAGTGTCCTAGGCCCAACCATTTTCCGCTGCTTCATCAATAATCTTCCTTCAATAATAAGGTCAGAAGTGGGGATGTTCACTGATGATTGCACAATGTTCAGCACCATTCGTGACTCCTCAGATACTGAAGCAGTCCGTGCAGAAATGCAGCAAGACCTGAACAATATCCAGCCTTTGGCTGATAAGTGGCAAGTAACATTTGCGCCACACAAGTGCCAGGCAATGACCATCTCCAACAAGAGAGAATCTAACCATCTCCCCTTGACATTCAATGGCATACCATCGCTGAATCCCCCACTATCAACATTCTGGGGGCTACCATTGACCAGAAACTGAACTGGAGTAGCCATATAAATACCGCGGCTACAAGAGCAGGTCAGAGGCGAGGAATCTTGAGACGAGTAACTCACCTCCTGACTCCCCAAAGCCTGTCCACCATCTATAAGGCACAAGTCAGGAGTGTGATGTCAGGAGTACTCTCCACTTGCCTGGATGGGTGCAGCTCTGATGCACAGTGGCAGCAGCATGTACCATCTACAAGATGCACTGCAGCAATGCACCATGGCCCCTTCGACAGCACCTTCCAAACGCACGACCTCTCCCAACTAGAAGGACAAGGGCAGAAAATGCATAAGAAAATCACCACCTTCAAGTTCCCGTTCAAGTAACACACCATCCTGACTTGGAACTATGTCGCCGTTCCTTCACTGTCGCTGGGTCAAAATCCCTTCCAAACAGCACTGTGGGTCTACCTACTCCAAATGGACTGCAGCGGTTGAAGAAGGCAGCTCACCATCACCTTCTCAAGGGCAACAAGGACAATAAATGCTGGCCAAGCCAGTGACACCCAAATCCCATGAATGAATATAAAAAAGAGCCAGGGTGTGGAACTAACTGGTAGATCTTCGAAAGGGCCAGCACTGACATGTTGGACCAAATGGCCTTCTTCAGTGCAATGCTATTCTATGTTTCCATGATTGTTCTTGCCTCGACTTTCCTGATATTCCTATCCTTTAAACAGGCGTTTGATAAAGTACCACATAACAGCCATGTTACCAAGTTAGAAACACATGGGATTAAAGGACCAATGACAGCAGTGGCTCAGTTTGTAGCTCTTCCCTTTTCAGTCACAAGCTTCTAGGATCAAGTGTCATTTGATCGCAAGAATCAGATAACAGGACTTGATCACATGATTCAAGGCTGACACTGCAGTGACATTACTGAGGGAGTATTGCACTGTCAGATGTGCCATCTATCGAATGAAACATTAAACAAACATTTGCCCTCTCAGGTGGATGTTAAAGATCTGATCATTATAACATTGCTGCTTGTGGGATCTTGCTGTGCGGAAATCTTCTGCCATCTTTCCTACATTACAATAGTGACTAGGGTTTAATAAGTACTCATTGATTGTAAATCGCTTTGGGACATGCAGTGATCATGAAGGCGCTACATAAATGGAAGTTTTTAATAAATTTACAATGGCAGCCTGCAGGAAATTAGCTAAGTGACAGAAAGCAGAGAGTAGTGGAGAATGGTTGTTGTTCAGTCTGGAGGGAAGTACAGTGGGGTTTACCCAGGGTCACTGTTGGGATCACTGTTGCTGTATGTTAATGCAATGGGCTTGTGTACACAGGGGATAATGTCAAAGTTTTCAGATGGCAGGTAACTCAGAAATGTTAACAAACAGTGATAAGGACAGAAACAGACTTCAGGAAGACAGGGACTGACTGGTAAAATGGGCAGGAACATGGCAGATGTAATTTAACACAGTGAAGTGTGAAGTGAGACATTTGGGTAGGAAGTATGTGGAGAAGCAATATAAACTTAATGGTACAATTATAAAGAGGGTGCAGGATTGGAGAGACCTGGGCTGTGCACACACAGATCTTTGAAGGTAACATGTAGTGTCCTTGGCGTGTGAGAGAGAGGCACAGAGTAAAAAAAACTCAGGAGGAAATGCTGATCTTTATACATCATTGGATCGATCCCAGCTGGAGAATTGTGTCCAATTCTGATCACCACACTTTGGTAAGGATGTCAAGGACTTAGTGAAGATACTGAGGTGATTTTCTGGAATGGTACAAGGGATCTGAGTACCAGTTACGTGGAGAGATTGGAAAAGCTGGGGTTGCAATGAAGGGTAAGAGGAGATTTAATATAGAATTCAAAATCATGAAGGGTTTTGATGGGATAATTAATGTGAAACGGTTTCCAGTGTCAGAAAGTTCAGTATTAAGAAGGCACAGATTGAAAAAGAACCAGAGGTGAAATGAAAAGAATTTTCTTACACAGCGAATTGTTGGGATCTGGCATTCACTGCCTGAAGAGATGGTGGAAGCAGATTCAATAATATATTTCAAAAGGAAATTTAACAAATACTTGAAAAGGAGAAAAAACGCAGGAGTCTGGGGAAAGAGGAGGGGAGAGGAACTAATTAGATAGCTTTAGTTTAGTTTAGAGATACAGCACTGAAACAGGCCCTTTGGCCCACCGTGTCTGTGCCGACCATCAACCACCCATTTATACTAATCCTACACTAATTCCATATCCCTACCACATCCCCACCTATCGCTATATTTCCCTACCACCTACGTATACTAGAGGCAATTTATAATGGTCAATTAACCTATCAACCTGCTAGTCTTTGGCATGTGGGTGGAAATCGGAGCACCTGGAGGAAACCCACGCAGACACAGGGAGAATTTGCAAACTCCACGCAGGCAGTAACCCGGGTGGCTGGAGCTGTGAGGCTGCGGTGCGAACCACTGCACCACTGTCCTGCCGCTGCGCCACTGTGCCGATTAATACCAGCTGGAGTGGTACTGAGTCTCACTCACACACCAGGGAAGAGCCAATTCAAACCAGACCTCTATTAATAGCAGCTGGAGTGGAACTGAGTTCCACTCAAGCACCAGGAAATAGACAGTTCATTACAGACCACCATTAATACCAGCTGGAGTGGTACTGAGTCCCACTTACACAGCAGGAAAGAGACAATTCAATCCAGGCCTCTATTAATACTAATTAGATAGCTCTTTCAAAGAGACAGTACTGACACAATGGGCCGACAGACCTCCTTCTGTGCTGCATCAATCTCTGATTCTATGAGCAATAAAGAGAGAGTGAAGAGAGAGAGAGAGGGGGAAAGTGTGAATGACGGAAAGGGAAATAGCAAGAACGAGAAAATCGGGTTAGCATCGCTTTGTCGGCAGAGGGATCATGATCCGCACGTGCCTGCTCCTGTTGTGGCAGGTGACACATAAAGCTCCTGCTATGTCCTCATTTCCATGAAAAATTCGTGTCGCCCATGGTGACCCGCGCTGCTGTTTGCCTGCACATTTAACAGGAGCCTAACTGTGTGTGAGACTGGCTCGTCTTTCATCTAGCATTCAGCTCTTAAAGACAGTCTGTCCCTCTTGAAGGGAAGCTGCACTGAATCACAGGAGGCTGCTGCTGCTGACTGTGAATGCTGCAATTGGAGACAAGGTAAATGGAATACTAGGACAGAGAGAGGGCTCTGCGGCTCACGAATGAGGTGCTGGAGGCCTTAGTCATGGAGAGTAACAGGAGAAGAGAGCCCATGTTTCTGTAGGGTGGTGTGGAGACCCTCAAGAAACACCCTCCGAAGGGAATGGGAGCAAGTGGCCACGGAGGTGAATGCAAGAATTATGGCCCCGACGACCTGGCAGCAGAGCCAGAAGAAGTTTAATGAGCTCACACGGCTGGTAAATGTCAGTGACTTCATCACCACATGGCATCTCCTATCCTCAACACCACCAACCTCTCACACTGCTCAATATAACACACCCCTATCACTCACCCATCAGCAGTCCCTAACACTCAGGACTCACACCTAACATGCACATACTCCACCTTACCCTCACACACCTTCCACTGATAACCAGCCTCACACCCATCTCTCACTGCCTCCACATATCTCCAGCTATTCAGCTATGGAAGGCACAGCACCCAAACACAGTGCAACACAGTCACTGACATTATGCCCTCTCTCTTACAGGACAAGGTGGCCCATAATCATAGGGAGCAGCAGTGAACCGGCGGGGACCAGGCATACCTTAATCCCCTGAGCCTGAGGGAGGAGGTGGTTCTCCACATCATGGGACCGGCTGTGACAGAGCCCGTAGCATCCGGCATCACCGAGAGCATTCAGGAGGATGCTATGTTCCTGCCTTATGTCCCTTCTTAACTCCCACCTCCCCCTCATCCTGCTGTCTGGGATGATGTACAAGCTGCAGATGGCGGGACCATGGACCTCCTGCTTTCCATCCCACCCTCAATCCCTGACCGAACCCTCCCTTTTATACTATCTGATAATAACCCAAGACTTCCAGTTTCCCAGTCACAGCAGATCCAGGAGACAGAGAGAGAGCAGCAGCACAGCACTGATGGTGAAGCCCCATCACTTGGTCTGATACTCACAGTCACCAGATCAAATACTTGCATTGTGTCAACCTTAGAGGCTGGTATAGAGACACAATCTGCACGGGGTGAGTCACCGAGCACAAGTGAGCTGCAGCCAGGCCAGGGGGAAAGGATATTTCATGTGTCAGCTCACCAGAGGGCGAGGTCACAAACGAGTTATAATACACAGGACTCAGATGTAAACATTGCTGGAACAGCATACAGGAGAATGCTGATGGACATGTAGACTGAGATACTTGGTCCATTGACAGGCCTGTCAGACAGTCTGTTGTCACTGTCAAGGAACACGGAGGAGTCCATCTCCAACATGGCACAGGGCATTTCACAGAGCTTGAAGCCCATTCTTTCCCCTGTGGAAGTGGTCACTAACTCCATGACAGCACTAGTGGACCCAGCCGTGATACAGTGTCTGATACCATTGTCTCAGCTTCCACTGCAGCACAGACGGCAGACACCCAAAGTCTCGGTGCTGCAGTGGAAGCACAGACTGAGGTCATGAGATCCATGTTTGCTGCCAGGCAGGATCAGTCAGCTGTTATCATGGCTGTGGATCTCAGTGTTCAAAGGGGTTTGCAGGCTCTCACAGCAGTCCAGCAATCTGTGATCCAGTAGATTACCAGGATTGCTGAGGTGTCACCCTGTGGGAGTGACAGTGTCTCTGTGGAGCATGAACTTGCTGTCCTCTCTCAGGATGACAGTATTTGTCCTCCATTCACTGCCACTCCACTAGTGTCCTTGCTGTTCCCCATCAGCCAGCCCAGGCTGCTGCTGCCCATGTCGAGGTGGTGCAATCCGACTACGAACCCGCAAAGCCCTGTGCTGCTCGAGGACGTCCTGCAAGGCCATCTGCAGTCTCCCCAGTGAAAGTCAGCAGCCTTCCACCAGCCATGCTGCAGTCACTGGGGAAACACTGTGTAGGAGCACTAGACAAGTCGAGGGAAGCCACAAGACAGGCACTAAGGGAATACACAAGGGTGAATAGTTCAGTTTTGTTTGTATAATTGGATGTGTTGCTGGATAAAGATGTTAATGTAAAGGTTTTTGTTGGTGTTTTACATTGCAGGATGGTGACCAAGGGGACACTGTGATGGGGCGTCTCAGATGGGTGTAATGGTGGAGAATGGGGGATCCATGGTGGGAAAGGGAAGTTGTCCTATGGAACCAGAATCTTAGCAGGGACCCTCCGACAGCCTGTCCGGGTCGATGGCATCCAGGAAATATCCTCCTGGTCTCCTCCTCCTCCTCCTCCTCCTCCTGAGATGTCCTACGGATTCCTGTTGCCAATGCCTGTGTCCTCCTGATGGTGATGATATGAAGGGTGCAGCAGAACACCATGAAATTGGACAGCTGCTCCAGTGTGTACTGGAGGGCTCCCCCCGAGCGGTTCAGACATCGGAAGCATTGCTTCATCACACCGATGGTCTGTCCCACCATGTTCCTGGTGACTCCATTGCTCACGTTATACACATGTTAATTGTGTGAGGTTGGTTGGCGGTGGGAGGTGGTTTGGGGATGTAGAAACATGGGCTGTGTCTAGAGAATGGAATCTTTCATCTCCGAGGAGCCACATTCTGGTTCTGCATGGGGGCCAAAGTGTTGGAACCGGCTGACTGCATCAGAATGAATGTATGGTGGCTGCTGCCAGGATAGTGGACATTCGCCAACATGATGTACTGGGCATGCTCACACACCAACTGTACATTCATGGAGAGAGAGTTTTTCCAGTTCATGTACCTCTCCCCCTTGACAACGGGGGCCCCGCAGAGACACCCACACCATCAGGAATCCCTCTATCCTGACAAAGCCACGGGATCTCTCATCCTGCTTCCCCCTGCTGAGGGAGAAAATGATTACATCGATGGTCACCGTCACCTCCCAGAATTATCAATGGACAACACACAAGACGAGTAACTACTGGTCAGTTAGTTTAACATCAGTGGCGAGTAAGGTTTTAGAAACAATAATCAGGGAAAAAGGACAACACACACCTGGAGAGGTTTGAGTTAATTACGGATTGTCAGCACGGATTTCTAAAAGACAGATTATGCTTGATGAACTAATTGAATTGATTTCGATGATCAGAGAAGGTTGATGAAGGGAATGTGGTGGATGTTGTCTCCCTGGATGTTAGTGAAGTATTCGATGAAGAACCACACAAAGCTTGGTTATCAAAATTGAAGCTCATGGAATAGCATCCAAATGGATCAAAAATTGTCCAAAGGACAGCAAAAAGAGTCTTGTGTTAAATGGCTGTTTTTCAGACGGGAGGATGGTAGACAGTGATGTTCCCCAAGGGTCAGTGCTAGGAACGCTGATTTTTTTTCCTTGCTATATATAAATTACATGCACCTTGGAATGCAAAGTAGAATTTCAAAATTTTCCGATGATGCCAATCTTGTAGGTGTGATAAACAGGGAGGATGATACAAACCATCCGCAACAGAACATAGATAGGCTGGCAGAATGGACAGAGAAGTGGCAGGTAGAATTTATTACAGAGCAGTGTGCGGTGATGTATTTCGTCAGAAGGAATAGGAAGGCAATGTAGACTTAATGACACATTACTAAAGATTGTGCAGGAACAGAGGGACCTGGGCCTCCATATGCATTGATCTTTGAAGGTGGCAGGACATATTAGGAGAGTGTTTAGCAAATCATATCAGATCTTGGGCTTCATAATGACAGACAAAGATACAAAGGCAGGGAGGTTATGCTGAAACGTTACAAAGCTTTGGTTAGGCCTCAACTGGAGAACTGCGTCCAGTTCTGGTCACCACAATTTAGGAAGGATGTGAAGGTCCTTGAGAGGGTGCAGAGGATATTTACCAAAATGGTTTCAGGGATGGGGGTTGCGCGACAAGGTTAGTTTGGAGAAGATGGAGTTGTTCTCCCTGGAGTAAAGGAGATTTAGAGAGCTTTGGTAGAGGTGTACAAGATTATGATAAGTTTAGATAAGACAGACAAGGAAAAACTGTTCCCATTAACTGATGAAACACGGACTTGGGGACACAGATGGAAGGTTTTGGGTAAGAGATGCAGGGGGAATATGAGGAGGAACATTTTTACACAGTGGATGGTAATGAGCTGGAACTCACTGCCCATGAGGGTGGTGGACGCTGAGGCAATTAATGATTTCAAAAGGAAACTGGATGGACACCAGAAGGAAATGAACTTGCAGGGATACGGGGACTGAGCGGGGGATTGGGACTGACTGGATTGTTCCAGGGAGAGCTGGCATGGAGGGGCCGAATGACCACCTTCAGTGCCGCAAATGATTAATTCACTCTCTGTGACTCTATGTTGGATATGTCTCCTGCTCCTGTCTGGAAAGATCTAGATACACAGAAGTTCAATGAAACTGTGACTTTAACGGCCACTGACAGCTCCTTCCTCACCCTGCTGTGAGGCTCCAGGTCGTGTTACAGGAGGTGACACTGCTATGTGACCACATCCTTATTGAATCAGAGCCACCTCACGCACTGCTCCTGGGTTAGGTGTCGGTAGGAAAAGCGCTCTTGGAAAACCCGGGGTGGGTAGGGCAAAGCCCCCTCCTCCTCCCTCTTTACAGAGCTTCCCCTCTCTGCAGCCTCTGCTCCATTTGTTGGTCATGTCATAGACCCAAAGACACTGTAAATATAGTCCCCATTCTTTGTCCAGATTTGGGTCACCAAATCTTCTGTCCTCCCTGAAAGTCTGCAGCAGCTCATAACACAACCTCCAGAAAACCATCGACAGCATCTCCACTAAGTTGACAATAGCAGAAGTAAGTCAAAAGCCCGTCACCTGTAAGCTGGATGCCTGGCCCTTTTAAATAACATTAGAGGGGATTCATTGTGATGCTAAATGTATGTTCAGCTGACATTGACTAATACAGGTGGTCAGTGGACATGCACAGCCCAACTTTCAAAGAAGGACATCAAAGCTGCTGGTATGGTACATTGACATCACTTTCAAATCCACCCTCAAAAGAACAACACATGCAAGGTACAATTGAGCTGGAGCCCTGCCCAGCATGTGATATTGTGCAGGCCACAGTAGAAGTGGCCGGCTGTGAAGACCATGCTGACAGCACATAGATGATACGACAGGGCTGGAGCCCCGCTCAGCATGGGATATTGTGCAGACCGCACCGGAAGTGGCTGGCTGTGCGATTCACATCTCTTTATGGATCCCAATTCTGTACCGTCAGCAGCAGTCTTGCTGCAGAGTCTAAAATCGTGGCTCGGGACAGATGCAGAGGGAAATAAATTCACTTTACAAGGAGAACTGAAAGAAAGATTGAAGTCGAAAGATTTGCAGCAAGATGTGAAATGGACTGGGGAAAGTGAATAAATGGAGGGGTGAGGCCATGGAGAGATTCAAACACAAGAAAGAGAAATTAAAAATAAGGTGCTGCCAGTCCGGGAGCCAATGTAGATCAGTGAGCACAGGGGTGATGGGTGATCGGGATTTGGTGTGAGTTAGGATACAGGCAACAGAGTTCTGGATGGGCTGTGGTTTATGGAGGTTTATAACTGGGAAGGGTGACCAAGATGGAATTAGAATAGTCAGCTGTGTATTTAACAGTGATGCAGATGAGAGTTTACGCAGGAGATGGGCTGAGGCAGAGGTGGAGAGGAGTGATATCACAGAGGTGATATTAGGCAGGTTTGGTGATGAAAAGAATATGAAGATGAACTTAGCTCAGGTTGAAATATAACACAGAAGTTGTAAACTGTCTGGTTGAGCATCAGATATTGGGCAGGGTGGAGTATGTGCTTCACAGATAGGGAATGGAGTTTGTGATGGAGACCAATGACACTAGCTTCAGTCTTCCCAAAATTTACATTACAGAACAGTATTTCAGTGAAACAGGGTTTACAGATCTCCTAGTCTGAAATAGAGACAGCAACAGCAGCAAAGATGAGAGAGTATATGACAAGAACTGTAATACAGCTGACAATGGTTTATAGAGCTAATAGCTGAAGATATTCACCAGGCATACAACGGCAGCAAGAAGGGCAGAGTAAATTACAGGAGCAGTAATGCAGTTAAACATGGTTTAAAGAATTAATAGCTAGATAGAGAGACTTACCAGGGACACCAATAATAGCCAGGATGGGATAGTAAATGTATTGAATAATCTTCAGTGCGAGATAGATACGAGAGTTTAATGAGAACCGATCATAATATGTAGAAAGAGAGTAAAGATCCGAGGATAAACTCCTGTCCATTGTTGTAACATTCCAATCTATTGTTCTCAGATTCTGACCCATTGTTGTAACATTCCAGTCTTTTGTTCTCAGATTCTAACCTATCCTCTCTCTATCTCTCTGGAGCAGCTGATCTCTGTAAGTGCCGGGGCTGATGTTCCCACTGACACTATGGAAGAACACATTGAAATAACCCCCTTATTAATAGGAGATGGAAACCCTCTAGTGACACAATTAGGGCCCATGGAGACTGACATTAATTACAGTCACGGAACAAACAGATTCAGTTAACCCTTTTCAATCCAACACTTTAGTACCACAATAAAGTTGAACATTTATCCAGTCTGGATGGGATGTATGAGGGTTGCTGAGGGAAGGAATGGGGGAAATAGCAGAGGCGCTGGCCAGAACCTTCCAATCTCCCTTGGATATGGGCATGATGACAGGTTTCCACAGGCTCACCACTCTCTGGGTGAAGAAACGTCTCCTCATCTCAGTCCTGAAAGTTTTCCCCCATATCCTGTGGTTCAGGAGTCCCCCACCATCGGGAACAGCCTTCCTGCATCTACCCTGTCAAGTCATGTTAGAATTTTATAGGATTCGATGAGATCCCTCCTCACTCTTCTGAATTCCAGTGAATACAGTCCTAACCGACTCAATCTCTCCTCATACGGCAGTCCCGCCATCCCAGGAATGAGACTGGTAAAACTCTACTGCACTCCCTCTTGCAAGACCATCCTTCCTCAGATAAGGAGACCAAAACTGCACACAACATTCCAAATGCGGCCTCACCAAGGCCCTGTATAATTGCAGTAAAACATCCCTGCTCCTGTGCTCGAATCCTGTCTCTATAAAGGTCATCATAACATTCGCCTTTTCCTACCGCCTGTTGCACCTGCATGCTTACCTTCAGTGACTGGTGTACGAGAACACCCAGGTCTCGCTGCATATTCCCCTCTCTCAGTTTATAACCGTTCAGATAATAATCTGCCTTCCTGTTTTTGCTAGTAAAGTGGATAACTTCACATTTATCCACATTATACTGCATCTGCCATGCATTTGCCCACTCACTCAACTTGTCCAAATCACCCTGAAGCCTCTCTGCATCCTCCTCACAACTTATCCTCACACTCAATTTTGTATCATCTGCAAACTTGGAGATATTACATTTAGTTTCCTCATCTAAATCATTAACATATATATTGTGAACAGCTGGGGTCCTAGCACCGATCCCTGCGGTACCCCACTAGTCATTGCCTGCCATTCACAAAAAGATCCGTATGTTCCAATGCTTTGTTTCCTGTCTGCCAACCAATTTTCTATCTATTGCAATACACTACCCCCAGTCTCGTGCACTTTAATTTTACATGCTAAACCCTTACGTGGAACGTTGTCGAGAGCCTTCTAAAAATGCAAATAAACCACACCCACTGGCCCCCTCTCATCCACTCTACTAGTTACATCCTGGAAGAATGCTTGTAGATTTATCAAGCATGATTTCCCTTTCATAAATCCATGCTGACTCTGTCCGATTCTACCACTATTCTCCAAGTGCTCTGCTGCAAAATATTTGATAATGGACTCCAGGATTTTCCCCACGACCGATGTCAGGCTGACTGGTCTACAATTTCCTGCTTTCTCTCTACCTCCCTTTTTTAATAGTGGGATAACATTAGCTACCTTCCAATCTGAAGGAACTGTTCCAGAGTCCATAGAATCTTGGAAGATGACCACCAATCCATCCATTATTTCTAGGGCCACTTCCTTCAGTACTCTGGGATGTAGATTACCAGGCCCTGGGGATTTATCGGCCTTCAATGCCATCAACTTCCCCAACACCATTTCTCTACTAATACTGATTTCTTTCAGTTCCACTCTCTCACTAAATCCTGTATTCACCAACATTTCTGGTATGATATTTGTGTCCTCCTTTGTGAAGACAGAACTAAAGGATGCATTTAGTTGGTCAGCCGTTTCTTTGTTTCCCATAATAAATTTCCCTGTTTCTGACTGTAACGGACCTGTATTTGTCTTCGCCAATCTTTTCCGATTCACATACCTATAGATTCGTTTGCAGTCAGTTTTTATGTTCCCCGCAAGCTTACTCTCGTACTCCATTTTCCCCTTCTTAATCAATCCCTTGGTGCTCCTTTGCTGAATTTTAAACTGCTCCCAATCCTCAGGTCTGTTGTTTTTTCCTGGCGAATTTATATGCCTCATCCTTGGATCTAATGCTATCTCGAACTTTCCTTGTAAGCCATGATTTGGCTACCTTTTCCGTTTTACTTTTGCGCCAGACAGGAGTAAACAATTGTTGCAGTTCATCCATGCGCTCTTTGAATGTTTGCCATTGCCTATCCAGGGTCATCTCTTTAAGTAACGTTACCCAATGTATCATCGACAACTTATGCCTCATACCTTCGTAGCTTACTTTATTAAGATTCACGACCCGAGTGTCAGAATCAACTAGGTCATGAAGAATTCTATCATATTATGGTCGCTCATCCCCAAGGGATCTCGCACAACTAGATTGTCAATTATTCCTCTCTCATTACACAATAACCAGTCAAGGATAGCCTGTTCTTCAGTTGGTTCCTCAAAGAATTGGCCCTGAAAACCATCCCGTATATTCTCCAGGAATTCCTCCACAATGTATTGTGACCAATTTAATTTGCCCAATCTATATGCAGATTCAAGAAACCCATAATTACAGATGTTCCTTTATCGCATGCGTCTCTAATTTCCTGTTCAATGCCATTCCCAAATTCAGCACTACAGTCTGGGAGTCTATATACAACCCCCACTAACGTTTTCTGCCCCTGAGTGTTTCTCAGCTCGACCCATACATATTCGACATCGTCAGAGTTAATATCCTGCCTCACCATTGCGTTAATTTCCTCTTTAACCAGCAAGCAACTCCACCAAGGGTGGAAATAGGCCGTTTTACTGATGGTGAGAAAATTCGGTAGGAAGCTCATCTCAAGGGATCTCAAGGTTAGCTATGTAAACAAGTTTGTGAACCGTTTTACTTAGTCTCAAACATTCACAAAGGAGAGGGATAGAGTGTGTAACTAGGAAATGTTTGGAGCAGAGACAGAAAACAATGGCTTCAATCTTCTCAATATTTAATTAGCATTGCAGATGTGTGAGGTAATACATTTTGAAAGGATGAATGAAGAGGGACAATACAAGTTAGATGGTACAACCATAAAGGTCGTGAAATAACAGAGACACATGGGGTGTTTATATACAAATCTTTGAAGGTGGCAGGAAAGGTTAACTGGACAGTTAATAAATATATGGGATCCTTGGGTTTATAAATAGAGGCAAAAAGAACAAAAGCAAGGACATTATGTGAAACATATATAAAATACTAGTTCAGCTGCACCTGGAGTCTTGTGTCGAATACTGGGAACCACACTTTAGGAAGGACATGAAGCCTTCAGAGAGGGCACAGAACTGTTTTACTAGAATTTGTCAGGGCATGAGGGATTACAGTTATGTAGCTGGGGTTGTTCTGCTTAGAGCAGAGAACTTTCAGAGGAGATTTGATTGAGGTGTTTAACATCAGAAGGATTTAGATAAATTCAATAAAGAGAAACTATTTCCAATGTCCAAGAGACACAGATTTCAGGCATTTGGTAAAAGAAGCAGACATGAGGATTTTTGTTTCTGAGTGGTTTGGATTTGGAATACACTGTCTGATAGGCTGATGGATACAGATTCAATAGTAGATCCCAAAAGAGAATTGGATAAATATCTGAAGGAGAAAAAATGCAAGGATATAGTGAAAAAGCCTGGGAGTGGGACTGACTGGATTTCTCTTTGAAAGGGGCAGCACAGACATGATGGGCCGAATGACGTCATTCAGTTTATGCCATTCTATTATTTCTCCTGCCTGTACTTTCACAATATCCCTATCCTTTCCACAGGCGTTTGAGAAAGTACCACATAACAACCGTGTTACCGAATTAGAAACACATGGGATTAAAGGGTTAATGTCAGCCGTGGCTCAGTTTGCAGCTCTCTCCCCTTTCAGTCACCAGCTTCCAGGATCAAGTGTCACTGCAGGACTTGATCGCAAGAATCAATGCTGACATTGCAGTGCAGTACTGAGGGTGTGCTGCACTGTCAGAGGTGCAGTCTATCGAATGAAACTTTAAACCAAGTTGCAGTCTGCCCTCTCAGGTGGATGTTAAAGATCCCATCGCACTATGTAGAAGCACAGCAGGGGAATTATTCCCGGTGTCCTTGTCAATATTTATCCTTCAATCAACATCACAAAAACTGATCTGATCATCATCACATTGCTGCTTGTGGGAGCTTGCTGTGCAGAAATAGTCTGCCTGTTTCCTACATTACAAGAAGGACTTCGCTTTAAGAAGTATTCATTGGTTGTAAATCACTTTGGAACATGCAGTGGTCATGAAAGGCGTTTCATAAATGTAAGTCTGTTCTTTTATTTTCAATGAAAGCATGCGGGAAATTAGCGCAGTGAGAGAAAGTAGAGAATAGTGGAGAATGGTTATTCTTCAGTCTGGAGGGAAGTACTCAATGGAGTCCCCAGGGTCACTGTTGGGATCACTATTGTTGTATGTTAATGCAATGGGCTTGTGTACAGTGGGGATAATGTCAAAGGTTTCGGATGGCAGGAAAGTCAGAAATGTTAATAAACAGTGAGAAGGATAGCAGCAGACTTCAGGATGATGGAGAGTGACTGGTGAAATGGACAGGAACATGGCAGATGTAATTTAACACAGTGAAGTATGAAGCGAGACATTTGGGTAAGAAGTGCAAGGGAATACAACAGAAACAAATGGGTATTGTTTAAATGAGGAGACAGGAACAGAGAGACTTGGTGTGCATTCAGACAGATCTTTGAAGGCCGCACGAAAGGTTGACAAGTTTATGCCTGATATAACAGACATCAGGTTGAAAATACTATTGAGAAGCAGGCTGAATACAGAAGGTCCAGAGGGGAAGTGAAAAAGCAAATAAGAGAAGCAAAGAGTGAGCATGAAAAGAGACGATCATTGAAGGAAATCCCAAAGTTTTCTATCGGCATCTAAATAGTAATAGGGTAGTAAAAGGAACAATGGGGCCGACTCAGGACCATAAAGGGGATTTGCACATGGAGGCAGAGAATATAGCTGAGGTAGTAAATGAATAATTCCCACCTGTCTTTACCAAGGAAGAAGATATGGAATCCTTTCCTTTATTAGCCGAGGTATAGAATATATGGCCAGGGATGTTATGCTAGAATTCTATAACTCATTGGTTAGCACACAACTTGAGTACTGTGTGCAGCTCTGCTCACCTCATTACAGAAAAGATGTAATTGCACCAGAGAGGGTGCAGAGGAGATTTATGAGGATGTGGCGAGGACTGGAAAAATGCAGCTATGAGGAAAGATTGGACAGGCAGGGACTGTTCTCCTTGGAACAGAGAAGGCTGAGGGTAAATCTGATTGAAATGTACAAAACTGAGAGGGGCCTGGGTAGAGTGGAGCTGAAGGGTCCATTCACCTTAGCAAAGAGGTCAGTGACGAGGGGGCATGGACTTAAAGTGATTGGTAGAAAGATTAAAAGGGAGCTGCGGATTTTATTTTTCAGCCAGCGGGTGGTCAGAGTCTGGAACTCACTGTCCGAAATGGTCGTTGAGGCAGAAACCAACAACTCATTCAAAAGGTGTCTGGATATGCACCTCAAGTGCTGTAATCTATCAAATGCTGGAATATAGGATTAGAATGGATGGATCGTTTTTTGGACAGCATAGACACGATGGGCCAAGTGGCCTCTCTCTGTGCCATAAACTGTCTATGATTCCAAGATGCAACCCAGGCAATGTTGAAAGAGGAGGTAAGTCAGACACTAGTGGGGTTTAAAATTGATAAAGAGGAAGTATTAGATAGGCTGTCTGGACTTAAATTGAATAAAGCACCAGGAAAAGATGAGATGCATCCAAGGATACTGAGGGAAGTGAGGGTGGAAATTGCAGAGGCACTGGCCATAATTTTTCCGTCTTCCTTAGACTTGAGGGTGATGCAAGAGGACTGGAGAATTGTAAACGTTACACCCTTGTCCAAAAAGGGTGTAAAGATAAGGCCAGCAACTACAGGCCTGTCAGTTTAACTTCGGTGGTGGGAAAACTTCTAGAAATAAATAATCTTGGACAAAGCAAATAGTCACATGGACAAATGCGAGTTAATTAAACAAGCCAGCATGGATTTCTTGAGAGTACATCATGTTTAACTAATTTGCTGGAGATGTTTGAGGTGGTATCAGAGAGAGTTGATGAGGGCAATTCTGTTGATGTGGTGTACATTGACTTTCATATAACGGTCTATTCAGTTTCAAATGAACCTGCCTCCACCATTCTCAAGCAGTGCATTCCAGACATTTAACTATTCCCTGCATGCAAAAACCTTTTGATACAAAGCCACACAACAGACCTGTGAGCAAACCTGTAGCTCATGGAATAAAAGGGACGGTAGCAACATGGATACGAAATTAGCTAAGTGACAGGAAACAAACATTAATGATTAATGCAACAAAAACAAGAAATGCTGGAGTCACTCAGCAGGTCTGGCAGCATCTGTGGAAAGAGAAGCAGAGTTAACGTTTCGGGTCAGTGACCCTTCTTCGGAACTAATTAATGGATGTTTTACAGGCTGGAGGAAGGTTTATTGTGGAGTTCCCCAGACATCCTTGCTTTTCCTGATATATATTAAGGACCTAAACCTGGGTATGCAGGCACAATTTCAAAGTTTGCAGCTGATACGAAAGTTGGAAGAATTGTGAACTGTGGGGGGGATAGTGTAGAACTTCAAAAGTACACACACAAGTTGGTGGAATGGGCAGGCAGGTGACAGATGAAGTTCAATACAGAGAAATGTGAAGTGATTCATGTTGATAGGAAGAACATGGGGAGACAATATACAATAAAGGGTACAATTTTCTAGGGTGTGCAGGAGCACACCTGTGTGTATATGTGCAGAAGTCATCGAAGGCGGCAGGACAGGTTGAGAAAGTGTTTAATAAAGCATACAGTATCCTGGGCTTTATTAATAGGGGCATAGAGTACAAGAGCAAGGAAGTTATGTTGAACTTATATAAGACACTATTTCAGCCTCAGCTGTGGCATTACGTCCAGTTCTGGGTGCCACACTTGAGGAAAGACGTGAGGGCATTGGAGAGAGTACAGAAAATATTCACGTGAATGATTCCCGGGATGAGGATTTTCAGTTATGAAGATAGGCTGGAGAAGTTAGGACTGTTTTCCTCGGAGAAGGCTGAGAGGTGCTTTCGTAGAGGTTTCAAAAATCATGAGGTGTCTGGACAGAGTAGATAGAGAGAAACAGTTCCCACTGAAAGGATCGAGAACGAAAGGGCACAGATTTAAAGTCATGGGTAAAAGAAGCAAAGACGACCTGAGGAAAATATTTTTTCACACAGTGAGTGGTTAGAGTCTGGAATGCACTGCCTGAGAGTATGGTGGAGGCAGGTTCAATTGAAGCTGAATAGACTGTTATATGAGAAGGAAGAATGTGCAGGGTTGCAGGGAGAATGCAGGGAACGGCATTCGGTGAATTGATCATTCGGAGAGCCAGTGCAGACACGAAAGGCTGAATTGGTCCTTCTGTGCTGTAATAATTCTCTGATGTTTTTATTACAGGATGATGACCAAGGTGACACTGTGATGGGGCGTCTCAGATGGGTGTAATGGTGGAGAATGGGGGATCCATGGTGGGAAAGGGAAGTTGTCCTATGGGAACTGGAATCTTAGCAGGGACTCTCCGACAGCCTGTCCGGGTCGAAGGCATCCAGGAAATATCTTCCCTCCCACCACCTCCTGAGGTGGCCTCCGGATTCCTGCTGCCAATGCCTGTGTCCACATGCTGCTGATGATATGAAGCGTGCAGCAGAACACCATGAGCTCAGACACCTTCTCCAATGTGTACTGAAGAGCTCTCCCCAAGCGCGGTTCAGACATCGGAAGCATTCCTTCATCACACCGATGGTCTGTTCCACCATGTTCCTGGTGACTCCATTGCTCACATAACACACGTTAATTGCGTAACTAACAGTTGACGGTGGGAGGTGGTTTGCGGGTGTAGAAACATGGGCTGTGTCTAGAGGGGGTTCATTTGTCTCCAAGGAGCCACATTCTGGTTCTGCATGGAGACCCGCAGTGTTGGGACCGGCTGACTGCTTCAGAATAAATGTATGGTGTCTGCTGCCAGGATAGTGGACATTCACCAGCATGATGTACTGGGCATGCTCACACACCAACTGTACATTAATGGAGTGAGAGTTCTTCCAGTTCCTGTACCTCAACCCATTGACATGGGGCCCCCGCAGATCAACCGAAACCATCAGGAATCCCGCTATCCTGACAAAGCCACGGGATCTCTCATCCTGCTTTTCCCTGCTGAGGGAGAAATTGATGACATAGATGGTCACACTCACTTCCCAGAATTATCAATGGACAACACACAGGCCTCGCAACTATTGGCCGGTTAGTTTAACATCAGTGGCGAGTAAGGTTTTAGAAACAATAATCAGGGCAAAAGGACAACACACACTTGGAGAGATTGAGTTAATTAAGGATTGTCAGCACGGATTTCTGAAAGGCAGATCATGCATGATGAACTAATTGAATTTATTCGGAAAATGAGAGAAGGTTGATGAAGGGAATGTGGTGGATGTTGTCTACGTGGATTTTATGAAATTATTTGATGATGAACAACACAGAAGCTTGGTTAACAAAATTGAACCTCATGGAATAGCATCCAATTGGAAAAAAAAATTGTCCAGATGACAAGAAAAAGAGAAATGTGTTAAATGGTTGTTTTTCAGACCGGAGGATGGTAGACAGTGATGTTCCCCAAGGTTCAGTGCTTAGGACCACTGTTTTTCTTTTGCTATATATAAATGGCATGGCTCTTGGAATACAGAGTAGAATTTCAAAAATTTCCGATGATACCAATCTTGGAGGTGTGGTAAACAGTGAGGATGTTACAAACCACCTGTAACAGGATACAGAGAGGCTAGCAGAATGGACAGAGAAGTGGCAGGTGGAATTTCATACAGAGGAGTGTGAGGTGATGTATCTTGTCACAAGGAATAGGAAGGTAATATAGACTTAATGACACAGTTCTCAAGATTGTGCACGAACAGAGGGACCTGGGGCTGCATATGCATTGATCTTTGAAGTTGGCAGGACATATTAGGAGAGTGTTTAGAGAAGCATGTCAGATCTTGGGCTTCATCATTAGAGGCAATGACTTCAAAAGGATACTGGATGGACACCCGAAGGAGATGATCTTGCAGGGATACGGGTACTGACTGGGAGAATGGGACTGACTGGATTGTTCCACAGGGAGCGGGCACCGAGGTGCCGAATGGCCTTCTTCTATGTAATAAATGTATCTATCACTCTCTATGACTCTATGTTGGATATGTCTCCTGCTGCTGCCTGGAAAGATTCAGATACAGAGAAGATCAATGAAACTGTGACCTTAACAGCCACTGACAACTCCGTCCTCACCCTGGTGTGAGGATCCAGGTTGTGTTACAGGAGGTGACGCAGCTCTGTGACCACCTCCTTATTGAATCAGAGTTACCTCACACACTGCTCCTGGGTTAGGTGCAGATAGGAAAAGTGCTCCTGGAAAACCCGGGGTGGGTAGGGCAGAGCCCACTCCTCCTCCCTCTTTACAGAGCTTCCCTTCTCTGCAGCCTCTGCTCCATGTGTTGGTCATGTTACAGACCCAGAGACACTGTAACTACAGTCCCCGTACCTCGTCCAGAGTTGGGTCACCAAATCCTCTATCCTCCCTGAATGTCTGCAGCAGCTCACAACACAACCTCCAGAAAACCATCCACAGAACCCCCACCAACTTTGCAATAGCAGAGGTAAGTCAAAAGCCCCTCACCTGTAAGTTGAATGCCTGGTACTTTTAAATAACACTGCAGGGAGTTCCTCGTGCTGCTGAATGTATATCAGCTGAGAGTGACTAACACAGGCGGTCAGTGGACATGCACAGACTAAGTATCAAAGACGTACATCAAAGTTCCCGGTATGGTACATTGACATCACTTTCAACTCCATCCTCAAAGGAACAACACATATCCGGTACGATTGAGCTAGAGCCCTGCCCAGATTGGGACACTGGGCAGGCCACACTAGAAGTGGCCAGCTGTGAGGACCACACGAATGGAACATAGATGATCCGATTTTGCTGGAGCCCTGCCCAGCATGGGGTATTGTGCACTAGCAGTGGTCGGCTCTGCGGTTCTCATCATTTTATGGATCCCAGCTTCTGTAACGTCAGCACCAGTAGTGCTGCAGAGTCGAAAATCGGGGCTCGGGACAGATACAGAGGGAAATAAATTCACTTTATCAGGAGAACTGAAAAAAGATTGAAGTCAAAAGAGTTGCAGGAATATGGGAAATGGACAGGGAAATGGGACTAACTGGAGGGGTGGGACATGGAGAGATTCAAACACAGGAATGAGAATATTAAAATTAAGGTGCTGCCAGACCGGGAGCCAATGTAGATCAGTGAACACAGGTGTGATGGGTGATCAGGATTTGGTGTGAGTTCGAATACAGGCAGCAGAGTACTGGATGAACTGTGGTTTATGGGGGTTTATAACTGGGAGGGTGACCAGGATAGAATTGGAATAGTCAACTGTGGATCTAACAGTGACATGGATGAGGGTTTATGCAGCAGATGGGCTGAGGCAGGAGTGGAGATGGGTGATATTACAAAGGTGTTAGTAGGCAGGGTTGGTGATGGAAAGAATATGGAGATGACCTCAGCTCAGGTTTAAATATAAGCGGGCAGAACCCGCTCCTCCTCCCTCTTTACAGAGCTTCCCCTTTCTGCAGCCTCTGCTCCATTTGTTGATCACGTTACAGACCCAGGGACATTGTAACTACAGTCAAGAACAAAGAACAAAGAACAGTACAGCACAGGAACAGGCCATTCGGCCCTCCACGCCTGCGCCGATCTTGATGCCTGCCGAAACTAACACCTCCTTCACTTCTGGGGCCCATATCCCTCTATTCCCTTCCTATTCATGTATTTGTCAAGATGTCTCTTAAACGTCGCTATCGTATCTGCTTCCACCACCTCCCCCGGCAGCAAGTTCCAGGCACTCACCACCCTCTGTGTAAAAAACCTGCCTCGCACATCCCCTCTAAATTTTACCCCTCGCACCTTAAACCTATGTCCCCTAGTAACTGACTCTTCCACCCTGGGAAAAAGCTTCTGACTATCCACTCTGTCCATGCCGCTCATAACTTTGTAAACCTCTATCATGTCACCCCTCCACCTCCGTCGTTCCAGTGAAAACAATCCGAGTTTTTCCAACCTCACCTCATAGCTAATGCCCTCCAGACCAGGCAACATCCTGGTAAACCTCCTCTGCACCCTCTCCAAAGCCTCCACATCCTTCTGGTAGTGTGGCGACCAGAATTGCATGCAATATTCCAAGTGTGGCCTAACTAAGGTTCTGTACAGCTGCAACATGACTTGCCAATTTTTATACTCTACGCTCCGGCCCATGAAGATAAGCATGCCGTATGCCTTCTTGACTACCTTATCCACCTGCGTTGCCACTTTCAGTGACCTGTGGACCTGTACGCCCAGATCTCTCAGCCTGTCAATCCTCCGAAGGGTTCTGCCATTTACTGTATACCTCCCACCTGCAATCGACCTTCCAAAATGCATTACCTCACATTTTTCCGGATTAAACTCCATCTGCTATTTCTCCACCCAAGTCTCCACCTGAACTATATCCTGCTGTATCCTCTGACAATCCTCATCATTATCCGCAACTCCACCAACCTTTGTGTCTTTCGCAAACTTACTAATCAGAGCAGCTACATTTTCCTCCAAATCATTTAGAAATACTACAAACAGCAAAGGTCCCAGCACTGATCCCTGTGGAACACCACTAGTCACATCCCGCCATTCAGAAAAACGCCCATCCACTGTTACCCTCTATCTTCTATGACAGAGCCAGTTCTGTATCCATCTTGCCAGCTCACCTCTGACCCCGTGTGACTTCACCTTTTGTACCAGTCTGCCATGCGGGACCTTGTCAAAGGCTTTAGTAAAGTCCATATAGACAACATCCACTGCCCTTTCTTCATCAATCATCTTCGTCAATTCCTCAAAAAACTCAATCAAATTAGTAAGACACGACCTCCCCTTCACAAAACCATGCTGCCTCTCGCTAATGAGTTCGTTTGTTTCCAAATGGGAGTAAATCCTGTACGGAAGAATCCTCTCGAATAGTTTCCCTACCACTGGCATAAGGCTCACCAGCCTATAATTTCCTGGATTATCATTGCCACCCTTCTTAAACAAAGGAACAACATTGGCTATTCTCCAGTCCTCTGGGACCTCACCTGTAGCCAATGAGGATGCAAAGATTTCTGTCAAGGCGCCAGCAATTTCTTCCCTTGCCTCCCTCAGTATTCTCGGGTCGATCCCATCAGGCCCTGGGGACTTATCTACCTTAATGCTTTGCAAGACGCCCAACACCACCTCCTTATTGATAATGAAATGACTGAGACTATCTGCACTCCCTTCTCTAGGCTCACCATCCACCAAGTCCTTCTCTTTGGTGAATACTGATGCAAAGTACGCATTGAGCACCTCGCCCACTTCCTCTGGCTCCACACATAGATTCCCATCTCTGTCCTTGAGTGGGCCAACCGTTTCCCTGGTTACACTCTTGCTCTTGATATATGTATAAAAATCCTTGGGATGTTCCTTAATCCTGTTTGCCAATGACTTTTCATGACCCCTTTCAGCCCTCCTAACTCCTTGCTTAAGTTCGTTCCTACTGTCTTTATATTCCTCAAGTGCTTCGTCTATTCCTAGCCTTCCAGCCCTTACAAATGCTTCCTTTTTCTTTTTGACAAGGCTCACAATATCCCGTGTTATCCAAGCTTCCCGAAACTTGCCAAACTTGTCTTTCTTCCAGAACATGCTGGTCCTGGATTCTAATCAGCTGACGTTTGAAAGACTCCCATATGTCAGATGTTGATTTACCCTCAAACATCCGCCCCCAATCTAAATTCTTCAGTTCCTGCCTAATATTGTTGTAATTAGCCTTCCCCTAATTTAGCACCTTCACCCGAGGACTACTCTTATCCTTATCCACAAGTACCTTAATACTTATGGAATTATGGTCACTGTTCCCGAAATGATCCCCCACGGCAACTTCGACCACCTTGCCGGGCTCATTCCACAATACCAGGTCCAGAATGGCCCCATCCCTAGTTGGACTATCTACATACTGTTTCAAGATGCCCTCCTGGATGCTCCTCAGAAATTCTGCCCCATCCAAGCCGCACAAAGCGAATCCCAGTCAATATTGGGGAAGTTAAAATCACCCACCACCACAACCCTGTTACCTTTACATCTTTCCAAAATCTGTCTACATATCTGCTCCTCTCCCTCCCGCTGGCTGTTGGGAGGCCTGTAGTAAACCCCCAACTTCCTATTCCTGAGCTCCACCCATATTGCCTCGCTGCATGACCCATCTGAGGTGTCCTCCCGCAGTACAACTGTGATATTCTCCTTAAACAGTAATGCAGCTCCCCCACCCCTTTTACATTCCCCTCTATCCCGCCTGAAGCTTCTAAAACCAGCATCATTTAGCTGCCAATCCTGCCCTTCCCTCAACCAAGTCTCTGTAATAGCAACAACATCATATTTCCAAGTACTAATCCAAGTTCTAAGTTCATCTGCCTTACCTGTTATACTTCTCGCATTGAAACAAATGCACTTCAGACCACCAGTCCCGCTGTACTCAGCAACATCTCAGTTCCTGCTCTTCCTCTTCGTCCTACTGGCCTTATTTACTATGTCCTCCTCATTTATTTCACTAGCTGTCCTCCTGCTCTGGTTCCCACCCCCCTGCCACAGTAGTTTAAACCCTTCCGAGTGACGCTAGCAAACCTTGCAGCCAGGATATTAGTGCCCTTCCAGTTTAGATGCAACAAGTCCTTCTTGTACAGGTCCCATCTGTCCCTGAAGAGAGCCCAATGGTCCAGATATCTGAAACCGTGCCTCCTAAACCAGCTGCTCAGCCACGTGTTTAGCTGCACTATCTTCCTATTTCTAGCCTCACTGGCACGTGGCACACGGAGGAATCCAGCGATTACAACCCTCGAGATCTTGTTTTGTAACTTACTCCCTAACTTCCTAAACTCCCCCTGCAGGACCTCATCACTCTTCCTGCCTATGTCATTGCTACCGATGTGTACCACAACCTCTGGCTGTTCACCCTCCCCCTTCAGAATGCCTCCTGTCCGTTCAGAGACGTCCTTGACCCTGGCACCAGGGAGGTAACATACCACCCTGGAGTCTCGTTCACGTCCACAGAAGGGCATATCTGTGCCCCTGACTATAAAGTCCCCTATAACTATTGCTCTTCTGCGCTTTGTCCCTCCCTGCTGAGCAACAGTGCCAGCCGTGGTGCAACTGCTCTGGCTGCTGCTGTTTTCCCCTGATAGGCCATACCTCGTGCAAAGTTGGTTCACCAAATCCTCTGTCCTCCATGAATGTCTGCAGCAGCTCACAACACAACCTCCAACAAACCATCCACAGCACCTCCACTAACTTTACAATAATAGAAGTAAGTCAAAAGCCCCTCACCTGTAAGTTGGATGCCTGGTCCTTTTAAATAATACTAGATGTTATGTTATGCATAATCCTCATGCTGCTGAATATATGTTCAGCTGAGAGTGACTAACACAAGCAGTCAGTGGACATGCACAGACCAAGTTTCAAAGACGTACATCAAAGCTGCCGGTTTGGTATATTGACATCACATTTAAAACCATCCTCAGCTCAACAACACATACATGTTCCGATTGAACTAGTGCCCTGCCCAGCTTGGGGCACTGTGCAGGCCGCACTGGAAGTGCCTGGCTGAGCAGCTCACATCTCTCTATGGATCCCAGCTTCTGTACCGTCAGCACCAGTAGTTCTATAGAGTCTAAATAGTGGCTCGGGACAGATACAGAGGGAAAGGAATTCACTTTAAAAGGAGAAATGGGAAAAGATTGAAGTCAAAACATTTTCAGGAATATGAGAATGGGCAGGAGAATGGGACTAATTGGAGGGGTGAGGCCATGGAGGGATTCAAACACAAGGATGAGAATGTTAAAATTAAGGTGCTGCCAGACCGGGAGCCAATGTAGATCAGTGAGAACAGGGGTGATGGGTGATCGGGATTTGGTGTGAGTTAGGATACAGGCAGCAGAGATCTGGATGGTCTGTGGTTTATGGAGGTTTATAACTGGGAGGGTGACCAGGATAGAATTGGAATAGTCAAGTGTGGATTTAACAAAGGTATAGGTGAGGGTTTATGCAGCAGATTGGCTGAGACAGAGGTGGAGGTGGGGGATATGACAGAGGTGGTCATAGACAGGGTTGGTAATGGAGAGAATATGGAGATGGACTCAGCTCAGGTTTAAATAGAACACACCGATTGCAAACAGTCTGGTTCAGCCTCAGTATTGGGCAGGGTGGTGTATTTGTCTCACAGATAGGGGATGGAGTTTGTGATGGAGACCAATGACACTGGCTTCAGTCTTCCCAAAATTTACATAACAGAACAGTATTTCAGTAAAACAGGGTTTACAGATCTCCTAGACGGAAATAGAGACAGCAAGGGCAGCAAAGATGAGAGATTAAATGACAAGAACTGTAATACAGTTGGCAATGGTTTATGGAGCTAATAGCTGGACATATTCACCAGGAATACAACGGCAACAAAAAGGGCAGAGCAAATTACAGGAGCAGTAATGCTGTTAAACTTGGTTTATAGAATTAATAGCTGGATAGAGAGACTTACCAGGGACACCAATAATAGCCGGAATGGGATAGTAAATGTATTGAATAATCTTCAGTGCGAGATAGATACGGAAGTTTAATGACATCCAATCATAATATGTAGAAAGGTAGTAAAGTTCCGAGGATAAACTCCTGTCCATTGTTGTAACATTCCCATCTATTGTTCTCAGATTCTGACCCATTGTTGTAACATTCCAATCTATTGTTCTGAGATTCTGACCCATTGTTGTAACATTCCAATCTATTGTTCTCAGATTCTGACCCATTATTGTAACATTCCAATCTATTGTTCTCAGATTCTGACCCATTGTTGTAACATTCCAATCTATTGTTCTCAGATTCTGACCAAGTGTTGTTACATTCCAGTCTTTTGTTCTCAGATTCTGATCTATCCTTTCTCTCTCTCTGGAGCCGCTGATCTCTGTTGTTCCAGGGCTGATGTTCCGGCTGAAACGATGGGATAACACATGGAAGCCCCTTATTAATAGAAGATGGAAAACCTCCAATGACACAATTAGGGTCCTTGGAGACTGACATTAATTACAGTCACTGAACAAACAGATTCAGTTAACCCTTTTCAATACAGCACTTTTTGTACCACAATAAGTAGATAATTTACCCAGTCTGGATGGGATGCATGAGGGTTGCTGAGGGATGGAATGGTGGAAGTAGCAGAGGCACTGGCCAGCATATTCCAATCCCTCTTGGATATGGGAGTGATGACGTAATTTCACTGGCTCACCACTCTCTGGGTGAAGAAATTTCTCCTCATTTCAGTCCTGAAAAGTTTACCCCGTATCCTTAGACTATGACCCCTGGTTCTGGACTCCCCCACCATCGGGAACATCCTTCCTGCAACTACCCTGTCAAATCCTGTTAGAATTTTATCGGTTTCTATGAGATCCCTCTTCACTCTTCTGAACTCCAGCGAATATAATCCTAACTCTCTTCATACGTGAGTCCCGCCATCCCAGGAATCACTCTGATAAAACTTCGGTGCACTCTCTCTAATGCAAGAACATCCTTTCTCAGAGAAGGAAACCAAAACTGCACACAATATTCCAAGTGCGGCCTCACCAAGGCCCAGTATAAGTGCAGCAAAACATCCCTGCTCCTGTACTCGAATCCTGTCTCTATGAAGGCCAACAGAACATTCACCTTTTTCTACCACCTGTTGCACCTGCATGCTTACCTTCAGTGACTGGTGTACGAGAACACCCATGTATCGCTGCATATTTCCCTCTCTCAGTGTGTAGCTGTTCAGATAATAATCTGCCTTCCTGTTTTTGCTACCAAAGTGGATAACCTCACATTTATTCACATTATACTGCATCTGCCATGCAATAGCCCACTCACTCAACTTGTCCGAATCACCCTGAAGCCTCTCTGCATTCTCCTCACAACTCACCCTCCCACCCAGTTTTGTGTCTTCTGAAAATTTGGAGATATTACATTTAGTTCCCTCATCTAAATCATTAATATGGAGTGTGAATAGTTGGTGTCCCAGCACCGATCCCTGTGCTACCCCACTAATCACTGCCTGCCATTTGGAAAAAGATCCGTTTATCCCTACTCTTTTTTTCCATCTGCCAACCAATTTTCTATCTATCGCAATACACTACCACTTATTCCATGCGCTTTAATTTTACTCACTGATCTCTGATGTGGGACTTTGTCGAAAGCCTTCTGAAAGTCCAAATAAACCACATTCTCTGGCTCCCCATCATCCACTCTATTAGTTCCATATTTGAAGAAGTCTAATAGATTTATCAAGCATGATTTCCCTTTCGTAAATCCATGCTGACTCTATCCGATTCTAACACTGTTCTCCAGGTGCTCTGCTTTCAAATCTTTGATAATGGACTCTCGAATCTTCCCCACTACCGACGTCAGGCTGACTTGTCTATAATGCCCTGCTTTATTTGTGTGGGAAAATGGCGCACTGACACGGAACACAAAAGTCCGAGTGTATCAGGCCTGTGTCCTCAGTACCTTGCTCTACGGCAGCGAGGCCTGGACAACGTATGCCAGCCAAGAGCGACGTCTCAATTCATTCCATCTTCGCTGCCTTCGGAGAATACTTGGCATCAGGTGGCAGGACTATATCTCCAACACAGAAGTCCTTGAAGCGGCCAACATCCCCAGCTTATACACACTACTGAGTCAGCGGCGCTTGAGATGGCTTGGCCATGTGAGCCGCATGGAAGATGGCAGGATCCCCAAAGACACATTGTACAGTGAGCTCGCCACTGGTATCAGACCCACCGGCCGTCCATGTCTCCGTTATAAAGACGTCTGCAAACGCGACATGAAATCGTGTGACATTGATCACAAGTCGTGGGAGTCAGTTGCCAGCATTCGCCAGAGCTGGCGGGCAGCCATAAAGACAGGGCTAAATTGTGGCGAGTCGAAGAGACTTAGTAGTTGGCAGGAAAAAAGACAGAGGCGCAAGGGGAGAGCCAACTGTGCAACAGCCCCAACAAACAAATTTCTCTGCAGCACCTGTGGAAGAGCCTGTCACTCCAGAATTGGCCTTTATAGCCACTCCAGGCGCTGCTTCACAAACCACTGACCACCTCCAGGCGCGTATCCATTGTCTCTCGAGATAAGGAGGCCCAAAAGAAAAGAAATTTCTACCTCCCTTTTTAAATGGTGGGGTTACATTAGCTGCCCTCCAATCAGCTGGAAGTGTTCCAAAGTCTATAGAATCTTGAAAGATGACCACCAATGCATCCACTATTTCTAGGGTCACTTCCGTCAGTAATGTGGGATGTAGATTTTCAGGCCCTGAGGATTTATCGGCCTTCAATACCATCAACTTCCACAACACAATTTCTCTACTAATACCGATTTCCTTCGGTTCCTTCCTCTCACTAAACCCTGTGTTCCCCAACATTTCTGGTAAGATATTTGTGCCATCCTTTGTGAAGACAGAATCAGAGTATGCATTTAGTTGGTTAGCCATTTCTTTGTTTCCCATAATAAATTCCCATGTTTCTAACTGGAAGGACCTACATTTGTCTGAACCAATCCTTTCCTCTTCACATACCTACAGAAACCTTTACAGTCAGGTTGTATGTTCCCCGCAAGCTTACTCATGTACTTTATTTTCCCCTGATTAATCAATCCCTTGGTCCTCCTTTGCTGAATTCTAAACTGCTCCCAATCCTCAGGTCTGTTGCTTCTTTCTGTCGAATGTATATGCCTCTTCCGTGAATCTAATACTATCTCAAATTTTCCTTGTAAGCCATGGTTTGGCTACCTTTCCCATTTTACTTTTGCGCCAGACAGGAGTAAACAATTGTTGCAGTTCATCAATGCACTCTTTGAATATTGCCATTGCCTTTCCACCATCATCCCTTGAAGTAACGTTTCCCAATCCATCAGAGCCAACTCGTGCCTCATACCTTCATACTTCCCTTTATTAAGATTCACGACCCTAGTCTCAGAATCAACTACGTCACTCTCCATCTTGGAGTCATAGATTCGTACAACATAGAAACAGGCCCTTCGGCCCACTGCGTCCATGCCGACCATAATGCCGATCTGTACTGGTTCCACGTGCCTGCATTAATTCCATATCCGTCTATGCTTTGCTCATTCAAATACCTGTCCAGATGACTCTTAAATGTGGCTACTGTTCCTGCCTCCACCACCTCCTCTGGCAGCTCATTCCAGATACGCAATATTCTTTGTGTGAAAAAATTACCCTTTTAATCCCCTTTAAACCTACTCCCTTTCATCTTAAATCTATGCCCTCCAGTTTTAGTCACCCCTAGCATGGGAAACAGACTCTGGCTACCTGCTCAGTCTATGCCTCTCATAATTTTATATACCTCCATCATGTCCCCTCTCAGCCGTCTTTGCTCCAGGGAAAACAGCCCAAGCCTACCCAATCTCTCTTTATAACTCAAGCCCTCCAAACCAGGCAACATCCTTATGAATCTTTTCTGCACCCTCTCTAGCTCAATCACATCTTTCCTGTAGTGCTGCGACCAGAACTGCACACTGGACTCCAAATGCGGAATAACCAATGTTATGTACAACTGTAACATGACGTCCCAATTCTTGTACTCCATGCCGCATTTGATGAAGACAAGCATGCCATACACCTTCTTCGCCACCCTGTCTACCTGTGTTGCCACATTCAGGGAACTATGCACTTGCACCCCAAGGTCTCTCTGCTCAACAACACTCCCCAGGCCCTGTCATTCACTGTATATGTACTGCACTGGTTTAACTTCCCAAAATGCATCACTTCGCACTTGTCTGCATTAAATTCCATTTGCCAATCCCTTGCCCACTTTCCAAGTTTATCTATGTCCTGTTGTAACCTTACACAACCTTCTTCACTTTCTACTATCCCATCAATTTTTGTATCATCTGCAAACTTACCAATCATGCCCTCTACATTCATATCCAAGTCATTAATATATATGACAAACAAGAGAGGACCCAGAACCGATCCCTGTGGCACACCACTGGTCACCAGCCTCCAATCTGAAAAACAACCCCCCACTACCATCCGATCACCAAGCCAATTTTGTATCCAATTGGCTAGCACATCCTGGATCCCATGTGTTTGAACCTTCTGGACCAGCCGACCATGCGGGACCTTGTCAAAGGCCTTGCTAAAGTCCATGTAGACAACGTCCTTCACCCTGCCCCCGTCAATCCTCTTGGTCACCGCCTCAAAAAACTCAATCAAATTCCTGAGACATGATTCCCATGCACAAAGCCATGCTGACTATCCCTAATCAGACGTTGCCTTTCCAGATGTATATAAATCCTGTCTGTCAGAATCCCTTCCAATAACTTTCCCACCACTGATGTAAGGCTCACCAGCCTGTTGTTCCCTGGCTTATCACTGCTGCCCTTATTAAATAAAGGCACAACATTAGCTATCCTCCAGTCTTCCGGTACCTCACCCATGGCTAACAATAATGCAAAAATCTCTGCTCGGGCTCAAGGAATATCCTCCCTTTCTTCCCATAGCATCCTAGGATACACCTGGTCAGGCCCTGGGGATTTATCTATCTTAATGCGCTTCAAAACCTCCAACACCGCCTCCTTTGTAATGTTGATATGCTCCAGGATATCACTGTTCCCTCCCTTGAACTCAGTAGCTTCCATGTTGTCTCCATGGTAAATAAAGACGAGAAGTTTTCATTTAAGACCTCGCCCATTTCCCGTGGCTGCACACGTAGATTATCACACTGATCCTTAAGGGGACCGACTCTCTCCCTACCTACCCTTTTACTCTTAATATACTCATAGACTATTTTAGGATTCTCCATTCTCTTATCTGCCAGGGAAATCTCATGGCCCCTTTTCTCCCTCCTAATTTATTTCTTGAGTGCACTCCTACATCCACTCTATTCCTGGAGGGACTCGTTTGATCCCCGCTGCCTATACCTGACATATGCCTCCTTCTTTGTCCTGATCAGACCCTCAACATCCCTCATCAACCAAGGTTCCCTAAACTTGCCAGCCATGCCCTTCCATCTAACAGGAATATGCCGGCCCATAACTCTTCCTATCTCACTTTTAAAAGCCTCCCACTTGCCAGACGTCCCTTTCCCTGTACACAGCCCTTTCATTCAACTTTTGAGAGTTCCTGTCTGATGCTATCAAAATTAACCTTCCTCCAATTTAGGACTTCATTCTGAGGACCAGTCCTATCCTCTTCCATAACTATCTTGAAGCTAATAGAGTTATGGTCACTGGTTCCAAAGTGCTCCCTCACTAACACATCATCCACCTGCCCATCCTCATTTCCAAAGAGGAGGTCGAGTGTAGCCTTTTCTCTCGTCGGGCCATCCACATACTGTTTCATAAAACTATCCTGGACACACTTAACAAATTCTTGCCCATCTGATCCCTTAGCACCAAGGCAGTCCCAGTCAATATTAGGAAAGTTAAAATCACTTACTATTACAACCCTATAATTCCTACACCTACATGTGATTTCCCTGCATATATGCTCCTCCAATTCCCTCTGACTATTGGGGGGCCGATGGTGTAATCCCATCAAAGAGATCACCACTTGCTTATTTCTAAGCTCCACTCATTTGGCCTCACTGGACGTTCCCCGCGGGATATCCTCTCTAACGACTGCCGTGATGTGCTCCCTAATCAATTGTGCAACTCCCCATCCTCTCTTCCCTCCAACTGAAGCATCGGTACCCCGTAACATTGAACCGCCAGTCTTGCCTATCCCTCAACCACGTTTCTGTAATAGCTATAATATCACAATCCCATGTACTGATCCATTCTCTGAGTTCATCTGCCTTACGTGTAAGGCCTCATGGATTAAAGTAGTTTAGTTTAGAGATACAGCACTGAAACAGGCCCTTCGGCCCACCGAGTCTGTGCCGACCATCAACCACCCATTCATACTAATCCTACACTAATTCCATATTCCTATCACATCCCCACCTGTCCCTATATATTTCCCTACCACCTACCTATACTAGGGGCAATTTATAATGGCCAATTAACCTATCAACCTGCAAGTCTTTGGCATGTGGGAGGAAACCGGAGCACCCGGAGGAAACCCACGCAGACACAGGGAGAACTTGCAAACTCCGCACAGGCAGCACCAAGAATAGAACCCGGGTCCCTGGAGCTGTGAGGCTGCGGTGCTAACCACTTGCAGTTTAGTCGACCAGACCTTCCACGCTCCCTGTCAGGCCACTGCCAGGCCCGCCTACTGGACTTGCTTGCATTAACCTCTACATTTACCTTAACTATGTCATCGGAGGGACTACTACTTTGAGTCCCACCTCTCTGCAAGACTAGTTTAAACCATCCCGAGTAGTACTAACAAACCTCCCCGCAAGGATATCGGTCCCCTTCCAGTTTAGATGCAATCTGACCCTCTTCAACAGGTCACCTCTGCACCAGAAGAGATCCCAATGATCCAAGTCGCTGAAGCCCTCCCGCCTACACCAGCTCTTCAGCCACACTTTCATTTCCTTAATCCTTCTATTCCTATCCTCACTAGCACGTGGCACAGGGAGTAATCCTGAAATTCTTCTTCCTCTTTGTCTTTGGCCTCCTTACCTCGAGAGACAATGGGTAAGCGCCAGGAGGTGGTCAGTGGTTTGTGCAGCAGCGCCTGGAGTGGCTAAAAAGGCCAATTCTCGAGTGACAGGCTCTCCCACAGGTGCTGCAGAAAAATTTGTCTGTCGGGGCTGTTACATAGTTGGCTCTCCCCTTGCGCTTCTGCCTTTTTTCCTGCCAACTGTGAAGTCTCTTCGACTCGCCACACTTTAGCCCCTCCTTTATGGCTGCCCGACAGCACTGGCGATCGCTGGCAACTGACTCCCACGACTTGTGATCAATGTCACAGGACTTCATGTCGCATTTGCAGACGTCTTTAAAGCAGAGACATGGACGGCCGGTGGGTCTGATACCAGTGGCGAGCTCGCTGTAGAAAGTGTCTTTGGGGATCCTGCCATCTTCCATGCGGCTCACATGGCCAAACCATCTCAAGCGCCGCTGACTCAGTAGTGTGTATAAGCTGGGGATGTTGGCCGCCTCGAGGACTTCTGTGTTGGAGATACGGTCCTGCCACCTGATGCCAAGTATTCTCCGGAGGCAGTGAAGATGGACTGAATTGAGACGTCGCTCTTGGCTAACATACGTTGTCCAGGCCTCGCTGCCATAGAGCAAGGTACTGAGGACACAGGCTTGATACACTCGGACTTTTGTGTTCCGTGTCAGTGCGCCATTTTGCCACACTCTCTTGGCCAGTTTGGACATAGCAGTGGAAGCCTTTCCCGTGCGCTTGTTGATTTCTGCATCTAGAGACAGGTAACTGGTGACAGTTGAGCCTAGGTAGGTGAACTCTTGAAACACTTCCAGAGCGTGGCCGCCGATATTGATGGATGGAGGATTTCTGACATCCTGTCCCATGATGTTCATTTTCTTGAGGCTGATGGTTAGGCCAAATCCTGAGATTACCCCGAGAGGTTCTACTTTTTAACCTTCTGCCTAACACCCTATATTCACTTTGCAGGACCTTATCTCTCTTCCTGTCTATGTCGTTAGCACCAATATGGACCACGACCTCTGGCTGCTCACTCTCTCCTTTCAGAATTTCCTGCAGCCACTCCGAGACATCCTTGACCCTCGCAGCAGGGAGGCAACATACCATCCTTGTGCCTCTTTTGCGGCTACAGAAACGCCTACCTGCACCCCTTACGATAGAATTTCCTATCATGATAGCTCTTACACCCCTTTTCCTGCCCTGCTGTGCGGCAGAGCCCTCTGTGGTCCCACGGGCCTGGCTGTTGCCGCTTTCCCCTGGGAGGTCATCCCCCCAACAGTATCCAAAGTGGTCGATCTGTTTGAGAGCGGGGTGGCCACAAGAGACTCCTGCACTACCTGCCTGTGCCTACTACTCTGTCTGGTGGGCACCCATCGCTTTTCTGCCTGTGCAGCTATTACCTGCGGTGTGACCACCTCGCTAAACATGTTATCCACGACTTCCTCAGCATTATGGATGCTCCACAGTGATTTCACCCGCAGCTCCATCTCCGTAATGTGGGTGTCCAGTAGCTGCAGATGGATACACTTCCTGCACACATGGTCACCAGGGACACTGGAAGCATCCCTGATTTCCCACATAGCGCAGGTGGAAAATCACGGGGCTGAGATCTCCTGTCATGACCTACCCTTAGATTAATTAGTTGCACCCTTAATTTAAAAAATACTAATTACATGAGGGGCCTTGTTCTGCCCACTTCAATCTAAGGTTCTTAATAATTAAAAAAGTAAACACTTCAGTAGTACTCACTTTATCACCAGAGTTTTTTTTCCACAAAAATAAACTTTTCACTTTTTCAAAGATATTTACATGCACTAACAGCTGCTACTCACCCAACCAATCAGCTTGCAACTCTCCTCTGACGTCACTGTTGGCGTTCTTCATGAAGAATTCTATCATATTATGGTCGCTCATCCTCAAGGGATTTCACACATTTAGATTGTCAATTATTCCTCTCTCTTTACACAATACCCTGTCTGGGATGGCCTGTTCTCCAGTTGGTTCCTCAACGTATTGGGGCTGCACAGTGGTGCAGTGGTTAGCACCGCAGCCTCACAGCTTCAGGGACCCGGGTTCGATTCCGGGTACTGCCTGTGTGGAGTTTGCAAGTTCTCCCTGTGTCTGCGTGGGTTTTCTCCGGGTGCTCCGGTTTCCTCCCACAAGCCAAAAGACTTGCAGGTTGATAGGTAAATTGGCCATTATAGATTGTCACTAGTATAGGTAGGTGGTAGGGAAATATCGGGACAGGTGGGGATGTTTGGTAGGAATATGGGATTAGTGTAGGGTTAGTGTAAATGGGTGGTTGATGTTCGGCACAGACTCGGTGGGCCGAAGGGCCTGTTTCAGTGCTGTATCTCTAATCTAAAACTATCCCATATACATTCCATGACTTCCTCCTTGACGTTTTTGTGACGTCTATATGCAGATTAAACTCACCCATAATTACAGATGTTGCTTTATCGTATGCATCTCTAATTTCCTGTTTAAGACCATTCCCACATCACCACCACAGTTTGGGGGTTTATATATATAACACCCACTGACGTTTTTTGCCCCTTAGTATTTCTCAGCTCTACCCATACAGACTCCACATAATCAGAGCTAATATCCTTCCTCATTATTGCGTTAATTTCCTTTTTAACCTGCAATGCAACTCCACCGCGGATGGAAATACGCCGTTTTACTGATGGTGTGAATGTTTGGTCAGAAGCTCATCGCCAGGTATCTCAAGGTTAACTATGTAACCACGTTTCTGAACAGTTTATCTTCGTCTCAAGCATTTACAAAGGAGAGGGATGGAGTGTGTAGCTAGGAAATGTTTGGAGTAGAGACAGAAAACAATGGCTTCAATCTTTAGTTTAGTTCAGAGATACAGCACTGAAACAGGCCCTTCGGCCCACCGAGTCTGTGCCGACCATCAACCACCCATTTATACTAATCCTACACTAATACCACATTCCTATCACATCCCCACCTGTCCCGATATTTCCCTACCACATACCTATACTAAGGGCAATTTATAATGGCCGATTTATCTACCAACCTGCAAGTCTTTTGGCTTGTGGGAGGAAACCGGAGCACCCGGAGAAAACCCACGCAGACACAGGGAGAACTTGCAAACTCCACACAGGCAGTACCCAGAATTGAACCCGGGTCGCTGCGAACCACTGCGCCACTGTGCCGCCCCTCAATATCTTCTCAATATTTAATTGACATTGCAGATGTGTGAAGTAATACATTTTGAAAGGATGAATGAGGAGAGACAATACAAGTTAAATGGTACAACTATAAAGGTGGTGAAATAACAGAGACACTTGGGGTATTTGTACACAAATCTTTGAAGGTGGCAGGAAAGGTTAACTGGACAGTTAATAAATATATGGCATCCTCGGATTTATAAATAGAGGCAAAAAGAACAAAAGCAAGGACATTATGTGAAACACATATAAAATACTAGTTCAGCTGCACCTGGAGTCTTGTGTCGAATACTGGGAACCACACTTTAGGCAGGACATGAAGCCTTCGGAGAGGGTACAGAACTGTTTTACGAGAATTTGTGCAGGCATGAGGGATTACAATTATGTAGCTGGGGTTGTTCTGCTTCGAGCAGAGAACTATCAGAGGAGATTTGATTGAGGTGTATAACATTAGGAAGGGTTTAGATAAATTAAATAAAGAGAAACTGTTTCCAATGTCCAAGGGGTCACTAACCAGAGACACAGATTTAAGGCGATTGGTAAAAGAAGCAGACATGAGGATTTTTGTTTCTGAGTGGTTTGGATTTGGGATGCACTGTCTGATAGACTGATAGATAAAGATTCAATAGTAGATCCCAAAAGGGAATAGGATAAATATCTGAAGGAGAAAAAATGTTAGGGTATAGTGAAAGAGCCAGGGAGTGGGTGTAACTGGATTGCTCTTTGAAAGGGCCAGCACTGACTTGATGGGCCGAATGACATCATTCAGGACTGTGTTATTCTATGATTCCATGATTGTTCCTGCCTGTACTTTCCCAATATTCCTATCCTTTCAGCAGCTGTTTGATAAATTACCACATAACAGCCGTGTTACCGAATTAGAAACACATGTGATTAAAGGACCAATGTCAGCAGTGGCTCAGTTTGTAACTCTCTCCCCTGTCAGTCACAAGCTTCTAGGATCAAGTGTCACTGCAGGACTTGATGACAAGAATCAAGGCTGACACTGCAGTCCTGTACTGAGGGAGTGCTGCACTGTCCGAGGTGCCGCCTTATCAAAGAAAAGGTAAAGCCAGGTCCCGTCTGCCCTCTCAGGTGGATGTAAAGATCCCATGGAATTATTTAGAAGGTCAGGGGAATTATTCCCAGTGTCCTGGTCAACATTTACCCCTCAAATTAACATCACAAAAACAGATCTGATCATGACCACACTGCTACTTATGGGATCTTGCTGTGCGGAAATTGGCTGTATATTTCCTACATTACAAGACAGACTAAACGGTAAAAAGTACTCGTTGGTTGTAAATCGCTTTGGGACATGCAGTGGTCATGAAGGCGTTACTTAAATGGAAGTACTTTTTTTATTTTCAATGTCAGCATGCAGGAAATTAGGTCAGTGACAGAAAGCAGAGAGTAGCGGAGAATGGTTGTTGTTTATTCTGGAGGGAAGGACAAAGTGCGGTTCCCCAGCGTCACTGTTGGAATCACTGTTGCTGTATGTTAATGCAATGGGCTTGTGTACAGAGAGGACAATTTCAACGTTTTCAGAGGGCAGGAAACTCAGAAATGTTAATAAACAGTCTGAAGGATAGTAAAAGACTTCAGCAGGACAGAGACTGACTGGTGAAATGGACAGGAACATGGCAGATGTAATTTAACACAGTGAAGTGTGAAGTGAGACATTTGGGTAGGCAATATGAGGAGAAACAATATAAACTCAATGGTCCCATTATAAAGTGAGTGCAGGATTAGAGAGACCTGGGGTGTACACGCACAGATCTTTAATGTAACATGTAGTGTCCTTGGTGTTAGAGAGAGAGGCACAGAGTAATAAAACTCAGGAGGAAATGCTGATTTTCATCCATCATTGGTTAAGTCCCAGCTGGAGAATTGTGTCCAATTCTGAGCACCACACTTTGGTAAGGATGTCAAGGACTTAGTGAATATACAGATGTGATTTACTGGAATGGTACCAGGGATCTGGGAATTCAGTTACGTGGAGAGATTGGAAAAGCTGGGATTGTTCTCTTTAGAGCAGTGAAGGGTAAGGGGAGATTTAATATAGAATTCAAAATCATGAAGGGTTTTGATAGGTCAATTAATGTGAAACTGTTTCCAGTGTCAGAAAGTTCAGTATTAAGAAGACACAGATTGAAGGTAATTGACAAAGAACCAGAGGTGAAATGAGGAGAATTTTCTGACACAGCGAGTTGTTGGGATCTGGAATTCACTGCCTGAAAACATGATGGAAGCAGATTCAATAATATCTTTCAAAAGGGAATTCATCAAATACATGAATTGGAATTTAAAAAGCTGGAATGTGGGTCAAAAGGAGGAGAGAGGAACTAATTTGATACCTCTTTCAAAGAGACTGCACTGACACAATGGGCCGAATATCCTCCTTCTGTGTGTAGGGTTTGTGATTCATGATCTGCCCGTGCCGGTACTTGTTGAGGCAGGTGACACACAAAGCTCCTGCTTTCTCCTCATTTCCATGAATTCTACTTGCTTCCCAGCGTGACCCACGCTGATGTCTGTCTGCACATTAACTGGGAGCGAAGTGAGCGTGAGGCTGGTTCGTGTTTCAGCCAGCATTCAGCTTTTAAAGGCAATCTGTCCCTCTTAAAGGGAAGCTGCACAGAATCACAGGAGGCTGCGTGTGCTGCTGCTGCTGCTGACTGTGAATTCTGCAATTGGAAACAAGGTAAATGGAATACTAGGACAGAGAGAGGGATCTGCAGTTCACGGATGTGTTGCTGGAGGCCTTAGTCATGGAGAGGGACAGGAGGAGGGAGGCCATGTTTTCATAGCGTGGGGCCGAGGCCCTCAAGTAACACTCTGTGAAGGGAATGGGAGCAGGTGGCCAGGGAGGTCAATGCAAGAAGTCCGGCCCCGAGGACCTGGCAGCAGAGTCGGAAGAAGTTTAATGAGCTCACACGGGTGATCAATGTCGGTGAATTCATCTCCACATGGCATCTCCTACCCCCAACACAACCAACCTCGCACATTGCTCAATGTACCACACCCCCATCACTCACCCATCAGCAGTCCCTAACACTCAGGATTCAAACCTAACATTCACTTACTCCACCTCACCCTCACGCACCTTCCACTGATGCCAGCCTCACACCCACCTCTCAATGCCTCCACATACCTCCAACTATTCAGCTATGGTAGGCAAATCACCCAAACACAGTGAAACACAATCACTGCCATTCTGCTCTCTCTCTTACAGGACAAGGCGGCCCATAATCACAGGGAACAACAGTGTTCCGGCGAGGGCCAGGCATACCTTCATCCCCTGAGCCTGAGGGAGGAGATGGTTCTTCACATCATGGGACCGGCTGTGACAGAGCCCGTAACATCCGGCATCACCGACAGTATTCAGGATGATGCTATGTTCCTGCCTTGTGTCCCTTGTTAACTCCCACCTCCCCTTCATCCTGCTGTCTGGGATGATGTACAAGCTTCAGATGGTGGGACCATTGACCTCCTGCTTTCCATCCCACCCCCAATCCAACACCCCAACTTTCCCCTTCGAATTTTATACTTTCCAATGATAACCCAAAACTACCAGCTTCCCAGTCACAGCAGCTCCAGGAGACAGAGAGAGAGCAGCAGCACAGCACTGATGGCGAAGCGCCATCACTTGGTCTAATACTCACAGCCAACAGTTCAAATACTTACACTGTGTGTGCTTTAGAGGCTGGTACAGAGTCGGAATCTACACGTGGTGAGTCACCGAGCACGAGTGAGCTGCAGCCAGGCCAGGGGGAAAGGATAGTTCATGTGTCAGCTCACCAGAGGGCGAGGTCACAAACGAGTTATAATACACAGGACTTAGATATGAACATTGCTGGAACTGCATACAGGAGAATGCTGATGGTCATGTACACTGAGAGACTTTGTCCATTGACAGGCCTGTCAGACAGTCTGTTATCACTGTCAAGGAACATGGAGGAGTCCGGCTCCAAGATGGCACAGGACATTGCACAGATATTGAAGCCCATTCTTTCCCCTGTGGAAGTGGTCACTAACTACATGACATCACTAGCAGACCCATCCATGATACAGTATCTGGTGACCATTGTCTCAGCTTCCACTGCAGCACAGACGGCAGACACCCAACGTCTCAGTGCTGCAATGGAAGCTCAGACTGAGGTCATGTGATCCATGCTTGCTGCCATGCAGGATCAAGCTTCTCTGGTGGGTAGGGCAGAGCCCCCTCTTCTTGCCTCTTGACATAGATTCCCCTCTCTGCAGCCTCTGCTCCATTAGTTGGTCATGTTACAGACCCAGATACACTGTAACTACAGTCTCCAAATCTCGTCCAGAATTGGGTAACAAAGTCCTCTGGCCTGCCTGAATGTCTGCAGCAGCTCACGACACAACGTCCAGAAAAACATCCAAAGCACCTCCACTAACTTTACAATGGCATTAGCAAGTCAAAAGCCCCTCACCTGTAAGTTCGATGCCTGGTCCTTTGAAATAACAAGTGACGAACATAGGTTGTCAGTTAACATCCACAGACCAAGTTTCAAGGACAGACATCAACACTTTTGGGCTGGTGCACTGACGTCACCTTGAACCCTCCTTACACTAACAGCACATACATAGAACACCCGGGGAAGTCCCCTGCCCAGCATGGGGCACTGTGTTGGCTGCACTAGAAGTGGCCGGCTGTGCAGATAGCATCATTTTATGGATCAAGGTTTCTGTAACATTGGCACCAGCATGAAATTCACAGCCGGGGGAGATAGAGAGAAAATGCAACGCACTTTCAATGGGGAATTGGGAAAAGAGTTGAAAGCATCAGATTTTAATGAATATGGGATATGGACAGGGAAATGGGACTAATTGGAGGGGTGAGGCCATGGAGAGATTAAAACACAAGAATGAGAATATTTAAATTAAGGTGCTGCCAGACCAGGAGCCAATGTTCACAGTGAGCACAGGGGTGATGGGTGATCGGGATTTGGGGTGATGGGTGATCGGGATTTGGTGTATATTAGTTTACAGGCAGCAGATTTCTGGATGGTCTGTGGTTTATGGAGGTTTATAAATGGGAGGGTGACGAGCATAGAATTGGAATAGTCAAGTGTGGATTTAATAAAAACACGGATGAGGGCTTATGCAGGAGATGTTTTGAGACAGAGGTGGACATGGGTGATATTACAGAAGTGGTATTAGGCAGGTTAAGTGATGGAGAGAACATGGCGATGAACTCAGCTCAGGTATAAATAGAACATAGAGGTTGTAAACAGTCTGTTTCAGCCTCAGCCATTGGCTAGTGAGGTCGATATAGACAGTGGATAGCGAGCAGACTTTGTGAGAGAGACTGAAGACAGAGGCTTCAGTATTCCCAGGATTTACATGACAAGAACAAATGTCAGTGACATATGGTTTATATATATAATAGTTGGATCCAGAGACTTACCAGGGACACCAATAATAGCGAGGATGGGATAGTAGATCGTTTGAATCATCTTTCGTGCATAATAGATTCGTATTTCTAATGTTCTCCAATAATAATCTGCAGTAACTTCGCCAAACCAATAGGATAAACTCTTGCTGCCCATTTTTGTAAAATTCCAATCTATTGTTCTCAGATTCTGATCAATCCTTTCCCACTCTCTGGAGCTGCTGTTAGTCTGGAGGTGATGCACCCGGCTTGGAATAACACATTGAAAGAAATCCCTTATTAATGGAAGTGGAAAACTCTCCAATGACTCAAGTAGGGTGCATGGAGACTGACATTAATTACACACACTGAACAAACAGATTCAGTTAACCCCTGTCAAACCAACATTTAGTGTTCCAAAATAAAGTAGAACATTTACCCAGACTGGATGTTATGTATGAGGTTTGTTGAGGGAAGGAGTAGAAGAGGCACTGGCCAGAAGCTTTCACTCCTCCTTGGCTATGGGAGTAGTGACAGGGGAGTGGAGGACTGTAAATGATACACCCTGTTTAAAAAAAAAAGAGATGGGATAAACCCTGTAACTCTGACCAATCAGTCTAATGTCGGCGATTAGAAATTTCTAGAGGCCATAACCCAGCTCAAAAATATATCTTTCTTGGAAAAACATCTGATAATAAATGACAAACAGGATGGATAGCTTGATAACCAATCATGTCTGATAATCTTGATCAAGTTAGTTGATGACATAACTGTGAGTGTTGATGAGGGCAGCTTGTTTCGTGTTATGTATATGAACTTTCAAAAGGCCTGTCATCAAATGACATTTCATAGACTTGTTATGAAAAATGGAAGACATGGATTAATGTGACAGTGATAGTGTGGATATGACATTGACTCAGGGACAGAAAGCAGAGAGAAGTGGTGAACAGACATTGTTTATTCTGGGGGAGGAGCATATACAGTGATGTTTCTCAGGGGTCAGTATTAGAATCATTGCTGTTCCTAACATATAGATAGATGCATGATATCGACGTAAATGTAAAAATAAACAATTTCAACTCCTGCAGATGGCATGAAACTTATAAGTAAGGGTGGCAAAGGCGCAGACCACAGAATTATCCAATCTCACAGACTGTATATAATTTTTTATTTATCATGGACTCTCATCCAACACCAATGTATTTATCAGTCTACTTTATTTGTGTGTGATTCTCGTGTGAGTGTGTGCGTGAATGAGTAGCGTACATGTTTATTATTTTATTCAGATCCAGTTTAGATTGTTAAGTATAATAAATTCACCTCTTGTTTAATCTCAGGAAAACCTGTCTGACTGGTTCTTACACGAGCACAATAAAGGTATAAGGTAAAATACTCAATGAGGTGGTCATCACGTCCAATGCGAAAAAAAAATAAACCCTATTGTGGCCAAATGAGAGATCGGACAAGAGGGGATCTGGGAGCCCTCCTCACATGGCTGTAACAGAAATTGACTGTAACCCAATGACAAACGAGAAATTAGAAGTGGGAAAAACAATTGATTCCCAGAAAAAAAATGAAGATTTCAATGTAGGTTTTATTGTGGCTTTCGCTGCCACAGCACTAAAAAGTTCACATTCGGAGACAGTACCATCCTGAGCCACAGCTCATGCAAATATGAACGGATGAATTAGGATCACGAGTAGGCCACTCGGCCCCTCAAGCCTGCTCTGCCATTCAATAAGGTCATGACTAATCTGATTGTAAACTCGACTTCACATTTCCACCTGCCCCCAATAACCTTTCACCCCCTTGCTTATCAATAATCTATCTACCTCTGCCTTACAAATATTCAAAGACTCTGCTTCCAGCGCCTTTTGAGGAAGAGATTTCCAAAAACACACGACCCTCACAGGAAAAAAATCTCCTCATCTGTGTGTTAAATGGGTGACCCCCTTATTTTTAAATAGGGACCCCTAATTCTAGATTCTCCCACAATGGGAAACATCCTTTCCACATCCACCCCGTCAAGACGCCTCAGAATCCTATATGTTTCAATCAAGTCGCCTCTTACTCTTCTAAAGTCCAGCGGATACAAGCCCAGCCTGTCCAATATTCCCACATAAGACGGCCCGCCCATTCCAGGTATCAGTCTAAATAGCCTTCTCTGTACTGCCCCCAATACATTTACATTTTTCCATTAACAAGGAGACCAATACTGTACACAATACTCCAGATGTGGTCTCACCAATGCCCTGTAAAACTGAAGCATGACCTCCATACTTTGCTATTCAATTTCTCTTGCAGTAAACAATAACATTCTATTAGTTTTCCAATTACGTGCTGTACCTGCTTACTCGCCTTTTGTGATTCATGCACTTGGACACCCAGATCCCTCTGCATCTCAGTGCATTGCAATCTTTCACCATTTAGATAACAGGCTTCTTTTTTATTCTTCCTGCCAAAGTGGACAATTTCACACTTTCCTGCAGTATACTCCATTTTCCAGGTCTTTGCCCACTCACTTAACCTATCTATATTCCTTTGCAGTCCCCTATGTCCTGTTCACAACTTAGTTTCCTACATATCTTTGTGTCATGGGAAAATATAGCAATTCGGTCCCTTCATCCAATTAATTTATATAAATTGTAAAAAGTTGAAGATCCCTGTGGTACACCACTCGTTTCATCTTGCCAACCAGAAAATTACCCATTTATGCTGACACTCGGTTTCCTGTTAGCTAGTCAATCTTCTTTCCATACCAATATTTTCCCCCCGACACCATGAGCTTTTATTTTCTGCGATAAACTTTGATGTGGCATCTGATCAAATGCATTATAGAAATCTAAGTACAGTACATCCACCGGTTCCCCTTCATCCACAGCACATGTAACTCCATCAAAGAAATCCAACAAACTGATTAAACATGATTTAACTTTCATAAATCCATGTTGATTCTGCCTGATTACCTCGATTTGTTCTGAGTGCCGGCTATACCATGCCTAATAATATCTTCTAAATTTTTCCCCAAGACAAATGTGTAGCTAACTGGCCTGTAGTTTCCTGTTTTCTGTCTCCCTCCCTTTTTGAATAAAGGAGTTATATTGCCAATAAAGGAGTTACATACAGATTGAAGTAACTTGGTATAGGTTAAACGCCCTGTCTGCTGAAAAGTTGAGTAATGTAGCCGGAAGGTTAGGGATTACACTCCGTCCAAAAGCTAGGGAATGCATAATCGTAAGACTTGAGACCAACCATTTCTCACTTGAAGCTGAAGGCTCAAACAGGGTTAGAATCACGAACAGATAGAGTAATGTTAGCTAAGGTAAAACTAGAACAGAAAAGACTAGAATTAGAATTCCAGAGAGAGCGAGAAAGAGCAGAGTGAGTGTCAAGAAAAGGAAAACGTAAGAGTGTTCCAGAAGGAGAAGGAGGAAAGGGACTTATGGCAGCTCAAACATCTAGATGAAGACTCAGTACACCCAGTGAAGGCACAGCTAGTGAGGGAGCTGCCCCTAGCTCAGGACCATGTGCTGATCTCTTAAAGTTCTCCCAGTTCATTCTAAAGTTCAATGAGGAGGATGTGGCAGCACTTTTCTTTCCTTTCAAAACATTTTCAAAGCAACTGCAATGACCGTCAGAGAACTGGACACTGGTTTTACAAAACAAAATGACAGGAAAGATGAAAGTTCATCAGATTATGAGAGGACTGAAAATGCTATCCTGGGCCCATATGAGATAGTACTGGAGCTGGACCAGCAGAAATTCAGAATCTTTGGAAAGCAGCTTGACCAAACCTACCTGGCGTTTGAAAGAGTTAAGCAATTTTGGAACATTGGAACATAGGAGCAGCAGTAGGACATCGAGCCTGTTCCATCATTCAATATGATAATAGCTGATCATCCCCTTCAATGCCTTTTTCCCACACTATCCCCATTTCCCGTTATGTCACTGGTATTTAGGCCGAGGCACTGAGTACACCAATTGGGACATCATGTTACATTTGTACATAACATTGTTTAGGCCGCATTTGGAGTATTGTGGGCAGTTCTGGTCGTCGCACTACACAAAAGATGTGATTAAGCGAGAGAGGGTGCAGAAAAGATTCACAAGGATGTTGCCTGGTTTGAAGGGCTTGAGTTAGAAAGAGAGACTGGATAGGCTGGGGCTGATTTCCCTGCAGCGAAGGAGGCTGAGAGGAGACATGATAGAGGTATATAAAATTAAGAGAGGCATAGATAGGGTAGATAGCCAGAGTCTGTTTCCCATGCTAGGGGTGACTAAAACTAGAGTGCGTAGATTTAAGTTGAGAGGGAGGAGGTCTAAAGGGATCAAAGGGGTAAATGTTTCACACAAAGAATAATGGGTATTTGCAATGATCTGCCTGAGGATGTGGTGGAGGCAGGAACAGTAGTCACATTCAAGAGGCATCTGGACAGGTACTTGAATGAACATGGCATCGAGGGATATGGAATTAATGCAAGCAGTTGGGATTAGTATAGATCGGCATTATAGTCAGCCCGGACGCGGAGGGCCGAATGGCCTGTTTCTATGCTGTACGACTCTATGACTCCATTTAGAAATCTGTTAATCTCTGCTTTGAACAAACTCAATGACTGAGCTTCCACAGCCCTCTGGGGTAGAGAATTCCCAAGATTCACAACCCTCTGAGAAAAGGCATGTCTCCTCATCTCTGTCTTCAGTGGATTTCCACTTATTTCGAAATTGTTTCCCCTGGTTCTAGATTCCCCAACCAGGGGAAACATGTTAGCTGCATCTACCCTGTCTATCACTTTCAGTATTTTGTAGGTTTCAATCAGATCACCTCTTATTCTTCGAAACTCTAGAGAATACAGGCACAGTTTCCCCAATCTCTCTTCATGGGACGGTCCCGCCATCTCGGGAGCAAGTCTGATGAACCGTCATTGCACTCCCTCGATGATCATAACATCCTTCCTCAGGTGAGGGGACCAAAACTGAACACATTACTCCAGGGGCAGTCTAACCAAGTTTCCATACAATTGCAGCAAAACGTCACTACTACTGCACTCAAATCCACTTCAATAAAGGCTAACATACCATTAGTCTTCCTACTTGCTTTCTGCACCTGCATGTTTGTTTTCAGTGACTTATTGACGAGGACATCCAGGTCCCTTCGTACAACTACACTTTCTACTCTCTTACCGTTTAAGAAATACTCTGCACATCTGTTTCTGCTACCGAAGTGGATAACCTCACATCTTTCCACATTATATTTCAACTGCCATGTTCTTGCCCACTCACTACGGCTGTCCAAATCCCCTTGAAGCCGTCTTGCATCTTCCTCGCAACACTCATTCCCATCTAGTTTACTGGCATCTGAAAACCTGGAAATATTACATTGGTCCCCACATCCAAAGTCATTGATACATATTGTGAAGAGCCGGGTCACAAGCATTGATCCCTGCAGTACCCCACTAGTCACAGCCTGCCAAGGCAAGAATGACTCATTTATTCCTACTCTCTGCTTTCTGCCTGTTCTTCTTCTTTGGGCCTCCTTATCTCGAGAGACAATGGATACGCGCCTAGAGGTGGTCAGTGGTTTGTGAAGCAGCGCCTGGAGTGGCTATAAAGGCCAATTCTAGAGTGACAGGCTCTTCCACAGGTGCTGCAGAGAAATTTGTTTGTCGGGGCTGTTGCTCAGTTGACTCTCCCCTTGCGCTTCTGTCTTTTTCCTGCCAACTACTAAGTCTCTTCGACTCGTCACATTTTAGCCCCGTCTTTATGGCTGCCCGCCAGCTCTGGCGAACGCTGGCAACTGACTCCCACGACTTGTGATCAATGTCACAGGATTTCATGTCGCGTTTGCAGACGTCTTTAAAGCGGAGACATGGACGGCCGATGGGTCTGATACCAGTGGCGAGCTCGCTGTACAATGTGTCTTTGGGGATCCTGCCATCTTCCATGCGGCTCACATGGCCAAGCCATCTCAAGCGCCGCTGACTCAGTCGTGTGTACAAGCTGGGGATGTTAGCCGCTTCAAGGACTTCTGTGTTGGAGATACGGTCCTGCCACCTGATGCCAAGTATTCTCCGGAGGCAGCGAAGATGGACTGAATTGAGACGTCGCTCTTGGCTGACATACGTTGTCCGGGCCTCGCTGCCATCGAGCAAGGTACTGAGGACACAGGCCTGATACACTCGGACTTTTATGCTCCGTGTCAGTGCGCCATTTTCCCACACTCTCTTGGCCAGTTTGGACACAGCAGTGGAAGCCTTTCCCATGCGCTTGTTGATTTCTGCATCTAGAGACAGGTTACTGGTGATAGTTGAGCCTAGGTAGGTGAACTCTTGAACCACTTCCAGAGCGTGGTCGGCAATTCTGCCTGTTAACTAATCCTTAATCCATGCCAGTACATTATCTCCTATTCCTTGTGCTTCAATTTTACTAAACAACCTCCTGTCGGGGACTTTATCAAAAGCCTTCTGAAAATCCAAGTATACCACGTCCACCGACTACCCTTTATCAAATCTGTGCGCAACATCCTCAAATAACTGCAACAGGTTCGTCAAACATTGTTTCCCATTTATCCATGTTGACTCTGCCCAATCAGATCCATTTATCACATTCTTTCGAATAGAGTATAGCTTGTTCCCAGCGACTGATGTAAGGCTAACATGTCTGTAGTGCCCTGTTTTCTCTCTCCCTCCATTCTTAAATACTGGGAAGACATTTTCTATCTTCTAATCTACGGGAACAGTTCCAGAATCTACAGAATATTGAAAGATATTCACCAATGTATCCAATATTTCCAAAGCTTCCTCTTTCAACACTCTGGGATGTAAAATATCAGGTCCTGGGGACTTGTCAACCTTCAGCTCCATTAACTTCTCCAAGACAACCTTCTTACTCTTACTAATTTCATTCACTTCCTCAATCCCCCTAGTCCCTTAGATCTCTAACTCTGGGAGATTTCTTGTATCTTCCTCAGGCAGACACAAAATAATCATTTAGCTTCTCTGCCATTTCTCAATTCCCCATTATAAATTCTCCTGACACTGCCTGTAATGGACCCACATTTGTCTTAGCTAAACTTTTCCTTTTTCCGTACCTATAGAGGATTTTACAGTCCATTTTGTGTTTGTTCTTGGCCAGTGATATGAGTGCTCAAGATAGAGCCCACATATGAAACCCTCAGAGCGGCGATCCTCCTCGAGGAGTTCACAAACTCGCCCCCTCGCATTAAACCCCACATAGAGGGCCAGAAGGTTCACAGATATTCTGGCTGATGAATTTTCCCTTGTACGCAAAGCCTTAACCCCAGAGGGAACTCCGTTCCTAGTCACCCCAAAGATCCGAGAATAAAAGGTGGAAGGGTGATCGGAGTCCGAGCAGCCATGGGCAAGAACGAAAAGCGGGACAGACAAGGGTCCATCCTCAGGCCAAATAGGACGGTACTGAGAGCAGGAGTAATGGCTGAAGATCTGTATGTTTTCACTGGAATAAGGCAGATCACCATCGAGATGACTAATGGACGTGACGGGGAAAACCTGTAGGATTAATCAGGGTCCACCAGAGCAGTGCAGGAAAACGGGCCATGATGGAAAACACAGCAGATCAGGCTGTGCTTTTAACTGTCGCAGTCAGACCCAGTAAACCTACCACTGAGCGTGTGGGAAACTTAACAAAATCCCAGAGTTACAAGGATTTAGTATTAAAAGGAAAAGTGACCCCATACCCCTCGAGTGGGGCAAGCAAGCCCATCGTCATAGTGAGGGATACAGGGGCCACCCAATCCCTTCACCTGGGAAAAGGCATCACCTTTCCTCCAGAGAGTACAGTGAATGCTGGAGTGTGAGTGAATGGTATCGGAAGACAGTATATGTCCATATCTTTATATCAGCTGCACTTGGTGTGTGACCCAGTTTCAGGACCGGTAACCATGGGAATTGTACCTAGATTACCGGTGTATGGGTCGACCTGCTCCTGGGTAATGATCTGACAAGGGAAAAGGTGGCAGCTTCCCAGTAGTTCTTGAGACACCAAAAGAGGTCAGAGAGACAGAACATTTACAGAAGAAGATCCCAGGCATTCTCCCTGATTGTGTGGTGACTCGGTCCATGGCCAAACAATCTCCTGAACTTACACAGCAGACGGTTGACCCTACTGTCTGGTTGTCTGAAACCTTCTTTGGGAAGTTAGAGGACCCAAAGTATGTGTTAAACAGATCCTCCTTAGTTGAGTCTCTGTGTTAAAAAAATAGCACAGACTGTCCAAACCAAATGTGAAGCAGAGGAAGTTGCAGAGTGCTACTATTTAAAGAATGAGGAGCTGATGTGGCAGTGGAGACCTGCTCACAGACCTGCGGATGAAGACTGGACAGTGGATCACCGCATAGTGGTGCCGCTGGGGACCCTTACAGAAATATTAAGAATGTCCCACGAACATCCACTGACTGGACATGTCGGTGTGCGAAAAATCGAAGACCGCATAAGAGAGCATTTTGACTGGCCACAACTCACAATTAACCAAAGAGAAGGACTTGGTGGATGATAAGCCAATGGAAGGGAGTGTAGATAGTCTCGGTCATGTCGTTATCAAAAAGGAGGCGTTGGGCGTCTTGCAAAGCATTAAGGTAGATAAGTCCCCAGGGCCTGATGGAATCTATCACAGAATACTGAGGGAGGCAAGGGAAGAAATTGCTGGGTCCTTGATTGAAATCTTTGCATCCTCATTGGCTACAGGTGAGGTCCCAGATGTCTGGAGAATAGCCAATGTTGTTCCTTTGTTTAAGAAGGTTACTAAGGATAATCCAGGAAATTATAGGCCGGTGAGCCTTATGTCAGTGGTAGGGAAATTATTAGAGAGCATTCTTCGGGACAGGAGTTACTCCCATTTAGAAACCAACGAACTGTTAGCGAGAGGCAGCATGGTTTTGTGAAGGGGAGGTCGTGTCTCACTAACTTGATTGAGTTTTTTGAGGAAGTAACGAAGATGATTGATGAAGGAATGACAGTGGATGTTCTCTACATGGACTTCAGTAAAGCCTTTGACAAGGTCCCTCATGGCAGACTGATACAAAAGGTGAAGTCACACGGGATCAGAGGTGAGCTGGCAAGATGGATACAGAACTGGCTCGGGCATAGAAGACAGAGCGTAGCAGTGGAAGGGTGTTTATCTGAATGGTGCGCTGTGACTTGTGGTGTTCCGTAGTTCTGTGACCTTTGCTGTTTGTAGTGTCTATAAATGATTTGGAGGAAAATGGTGCTGATCTGATTAGTAAGTTTGTGGACAACACAAATATTGGTGGAGTTGTGGATAGTGATGAGGATTGTCAAAGGATACAGCAGGATATAGATCGGTTGGATACTTGGGCGGAGAAATGGCTGATGGAGTTTAATCCGGACAAATATGAGGTAATGCATTTTGGAAGGTCTAATGCAGTGGGACGTATACAGTCAATGGCAGAACCCTTAGGAGTATTGACAGGCAGAGAGATCTGGGCGTACAGGTCCACAGGTCGCTGCAAATGGCAACGCAGGTGGATAAGGTAGTCAAGAAGGCATGCAGCATGCCTGCCTTCATCGGTCCGGGCATAGAGTATAAAAATTGGCAAGTCATGCTGCAGCTGTACAGAACCTTAGTTAGGCCACACTTAGAATTTTGTGTGCAATTCTGGTCGCCACACTACAAGAAGGACGTGGAGGCCTTGGAGAGGGTATAGAAGAGGTTTACCAGGATGTTGCCTGGTCTGGAGAGCATTAGCTATGAGGAGAGGTTGGATAAACTCTGATTGTTTTCACTGGAACGACGGCGGTGGAGGGGCGACATGATGGAGGTTTACAAAGTTATGAGTGGCATGGACAGAGTGGATGGTTAGAAGCTTTTTCCCAGGGTGGGAGAGTCAGTTACTAGGAAAAGTAGGTTTGCGGTGAGAGGGGCAAAGTTTAGAGGGGATGTCGAGGCAAGTTCTTTACACAGAGGATGGTGAGTGCCGGGAATTTGCTGCCGGTGGAGGTGGTGGAAGCAGGTACGATAGCGACGTTTGAGAGGCATCTTGACAAATACATGAATAGGATGGGAATGGAGGGATACTGTCCCCGGAAGTGCAGAAGATTTTAGTTTAGGCAGGCATCAAGATCGGCGCAGGCTTGGAGGGCCGAATGGCCTGTTCCTGTGCTGTACTGTTATTTGTTCCACGAAGATGTGGTTGAGCTCTGTAAAACTGGTCACATGTGCCAGGTTGTGCGGAAGCCACAACCGGCAGTAAAACCTGCATCCCTAATTCCCATACAGTTTTTGGGGAACCCTTCAGCAGAGTGCTGGTGGATTGTGTGGGACACCTGCTGAAAACAAAGTGGGGTCTACCAGTATCTTCTCACCATTATGGACGTAGTGGAACAATACCCAGAGGCCATTCCCCTGAGGAGCTGTCTCAGCCAATGTAGTGGTGGAGGGGCTGAACCAATTCTTTACACGATATGGGTTGCCTGCTGAGATCCAGATGGACCTGGGCACACATTTAATGTACAGTATTTTTGAAAATGTCATGGGTAATCTGAACATAACCCAGCAAAACTCCTGAGCCTACCACCCGCAGTCACAACGGGCTTTGGAGCGGTACCACCAGACCCTGAAGACAATGATCAGCTCATACTGCTATGAGTAACCCTATGACTTTGACAAAGGGCTGGGATTTCTCCTGTTGGTTACCAGGGACTTATCCAGTGATTCCACTGGCTTTAGTCTCTTTGAATTAGTTTATAGACACGAGATGAGATATCCTCTTTAACTAATCACGGAGAAGTTTTTGGGACACAGGGATGAGTCTTCCATGTTAGACAACATTTCCATGCTCTGGGAATAGTTCACGAGAGCCTCTGTAATGGCACAGGAGCACCTAAAAACCTCCCAGGTAGCTATGAAAATGTAAGAAGGCAAAAATGCCACGGCTAGAACATTTCGGGACAGAGACCATGTATTGTTATTCCTCCCAATGCAGAGTGAACCCCTTAAAGCCCAGTTCAGTGGTTCATGTCGAGTGGCAAACGGAATAGTCAGGTAAGTTATTTAATTGATACAGCAGACCAAAGGAAAAAAAGTGAAGGCGTTGGAGGGGACAGACAAGTACAGATCTGTCAGACAGTCAGGAGGGAAGGATTGAAAAGGACAGTGAGGACACGTTAGAGGAGGGTCAGGAGGATTCCCAACTAGAATCCCCTACTCTCCAATTAGCCAACCCTGAAATGTTAGAGAAATTAGACCACACGCTCTCCTCCTTAAAGGCAGTCCAAACAGGTACCCTAAAAAGGCTGCCAACAGCATTTGCAGAAACGTGCAAGGACAAAGAAAGGTTTCCAAAAAGGTAAGACAATGGTGAGGGAGATGGCTGACCTAGTGGAAGTGCTATAGGAGAGTGCAGTGAAAGCCGGACAGACACTTGTGAGCACTAATGTCCCAGAGGACATAGGGAAGATCAGAAAAAGAATTCTCCCCATAGTAATGAGAAAAGGGAAGGGAAAATACCCTAAAGTGAACAGCACTTGTGTACCTCACCAGAAAGCTAAAAGTGAGGTCAGTGTGGATCTACCCATTGAAGAACCCAATGATCAGGTCCCAAACACAAAGCTCATCAAACACAACAATTTCAAAGCAGAACTCAGCAAGAACAAAGGCCCAGATGAAACATCAAACACCTCACAGGGGCTAAAATAAACAATGCATTACACACTGTCGGTTTCGGGAGAAAGGTTATCAATGTGCAGGAACCTGATTGGTTCAAGCTTCATTGCAAGAGAGAGAAAAAAAACAATGTAATCGCTGATGAATTGTCCAGGGTGGAACCCGACACGTAACCATCCCAGACAAAACTCCAACGCAATTAAGTCAGCACAACTGTAACAGACAATGTCAGCTGCAGTAATTCTAAGATTAATGTGTCAATTTGAGAAGTTATTATTGAGATTGAATGTGTGTTTCCCTCTATTTCTTCCCACAATTCTGTAATGAAATGTTCCTGTTATCACATTTCTTTCCGTGTGCTGCAGCGGTGTCAAGATAACACAATAAGTCAAATGAGGAATTTTAATTCATCGGTTGGAAACTTACAGTAAACTTTAATGGAAAAAATCCTACAGTTAGCCTTGAAAAATCTGGGAGCCAAGATTGCCACCACAATTGGTATCTGAAACACCTTTTCACATTCCAAGATCTCCAACAGGAGATACATGTCTGATGAGCGTGGAGCGAAAACGTTGGCTTGCTCTCGTTATTGAATTACCGTAGATTGCATTCATTAACACGGCATACAAGACCTCCCTGACACATTGACTTTAAAAGAACAAACTCCTCCAAGTGTAAATACTGGTATCCTGAATCCTGGGGAGATAGAAGTTCCTAACCTTGAATCACATTATAAGTGACCAGAGAACACAGTGAATCAGGCATGCGGCCTTCTGTCCATCTCTGTGAAAGCTGGGAGTTTCCCCTGGACAAAGACAGACAAGTCAGTGATTCAAACTGTGTACAAGCAGAAGGACTGTATCCCGCCTATCTCTCTCCGTCTCTCTGTCAAGATAACAACACCCTCCAAGCCTACAGATTACTACAGACAGAGACACCAGGGGAAGAAAGCCACCCACAAGTCTGCCACCAAGAAAACACTGATCCACGTGGGCCAGCAACAAAGGGCATTTTGACCAGCCAAATACTTCAAGAATACAAATTGAGCCAGAAGACCACCGAATCTACCAACATCACAGAATGAGTATTTTTTTTCCAAAATTAATTTAGGACTCCAATCCAACCACAAATGTACTTCTCACTCTGTAATATCGTTGTGTGGGATTCTCGTGAGTGTGTGTGTAAGTGTGTGGTGTACTTTTTATGATTTTATTTCGATCGGGTTTAGATTGTTAAGCATAATAAACTCACGGCTTCCGTGTTTAAACTCAAGAGAACCTGTCCGATAGGTTCCTTCACCATCACATCAAAGGGAAACGGTAAAATACTCACTGAGATGGTTAGCACATCCACTCTCTAAAAAGGACAAACCCTATTGCAGTCAAATAAGAGGAAGGACAAGAGAAGCGACTGTGACCCCTCCTCACCTGGCCGAAACAATAGGCAGGGTTGCGGATGGAGAGAATATGGGAATGAACTCAGATCAGCATTAAATAGATAGCAGAGGTTATAAACTCCCTGGTTCAGCCTTAGATAATTGCCAGTGAGGGAATGTAGAACGTGAATAGGGAATAGAGTTTGTGACAGAAACTGAAGACACGATTTAAATGACAAGAACTCCAAATCCGTGAAATATGGTTTATAAAACTAATAGTTGGATACAGACTTACCAGGGACACCAATAATAGCGAGGATGGGATAATAAATCGATTGAATGATCTTCAGAGCATAAAGGATACGCCATTCAAATGTTATCCAACCATAATCTGCAGTGAGCCAGTAAAACCAATGGGAGAAACTCCTGCTGTCCTTTGTTGTAACATTCCAATCTATTATCCTCAGATTCTGACCCATTGTTGTAACATTCCAATCTATTATCCTCAGATTAGAACATAGAACATAGAAAAATACAGCACAGAACAGGCCCTTCGGCCCACGATGTTGTGCCGATCCTTTGTCCTCTGTCAAGGACAATTTAATCTATACCCCATCATTCTCCTTTATCCATATACCTATCCAAAAGCCTTTTGAAAGTCCCTAAAGTTTCTGACTCAACAACTTCCCCGGGCAAGGCATTCCATGCCTCGACCACTCTCTGGGTAAAGAACCTTCCCCTGACATCCCCCTTATATCTCCCACCCTTCACCTTAAATTTATGACCCCTTGTAACGCTTTGCTCCACCCGGGGAAAAAGTTTCTGACTGTCTACCCTATCTATTCCCCTGATCATCTTATAAACCTCTATCATGTCACCCCTCATCCTTCTCCTTTCTAATGAGAAGAGGCCTAGAATGTTCAGCCTTTCCTCGTAAGACTTATTCTCCATTCCAGGCAACATCCTGGTAAATCTCCTCTGCACCCTCTCCAAGGCTTCCACATCCTTCCTAAAATGAGGCGACCAGAACTGCACACAGTACTCCAAATGAGGCCTTACCAAGGTCCTGTACAGCTGCATCATCACCTCACGGCTCTTAAATTCAATCCCTCTGCTAATGAACGCTAACACCCCATATGCCTTCTTCACAGCCCTATCCACTTGAGTTGCAACTTTCAATGATCTATGCACATAGACCCCAAGGTCTCTCTGCTCCTCCACATGCCCAAGAACCCTACCGTTAACCCAGTATTTTGCATTCATGTTTGTCCTTCCAAAATGGACGACCTCACACTTTTCAGGGTTAAACTCCATCTGCCACTTTTCAGCCCAGCACTGCAACCTATCCAAGTCCCTTTGCAGACGACAATAGCCCTCCTCGGTATCCACAACTCCACCAACCTTTGTATCATCTGCAAATTTACTGACCCACCCTTCGACTTCCTCATCCAAGTCGTTAATAAAAATCACAAACAGGAGAGGACCCAGAACTGATCCCTGCGGCACGCCACTGGTAACTGGGCTCCAGGCTGAGTATTTACCATCTAAGACCACTCTCTGCCTTCTATCAGTTAGCCAATTCTTAATCCAATTGGCCACATTCCCCACTATCCCATGCCTCCTGACTTTCTCCATAAGTCTACCATGGGGGACCTTATCAAATGCCTTACTAAAATCCATGTACACCACATCCACTGGTTTACCCTCATCCACTTGCTTGGTCACCTGCTCAAAGAATACAATCAGGCTTGTGAGGCAAGACCTACCCCTCACAAAACCGTGCTGACTGTCCCGAATCAAGCAGTGTCTTTCCAGATGCTCAGAAATCCTATCCCTCAGCACCTTTTCCATCAACTTGCCTACCACTGAAGTAAGACTAACTGGCCTGTAATTCCCAGGGTTGTTCCTATTCCCTTTCTTGAACAGGGGCACAACATTTGCCACCCTCCAATCACCTGGTACCACCCCCGTCAGCAGAGAAGATGAAAAGATCATTGCCAGCGGCTCTGCAATTTCATCCCTTGCTTCCCATAACATCCTTGGATATACCCCGTCAGGCCCGGGAGACTTGTCTATCTTCAAGTTATTCAAAAACCCCAACACATCTTCCCTCCTAACGAGCACTTACTCGAGCTTACCAGTCTGCTTCCCACCGTCCTCTTCAGTAATACACCCCTTCTCATTCGTAAATACCGAAGAGAAGTACTCATTCAAAACCTCACTTATCTCTTCCGGCTCAACACACAGTCTCCCGCTATTGTCCTTGACCGGACCTACGGTCCCCCTAGTCATCCTCATATTTCTGACATACGCGTAAAAGGCCTTGGGGTTTTCTTTTATCCTACCCGCCAAGCATTTTTCATGCCCTCTCTTAGCTCTCCTAATCCCTTTCTTCAGATCCTTCCTGGCCATCTTGTATCCCTCCAGAGCTATGCCTGTGCCCTTTTTCCTCAACCTTATATACGCATCCTTCTTCTTCCTAACAAGACTCTCAACCTCTCTTGTCAACCACGGTTCCCTCACATGACCATCCCTTCCCTGTCTGACAGGGACATGCTTATCAATGGCCCCTACTATCTGCTCCTTGAAAAAGTTCCACATTTCGACCGTGCCCTTCCCTGCCAGCATATGCTCCCAACTTATGCTCCTCAGTTCCTGCCTGACAGCATCATATCTACCCTTCCCCCAATTGTAAACCTTGCCCTGTTGCACATACCTATCCCTCTCCATTACCACAGTGAATGCTACAGAATTGTGATCACTATCTCCAAAGTGCTCGCCCACCAACAGCTCTATCACTTGCCCTGGTTCATTACCTAGTACCAAATCCAATATTGCCTCCCCTCTGGTCGGGCAGTCTACATACTGAGTCAGAAAAGCTTCCTGGACATACTGCACAAACACTACCCCATCCAAACTATTCGATCTAAAGAGTTGCCAATCAATATTTGGGAAGTTGAAATCCCCCATAATTACTACCCTGTGACTTCTGCTCCTTTCCAAAATCTGTTTCCCAATCTGCTCTTCCACCTCCCTGCTGCTATTGGGGGGCCTATAGAAAACTCCCATCAAGGTGACTGCTCCTTTCCTGTTCCTGACCTCAACCCACAGTGCCTCAGTCGGCAGATCCTCCTCGAAAATTCTTTCAGCAGTTGTTACACTATTTCTAACTAACAATGCCACCCCCCCACCTCTTTTACCACCATTCCTAATCTTATGAAAACATCTATAACCAGGTACCTCCAAAAACCATTCCTCCCCCTCACCTATCCACGTTTCAGTGATGGCCACAACATCGTAGTCCCAAGTGCCCATCCACGCCTTCAATTCACTCACCTTATTCCTGATGCTTCTTGCGTTGAAGTATACGCACTTTAACCCTTCTCCGTGCCCATCTGTCCTCTGTGACAGTGCTACCTTCCCCAATACCTCACTACACTCTTTGTCTTTCTGAGTGGACCCACTGGTCCCTGGATTACAAGTCCGGTTCCCATCCCCCTCCCAAACTAGTTTAAACCCTCCCGAACAGTACTAGCAAACCTCCCTCCCAGGATATTGGTGCCCCTCTGGTTCAGATGCAGCCCGTCCTGTTTGAACAGGTCCCATCTTCCCCAGAATGCAGTCCAATTATCCAAGAACTGGAAGCCCTCCCTCCTACACCATTCCTGCAGCCACGTGTTCAGCTGTGCTCTCTCCCTATTCCTAGCCTCACTATCACGTGGCGCCGGCAACAAACCAGAGATAACAACTCTGTCCGTCCGAGCTTTCAGCTTCCAGCCTAACTCCCTAAACTCACTTATAACATCTGTGCCACCCTTCCTTCCTACGTCGTTGGTGCCAATGTGCACCACGACCTCTGGCTGCTCCCCCTCCCCTTTAAGGATCCTGAAGACGCGATCACAAACATCACGGACCCTGGCACCAGGGAGGCAACAAACCATCCGTGCGTCTCGCCTGCGCCCACAGAATCGCCTGTCCGTACTCCTCACCATCGAGTCCCCGATGACTAGTGCTCTCCCATTCTCCCTCCTTCCCTTCTGAGCCACAGTGCAGGACCCCGTGCCAGAGGCCCGGTCACTGCAGCCTGCCCCCGATAGGCCGTCCCCCCCAACAGTATCTAAAACTGTATACTTGTTGTTGAGGGGAACGACCACAGGAGATCCCTGCACTGACCTCTTCCCACCTCTAACTGTTACCCAGCTGCCTTTGATTTGTGGAGTAACGACCTCCGTGTAGCTTCTATCTATCAACCCCTCAGCTTCCCGAATGATCCTCAGTTCATCCAGCTCCAGCTCCAATTCCCTAACACGGTCTGATAGGAGCTGGAGACGGATGCACTTCCAGCAGGTGAAGTCGGCAGGGCCACCGGAGGTTTCCCTCACCTCGAACATTCTGCAGGAGGAGCAAGACACTACACTGGCTGCCATTTCTTTTATTCAATTACCCCTTAGTTAAGTACAACTATAGATATTAACAAAAACAGTAAATAGCTTACCTGTTCAGTCCTTTTTGGCTAGAGGAGGAGGGTAAAAAGGGTCTTATTATTAGGTTAGAGGAGGAGGATGGGTGGGAGACACTACATGTGCAGTGGCTCGGGTTTACTCAGCTCCGCACCTTTAAGGAAAATACCCACCCAGGAGTCCTCGCTGCCGACCAGCTTCCGGTTCCTCCGGCGCCAAAAGAAACTCAAAGACAAGGAAAACAGTAAGTAAAACAGTAAGTACTTACTTTTAAAACACAGCTCCTGATGCCTTCACTCACCCACCGAAGAGTCGCTACCTTCTCCTGCTGCTCCGCCGGGAAATGAGGCCGAGTCCACGGAGCTCCGCACCTTTAAGGAAAATACCCACCCAGGAGTCCTCGCTGCCGACCAGCTTCCGGTTCCTCCGGCGCCAAAAGAAACTCAAAGACAAGGAAAACAGTAAGTAAAACAGTAAGTACTTACTTTTAAAACACAGCTCCTGATGCCTTCACTCACCCACCGAAGAGTCGCTACCTTCTCCTGCTGCTCCGCCGGGAAATGAGGCCGAGTCCACGGAGCTCCGCACCTTTAAGGAAAATACCCACCCAGGAGTCCTCGCTGCCGACCAGCTTCCGGTTCCTCCGGCGCCAAAAGAAACTCAAAGACAAGGAAAACAGTAAGTAAAACAGTAAGTACTTACTTTTAAAACACAGCTCCTGATGCCTTCACTCACCCACCGAAGAGTCGCTACCTTCTCCTGCTGCTCCGCCGGGAAATGAGGCCGAGTCCACGGAGCTCCGCACCTTTAAGGAAAATACCCACCCAGGAGTCCTCGCTGCCGACCAGCTTCCGGTTCCTCCGGCGCCAAAAGAAACTCAAAGACAAGGAAAACAGTAAGTAAAACAGTAAGTACTTACTTTTAAAACACAGCTCCTGATGCCTTCACTCACCCACCGAAGAGTCGCTACCTTCTCCTGCTGCTCCGCCGGGAACTGAGGCCGAGTCCACGGAGCTCCGCACCTTTAAGGAAAATACCCACCCAGGAGTCCTCGCTGCCGACCAGCTTCCGGTTCCTCCGGCGCCAAAAGAAACTCAAAGACAAGGAAAACAGTAAGTAAAACAGTAAGTACTTACTTTTAAAACACAGCTCCTGATGCCTTCACTCACCCACCGAAGAGTCGCTACCTTCTCCTGCTGCTCCGCCGGGAAATGAGATTCTGACCCATTGTTGTAACATTCCAGTCTATTGTTCTCAGATTCTGATCTATCCTCTCCCTCTCTCTCTGGAGCTGCTGATCCCTGTTAATTCCGCTGGTGATGTTCCCGCTGACAATATGGGATAATGCATTGAAAGGAGACCCTTATTAATAGAAGATGGAAACCCTCCAGTGACACAATTATGGTCCATGGAGACTGACATTAATTACAGTCACTGAACAAACAGGTTCAGTTAACTCCTTTCAATCCAACACTTTTTGTACCACAATAAAGTAGAACATTTATCCAGTCTGGATAGGATATCTGAGGTTCAATGAGGGAAAGAATTGTGGAAACAGCAGCAGCACTGGTCAGAATCTTCGAATCCTCCTTGGATATGGGCGTGGTGACAGAGGACTGGAAGGCTGAAAATTTACACCTTGTTTACAAAAGGAGAGGTTGGACAAACCGTGTAACTACTGAGCAGTCAGTCTAATGTTGGTGGTTGGAAACTTCTGGAGGCCGTAACCCAGCACGAAGCACGTGTTGCCTGTAAAATCATGGGTTAATAAATGACAAGCAGCAGAGATAGATTAACGGAAAATCATTTGCTAATCTTGATCGAGTTCGTTGCGGACATAACTGTGAGTGTTAATGAGAATAGCGAGTTTCGTGTAATGGAATCATAGAAACAAAGAAAGGTTAAGGCACAGAAAGAGGCCAGCCGATAAACGATCCATCTATTCTAATCCCACCTTACAGCATTTGTTTAATAACTCTGCAGATTGCAGAACTTGAGCTGCATATCCAGACTTCATTTGAATAGGTTGAGGGTCCCTGCATGAACTACCCTTTCAGGGAGTGAGTTCCAGACTCACACCAATGCAGGGGACACAGTACTGAGCCTTGTGGAACGCCACTGGAAACATCCCTCCAATTTCTAAAATACCCTGAACAATTACCCTTTGTTTCCTGCCCCTGAGCCAATTTCCTATTTCTGGGTGAACAAGTGTTTTCCTCAACTCCCCTCTAATCTTTCCACCAATCATTTTAACTCTATGCCCCCTCATCGCTGACCTCTCTGCTAAGGTGGATAGACCATTCACCTCCACTCCATCTAGGCCCCTAAAAATGCTGTACATTTCAATCAGATCTCCCCTCAGCCTGCTCTGTTCCAAGGAGAACAACCCTAGCCTATCCAATATTTCCTCATAGCTGCATTTTTCCAGTCCTGGCAACATCCTCGTAAATCTCCTCTGTACCCTCTCTGGTGCAATTACATCCTTTCTGTAATGAGGTCACCAGAGCTGCACACAGTACTCAGGTTGTGGTCTACCCAAAGAGTTATACAGTTCCAGCATAACCTCTGTGCTCTTATATTCTATACTTTGGCTAATAAAGGAATTGATTCCATATGCCTTCTTAACCACCTTATCGACCTGTCCTGCTACCTTCAGGTAAATGTGGGCATTGACTCCAAAGGTCCCTCACTTCCTCTACACTTCTCACATGTTCCCATTTATCGTATATTCCTTTGCCTTGTTTGACCTCCTCAATTACATCGCCTCATACTTAATCAGGTTGAATCCCATTTGGCACTTTTCTGCCTTCGATATCTTCCTGCAGCCTACAGCTATCCTCCTCGCTATCTACCACATGGCCAATCTGTGTGTCATCGACATACCTCTTGATCATGCTTCTACATTTACGTCCAAATCGTTAATATATACCACAAACAGCAGGGGACCCAGTACTGAGCCCTGTGGAGCGCCACTGGAAGCAGCCCTCCAGTCAATAAAACACCCGTCAGCAATTACACTTTGTTTCCTGCCACTGAGCCAATTTGGTATCAACCTGGCTGTATTTCCCTGGATTACCTGGGATTTTATTTTTTTAACCAGTCTGACATGTGGGACCTTGTCAAAAGCCTTGATAAAAAATCCATGTCGACCACATGAACTGCACTACCTCATCTATCTTCCTTGTTACTTCTTCAAAAAATTCAATCAAGTTGGTCAAACTGGAGCGTCCCTTAACAAATCCTTGCTGACTATCCTTGATTAGCCTGTGCCTTTCTAACAGACAGTTTAACCTGTCTCGCAGAATAGATTCCAATAATTTGCCCACTACTGAGGTTAGACTGACTGGCCTGTAATTTTTCAGTCTAACCCTGGCTCCCTTTATAAACAGAGGTACAATGTTAACAGTACTCCAATCCTCTGGCACCACACCTGTACCCACTGACGACTGGAAAATGATGGTCAGACCCTCTGCTATTTCCTCTCTTGCTTCTTTTAACAGCCTATGATGCAATTTATCTGGATCTGGTGACTTATCAACTTTCAAGGATGCTAATCCCATTAATACTTCCTCTCTCCCTATGTATATCACATCAAATACTTCATATTCCTCCTCCTTAGCTACAATATCTGCGTCATACCCCTCTTTTGTAACGTGAAACACGTATTCATTAAGAACCATACCAACATCTTCCACCCCTGCACATGCATATGCAATTATGTATATACACTTATGTATACAGACTTTCAAAAGGCCTGTGATCAAATGACATTTCATAGACTTGTTATGAAAATGGAACACATGGATTAATGTGACAGTGATAGTCTGGATATGACACTGACTCAGGGACAGAAAGCAGAGAGAAGTAGTGAATAGACATTGTTCAGACTGGTGGAGGAGGGGGAGTATACAGTGCAATTTTTCAAGAGTCATTATTATAACCAGTACTCTTCTTGACTTATAGATAAATTGATACATGACAAAGACTTACGCGTGAAGAGCAGAGTCTCAACATTTGCATAAGCCAGTGGTTAGCACCGCAGCCTCACAGCTCCAGCGACCCGGGTACAAGTCTGGGTACTACTTGTGTGGAGTTTGCAAGTTCTCCCTGTGTCTGCGTGGATTTCCTCCGGGTGCTCCGGTTTCCTCCCACATGCCAAAGACTTGAAGGTTGATAGATAAATTGGCCATTATAAATTGCTCCTAGTATCGGTAGGTGGTAGGGAAATATAGGGACAGGTGGGGAAGTGGTAGGAATATGGAATTATTGTAGGATTAGTATAAATGGGTAGTTGATGGTCGGCACAGACTCGGTGGGCTGAAGGGCCTGTTTCAGTGCTGTTTCTCTAAATAAAAAATAAATAAATAAATAGTAACCTGTGTGAAGGATAGTAGCTGCTTCAGCAGGAGGACGTGGACAGTCAGATGGTGAAATGAGAATACACATGGTGACTGAAATTTAACACATAGAATTGGGGAAGTGATTATTTTGTGAGGGAGAATAAGGGGAGTGAGTAGAAACTAAACTGCACCATTTAATAGATGGTACCGGAGCACAGAGAACATAGAACATAGAAAATACAGCACAGAACAGGCCCTTCGGCCCACGATGTTGTGCCGATCCCTTGTCCTCTGTCAAGGACAATTTAATCTATACCCCATCATTCTCCTTTATCCATATACCTATCTAAAAGCCGTTTGAAAGTCCCTAAAGTTTCTGACTCAACAACTTCCCCAGGCAAGGCATTCCATGCCCCGACCACTCTCTGGGTAAAGAACCTTCCCCTGACATCCCCCTTATATCTCCCACCCTTCACCTTAAATTTATGACCCCTTGTAACGCTTTGCTCCACCCGGGGAAAAAGTTTCTGACTGTCTACCCTATCTATTCCCCTGATCATCTTATAAACCTCTATCATGTCACCCCTCATCCTTCTCCGTTCTAATGAGAAGAGGCCTAGAATGTTCAGCCTTTCCTCGTAAGACTTATTCTCCATTCCAGGCAACATCCTGGTAAATCTCCTCTGCACCCTCTCCAAGGCTTCCACATCCTTCCTAAAATGAGGCGACCAGAACTGCACACAGTACTCCAAATGAGGCCTTACCAAGGTCCTGTACAGCTGCATCATCACCTCACGGCTCTTAAATTCAATCCCTCTGCTAATGAACGCTAACACCCCATATGCCTTCTTCACAGCCCTATCCACTTGAGTTGCAACTTTCAACGATCTATGCACATAGACCCCAAGGTCTCTCTGCTCCTCCACATGCCCAAGAACCCTACCGTTAACCCAGTATTTTGCATTCGTGTTTGTCCTTCCAAAATGGACGACCTCACACTTTTCAGGGTTAAACTCCATCTGCCACTTTTCAGCCCAGCACTGCAACCTATCCAAGTCCCTTTGCAGACGACAATAGCCCTCCTCGGTATCCACAACTCCACCAACCTTTGTATCATCTGCAAATTTACTGACCCACCCTTCGACTTCCTCATCCACGTCGTTAATAAAAATCACAAACAGGAGAGGACCCAGAACTGATCCCTGTGGCACGCCACTGGTAACTGGGCTCCAGGCTGAGTATTTACCATCTAAGACCACTCTCTGCCTTCTATCAGTTAGCCAATTCTTAATCCAACTGGCCACATTCCCCACTATCCCATGCCTCCTGACTTTCTCCATAAGTCTACCATGGGGGACCTTATCAAATGCCTTACTAAAATCCATGTACACCACATCCACTGGTTTACCCTCATCCACTTGCTTGGTCACCTGCTCAAAGAATTCAATCAGGCTTGTGAGGCAAGACCTACCCCTCACAAAACCGTGCTGACTGTCCCGAATCAAGCAGTGTCTTTCCAGATGCTCAGAAATCCTATCCCTCAGCACCTTTTCCATCAACTTGCCTACCACCGAAGTAAGACTAACTGGCCTGTAATTCCCAGGGTTGTTCCTATTCCCTTTCTTGAACAGGGGCACAACATTTGCCACCCTCCAATCACCTGGCACCACCCCCGTCAACAGAGAAGATGAAAAGATCATTGCCAGCGGCTCTGCAATTTCATCCCTTGCTTCCCATAACATCCTTGGATATACCCCGTCAGGCCCGGGAGACTTGTCTATCTTCAAGTTATTCAAAAACCCCAACACATCTTCCCTCCTAACGAGCACTTCCTCGAGCTTACCAGTCTGTGCACAAATCTTCAATGGTGGCTGGACAAGTTGTGAAGATTTTAAAAAGGCATCCGGGATCCTTAGCTTTATAACGAGAAGCAAAGAATTAAAAAAAAACACAAGAACATTCCGCTAAGACTAGAAATGACTGTTTGAGCCTCAGCCGGGATATTGTTTCCAATTCTGGACACCACACTTTATGAAGATTTCAAGGCCTTGGAGATGGTACCTAGGCGTTATACTAGAATGGTAACAGGGATGAGGGACTTCAGTTATGGGGAGAGAATCTGGGATTATTCTCCTTAGAGCAGAGAAGCTGAAAGGGAGATTTAATAGAGGGGCTGAAAATGATGATGTGTTTTGCTAGAATAAATAAAGATAATCTGGTTTGACTGGATGAAGGGTCAGTAACCAGAGAACACAGTTTCATGTTGATTAACAAAAAAACAGAGGAGAGATGAGCAGATTTTCTTTTCTTTACACAGCGAGTGTTTATGATTTGGAATTCACTTCCTGAAAGGGTTGTGGAAGCAGATTTAACAGAAACGTTCAAAAGGGAATTGGATCAATACTAACAGGGTAATTTACTGGACTGGGAGAAAAGAACAGGGGAGAGGAATAATTGAAAATTTCCTTCAAACAGCTGGAACTGGGACGATTTGTTAAATGGTCTCCTCCTGTGCTGTGTGATTCTCTGACTGTCTGATAACAGAAACCATTGAGTTCGTATCTCATGTGCACAATTGACTTTCAGCAGTTTTTAATCCCGAGATTAATTGTTACTTGTTTTCTGCTGAAGACAACAGCAGAAAGACAAACACAAGGAGCTGGTGAGATAAATTGTGTTGACAATTTGTTTATTGGGTTATGACGTCTCACTCTGATCACAGACCTCGCCTGGTTTCAATCCGTCAATTACAAATTCATTGATTTTATTACTATTTTATTTCCTGTCTATTTGTTCTCAGGATATGGGTGATACTGACAAGGCCAGCATTACTTCCCCATCCCTGGTTACCATGAGAAAATGGTGAATCTTGAACCACTGCAGTCCCTGTGGTTCTGACAAACAAAATAACATTTAGTATTTTGATGAGACAGTTTCATCACTGGGCATTTCAGAATGAGTTAGGTTTGAACATGAGGATGAGAGTTTTAAAATCAAGATGTTGCCAGAGCAGGGGCCAATGCAGGTCAACGAGCACTGGAGTGATGGATGAACGGGACTTGCTTTGAGTTTAGATACAGGCAGCAGAGTTTTAGATGAACACATGTTTGTGGCAGAGTCAGTACAGGTTAGATGCAGAGTAAAGCTCACTCTACACTGTGCCCATCAAACACTGCCATAAAAGGTACAGCACGGCTAAGATACAGAATAAAGCTCACTCTACACTGTCCCCCATTAAATACTCCCAGGACAGGGACAGCACTGGGGTTGGCTGCTGCCTAATTGGAGGTGCTGAGTAGTTAACGAGGTTCAGCTGACTGTGGCTGTGTGAAGAGGCTGGAAGCTGTGTGACTGCTGCAAGAGGGAGAGACTGAGATTGAAGGAAAGGTTTTTCCACATTGGCAACATGAGTCTTTGGTAAGAGGCTGGGAGAGGAGCTAATTCGATAGCTCTTTCAAAGAGACAGTACTGACACAATGGGCCGAATAGCCTTTTTCTGTGCTGCACCAATCTCTAATTCTATGAGCAAGAGACAAAGAGTGAAGTGACTGAGGGAAAGATTAAAAACGTGAAAGAGGGAAAGGTCAATCGGAAGTGCGAAAAAATCGTGTTTGCATCACTTTTGCAGCAGAGGAGTCATGATCTGCCCGTCCCCGTTCCTGTTGAGACAGGTGACACACAAACATCCTGCTGCCTCCTCATTTCCATGCATTCTACGTACACCACAAAGCGACCCGCGCTGCTGTCTGTCTGCAAGTTTAACAGGGGACTAACTGTGTGTGAGGCTGGCTCGTGTTTCAGCCAGGCTTCAGCTCTTCAAGGCAGTCTGTCCCTCTAAACGGGAAGTTGCACTGAATCACAGGAGGCTGCCGTTGCTGATTGGGAACGCTGCAATTGGAGACAGGGTCAATGGAATCTAGGACAGAGAGTGGGCTCTGCTGTTCACGGATGTAGTGTTGGAGGCCTTAGTCATGGAGTCTGAAAGGAGGAGAGAGGCCATGTTTCCGTGGAGTGGGCTGGAGACCCTCAAGGAATGTCCTCCGAAGGGAATGGGAGCAGGTGGCCAGGGAGGTCAATGCAAGAGGTCTGGCCCTGAGGACCTGGCAGCAGAGACAGAAGAAGTTTAATGAGCTCACACGGGTGGTCAATGTCAGTGAATTCATCTCCACATGACATCTCCTACCCCCAACACCACCAACCTCTCACACTGCTCAATGTACCACACCCCCAATTCTCACCCATCAACAGTCCCTAACACTCAGGGCTAACATCTAACATTCACATACTCCACCTCACCCACCTTCCACTGATACCAGCCTCACACCCACCTCACTGCCTCCACATATCTCCAGCTATTCAGCTATGGTAGGCACATCACCCAAACACAGTGCAACACAATCACTTATATTCTGCCCTCTCTCTTACAGAACATGGTGGCTGACAATCACAGAGAGCAGCAGTGAATCGGCGGGGACCGAGCAGACCTTTATCCCCTGAGCCTGAGGGAGGAGATGGTTCCTCACATCATGGGACTGGCTTGACAGAGCCCGTAGCATCCGGCATTCAGCATGATGTTATGCACCTGCCTTATGTCTCTTCTTAACTCCCACCTCCCCCTCCTCCTGCTGTCTGGGATGATGTACAAGCTGCAGATGGCGGGACCATGAATTCATGCTTTCTATCCCACCCCCAATCCCTCACCCCAACCCTCCTCTTCTGATTTTATACTTTCTAATGACAACCCAAAGCTGCCAGCTTCCCAGTCACAGCAGCTCCAGGAGACAGAGAGAGAGCAGCAGCACAACACTGAGAGTGATGCCCCATCATTTGGTCTGAAACTCACAGTCACCAGATCAAATACTTACACTGTGTGTATCTTAGAGGCTGGGATAGAGTCGGAATCTGCACGTGGTGAGTCACCGAGCACGAGTGAGGTGCAGCCAGGCCAGGGGGAAAGGATAGTTCATGTGTCAGCTCACCGGAGGACGAGGTCACAAACGACTTATAATACACAGGACTCAGATGTAAACATTGCTGGAACAGCAGACAAGAGAATGCTGATGGACATCTATACTGAGATACTTTGTCCATTGACAGGCCTGTCAGACAGTCTGTTGTCACTTTCAAGGAACATGGAGGAGTCCGGCTCCAACGTGGCACAGGACATTGCACAGAACTTGAACCCCATTCTTTCCCCTGTGGAAGTGGTCACTAACACTATGACTGCACTAGCGGACCCAGCCGTGATACAGTGTCTGGTGAACATTGTCTCAGCTTCCACTGCAGCACAGACGGCAGACTCCCAACGTCTCAGTGCTGCAGTGGAAGCTCAGACTGAGGTCATGAGATCCATGCTTGCTGCCATGCAGGTTCAGACTGTTGTCATCATGGCTGTGGATCTCAGTGTTCAAAGGGGTTTGTAGGATCTCACAGCAGTCCAGCAATTTGTGATCCAGTAGATTACTAGGATTGCTGAGGTGTCGCCCCGGGGGAGTGACAGTGTCTGCGTGGAGCATGAACCTGCTGTCCTCTCTCAGGATGATAGCATTTGTTTTCCCTTCACTGTCACTCCACCAGTGTCCTTGCTGTTACCCATCAGCCAGCCCAGGCTGCTGCTGCCCATGTCGAGGTGGTGCAATCCAAATACGAGCCCGCAAGGCCCAGAGCTGCTCGAGGACGTCCTGCAAGGCCATCTGCAGTCTCCCCAGTGAAAGTCAGCAGCCTTGCACCAGCCATGCTGCAGTCATTGTGGAAACACTGTGTAGGAGCACTAGGCAAGTCGAGGGAACCCACCAGACAGGCACTAAGGGAATACACAAGGATGAATAGTTCAGTTTTGTTTGTATAATTGGATGTGTTGTTGGATAAAGATGTTAATGAAAATGTTTTTGCTGGTGGTTTTTATTGCAGGATGGTGACCAAGGGGACACTGTGATGGGGCGTCTCAGATGGGTGTAATGGTGGAGAATGGGGGATCCATGGTGGGAAAGGGAAGTTGTCTTATGTGAACTGGAATCTTAGGTGACAGTCTCCAGCAACTGTCCGGGTCGATGGCATCCAGGAAATATCCTCCCTGCCTCCACCTCCTCCTCCTGAGGTGTTCCCCGGATTCCTGGTGCCAATGCCTGTGTCCTCATGATAGTGATGATATGAAGGATGCAGCAGAACACCATGAACCTGGACACCTGCTCCAGTGTGTACTGGAGGACTCCCCCCGAGCGGTTCAGACATCGGAAGCATTGCTTCATCACACCGATGATTTGTTCCACCATGTTCCTGGTGACTCCATTGCTCACGTTATACACATATTAATTGTGTGAGGTTGGTTGGCGGTGGGAGGTGGTTTGGGGATGTAGAAACATGGGCTGTGTCTAGAGAATGGAATCTTTCATCTCCGAGGAGCCACATTCTGGTTCTGCATGGCAGCCAAAGTGTTGGAACCGGCTGACTGCATCAGAATGAATGTATCGTGGCTGTTGCCAGGATAGTACACCAACATGATGTACTGGGCATGCTCACACACCAACTGTACATTAATGGAGTGAGAGTTCCTCCAGTTCATGTACCCCTCCCCGTCGACACGGTGGCCCCGCAGAGACACATACACCATCAGGAATCCCGCTATCCTGACAAAGCCACGGGGTATCTCATCCTGCTTCTCCCTGCTGAGGGAGAAACTGATGACATAGATGGTCACCCTCACCTCCCAGAATTATCAGTGGGGAACACACAGGCCTCGCAACTACTGGTCAGTTAGTTTAACATCAGTCGTGAGTAATGTTTTAGAAACAATAATCAGGGAAAAAGGACAACACACACTTGGAGAGGTTTGAGTTATTTAAGGATTGTCAGCACGGATATCTAAATGGCAGATCACGCTTGACTGAACTAATTGAATTTATTTTGATGCTCAGAGAAGGTTGATGCAGGGAATGTGGTGGATGTTGGCTACATGGATTTTATCAAAGTATTTGACGAAGAACCAAACAAAAGCTTGGTTAGCAAAACTGAAGCTCATGGAATAGCATCCAATTGGATCAAAAATTGTCCAGAGGACAGAAAAAAGAGAAATGTGTTGAATGGTTGCTTTTCAGACTGGAGCATGGTAGACAGTGATGCTCCCCAAGGGTCAGTGCTAGGACCACAGCTTTTTTTTTTAGCTATATACAAATGACATGTATTTTGGAATACAGAATAGAATTTCAAAATGTTCCGATGATCCCATACTTGGAGGTGTAGTAAACTGTGAAGATGTTACAAACTGCCTGCAACAGGATATAGATAGGCTAGCAGAATGGACAGAGAACTGACAGGTAGAATTTAATACAGAGGAGTGTGAGCTGATGCATTTTGTCAGAAGGAGTAGGAAGGCAATATAGACTTAATGACACCGTTCTAAAGATTGTGCAGAAACAGAGGGACCTGGGGCTCCATATGTATTGATCTTTGAAGGCGGGAGGAGATATTAGCAGAGTGTTTAGCAAAACATATCAGATCTTGGGCTTCATCATTAGAGACAAAGATACAAAAGCATGGAAGTTATGCTGAAACTTTATAAAGCTTTGGTTCGGCCCCAACTAGAGAACTGTGTACAGTTCTAGTCACCACACTTTAGGAATGATGTGAAGGTCCCTGTGAGGGTGCAAAGGAGATTTAGCAGAATGGTTCCAGGGACGTGGGGTTTAGCTGCAAGGTTAGTTTGGAGAAGATGGAGTTGCTCTCCCTGGAGTAAAGGAAATTGAGAGAGATTTGACAGAGGTGGACAAGATTATGATAGGCTTAGATAAGATAGACAAGGAAAAACTTGTTCCCATTAACTGATGAAACACAGACTAGGGGACACAGATGGAAGGTTTTGGGTAAGAGATGCAGGGAAATATGAGGAAGAACTTTTTTACATAGTGGATGGTAATGAGCTGGAACTCACTGCCCATGAGGGTGGTGGAAGCCGAGACAATCAATGATTTCAGAAAGAAACTGGATGGACACCAGAAGGAAATGCACTTGCAGAGATACGGGGATTGAGCGGGGGAGTGGAACCGACTGGATTATTCCACAGAGATCTGGCACAGAGAGGCCGACTGGCCTTCCTCTGTGTCATAAATGTATCTACCACTCTCTATGACTCTATGTTTGATATGTTTCCTGCTCCTGCTTGGAAAGATCCAGATACATAGAAGTTCAAAGAAACTGTGACCTTAACAGGCACTGACAGCTCCGTCCTCACCCTGGTGTGAGGCTCCAGGTCGTGTTGCAGGAGATGACACAGCTCTGTGACCTTCTCCTTATTGAATCAGTGTCACACTACTCCTGGGTTAGGTGTAGATAGGAAAAGGAAAAGTGTTCTTAGAAAACCCGGGATGGGTAGGGCAGAGCCCCCTTCTCCTCCCGCTCTACAGAACTTCCCCTCTCTGCAGCCTCTGCTCCATTTGTTGGTCATGTAACAGACCCAGAGACACCGTAACTACAGTCCCCATACCCCGTCGAGTGTTGGGTCACCAAATCCTCTGTCCTCCCTGAAGGTCTGCAGCAGCTCACAACACAACCTCCGGAAAACCATCCACAGCACCTCCACTAACTTTACAATAGCATAAGTAAGTCAAAAGCCCTCACCTGTAAGTTGGATGCCTGGTTCCTTTAAATAACATTAGAGGGGATTCATTGTGATGCTAAATGTATATTCAACTGACATTGACTAAAACAGGCGGTCAGTGAACATGCAGAGACCATATTTCAAAGACGTACATTAAAGCTGTCTGGTTGGTACATTAAAGTCACATTCAAAATCATCCTCACATGAGCATCACAAACATAGTACGACTCGCTAGAGCCCTGCCCACCATGGGGCACTGTGCTGACCATACCAGTGTACTGCCCACCATGGGGCACTGTGCTGACCACACTAGAAGTGGCTGGTGTGTGGTTCACATCATTTTATGGGTTCCAGCTTCTGTGTCGTCAGCACTGCTGGTTCTGTAGAGTTGCAAATCTTGGCGAGGGACAGATACAGAGAGAAAGAAATTCACTTTAAAAAGAGAATTGAGAAAAGATTGAAGGCATATTATTTGCAGAAATATGGGAAATGGACTGGGGAATGGGACTAATGGAAGGGTGAGGCCATGGAGGGATTCAAACACAAGAATGATAAAATTAAAATTAAGATGCTGCCAGACCGGGAGCCAATGTAGATCAGTGAGCACAGGGGTGATGGGTGATCGGGATTTGGTGTGACTTAGGATACAGGCAGCAGAGTTCTGGACGGGCTGTGGTTTATGGAGGTTTATAACTGGGAGGGTGACCAGGATAGATTAGGAATAGTCAAGTTTGGATTTAACAAAGGCACAGATGAGGGTTTATGCAGCAGATGGGCTGAGGCAGAGGTGGAGACGGGTGATATTACTCAGGTGGTAGTCGGAAGGGTTGGTGATGGAGAGAATTTGAAGATGAACTCAGGTCAGATAAAAATAGAACACAGAGGTTGTAAACTGTCTGGTTCAGCCTCAGGATCGGGTATGTGGTTCACAGATAGGGGATGGAGTTTGTGATGGAGACCAATGGACCAATGACACTGGCTTCTCTCTTCCCACAATTTACATTCCAGAACAGTATTTCAGTAAACAGGGTTTACAGATCTCCTAGCTGGAAATAGAGACAGTATCAGCAGCAAAGAGGAGAGAGTAAATTACAAGAACTGAAATACCGTTCGCAGTGGTTTATGCAGCTGATTTCTGGAGATAGAGATTCAGCAGAAATAACAACAGCAGCAAGGAGGGCAGAGAAAATTACAGGAGCAGTAATGCAGTTAAACATGGTTAATCAAAGTAATTACTGGAGATATTCACCGGGATTAACAACAGCAGCAAGGAGGGTAGAGTAAATTACAGGAATATAATACAGTTAAACATGGTTTACAGAATAAATACCTGGAAACAGATACTAACCAGGGACACCAACAAGACCGAGGATGGGATAATAAATGTATTGAGCAATCCGAAGTGCGAGGTAGATGCGAAAGTCTAATGAGAACCGATCATAATGTGTAGAAAGATAGTGAAGCTCCGAGGATAAACTCTTGCTCATTGTTGTAACATTCCAATCTATTGTTCTCAGACTCTGACCCATTGTTCTCAGATTCTGACCCATTGTTCTCAGATTCTGACCCATTGTTCTCAGATTCTGACCCATTGTTCTCAGATTCTGATCTATCCTCTCCCTCTCTCTGGAGCCGCTGATCCCTGTGAGTGCCAGGCGTGATGCTCCCACTGACAGTATGATAACACATTGAAAGGAGTCCCTTATTAATAGAAGAGGGAAACCCTCCTGTGACACAATCAGGGTCCATGGAGACTGACATTAATTACAGTCACTGAACAAACAGTTTCAGTTAACACCTTTCTATCCAACACCTTTTTGAACCACAATAAACTGGAACTCTTACCCAGTCTGAATGGATGTTTTGGGGTTTCTGAGGGAAGGAATGGTGGAAATAGCAGAGGCACTGGCCAGAATCTTCCAATCCTCCTTGGATATGGGTGTGATGACAGAGGATTGGAGGATTGTAAATCTTACATCCTGTTTAAAAAAGGAGATATGCGATAAATGCTGTAATTACTGACCAGTCAGACTAGTGTCACGACTGGGGACATTTGTAGACGTGACAACCCAAGAGAAAAATACTTGTTGCTTGTAAAAACATCGGATAGTAAATGGTTAGCAACCTGGATATGCTAAAGACTATTGATGTCTGGCAAACAACAACAAAAACAACAATTTATATTTAGATATTGCCTTTAATGTTATAAAACATCCCAAGGTGCTTCACAGGAGCATTATGAAGCAAAGTGCGAACTGAGATACAACAGGAGATATTAAGTCAAAGGACCAACAGCTTAGCCAAAGAGGAAGGTTACAAGGAATGTCTTAAAGGAGGAAAGTGAGATGGAGAGGTGCAGAGGCGGAGGATACTGCAGCTTGGGCCCCGGCAGCTGAAGGCACGGTCGCCAGTGGTGCAGTGATTAAAATAACGGATGTAAAAGAGACCAGAATTAGAGGAGCACAGATGTCTCGATGGGTTCTGGAGCTGGAGGAGATTACAGAGATAGGGAGGGGCGAGGCTATTGAGAGATATGACAACAAGGATGAGAATTTTAAAATCAAGATATTGCTTGACTGGGAGCCAATGTCGGTCAGTGAGATATAAACGGGACTTGGTGTGAGCTAAGACATGGGCAGCAGAGTTTTGGATGACCTCAAGTTTACAGAGAGTAGATGTGGGAGATCAGCCAGGAGTGAGTTGGAACAGTCACATCGAGAGGTGACAAAGGCATGAATGAGGTTTCAGCAGCAGATGGGCTGACACAGGGGTGAAGTCAGGCGATGTTACTGAGGTGGCAATAGGCGGTTGTAATGATCCCCTGAAAATGAGGTTAAAGCTCATTTTGTGGTGAAATGTGACACCAAGGCTGTAAACATATTGTCTGAATCTCCGACTGTCACCAGGAAGAGGGATGGAATCAATAGCAAGGGAACAGAGTTGGAGTGGGGAGTTAAAACAATGGCTTCAGTCTTCCCAATATTTAATTGGAGGAAATTTCTGCTCATCCAGTACTGGGTGTCGGATAATCAGTCTGATAATTTAACAACAGTGGAGGAATGGAGAGAGGTGGTGGTGAGGTAAACTTGATGGTGTTCTTTGATAAAACAATGGAGAGGGTTGATGAGGGTGGTGTGATTGAAGTTATACATATGGACTTTCAAAAGGTGTTCGATCAAGTGACATTCAATAGACAGGTTTGGAAAACTGTACCCTATGGATTAAAGGTACAGTGAAAGTGTGGATATAACATTGGCTAAGGAACAGTAAACAGAGAGAAGTGGTGAAAGGTTGCTGTTCAGACTCAATGGGAGTATACAGTGGTGTTCCCCTGGGCTCAATATTAGGACCACTGCCCTTTTTGCTCTTGGAAACCCAGGGTGGGTAGGGCAGAGGCCATTCCTCCTCTTTCTTTCCAGAGCTTTCCCTCTCTCTGCAGCTTCTGCTCCATTTGTTGATCATGTTACAGACGCAGAGACACTGTAACTACAGTCCCCATTCATCGTACAGAGTTGTGTCACCAAGTCCTCTCTCCTCCCTGAATGTCTGCAGCAGCTCATAACACAACCTCCAGAAAACCATCCACAGCACCTCCACTAACTTTGTAATAACAGAAGTAAGTCAAAAGCCCCTCACCTGCAAGTTGGACGCCTGGTCCTTTTAACTAACACTAGAGGGGAATCCTCGTGCTGCTGAATGTATGTTCAGCTGAGAGTGACTAACACAGGTGGTCAGTATACATGCAAGGACCAAGTATCAAAGACGTACATCAAAGTTGCTGAAATGGCTGATCGACTTCATATTCAGACCTCTCCTCACACTACAGACACACACACGTTACACCGACACGAGCACCCCGGCCAGCCTGGGTGTCCTGTACAATGTGCTGGATGTGACCGGCAGTGCAGCTCACACCATTTTATGGATCCAAGCTTCCACAGCATGAGTGGAGCAGGAGAGATGAAATGTGTGGTCAGGAAGACCACACTGCGGCTGTCTGGATACAAAATTGTCTGGCCCATAGAAGACAGAGGGTGTTAGTAGATGGAAAGTATTCAACATGGAGCTCGGTGACCAGTGGTGTTCTGCAGGGATCTGTTCTGGGACCTCTGCTCTTTGTGATTTTTATAAATGACTTGGATGAGGAAGTGGAAGGCTGGGTTAGCAAGTTTGCCGATGACACGAAGGTTGCTAGAGTTGTGGATAGTGTGGAAGGCTGTTGTAGGTTGCAACGGGACATTGACAGGATGCAGAGCTGGGTTGAGAAGTGACAGATGGAGTTCAACCTGGAAAAGTGTGAAGTGATTCATTTTGGTAGGTCGAATTTGAATGCAAAATACAGGCTTAAAGACAGGGTTTTTGGTAGTGTGGAGGAACAGAGGGATCTTGGGGTCCATGTCCAGAGATCGCTCAAAGTTGCCACCCAAGTTGATAGGGTTGTTAAGAAGGCGTATGGTTTGTTGGCTTTCATTAACGGGGGATTGAGTTTAAGGGCTGCGAGGTTATGCTGCAGCTCTATAAGGCCCTGGTTCGACCACACTTGGAATATTGTGTTCAGTTCTGGTCGCCTCATTATGGGAAGGGTATGGATGCTTTAGAGAGGGTGCAGAGGAGATTTACCAGGATGCTGCCTGGACTGGAGGGCATGTCTTATGAAGAAAGATTGAGGGAGCTAGGGCTTTTCTCATTGGAGCGAAGAAGGATGAGAGGTGACTTGATAGAGGGGTACAAGATGATGAGAGGCATAGATAGAGTGGATAGTCAGAGACTTTTTCCCAGGTGGAAAGGGCTATCACTAGTGGGCATAATTTTAAGGTGACTGGAGGAAGGTTTCAGGGAGATGTCAGAGGTAGGTTCTTTACACCGAGAGTGGTGGGTGCGTGGAATGCGCTGCCAGTGGTGGTAGTAGAAGCAGATACATTAGGGAAATTTAAGCGACTCTTGGATCGGTACATGGATGATAGGAGAATGAAGGGTAGGTAGTTAGTTTGATCTTAGAGTAGGTTAAAGGTTCGGCACAACATCGTGGGCCGAAGGGCCTGTACTGTGCTGTACTGTTCTATGCTCTATGTTCTATGTTATATGAAGAGAGGCAGAGGGAAAGAAACTCACTTTTAAGCCGGAATTGGAAAAAAGATTTTTAAGAGGAACAAGTTTCAGGAACATTGGAAATGAACAGGGGATTGGGATAATCAGAGGGGTGAGGACATGGAGGGATTTGATCACATGAGTGAGAATATTAAAATTGAGGTGTTACTGGACCAAGAGCCAATGTCGGTCAGTCAGCACAGGGATGTTGGGTGAACAGAATTTGGTGCAAATTAGAAGATGGCAGCAGAGTTTTGGATGACCACAGGTTACAGAGAGTAGGATGTGGGAGACCAGCAAGGAGTGTGTTAGAATAGTCAAGTCTCGAGATAAAAAAAGGCATGGATGAGGTTTTTAGCAGCAGCTGAATTGAGCTTTCTCTCTCTCGTTCTTTCTCTCTCTGTCGGCCTCATTTGCTCTGTCCCACACTCAGAATCTTATAAGTTTCAATCAAGTCGCCTCTTACTCTTCTAAACTCCAGCTGACATAAGCCTAGCCTGTCCAGCCTTTCCTCATTAGAGAACACCCCCATTCCAGGCATTCGTCTAGTAAACCATCTCTGAACTGCTTCGAATGCATTTCCACCTGTCCTTAAATGAGGAGACCAATACTGTACACAGTATTCCAGAAGTGGTCTCCCTATATAACTGAAACATAACCTCCCTACATTTGTATTCAATTCCTCCTGCATTGGACGATAACATTCTATTAGTTTTCCTAATGACTTGCAATACCTACATATTAACCTTTTACAATTCATGCACAAGGACTCTCAGTTCCCCCTGGATGGTAGAGCTCTGAAATCTCTCACCATTGTGATTATATGCTTAATTTTTATTCTTCCTGCCAAAATGGACAATTTCATATTTTCCCACATTATACTCCATTTACCAGATCTTTGCCCAATCACTCAATCTATCTACCCCTTTGTGGTTCACTTGTGTCCACGTCACAACATACTGTCTGACCGACGTTTCTGTCATCAGCAAATTTAGCAAACATACCTTTGGCCCCTTCATCCAAGTGATTTATATAAATTGTAAAGAGCTAAGGCACCCGCACTGATCCCTGTGACACACCACTCGTTACATCTTGCCAAACAGAAAATGATCCATTTAAGCCTACTCTCTGTTTCCTGTTAGCTAGCCAATCTTCTATCCAAGCCAATAGGTTACCCCCTACACCATGAGCTTTTATATTCCGCAATGAACTTTGATGTGGCACATTATGAAATCCCTTCTGGAAATCTAAGTATAGTACATCCACCAGTTCCCCTTTATCCACAGCACCTGTTACTTCTTCAAAGAACTTCAATAAATTGGTTAAACATGGTTTCCGTTTCACAAAAGCATGTTGACTCTGCCTGATCACCTTGAATTATTCTGTGTGTCCTGTTATAACGTCTTTACTAATAGCTTCTTACATTTGATCCATAGCCAGAAAGCCTTTCTCACCTGCCACAGGCCGTATGTCCACTATGTTTATTCTGATTTTGTGCTGTATTTGAACTGTTACTCCTCAATAAACTGCTTGTGACCCTTCGACCTCCTTTTGGTTAATCTGTGACCCTGGATCAGATCTTACATTGGTGTAGGAGAGGGAACACAGCTCATGTCAAAGTCCTGCCTCCCTTTTATATGATCCTGCATAATGGACAGGGACTACTGGGCAGTAATGTGCTCAAAGGTTATCAGCAGTAATTGATTATCCCTATATTTGTATATTGTAGAACATTAAAACATACCCCTACTCTGGTGTCCAGTGCACCCTCAATACTCATGATTAAAATATCAGAGGAGTGGGAACCAGACAGCTCTGATCACCCTGAGGTACAGGCGATTCTCGAGTCCGTGTCGAGTGTATCCACAACCCATAAAGATAACTGTGCAAACATGAGCAGACCCGAAGAAATTAACTGACCATTGTATGATCCATGAAGCAGTATTCTTACCGAGCTGAGATTATATCATACATTCCAGACAATATCATGTCATTGTTATACCAGGGTGTAGTTCACGAAGCCATGTTCCCTTCTAACTGCCCAATTTGACTGGTTGGAAAGCCAGATGGCAGCTGGTGACTGACTATTGACCACCACAAACTCAATTCAGTCAACCCTGCGTGAACCCGGTTGTCTGATAGACACCCACCCTACTCTCCCGGATTCTCAGTGGCAGGGCTGTCTTCTCTACCCTGGATATCTCTAATGTTTATTGGAGTATCCCAGTAAAACTAGAGAAACAAATTAAATTCACATTCACTTCTGAGGACCAGAGGTACTCCTGGACATGTCTGTCACAAGGGGTTCTACAATAACCCCACTATTTTCAACAAACGTGTAGCCGGGTCCCTTCTGAGCTTTTCACAGTCTTCCTGCTCGCTGCAATATGTCGATGATCTTCTCATCACCGTGTCCACACATTTAACCCTTTTACAGGAACTACTGCAGTGACTTTGGGAGCTGGACTAAAAGAACATCCACGTAAGGCCCAGCTGGTGCAAGACCGTGTCACCTTTCTACGTGCCCAGATCAGATCATCCTGCATCAGCCCACACCAGCGTCAGGTCGAGACCATCCAGTGTCTACCCCTGTTCACCTCAAAGTCCTGCCCTGTGTCCTATCCTCAGGCTGGTGGGGTATCAGTGGACCCTCATCCAGTATCTACCCCTGTCCACCTCAAAGACTACCCTGTGTCCTATCCTCAGGCTGGCAGGGTATCAGTGGACCCTCATCCCTCGATTTGCAGAGACTGTGACTCCTCTTTATGAACTAACTAATGGTGATGATGACCAGATTTAACCTGGTTGGACTGAAGAGAGCAGAGAAGCAGCAACACAATTGAAGAAATCTGTCGCCCAGGCAACGTGTCTTATCTCACCTAACCCTGACAAGACTTTCAACATGGAGGTGGTGGACACAGTGAAAAGCCTGACTGCTGTCCTATGTAGAGAATACGAGGAGAAATTACTCCCCATTGTGAATGACTCCAGAATTGTCAGTGGGACTGAACTGATTTATTCTGTTTGTGAAGGACATTTGTTAACCACGTTCTGGGGCATCAAACATTTCACTTACATCACGGGGTTCTCCAGGGTGATACTGCCCAGTCCATTATAAACTTTCCCAGTATAGGGCGTCACAGTGGTGCAGTGGTTAGCACCGCAGCCTCACAGCTCCAGTGACCCGGGTTCAATTCTAGGTACTGCCTGTGTGGAGTTTGCTAGTTCTCCCTGTGTTTGCGTGGGTTTCCTCCGGGTGCTCCGGTTTCTACCCACATGCCAAAGACTTGCAGGTTGATCGGTAAATTGGCCATTAGCAATTGCCCGTAGTATAGGTAGGTGGTAAGGAAACATAGGGACAGGTGGGGATGTGGTAGGAATATGGAATTAGTGTAGGATTAGTATAAACGGGTGGTTGATGGTCCGCACAGACTCGGTGGGCCAAAGGGCCTGTTTCAGTGCTGTATCTCTAAACTAAACTAAAAGTAGTAATAGTATTCCCCTGTCAGAGAGTCGTAGAGTCATAGTCATTTCAGCACAGAATTAGGCCATTCTGCTCATCGAGTCCATGCCAGCTCTTTGTCGATAAATCCAGCCAGTCTCATTCCCCAGCTCTGACTCCATATTCCTGCAAGTTTATTAACATCAAGTGTTCTTCCAATATCCTTTTGAAATAATTCACCTTCTCTGCTTCCACCACCCTCGGAGGCAATGATTTCCAGGCCATTACCACTCGTTGTGTAAAAATGTTGTTCATCACATCACCCTTAACTCTTGCCCTCAATCTTAACTCTAGTCATTGTACCATCAGCTAATGGGAACATCTTTTCCTGTCTACCTTATCCAAACAGGTCATCATCTTGTATACATGTATCAAATCTCCCCTCAATCTCCTTTACTCCAAGGAGGACAATCCCAGCTTTTACAGACTATATCTCCATCTCCATCTCTGGAACCATTAAAGTAACCCTCCTCTACACCCTGTCAATGACCCTCACATCCTTCCTAAAGTGTGGTGAACAGAACTGGATGCAGTACTCCACTTGGGGCCTAACCAGAGCTTCATAAAGTTACAGCATAACTTTCCTTCCTCTGAACTTACCACCTCTATCTATGAAGCCCAAGATCCCATATGCTTTACTGACGACTCTCTCAATATATCCTGCCACCTTCAGGGATCTATGTGCCTGAACCCCATGTCCCTTTGTCTCTGCACACTCTTTCGAACTTTACCATTAAGTGTATATCGCCTCTCCCTGTTACTTCTGATAAAATGCATCACTTGACACTTGTCTGTATTAACTTCCATTTGCCTCTCGTCTGCCCATTCTGCTAGCCTATCTATGTCCTCTTACATCGATTGGTATCAACCTCAATGCCTGCCCCGCCTCCAAGTTTGGTATCACCTGCAAATTTTGAAATGTTTCTCTGTATGCCATTATCCAAATCATTTATACATATCAGAATAAAACAGTGTTCCTAGCACTAACCCTTGGGGAACACAACTGTCTATTTTTCTCCAGTTTGAATACCAACTATTTACCGCAACTCACTGTTTTCTGTCATTAAGTCAGTTTTATATCCAAGCTGACACTGACCTTCCTTTTCCATCAGCATCAATTAACTGTCCAATTCTCACAAACAGATTGTGAAATAAAGTACAAATTCAGCTTAAAATTAAGTGAAATGCTAAATGTAAAATTAACAAATTGTTGGAAAGAGATCGACTCTTAGATCACTTAAAATTCAATCTCTCGTTAACTTTACTGCATTTAGTACTCTGTCCAAGCAGGACTCCCTAAAACTGGACTCAGTGCAGCTTATTGCATTTAGGGTTTGGGGAGAGAATTCAAAAGCTTAGGGATGAGACCAGAAAGTGCTGGAAATACTCAGCAGGTCTGGCAGCATCTGTGTAGAGAGAAACAGAGTTAATGTTTCCGGTCTCTGACCCTTCATCAGAACTGGTAAACGTTAGGAATGTAACAGTCTGTAGTTTAATCTATCCCCTCTCTGTCCCATCACAGTCCTTCCTTCTTGTTCTTCTTCCCCCTTCCCCTCTTTCACATGTTCAAAGACTGTTACATTTCTAACGTTTACCAGTTCTGATGAAGGGTCACAGATCTGAAATATTAACTCTGTTTCTCTCTGCACAGATGCTGCCAGACCTGCTGAGTATTTCCAGTGTTCAGCATCCGCAATATTTTGCTTTTATTTTAGTGTTTAATTCACTGACATTTATCTTCCAGGAATTCCTCCCTGGAAGTTCTGCTCTACTCTTCCAGAGCGTAGGGCCTCGGCAGCTGAAGGCAGGACCACCAATGGGAGAGCAATTAAACTCGTAGATGCTCAAGAGGCCAGAAATAGATGAGTGCAGATATCTCGGAGGGTTGTCGGGCTGGAGGAGATTACACAGATAAGGAGTAGTGAGATAATGAAGGATTTGAAAAGAAGGCTGAGAGTTTTAAAATTGAGGTGTTGCTGACCAGGAGCCAATGTAGGTCAGTGAGTCCAGGGAGTAATGGGTGAACATGACTTGGTGTGAGTTAGGACATGGGCAGCAGTGCATTGGATCACCTCAGGGTTATGGAGGGTAGAATGTGGGAGACCAGCCAGGAGTGTGTTGGACTAGTCGAGTCTACAGGTAACACAGGCAAGGGGGAGTGTTTCATCAGCAGAAGAGCTGAGAGAGGGGCAAAGTTTGGTGATGATACGGAAGTGTAAGTAGGCTGTTTTAGTAATATTTAGCAGGAATCTCGTCGCAGCGTCAACTATGAAACCAGGTTGTGAACAGTTTGCTTTAGTCTCAGACAGTTGCCAAGGAGAGAGATCCAGTCTGTAGCGAGGAAACTTTTGACGTGGGGTTTGAAAACAATGGCTGCATTCTTCCTAATATGTAATTGGCATGGCAGATGTGTGAGGTGATACATTGTCGGAAGATTTGATCTATATTATCCGTTCATGGGATGTGGGTGTCGTTGACGAGGCCAGCATTTATTGCCCATCCATAATTGCCCTTGAGAAGGTGATGGTGAGCTGCATGCAGATGAATGACCAGGGATAGTACAAGCTGAATGGCACAACTTTAAAGATATTGAGAGTAACAGAGAGACCTGAGGTGTTTGTATGCAATCTTTGAAAGTAGCTGGACAGGTTAACAAACAGTTCACAAAGCAAATAGATTCCGAGGCTTGATTAATAGAGACACAGAGTAGACTGGCCAGGATATTGTGTTAACCCTATAGAAAAGACTAGTCCGGCTCCATCTGGAGTATTGTGTCCAATACTGGAAACCACACTTTAGGAAGGACATGAAACCTTGGAGAGGGGACAGAAGAGTTTTACTGCAACGTTTCCAGGGATGAGGGATCACAGTTATGTAGCTGGGATTGTTTTCCTTGGAGCAGGAACATTTACAAGGTGATCAGATAGGGATATTTAACATCATGAAGGGTTTATGTAAATTATATAAAGTTTCTAATGTATGAGGGGCCATTAACCAGAGGACATAGATTTATGGTGATTGGAAAAAAGAAGCAGAGTTGACATGGGGATTATTGTAATGCAATTTTTGTTTCGCATTTGCAAATTATTGTATGATAGGCTGAAGGATACAGATTCAAAAGTATATTCAAAAAGTGATTTGGTTAGATATTAAGGGGAAAAGATCAAGGATCTGGGAAAGATCCAGGGTGTGGAACTCACTGGAAACTCATCAAAAGAGCCAGCACAGACTTCATAGACCAAATGACCCCCTTCCATGCAATGCTATTTTATGTTTCTATGACTTTTCCTGCCTGTACTTTTACAATTTTCCTATCGTTTCAAAAGGTGTTTGATAAAGTACTATATCACAGCCGTGTGACCCAATTAGAAACACATGGGATTAAAGGGCCAAAGTCAGCCAGGGCTCAGTTTGTAGCTCTCTCCCCTTTCAGTCACAAGCTTCCAGGATCAAGTGTCATGAAATGTCTTTTTCACAAGAATCAAGGCTGACACTGCAGCGACAGTACTGAGGGAGTATTGCGCTATCAGATGAGCAGTCTTTCGAATGAAACGTTAAACCAAGGCCCCATCTGCCCTCTCAGGTGGATGCTAATGATCCTGTGGGATTAAGTAGAAGCAGATCAGGGGAATTATTCCCTGTGGCAAGGACAATATTTATCCCTCAAGCAACATCATAAAAACAGATCTGGTCATTATTACATTGCTGCTTGTGGGATCTTGCTGTGCGAAAATTGGCTGCCCTGTTTCCGACAGTACAAGAGTGAGTAGGCATTATAAGTATACGTTGATTGTAAATCGTTTTGGAATATGCAGTAGTCATGAAAGGCGCTACATAAATGGAAGTCCTTTTTTTTTCTTTTTCAATCCCAGCATGCAAGAAATTAGCTAGGTGACAGGTATCAGAGAGTAGGGAATAATGGCAGCTTTTCAGCTGGGCGAAGTACACAGTGGGGTTCCCCAGGGTGACTGTTGGGATCCCTGGTGTTGCATGCTAATGCAGTGGGCTTGTGTACAGAGGGGGTAATGTCCAAGTTTTCAGATGGAAGGGAACTCAGAAATGTTGATAAACAGTGAGAAGGATAGTAACAGACTTCAGGAGGACATTGACTGACTGATGAAATGGGCAGGAACATGGCAGATGGAATTTAACACATTGAAATATGAAGTGAGACATTTGGGTAGGAAGTATGAGAAGAAAAAATTTAAAATAAATGGTACCATTATAGAGTGAGTGCATGATTAGAGAGACCTCGGGTGTAAACACACAGATCTTAGTTAGTAGCATGCAGTGTCCTTGGTGTTAGAGAGAGACACACAGAGTAATAAAACTCAGGAGGAAATGCTGATATTTATACATCATTGGTTAGGTCCCAGATGGAGAATTGTGTCCAATTCTGATCACCACACATTGGTAAGGATGTCAAGGACTTAGTGAAGATACAGAGGTGAATTACGAGAATGGTACCAGGGATCTGGGAATACAGTTACGTGGATAGATTCGAAAAGCTGGGATTGTTCTCAATCGAGCAGTGATAGGTAAGGGGAGATTTGATATAAAATTCAAAATTATGAAGGGTTTTGATAAGGTAATCAATGTGAAACTGTTTCCAGTGTCAGAAACAGGGGCGGCACAGTGGCGCAGTGGTTAGCACTGCAGCCTCATATTATGGGTAAAGCCTGTGTGGAGTTTGTGGGTTTCCTCCCTCAGCCAAACGTCTTGCAGGTTGATAGGCAAACTGGCCATTATAAATTGCCCCTAGTATAGGTAGGTGGTAGGGGAATATAGGGACAGGTGAGGATGTGGTAGGAATATGGGATTAGTGTAGGATTAGTATAAATGGGTGGTTAATGGTCGGCACAGACTCGGTGGGCCGAAGGGCCTGTTCCAGTGCTGTATATCTAAATCCAAAAGTCTAACGTTCAGTACTAAGAAGACACAGACTGAAGGTAATTGACAAAAAAACAGAGGTGAAATGAGGAGAATTTTCTTCCACAGCGAGTTGTTGGGATCTGGAATTCACTGGCTGAAAACATGGTGGAAGCAGATTCAATAATATCATTCAAAAGGCAATTTAGCAAATACTTGAAAAGGAAAATAAAAACAGGAGTCTGGGGAAAGAGGAGGAAAGAGGAATTAATTAGATGGCTCTTTCGAAGAGACAGCACTGACACAAAGGGCCGACTAGCCTTCTTCTGTGCTGCATCAATCTTTCATTTTATGAGCAAGAGAAAGTGAGGGAAGAGAGAGAGAAAGACAGAGAGTGAGAAAGTGTGAAAGAGAGAACAGCAAATAGAAATAGAGAGTACGTCGTGTTTTTGGGCAGAGGGATCACGATCTGCCCGTGCCCGTTCTTGTTGAGGCAGGTGACAAACACACTTCCTGCTGCCTTCTCATTTCCATGAATTCTACGTGCCACCCCGGGTAACCCGCGTTGCTGTCTGTCTGGATGCTTAACACATGTTTCAGCCAGGTTCAGCTTTTAAACGCAGTCTGTCCCTCTTAAAGAGGAGATGCACTGATTCACTGGAGGCTGCTGCTGCTCACTGTGAATTCTGCAATTGGAGACACGGTAAATTGCACACTGCAACAGAGGGTTCTGCGGTTCACGGATGTGGGGATGGATGTCTTAGTTACGAAGGGTGACAGGAGGAGAGAGGCTCTGTTTCCGTGTGGTGGGGTGGAGACTCTCAAGGAACGTCATGCGAAGGGAATCGGTGAAGGTGGCCAGGGAGGTCAATGCAAGAATTCTCGCCACGAGAATCTGGCAGCAGAGCCAGAAGAAGTTTAATGAGCTCACACGGGTGGTCAATGTCATTGAATTAAGCTCCAAATGGCATCTTCTACCCCCAACATCACCAACTTCTCACACTGCTCAATGCACCACACCCCCATCACTCACCCATCAGCAGTCCCTAACACTCAGGACTCACACCTAACATTCACATACTCCACCTCACCCTCACACACCTTGTACTGATAGCAGCCTCACACGCACCTCTCACTGCCTCCAATTACCTCCAGCTATTCAACTATGGCAGGCATATCATCAAAACACAGTGTAAAACAATCATTAATATTCTGCCTTCTTTCTTACAGGACAAGGTGACCCATAATCACAGGGAGCAGCAAGTGAACCAGCGAGTGACCAGGCATACATTCATCCCCTGAGCCTGAGGGAGGAGTTGGTTCTTCACATCATGGGACTGGCTGTGACAGAGCCCGTGGCATCCGGCATCGCCGAGAGCATTCAGGATGATACTATGTTCCTGCCTTATGCCCCTTCTTAACTCCCACCTCCCCCCGCATCCTGCTGTCTGGGATGATGTACAAGCTGCAGATGGTGGGATCATGGACCTCCTGCTTTCCAACCCACCCACAATCTCTCATCCCAATACGACCCTTCTGATTTTACAATTCCCAATGGTACCCCAAAACTGCCAGCTTCCCAGTCACAGCAGCTCCAGGAGACAGAGAGAGAGCATCAGCACAGGACTGATGGTGAAATGCCATCACTTAGTCTGATACTGACAGCCTCCAGCTCAAATACTTCCACTGTGTGTGCCTTAGAGGCTGGTATAGAGTCGGAATCTGCACATGCTGATACACCGAAAACGCACGAACTGCAGCCAGGGCAGGGGGAAAGGATAGTGCATGTGGCAGCTCCCGGAGAGCGAGGTCACAAACGTGCTATAATACACAGGACTCAGATCAGAACATTACTGGGCTGCTGCCTATGTCGAGGTGGTACAGTTTGAATCGAAGCCCTCAAGGCCCAGAGCTGCTCGAGGACGTCCTGCAAGGTCATCTGCAGTCTCCCCGAATGACAGTCAGCAGTCTTCCACCAGCCATGCTGCAGTCACTAGGGAAACACTGGGGAGCACGAGGCAAGTCGAGGGAACGCACAAGACAGAGACGAAGGGAATATACAAGGGTCAATAGTTCCATTTTCCTTTTGTATAATTGGATGTGTTGTTGGATAAAGATGTTACTGAAAAGGTTTATGTTGGTGGTTTTTATTACAGGATGGTGACCAAGGGAACACTGTGATGGGGCGTCTCAGATGGGTGAAATGGTGGAGAATGGGTGATCCATGGTGGGAAAGGGAAGTTGTCCTAAGGGAAACAATATCTTAGCAGGGACTCCCCGACAGCCTGTCTAGTTCGAAGACGTCCAGGAAATATCCTCCCTGCGTCCTCCTCCTCCTCCTGAGGTGTCCTCCGGATTCCTGGTGCCAATGCCTGTGTCCTCATGATAGTGATGATATGAAGGGTGCAGCAGAACACCATGAACTTGGACACCTGCTCCAGTGAGTACTGAAGGGCTCTCCCCGTGCGGTTCAGACATTGGAAGCATTGCTTCATCACACCGATGGTCTGTCCCACCATGTTCCTGGTGACTCCATTGCTCACATTATACACATGTTAATTGTGGGAGGTTGGGTGGCGGTGGTAGGTGGTTTGGGGATGTGGAAACATGAGCTGTGTCTAGACGGTTTTTTTCTTTGCCTCAGAGGAGCCACATTCTGGTTCTGTATGGAAGCCCTAAGTGTTGAGAATGGCTGACTGCTTCAGAATGAAGGTATGGTGGCTGCTGACAGGGTAGTGAATATTCACCAACATGATGTACTGGTCATGCTCACACACCAACTGTACATTAATGGAGTGAGAGTTCTTTCAGTTCCTGTACCTCTCCCCATTGACATGGGGCCCCCGCAGAGACACCTACACCATCAGGATTCCCGCTATCCTGACAAAGCCACGGGATCTCTCATTCTGCTTCTCCCTGCTGAGCGAAAAAACGATGGCATAGATGGTCACCCTGACCTCCCAGAATTATCAATGGGAATGGACAACACACAGGCCTCGCAACTACTGGTCAGTTAGTTTAACATCAGTGGTGAGGAAGGTTTTAGAAACTAAATCAGCGGGAAAAAAATCAACACACACTTGGAGATGTTTGAGTTAATTAAGTGTTGTCTGCACGGATTTTTAAAAAGCAGATCATGCTTTCATGAACTAATTGAATTTATTTTGATGAAGTAACAGAGCAGGTTGATGAAAAGAATGTGGTGGATGGTCTACATGGATTTTAAGAAAGCGTTTGATGAAGTACCACATAAAATGATGTGGAAGCTTTAGAGAGGGTGCAGAGGAGATTTACCAGGATGCTGCCTGGACTGGAGGGCATGTCTTACGAAGAAAGGTTGAGGGTGCTCGGTCTTTTCTCATTGGAACGAAGAAGGATGAGAGGTAACTTGACAGAGGGGTACAAGATGATGAGAGGCATAGATAGATTGGATAGCCAGAGACATTTTCCCAGGGCAGAAACGGCTATCACCAGGGGCCATAATTTTAAGATGATTGGAGGAAGGTTTCGGGGAGATGTCAGAGGTAGGTTCTTTACACAGAGAGTGGTGGGTGCGTGGAATGCACTGCCAGCGGCGGTAGTAGAAGCAGATACATTAGAGACATTTAAGCGACTCTTGGATAGGTACATGGATGATAGTAGAATGAAGGGTGTGTAGGTAGTTTGATCTTAGAGTAGGTTAAAGGTTCGGCACTACATCGTGGGCCGAAGGGACTGTACTGTGCTGTACTGTTCTATGTTCTATGTTCTAAAATGTTGGATAACAAAATTGAATCACATGGATTAGCATCCAATTGGATCAAATATTGATTGATGGAAAGAAAAGGGTGAGTAGTGTTAAATGGTTGTTTATCAGACTGGAGGATGGTAGGCAGTGATGTTCCCCAAGAGTCAGTGCTGGGACCACTTTTTTTTGCTATATATAAATGACTTGGATCTTGGAATACAGAGCAGAATTTCAAGGCTTGCCAATGACACCGAACTTGGACGCGTGGCAAACACTGAGGATGACACAAACTGCCTGCAACAGGATATCGACAATCCAGCAGAATTAACAGAGAAATGGCAGGTGGAATTTAGTACAGAGGAGTGTGAGGTGATGCTTTATGCCAGAAGGAATAGGAAGGCAATATAGACTTAATGACACAGTTCTGAACATTGTGCAGGAGCAGACGGATCTTGGATCCATATGCATTTATCATTGCAGGTGGCAGGACATATTAGGAGAGTGTTTAGCAAAACATATCAGATCTTGGAGGCAAGGATACAAAAGCAGGGAAACATAGAAACATAGAAAATAGGAGCAGAAGTAGTCCATTCGGTCATTCGAGCCTGCTGCGCCATTCGTTATGATCATCGCTGATCATCCAACTCAGTAATCTTTTCCCCCCATATCCTTTGATCCCTTTAGAACCAAGAGCGATATCTAACTCCTTCTAAAAAACATACAATGTTTTGGCCTCGACTGCTCCCTGTGGTAGCGAATTCCACAGGCTCACCACTCTCTGGGTGAAGAAATTTCTCCTCATCTCAGTCCTGAAAGGTTTACCCCTTATCCTTAGACTGTTGCCCCTGGTTCTGGACACCCCAACATCGGGAACATCCTTCCTGCATCTAGTCTGTCCAGACTGATTAAAATTTTGCAGGTTTCTATGAGATCCCTCCCTCACTCTTCTGAACTCCAGCGAATATAATCCGAACCGACTCAGTTTCTCCTCATACATCAGTCCCGCCATTGCAGGAATGAGTCTGGTAAACCTTCGCTGCACTCCCTCTATTGCAAGAACCTACTTCCTCATATATGGAGACCAGAACTGAACACAATATTCCAGATGTGACCTCACCAAGGCTCTGTATAATTGCAGCAAGACATCCCTGCTCCTGTACACGAATCCTCTCGTTATAAAGGCCAGCGTACCATTTGCCTTTTTACCGCCTGTTGCACCCGCATGTTTACCTTCAGCAACTCGTGTACGAGAACACCAATAATTCCCTTCTCTCAGTTTATACCAGTTCTGATAATAATCTGCCTTCCTGATTTTGCTACCAAAGTGGATAACCTCACATTTGCCCACAATTATATTGCATCTTCCATGCATTTGCCCACTCACTCCACTTGCCCAAATCACATTGAAGCCTCTATGGTTCCTCCTGACAACTCACCCTCCCACCCAATTTTATGTCATCTGAAAATTTCGAGATATTACATTTAGGTCCCTCATCTAAATCATTAATATATATTGTGCGTAGCTGGGGTCCTAACACCGATCCCTGTGGTACCCACTGTTCACGTTCTGCCATTCAGAAAAAGACCCGTTTGTCCATACTCTTTGTTTCCTGTCTGGCAACCAATTTTCTATCCATCACAATAAACTACCCCCAATCCCATGTGCTTTAATTTTACACTCTAATCTCTTATATGGTACTTTGCCAAAAGCGTTCTGAAAGTCCAAATAAACCATATCTACTGGCTCCCCCTCATCAACTCTACTAGTTACATCATCGAAGAATTCAAGTAGATTTGACAAGCATGATTTCATTTTCGTAAATTCATGATGACTTTGTCCAATTCTACCACTGTTCTCCAAGTGCTCTGCTATAAAATCTCTGATAATGGCTCCAGGATTTTCCCCACTTTCGACGTCAGGCTCATTGGTCTATAATTCCCTGTTTTCTCTATATATCCCTTTTTAAATAGTGGAGTTACATGAGCTACCGTCCAATCTGTAGGAACTGTTCCAGAGTCCATGGAATCTAGGAAGATGTCCATCAGTGCATCCACTATTTCTGGGGTCACTTCCTTAATTATTCTTGGATTAAGATTATCAGGCCCAACACCATTTCTCTACTAATACTGATGTATTTAACTTCCTATCTCTCACTAAACCCTGTGTTCCCCAACATTGCTGGTATGATATTTGTGTCCTCCTTTGTGAAGACAGAATCAAAGTATGCACTTAGATGGTCAGCCATTTCTTTGTTCCGCAGAATAAATTCCCCTGTTTCTGAGTGTAAGGGACCTACATTGGTCTTCACCAATTGTTTTCTCTTCACATACCTATAGAAACTTTTACAGTCAGTTTTTATGCCCCCACAAGCTTACTTTGTTACTCTATTTGCTGCTTCTTAATCAATCCCTATGTCCTCCTTTGCTGAATTCAAAACTGCTCCCAATATTCAGGTCTGTTGTATTTTTTTCCCTGGAGAATTTGTGTGCCTCTTCCTTGGATCTAATGTTATCTCTAATTTCCCTTGCAAGCCATAATTTGGCTACTTTTCCCTTTTTTTTTCTTTTGTGCCAGGTATGCTGTTATAGATGCTATGCTGAAACTTTGTAATGCTGTGGTTAGACTCGAACTAGAGAGCTCTGTCCAGTTCTAATCACCACACTTTAGGAAGGATGTAAAGGTCCTTGAGAGAGTGCAGTGGAGATTTACCAGAATGGTTTCAGGGATAGGGGGTTTAGTTACAAGGTCAGTTTGGAGAAGCTGGATTTGTTGTCCCTGGAGCAATGGGGATTGAGATAGATTTGATAGAGGTGTACACGATTATTATAAGCTTAGATAAGATATTGAAGGAAAAGCTGTTCCCGTGATGAAACACGGACTAGGGGTCACAGATGGAACATTTTGGGTAAGAGATGCAGGTGGAATATGAGGGAGAACTTTTTAACACAGTGGATGGTAACGATCTGGAACTCACTGCCCATGAGAGTGGTGGAAGCCGAGACAATCAATGACTTCAAAAGGAAACTGGGTGGAACCTGAAGGAAATGCACTTGCAGGGCTACGGGGATTGAGCAGGGGATTGAGACTGACTGGATTGTTCCACATAGAACCGGAAATGATGGACCGAATGGCCTCCTTATGTGTCGTAAATGACGCTATGACTCCATCAATCTCCACTAATCTATACTGGATATGTCTCCTGCTCCTGCCTGGAAATATCCAAAGACATAGAGTTTCAATGAAACTGTGATCTTAACGTCCACTGACAGCTCCGTCCTCACTCTGGTGTGAGGCTCCATGTGTTGCAGGAGGTGACACCGCTCTGTGACTAACTCCTTTTTGAATCAGAGTCACCTCACACACTGCTCCTGGGGCAGGTAAGGTAGGGGAAGTGCTCTTGGAAAACCGAGGGTGGGTAGGGTAAAGCCCCTTCCTCATCCCTCTTTAGAGAGCACCCCCTCTCAACATCCTCTGCTCCATTTGTTGGTCATGTTACAGACCCAGAGACACTGCAACTACAGTCCCCATACCTCGTCCAGAGTTGGGTTACCAAATCCCCTGTCCTCCCTGAATGTCTGCAGCAGCTCACAACACAACCTCCAGAAAACCATCCACAGCACCTCCACTAACTTTACAATAGCAAAAGTAAGTCAAAAGCCCCTCACCTGTAAGTTGGATGTCTGGTCCTTTTAAATAACACTAGAGGGGCTCCTCGTGCTGCTGAATATATGTTCAGCTGAGAATGACTAACACAGGTGGTCAGTGGACATGCACAGGCCAAGTTTCAAAGACATACATCAAAGCTGCTGCAATGGCTGATTGGCACCATATTCAGACCCTTCCTCACACTACCAGCACATGCTTGATAACCCCGGGCTAAATCCCTGTCCAGCACTAAATCCCTGTCCAGCATGGAACACTGCAAGTGACCGGCAGCTCAGCTCGTACCATTTTATGGATCCAAGCGTCCATGACGTTGGGCCCTGTGGCGCTGTGGAGCTGAAAATCGTGGTCAGTGGTAGAATAAAGAGGGGGTGAAGTTTATTTTTAAAGCTAATTGAAGAAAATACTAGAAGGCCAAAAGGAATATGGGAACGGTCAGGGGAATGGGACTAACTGGAGGGGTGAGGCCATGGAGGGATTCAAACACATGAATGAGAATAATAAAATTAAGGTGCTGCCAGACTGGGAGTCAATGTAAATCAGTGAGCCCAAGGGTGATGGGTGATCGGGATTGGTGTGAGTTAGAATACAGGCAGCAGAGTTCTGGATGGGCTGTGGTTTATGGAGGTTTGTAAATGGGAAGGTGACCAGGATAGAATTGGAATAGTCAAGTGTGTATTTAACAAAGGCACAGATGAATGTTTATGCAGCAGAAAGGCTGAGGCAGAGGTGGAGATGTGTGTTAGTACAGAGGTGATAGTAGGCAGGGTTGGTGAGAATATGGAGATGAACTCAGCTCAGATTTAAATATAAGACAGAGGTTGCAAACTGTCTGGTTCAGCCTCAGATATTTGGCAATGAGGAGATCATGGTTCATGGATAGTGGATGGAATTTCTTATAGAGACCAATGACAACTGCACTCTTCCCAAATTTAAATAGCAAGAACATTATTTCAGTGAAACAAATTTTACAGATCTCATAGCGGGAAATAGAGACTTACCAGAGACAGCAAAGATGGGAGAGTAAATTACAAGCACTCTAATGCACATAGCAATGGTTTATAGAGCTAATATCTGGAGACTGAAATTTGCCAGGAATAACAACAGCAGCAAGGAGGGCAGAGGAAATGACAAGAATGGTAATGCAGTTAAACATGGTTTATAGAATTAATAGCTAGATACAGAGTCTTACTAGGGACACCAATAATAGCCAGGAAGGGGTAGTAAATGTATTGAATATTCCTCAGTGCGGAATAGATCAGACTGTTTAATGAGAACTGATCATAATCTGCAGAAAGAAAGTTAAACTCCCAGATGAAACTCCTGTTCATTGTTATAACATTCCAATCTATTGTCCTCTGATTCTGATCTTTCCTCTTCCTCTCTCCAGAGCCGCTGATCCCTGTTAGTGACGGGAGTGATGTGATACTCCCACTGACACTATATGATAACACATTGAAAGGAGCTCCTTATTAATAGAAGAGGGAAATCTTCCAGTGACACAATTAGGGTCCATGGAGACTGACATTAATTGCAGTCACTGAACAAACAGGTTCAGTTAACCCCTTTCAATCCAACAATTTTTGTATCACAATAAACTAGAACATTTACCCGGTCTGGATGGGAATTCTGAGGGTTGGTGAGAGAAGGAATGGTGCAAATGGAAGAAGCACTGCACAGAATCTGTCAGTTCTCTCTGGATATAGGAGTGATGACAGAGCACTGGAGGGCGGCAAATTATACACCTAGTTTACAAAAAGGAGGGATGTGGTAAACCCTGTACTGTCCAGTCAATCTGACGTCAGTGGTGGTGAAATTTCACAACCCAGGACAGAAATATTATTTGCTTGGAAAAGCATAGCATAATAAATTTCAAGCCACATGGATATGCCAATGACAATTCATGTCTGGCAAAGTTCAGCAAGAACTTATCCCAAGGTTATCCACAGCAGCATTATGAAACAAAGTATAACACTGAACCACCAAGGGAGATATTAGGTTAGGTGACCAAATGTTTGGTCAAAGAGGCAAATTCTAAATGAGTGTCTGAAAGGATAAAAGCGAGGTGGAGAGATGGAGAGATGGAGCTGTGTAGGGCGTGTATTCCAGAGCTTTGGGCCGAGGCAACTGAAGGTGTGGCCACAATGGTGGAGTAATTAAAATCAGGGATGCACAAGAGGCCAGAATTAGAGGAGCAGAGATATCTCAGAGGTTTGTGGGGCTGGAGGGGATTCCAGAGTTAGTGAGGGGTGAGGCAATGGAGGGATTGGAAAACAAGAATGAGAATTTTAAAATCAAGACATTGCTTGACTGTGAGCTGATGTCGGTCAGTGATCGGGGAATTAGACTTGCTGTGAGTTAAGGCACAGGCAGCAGAGTTTTAGATGACCTCAAGTTTACAGATAGTAGAATGTGGGAGAATGAGTTCGAATAGTCCAGTCTACAGGTAATGAAAACATGACTGAGAGCTTCAGCAGCGGATGAGTTAAGACAGGGGTGAAATAAGGCGATGTTATTGAAGTGGAAATAGGTGGTGATAGTGATGGCACGAATATAACGGTGGAAGCTCATTTTGTGGTCAACTGTCACAGAATCACAGAATTGTTACAGGCGGCCATTCAGTCCATCGTGTCTGCACTGGCTGTCCAAAAGAGCAATTCATCTAGTACCGCTTCCCTGTCTTCTCCCTGTAACTCTGTACACACTTCCTTTTCAGACAGCTATCCAATTTCCTCCTGAATGCCTCGATTGAATCTGCCTCCACCACACTCTCAGGCAGTGCATTCCAGATCTTAAGCACTCGCTGTGTGAAAAAGTTTTCCTCATGTTACTTCTGCTTCTTTTACCAATTACTTTTATTCTTTGCCCTCTCGTTTTCAAACCTTTCAGGAGTGGGGACAGTTTTTCCCTATCCACTCTGTCCAGACACCTCATAATTGTGAATACCTTTTTTTCTAATCTCCTCTCAGCCTTCTCTTCTCTAAGGAAAATGTTCCCAGTTCTCCAGTCTCTCTTCATAACTGATATTCTTCATCTCTGGAACCATTCGTGTGAATGTTTATGTACACTCCCCAATGTCTTCACGTTACCTAAAGTGTGGTGCCCAGAACTAGACATAATACTGCCACTGAGGCCGAACTAGTGTCTCATACAAGTTCAAAATAACCTCTTTGCTTTTGCATTCCATGCTGCTGTGAATAAAGCTCAGGATACTGTCTGGTTTATTAACTGCTCTCAACCTCTCCTGCCAACTTCAATGACCCATGCATATAAACACCCAGGTCCTCTGCTCCTGCACCCCCTTTAGTGTTGTACCATTTATTCTATATTGCCTCTCCATGTTCTTCCTATCGAAATGAATCACATCACATTTCTCCACATTGAACTTCATCTGCCACCTGTCTGTCCATTCCACCAACTTGTCTATGTCCGTTTGAATTTCTACACTATCCTCCTCACAGTTCACAATGCTTCCAAATTTTGCATCATCTGCAAACTTTGAAATTGTGCCCTGTGCACCAAGTTCCATGTCATTAATATTTGTCAGGAAGAGAAACGATCCCAACATTGATCCCTGGGGAACTCCACTACAAGTCTTAAATGAAAACAAAAAGTGCTGGAAAGACTCAGCAGGTCTGGAAGCATCTGTGGAGAGTGAAGCAGAGTTAACGCTTCAGGCCTGTGACCTTTCATCAGAATTGGCAAAGGTTAGAAAGGTCAGGTTTTAAGGAAATAAAGCAAGGGTGGGGCAAAAGAGACAAAAGAGGTGTTGAAAGGACAGAGGGTCATAGAGATTAACAGACAAGGAGGTCATGGGGCAAAGGCAAAGAGAGTGTGCTTGTGGTGTGGTGAAAGACAAAGCGTTAGTGCAGCAAAGGTGTTAAATGACAAAATAATGAACAGCCCAAGCCAAAAGCAGCAACATAAAAAAATCCAGTTTAAGGCCAGGACATGGCAAAAAAAATGATAAAGCAAAATAAATAAAAGAGCCAGTCTTGATCTGAAATTAGTGATCTCAATGTTCAGTCTGGAAGTCTGTAGAATGCCTAATCAGACAATGAGGTTTTGTTCGTCGAGCTGACGTTGATGTTCACTGAGACACCACCGCAGGCTGGGCTGTGGTTTATGGAGGTTTATAACTGGGAAGGTGACCATGATATAACTGGAATAGTCACGTGTAGATTTAACAAAGGCACAGATGAGAGTTTATGCAGCAGATGGGTTGAGGCCGAGGTGGAGATGGCAGTTATTGCAGAGGTGGTAGTAGGCATGTTTGTTGATGGAGGGAAAATGGAGATGAAATCAGCTCAGGTTTAAATTACTACAGAGGTTGTAGACTGTCTTGTTCAGTCTCAGACACTGGCCAGTGAAAGGTAAGTGGTTCACAAATAGGGTATGAAGTTTCTTATGGAGACCAATGACACTAGCTTCTGTCTTCAAAAAAATAAAGAAATTCCAAATCAGTATTTCAGTGAAGCAAGGTTTACATATCTCATGGCTGGAACTAGAGTCTTACCAGGGCAACAACAGAAGCAAAGATGTGAGATTAAATTACACAAACCATAATGTGGATAGCAATGGTTATATAAAGATAATAGCTGGAGGGATACCAAAATCAGCAAGGGCAGAGTAAATGAGAAGTACAGTAATGCAGTTTAACATAGTTTATAGAATGAAGAGCTGGATATAGAGACTTACCAGGAACACCAACGATAGCGAGGATGAGATAGTAAATGTATTGAGTAATCTTCACTGCGTAATAGATGCTAGATGCTAATGGTAGCCGATCATAATATGCAGAAAGAGTGTCAAGATCCCAGGATAACCCCCTGCCCATTTTTGTAACATTGCAATCCATTTTCTCAGATTCTGACCCATTATTGTCAGATTCCAATCTATTGTCCTCGGATTCTGATCTATCCTCCCCCTCTCTCTGGAGACGCTGGTCCCTATTAGTGCCAGGGATGATGCTCCCACTCAAACTATGTGCAAACACATCGAAAAGAGTCCCTTACTATTAGAAGATGGAGCACCTCCAGTGAAATAATTAGGTTTCATAGAGACCGACATTAATTACAGTCACTGAGCAAATAGATTCCATTAACCTCTTTCATTCCGACACCTTGCATACCACAATAAAGCAGAAAATTTACTCTGGACAGGATGCGTGAGGGTTACTGAGGGAAGGAATGGTGAAAATAGTAGAGGCACTGGCCAGAATCTTTCAATCCTCCGTGGATATGGGAGCGATGACACAGGACTGGAGCACTGTAATTGTTACACACTGTTTAGAAAAGGAGAGATAGAGTAAACCCTGTAATTACTGAGCAGTCAGACACGCATCACTACTGGAGAAATTTCATGGGGTCACAACCCAGGACAAATATATTCGTTTCTTTGAAAAACATATGATGACAAACAAGAAGCAGCAGGGGTCTGGTAATAACAAATCATGTTTGGCAAACTTCAACAACAATTTATATTTATACAGCGCCTTTAACATAATGAAATGTCTCAAGGTGCTTCCCGAAAATGAGATACTAGTTTAAAGTCTGGTCAAAGAAGTAGGTTTTAACGGGCGTGTTAAACGATGAAAGCCAGGTGGAGAAGCGGAGAGGTGAAGGGAGGGTATTCTAGAACTTGGAGCCTCATTAGCTGAAGATGCAGATAATAGTGGTGGAGTGATGAAAATCAGGGATGCACAAGAGGCCAGAATTAGAGATGCACAGATATCTTGGCGGATTGTGGAGCTGGAGGATATTACAGAGATAGGGAGCATATATAAGGAGCAAGAGGGTAACTAGAGAAAGATTAGATTAGATTACAGCACTGAAACAGGCCCTTCGGCCCACCGAGTCTGTGCCGAACATCAACAACCCATTTATACTAATCCTACACTAATCCCATATTCCTACCAAACATCCCCACCTGTCCCTATATTTCCCTACCACCTACCTATACTAGTGACAATTTATAATGGCCAATTTACCTATCAACCTGCAAGTCTTTTGGCTTGTGGGAGGAAACCGGAGCACCCAGAGGAAACCCACGCAGACACAGGGAGAATTGCAAACTCCACACAAGCAGTACCCGGAATTGAACCCGGGTCCCTGGAGCTGTGAGGCTGCGGTGCTAACCATTGCGCCACTGTGCCGCCCGAAAGGATTGGCCCACTCAAGGACAAAGGAGGAAAGTTATGCGTGGAGTCAGAGAAAATGGGTGAGATTCTAAACGAGTACTTTGCATCGGTATTCACCGAGGAGAGGGACATGACGGATGTTTAGGTTCGGGACAGATGTTTGATCACTCCAGGTCAAGTCGGCAGAAGGAGTGAGGAAGTGTTGGGTATTCTAAAAGGCATTAAGGTGGACAAGTCCCCAGGTCCGGATGGGATCTATCCCAGGTTACTGAGGGAAGTGAGAGAGGAAATAGCTGGGGCCTTAACAGATATCTTTGCAACATCCTTAAACACGGGTGAGGTCCCGGAGTACTGGAGAATTGCTAATGTTGTCCCCTTGTTTAAGAAGGGTAACAGGGATAATCCAGGTAATTATAGACCGGTGAGCCTGATGTCAGTGGTAGGGAAGCTGCTGGAGAAGATACTGAGAGATAGGATCTATTCCCATTTGGAAGAAAATGGGCTTATCAGTGATAGGCAACATGGTTTTGTGCAGGGAAGGTCATGTCTTACCAACTTAATAGAATTTTTTGAGGAAGTGACAAAGTTGATTGATGAGGGAAGGGCTGTTGATGTCATATACATGGACTTCAGTAAGGCGTTTGATAAGGTTCCCCATGGTCGGCTGATGGAGCAAGTGAAGGCGCTTGGGGTCCAAGGTGTACCAGCTGGATGGATAAAGAACTGGCTGGGCAACAGGAGACAGAGAGTAGCAGTAGAAGGGAGTTTCTCAAAATGGAGACGTGTGACCAGTGGTGTTCCACAGGGATCCGTGCTGGGACCACTGTTGTTTGTGATATACATAAATGATTTGGAGGAAAGTATAGGTGGTCTGATTAGCAAGTTTGCAGACGACACTAAGATTGGAGGCGTAGCAGATAGTGAAGGGGACTGTCAGAGAATACAGCAGAATATAGATAGACTGGAGAGTTGGGCAGAGAAATGGCAGATGGAGTTCAATCAGGGCAAATGTGAGGTGATGCATTTTGGAAGATCCAATTCAAGAGTGAACTGTACAGTAAATGGAAAAGTCCTGGGGAAAATTGATGTACAGAGAGATTTGGGTGTTCAGGTCCATTGTTCCCTGAAGGTGGCAACGCAGGTAAATAGAGTGGTCAAGAAGGCATACGGCATGCTTTCCTTCATCGGACGGGGTATTGAGTACAAGAGTTGGCAGGTCATGTTACAGTTGTATAGGACTTTGGTCCGGCCACATTTGGAATACTGCGTGCAGTTCTGGTCGCCACATTACCAAAAGGATGTGGATGCTTTGCAGAGGGTGCAGAGGAGGTTCACCAGGATGTTGCCTGGTATGGAGGGCGCTAGCTATGAAGAGAGGTTGAGTAGATTAGGATTATTTTCATTAGAAAGACGGAGGTTGAGGGGGGACCTGATTGAGGTGTACAGAATCATGCGAGGGAGAGACAGGGTGGATAGCAAGAAGCTTTTTCCCAGAGTGGGGGATTCAAATACTAGGGTTCACGAGTTCAAAGTGAGAGGGGAAAAGTTTAGGGGGGATACGCATGGAAAGTTCTTTACGCAGAGGATGGTGGGTCCCTGGAATGCATTGCCAGCGGAGGTGGTAGACGCAGTCACGATAGCGTCTTTTAAGATGTATCTAGACAGATACATGAATCGGCAGGAAGCAAAGAGATACAGAACCTTAGAAAATAGGTGACATGTTTAGATAGAGGATCTGGATTGGCGCAGGCTTGGAGGGCCGAAGGGCCTGTTCCTGTGCTGTAATTATCTTTGTTCTTTGTTCTATGGAGGTATTGAAAACGAGGATGAGAATTTTAAAATCAAGACATTGCTTGACTGGGAGCCATGTCGGTCAGTGATAGAGGAAGAAAACTTGGTGTGAGCTGGGACATGGGCAGCAGAGTTTTGGATGACCTCAAGTTTACAGAGAGTAGAATGTGGGAGATCAGCCAGGAGTGAGTTGGAATAGTTATGCACAGAGGTAACAAAGGCATGAATCAGGGAATCACATAATTGTTACAGCACAGAAGGAGGCTATTCAGTGTATCATGTACACATCGGCTCTCCGAAAGAGCAATTAACCTCGTGCCATTCCCCGCCTTCTCCCCATAACCCTGCACATTCTTCCTTTTCAGATAACAGTCTAATTGCATTTTGAATGCTTCAATTGAACCTGTCTCCATCACATTCTCAGGCAGTACATTCCAGTCCTTAGCCATTCCTTGCGTGAGAAAATATTGCCTCATGTCACTTCTGCCTCTCTTACCCATTAATTTCAATCTGTGCCCTCTCGTTCTCGATTCTTTTCACGAGTGGAAACAGTTTCTCTCTGTCTCCTCTGTCCAGACCCCTCATGGTTTTGAACAACTCTATCAAATCAACTCACCTCTCAGCCTTCTCTTCTCCAAGGAATATTATCCTAACTTCTCCTGTCTATCTTCATAACTGAAATTCCTCATGCCTGGAAGCATTCTCATTGATCTTTTCTGCACTCTCTCCAATGCCCTCACAATCTTGCTAAAGTGTGGTGCCCAGAATTGGACAGAATACTTCAGCTGAGGCTGAATCAGTGTTTTATATAATTTCAACATAACTTCCTTGCTCTTGTACTGAATGTCCCTGTTAATAAAGCCCAGGATACTGTATGCTTTATTAAATGCTCTCTCAACCTCTCCTGCCAACATCAATGACTTATGCACATATACACCTCGGTCTCTCTGCTCCTTTAGAATGGTGCCCTTTATTTTACATTATCTCAATATTCATCCTACCAAAATGAATCACTTCATATTTCTCTGCATTGAAATTCATCTGCCACCTGCCTGCCCATTCCACCAAGTTGTCTAAGTACTTTTGAAAATCAACACCATCCTCCTCACAGTTCACAATGCTTCCACGTTTCGTATCATCTGCAAACTCTGAAATTGTGCCCTGAACACCATGGTCTTGGTCAGTTACCTTCTTTGGCCTCCTTGTCTCGAGAGAAAATGTATAAGCGCCTGGAGGTGGTCAGTGGTTTGTGGAGCCGCACCTGGAGTGGCTATAAAGGCCAATTCTAGAGTGAATTGGCTCTTCCACAGGCGCTGCAGATAAAATTGGTTGTCGAGGCTATTTCACGGTTGGCTCTCTCCTTGTGCTTTTGTCTTTTTTCCTGCCAAATGTTAAGTCTCTTCGACTTGCCATTCTTCAGACTCGCCATTATGGCTATCTGCTAGCACTAGAGATCACTGGCAATTGACTCCCACAACTTGTGGTCAATGTCACAGGACTTCATTTCGCGTTTGCAGATGTCTTTAAAGCAGCGACACGGATGGCCGGTGGGTCTGATACCAGTGACAAGCTCGCTGTACAAGGCGTCATTGGGGATCCTACCATCTTCCATGTGGCTCACATGGCCAAGCCATTTCAAGCGCTGCTGCCTCAGTAGGGTGTATATGCTGGGGATATTGGGCGCCTCGAGGACTTCCACGTTGGAGATATGGTCCTGCCACCTGATGCCAAGGATTCTCCGGAGGCAGCGAAGATGGAATGAATTGAGACGTCGCTCTTGTAATATATATCAGGAAAATCAAGGGTGCCAACACTGACCCCTGGGGACCTCCATCCTTTCCTCCAGCCCCCCAAAAACATCCACAAACTACAATTCTTTCTTTCCTGCCACTCAGCCAAAGCCGTATCCATGTTGTTACCGTCTCTTTTCATTCATGAACTATAAGTTTTCTCACAAGCACAGTATCAAATGTCTTTTGTAAATACAATACACCACATCAATCGCATTGCCCTCATCAACCCTCTCTGTTACCTTCTCAAAATCTCCAGGCTGTTAGTTAAATAGTATTTGCCCTTCAGGAATCCATGCTGTTTTCCTTACTGAACCCGAATTTGTCCATGTGACTATTAATTTGTCCCGAATTATTATTACTAGAAGTTTCCCCACCACTGCAGTTAAATTGACTGGCCTGGAGTTCTTGGGATTATCTTTACACCCATTTTTGAACAAGGATGTAATATTTGCAATTCTCCAGTCCTCCGGCATCACCCCAAGTCTAAGGAAGATTGAGAATTTATGGCCAGTGCCTCTGCGATTTCCACTCTCACTTCCCTCATAATCCTTGGATGCACCTCATTGGCCCTGGTGCTTTATTCACTTTACCTCTAGACAGCCTATCTAATATGTCCACTTTATCAATTTTAAACCCTTCTTGTTTCTTAATTACCTGCTCTTTCGCCATTGCCTGTGTTGTACCTTCTTCCTTGTGTTATGACCCGAGGCGAGAGGTGTGCACTGTTAATTCAGTCCAGCTTCTCCACAGGTCACAGCATTTTTTTCTCATTTTCCCACTTGCTGAAACAGTCCATCAGATACACTATTCTCATCACAATCGAACACACTTTACTGAACTAAACAATTAACAGTTTATCATAAATGAAGCAGGTGTAAGACCAGGAATCCTGCAGCGAGTAACTCACCTCCTGACCCCCCAAAGCCTATCCACCATCTATAAGGCACAAGTCAAGAGTGTGATGGAATACTCTGCACTCGCCTGGATTGCTGCAGCTCCAACAACACTCAAGAAGCTCGACATCATCCAGGACAAAGCAGCCTGTTTGATTGGCACACCATCCACAAACATTGACTCCCTCCACCACCGACGCACAGTGGCAGCAGTGTGTATCGTCTACAAGATGCACTGCAGCAATGCACCAAGGCACCTTAGACAGCACCTTCCAAACCCGTGACCTCTACCATCTAGGACAAGGGGAGCAAATGCATGGGAACATCACCACCTGCAAGTGCCCCTCCAAGTCATACACCATTCTGACTTGGAACTATATCGCCATTCCTTCACTGTCGCTGGGTCAAAATCCTGGAAGTCCATTCCTAACACAATTGTGAGTGAACCTACCTCCCATGGACTGCAGCGATTCAAGAAGGCAGTTCACCACCACCTTCTCAAGGGTTATGGAGAGATGGGTAATAAATGCTGGCCTAGCCAGTGATGCCTACATCCCAGGATCAAATAAAAAAGTCTCAACTAGAAATGAAGTAAAACAATATCACACAGATCAAAATTTTAAAAATCCAACAATTAATTTTTAACTTCCCTTTCCCACCTTAACCAAACTTCAAAGTCCCTTTCAACCTGAACCAAATTTTAAAGTTACTTTTTTTTTTACCTTAGTCCCTTAAAACTCAAACACAGACATATACACTGGTTAACCGAAAACAAGATCTTAAAAAAAAAAAGATTTTTCGATCAGAGCTCTGTTACAAACAAAAAGCATTTGGGTTAACTAGTTGCCCATTTTGAAGGAAACAGCAGATGAGTTATGTTGTTCCAAACCAGCATGCAGTCTAACTTCTGAGCACACACATCCAGGTTACCAGACAACAGTTCTCTTCAGGCAGCATTGAGAATTATTTTTAGCAGGCTTTCTTCAAACAGGAAACAAGATGACTCAACTCCGCGGACTTCACAAGTTCTGTTCTGGAATTTCTGGAAAATGAGCTGGGTTGTGGTCTTCTCTGCTTTCTTGACTTTTTCTTCAGACTTGACGTTATCTCCTTCTAGAAGGTAAAACCACACACACTGACCGACAACCAGAAAGCTTGTCAGTTTTTCTGTCCATCCCAGGTGTTCTCTGCGACAACGGGGCTTGTCCAATCAAAGGAGAACTTATCACTTTTCTGCCCGCTACCAGGGTTTCGGCTTCATCTCCAACCCGAGCCTTGTGATAACCAGTAACTCTGTTGCCAGTCCAGCTCCCTCTCAGTGACCTCTTGGTGGTTCAATTTTTAATAAAAAAACGGTCTAACATTTATTCAGCTGAACCATAAATGCCTTTAGAAATATTTTTTTTTTACCAAAAAAGAATCACTTTTGTTACACTTGGTAAAGACAGATGCAACGTATTTATTTAATACCTCAACTATGCCCTCTGCATGCATGTGCAAATCCTCTGTGTGGCCCCTAATTGGTGCAACTCCTCCTTTTGCTACCTGTTTATACGTCTATAGAAAACTTAGGAACTCCATTTAATTCTAGCCGCCAGACTCTTCTCATATTCTATTTTACTTCTCTTACTTGCTTTTATGCTTCCGCTCTGCCTGGTTCTCAGTAGGATTGTCGACCTGGCGTCTGTCATAAGCACACTTTTTCTTCTTCATCTTAATCTCTCCGTCACTCACCTCTTTTGTAATTCAGGGAGCTCTGGATTTGTTTACACTACCTTTCCCCTTCGAAGGAATATACCTTGACTGAGCCCAAACTATCTCTTCTTTGACGGTAGCCCATTGTTCAGCTATTGTTTTCCTGCCAATCGTTGACTCCAATTTATTTTCCCCAGCTGCATTCTTACCCCGCTGAAGTTGGCCTTCCCTCAGTTAATTATTCTTACCCTTTGTCCTTTTATGTAGTCAGCCTAAACCTTATGATGTAATGACCACTGTCCTTTAAGTGCTTCCCTACTGGTACTTGATCCACTTGGCCCACCTCATTCCCAAGTACCAGATCCAGCAGCGCCTCTTTTCTTGAATGAGGGTTTCAGCAGCAGATGAGCTGAGGCAGGGATTTAGTCAGGTGATGTTACAGAGATGGAAATAGGCGATTGTGGTGATGGCACCAGTGTGAGGTTAGAAGCCTATTTTGTGGTCCAATGTGACACCAAGGTTGTGAACAGACTCTCGTAATCTCAGACAGTTACTAGGAAGAAGGAAGGAATTGCTAGCTAGGGAAGGGAGATTGGAGCGGGAAGCAAAAACAAGGGGCTGAATTTTATTCTCCCCAGCGGAGTGCGAAACATTGGTGGCCCATATGTGCAGTCTGTGTCTGCTGTGCCACTGTGATGTAGCAGGCGACGGCTCATTTTAATACAGTGAACGGGCCGCCCACTCCACCCCCAATCACGTAACAGGGACGGCCTGAGCGACAACAGTAGTGTTGTCAGCTGTCTCTGTACAGACACTGGTGCCATTTTTAAAGGGCAACCAGACCTGCCACAAAAAGTGCAAAGTTTAACCCCGTACACACACCCCCGCCAGTGCACTGCAAATAAAATGTTGCCCATTTCCCCCCAAAAACTTACATTGTATAGTTGCCTTCCCACCATCCCCTCCAAAGACTTAAACTGCCGAGTACCCTCGCAACCCAACAACTGTCCAAAGTGTAGAGTTTGCCCCTTCTTCCCCTACACTATTAATGCAGAGTTGACCACGCCCGCCACAAGCACCAGCCACCACCACCCACCCCATCAGTACTCTAAAAATCCTACTTTCCCCCCTTCCCCACCTCTGTGGCGTTGGCTTTCCCTGGACGGGAAAGCGACGGTGTGTGAGAAGAAGGGTCACTGACCCGAAACGTTAACTCTGCCTCTCTTTCCACAGATGCTGCCAGACCTGCTGAGTGGTTCCAGCATTTCTGGATTTTATTTCAGATTTCCAGCATCTGCAGTATTATGCTTTTATTTTGAAGGTGTGTGAGTGTCAGCCGCTGCATGGAAGATCCCGGGCTGTCAGTAAGATCACAGGGAATTGGACTGAAATGTATACAGTAAGTTTATTGAAATATTTAAAGGAGGGTACCGCTGCCGAGCGGTTGGGGGGAGGGGGCAGGGAGCCACGAGCCTCTGTACAGCTGGAAAGATCAGGCCCAGCAATCCCGATGTGTGGCTCCATGGAGACCTACATCAGGAGCCCAACAGAGTCCAGCCCAATGGTTTCAGTATTCCCAATATTTTATAGGAGGAAATGTCTGCTCATCCAGTACTGGATGTTGCATAAGCAGTCTGATAATTTAACAACAGTGGAGGAGTGGAGAGAGGTGGCGGTGAGGTAAACTTGATGGAGTTCTTTGATAAAACAATGGAGAGGGCTGATGAGGGTGGTGTGAATGAAGTTATATATATGGACGTTCAAAAGGTGGTTGATCAAATGACATTCAATAGACAGGTTAGGAAAACTGAACCCTATGGATTAAAGAGACAGTGATATTGTGGATATAACATTGGCTAATGAAAAGTAAACAGAGAGAAATGGTGAAGGTTGTTGGTCAAACTCCAGGTGAGTATACAGTGGTGTTCCCCAGGGCTCGATATTAGGACCATTGCTCTGTTTGCTCTTGGAGAGCCGGGGTGGGTAGGGCAGAGCCCCCTCCTCTTCCCACTTTACAGAGTTTCCCCTCTCTAGCCTCTGCTCCATTTGTAGGTCATGTAACTACAGTCCCCATAACTCGTCCAGAGTTCGGTTAGCAAATCCTCTGTCCTCCATGAATGTCTGCAGAAGCTCACAACGCAACCTCCAGAAAACCATCCACAGCACCTCCACTAACTTTACAATAACAGAAGTAAGTCAAAAGCACATCACATGTAAGCTGAGTAAAAAATACACGCATATGAACTAGGAGCAGACGTAGGCCATTCGGCCCCTCGAATCTGCACCGCCATTCAATCAGATCATAGCTGATCGGTTTGTGTTTCGAATTCCACACTCCCATCTAACCTTGATAACCTTTCATTCCATTGCCTGATAAGAATCTATCTATCTCCACCTTAAAAATATTCAATGACCCCGTCTCCACCACCTTCTGTGGCAGAGAATTCCAAAGTCACACAACCCTCTAGAGAAAAATGTTCTCCTCCTCTCTGTCCGAAAGCGGCGACCCCTAATTTCGAAACAGTGCCCCCTAGTACTGGACTCACCCACAAGAGGAAACATCCTTTCCTCATTCACCATGTCAAGGCCTTTCAGGTTCTTTTAAACTTCAGTCAAATCTCCCCTCACCATTCTAAATTCCAGTGAAAACAAGACCGTCCGTCCAACCTTTACTCAGAACACAACCTGCTCATTCCTGGTATCAATCTGGTAAACCACATCTGAACCGCCTCCAAAGCATTCACGTCCTCCATTAAATAAGGAGACCAAAACTACAGACAGTATTCGAGATGTGGTCTCACCAATGTCCTGTATAACTGAAGCATCACATGCTGACTTTTATTTTCAATTCCTCTTGTAATAAAGGCGAGCATTCCATTAGCCTTCTCTGTTACTTGCTGTACCTACCTACTAACTGTTTGTGACTCATGCACTACAGAACCTAGATCCCTCAGCACCTCGGAATTTTGCAGTCCTCCTGCCAAAGTGAAAAACTTCACATTTTCCCACATTTTACTCCATCTGACAGATTTTTTTCCCCACTCACTCAACCTATCTATATTGGACTACAACCTCCTTATGTACTCTTCACAACATACTTTCCTACCTATCTTTGAGTCATCTGCAAATTTAGCTAACATGCCATCGCTTCCCTCATCTAAGTCTTTCACATAAATTGTAAAATGTTGAGGCCCCAGCACAGACCCATGATGGACTCAACTTGTCACATCCTGCCAATCTGAAAAGGACCCATTCATGCATACTCCCTCTTTTCGGCAACTGGCCAATAAAACTTTGATCCAAGCTAATATGTTACCCACTACACCATGAGCTCCTACTTTGCACAATAACCTTTTATGTGGCACCTTGTCTAATGCATTCTGGAAATCCAAGCGCAGTATGTCAAAGGGCTCCCCTTTACCCATATCGCATGTTACTCCTTCAAAGAACTCCAATAAATTGGTTAAAAATGACTTCCCTTTCACAAAACAATGCTGTCTATTGGCGATTACCTTGAGTATTTCTAAGTGCCCAGCGAAAGCCTCCTCAATGATCGATTCAAACATCTTCCCCACGACAGTTGTCAAGCTAACTGGCCTATAGTTACCTGCTTTCTGCATCCCCCTCTTCTTGAATAGAGGGGTTATATTTATTACTTTCCAGTCTGATGGAACCTTTCCAAAATTAGTGAACTTTGAAAAATTAACAACAACACGACTACTACCTCATTAGCCACCTCTTTTAAGACTCTGGGATGAAGCCCATCAGGACCCGGGGACTTTTCAGCCCACAACTCCATACGTTTGCTCAGTAAAGCTTGGTATTTTCACCAAGTTTCTCTCTTCCTTCCACCTCCTGATTTACAGCTCCTACTGGAATGTTTCTTGTATCCTCGATAGTGAAGACAGAAACAAAATATTTGTTCATTGCATCCGCTGTTCCCTTTTTATCTACTATTAACTCCACATTCTCACTGTCCAGAGGACCAACGCTCTTTTTACTTACTCTTCTCCTTTTTAAATACACGGAGAAACTCTTGCAATCCATTTTTACATTTCTAGCTAGCTTCCTATCATACTCGAATGTCTTTCTCCTGATTAACCCGTTAGCCATTGTCTGCTGTTCTTTATATTCTGACCAATCATCTGAACTGCCACTCATCTTTGCACAATTATCTGCCTTTTCGTTAAGTGTGATGTTTTCCGTAATTTCTTACTAAACCGCTGGTGGGTCCTCCACCTGATAGTAGGAAGATACTTATTATGGAGTATTCCTGAAATATCCCCTTAAATGTCTGCCACTGCTTCTCTATTGATCTATCTCCAAGACTAGTAACCCAGTTCACTTCAGCGAGCTCAACTTTCATGCCCAAATAGTTGCCCTTATTCAAGTTTAAAATACTGATCATAGATCCACTCTTCTCTCTTTGAAACTGGATGTAAAATTCAGTCATAATGTGGTCGCTGCTACCGAGAGGTGCCTTTACTCTGAGGTCATTAATTAATCCTGTCACATTACATTATACGAAGTCTAATATAACCTTATCTCTGGTTGTTTCCAGAACGTGCTGTTCCAAGAAACTACCTCGAAAGCATTCTATGAACTCTTCATCCGGGCTACTGTTCCCAATCTGATTTTTCCAGTTTATATGTAGATTAAGATCACCCATGATTATTGCCGTACGTCTATCACAAGTAAACAATATTTCTTCTTGTATACGATGTCCTACATTGTGATTACTGTTAGGAGGTCTGTAGACCACTCCTGCTAGGGACTTCTTTCTCCTGGTATTCCTCACCTCCACCCAAATCGATTCGACATTCTGATCTCCTGAACCAAGGTCATCTTGAACTAATGCCCCAACACCATCCTTGATTAACAGTGCCACCCCTCCACATTTACCGAGCATCCTATTCTTCTTGAATGTCAAATATCCCTCAATATTCAGGACCAGGAAGCCTGGTCCTTTTAAAAATACTAGAGGGGATTCCTGGTGCTGCTGAATGTATGCTTAGTTGTGAGTGACTAACACACGTGATCAGTGGACATGCACGGACCAAGTTTCAAAGATGTACATATTAGCTGCTAGAAAGGGACATTGACGTTACTCCAAACCCCTCCTCAGACTAACAGCAAATGACAGTACACCCAGGCTAGATCCCTACACAGAATGGGGGAGTGTGCTGGCCACACGAGAAGTGGTTGGCGGTTCCATTCACATCGTTTTTATAGATCCAGGTTTTTGTTACATTGGCACCAGTGGCACCTTAGTGTAAAAATCACAGCCGGAGGTGCTAAGGAGGGGAAAGAAATTCACTTTTAAAAGGGAATTGAAAAAAGTTTCAAAGGCATAAGATTTACAAGAATATGTGAAATCGAGAGGGGTATAGGGCTAATTGGAGTGGTGAGGCCATGGAGAGATTCAAAGACAAGAATGAGAATATTAAAATTAAGGTGTTGCCAGACCGGAAGACAATGTAGATCAGTGAGCACAGGGGTGATGGGTGATCGGGATTTGGTGTGAGTTAGAACACAGGCAGCAGATTTCTGGATGGGCTGTGGTTTATGGAGGTTAATAACTGGGAGGGTGACCAGGATAGAATTGGAAGGTGACCAGGATAGAATTGTAATAGTCAAGTGTGGATTTAACAAAGGCACAGATGAGGGTTTATGCAGTAGATGGGCTGAGGCAGAGGTGGAGACGGGACATATTACAGAGGTGGTGATAGGCAGGGTTGGTGATGGAGAGAATATGGAGATGAACTCAGCTCAGTGTTAACTGGATGCAGAGGTCGCAAACAGTCTGTTTCAGCCCCAGACATTGGGCAGCGAGAGGAATGCAGACAGTGGATAGGGAATGGAGTTTCTGGCAGTGACTGAAGACAATGGCTTCAGACTTCCCAAGATTGACATGACAAGAACATTAAATCTGTAAAATATGCTTATAATTCTAAACGTTGGATACAGAGAATCACCAGGGACACCAATAATAGCGAGGATGGGATAATAAATCGTTTGAATCATCTTCAGTGCATAATAGATCCGATCATCTAATGTTATCCAAAAGTAATCTGCAGTAACAAGGCCAAACCAATAGGAGAAACTCCGGCTTCCCATTGTAGTAACATCCCAAGCTACTTTTCTCATGTTCTGACCCATTGTTGTAACTTTCCAATCTATTGTTCTCAGATTCTGACCCATTGTTGTAACATTCCAATCTATTGTTCTCAGATTCTGACCCACTGTTGTCACATTCCAATCTATTGTTCTCAGATTCTGACCCATTGTTGTAACATTCCAATCTATTGTTCTCAGATTCTGACCCATTGTTGTAACATTCCAATCTATTGTTCTCAGATTCTGATCTATCCTCTCTCTCGCTGGGGCTGCTGATCCTTGATAGCGCCGGGATTATGCTGTTGTTGACACTATGGGATAACACATTGAAAGGAGTCCTGTATTAATAGAAGAGGGAAATCCTCCAGCGACGCAATTAGGGTCCATGGTGACTGACATTAATTACAATCACTGAACAAACAGGTTCAGTTAACCCCTTTCAGTCCAACTCTTCTTGTGCCACAATAAAGTAGACCATTTACCCTGTCTGAATGGGATGTGTGGGGGATGCTGACAGAAGGAATGTTGAAAATAGCAGAGGCAGTGACAGAATGTTCCAATCCTCCTTGGATATGGGCTTGATGCCAGAGATGGGAGGGTTGTAAATGTTACACTCGGTTTAAAAAAGGAGAGATGGAGCAAACAGTGTAATTACTGACCAGTCAGTCTAACGTCGCTGGTGGGAAATTTCTAGACTTCACAGCCCAGGACAAAAACATTCGTTGCTTGGAAAAAAACATGGGACAATAAATGGACGGCAGCAGGGATATGGTAATGACAAATCATATCTGGCAAAGCCCAACAACAACAGCTTACATTTCTTGGTCAAAGCAGGAGGTATTAAGTAGTGTCTTAAGGGAGGAAAGTGAGGCAGAGAGGCAGTGACAGTGGTATAGCGGTAATGTCACTGAACTAGAAAACCAGAGGTTCAGGCTAATGCCATGGGTTCAATTCCCACATGGCAGTTGGTGGGAATTAAAATTAAATCAATTAGTAATTTCAATTCATTAATAAAAGTCTGGAAATGAAATTTAGTCTCAGTCATGGTGCCATGAATCTGTCATCGATTGTTGTCTAAACCGATCTGATTTACTAATGTCCTTTCGGGAAGGAAATCTGCTGTCCTTACCTGATCTGGCCTCCATGTGACTCCAGACCCTCAACAATGTGGTTAACTCTTAAATGCCTTGTGAAATGTCCGAGCAAGTCACTCATTTGTCAAGGGTAATTAGAGATGGGAACAAATGCTGGCCTTGCCAGCGACGCACATATCCCACACATGAATAAAATAAAAGAGGTGTAGTTAGGGAATTCCAGAGCTTTGGGTCTAGGCAGCTGAAGACCTGGCTGGCAGTGGAGCAATGATGAAAATCAAGCATACACAAGAGACCAGGAGTGCAGATGTCTTGGAGGGTTGTGGGGCTGGTGAATATTACATAGATAAGGAGGTGTGAGGACATCGAGGGAGTTGCAAACACGGTTGAGAATTTTAAAATCAAGACATTGCTTAACTGGCAGCCGATGTATGTCATTGATCGGGGAACGGGACTTGGTGTGAGTTTACACAAGAGCAGCAGAGTTTGGATGACCTCAAGTTTACAGAGAGTAGAATGTGTGAGACAAGCCAGGAGTGTGTTAAAATCTGGAATAGAAAGCTAGTCTCACTCATGGAGCCATGAAACTATCATCGTTTTCTGTTAAACACCATCTGATTCACTCATGTCCTTTAGGGAAAGAAATCTGCCGTCCTTTCCTGGTCTAGCCCACATATGACTCTAGACTCACAGCAATGTTATTGACTCTTAACTGCACTCTGTGAGGGCCTAGCAAGCAACTCTGTTGAAGCATTTGAAAAGAAGGCTGAGAGTTTTTAAATTGATGTGTTGCTGACCAGGATCCAATGTCGGTCAGTGAGTTCAGGGAGTGATGGGTGAACAGGACTTGGTGTGAGTTAGGACATGGGCAGCAGTGTTTTTCATCACCTCAGGTTTACAGAGAGTAGAATGTGGGAGACCAGCCAGGAGTGTGATGGAATAGTCAAGTCTACAGGTAACACAGGCAAGGGAGAGTGTTTCACCACCAGAGGAGCTGAGACAGGGATGAAGTCGTCCTCTGTTAAAGGGGTGGAAATAGGCAGTTTTATTGATAGCGTGAATATTTGGTAGGAAGCTCATCGCAGGAGCAACTATGACACCAGGTTGTAAACACTTTGCTTTAGTCTCAGACAGTTGTCAAGGAGAGGGATGGAGTCTGTAGCGAAGAAATGTTTGATGTGGGGTTTGAAAACACTGGCTTTAGTTTTCCTAATATTAAATTGGCCTGGCAGATGTGTGAAGTGATACATTGTGGAAAGATTTTATAATATTGTTTATTCATGGGTTGTGGGTGTCGCTGGCTGGGCCAGCAGTTATCACCCACCCCTAATAGCCTTTGAGAAGGTGATAGCGAACTGCAGGTGGATGAATGAGGAGAGATAACACAACTTTAAAGGTGGTGAGAATAACAGAGAGACCTGGGGTGTTTGTGTGCAATCTTTGAAGTGAGCTGGACAGGTTAACAAACAGTTAACAAAGAAAATAGATTCCTAGGTTTTATTAATAGAGACACAGAGTCGAATAGTCAGGCTGTTATGTTACACCTATAGAAAAGACTAGATCGGCTCCACCTGGAGCATTGTGTCCAATACAGGGAACCACATTTTAGGAAGGACATGAGTCCATTGGAGAGGGGATAAAAGAGTTTTACTGGAATTTTTCCAGGGATGAGGGGTTACAGTTATGTAGCTGGGATGGTTCAACTTAAAGCAGGGAAATGTAAAAGCAGATCTGATCGAGATGCGAAGCAGAAAGCAGAGAGTAGTGGAGAATATTTATTGTTCAGTCTGGAGGGAAGTATACAATGGCGTTCCCCTGTTCTGAAGAAGGGTCACTGACCTGAAACATTAACTCTACTTCTCTCTCCACAGATGCTCCCAGACCTGCTGTGTATTTCCAGAATTACATGTACTTATTTCAGCTTTCCATCATCCTCAGTATTTTGCTTTTATTATCCCGTGGGTCACTGTTGGGATCACTGTTGCAGTATGTTAATACAATGGGTTTGTGTACAGAGGGGATAATGTCAAGGTTTTGTGATGGGTGGAAACTCAGAAATGTGAATAAACAGTGAGAAGGATAGTAACAAACTTCAGGAGGACAGAGACTGACTGGTAAAATGGGCAGGAACATGGCAGATGTAATTTAACACAGTGAAGTGTGAAGTGAGACATGGGTAGGAAGTATGAGGAGAAACAATATAAAATAAATGGTACCACTATAAAGCGGGTGCAGGATTAGAGAGACCTGCGGCGTCACACACAGATCTTTGAAGGTAACATGTAGTGTCCTTGATGTCAGAGAGAGAGGCACACAGTAATAAAACTCATGAGGAAATGCTGATGTTTGGACATCATTGGTTAGGTCCCAGCTGGAGAATTGTGTCCAATTCTGGTCACCACACTTTGATAAGGATGTCAAGGACTTAGTGAAGATACAGAGGTGATTTACTAGAATGGTACCAGGGATCTGGGAATTCAGTTACGTGGAGAGATTGGAAAAGCTGGGATTGTTCTCTTTGGAGCAATGGAGGGTAAGGGGTGATTTAATATATAATTCAAAATCATTAAGGGTTTTGATAGGGTAATTAATGTGAAACTGTTTCCAGTGTCAGGAAGTTCAGTATTAAGAAGACATAGATTGAAGGTAATTGACAAAGAACCAGAGGTGAAATGAGGAGAATTTTCTTACACAGCGAGTTGTTGGGATGTGGGATTCACTACCTGAAAACATGGTGGAAGCAGATTCAATAATATCTTTCAAAAGGGAATTTAGCAAATACTTGAATAGGAAATAAAGGAGACTGCGGAAAGTTGGGGGGGGGGGGGTTTGGTGGATGTTGGTGGTGGAATTCATTAAGTAGCTCATTCCAAGAGACAGAACTGAGACAATGGGCAGAATAGCCTCCTTTTGTACTGCATCAATCTCTGATTCTATGAGAAATAGACAGAGAGTGTAGAGAGCGAGTGAGGACATGCGTAAGTGGGAAAGGAAGATAGATATAGCGAGAAAATCGGGTTTGCTTCGCTTTTCGGGTGTAGGGATTGTAATTCGTGGTCTGCCCTTGCCTATTCATGTTGAGGCAGGTGACACACAAACTTCCTGCTGCCTTCTCATTTCTACGAATTCTATGTACCGCCGAGGGTGACACGCGGTGCTGTCTGTCTGCTGGGGCCTAAGGTTGTGTGAGGCTGGCTCGTGTTTCATCCAGGATACAGCTCTTAAAGGCAGTCTGTTCCTCTTAAAGGGAGGTTGCACTGAATCACAGGAGGCTGCTGCTGACTGTGAAATGCCGCAATTAGACAAGGTAAATGGAATACTAGGACAGAGAGAGGGTTCTGCGGTTCACGGATGTGTTGCTGGACGCCTTAGTCATGGAGGGTGAAAGGCGTAGACAGGCCATGTTCCCATGGGGTGGGGTGCAGACCCTCAAGAAATGCACTTCGAAGTGAATAGGAGCAGGTGGCCAGGGAGGTCAGTGCAAGAGGTCTGGCCCCGAGGACCTGGCAGAAGAGCCAGAAGAAGTTAAATGAACTCACACGGGTGGTCAATGTCAGTGAATTCATCTCCACATGACATCTCCTGCCCTCAACACCAGTAACCTCTCACACTGCTCAATGAACCACACCCCCATCACTCACCCATCAGCTGTCCCTAACACTCAGGACCCACACCTAACATTCACATACTCCATCTCACCCTCACACACCTTCTACTGATACCAGCCTCACATCCACCTCTCCCTGCCTCCACATGCCTCCAGCTATTCAGCTATGGCAGGCACATCACACAAACACAGTGCAACACAATTAGTGACATTCTGTCCTCTATCTTACAGGACAAGGTGGCTCATAAACACAGGGAGCAGCAGTGATCCGGTGGGGGCCAGGCATAACTTGATCCCCTGAGAATGAGGGAGGAAATGACTCTCCACATCATGGGACCGGCTGTGACAGAGCCCGGAGCATGCGGCATCACCGAGAGCATTCAGGATGATGTTATGTTGCTGCCTGACGTTCCTTCTTAACTCCCACCTCCTCCTCATCCTACTGTCTGGGAAGATGTACAAGCTGCAGATGATGGGACCATGGACCTCCTGCTTTCCATCCCATTCCCAATCCCTCACCACAACCCTCCCCTTCTGATTTTATACTTTCCAATGATAACCCAAAAATGCCAGCTTCCCAGTAACAGCAGCTCCAGGTGACAGAGAGAGAGAGAAGCAGCACAGCACTGATGTTGAAGCTCCATCACTTGGTCTGAAACTCATAGTCACCAGATCAAATACTTTCGCTTTGTGTACCTTAGAGGGTGGTATAGAGTCGGAATCTGCACGTGGTGAGTCACCGAGCACGAGTGAGCTGCAGCCAGGCCAGGGGGAACGGATAGTTCATGTGTCAGATCACCGGAGGGCGAGGTCACAAAAAAGCTGGCTGATGGGTAACAGCAGCTCAGGCTGCTGCTGCCCATGTCGAGGTGTTGCAGTCCGAATCCGAGCCCTCAAAGCCCAGAGCTGCTCGAGGACGTCCTGCAAGGCCATATGCAGTCTCCCCAGTGAAAGTCAGCAGCCTTCCACCAGCCATGCTGCAGTCACTGGGGAAACACTGTGTAGGATCCCTAGCAAAGTCGAGGGAACCCGCAAGACAGTCATTAAGGGAATCCACAAGGGTGAATAGTTGCGTTGTGTTTGCATAATTGGATGTGTTGTTGGATAAAGATGCTAATGAACAGATTTTTATTGCAGGATGGTGACCAAGCGGATGCTGTGATGGGGCATCTCAGATGGGGACAATGGTGGAGAATGGGGAATCCGTGGTGGGAAAGTGAAGTTGTCCTACGGCAACCGGAATCTTAGCAGGCAATCGCCGGCAGCCTGTCCGGGTGGAAGGCATCCAGGAAATATTCTGGAAATATCCTGGTTGGTTGGCGATGGATGGTGGGGTTTGAATTCCTTGGGGGTGAATCTTGAGCCATGTATAGACAGGGTAGTGATTGTCTCCCAGGAGCTACATTCTGATTCTCCACAGAGTTCTGAAGTTTGTGGGAACAGAGGAGGAGGTGTCGGGCGTCTTGCAAAGCATTAAGGTAAATAAGTCCCCAGGGCCTAATGGGATCTAACGCAGAATACTGAGGGAGGCAAGGGAAGAAATAGCTGGGGCCTTGACAGAAATCTTTGCATCCTCATTGGCAAGAGGTGATGTCCCAGAGGACTGGAGAATAGCAAATGTTGTTCCTTTGTTAAAGAAGGATAGCAAGGATAATCCAGGAAATTACAGGCCGGTGAGCCTTTGGTCAGTGGTAGGAAAATTATTAGAGAGGATTCTTCGGGGCAGGATTTACTTCCATTTGGAAACAAATTAACTTATTAGTAGCGAGAGGCAGCATGGTTTTGTGAAGGGGAGGTCGTGTCTTACGAACTTGATTGAGATTTCTGAGGAAGTGACGAAGATGATTGATAAAGGAAGGGCAGTGGATGTTGTCCATACAGACTTCTTTAAAGCCTTTGACAAGGTCCCTCATGGCAGACTGGTGCAAAAGGTGAAGTCACACGCGATCAGAGGTGAGCTGGCAAGATGGATACAGAACTGGCTCGGTCATCGAAGACAGAGGGTATCAGTGGAAGGGCGCTTTTCTGAATGGAGGGCTGTAAATTGTGGTGTTCCGCAGGGATCAGTGCTGGGACCTTTGCTGTTTGTAGTACATATAAATGATTTGGAGGAAAATGTAGCTGGTCTGATTAGTAAGTTTGTGGACAGCAAAAAGCTTGGTGGAGTTGCGGATTCTGATGAGGATTGTCAAAGGATACAGCAGGATATGGATCGGTTGGAGACTAGGGCAGAGAAATGGCAGATGGAGTTTTATCCAGACTCTCGCTGGCACGAGAGTGTCAATATAAATTTGCGTTTACATTCCCGGACAACTGTACACCTGGATGTGTCTCCCCCAGGGATTACATGATGGTCCGACAACATTCCACCAGTGGTTGGCGATAGATCCGGTGTTGCAGGTGCCGGACCCACCCCTACCCTTTGCCCTCGATGTCGCGACCACAGATACCACCTTATCAGCGGTATTCCTTCAGAAGAAACATGGCCGATTCTGCCGAGTGGAATACGCATCTCACTTGTTAACGTCAGTAGAAAGGGCCTTTACAATGTGTGAAAAAGATTTGCTGGCCGTCTTCTGGGTGATTCAAAATGTTACTTATATTGTCAGCCTCAGCCCCGTTACTATCCTAACTGAACACACACCCTTCCAGTTGTGACTGGATGGACGGCTGAAGGACGGTAATGTTATATTGTCAGCCTCAGCCCCGTTACTATCCTAACTGAATACACACCCTTCCAGTTGTTAGTGGATGGACGGTTGAAGGACGGTAATGTTATATTGTCAGCCTCAGCCCCATTACTATCCTAACTGAACACACACCCTTCCAGTTGTGACTGGATGGAAGCTAAAGGACGGTAATGTTATATTGTCAGCCACAGCCCCGTTACTATCCTAACTGAACACACACCCTTCCAGTTGTTACTGGATGGATGACTGAAGGACGGTAATGTTATATTGTCAGCCTCAGCCCCATTACTATCCTAACTGAACACACACCCTTCCAGTTGTGACTGGATGGACGGCTGAAGGACGGTAATGTTATATTGTCAGCCTCAGCCCTGTTACTATCCTAACTGAACACACACCCTTCCAGTTGTTAGTGGATGGAAGCTAAAGGACGGTAATGTTATATTGTCAGCCTCAGCCCCGTTACTATCCTAACTGAACACACAAACTTCCAGTTGTTAGTGGATGGACGGTTGAAGGACGGTAATGTTATATTGTCAGCTTCAGCCTTGTTACTATCCTAACTGAACACACACCCTTCCAGTTGTTAGTGGATGGACGGTTGAAGGACGGTAATGTTATATTGTCAGCTTCAGCCCCGTTACTATCCTAACTGAACACACACCCTTCCAGTTGTTACTGGATGGATGACTGAAGGACGGTAATGTTATATTGTCAGCCTCAGCCCTGTTACTATCCTAACTGAACACACACCCTTCTAGTTGTTACTGGATGTACGGTTGAAGGACGGTAATGTTATATTGTCAGCCTCAGCCTTGTTACTATCCTAACTGAACACACACCCTTCCAGTTGTTACTGGATGGACGGTTGAAGGACGGTAATGTTATATTGTCAGCCTCAGCCTGTTACTATCCTAACTGAACACACACCCTTCCAGTTGTTAGTGGATGGACGGCTGAAGGACGGTAATGTTATATTGTCAGCCTCAGCCTGTTACTATCCTAACTGAACACACACCCTTCCAGTTGTTAGTGGATGTACGGTTGAAGGATGGTAATGTTATATTGTCAGCCTCAGCCTTGTTACTATCCTAACTGAACACACACCCTTCCAGTTGTTACTGGATGGACGGTTGAAGGACGGTAATGTTATATTGTCAGCCTCAGCCTGTTACTATCCTAACTGAACACACACCCTTCCAGTTGTTAGTGGATGGACGGCTGAAGGACGGTAATGTTATATTGTCAGCCTCAGCCTTGTTACTATCCTAACTGAACACACACCCTTCCAGTTGTTACTGGATGGACGGTTGAAGGACGGTAATGTTATATTGTCAGCCTCAGCCCCTTTACTATCCTAACTGAACACACACCCTTCCAGTTGTTAGTGGATGGATGACTGAAGGACGGTAATGTTATCTTGTCAGCCTCAGCCTTGTTACTATCCTAACTGAACACACACCCTTCCAGTTGTTACTGGATGGACGGTTGAAGGACGGTAATGTTATATTGTCAGCCTCAGCCCCTTTACTATCCTAACTGAACACACACCCTTCCAGTTGTTAGTGGATGGATGACTGAAGGACGGTAATGTTATCTTGTCAGCCTCAGCCTTGTTACTATCCTAACTGAACACACACCCTTCCAGTTGTTACTGGATGGACGGTTGAAGGACGGTAATGTTATATTGTCAGCCTCAGCCCCTTTACTATCCTAACTGAACACACACCCTTCCAGTTGTTAGTGGATGGATGACTGAAGGACGGTAATGTTATATTGTCAGCCTCAGCCCTGTTACTATCCTAACTGAACACACACCCTTCCAGTTGTTACTGGATGGATGACTGAAGGACGGTAATGTTAGTCAGAATCACATTGCTCGGTGGGCCTTGCTCTTGCAAGATAGATATATTTCAGTAAAAAAGGAAAATACTTTGACATGCTTGGCATACAATTTAATCTACCAGGCTGAACCCCATGAGTGTCAGGTTTTGACAGAAAAGGCCGTCAAGGGACATTTTGTGTCAAAATCAGTGCGGGGCGGGAGTGTCCAACGGAAGAAATCAGAAATCAAACCAGCACTCAACATTTTTGTTGACGGTTCATCTGCAGTGGAGGATGGGATTAGGCAGGCAAAGTGCGGATTACAAATACAGGATCATAATGGAAAACCTATTAAAGACATTGCCTTACAGTTCCTGGCGATTTTAAGTGTGCAGTGTGCCGAATGAGCTGCAGTCACTTTGTGCTGACACAACCACATGTTTCCCCCACTGGTTGATATAAATTCTGACAGTATGTACGTGTGTAACTGTTTGACCGAGTACCTACCTCTGTGGGAAGCGAGAGGTTTTGTGTCAGCAGATGGCAAACCTTTTCCATCTGTCCTATTACTGCAGAGAATAGTAGATGCAGCGAGGAGAGGATTACAGAAAATACTATGATATATTGACCTATGTTGTGAAAATTGGAAAGGAGATAATTGGGACAACTTTGTCTAAGTGTCGTCTGGAAAACCAGGTGGTCATATGTCCTTACCCTATATATATATATACATACATATAAAACAGCAGAATCAAAATGTGGATTTAATACCACTGTAAATTGCACCATGGAAACGAGGAAGGCATTATCAGGTTAACCCATGTGGCCTATAAGGCAAAGGGGAGATATTGCTTAACCACCACAATGAAGAAGTACCAGTATGGACATAACCGGATTTGTCTGGTGAGCAACAGTACGTCGCTTGTCAACCCACAAATACCAACTTGAGTAGAGAAGACGGAGTTGGTCGGCATACATAAAAGAAAGACAGAAACGATAATTGTTACAGAAAGTATTAAGGACGACTTGATAAATTACCTTCGGGAACATAAATATACTATTCAGCCATTGCCCATACGTTTGGGTCAAGAGAGGCAGCAACGAGAAACCATTGATGTAGTGTACTACAATCTGGAACAACAGTGGAAGATGATACAAGTTCAGATTGATGAGATAAATGATTCTACCTGGTGGGAGGACTTATGGAACTGGGGGTCAAACGTGAAGATACACCCTGATTTCGAAATATCTCCCATGTCCTGATAGTCGTTTCGGGTGTCATGGTGATAGATGTGACATACTTAATTTGGAAATTTAAGAAATTGATTAAGGAATGTGAGAGGATGTATGAACACAGGTTGGACAGCTACCTTAAAGGCAATCAGTATTCGAAGTTGCTCCATTAAAATATTGACAATTAATTATGTAACACGAGGGTAGTTGTATAACTATTGGTAGATACTTAAAATGAATTAATGAATGACAAATGTATTCTAAAAGTTAAATTGCGACTGCGTTATGCTCGCACAAGTGATTATTTATTTAACAACGATGTTAACATTGTGCTTTCTTTAACATTACACTGCTTATGATCTTGCGTTAACAATGAAATTATAATTGCAGAAGTGTACTACCAAAGAGACATGAGAGTGTGATCCCTTGGGCATAGCCCTGCATGATCAGAGGGGGACGGGGGTGGTGTGGTGGTGGGTGTAGACTCAGTAAAAACACATAAGAACGTAATTGAAGCAATGAGGCTCGTCACACAACAATACACAATGTTTTGAAACATAGAGGGGCTGGTTAGAAGGAGCACAGCAAACAGATGGTCAAGGAATTGTAGACCATACAGAAAAGCAGGCTGAAACAAGAGAGAGATTCTACCAGACAGTGTCCCTGCACAAACCAGATAAAGGAGTTTCTATTGGCATGAGGTCGGATGAGACTCACAGTAGACAATGGCTGAAAATGGTGACAGCACGAGAACCCCGAGGAAGAACACTCAAGAAAATTCCCTGAGTTATGGACTCAGAGAATAGAAAGGCAGCTGCCATTCTGAGACTGATCATCTCGTGTCTTGGGGTAGTATAACATGCAAGTAGTGAGTGCTTGTACCTGATGATTTAATGTGTGAATAAACATTGATATACCTTCCACCAGTCCGATTCTGTGAATTCTTCAAGAGTAAGTGCAGATCAGGCACAGCAACAATCTGATAGCTCTATACAAGGTCTTACCAGGAACATAAACACAAGCAACGCCTAGAGAGAAAATTGCACGACCAGTAACAAAATTAGCAATGCTTTGTCGAGTTTGCAGCCTTTATCAAAGACTCACCAGGACTAACAACAACAGCAAAGAGGGATGAGAAAATGACAGGGGCAGTAATTCAGTTAAACACGGTTCATAGAATTAATAGCTGGATAAAGAGTCTTACCAGGAACACCAATAATAGCGAGGATGGGATAGTAAATATATTGAATAACCTGAAGAGCTAAAAAGATCCGATAGTCTAATGAGAACCAGTCATAATATGTGGAAAGAGCGTCAAATTGCCAGATTAAACTCCTGTCCATTGTTATAACATTCCCATCGATTGTTTTCAGATTCTGACCCATTGTTGTAACATTCCCATCTATTGTTCTCAGATTCTGATCTATCCTCTCCCTCTGCCTGGAGCTGTTGGTCCCTCTTACTGCCGGGTTTGATGCTCCTGTTGACACTATGTGATAATACATTGAAATGACTCCCATATTAATAGAAGTTGGAAACCCTCCAGTGAAACAATTAGGGTCCGTGGAGACTGACATTAATACCAGTCACTAAACAAACAGTTTCAGTTAACCCCTTTCAGTCCAGGACTGTTTGTACCACAATAAAGTAGAACATTTATCCGGTCTGGATGGGATGTATGAAAGATGCTGAGGGAAGGAACGGTGGGAATAGCGGAGGCACTGAACAGAATCTTTCAATCCTCCTTGGATATGCAAGTTGTGACAGAGGTCTGGAGGGTTGTAAATGTTACACCCTACTTGAAAAAAAGGAGCGATTGAGTAAACACTGTATTTACTGACCAGACAGTTTAACGTCACTGATGGGGAAATTTCATAACCCAGGACAAATATATTCATTGCTTTGAAAAACATGGAATAATAAATAGACAGCAGTAGGGATATGGTGATGAAAAAGCATGTCTGGCAAACCTCAACAACGACTTATATTTATATAGTGCTTTTAATGTTATAAAACATCCCAAAGTGGTTCTCAGGATCATTACGAAGCAAAGTATGACACTGAGACACAACATGAGATATTAGATCAGATGGCCAACAGCTTGAACAAAGAGATAGGTTTTAAGGAGTACCTGAAAGGAGGAAAGTGAGACGGAAAGGTGGTGACCGTAGCGGAGTGGTAATATTACCAAAATTGTAATACTGAGGCTCAGGCTGATTCTCGGAGGACATGGGTTCAAATCCCACCGTGGTAACTGGTGCAATTTAAAATTCAATATGAGCTAAAATTCAATTAATTAATACAAATCTGCATTTGAAAACTATTCTCAGCAATGGTGCCATGATGCTATCATTGATCGTCATAAAAAAAACAGCCTGGCTTACTGATGTTCTTCAGCAATGGAAATCTGCCATCCTTATACGGTCTGACCTCCATGTGACTCCAAACCCACAACAATGTGGTTGACTCTAAACTGAATTCTGAAAGGTCCAGCAAACCACTCAGTCATCAAGGGCAATTAGGGATGGGCAAAAAATGCTGGCCTTGTCAGTGACACCCACATCCCATGAACGAATGAAAAAAAAAACAGTGCAGTGAGGATATTCCAGAACTTTGGGCCTAGGCAGCTGAAGACCTAGTCGCCAGTGGTGCAGTGATTAAAATCCGGCTGCACTAGAGGCCGGAATTAGAGGAGTACATATATCTCGGTGGGTTGTGGAGGTGGAGGAGATTACAAAGATATGGGGCGGGGGGCGAGGCCATGGAGGGATCTGAAAACAAGGATAATAATTTTAAAATCAAGACATTGCTTGACTGGGAGCCAATGTCGGTCAGTGATAGATGAACGGGACTTGGTGTGAGCTAAGACATGGGCAGCAGAGTTTTGGATGACCTCAAGTTTACAGAGAGTAGAATGTGGGAGATCAGCAAGGAGTGAGTTGGAATAATCACATCTAGAGGTGACGAATGCATGAATGAGGTTTCAGCAGCAGATGGGCTGAGACAGGGGTGAAGTCGGGTGACGTTACTGAGGTGGAAATAGGCGGCTGCAATGAATTCCTGAAAATGAGGTTAAAGATCGTTTTGGGTGAAATGTGACACCAAGGATGTAAACATACTGTCTGAATCTCAGACTGTCACCAGGAAGAGGGATGGAATCAATAGCAAGGGAACAGAGTTGGAGTGGGGAGTGAAAACAATGGCTTCAGTCTTCCCAATATTTAACTGAAGCAAATTTCTGCTCATCCAGTACTGGATGTCGGATAAGCAGTCTGATAATTTAACAACAGTTGAGGAGTGGAGAGAGGTAGTGCTGAGGTAAACTTGATGGAGTTATTTGATAAAACAATGGAGAGGGTTGATGAGGGTGGTGTGATTGAAGTTATATATATGGACTTTCAAAAGGTGTTTGATCAAGTGTCATTCAATGGACAGGTTAGGAAAACTGAACCTTATGGATGAAAGGGACAGTGACAGTGTGGATATAACATTGACTAAGGAACGGTAAACAGAGAGAAGTGGTGAAAGGTTGTTGTTCAGACTCGATAGGAGTATACAGTGGTGTTCCCCAAGGCTCGGTATTAGGACCACTGCTCTTTTTGCCCTTGGAAAACCAGGGGTGGGTAGGGCAGAGCCCCCTCCTCCTCTCTCTTTCCAGAGCTTCCCCTCTCTGCAGCCTCCGCTCCATTTGCTGGTCATGTTACAGACACAGAGACACTGTAACTACAGTCCCATACCTCGTCCAGATTTGTGTCACCAAATACTCTGTCCTCCCTGAATGTCTGCAGCAGCTCACAACACAACCTCCAGAAAACCATCCACAGCACCTCCACTAACTTTACAATAGCAGAAGTACGTCAAAAGCCCCTCACCTGTAATTTGGATGCCTGGTCATTTTAAATAACACCAGGGGGTTCTTCGTGCCACTGAATGCATGTTCAGCTGAGAGCGACTAACACAGGCGGTCAGTGGACATGCACAGACCAAGTTTCACAGACGTGCATCAAAGCTGCGGGAATGGATGATTGACATCTTATTCAGACCCCTCCTCACGCTGCAGACACACACATGTTACACCCACGCTATCACCCCGGCCAGCCTGGGTGTCCTGCACAATGTGCTGGATGTGACCGGCAGTGCAGCTCACACCATTGTATGGATCCAAACTTCCACAGCATCAGTGGAGCTGGAGAGATGAAATGTGTGGTCAGGGAGAGGCAGAGGGAATGAAACTCACTTTAAAAAGGGAATTAGAAAAAAACTTTCAGATGAACAAGTTTCAGGAATATTGGAAATGAACAGGGGATTGGGATAATCAGAGGGTTGAGGACATGGAGGGATTTGATCACACGAGTGAGAATATTAAAATTGAGGTGTTACTGGACCAAGAGAGAATGTAGGTCAGTGAGCACGGGGATGTTAGGTGAACAGAATTTGGTGTAAATTAGAAGATGGCAGCAGAGTTTTGGATGATTACAAGGTTACAGAAAGTTTTAATGTGGGAGACCAGCTGGGAGTGTGTTAGAATAGTCAAGTCTCAAGTCAACAAAGGCATGGATGAGAGTTTGAGCAGCAGATGAGCTGAACTCTCTCTCTCTCTCCCTGTTTCTTTCTCTGTCTCCCTCTCTTGCTCTGGCCCACACTCAGAGTCTTATATGCTTCAATCTTGTCGCCTCTTACTTTCCTAATCGTCTTATATGCTTCAATCTTGTCGCCTCTTACTTTTCTAAACCCCAGCTGATATAAGACTAGCCCTCCAGCCTTTCAACATAAGACAACCCGCCCATTCCAGGTATTAGTCTCGGAAACCTTCTCTGAATTGCTTCCAACGCATTTGCATGCTACCTTAAATAAGGAGACCAATACTGTACACAGTACTCCAGATGAGGTCTCATCAATGACCTGTATAACTGAAATATAAACACCCTACATTTGTGTTCTATTCCGCTCGCAATAAATGATAATATTTTATTAGTTTTCCTAATTACTTGCTGAACCTGCAGACTAACCTTATACAATTCATGCAGCAGGATACACATATCCCTCTGCAACTTCTGAAATCCATCACCATTCAAATAATATGATCAGTTTTTATTCTCACTGTCCAAATGGATTAGGAGACAGAGAGAGTTTACACTCGATCAAACGTGTGTGTGTTCATCGCTAAGAGTTGCGGGGCGGGGCGGGGGTAGGGGAACTTTAAGAGAGTTTTGAATAAGTAAAGCCAGAAATACAATGAAATTAGCATATCACAGGAAATTGTCAATTGAACCGGTAAATGTTAGAAATGTAACAGTCTTTGAGCAAGTGAAAGAGGGGAAGGGGAAGAGGAACAAGAAGGAAGGATTGTGATGGGACGGAGAGGGGAGAGTTTAAATGACAGACTGTTACATTTCTAACGTTTTCCAGTTCTGATGAAGGGACACAGATCTGAAACATTAACTCTGTTTCTCTCTGCACAGATGCTGCCAGACTTGCTGAGTATTTCTGGCACTTTCTGTTCTCATTTCAGATTTCCAGCAACCGCAGTATTTTGTTTTTATTTTAGTATTTAATTCACTGTCACTTCTATTCCAGGAATTCCTACCTTAAAGACGTTCTGCTCTTCTCTTCCAGAGCTTAGGGCCTCGGCAGCCGAAGGTACGGCCATCAATGGTAGAGTAATTAAACTCGGAGATGCTCAAGAGTCCAGAGTTATATGACGTCTCAGTGCTGCAGTGGAAGCTCAGACTGAAGTCATGAGATCCATAACAAAAACAAGAAATGCTGGAATCACTCAGCAGGTCTGGCAGCATCTGTGGAAAGAGCAGCACAGTTAACATTTCGGGTCAGTGACCCTTCTTCGGAAGGGTCCTACTTTTCCGAAGAAGGGTCACTGACCCGAAACGTCAACTCTGCTTCTCTTTCCACAGATGCTGCCAGACCTGCTGAGTGAATCCAGCATTTCTTGTTTTTGTTTCAGATTTCCAGCATCTGCAGTATTTTGCTTTTATGTCATGAGATCCATGCTTGCTGCCATGCAGGATCAGACTGCTGTCAACATGGCTGTGGATCTCAGTGTTCAAAGGGGTTTGCAGGATCTCACAGCAGTCCAGCAATCTGTGATCCAGTAGATTACTCGGATTGATGAACTGTCGCCCCGTGGGACTGACAGTGTCTCCATGGAGCATGAATCCTCTCTCAGGATGACAGTATTTGTTCTCCCTTCTTGCTGTTACCCTTCAGACATCCCAGGCTACTGCTGCCCATGTCGAGGTGGTGCAGTCCGACGCCCAGTCCTCAAAGCCCAGAGCTGCTCGAGGACGTCCTGCAAGGCCACCTGGAGTCTCCCCCAGGGAAAGTCAGCAGCCCTCCATCAGCCATGCTGCAGTCATTGGAGAAACACTGTGTAGGAGCACTAGTCAAGTCGAGGGAACCCACAAGACAGGCACTAAGGGAATACACAGGGGTGCATAGTTCAGTTTTGTTTGTATAATTGGATGTGCTGTAGGATAAAGATGTCAAAGTAAATAATTTTGTTGGTGTTTTTATTGCAGGATGGTGAGCAAGGGGACAATGTGATGGGGCGTCTCAGATTGGTGTAATGATGGAGAATGGGGGATCCATGGTGGGAAAGAGATGTTGTCCTATGGGAAACAGAATATTAGCAGGGTCTCTCAGACGGTCTTTCTGGGTCGAAGGCATCCAGAAAATATCCTCCCTGCCTCCTCCTCCTCCTCCTGAGGTAGCCTCCGGATTCCTGGTTCCCATGCCTGTGTCCTCATGATGGTGATGATATGAAGGGTGCAGCAGAACACCATGAACTTGGACACCTGCTCCAGTGTGGACTAGAGGGCTCCCTCTGGCGATTCGGACAGTGGATGCATTACTTCATCACACTGATGGTCTGTTCCACCATGTTCCTGGTGACTTCATTGTTCACATTATACACATGTTAATTGTGTGAGGTTGGGTGGTGGTGGGAGGAGGTTTGGGGGAGTAGAAACATGAGCTGTGTCTGGAGAGGGGGGGTTACATTTGTCTCCGAGGAGCCACATTCTGGTTCTGCATGGGGGCCCGATGTGTCGGGACGGGCTGACTGCTTCAGAATGAAGGGATGGTGGCTGCTGCCAGGATGGTGGACATTCACCAACATGATGTACTGGGCATGCTGGCACACCAACTGTACATTAATGAAGTGAGAGTTCTTCCAGTTCCTGTACCTCTCCCCGTTGACATGGGGACACCGTAGAGACATCTCAAAAAACAGGAATGCAGCTATCCTCACAAAGCCAGGGGTCCCCTTATCCTGTTTCTCCCTGCTGAGGGAGAAAAAGGTGTATTAACTTCACCCAACATAGATGGCCTCTCTCACCTAGCGGATACATCAATGGACAGCACACATTCCTCACAACTACAGGCCAGATAGTCCAACATCAGTGGTGGGAAAGGTTTTAGAACAATATCAGGGATAAAACCACAAGCATTTGAGAGGTTTGAGTTACTTCAGGATAGCCAGCATAGATTTACAAAAGGAAAGTCATGCTTGACTAATCTAATTGCACTTTTGATGATGTAACAGAGAAGGTTGATGAAGGGAATGTGATGGATGTTGTCTAGATTGGTTTGAACAATGTGTTTGATAAAGTGCCACAGAAAAGGTTAATTACCAACATTGAGTCAAATGGAATGGGAGGGTCAGTGTCCAATTGGATAAAAAAATGGTTTACATAGAGAAAACAGTGTGTCATAGTAAATGGGAGTTTTTCAGACTGAAAGGTGTTAGACAGTGGGTATTCCCCCAGGGCCAGTGCTCGGGCCACTGTTTAATTTTGCTGTGTATAAATGACTTGGATCTTGGAATACAGAGTAGAATTTCAAAATCCGCCTCTGATACCAAACATGGAGCTGTGATAAACAGTGAGTATGTTCAGAACCACCTGCAACAGGACATAGATACTGATTGGAATGAGCAGACGAGTGGCAGATGAAAGTGTGAGACAAGTGTGAGGTGATGCATTTTGTCAGAAAGGATAGGAAGGCAATATAGGCTTAATAACAATGTTCTAAACAGTGTGCAGGAACAGAGAGACCTGTGGGTGTATGAATATCCATCGTTGAAGGTGGCAGGACATATTGAGAGATTGGATAGTAAAATACATATAATCTTATATTTCATAAAGAGAGGTATCGAGTTCAAAAGCAGAGAAGTTATGATGAATGTTTAAAAATCTCTGGTTAGGTCTCAGCTGGACTACTGTGTCCAATTCTGGTCACCACACTTCAGAAAGATTATGAAGGTCCTTGGTGCTGAGGAGATTTAACAGGATGGTTCCAGGGATGGAGGATTTTAGTTCCAAGGTTAGGTTACACGATTATGACAGGTTTAGATAATTTAGACAATGACAAAGTGTTCCCATTAACTGATGGAAGAAAGACTAGGGACACGGATTGAAGGTTCTGGACAAGTGATGCAGGAGGAATATGAGGATGAATGTTTTTCTTTATGCAGCGGGTGTTAATGATCTGGAACTCACTGCCCACAAGTGCGTTAGAAGCAGAGACAATCATTGATTTCAAATGAAAGCTGGTGGAGACCTGAAGGAAATGAATTTGCTACAGGGATTGAGTGGGGGAGTGGTACTGACAGGATTGCTCCATGGAGAGCCAGCATGGATATGATGGGATGAATGGCCTCCTTCTATGTCCTAAATGACGCTATCAGTCTCTGTGACTCGATGTTGGATACGTCTCCTGCTCTTGTCTCGAAAGATCCAGATACAAAGAAGTTCAATTAAACTGTGACCTTAACATCCACTGACAGCTCCGTCCTCACCCTGGTGTGAGGCTCTAGGTCGTGTTACAGGAGGTGACACAGCTCTGTGACCACCTCCTAATTGAATCAGAGTCACCTCACACACTGCTCCTGGGTTAGGTGTAGGTAGGAAAAGTGCTCTTGGAAAACCCGGGGTTGGTAGGGCAGAGCCCCTTCCTCATCCATTCTTTCAGAGCATCCCCTCTCTGCAGCCTCTGCTCCATTTGTTGGTCATGTTACAGACCCAGAGACACTGTAACTACAGTCCCTATACCTTGTCCAGAGTTATAGAACATAGAACATAGAACATAGAACATTGCAGCGCAGTACAGGCCCTTTAGCCCTCGATGTTGCGCCGACCTGTGAAACCATCTGACCTACACTATTCCAGTTTCATCCATAGGTCTATCCAATGACCACTTAAATGCCCTTAAATTTGGCGAGTCGACTACTGTTGCAGGCAGGGCGTTCCACGCCCCTACTGTTGGGTCAACAAATTCTCTGTCCTCCCTGAATGTCTGCAGCAGCTCACAACACAACCTCCAGAAAACTGTAAGATGGATACCTGGTCTTTTTAAATAACACTAGAGGGGGTTCCTCGTGCTGCTGAATGTATGTTCAGCTGAGAGTGACTGACACAGGCGGTCAGTGGACATGCACAGACCAAGTTTCAAAGACGTCCATCAAAGCTGCTGGAATGGCTGATTGACACCATATTCAGACCCTTCCTCACACTACAGACGCACACATGTTACACCCACGTTATCACCCCGGACAGCCTGGGTGTCCTGTACAATGTGCTGGATGTGACCGGCAGTGCAGCTCACACCATTTTATGGATCCGAACTTCCACAGCACCAGTGGAGCTGGAGAGATGAAATGTGTGGTCAGGGAGTGAGACAGAGGGAAAGAAACTCACTTTTAAAAGGGAATTAGAAAAAGACTTTAAGATGAACAAGCTTCAGGAATATTGGAAATGGACAGGGGATTGGGATAATCAGAGGGGTGAGGACATGAGGGATTTGATCATACGAGTGAGAATATTAAAATTGAGGTGTTACTGGACTAAGAGACAATGTAGATCAGTGAGCACAGGGATGTTGGGTGAACAGAATTTAGTGTAAATTAGAAGGTGGCAGCAGAGTTTTGGATGACCACAGGTTTACAGAGAGTAGGTTATGGGAGAGCAGCCAGGAGTGAGTTAGAATAGTTAAGTCTCGAGGTAACAGTCAAGTCTTCCAACCAAAATGGACAGTTTGATCTTTTCCCACATTATACTCCATTTGCCAGTTCTTTGCCCACTCATTTAACCTTTCCTAATCCCTTTGTAGCCTCCTTATGTCCTCTTCAGAACTTACCTTCTTACCAATCTTGGAGTCATTAGCAAATTTCGAAAGCATACCTTCGATCTATTCATCAAAGTTTTTTGTATCAATTGTAAAAAGTTGAGGCCCCAGCACTGATCATGGTGGCACACCACTTGCCGCAGCTTGCGAACCAGAAAATAACCCATTTATGCCTACTCTGTTTCCTGTTAGCTGGCCTATCCTCTATCCATGCCAATTATGTTACCCCCTACACGATGGGATTTTATTTACCACAATGACGTTTGATGTGGTACGTTATCAAATGCCTTCTCTAAATCTAAGTACAGTAAATCCACCAGTTCCCCTTTATCCACAGTACATGTTACTTCTTCAAAGAACTCCAGTATATTGGTTAAACATGATTTCCCTTTCACAAAACCATGTTGACTCTGCCTGATCACCTTGATTTTTTTCTACGTGCCCTGCTATAACGTCTTTAATAATAGCTTCTAACATTTGATCCATAACTGAAAGCCATTCTCACCTGCCACAGGTCGGATGTACACAATGTCTCTTCTGATGTTGTGCTGTATTTGAACTGTTACTCCTCAATAGAGTCATAGAATTATAGAGATATACAGCACAGAAACAGGACCTTCAGCCCATTGTGTCTGTGCTGGCCATCAAGCACCGAACTATTCTAATCCCAATTCCCAGCACTTGGCCTGTAGCCTTGTATGCCATGGCGTTTCATGTGCTCATCTAAATACTTATGAAATGTTGTGAGGGTAGCTGCCCGGACCATCTCTTAAGGCAGTGTGTTCCAGATTCGAACCACCCTCTGGGTGAAAATTATTTTCCTCAAATCCCTTCTAAACCTCCTGCCTCTTACCTTAAATCTATTCCCCCTGGTTATTGACCCGTCCACTGAGGGAAAAAAGATTCTTCATGTCTAACCTATCAATGCCCCTCATTCTGTTGTATACCTCAAAAATGACACCCCTCATCCTTTTCTGCTCCAAGGAAAACAACCCTAGCCTTTTCTGTCGCTCTTCACAGCTGAAATGCTCCAGCCCAGGCAACATCCTGGTGAATCTATTCTGCACCCTCTCCTTTGCAATCACCTCCTTTCTATAGTGCGGCAACCACAACTATACACAGTACTCCAGTTGTAGCCTAACTGGAGTTTTATACTGCTCCATCATAACCTACCTACTCTTATATTCTACACCTCGGCTAATAAAGGAAGGTGTCCCATACGTCTTCCTGACCGCATTGTCTACCTGTGCTGCTGCCTTCAGTGACCAATGGACAAGTACACCTAGGTCCCTCTGACCTTCAGTACTTCCTAGGGTCCTACCATCCATTGTATATTTCCTTGTATTGTTCGCCCCCCCAAATGTATCACCTCACACTTCTCAGGATTACATTCCATTTGCCACTCCTCTGCCCATCTTACCAGCCCATCTATATCGTCCTGTAATCTAAGGCTTTCCTCCTCACTATTTACAACACCACCAATTTTCGTGTCAGCTGCGAACTTACTGATCAGTCCTCATATATTCACGTCTAAATCATTAATGTACACTACAAACAGCAAGAGTCCCAGCACCGATCCCTGCAGTACACCACTGGTCACAGGCTTCCACCCGCAAAAACAAATCTTGACCATCACCCTCTGCCTCCCGCCGCTAAGCAAATTTTGGATCCAATTTGCCAAATCGCCCTGGATCCCATGGGTTCTTACCTTCTTAACAAATCTCCCATGCGGGACCCTATCAAAAGCCTTTTTGAAGTCCATGTAGACTACTGCTTTACCCTCCTTTACACCCCTAGTCACCGCCTCGAAAATAATCAATCAATTTAGTTAGACACGAACTCCCCTTGACAAAGCCATGCTGACTATTCCTGATTAATCCCTGCCTCTCCACGTGGAGATTAATCCGGTCCCTCCGAATTTTTTCCAATGGTTTCCCTGCAATAAATTGCTTGTGACCCTTCGACCTCCTTTCTGTTAAGCTGTGACACTCTATCAGATCTTACAGTGGTGTAGGAGTGGCAACAGAGTTCCTGCCTCCCTTTTATATGATTTTTCAGGGTGGAAGATGAAGAGATGAAATGTGTGGTCAGGGATAGAGACAGAGGGAAAGAAACCCACCTTTAGAAAGGGAATTGGCAAAAGACTTTAAGATGAACAAATTTCAGGAATATTGGAAATGGACAGGGGATTGGGATAATCAGAAGGACGAGTACATGGAGGGATTTGATCTCATGGTTGGAATATTAAATTTGAGGTGTTACTGAACCAAGAGCCAATGCAGGTCAGTGAGCACAGGGATGTTGGGTGAACAGAATTTGGTGTAAATTAGAAGATGGCAGCAGAGTTTTGGATGACCACAAGGGACAAGGTTACAGAGAGTAGAATGTGGGAAACAAGCCAGCAGTGTGCTGGAATAGTCAAATCTCGAGGTAACTAAGGCATGGATGAGGTTTTCAGCAGCCGATGAGCTCAGCTCTCTCTTTCTCTCTTTCGCTATCTCTCCCTCTCTCTCTCTGTCGCCCTCGCTTGCTCTATCCCACGCTCAGAATCTTCAATGTTTCAATCAAGTCGCCCTTACTCTTCTAAACTCCAGCTGATATAAGCCTAGCCTGTCCGGCCTTTCCTCATAAGACAGTCCGCCCATATTCGTCTAATAACCCTTCTCTGAACTGTTTACAACGCATTTACATGCTTCCTTAAATAAGGAGACCAGTACTGAACACAGAATTCCAGATAATGTCTCACCAATGCCCTCCCTATCTTTGTATTCAATTCCTCTCACAATAAATGATAACATTATATTAGCTTTCCTAATTACTTTCTGAACCGACATACTAACCTTATGCAATTCATACACCAGGACACCCAGATACTCCTGCATCTCAGAGTTCTGCAATCCCTCACCATTCAGATAATATGCTTAGTTTAATTTCATTATTACTACCAATATGGACAATTTCACATTTCCCCACATTCTACTCCATTTCCCAGATCTTTGCCTTCTCACTCAATCTATCTATGTCCGTTTGCAGCCGCCTTATGTCCTCTTCAGAACTTTGTTTCATCAACAGATTTACCAACCACACCTTCGGTCCTTGCATCTAATTCATTTAAACAAACTGTACAAAGTTGAGGCCCCAGCACTGATACCTATGGCACCCCACTCGTTACATCCTGCCAATCAGAGATTTACCCATTTATGGCTGCTCTCTGTTTCCTGTTAGCTAACCAAACGTCTATCCATGGCAATGTCTTACCCCCTACACCATGAGCTTCTATTTTTCGCAATGACCTTTGATGTGGCACCTTATCAAATGCCTTCTGGAAATCTATGTACAGTACATCCACCAGTTCCCCTTTATCCACAGCACATGTTACTTCTTCAAAGAACTCCAGTTAATTGATTAAACGTAATTTCCCTTTCACAAAACCATGTTGACTCTGCCTAACCACCTTGAATTTTTCTACCTGCCCTGCTATAACATCTTTAATAATAGCTTCTAAAAAATCTAATCCACAGCCAGAAAGCCTTTCTCGTATGTCACAGATTGTTTCTCCACTGTGTTTATTCTGATTTTGTGCTGTATTTGAACTGTCACTCCTCAATAAACTGCTTGTGACCCTTTGACCTCCTTTTTGGGTGATCTCTGACCCTAGATCAGACCTTACAGTGGTGTAGGAGACGGAACACAGACATCAGGATGATAGGCTTGGTTTACTTGGTTTGTGAAAAATAGTAAACTCAGTTGAGTGATGAATGAGGAGGAGATTTGGCAACAAAAAGAGTTTACACTCAATCAAACGTGTGTGTTCATCACTAACAGCGTGGGTGGGGGGAGGGGGGGGAGGACTTTCACAGAGTTTTGAATAAAAAAAGCCAGAAATACAATCTCACTCGCATATCACAGGAAATAGTCAATTGATAACCTGGTAGAGAAGAAAAACAGGCACAACTGGGGAGACGGACATACTAAGGATTTTCGAGGTGTATGATTGTAATTACGATTTTATTCTCAATGGAATATCTGAGGATGTCCAGAAATGCAAATTTAAGCAAAAAAAAACGGGCTGAGATAAGTTGGTCAATGGGGCACATCTGTGCACCTGAACAGAAAGTGCTGGAAATACTCAGTGGGTCTGGCAGCATCGGTGCAGAGAGAAACAGAGTTAATGTTTCAGATCTGTGACCCTTCATCAGAACTGGTAAACGTTAGAAATGTTGATGTACAAGCTGGAGATGGTAAGACCATGGACCTCCTGCTTTCCATACCACCCCCAATCCTTCACCTCAAACCTCCCCTTCTGATTTTATACTTTCCAATGATAACCCAATACTACCAACTTCCCAGTCACAGCAGCTCCAGGAGACAGAAAGAAAGCAGCAAAAGCCCCATCACTTGGTCTGATGCTCACAGCCACCAGATCAAATACTTACAGTGCGTTTACCTTAGAGGCTGGTATCGAGTCAGAATCTGCACGTGGTGAGTCACCGAGCATGAGTGAGCTTCAGCCAGGCCAGGGGGAAAGGATAGTTCATGTGTCAGATCACCGGAGGGCGAGGTCACAAACGAGTTATAATACACAGGACTCAGATGTGAACATTGCTGGAGCTGCTGCCCATGTCGAGGTGGTGCAGTCTGAATCCGAGCCCTCAAGGCCTAGAGCAGCTCAAGGAAGTCCTGCAAGGCCATCTGCAGTCTCCCTCAGTGAAAGACAGCAGCCTTCCACCAGCCATGCTGCAGTCACTGGGAAACACTGTGTAGGAGCAGTAGGCAGGTTGAAAGAACCCACAGGACAGGGACTAAGGGAATACACAAGGGGTAATAGTTCAGTTTTGTTTGTATAATTGCATGTGTTGTTGGATAAAGACGATCATGAAAAACATTTTGTTGGTGTTTTTATTGCAGGATGGTTACCTAGGGGACGCTGTGATGGGGCATCTCAGATGGATGTAATGGTGGAGAAGTGGGGGATCCATGGTGGGAAAGGGAAGTTGTCCTCTGGGAACTGGAATCTTAGCAGCGTCTCTACGACAGCCTTTCCGGTTTGAAATCATCCAGGAAATATCCTCCCTGCCTCCTCCTCCTCTTACTGAGTTAGCCTGCGGATCCCTGGTGCCAAAGCCTGTGTCCTCATGATGGTGCCGATGTGAAGGGTGCAGCAGAACACCATGAACTTGGACACCTGCTCCAGTATGTACTGGAGGGCTCCCCACGAGCGGTTCAGACATCTGAAGCATTGCTTCACCTGGTGGTTTTGTGTGGAGGAGGGGAGTGTCTAGAGTTTAGAGGTCGTGAGCCACATTCGGGTTCTGCATGGGGGCCCGATGTGTTGGGACCGGCTGACTGCTTCAGAATGAAGGTACAGTGGCTGCTGCCAGGACAGTGGACATTTACCAAGATGATGTACTGGGCATGCTCACACACCAACTGTACATTAATGGAGTGAGAGCTGTATCAGTTCCTGTACCTCTCCCCGTTGCCTTGGGGACCCCGCAGAGACACCTAGACCATCAGGAATCCCGTTATCCTGACAAAGCCACGGGATCTCTCACCTGCTTCTCCCTGCTGAGAGAGCAGGCAGTATAATTCAGCTCACCCGACATACATAGCCTCCGTCACACAGCAGATACATGAATGGACAACAGAGAGAGAGATAATGGATACGTCACCCGCTCTTGTCTGGAAAGATACAGATAAGAACATAATAACATAAGAAGTAGGAGCAGGAGTAGGCAATTCAGGCCCTCGAACCTGCTTCGCCATTCAATATGATCATGGCTGATCTCATCTCGGTCTCAACTCCACTTTCCTGCCCGTTCTCCATAACTCTTCAACCCATTACTAATTAAAAATCTGTCTATCGCCTCCTTAAAGTTACTCAATGTCCCGGCATCCATTGAATCCGGGTATTGAATCCCACAGACTCACGACGCTTTCAGAGAAGAAATTTCTCTTCATCTCTATTTTAAATCCTTATCCCTTATCCTAAAACAATGACCTCTCATTCTAGGTTGCCCCACAAGAGGAAACGTCTTCTCTATGTCTACTTTGTCAATCCCCTTAATCATCTTATATACCTCAATTAGATCGACTCTCATTCTTCTAAACTCCATAGAGTAAAGGCATAAAGAGCTCAATCTCTCTTCATAAGACAAACCCCTTCTCCCTGGAATCAATCTAGTGACTCCTCTGATCTGCCTCCAATGCAACTACATCCATCCTCAAGTCAGGAGACTAAAACTATACACAATACTCCAGGTGCGGTCTCATTAATGCCTTGTACAGTTGCAGCAGCACTTTCCTACTTTTATATTCTATTCCTTTCGCAAGAAATACCAAAATTCAATTTGCCTTCCTTTTCACCTGCTGTACCTGCATACTAGCTTTCTGCGATTCATGCACGAGGACACCCAGATCCTTCTGCACCGAAGCACTCAGAAGTTTCTCTCCATTTAGATAATAATTTGCCTTTCTATTCTTCCGACCAAAATGGATAACCTTACACTTACCCACGTTAAACTCCATCTGCCAAATTTTCGTTCATTCACCTAACCTATCCATATCAATTTGTAAATTTCTTATTTAATTATTGCAACATACTATCCCACCTATTTTAGTGTCATCTGGAAATTTGGCTATAGTACCTTCTATCCTTGCATCCAAATCATAAATATATATTGTAAATAGCAGGGGCCAAGGACCAAATCCTGTGGTACCCCACCAGTTACATATTGCCAACAAGAAAAAGATCCATTTATCCCGACTCTCTGTTTTCTGTTGGTTAGCCAATCCTCTATCAAAGTTAATAAATTGCCCCTGACCTCATGTGATCTTACCTTCTGTATTCACCTTTTGTGCGGCACTTTATCAAATGTCTTCTGGAAGTCCAGATATACTACATCTACAGGATCACCATTTTCCACTTTTCTTGTCACAGCTTCGATGAACACTAGCAAATTCGTCAAATAGGATTTCCCCTTCATAAAACCATGCTGACTCTGATGGATTGCGTTTTGACTTTCTAAACGTCCTGTTATTACTTCCTTAATAATGGGTTCTAACAATTTCCCAACGATAGATGTTAAACTAACTGGTCTATAGTTTCCTACTTTCTGCCTCCCTCCCTTTTTGAATAAGGGCGTTATATTAGCTTTTTTCCAATCCACTGGAACCTTTCCCGCATCCAGCGAATTTTAGAATATTGTAACCAATGGATCCATTATCTCTGCTGCCACTTACTTTCAGACACTCTGATGCAGGCCATCAGGCCCTGGTTACTTGTCTGCCTTCAATTCCAATAGTTTGCTCTGTACTTTTTACCTAGTAATGATGATTGTTCTAAATTCCTCTCTTTCTATAACCTCTGCATTACCTGTTACTATTTAGATGGTACTGGTGTCCTCCACCGTGAAAACTGAGGCAAAATACGGATTTAGTGTCTCCACCATTTCTGTGTTCCCCTCTATCAACTTCCCAGTCTCATCCTCCAAGGGATCAACATTCACTTTAGCCACTCTCTTACCTTTTATATACTTAAAGAAGTTTTTACTATTCGTTTTTATATTTTGCTCTAGTTTTCTTTCATAATTTATCTTTGCTCTTTTTATTACTTTTTTAGTAACCCTTTGTTGATCATTAAAAATTTCCCAATCTTCCAGCCTGCCACTGGCCTTTGCAATATGGTATGCCTTAGATTTTGTCTTTATGTTATCCTTAACTTCCTTGCTTAGCCATGGATGTTTTTCCCCCTCCTAAAATATTTCTTCCTCTCTGGAATATATTGTAGTTGGGAGGAATTGAATATCTCCTTAAACATCTGTCACTGCTCATCAACTGTCCTACCTTTTAGTCTTCCTGCCCAGTCCACTAGGGCTAAATCTGTACTCATGCTGATGTAATTACCTTTGTTTATGGATCTAATAGTTGGATACAGAGACTTACCAGGGACACCAATAATAGCGAGGATGGGGGAGTAAACCGTTTGAATCATCTTCAGAGCATAATAGATCCGCGCTTCTAATGTCATCCGAAAATACTCAGCAGCAACCAGGCCAAACCAATAGGACGTACTCCTACTGTCCATTGCTGTAACATTCCAATCTATTGTTCCCAGATTCTGACCCATTGTTGGAACATTGAAATCTATTGTCCTCAGATTCTGACCCATTATTGTAACATTTCAATCTATTGTCCTCAGATTCTGACCCATTGTGGTAACATTCCAATATATTGTCCTCAGATTATGACCCATTGTTGGAACATTGAAATCTATTGTCCTCAGATTCTGACCCATTGTTGTAACCTTCCAATCCATTGTTCTCAGATTCTGACCCATTGTTGGAATATTCCAATCTATTGTCCTCAGATTATGACCCATTGTTGGAACATTGAAATCTATTGTCCTCAGATTCTGACCCATTGTTGTAACATTCCAATCCATTGTTCTCAGATTCTGACCCATTGTTGGAACATTCCAATCTATTGTCCTCAGATTATGACCCATTGTTGGAACATTGAAATCTATTGTCCTCAGATTCTGACCCATTGTTGTAACATTTCAATCTATTGTCCTCAGATTCTGACCTATTGTTGTAACATTCCAATCTATTGTTCTCAGATTTTGATCAATCGTCTTTCTCTCTCTCTCTCTTTCTGCAGCCACGGATTCCTGTTAGTGCCGGGGTTGATGCTCCCACTGACACTATGAGTTAACACATTGAAAGGAGTCCCTTATTAATAGAAGAGGGAAACCCTCCAGTGACACAATTATGGTCCGTAGTGACTGACATTAATTACAGTCAATGAACAAACAAGTTCAGTTAATCTCTTTCAATCCAATACTTTTTGTACCACAATAGTGTAGAAGTGTTCCTCAGTCTAGATGGGATATACGAGGTTAGTTGAGGGAAGGAATGGTGGAAAAAGCAGAGGCATTGGCTGGAAGCTTTCAATCCTCCTTGGATCTGGGAGTGATGACAGGGGACTGCAGGGTTGTAAATGTTACACACTGCTTATAAAATGAGACATTAGATAAATCCTGTAGCTACTGACCAGTCAGTCTAATGTCGGTGGTTGGAAATTTCTAGAGGCCATAAGCCTGTACAAAATATATCTTTCTTGGAAAAACATGGGATAATAAATGACAAACAGCACGGGTAAGTAATGACCAATCATGTACGATAATCTTGATCAAGTTCATTGATGACATAACTGTGAGTGTTGATGAGGCTAGTGTGTTTCATGTTATGTATAAGGACTTTCAAAAGGCCTGTGATCAAATGACATTTCATAGACTTGTTATGAGAAATATAACACATGGAATATTTTGACAGTGATAGTGTGAATATGACACTGACTCAGGGACAGAAAGCAGAGAGACGTGGTGAACAGACTTTGTTCAAACTGGGGGAGGGGGAGTATAAATTGCTGTTTCTCAGGGGTCAGTATTAGTATCAATGCTCTTCCTGACATGTGGATAGATATACAAGTAATAGAGACTTATATGCAAAAAAACATAAGTTCAACGCTTGGAGATGACATGAAACTCATAAGTAAGGATGGCAAAGACGCAGACCACAGAATTATCCAACATCACAGACTTTGTTTATTTTTAATTTATTCTGGACTCCAATCCAAATACAAATTTATTTCTCACTGTATACTTCATTTGAGTGATTTGCCTGTGAGCTTGTGCATGAATGTCTAACGTATATTTTTGTTATTTTATTTAGATTCATTTTAGATTTTAAAGTACAGTAAACTCACTTCTTGATTAAACTTAAGAAAACCTGTCTGATTGGTTCTTTCACGATCACAGTAAAGGTAAAAGGTAAAATACTCACTGAGGTGGTCAGCATGTCCACTGCTAAAAAGGAATAAATCCCATTGTGATCAAAGAAAAGATAGGACAAGAGGGGAGCCTGGGACCCCTCCTCACCTGGCTGTATCAGAAATGTGGAGGTTCTAGTGATTGTAACGCAATGACAAACGAGAAATTGGAAGTGTCATAGAGTCACAGAGTTATAGAGCAAAGGAACAGGCCCTTCGGCCCACTGTGTCTGTGCTGGCCAACAAGCCTATCCATTCTAATCCCATTTTCCAGCACCTGCCCGTTACCTTGTACGCTATGGCGTTTCAAGTGCTCATCTACATAATTCGTAAATGTTGTGGAGGGTTCCTGCCTCTGTAGCCGCTTCAGGCAGCGTGTTCCGGATTCCAACTACCCTCTGGGTGATTTTTCTTCCCCTCAAATCCCCTCTAAACCTCCTGCCCCTTAATTTAAATCAATGCCCCCCGGTTATTGACACCTCCGCTAATGAAAAAGTTTTTTTCCTATCTACCCTATCCATACCCTCATAATTTTTCGTGCTTTCTGTCTCTCTCCCTTTTCTAAATAAAGAATTTACATTCCCAATAAAGGAATTACATACAGAGTGAAGTAACTCGGTACAGGTTAAAACCCCTCTCTGTTGAAAAGTTGTGTAATGTTGCTGGACAGTTAGGGATTATTCTCCGTCCAAAAGATTGGAAACCCGAAATTCTAAGACTTGTTTCCAACCATTTTTTATTTGCAGCAGAAAATTCAAACAGGGTTAGAATCACTTACAGATAGTGTAATGTTAGCTAAGGTAAAACTAGAACAGAAGAGACTAGAATTAGAATTCTATTGAGAGCGAGAAATAGCAGAGCGTCAAGAAAGGGAAAAAGTAAGAGTGTTCCAGAAGGAGAAGGAGGAAAGGGAGTTAAGGTGGCTCAAACAACTAGAGGAAGTCCCAGTCCACCCACTGAAGGCACAGCTAGTGAAGGAGCTACCCATAGTTCAGGACCATGTGCTGAGCTCTTAATGTTCTCCCAGTTCGTTCCAAATTTCAATAAGGAGGATGTGTCAGAGTTTTTCATCAGTTTTGAAATGCTTGCAAAGCAGCTGAAATGACTGACAGAGAGCTGGACACTGTTTTTACAAAGTAGAATAACAGGAAAAGTCCATGAGGTTTATTCACTGTTGCCAGATGAAAGTTCATCACATTATGAGATGGATAAAAATGGTATCCTGGGTGCATATGAGATAGTATCAGAAGTGTACTGTAAAACATTCCGAACCCTGGGAAAGCAGCCTGACTAAACTTACCTTGAGTTTGAAAGAGTTAAGCAGCTTCCGAACATAGGAACATAGGAGCTGAAGTAAGCCATTCAGCCCATCGAGCCTGCTCCACCATTCAATATGATCATGGTTGATCATCCAATGCCTTTTCCCCCACACTATCCTCATATCCCTTTTTGTCAGTGGTATTGATAAAACTGTCAATCCCTACTTTAAACATACTCAATGGCCGTACTTCCACAGCTCTCTGGGGAGAGAATTTCAAAGATTCAGAACCATCTGAGTAAAGACATTTCTCCTCATCTCTGTCCTAAGTGGCTTCTCTTTTGTTTTATAATTATGTCTGCTATTTCTGGACTCCCCAACCAGGGGAAACATCTTAGCTGCATCTACCCTGTCTATCCCTTTAAGTATTTTGTAGGTTTCAATGAGATCACCTCTCATTCTTCGAAACTCTAGAGAATACAGGCCCAGCTTCCCCAATCTCTCTTCATAGGACAGTCCCACCATCCCGGGAAGAAGTCTGGTGAACCTTCTTTGCACTCCCTCTGTGGTCATAATATCCTTCCTCAGGTAAAGAGACCAGAACTGCGCACAGCACTCCATCTGCGGTCTAAAAAAGTTTCTAGACAATTGCAACAAGACTTCACTACTCAAATCAACTCGTGATAAAGGCCAACATACCATTTGCCTTCCTAATTGCTTGCTGCACCTGCATGTTAGCTGTCAATTACTTATAATGAGGATACCCAGGTCCCTTTGTACATCTACACTTTCTAATCTCTCACCAATTAGAATACTCTGCACGTCCATTCATCCTACCACCGTGGCTAATTTCACATTTTTCCACATTATATTCCATCTGCCATGTTTTTGCCCACTCACTAAGTCTGTCCAAATTTCCTTGAAACCACTTTGCATCTTCCTCACAACACACATTTCCACCTAGTTTTGTGTCATCTGCGAACTTGAAATATTACTTTGGTCCCAATATCCAAATCATTGATAGATATTGTGAACAGCTGGGGCCCAAGCACAGATCCCTGCGGTACTCCATTAGTCACAGCCTGCCAAAGCAAGAATGGCCCATTTATTCCTACTCTCTGTTTCCTGCCTGTTTACCAATCCTTACTGCTAGTCAGTATATTACCTCCTATCCCATGTTCTTTAACTTTGCTGACCAACATACAATGGGGCACTTAATCAAAAGCTTTCTGAAAATCCACCGACTCCCCTTCTCTATTTTGTTCGTGACATCCAAAAAATAAAAACCAACAGGTTCATCAAGCATGATTTCCCATTCATAAATCCATGTTGACTCTGCCCAATCAGATCCATTTATCGCATAATTTAGAATAGATTCCAACATGTTCCCTAGTACTGATGAAATGCTAACCACGTGGGCTTTCACCGGGTGCTCCAGTTTCCTCCCACAGCCAAAGACTTGCAGGTGATAGATAAATTAGCCATTATAAATTACCCCTAGTGTAGGTAGGTGGTAGGGAATATGGTATTACTGTAGTGTTAGCATAAATGGGTGGTTGTTGTTCCCAATTTTCTCTTTCCCTCCCTTCTTAAACAGTGGGATGACATTTGCTACTTTCCAATCTGCAGGAAGCGTTCCAGAAGTGATAGAATTTTGAACGATGATCACCAATGCATGAACAATCTCCATTACTACTTCCTTCAACACTCTGGGATATAGAATATCAGATCCTGGATAATTGTCAAACATCAGCCCTACTAATGTCTCCAATACAAACTTCTCACTAATACCAATTTCCTTCAATTCTTCATTCTCCCAATCCCTTGGATCTCTAATTCTGGGAGATTTCTTGTATCTTCCTCAGTGAAGACAGACACAAAATTTTTTTTGTTTAGTTTAGAGATACAGCACTGAAACAGGCCCTTCGGCCCACCGAGTCTGTGCCGACCATCAACCTCTCATTTTATACTACACTAATCCCCTATTCCTACCACATCCCCACCTGTCCCTATATTTCCCTACCACCTACCTATACTAGGGGCAATTTATAATGGTCAACTAACCTACCAACCTGCAAGTCTTTTGGCTGTGGGAGGAAACCTGAGCAACCGGAGAAATCCCACGGAGACGCAGGAAGAACTTGCAAACTCCACACAGGCAGTACCCAGAATTGAACCTGGGTCGCTGGAGCTGAGAGGCTGCGGTGCTAATCACATTTAACTTCTCTGTCATTTCTCAATTCCCCATTATAAATTCTCCTGACTCTGCCTGTAATGGCCCTACATTTGTCTAAGCTAAACATTACCATTTTATGAACCAATAGAAGATTTACAGTCTGTTTTGGTGCTTGCTTTTGACCAGTGGATACAGAAGATCAGGATACAGCCCACATATATAAATCTCAGAGCAGTGATCCATCTCGAAGAGTTCACAAACTCGTTCCCCCTCCCATTAAAACACACACAGAGGAACAGAAGGTTCAAAGAGCCAGGCAGGTTGCAATTCTGGCTGATGAATTTTACCTTGTATACAAGGGCTTAGCCCCAAAGGGAAACCCTTCCCTAGTAACCCCAAAGACCCGAGAATAAAAGGTGGGAGGCTGATCGGACCCTGAACAGCCATGGGCAAGAAGGAAAAGCTGGACACACGGGAGCCCTTTTTCAGGCCAAATAGGACGGTACTGAGAGCAGGAGTAACAGCCGAAGCCATGTGTGTTTCCATTGTAATGAGGAAGATCACCATCATGCTGACTGGTGGAAGTGTCGGGAAAACCTGTAAGATTAATGAGAGTCCTGATTACCACCTACCGCCCTCCTCAGCTAATGACTCAGTACTCCTCCATGTTGAACACCACATGTAAGAAGCACTGAGGGTGGCAAGGGCACAAAATGTACTCTGGGTGGGGGACTTCAATGTCCATCACCATGAGTGGCTCGGTCGCACCACTACTGACCAAGCTGGCCGAGTCCTAAAGGACACAGCTGCCAGACTGGGGCTGCGGCAGGTGGTGGGGGAACCAACACGAGGGAACAACATACTTGACCTCGTCCTCACCGATCCGCCTGCCGCAGATGCATCTGTCCATGACAGTATTGGTAGGAGTGACCACCGCACAGTCCTTGTGGAGACGAAGTCCCGCCTTCACATTGAGGATACCGTCCATCGTGTTCTGTGGCACTATCACCATGCTGAATGGGATAGATTTCCAACAGATCTAGCAATGCAAAACTGGGCATCCATGAGGCGCTGTGGGCCATCAGCTGCAGCAGAATTGTACTCAACCACAATATGTAACCTCATGGCCCGGCATATCCCCTACTCTACCATTACCGTCAAGCCAGGAAACCAACCCTAGTTCAATGAAGAGTGCAGGAGGGCATGCCAGGAGCAGCACCAGGCATACCTCAAAATGAGGTGTCAACCTGGTGAAGCTACAACCCAGGACAATTTGCATGCCAAACTGCGTAGAGCTAAGCGATCCCATAAACAACGCATCAGATCTCAGCTCTGCAGTCCTGCCACATCCAACCGTGAATGGTGGTGGACAATTAAACAACTAACTGGAGGAGGTGGCTCCACAAATATCCCTATCCTCAATGATGGGGGAGCCCAGCACATCAGTGCAAAAGATAAGGCTGAAGCATTTGCAACAATCTTCAGCCAGAAGTGCCGAGTTGATTATCCATCTCGGCCTCCTCCTGAAGTCCCCAGCATCACAGATGCCAAACTTTAGCCAATTCGATTCACTCCGCATGATATCAAGAAATGACTGAAGGCAATGGATACTGCAAAAGCTATGGGCCCTGACAATATTCCGGCAATAGTACTGAAGACCTGTGCTCCAGAACTTGCTGCGCCCCTAGCCAAGCTGTTCCAGTACAGCTACAACACTGGCATCCACCCTGCAATGTGGAACATTACCCAGGTATGTCCTGTACACAAAAAGCAGGACAAGTCAACCCGGCCAATTACCGCCCCATTAGCCTCCTCTCAATCATCAGTAAAGTGATGGAAGATGTCATCAACAGTGCCATCAAGCGGCACTTGCTTAGCAACAACCTGCTCAGTGATGCTCAGTTTGGGTTCCAACAGGGCCACTCATCCTCATCTCATTACAGCCTTGGTTCAAACATGGACAAAAGAGCTGAACTCAAGAGGTGAGGTGAGAGTGACTGCCCTTGACATCAATGCAGCATTTGTCCGAGTATGGCATCAAGGAGCCCTAGCAAAACTGAGGGCAATCGGAATCAGGGGGAAAACCCTCCGCTGGCTGGAGTCATACCTAGCGCAAAGGAATATGATTGTGGTTGTTGGAGGTCAATCAGCTGAGCTTCAGGACATCACTGCAGGAGTACCTCAGGTACTGTCCTGGGCCCAACCATCTTCAGCTGCTTCATCAATGACCTTACTTCAATCATGAGGTCAGAAGTGGGGATGTTCGTTGATGATTGCACAATGTTCAGCACCATTCGCGACTCCTCAGATACTGAAGCAGTCTGTGTAGAAATGCAGCAAGACCTGGAAAATATCCAGGCTCGGGCTAATAAGTGGAAAGTAACATTCGCGCCACACAAGTGCCAGGCAATGAGCATCTCCAAGAAGAGAGAATCTAACCATCTGTCCTTGACATTCAACGGCATTACCATCGCTGAATCCACCACGATCAACATCCTAGGGGCTGCCATTGACCAGGAGCCGAACTGGAGTAGCCATATAAATACCGTGGCTACAAGAGCAGGTCAGAGGCTAGGAATCCTGAGGCGAGTAACTCACCTCCTGACTCCCCAAAGCCTGTCCACAATCGACAAGGCACAAGTTCGGAGTGTGATGGAATACTCTCCACTTGCCTGGATGGGTGCAGCTCCAACAACACTCAAGAAGCTTAACGCCATCCAGGACAAAGCAGCCCGCTTGATTGGCACCCCATCTACAAACATTCACTACCGACGCATAGTGGCAGCAGTGTGTACCATCCACAAGATGCACTGCAGCAATGCACCAAGGCTCCTTAGACAGCACCTTCCAAACCCGCGACCTCTACCAACTAGAAGGACAAGGGCAGCAAATACATGGGAACACCACCATCTGCAAGTTCCCCTCCAAGTCACACACCATCGTGACTTGGAACAATATTGCCGATCCTTCACTGTCGCTGGGTCAAAATCCTGGAACTCCCTTCCTAACAGCAGTGTGGGTATACCTACCCCATATGGACTACTGCGGTTCAAGCAGGCAGCTCACCACCACCTTGGCAAGGGTAATTAGGGTTGGGCAATAAATGATGGCCTGGCCAGCCACGCCCACATTCTGTGAATGAATATTTTTTTTTTAAATGTCCACCAGATCAGTGCAGGAAAACGGGCCCTGATGGAAATCACAGCAGATCAGGCTGTGCCTTTAACTGTGGCAGTCAGACCCAGTAAACCTACCACTGAGAGTGCAGGAAATCTTAACAAAATCCCTGAGAGTTACCAGGAATTATAATCCCAAGGAAAAGTGACCCCATCCACCTTGAGTGAGGCAAGCAAGCCCATAATCATACTAAGGGATACAGGGGCCACCCAATCCCTTCTGCTGGGAAAAGGAATGACCTTTCTTCGATAGTGCAGTGAATGCTAAAGAGTTAGTGAATTGTATCGGAAGACAGTATATGTCCATACCTTTAAAACGACTGCACTTGGAGTGTGGCCCAGTTTCAGGACCGGTATCCAAGGGGATTGTACCTAGTTTACCGATGGATGGGTCGACCTGCTCCTGGGTAATGATCTGACAAGGGAAAAGGTGCCAGTTCCCTAGTAGTTCTTGAGAGACTAAAATAGGGCCAGAAGACAGAGCAGTTACAGGAGAAGGCCCCTGACATTCTACCTGATTGTGTGGTGACACGGTCCACGGCCAAACATTCCCTGAACTGACACTGTAGATGGATGACCCGACTGCCTGGCTGTCTGCAACCTTCTTTGGGAAGTTAGAGAACAGAAAGGATTTGCTAAACAGATCTTCCTTAGTTGAGGCTCAATCCCCCGACCCTGTGTTAAAAAATAGCACAGACTGTCCAAACCAAAACTGAAGCAGAGGGAATTGCAGTGTATTTACTATTTAAGGAACGAGGTGCTGATGAGGAAGTGGAGACCTCCTCACAGACCTGCGGATGAAGAGAGGACAGTGGTTCACCAGATAGTGGTGCCGCTGAAGTCCCTTAAAGAAATATTAAGAATGGCCGACGAAATTCCAATGACTGGACATGTCGGTGTATGAAAAATCAAAGCCCGCATAAGACAGCAGTTTGACTGGCCACAACTCCACAAAGATGTGGTGGAGTTCTGTAAAACTAGTCACATGCGCTAGGTGGTGCGGAAGCCCCAACCTGCAATAAAATCTGCACCCTAATTCATCTACCAGCTTTTGGGGAACCCTTCAGCAGAGTGCTGGTGGATTGTGTGGGACACCTGCTGAAAACAAAACGGGACTACCAGTTTCTTCTCACCATTATGGATGTGGTGGCCCGATTCCCAGAGGCCATTCTCCCTAAGAGCTATCTCTGCCAATGTAGTGGTGGAGGGGCTAACCCAATTCTTTACCCGATAATGGCCTGCCTGCTGAGATCCAGTTGGATCAGGGCACACATTCTATGTCCAGTATTTTTGAAAAGGTCATGGGTAATCTGGACATCACCCAGCTAAGGTCCTTAGCCTACCACCCACAGTCACAAGGGGCTTTGGAGCGGCACCACCAGACCCTAAAGACAATGATTAGGCCATACTTCTATGAGTAACCCCATGACTGGGACAAAGGGCTATGATTTCACCTGTTGGTTACCAGGGACTTATCCAATGCTTCCACTGGCTTTAGTCTCTTTGAATTAATTTATGGACACGAGGTGAGAGCTCTGCTTAAACGATTCAAGAAGTTTTTCGGACACAGGGATGAGTCTTCCATGTTAGAATACATTTCCATGCTCTGGGAGCGGCTCACGGGAGCCTGGGCAAAGGCGCAGGAACACCTAAAAATCTCCTAGGCAGCTATGAGAAGGTAAGCAGGAAAAAATGCCAAGGCTAGAACATTTCAGCCCAGAGACCATGTATTGTTATTACTCCCAATGGAGGGTCAACCACTGAAATCCTGATTCAGTGGTCCACATCGAGTGACAAAAAGAATAGCGGGTAAATTATTTAATTGACACCCCAGAGCAAAGGCAAAAAATAAAGGCTGTGGAAGGGACAGACAAGTACAGACCTGTCAGACAGTCAGGAGGGATGATTGAAAAGGACAGTGAGGACAGGTTAGAGGAGGGCCAGGAGGATTCCCAACTGGAACCCCCTACTCTCCTATTAGCCAACCCTGAAATGTTAGATAAATTAGACCACTCACTCTCCTCCTTCAATGCAGGTCAAACAGGGACCCTAAAAATGCTGCTAACAACATTTACAGAAACGTGGAGGGACAAAGAAAGTTCCCAAAAAGGCATGTCAATGGTAAGGGAGATGTCTTACCTAGTCAAAGTGCCGCTGGAAAGTGCAGTGAAAGCTGGACAGACACTAGCGAACAATACTGTCCCAGAGGAAATAGGGCAGATTTGGAAAAATATCCTCCTCATAGTAATGAGAAAGGGGAAGGGAAATTTCCCTAAAGTAAACAGCACTTGCGTACCTCAGCAGAAAGCTAAAAGTAAGGTCAGTGTGGATCTACCCACTGAAGAACCCAATGATCAGATCCCAATGATCAGATCCCAAACTCAAAACAAATCAAACCCTACAACTTGGGGCAGCACAGTTGTGCAGTGATTAGCACTACAGCCTCACAGCTCCTGCAACCCACGTTCGATTCTAGGTACTGCCTGTGCGGAGTTTGCAAGTTCTCCCTGTGACCTAGTGGGTTTTTGCCGGGTGCTCCGGTTTCCTCCCACAGCCAAAGACTTGCAGGTTGATAGGTAAATTGGCCATTATAAATTGCCCCTAGTATAGGTAGGTGTCAGGGGAAGGTGGGGATGTGGCAGGAATATGGGATTCATGTAGGATTAGTATAAATGGGTGGTTGATGGTCGGCAGAGACTTGGTGGGCCGAAGGCCCTGTTTCAGTACTGTATCTCTAAATAAATAAATAAATAAATAAATAAATTTCAAAGCCGTGCTCAGCAAGAACAAAGGTCCAGAGGAAATCTCAGACACCTCACAGGGAAAAAGATCATCAAGGTGCAGGAACCTAAATAGTTAAAGCTTCATTGCAAGAGAGAAAAATAACCAATGTAATCGCTGATGTCCAGGGTCGAACCCGACACATAACCATCCCAGACAAAACTCCAAATCAATTAAATCAGCACAACTGCAACAGACAATGACAGCTGCAGTAATTCTAAGATTCATGTGTGAATTTGAGAAGTGATTATTGAGAATGAAAGTGTATTTCCTTCTATTTCTTCCCACAATTCTGTAATGAAATGTTCCTATTATCACATTTCTTTCAGTGTGCCGTGGCGGTGTCAAGATAACACAATATGCTCAATGAGGAATTTTCATTCACCGATTTGAAACTTACAGTAAACCTTTAATGAAAAAAGAAATCCCACAGTTAACCTTGAAAAAACTGGCAGACAAGATGCCCACCTCAATTGGCATCTGAAACACCTTTTCACATTCAAAGGCCTCCAACGGGAGACACATGTCTGCTGAGTCTCGACCTGTATCATTGGCTTGCTCTAGTGATTGAATTACCTTAAATTACTTTCATTAACACGGCATACAAGGACATCCTGACATATTGACTTTGAAAGAGCAAACTCCTCCAATTATAAATACTGGCACCCTGAGCCCTGGGTTGACAGAAGTTTCCAACCTTGAATCTCATTATAAGGTTCCAGCGAATACACTGAGACAGTCATGAGGCCTTCTGTCCATCTATGTGAAAGCTGGGAGTTTCCCCTGGACAAAGACAGACAAGCCAGTGATTCAAACTGTGCAGAAGCAGAAGGGCTGTGTCCCCCCATCTCTCTCTCTCCAGATAACGTCACAAGTTTGAATACCACATGCAACTGTGGTCCCTCCAAGCCGACAGATTACCACAGACAGACAAACCAGGGAAAGACAGCCACCTACAAGTCTGCCTCAAAGAAATCCCTGAGCCATGTGGGCCAGCCACAAAGGGCACTTTGACCAGCCAAAGACTTCAAGAATACAACTGCAGCCGGAAGACCACCGTGTCATCCAACATCACATAATGAGTATTTTATTTTAATATTTATTCCGGACTCCCATCTTCTCACTCTGTAATCTATTTCTGTGTGATTCTCGTACGCGTCTGTGCGTAAATGTGTGGTGTATTTTTTATGATTTTATTTAGATCGGGTTGATATTGTTAAGTATAATAAACTCACCTCTTTCCTGTTTAAACTCAAGAGAACCTGCCCGATCAGGTCCTTCACTGTCAATCCAAAGGTAAAAGGTGAAATACTCAATGAGAGGGTTAGCACATCCACTGGTTAAAAAGAACAAACAGAGTTGTGGTCAAATAAGACGAGCGATTGTGACCCATCCTCACCTGGCCGTAACAATAGGCAGGGTTGGGGATCGCGAGAATATGGGGATGAACTCAGCTCAGCATTAAACAGGTACCAGAGATTGTAAACTTCCTGGTTCAGCCTCAGACAACGGTCAGTGAGGGGGATGCAGACCGTGGATAGGGAATAGAGTATGTGACAAAAACTGAAGACAATGACTTCAGTCTTCTCATGATTTAAATGACAAGAACACCATGTCAGTGAAATATGTTTTCAGAATCTAATAGTTGCAGCTGGAGACTTACCAGGGACACCAATAATAGCGAGTATGGGATAGTAAATAAATTGAATCATCCTCAGAGCATAATAGATCCGCAATTTTAATGTCATCCAATAATAATCTGCAGTAACCAGATCAAACGAAGAGGAGAAACTCCTGCTGTCCATTGTTGTAACATTCCAATCTATTATTCTCAGATTCTGACCCATTGTTGTAACATTCCAATCTATTATTCTCAGATTCTGATCCATTGTTGTAACATTCCAATCTATTATTCTCAGATTCTGATCCATTGTTGTAACATTCCAATCTATTGTTCTCAGATTCTGATCCATTGTTGTAACATTCCAAACTATTGTTCTCAGATTCTGATCCATTGTTGTAACATTCCAATCTATTGTTCTCTGATTCTGATCTATCCTCTCCCTCTGTCTGAAGCCGCTGATCTCTGTTAGTGCCGGAGGCGATGCTGCTGCTGATACCATGGAATAGCACATTGAAAGGAGCCCCTTATTAATAGAAGTTGAAAACACTCCAGTGACACAATGTGGGTCCATGGAGACTAACATTAAATACAGTCACTGAACAAACAGGTTCTGTTAACCCCTTTCAATTCCACACTTTTTGTACAATAACAAAGTTGAACATTTGCCTGGTCTGGATGGGATGTATGAGGGTTGCTGAGGGAAGGTATGGTGGAAGCAGCAGAGGCACTGGCCAGAATCTTTCAGTCATCCTTGGATATGAGAGTGATAGAAGATGGAAACTCTCCAGTGAAACATAAGGTTCACTAATGTTCTTTAGGGAAGGAAATCTGCTGCCCTTACCTGGTGGCCTACATGTGACTCCAGACCAAATCAATGTGGTTGGCTTTTACATGCCTTCGGAAATGGGCTAGCAAGCCACTCAGTTGTATTTAACTACTATGAAGTCAATAAAAAGGAATGAAACCGGATGGACTACCCAGCATCGACCTAGGCACCGGAAACGACACGGACAAACTCAGCCCTGTCGACCATCCAATGTCCTCCTTGCTAACATCTGGGGCTTGTGCCAAAGTTGGGAGAGCTGTCCCACAGACTAGTCAAGCAGCAGCCTGACATAAAAATATATCTTGCATGTAAAATCATGGGATAATAAATGACAAGCAGCACTGATCGGTTAATGGAAAATCGTTTCTGATAATCTTGATAGGGTTTGTTGATATAACTGTGAGTGTTAATGAGGATAGCGTGTTTCATGTTATAGAATTATAGACACGTAGAAACCTTAAGGGACAGAAAGAGGCCACTTGGCCCATCGTATCTGTACCAGCCGAAAAATGATCCACCTATTCGAATCCCACCTTCCAGCATTTGATCCATAGCCCTACAGATTATGACACTTGAAGTGCACATTCAGACCGCTTTTTAATGAGTAGAGGGTTTCTGCCTCAAACATCCTTTCCGGCAGTGGGTTCCAGACCGTCACTAAAAGCAGGGGACCCAGTACTGAGCCCTTCTGGAACACCACGGGAAACAGTGCTCCAGTCACTAAAATACCCGTCAACAATTACCCTTTGTTTCCTGCCACTGAACCAATTTTGTATCCACCTCGCTGCATTTCCCTGAATTCCATGGAATTTTCTTTTTGAACCAGCCTGTCATGTGGGATCTTGTCAAAAGCCTTGCTAAAATCCATGTAGACCACATCAACTGCATCTTTCATCTATATCCCTTGTTACATCTTCGAAAAATTCGATCAAGTTGGTCAAACTAGCTCTTCCCTTAACAAATCCATGCTGACTATCCTTGATTAACCTGTGCCTGTCTCAGTGACAGTTTACCCCGTCTCTCAGAATGATTCCAACCATTTTCCCACTACTGAGGTTAGACTGACAGACCTGTAATTATTCAGACTATCCTTCACTCCCTTTTTAAACAGAGGTCCAACGTTAGCAATTATCCAATACTCCGGCACCACAACTGTATCCAGTGAGGACTGGAAAATGATAGTCAGACCCTTTGCTATTTCCTCTGTTGCTTCTTGTAGCAAACTGGGGCACATTTCAATTGGATCAGGTGATTTATCAACTTTCAAGGATACTAATCCCATGAACGCTTCCTCTCTCAGTATGTTCATCACATTCAATAATTCACACTCTTCCTCCTTAACTACAATATCTGCATACCTCCTCTTTTCTGAAGACACTAAAAGTATTCAATAAAACCATACCAATATCTTCCACCCCTACGCATAGGTTACCTTTTTGGTCTATTATGGGCCCTACCCTCCCCTTAGTTAACCTCTTACTCTTAATGCATTGAGAAAACATCTTTGGGTTCACCTTGACTTTGCTTGCCAATATACTTTCATGCTCTCTCTTTGCTGTCCTAATTTCCTTTTTGATTTAACCCTTCCACTTTCTAAACTCCTCTCAACTTTCTGGAGTATTGAGTTCTCAGTGTCGGATGTATGCTTCCCTTTTCTGTCTTATCTTACCGTATAGGCTCCTTGACATCCATGGGACTCTAGATTTGGCCGCCTCACCCTTTTTCTTTGTGGGAACATGTTTACCCTGAACCCCTTGAATCTCCACTTTGAATGCCTCCCAGTGCTCTGAGGCAGATTTACCTTCAAGTCGCTGTTTCCAGTCCACTTTCGCTCCTCGGTTTAGTAATATTGGCCTTGCACCAATTGAGAACTCTAAATCCTATTCTATGTCTGTACGTTTCCATAGTTATGTTATAACTGACTGAATTATGATCACTCCCACCAAAATGCTCTCCCCTGACACTCCATACACCTGCCCGTCGTCATTTCCTAAAACAAAGTCTAAAACTGCACCCTCTCCTGTTGGACTTTCTGCATGCTGGACAAAAATGTTGTCCTGAATGCACCTCAAGAATTCTGCTCCCTCAATTCTTTTCATACTAAAATTATCCTCGTTAACATCGGGGTGATTAAAATACTCTACTATTACTGCCCTATTGTTCTTGCACTTCTCAGAGACTTGCCTACTTATCTGCTCCTCTATCAACCTCTGACTATTTGGCTGTCGAGATCACTGTCCCAGCAGTGAGATTGCCCCTTTTTGGTTCCTCAGCTGAATCGATATGGCCTCACTTGATGAACCTTCCAACATATCATCCCTCCTCACAGCTGCAAAAGATTCCTTGACCAGAATTGCCATTCCCCTCCTTTCTTAACCCCCTCCCTATCGCATCTAAAAACCCGGTAACAAGGAACGTTGAGCTGCCATTCCTGTCCCTCCTTAAGCCATGTTTCTGTAATAACTATGATATCATACTGCCACATGTCTATCTTTGCCCTCCGCTCATCTGCTTTATTTGCAGCACTCCATACATTGAAATAGATACCCTTGAACACTGCCAAACCTTTTTTTCATTTTCTCACCCTCATTTCCTTTGTCTTCTAGACTCATCCATTAATTTTCCACCTTCCATTTTCATTTCTGATTTTGTCCCAGCTGAGTCTACCCTCAGGTCCCCCACCTCCCTGCCAAACTAGTTTAAACCCTCCCCAACAGCACTAGCAAACTGTTCCTCAAGGAACCCAGTCCTGGCTCTGTTCACGTGCAACCCGTTCGACCTGTCAAGGTCCCATCTCCCCCAGAGCCGGTCCCAGTATCCCAGGAATATGAATCCCTCCCTCCTGCATCATCTTTCCAGCCACACATTCGTCTGCCTTATCTTTCTATTTCTATACTAAGTTGCACCTGGCACTGGGAGTAATCTGGAGAATTCTACTTTTTGACTGTGTTTGAGGTCCTGCTTGCTAATCTCTTCACTAGCTCCCTAAATTCTGACTGCAAGACCACATCCCGCTTTCTACCTCTGTCGTTGGTTCCCATGTGGACCACGACTTCTGGCTGTTCCCCTCCTCCTTCAAGATGTTCTGCAGTCGCTGAGTGACATCCTTGACCCTGGCACCTGGGAGACAGCACACCATCCTGGATTCACGTCTATGGCCACAGAAACGCGAGTCTGTTCCCCTGACTATTGACTCACTGATCACTATGGCTCTTCCAGTCATCCCTGTATGCCGCTCTGCAGCTTAGCCACTCGTGGTGCCATGGACTTGCTGTGGCTGCACTCCCCAGGAGAAGCATCACTTCCCTCAGTATTCAGAACTGAATACCTGTTGGAGAGTGAGATGCACTCAGGGGTCTCCGGCACTACTTGCCTGATAATTTTTGACTGCCTGCTGATCACCCATTCCCACTCTCCCTGCATGCTCTTCAGCAGTGTGGTGACCACATCTATGAACATGCTAAAGCTGAATAAACTGGTATATGAGAAGGAAGAATGTGCAGGGTTCCGGGAAGAAGGCAGGGAATGGGATTAGGTGAATTGTGCATTCGGAGAGCCGGTGCAGACACTATGAGCTGAACAGTTCCTTCTGTGCTGTAATAACACTGTGATGGGGCATCTCAGATGGGTGTAATGGTGGAGAATGGGGGATCCATGGCGGGAAAGAAAAGTTGTCCGATGGGAACCGGTATCTTAGCAGGGACTCTCCGACAACCTGTCCGGCTGGAAGGCATCCAGGAAATATCCTCCCTGCCTCCTCCTCCTCCTGAGGTCGCCTCCGGATTCCTGGTGCCAATGACTGTCCTCATGATGGTGATGATATGAAGGATGCAGCAGAACACCATGAACCTGGACACCTGCTCCAGTGTGTACTGGAGGGCACCCCCGAGCAGTTCAGACATCGGAAGCATTGCTTCATCACACCGATGGTCTGTTCCACCATGTTCCTGGTGACTTCATTGCTCATGTTTTACACATGTTAATTTTGTGAGGTTGGTTGGTGTGGGATGTGGTTTGGGGGTGTAGAAACATGAGCTGTGTCTAGAGGGGTTTCCTTTGCCTCCGAGAAGCCACATTCTGGTTCTGCAAGGGGCCCCGGAGTATAGGGACCGGCTGACTGATTCAAATTGAAGGTATCCTTGCTGCTGCCAGGATAGTGGACATTCACCAACATGATGTACTGGGCATGCTCACACACCAACTGTACATTAATGGAGTGAGAGTGCTTTCAGTTCCTGTACCTCTCCCCGTTGACATGGGGACCCCACAGAGCCACCTATGTCATCAGGAATCCCGCTATCCTGACAAAGCTACGGGATCACTCATCCTGCTTCTCCCTGCTGAGGGAGAAATTGATGACATAGATGGTCACCCTCACCTCCCAGAATTATCAATGGACAACAGACAGGCCTAGTAACTACTGGCCAGTTAGTTTAACATCATTGGTGAGTCAGGTTTTAGAAGCAATTATCAGGGAAAAATCAACACACACTTGGAGAGGTTTGAGATATTTAAGGATTGTCAGCACGGATTTCTAAAAAGGCAGATCATGCTTGACTGAACTAATTGAATTTATTTCGATGATCTGAGAAGGTTGATGAAGGGAATGTGGTGGATGTTGTATGCATGGATTTTATGAAATTGTTCAATGAGCAACCACACAAAAGCTTGGTTAAAAAAATTGAAGCTCAGGAATAGCATCCATTTGGATCAAAAATTGTCCAAATGACAGAAAAAAGAGAAATGTGTTAAATGGTTGTTTTTCAGACTGGAGGATGGTAGACAGTGAAGTTCCCCAATGGTCAGTGCGAGGAACACTGTGCTTTTTCTTTGCTATATATAAATGACATGGATCTTGGAATAATGAGTAGAATTTACATTTTTTCTGATGATTGCAATCTTGGAGGCGTGGTAAACAGTGAGGATGTCACAAACCACCTACAACATGATATAGATCGGCTAGCAGAATGGACAGAGAAGTGGCAGGTAGAATTTAATACAGAGGAGTGTGAGGTGATGCATTTTATCAGATGGACGAGGAAGGCAATATAGACATAATGACACAGTTCTAAAGATTGTGCAGGAACAGAGGGACCTGGGGCTCCATATGCATTGATCTTTGAAGGTGCCAGGACATATTAGGAGGGTGCTTAGTCAATCATATCAGATCTTGGGCTTCATCATTGGAGGCAAAGATACAAAATAAGGGAAGATATGCAGAAACTTCATAAAGCTTTGGTTGGACCCCAACTAGAGAACTGAGTACAGTTCTGGTCACCACACTGTAGGAAGGATGTGACAGTCCCTGAAAGGGTGCAGAGGAGATTTACCAGAATGATTCCAGGGATGGGAGTTTAGTTACAAAGTGAGTTCGGAGAAGATGGAGTTGTTCTCCCTGGTGTAAAGGAGATTGAGAGAGATTTGATAGAGGTGTACATGATTATGATAGACTTAGATAAGATAGACAAGGAAAAACTGTTCCCATTAACTGATGAAACAAGGACTAGGGGACACAGATGGAAGGTTTCGGGAAAGAGATACAGGGGGAATATGAGGAGGAACTTTTTTACACAGTGGATGGTAATGAGCTGGAACTCGCTACGCATGAGGGTGGTGGAACCAAGCCAATCAATGATTTCAAAAGGAAACTGGATGGACACCTGAAGGAAATGAACTTGCAGGGATATGGGAATTGAGCGGTGGAGTGGAACTGACTGGATTGTTCCACAGAGAGCCGGCATAGAGTGGCTGAATGGCCTCCTTCTGTGTTGTAAATGACTCCATCGATTTCTACCACTCTATGTTAGATATGTCACCTGCTCCTGCCTGGAACCATCCAGATACATAGAAGTTCAATTAAACTGTGACCTTGACGGCCACTGACCGCTCCGTCCTCACCCTGGTGTGAGGCTCCAGGTTGTGTTACAGGAGGTGACACAGCTCTGTGACCACCTCCTTATTGAATCAGAGTCACCTCACACACTGCTCCTGGGTTAAGTGTAGGTAGGAAAAGTGCTCTTGGAACACCCGGGGTGGGTAGGGCAGAGCCCCCTGCTCCTCTATATTTACAGAGCTTCCCTCTCTGCAGCCTCTGCTCCATTTGTTGGTCATGTGACACACCCAGAGACACTGTAACTACAGTCCCAATACCTCTTCCAGAGTTGGGTCACCAAATCTTCTGTCCTCCCTGAATGTCTGCAGCAGCTCCCAACACAACCTCCAGAAAACCATCCACAGCACCTCCAATAACTTTACAATAGCAGAAGTAAGTCAAAAGCCCCTCACCTGTATGTTGGATGCCTGGTCCTTTTAAATGACACTAGAGGGGGTTACTCGTGCTGCTGAATGTATGTTCAGCTGACATTGACTAACACAGGCGGTCAGTGGACATGCACAGACCAAGTTTCAAAGACGTACATCAAAGCTGCTGCTATGGTACATTGACATCACTTTCAAATCCACCCTCAAAGGAACAACACATACATGGTACAATTGAGCTAGAGCCCTGCCCAACTTGGGACAGTGTGCAGGCCACAGTAGAAGTGGCCGGCTGTGAAGACCACGCGAACAGCACATAGATGATACGACTGGGCTGGAGCCCCGCCCAGCATGGGATATTGTGCAGACCACACTGGAAGTGACCAGCTGTGCGATTCACATCTCTTTCTGGATCCCAATTCTGTACCGTCAGCAGCAGTCTTGCTGCAGAGTCTATAATCCTGGCTCGGGACACATACAGAAAAAGAAATTCACTTTACAAGGAGAACTGAAAAAAGAGTGAAGTCGAAAGATTTGCAGGAATATTTGAATTGGAGAGGGGAATGTGAATAAATGGAGGGCTGAGGCCATGGAGAGATTCAAACATAAGAATGAGAATATTAAAATTAAGGTGCTGCCAGACCGGTAGCCAATGTAGATCAGTGAGCACAGGGGTGATGGGTGATCGGGATTTGGAATGAGTTAAAATACAGGCAGCAGAGTTCTGGATGGGCTGTGGTTTATGGAGGTTTTTAACGAGAAGGGTGACCAAGATGGAATTGGAATAGTCAAGTGTGGATTTATCAGTGATGCGGATGAGGGTTTACGCAGCAGATGGGCTGAGGCAGAGGTGGAGATGGGTGAAATCACAGAGGTGGTATTATGCAGGGTTGGTGATGGAGAGAATATGAAGATGAACTCAGCTCAGGTTTAAATATAACTCAGAAGTTGTAAACTGTCCGGTTGAGCCTCAGATATTGGGCAGGGTGGAGTATGTGCTTCCCAGATAGGGGATGGAGTTTGTGATGGAGACCAATGACACTGGCTTCAGTCTTCCCAAAATTTACATAACAGAACAGTATTTCAGTGAAACAGGGTTTACAGATCTCCGAGCCTGAAATAGAGACAGCAACAGCAGCAAAGAACAAGAACAAAGAACAAAGAAAAGTACAGCACAGGAACAGGCCATTCGGCCCTCCAAGCCTGCGCCGATCTTGATGCCTGCCGAACCTAACACCGTCTGCACTTCCGGGGTCCGTATCCCTCTATTCCCATCCTATTCATGTATTTGTCAAGATGCCTCTTAAACATCTCTATGGTATCCGCTTCCACCACCTCCCCCGGCAACACGTTCCAGGCACTCACCACCCTCTGTGTAAAGAGCTTGCCTCTCACATCCCCTCTAAACTTTGCCCCTCTCTCCTTAAACCTATGTCCCCTAGTAACTGACTCTTCCACCCTGGGAAAAAGCTTCTGACTATCCACTCTGTCCATGCCGCTTATAACTTTGTAAACCTCTATCATGTCGCCCCTCCACCTCCGTCGTTCCTGTGAAAACAATCCGAGTTTATCCAACCTCTACTCATAGCTAATGCCCTCCAGACGAGGCAACATTCTGGTAAACCTCCTCTGTACCCTCTCCAAAGCCTCCGCGTCCTTCGGCTAGTGTGGCGACCAGAATTGCACGCAATATTCTAAGTGTGGCCTAACTAAAGTTCAGTATAGCTGCAGCATGACTTGCCAATTTTTATACTCTACGCCCCGACCCATGAAGATAAGCATGCCGTATGCCTTCTTGACTACCTTATCCACCTGCGTTGCACTTTCAATGATCTGTGGACCTGGACGCCCAGATCGCTATGCCTGTCAGTACTCCTAAGGGTTCTGCCATTTACTGCAAACCTCCCACCTGGATTAGACCTTCCAAAATGCATTACCTCACATTTGTCCGAATTAAACTCCATCTGTCATTTCTCCTTCCAAGTCTCCAACTGATCTATATCTTGCTGTATATTCTCACAATCCTCATGACTATCCGCAACTCCACCAAACTTTGTGTCGTCCGCAAACTTACTAATCAGACCAGCTACATGTTCCTCCAAATCATTTATATATACTACAAACTGCAAAGGCCCCAGCACTGATCCCTGCGGAACACCATTAGTCACATCCCTCCATTCAGAAAAGCACCATTCCACTGCTACCCTCTGTCTTCTATGACCGAGCCAGTTCTGCATCCATCTTGCAAGCTCCCCTCTGTTCTCATGTGACTTCACCTTTTGTACCAGTCTGCCATGAGGGACCTTGTCAAAGGCTTTACTGAAGTCCATATAGATAACATCCACTGCCCTTCCTTCATCAATCATCTTTGTCACTTCCTCAAAAAACTCAATTAAATTAGTGGCACACGACCTCCCCATCACAGAACCATGCTGCCTGTCGCTAATAAGTGCATTTGTTTCCAAATGGGAGTAAATCCTGTCCCGAAGAATCCTCTCTAATAATTTCCCTATCACGAACGTAAGGCTCACTGGCCTATAATTTCCTGGATTATCCTTGCTAACCTTCTTAAACAAAGGAACAACATTGGCTATTCTCCAGTCCTCTGGGACCGCACCTGGAGCCAATGAGGATGCAAATATTTCTGTCAAGGCCCCAGCAATTTCTTCCCTTGCCTCCCTCAGTATTCTGGGGTAGATCTCATCAGGCCCTGGGGACTTATCTACCTTAAAGTTTTGCAAGACACCCAACACCTCCTCCTTTTTGATAATGGGATGACTGAGGCTATCTGCACTCCCTTCCCTAGGCTCATCATGTACCAAGTCCTTTTCTTTGGTGAATACTGATGCAACGTACTCATTTCGTACCATTTCCTCTGGCTCCACACATAGATTCCCTTCTCGGTCCTTGAGTGGGCCAACCCTTTCCCCGGTTACCCTCTTGCTCTTTATATACGTATAAAAAGCTATGGGATTTTCCTTAATCCTGTTTGCCAATGACTTTTCATGACCCCTTTTAGCCCTCCTGACTCCTTGCTTAAGTTCCTTCCGACTGTCTTTATATTCCTCAAGGGATTCGTCTGTTCCTAGCCTTCCAGCCCTTACGAATGCTTCCTTTTTCTTTTTGATGAGGCTCACAATATCCCGCGTTATCCAAAGTTCCCGAAACTTGCCAAACTTATCCTTCTTCCTCACAGGAACATGCTGGTCCTGGATTCTAATCAACTGACGTTTGAAAGACTCCCACATGTCAGATATTGATTTACCATCAAACAGCCGCCCCCAATCTAAATTCTTCAGTTCCTGCCTAATATTGCTATAATTAGCCTTCCCCCAATTTAGCACTGTCACCCGAGGACTACTCTTATCCTTATCCACAAGTACCTTAAAACTCATGGGATTATGGTCAATGTTCGCGAAATGCTCCCCTACTGAAACGTAGACAACCTGGCCAGGCTCATTCCCCAATACCAGGTCCAGTACGGCCCCATCCCTTGTTGGACTATCTCCGTATTGTTTCAAGAAGCCCTCCTGGATGCTCCTTACAAATACTGCCCCATCCAAACCCCTAACACTAAGTGAGTCCCAGTCAATACAGGGGAAGTTAAAATCACCCACCACTACAACCCTGCTACCTGTACACCTTTCCAAAATTTGTCCACATTTCTGCTCCTCTACCTCCCACCGGCTGTTGGGAGGCCTGTAGTAAAGCCCCAACATCGTGACTGTACCCTTCCTATTCCTGAGCTCCACCCATATTGCCTCGCTGTATGACCCCTCCGAGGTGTCCTCCCGCAGTCCAGCTGGGATATTCTCCTTCACCAGTAATGCAACTACCCCACCCCTTTTATATCCCCCTCTATCCCTTCTGAAGCTTCCGAAGCCTGGAACATTTAGCTGCCAATCCTGTCCTTCCCTCAACCAAGTCTCTGTAATAGCAAAAACATCATAGTTCCAAGTACTAATCCAAGCTCTCAGTTCATCTGCCTTACCCGTTATACTTCTCGCATTGAAACAAATGCACTTCACACCACCAGTCCCGCTGTTCTCCGCAACATCTCCCTGCCTGTCTTACTGGCCTTATTTACTAGTTCCCCTTCATTTATTTCACTTGCTGTCCTACTGCTCTGGTTACCACCCCCCTGCCACATTAGTTTAAACCCTCCCGAGTGACGCTAGCAAACCTCGCAGCCAGGATATTTGCGCCCCTCCAGTTTAGATGCAACCCGTCCTTCTTGTACAGGTCCCATCTGTCCCTGAAGAGATCCCAATGGTCCAGATATCTGAAACCCTCCCTTCTACACCAGTTGCTCAGCCACGTGTTTAGCTGCACTGTCTTCCTATTTCTAGCCTCACTGGCATGTGGCACAGGAAGTAATCCGGAGATTACAACCCTCGAGGTCCTGTTTTTTAACTTTCTACCTAACTCCCTAAACTCCCCCTGAAGGACCTCATCACTCTTCCTGCCTATGTCATTGATACCGATGTGTATCACAACCTCTGGCTGTTCACCCTCCCCCTTCAGAATTCCCCCTGTCCATTCAGAGACATCTTTGACCCTGGCGCCAGGGAGGCAACATACCATCCCGGAGTCTCTTTCACGTCCACAGAAGCGCCGATCTGTGCCCCTGACTATAGAGTCCCCGATAACTATTGCTCTTCTGTGTTTTGTCCCTCCATGCTGAACAACAGTGCCAGCCGTGGTGCCACTGCTCTGGCTGCTTCTGTTTTCCCCTGATAGACCATCCCCCCCAACAGTATCCAAAACGGTATACTTGTTAGAGAGGGGGATAGCCACAGGGGATTCCTGCACTGACTGCCTGCCCCTTCTAGCGGTCACCCATCTATCCTCTGCACCTTGGGTGTAACCACTTCTCTAAAACTCCTGACTATGACGTTTTCCGCCACTTGCATGCTCCTAACTGCATCCAGTTGCCGCTCCAACCGATCCATGCGGTCTATGAGGAGCTGCAACTGGGTACACGTCCTGCAGATGTAGTCCTCCAGAACGCTGGAAGCGTCACGGGCTTCCCACATCTCACAGGTGAAGCACTTCATTCCAACTGACATTTCTAACACTAATTAGTTAATTATTATTAAATAAATAAAATGAGAGAGTAAATGACAAGAACTGTAATACAGTTGACAATGGTTTATGGAGCTAATATCTGGAGATATTCACCAGGCAGACAACGGCAGCAAGAAGGACAGAGTAAATTACACGAACAGTAATGCAGTTAAACATGTTTTTAGAATTAATAGCTAGATAGAGAGACTTACCAGGGACCCCAATAATAGCCAGGATGGGATAGTAAATGTATTGAATAATCTTCAGTGCGAGATAGATACGAGTGTTAATTGAGTACCGATCATAATATGTAGAAAGAGAGTAAAGATCCGAGGATAGACTCCTGTCCATTGTTGTAACATTCCAATCTATTGTTCTCAGATTCTGACCCATTGTTGTAACATTCCAGTCTTTTGTTCTCAGATTCTGACCCATTGTTGTAACATTCCAGTCTTTTGTTCTCATATTCAAACCTATCCTCTCTCTATCTCTCTGGAGCAGTTGATCTCTGTAAGTGCCGGAGCTGATGCTCCCACTGACTATGGAATAACACATTGAAAGAAGCCCCTTATTAATAGAAGATGGAAAACACAATTCGGGTCCATGGAGACTGACATTATGTAAAGTCACGGAATTAACAGATTCAGTTAATGTTTTCAATCCAACACTTTTTGTACCGCAATAAAGTTGAACATTTACCCAGTCTGGATGGGATGTATGAGGGTTGCTGAGGGAAGGAATGGTGGAAATAGCCGAGGCACTGGCCAGAATCTTCCAATCCCCCTTGGATATGGGCGTGATGACAGATTTTCACAGGCTCTCCACTCTCTGGGTGAAGAAATTTCTCCTCATGTCAGTCCTGAAAGTTTTACCCCGTATCCTTAGACTATGACCCCTGGTTCTGGACTCCCCACCATCGGGAACATCCTTCCTGCATCTACCGTGTCAAGTCCTGCTTGAATTTTATTTGTTTCGTTTTATTTTGTGTCATACACAAACTTGGAAATATTACATTTGGTCATCACATCCAAATCATCGATACATATTGTGAACAGCTGAGGCCAAGCTCTGAACCTTGCAGTACCCCACTAGTCACACCATGCCAACGTGAAAATGCCAGTATACTACCTCCTATCCCATTTATTTTAATTTTGCGAAGCAAGCTCCTTCTGGTGGACTTCATCAAAAACCTTCTGAAAATACAAGTATACCATGTCCACCAACTCCACTTTATCAATTCTGTTAGTAACATCCTCAAAATCTCCAACAGGTTCGTCAAACATCATTTCCCATTCATAAATCCATGTTAACTGTGCCCAATCAGATCATTGTTATCCAAGTCCATTTATCACATCCTTTAGAAATGATTCTGGCAGGTTCCCAACGATTAATGAAAGGCTAACAGCTTTGTAATTCCCTGTTTTCTCTCTCCCTCCCTCTTAAATAGTGGGTGACATTTGCGACCTTCCAAGCTGCAGGAACCGCTCTGGAATCTGCAGATTCTTTGAAGATGATCAGCAATGCATTTCCATAGCTATCTCGTCAACACTCTGGCAAGTAGAATATCAGGTCCTGGGGACATACCAACCTTCAGCCCAATTAATTTCTTCAATTTCTTCTAAGTAATACTAATTTCCTTCAATTCATTGCAGTTCTGAAGAAGGGTCACGTTATCTCTGCTTCTCTCTACACAGATGCTATCAGACCTGCTGAGTGTTTTCAGCATTTCATGTTTTTATTTCAGATTTCCAGCATCCATAGTATTATGCTTTTAATTTCCTTCAATTTTTCATTCCTACAATCCCTTGAATCTCTCATTCTGGGAGATTTCTTATATATTCCACTGACACAAAGTAATCATTTAGCTTCTCTGCCATTTCTCTGTTCCCCATTATAAATTCTACTGACACTGCCTGTGATGGAGCCACATTTGTCTTCGCCAAACGTTTCCTTTTTATGTACCTGTGGAAGCTTTTACAGTCCGTTTTCATATTTTTTCCAACAAACTTTCATATTCTATTCTCCCTTTCTTTATCAGTTTCTTCTTCCTCCTTTGATCTATTCTAAAGTCCTCCCAATTCTCAGGTTTACTCCGATTTATAGCAACTTTATAGGCCTTTTATAGAGACATAGAGAGATACAGCATTGGAACAGGCCCTTCAGCCCACCGAGCCTGTGGCGAACAACAACCACCCATTTATACCAATCCGACATTAATCCCATATTCCCCACCACATTCCCACCATTCTTCTACCACCTACCTACACTAGGAGCAATTTACAATGGCCAATTTACCTATCAACCTGCAAGTCTTTGGCTGTGGGAGGAAACTGAAGCACCCCGCTGAAACCCACGCGGTCACAGGTAGAACTTGCAAACTCCACATAGGCAATACCCAGGACTGAACCCGGGTTGCTGGAGCTGTGAAGCTGCGGTACTAACCGCAGTTTTAATCTTATACAATCCTTAACTTCCTTTGTTGTCCACAGTGACTGCCTTTACTTTTGGGGTTTATGTGCCTGCAAGCAATGTATCGGTGCTGTAAACTATATAATCTTTCTTTAAAGACTATCGATTGCCTATGTACTATCATACCTTTCAATGTAGTTTCCCAATCCACCTCGGGCAATTTGCTCCTCATATCTTCATAATTTCCTTTGTGCAAATTTAACACCCTGGCTTAAGATTGAACAAACGTACTTTCAAGCATAATGTAAAATTCTATCACATTATGGTAATTCATCCCTAAAGGTAATTTTACAATACAATTAATAATTAGCCCTGTCACATTACATAATACTAGATCTAAAATAGCCTGTTTTCTAGTCGGTTCCTGAACATACTGCTCTAGAAAACCATCCGTAACACACTCCAGAAACTCGCTATCCATGAAATTTGTTCTCATTAGGTTACCCAGTCTATATGAAGATCTAACTCACCCCTGATTATTGCATTACCCATCCTGTATGATTCTCCCATCTGCATTAATGCTGTGCCCCACACTAACAATAATGTTTGGTGACCTATAAACAGTTCTCCTACCAATGTTTTCTGCCCTTTCAGTTTCTTCGCTCCACCCAAACAGATTCCATATTTTGTTCTGCAGACCTGAGATCCTCCCTTACTAATGTACTGATCCCATCCCTTATTATCAGCACAACATTACGTCGTTTCCCTTGTTGCCTGTCCTTCCAAAAGGTCGAATATGCCTGCATATTCAGTTCTCAGTCTTGGTCACTCTGTAGCCACATTTCCGTTATGACTATTAGATCATACCCATGTACCTCTATTTGGGCCTTTAAATCATCTACCCTGTTCCAAATACTGCGCACATTCAGGTACAGTGCCCATAACCGTGCCTTATTGACATTCTGCATTCTAGTTGAAGCTCACCTTTGTTTCGCCTCCCTTCGAATGTCACCTTCTACTTTTCTACCTCCTGTTACCAGCTTTACTTCCTTCCAATTTGATCCTTCCTTCCAATTTCAAAAGGAAACTGGATGGGTGATTGAAGGAAGTGGACTTGCAGGGCTACGGGAACTGGGCGGGGGAGTAAGACTGACTTGATTGATCCACAGAGAACCAGCATGGTCTCGATGGGACGAATGGACTCCTTATGTGTAGTAAGTGACTTTGACTCTGTCACTGTCTATGACTGAATGTTGGATATGTCTCCTGCTCCTGCCTGGAAAGATCCAGATACATAGACGTTCAATGAAACTGTGACCTTAACAGCCACTGACAGCTCCGTCCTCACCCTGGTGTGAGGCTCCAGGTTATGTGACAGGAGGTGACACAGCTCTGTGACCACATCCGTATTGAATCAGAGTCACCTCACACACTACTCCTGGGTTAGATGTAGGTAGGAAAAGTGTTCTTGGAAAACCAGGGGTGGGTAGAGCAGAGTCCCCTCCTCCTCCATCGTTACAGAGCTTCCCCTCTCTGCAGCCTCTGCTCCATTTGTTGGTCATGTTACAGACCCAGAGACACTGTAACTACAGTCCCCATACCTCGTCCAGAGTTGGGACACCAAATCCTCTGTCCTCCCTGAATGTCTGCAGCAGCTCACAACACAACCTCCAGAAAACCATCCACAGCACCTCCTCCAACTTTACAAAAGCAGAAGTAAGTCAAAAGCCTCTCACCTGTAAGTTGGATGTCTGGTCCTTTTAAATAACACTAGAGGGAGTTCCTCGTGCTGCTGAATGTATGTTCAGCTGAGAGTGACTAACACAGGCGGTCAGTGGACATGCACAGATCACGTTTCAAAGACGTGCATCAAAGCTGCCGGAATAGCAGTTTGACATGACATTCCACAACTCCTCATGCTACTAGTGCACACAATGTACACCCGGGCTAGAGTACTGCACAGCATGGGACAGTGTGCAGGCCACACCAGAAGTGGCTGGGAGCTCAGTGCAGACCCTTTTCTGGATCCAGGCTTCCACAGTGTGGGCAACAATGCTGCTGTAAGAGCTGAAAATCACCACCAGGGAGAGATAGTGAGGGAAGGAAATTCACTTTAAAAGGGGACATGGAAATGGACTTGATGGTGGAAGAAATGCTGGAATATGGGAATGGGCAGGGGAATGGGGCTAATTGGAGGGGCGAGGCCAAGGAGGGATTCAAACACAAGAATGAGATTATTAAAATTAAGTGCTGTCAGACCGGGAGCCAATGTAGATCAGTGAGCACAGGGGTGATGGGTGATCGGGATTTGGTGTGAGTTAGAATACAGGCAGCAGATTTCTGGATGGGCTGTGGTTTATAGAAGTTTATAACCAGCAGGGGGACCAGGATAGAATTGGAAAAATCAAGTGAATAAAGGCACAGATGAGGGTTTCTGCAGCAGAAGGGCTGAGGCAGAGGTGGAGATGGATGATATTACAGAGGTGGTAATAGGCAGGATTGGTGATGTAGGGAATATGGAGATGAACTCAGCTCAGGTATAAATAGAATACAGAGGTTGTGAACAGTCTGGTTCAGCCTCAGATATCGGGCAGGGTGGGGTATATGTTTCACAGATAGGGGATGGAATTTGTGATGAAGACCAATGACACTGGCTTCAGTCTTCCCAATATTTGCATTACAGAACAGTATTTCAGTGAAACAGGGTTTGCAGATCTCCTAGCGGAAAATAGAGACTTACAAGGAGCACAGACAGGACCGAAGATGAGTGATGAACTTACAAGAACTGCAATACAATTAGCAATGGATTTACAGCTAACTGCTGGAGGTAGAGATTCACCAGCAACAGTCGCAGCAGCAAGAAGGGCAGAGTAAATTACAGGAGCAGTATTGCAATTAAACATGGTTTGTAGAAATAATAGCTGTATAGAGAGACCTACCAGGGACACCAACAATAGCCAGGATGGGATAGTAAATATATTGAAATATCACAAGTGCATACAGGATCCGATCGTCTAATGAGTACCAATCCCAATATGTAGAAAGATAGTAAAGATCCGAGGATAAACTCCTGTCCATTGTTGTAACATTCAAATCTATTGTTCTCAGATTCTGATCTATCCCTTCCCTCTCTCTGGAGCCACTGATCCCTGTCAGTGCTGAGCGTGATGTTCCCTTTGACGCTATGTGATAACACATTGAAAGAGTCCCTTATTAATAGAAAAGGAAAACCCTCCAGTGACACAGTTAGGGTCCATGGAGACTGACATTAATTGCAGTTACTGAACAAACAGGTTCAGTTAACCCTTTTCATTTGGACACCTTTTGTACCACAATAAACGATAACATTTGCCCAGTCTGAATGGGATGTATGAGGATTGCTGAGGGAGGGAAAGATGAGAATAGCAGATGCACAGGCCAGAATCGTCCAATACACCTTGGATATGGGAGTCGTGGCAGAGGACTGGAGGGTTGCCAATGTTGCACTCTGATTAAAAAAGGAGAGGTGGAGTAAACTGACGGGGAAATTTCTAGAGTTCACATCCCAGGACAAAAGTATTTGCTGCTTGAGAAAAGAAAAAAACCATGGACAACAAATGGCCAGCAGCAAGGATATGGTAAGACAAGTCATGTCTAGTAAATGCCAACAACAAAAACGTATATTTATATCGTGCCTTTTATGCAATAAAACATCGCAAGAGCTCCACAGGAGCATTATGAAGCAAAGTATGACACAGAGCCACAACAGGAGATATGAGGTCAGATGACCGACAGCTTGGTCAAAGAGGAAGGTTTTATGTAGTGTCTTAAGGGAGGAATGTGATGCAGAGAGGCAGTGACAGTGGGATAGTGGTAATGTCACTGAACTAGTAATCCAGAGGCTCAGGCTAATTCCCTGGGTTCAAATCCCACCATAGCAGCTGGCGGAATTTAAAATTCAATGGTTTAATATATTCAATTGATAAATACAAATTTGGAATTGAAAGTTGGGCTGAAGAATGTTGCCATGAAAGTATCATCGATTTTTATAACAATCTATCTGGTTCACTAATGTCCTTTAGGGAAGGTGATCTACCATCCTTATCTGTTCTGGTCTCCATGTAACTCAATGTGGTTCACTTTTAACTGTCCTCTGAAATAGTCTAGAAAGCCAATCAGTGTCAAGCATAATTATGGATGGACAACAAAGATGCAGGAATGGTATTCCAGAGATTTTCATAAGGGTCGTTAACTAGTCTCGGTCGTAACTCTGGACACAGGTCTTTGGGTCGACATTCCTGGGAATGATAATGTGAAGCCTCATGTCCACATTTCGAAACAATTGTTGTTTATAAACTGTCATCTTTTTGATTGGTTACTCGATGGTTCAATCATGAGTATTACAAGAAATAATGAGACAGCACTCAGAGCTCAAATTAAACACCAATGACTCTACTAGATTCAGTAGGAATACTACTAGTTTACAATTATACAAAATACCCATTCACAATGTACCGGTGAACAATACACCCATTAGTCACAAATATGTTGCAAAGAGTCATGCATACATGATAACCCAGTGAGCATTTCCCTCCCTGCTAATCGTTCTGTCGCTGACCAATCTCCTCGACCTTATCATTGAATCACTATTTCCAATGATTTTGCACCTTTCATATCAAGGTGGGCTGAATGTTTCACTGACAAGATCACACTGTCCTATCAAAATCCACCGTAAGCTACAATTGTCCAATGAGATGTCTAATTCTTTGTTCAGATGATGATATGAGAGACTGCCTTGATGGTGAGCATGTGTTTACATTTCCTTCAGTATTTTCATCACCACTTGTGGATGTTACAGATGCCTCAGGACTGTTCTCAGCACAAACAATAGCAGCTTTTCTTCCTGGTCACATACACATTTGAAACCACAGGACAATTAAACAATCCAAATCCCTTACATTCCTGACGTCTTACAAACTGTTGCTTAGAGAATTTCTGGTTTATTTGCATTTCAAAACAAGACATACTCTGACATCATTAATCATCTTGAATAAAACTCTAGAATTAAAATATCTATTCTCATGGTGTTCATTGTCAATTGTTCTAAAAACACATCTGGTTCACCAATGTCCATTAGGGAAGGAAATCTGCCATCCTAACCTGGTCTGGCCTACATGTGATTCCAGACTCACAGCAATGTGGTTGATTCTGAAATGGCCTAGCAAGCTGCTCAGTTGCACGAAACGGCTACAAAATCTAAGAAAAGCAATGAAACCAGACAGAACACCCAGCATCGACCTAGGCACCAGAAACAACAAAAGACAAACCCAGCCCTGTCGACCCTGTAAAGTCCTCCATACTAACATCTGGGGGCTTGTGCCAACGTTGGGAGAGCTGTCCCACAGACAAGTCAAGCAGTAGAAAACATAGTCATACTCACCGAATCACACCTGACAGACAGTGTCCCAGACACTGCCATCACCATCCCCAGGTATGGACTACAGGGGTTCAAGAAGACAGCTCAGCACCACCTTCTCAAGGGCAATTAAGGATGGCAATAAATGCTGGCAGAGCCAGCGACACCCACATCCCATGAATGAGCGAATAAAAGAAATGCCCTGTGTTTAGCTAAAACCCAACAGCTTCAGACACAATCAGTCAACAGTGGGCAGTAGTGGCTGCTGTTTCCAAACACAAAGCTAGATATCTGCGTCCTTGTTGGGACAAAACTGTAGGATTGAGTTTATTCTATGATAGGACTGTTAGAACTTAGTTGTCATTTCCTTCAGTATAACGGTTAAAATAGTATTCTGCATGTAACATAACCACAACGCATGATGTTAGCTAAATATCTGGACAAGTCCTGACCTGTTGAGACCCTTTATTTTAAAGTCGTTAGACTGTGGATTATCCCAGGGAGACTGTTAGCTTTTTAACTGGTATAAAACTGTAAACAATGCCCGTGTGGCCAGGAAGCTGTGAAATGAGATATGTACAATTCAATGCCATTAAGTGGTCACTGTGGTTGAATAGGCACAGCAGGGTGGCACCGGGTCAAGATATGACCTTTTGTAAAGGAATTCGGAGAGTTAAGGCAGCTGGAATCTGGAGGCCCCTCCCCTCCCCCCCCCCCCCCACTCCCCACTGAACGACAATGACAATGACTTAAACCAGGCTCAAGGTACTATCATGGAATAGTGGTTAGTTAATGACTGACCAATCAAATGAACAGAAATGGCCTTTTACCTAATATGGAACAGAACCAAGCTGGGAAATGTGTATAAATTAAGAGCTTGTAAGACCCCAAAAGGGCACATCATCATCAAGAAGAAGACAGAAGATAGACTCCAATGAAGAGACAAGGTTCCACAGTTAACCGGAGGTTGAGGACCGGGTGTTCCATTGTGAACACAACTGCTGACCACTTCCCTTTGCTCAGTATCACCATGTTCTGCTTATTGTGCAGAACTTCATTCAGTCTGTGAAGCTTGGGAAAGCAGCCCCGTACACATGTAGTTTTATAGCTAGTCTGAGCTGCAAGTCCCTTTTAGATCTGATCTCCCAACATAGACAGTCATTGTAATTGACCTAAGTCTGACAATTACATTAAATCAAACCCCAGATCTTACAAGTGGTGCTGAAACCCGGGACTTTGACTACAATGCAAACCGAGGGTGTTGTAGCAAAGTTTCGCAAACATATCAATATTCGTTTGACCAGTGAAAACTCTTGCAGGGATAAACTCTTTTGAGGGGCAGACGATTATACTGACCCAGTGATGTCTCTTTAAATACACATTATGTCACAAAAAAGACAATGGGAAGAAGGGTCTCTGGGAAACATATGAGGAAGAGTTAAGCACTAAGTGTAATATGGACAGTATCCAGTCCCTGTTCGGAGATTGTGTATGGAAGCATGCACACGTTCCTTTTAAAATATAGTGAAGTTTATCCAGGCACACGTCTTGGCTAAACATCAGAAGGGTGAAAAGGCTTTAAATCTGACTCCATGTGCAGCATCACTCCGTGCACAGTGCGATGAGGAAGTGATCGAGTCACAGGTGAGAGAAATGGTAGCTCAAAGTGAACAGACCCAGCAGCAGCAGCAGACACAGCTACATGAGTTACACAATAAGCTAGTGTACTTTACTGTCACTATACAACAACAGCCACTTAATGCAGGACAAGCTTGTGCAGTTCAGCAGCAGTTAGAGTTTGCAGGGAAACATATTGTTACTGTCACACAGGATAATGTCCAGTTGACCCAGAAGTTAGAGGATTCGAGAGGTGTCCTTAGGGAGTTACAGGAGTGACCCCACCTGAAGACAGAGCATGCACAGTACAGGTCTAACATTCAGTGATTGCAAACCCAGAGGGAAAGCAGCTCCCAGGCGGGTGTAGGAGCCTTCACAAAAAGCAGAGTATCACACAGGTGGCACTAAAACGGAGCAGGAGGCCTCGGAGGGGGACACTGTTGGAGAGGGAGAACGTTTACCAATCTGTCCCGTTAAGGTAACCTCCTTGACAGGCTGTCCCGTTAATGTGGTGACAACACCGAATGGAACAGTCTGTTACTCTCAATCCCACCAAGTCACGTGTGACGTTAACAAAGAACAAAGAACAAAGAAAATTACAGCACAGGAACAAGCCCTTCGGCCCTCCAAGCCTACGCCGATCCAAATCCTCTATCTAAACCTGTTGCCTATTTTCTAATGGTCTGTATCTCTTTACTTCCTGCCCATTCATGTATCTGTCTAGCTACATCTTAAAAGACGCTATCGTGCCCGCGTCTACCACCTCCACCAGCAATGCGTTCCAGGCACCCACCACCCTCTGCGTAAAGAACTTTCCACGCATATCCCCCCTAAAGTTTTCACCTTTCACTTTGAACTCGTGTCCCCTTGCAATTGAATCCCCCACTCTGGGAAAAAGCTTCTTGCTATCCACCCTGTCTGTCCCTGAGATATAAAAGGAAAGGAAATCTTTCGGAGCCACAGTAAGGCTTAAACAATGTCTGAGGAGAACAGGAGGAAAAGCTTGTGTTTGAGTAAGTGGGTCTGTTTTTGTATTTGAAGTTTCCTGTTTGATTTCTTTGTCTGTCTCAGCCAGTGTCTATTACGATCAGTTACGTCTGGTCCTGCGTGCTGTCTGAATGTAGTTGGTTGTTTAACATGTGTGTATAGTTATATTTTAAATTGGTGTGAGTGGGGAGGACAAAAGTTTTGATAACGTGGATGTTGGAGTGTTAAAAGCAATTGCTTTCTGCTGGGAAGGAGACAGAGAGAAAGAAAGAAAGGGAGGCAGAGAGAGAGAGAGAGTGAGAGAGAGAATGAGTGAGAGAGAGAGACAGAGAGAGAGAGGGGGAGAGAGTGAGAGAGGGAGTGAGTGAGAGAGAGAGAGAGAGAGGTGTTCCTCCAGGGGGGATAATGAGTAATGACACTCAGGGACAGAGGAAATGTGAGCTCTGGTACTTTGATTGTTCCTGTAGGTAAAAACCTTGAAAACCCTCTTTCCACCTCCTGCTGCTATGGGTGTGGATGACATGGACTGAAGTTCCTGTCTTTAACAGGGATCTATTCAGAATCTGGCACACTTGAGGCCTTCCACCATTGGTGGGTACCGCAGGGGCTGGGATGCATCTTTAATGCCGAGAATGGCATTTTAATTTGAGTTTTTGGTTTATTTATCTGTTTTTAATAAACTTAATTCAAAATTTAAATAAAGGGGTCCTGGCGAATAAAGTCCCCCTGGACAAAAAAACAAACCGGGCCTGAGGGTCAGATCGAGAGTAAATCTCCCTCTACACTGTTGAGTGTGTGGAGGGATAAACATAGATGTCTCGTGAGACTGAGGTCTCTGAACCTCCTCACCTCTACATGAATAAGAGGAGGAGGCATCCCTCCACTGCAGACTGCCGAGAGGAACAGGGTCAGTCTCCTGGCGGGTCCTCGGACTCCCCGCACTACCAGCACCATTGGGGCTCGAGCCCTAAGTCACAGCTTTCTATCCCATAAAATGGAGTGGGGACAGAAGCCTCTGTACCATTCGCAACACCCGAGGTGGGGCGGGGGAGTGGTGAAGGGCCCCTCCCCTGATGGGGGAGCCTGTGGATCCACCAGGAGAAAACATTCCATCTCCCACTTGGACCGGTGTCCTGGGTGGGGCTGAGATCTGTGAGGGTCAACGCTCTCGGCGCCTGTTGCTGTCATCCAGGATGGATCTGACTCGGAGGTTGATTTGAATAATGATAACAGTGCTCTGTCTGCTGATACTGTGGCGCTGGCAGGGTGGGAGATTGCCTCCTCTCTCTACCTCGGGTCCCGCTCCGGCTGGATTTCCAGAGTCAAGAAACAACTGCCTCCCCCGAGGCTGATCACAAGCCCGGGCACTGAGGGGGAGAGGCTGTCCTCAACCACAGGCACTCATATTCCCAGTTTCCCCAGAGAAATATAGGAATGACTCCTCCACCACCGATCCTGGGGATGTGATCATGAGGGAGGTGAGACTCGCTGGCGTGGCCGGGATGTCCACACCACATTGTGTGGTGGGTGTGTCGGCCACTGGCGGTGACGGCCCGGAGGAGGATGGAGTCTCGGTGAGGGGCACGGAGGACGACCTTGAATCCATTGCCAGTGAGGCGGTGCACTCCCTCCTGCGTCCTACCGAGTCTCCTCTCATCCCCATTGTAGAACTCCGGGACTTCCTTGCTGCTTGCAGGGAAATTCAGCCGCCCCTTGACTAGTGTGCGGAGCTGGCGCTGATCATCTGGTCTGTCCGTCTTGCCCTCAAGGAGGGTTGCAAATGTGCAGACATGAAAAAGGTCGTGCGATGCCTGTTCAGTGTGTCCTCTCCGGGTTGCTGGGGGAGTGCAAGGCGATGAGCAGTTCCACTCTCTCCTCACAGTAAGGTATCGGTGACAGGATGGTGGTATTTTTGACATGAAGATGTCCATAGCCAGCCTCAACATCAACAGCAGCAGGGTGTCTCTCAGCCGTTTTCACAATCTCACAGTCCTCAGGGAAGGGAGATTTGTGATGGGTTTTATGCAGGAAACCCACACCGTTCCGGGAGATGAAGCCACCTGGCTCCTGGAGTAGCAGGGTGACTTGATGGATCAACTACCTCAAATTAGTGGACTCCTGGTGGAATCTCTATCCCAACTCCAGTGCTTTCGTCTGGAGGACTCAGAAGAAGGGTACCGAAATTGACCGCCTCTACATTTTACAGGCATATGCCTCCTGCATCTCGGTGGCCTCCAAGTGGCTGGTTCCGTGCTCGGACCACCACCTGATGTGGGAGGAATTCACTCCACTCCGCACACGGGACGGGTCCCTGTAATGGCACTTTTAACAAATGGCTGCTGGAGGACGAGTGATTCCGTGACTCATTCCGTCGATTCTGGGCTGACTGGAGAAAGAAGCAGGGAGGCTTCCTCTACTTGAGGCTATGGTGGGATGTGGTCAAGACTCACATCCGCGTCTTCTGTCAGGAGAACACGAAGGTGTCGACCAAAAGGCGGGAAGCCGAGATCGAGCTTCTAGAGAGGGAGGTGCTTGACTTGGAGTCCCATCTCGGTCAGGCCATCACAGACCCCATCCTGTGGCAGGTGTACAAAGAGAAGATGGCGCGCTGAGGGACCTGCAGCTCACGAGGCGTGTACGTGAGGTCGCGGATCCAGATCCTGGAAGATTTGAACCGCGCCTCACCCTTCTTCTACTCAATGGAAAATTGGCAGAGGGTGCATAAGCAGCTCTTCGAGCATCTGGCAGACGATGGATCCGGAGGGAATGAGAATATTGGTCCGAACCTATAACAGTGCATTGCTCTCTCCGGACCCGTCCAGCAAGGACACGTGTAGAGTTTTGTAGGAGGACCTGCCAAAGATCAGACTGGAGGGCGCCAAAGGATTGGAAACTCCGCTCACATTAGCACAATTGTACGGTGCCCTCCACCAGCACTGAATGGGCAAATCGCCGGGGCTGGACGGGGCCACCGTGGAGTTCCTCGGGGCATTGGGATACGTCCTGAGGACAATAACGTGCAGTTCCTGGGGGAAAGCCTGGCGACTCGGGGGTGCCCCTCTCGTGGCACAGGGCGGTTGTCATCCTGTTGCTGAAAAGGGGTGATCTCTGCTTGCTTAAGAACGGGCGTCCGGTCTCCCTCCTCAACATGGATTATAAGATCTACCTACGTCCAGGAATTCCCAGAGAAACACATCTCCAGAGGCACTAATTGCAGTCCCCATATCTCATGCAGAGTTAGGTCACGAAATCCTCTGTCAACCCTGAATGTCTGTAGCAGCTCACAACATAACCTCCAGAAAGCCATCCACAGCAACTCCGCTGACTTTACAATAGCAGAAGTAAGTCAAAACACCCACACCTGTAAGTTGGATGCCTGGTCCTTTTACATAACACTTGTGCTGCTGAATGTATGTTCAGCTGAGCGTGACTAACACAGGCGGTCAGTAGACGTGCACAGACGAAGCTACAAAGACGTCTGGCAAAGATGTCGGAATGGTTGATTGATGTCAATTCAAACCCCTCCTCACACTAACAGCACATGGTCAATTAGCCTGGGCGAGAGACTGGCACAACATGGGACATGTAATGACCACACTAGAGCCCTGTCCAGAATGAGCCACAGTGTTAAGCACACCAAAGCCCTGCCCGTCATGGGTCACAGTGCTGACCATATTAGAGCCCTGCCCAAAATGGAGGAATGTCATGGCCACACGAGAGCCCTGTCCAACATGGGTAACTATGCTGACCACACTACAGACGTGCACAACATCGGGCACAGTGCTGACCACACTAGAACCCTGCCCAGCATGGAGCACCGTGCAGACCACACATGAACACTACCCAGCATCGGGCGCCATGCTGACCACACTAGGACCCTTCCCAGCAAATGGGAACGGTGCTGACTACACACGAACCCTACCCAGCATCGGGCACCATGCTGACCACACTAGAACCCTGCCCAGCATGGAGCACCGTGCAGACCACACACGAACCCGACCCAGCAAATGGGAACGGTGCTGACCACACACGAACCCTACCCAGCATCGGGCACCATGCTGACCACACTAGAACACAGCCCAGCATGGGGCACTGTGCTGACCTCACTAACGCCCAGCCCAGCATGGGGCCCTGTGCTGACCACACTAGAGCCCTGTACAGCATGGGGCACTGTGCTGATCACACTACAGTCCTGTCCAGCATGGGGCACTGTGCTGACCACACTAGAGCCCTGTGCAGCATGAGGCACTGTGCTGATCACACTTCAATCCTGTCCAGCATGGGGCACTGTGCTGACCACACTAGAGCCCTGTACAGCATGGGGCACTGTGCTGATCACACTACAGTCCTGTCCAGCATCGGGAACATTGCTAACCACACAAGAGCCCTGGCTAGCATGGGGCACTTGCTGACCACACTAAAGTCCTGTCCAGAATGGGGCACTGTGCTGACCACACTAGATCCCTGTCCAGCATAGGGCACTGTGCTGACCACACTCGAGCCCTGTCCAGCAGAGGGCACTGTGCTGATGTCACTCCAGTCCTGTCCAGCATGGGGCACTGTGCTGATCACACGACAGTCCTGTCCAGCATAGGGCACTGTGCTGACCTCACGAACGACCAGCCCAGCATGGGGCACTGTGCAGATCACGCTAGTGCCCAGTCCAGCATGGGGCATTGTGCTGAGCACACTAGAACCCATGTCCAACCTGGGGCATTGTGCTGAACACACTGGATCCCTGTCCAATACGGGGCACTGTGCTTACCACACGATAACCCTGACCAGCATGGGGCTCTGTGCTGACCACACTAGAATCGTTCCAGCATGGGGCACTGTGCTGACCACACTAGCGTCTTTCCAGCATGGGGCACTGTGCTGACCACACTAGCGTCTTTCCAGCATGGGGCACGGTGCTGACCACATTTGATCCCTTCCCAGCATGGGGCGCTGTGCTGACCTCTCTGACGCACTGTAAAGCATGGGGCACTGTGCTGACCAACTGGAGTCCTGCCCAGCACGAGGAGGCAAGTGTTGACCACACTGGAGCCCTACCTAGCATGGGGCAATGTGCTGAGCACACTAGTCACCTGCGCAACATGGAGCACTGTGCTGACCACACTAGAGACCTGCCCAGCATGGGGCACTGTGCTGATCACACCACAGTCCTTTACAGCATGAGGCACTGTGCTGATCACACTACAGGCCTGTACAGCATGGGGCAATGTGCTGACCACACTAGAGTCCTGTCCAGCTTGAGGCACTGTGCTGATCACACTACAGTCCTGCCGAGCATGGGGCACTGTGCTGACCACTCTAGAGTCCTGTCCAGGATGAGGCACAGTGCTGATCACACGACAGTCCTGTCCAGCATGAGGCACTGTGCTGACCACACTGGAACACTGCCCAGCATGGGGCACTGTGCTGACCACACTAGAACCCTGCCCAGCATGGGGCACTGTGCTGACCACTCTAGAGTCCTGTCCAGGATGAGGCACAGTGCTGATCACACTACAGTCCTGTCCAGCATGAGGCACTGTGCTGACCACACTGGAACACTGCCCAGCATGGGGCACTGTGCTGACCACACTAGAACCCTGCCCAGCATGGGGCACTGTGCTGACTACACTAGAATCCTTCCAGCATGAGGCACTGTGCTGACCACACTAGCGTCTTTCCAGCATGGGGCACTGTGCTGACCACTGTAGAGCACTGTAAAGCATGGGGCACTATGCTGACCAGACTAGAACCCTGCCCAGCATGGGGCACTGTGCTGATCACACTGGAACCCTGCCCAGCATGGGGCTCTGCGCTGTACACACTGGAGCCCTGGCCAGCATGGGGCTCTGTGCTGTACACACTAGAACCCTGACCAGCATAGGGCACTGTGCGGACCACACTAGAACCCTGCCCAGCATGGTGCACTGTGCTGACCACACTATAACCCTGCCCAGCATGGGGCTCTGTACTGACCACACGAGCGTCTTTCCAACATGGGGCACGGTGCTGACCAGATTTGATCCCTTCCCAGCATGGGGCGCTGTGCTGACCACATTTGATCCCTTCCCAGCATGGGGAGCTGTGCTGACCTCTCCAGAGCACTGTAAAGCATGGGGCACTGTGCTGACCACACTGGAGCCCTACCTAGCATGGGTTAATGTGCTGATCACACTCGTGACCTGCCCAAAATGGAGCACTGTGCTGACCACACTAGCGACATGCCCAGCAGGGGCACTGTGCTGATCACACTACAGTCATGTACAACATGGAAAATGTGCTGACCACACCAGAGTCCTGTCCAGCACGAGGCACTGTGCTGATCACACTACAGTCCTGCCCTGCATGGGGCACTCTGCCGACCACTCTAGACGACTGTCCAGCATGAGGCACAGTGCTGATCACACTACAGTCCTGTCCAACATAGGGCACTGTGCTGACCACACTAAAGCCCTGTCCAGCATGGGGCACTGTGCTGATCACGCTACAGTCCTGTCCAGCATGAGGCACTGTGCTGACCACACTAGAGCCCTGTGCAGCATGGGGCACTGTTATGATCACACTACAGTCCTGTCCAGCATGAAGCAATGTGCTGATCACACTACAGTCCTGTACAGCATGGGGTACTGTTCTGACCACTCGAGCGCCCTGTCCAAAATGGGGCAAAGTGCTGAACAAACTAGATCCCTTTCCAACATGGTGCACTGTTCTGATCACACGACAGTCCTGCACAGCATGGGGCACTGTTCTGATCACACGACAGTCCTGCACAGCATGGGGAACTGTGCTGATCACGCTACAGTCCTGTCCAGCATGGGGCACTGTGCTGACCACTCGAGCGCCCTGTCCAAAATGGGGCATAGTGCTGAACACACTAGATCCCTTTCCAACATGGTGCATTGTGCTGAACACACTAGATCCCTGTCCAACATGGGGCATTGTGCTGAACACACTAGATCCCTGCCCAACATGGGGCACTGTGCTGAACACATTAGATCCCTGTCCAACATGGGGCACTGTGCTGAACACACTAGATCCCTGTCCAGCATGGGGCATTGTGCTGAACACACTAGATCCCTGTCCAATATGGGGCACTGTGCTGAACACACTAGATCCCTGTCCAACATGGGGCATTGTGCTTAACCCACTAGATCCCTGTCCAACCTGGGGCATTGTGCTGAACAGACTAGATCCCTTTCCAACATGGTGCATTGTGCTGAACACACTAGATCCCTGTCCAACATGGGGCATTGTGTTTAACACACTAGATCCCTGTCCAACTTGGGGCATTGTGCTGAACACACTAGATCCCTGTCCAACATGGGGCATTGTGCTTAACACACTAGATCCCTGTCCAACCTGGGGCATTGTGCTGAACACACTAGCTGCCTATCCAGCATGGGGCACTGTGCTGACCACACTAGATCCCTGCCCAACCTGGGGCATTGTGCTGAACACACTAGATCCCTGTCCAACATGGGGCATTGTGCTTAACACACTAGATCCCTGTCCAACCTGGGGCATTGTGCTGAACACACTAGATCCCTGTCCAACATGGGGCACTGTGCTGACCACGCTAGATCCCTGTCCAACCTGGGGCACTGTGCTGACCACACTAGATCCCTGTCCAACCTGGGGCATTGTGCTGAACACACTAGATCCCTGTCCAATATGGGGCACTGTGCTTAACACACTAGATCCCTGTCCAGCATGGGGCACTGTGCTGACCACACTAGCTGCCTGTCCAGCATGGGGCACTGTGCTGACCACACAAATCCCTGTCCGATATGTGGCACTGTGCTGACCACACTAGATCTCTATTCAACATGGGGCACTGTGCTGAACATACAAGATCCCTGTCCAGCATGGGGCACTGTGCTGATCACACTACAGTCTTGTCCAGCATGAGGCACTGTGCTGATCACACTACAGTCCTGTCCAACATAGGGCACTGTGCTGATCACACTGCAGTCCTGTCCAGCATGAGGCACTGTGCTGATCACACTACAGTCCTGTCCAACATAGGGCACTGTGCTGACCACACTAAAGCCCTGTCCAGCATGGGGCACTGTGCTGATCACGCTACATTCCTGTCCAGCATGAGGCACTGTGCTGACCACACTAGAGCCCTGTGCAGCATGGGGCACTGTTATGATCACACTACAGTCCTGTCCAGCATGAAGCAATGTGCTGATCACACTACAGTCCTGGACAGCATGGGGTACTGTTCTGACCACTCGAGCGCCCTGTCCAAAATGGGGCAAAGTGCTGACAAACTGGATCCCTTTCCAACATGGTGCACTGTTCTGATCACACGACAGTCCTGCACAGCATGGGGCACTGTTCTGATCACACGACAGTCCTGCACAGCATGGGGAACTGTGCTGATCACGCTACAGTCCTGTCCAGCATGGGGCACTGTGCTGACCACTCGAGCGCCCTGTCCAAAATGGGGCATAGTGCTGAACACACTAGATCCCTTTCCAACATGGTGCATTGTGCTGAACACACTAGATCCCTGTCCAACCTGGGGCATTGGGCTTAACACACTAGATACCTGTCCAACCTGGGGCATTGTGCTGAACACACTAGATCCCTGTCCAACATGGGGCACTGTGCTGAACACACTAGATCCCTGTCCAACATGGGGCACTGTGCTGAACACACTAGATCCCTGTCCAACCTGGGGCATTGTGCTTAACACACCAGATCCCTGTCCAACCTGTGGCATTGTGCTGAACACACTAGATCCCTGTCCAACATGGGGCACTGTGCTGAACACACTAGATCCCTGTCCAACATGGGGCACTGTGCAGAACACACTGGATCCCTGTCCAGCATGGGGCATTGTGCTGAACACACTAGATCCCTGTCCAATATGGGGCACTGTGCTGAACACACTAGATCCCTGTCCAACATGGGGCATTGTGCTGAACACACTAGATCCCTGTCCAACATGGGGCATTGTGCTTAACACACTAGATCCCTGTCCAACCTGGGGCATTGTGCTGAACACACTAGATCCCTTTCCAACATGGTGCATTGTGCTGAACACACTAGATCCCTGTCCAACATGGGGCATTGTGCTTACCACACTGAATCCCTGTCCAACATGGGGCATTGTGCTTAACACACTAGATCCCTGTCCAACCTGGGGCATTGTGCTGAACACACTAGATCCCTGTCCAGCATGGGGCACTGTGCTGACCACACTAGATCCCTGTCCAACCTGGGGCATTGTGCTGAACACACTAGATCCCTGACCAATATGGGGCACTGTGCTGAACACACTAGATCCCTGTCCAGCATGGGGCACTGTGCTGACCACACAAATCCCTGTCCGACATGTGGCACTGTGCTGACCACACAAGATCTCTATTCAACATGGGGCACTGTGCTGAACATACAAGTTCCCTGTCCAGCATGGGGCACTGTGCTGATCACACTACAGTCTTGTCCAGCATGAGGCACTGTGCTGATCACACTACAGTCCTGTCCAACATAGGGCACTGTGCTGATCACACTGCAGTCCTGTCCAGCATGAGGCACTGTGCTGATCACACTACAGTCCTGTCCAACATAGGGCACTGTGCTGATGACACTACAGTCCTGTCCAGCATGGGGCACTGTTCTGAAAACAGTCCAGTCCTGTCCAACATAGGGCACTGTGCTGATCACACTACAGTCCTGTACAGCATGGGGCACTGTGCAGACCACACTGGAGCCCTGTCCAGCATGGGGCACTTTGCTGAGCACACTACATTCCTGTGCAGCATGAGGCACTGTGCTGACCACACAGGAGCCCTGTCCAGCATGGGGCACTGTGCTGACCACACTACAGTCCTGTCCAGCATGAGGCACTGTGCTGATCACACTACAGTCCAGTACAGCATGGGGCACTGTGCTGAGCACACTACAGTCCTGTGCAGCATGAGGCACTGTGCTGACCACACAGGAGCCCTGCCCAGCATGGGGCACTGTGCTGATCACACTACAGTCCAGTCCAGCATGGGGCACTGTGCTGATCACACTACAGTCCTGTCCAGCATGGGCACTGTGCTGATCACACTACAGTCCAGTCCAGCATGGGGCACTGTGCTGATCACACTACAGTCCTGTCCAGCATGGGGCACTGTGCTCATCACACTACAGTCCTGTCCAGCATGGGGCACTGTGCTCATCACACTACAGTCCTGTCCAGCATGAGGCACTTTGCTCATCACACTACAGTCCTGTCCAGCATGAGGCAATGTGCTGATCACACTACAGTCCAGTCCAGCATGGGGCACTGTGCTGATCACACTACAGTCCTGTCCAGCATGGGGCACTGTGCTCATCACACTACAGTCCTGTCCAGCATGGGGCACTGTGCTCATCACACTACAGTCCTGTCCAGCATGAGGCACTTTGCTCATCACGCTACAGTCCTGTCCAGCATGAGGCACTGTGCTGATCACACTACAGTCCTGTCCAGCATGGGGCACTGTGCTCATCACACTACAGTCCTGTCCAGCATGGGGCACTGTGCTCATCACACCAGAGCCCTGTCCAGTATGGGGCACTGTGCTGATCACACAAAAGTCCTGTACAGCATGAGGCACTGTGCTGATCACACTGCAGTCCTGTCCAGCATGAGGCAATGTGCTGATCACACTACAGTCCAGTCCAGCATTAGGCACGGTGCTGATCACACTACAGTCCTGTCCAGCATGGGGCAATGTGCTGATCACACTACAGTCCTGTCCAGCATGGGGCAATGTGCTGATCACACTACAGTCCTGTCCCGCATGAGGCACTGTGCTGATCACACTACAGTCCTGTCCAGCATGGGGCAGTGTGCTGATCACACTACAGTCCTGTCCAGCATAGGGCAATGTGCTGATCACACTGCAGTCCTGTCCAGCATGAGGCACTGTGCTGATCTCACTGCAGTCCTGTCCAGCATGGGGCAATGTGCTGATCACACAACAGTCCTGTCCAGCATGAGGCACTGTGCTGATCGCACTACAGTCCTGTCCAGCATGGGGCAATGTGCTGATCACACTAGAGCCCTGTCCAGCATGGGGCAATGTGCTGATCACACTACAGTCCTTTCCAGCATGGGGAAATGTGCTGATCACACTACAGTCCTGTCCAGCATGAGGCAATGTGCTGATCACACTACAGTCCTGTCCAGCATGGGGCAATGTGCTGATCACACTACAGTCCTGTCCAGCATGAGGCACTGTGCTGATCACACTGCAGTCCTGTCCAGCATGAGGCAATGTGCTGATCACACAACAGTCCTGTCCAGCATGGGGCACTGTGCTGATCACACAACAGTCCTGTCCAGCATGGGGCACTGTGCTGATCACACTACAGTCCTGTCCAGCATGGGGCTCTGTGCTGATCACACTACAGTCCTGTCCAGCATGAGGCACTGTGCTGATCACACTACAGTCCTGTCCAGCATGGGGCAATGTGCTGATCACACTGCAGTCCTGTCCAGCATGAGGCACTGTGCTGATCACACTACAGTCCTGTCCAGCATAGGGCAATGTGCTGATCACACTACAGTCCTGTCCAGCATAGGGCAATGTGCTGATCACACTACAGTCCTGTCCAGCATGAGGCTCTGTGCTGATCACACTACAGTCCTGTCCAGCATGAGGCACTGTGCTGATCACACTACAGTCCTGTCCAGCATGGGGCAATGTGCTGATCACACTGCAGTCCTGTCCAGCATGAGGCACTGTGCTGATCACACTACAGTCCTGTCCAGCATAGGGCAATGTGCTGATCACACTACAGTCCTGTCCAGCATAGGGCAATGTGCTGATCACACTACAGTCCTGTCCAGCATAGGGCAATGTGCTGATCACACTACAGTCCTGTCCAGCATGGGGCAATGTGCTGATCACACTGCAGTCCTGTCCAGCATGAGGCACTGTGCTGATCACACTACAGTCCTGTCCAGCATGAGGCACTGTGCTGATCACACTACAGTCCTGTCCAGCATAGGGCAATGTGCTGATCACACTACAGTCCTGTCCAGCATAGGGCAATGTGCTGATCACACTGCAGTCCTGTCCAGCATGAGGCACTGTGCTGATCACACTACAGTCCTGTCCAGCATGGGGCAATGTGCTGATCACATAACAGTCCTGTCCAGCATGGTGCTCTGTGCTGATCACACTACAGTCCTGTCCAGCATGGGACACTGTGCTGATCACACTACAGTCCTGTCCAGCATGGGGCTCAGTGCTGATCTCACTGCAGTCCTGTCCAGCATGGGGCAATGTGCTGATCACACAACAGTCCTGTCCAGCATGAGGCACTGTGCTGATCACACTACAGTCCTGTCAGCATGAGGCAATGTGCTGATCACACTACAGTCCTGTCCAGCATGGGCAATGTGCTGATCACACTACAGTCCTGTCCAGCATGAGGCACTGTGCTGATCACACTGCAGTCCTGTCCAGCATGAGGCAATGTGCTGATCACACAACAGTCCTGTCCAGCATGAGGCACTGTGCTGATCACACTACAGTCCTGTCCAGCATGGGGCACTGTGATGATCACACTACAGTCCTGTACAGCATGAGGCACTGTGCTGATCACACTACAGTCCTGTCCAGCATTAGGCACTGTGCTGATAACACAACAGTCCTGTCCAGCATGAGGCACTGTGCTGATCACACAACAGTCCTGTCCAGCATGAGGCACTGTGCTGATCACACTACAGTCCTGTCCAGCATGGGGCTCTGTGCTGATCACACTACAGTCCTGTCCAGCATGAGGCACTGTGCTGATCACACTGCAGTCCTGTCCAGCATGAGGCACTGTGCTGATCACACAACAGTCCTGTCCAACATGGGGCACTGTGCTGAACACACTAGATCCCTGTCCAACATGGGGCACTGTGCTGAACACACTAGATCCCTGTCCAACCTGGGGCATTGTGCTTAACACACTAGATCCCTGTCCAACCTGGGGCATTGTGCTGAACACACTAGATCCCTGTCCAACATGGGGCATTGTGCTGAACACACTAGATCCCTGTCCAACATGGGGCACTGTGCTGAACACACTGGATCCCTGTCCAATATGGGGCACTGTGCTGAACACACTGGATCCCTGTCCAGCATGGGGCTCTGTGCTGAACACCCTAGATCCCTGTCCAATATGGGGCACTGTGCTGAACACACTAGATCCCTGTCCAACATGGGGCATTGTGCTGAACACACTAGATCCCTGACCAACATGGGGCATTGTGCTTAACACACTAGATCCCTGTCCAACATGGGGCATTGTGCTTAACACACGAGATCCCTGTCCAACCTGGGGCATTGTGCTGAACACACTAGATCCCTGTCCAGCATGGGGCACTGTGCTGACCACACTAGATCCCTGTCCAACCTGGGGCATTGTGCTGAACACACTAGATCCCTGTCCAATATGGGGCACTGTGCAGAACACACTAGATCCCTGTCCAGCATGGGGCACTGTGCTGACCACACAAATCCCTGTCCGACATGTGGCACTGTGCTGACCACACAAGATCTCTATTCAACATGGGGCACTGTGCTGAACATACAAGTTCCCTGTCCAGCATGGGGCACTGTGCTGATCACACTACAGTCTTGTCCAGCATGAGGCACTGTGCTGATCACACTACAGTCCTGTCCAACATAGGGCACTGTGCTGATCACACTGCAGTCCTGTCCAGCATGAGGCACTGTGCTGATCACACTGCAGTGCTGTCCAGCATGAGGCAATGTGCTGATCACACTACAGTCCTGTCCGACATAGGGCACTGTGCTGATCACACAACAGTCCTGTCCAGCATGAGGCACTCTGCTGATGACACTACAGTCCTGTCCAGCATGGGGCACTGTTCTGAAAACAGTCCAGTCCTGTCCAGCATGAGGCTCTGTGCAGACCACACTGGAGCCCTGTCCAGCATGGGGCACTGTGCTGAGCACACTACATTCCTGTGCAGCATCATGCACTGTGCTGACCACACAGGAGCCCTGTCCAGCATGGGGCACTGTGCTGATCACACTACAGTCCTGTCCAGCATGAGGCACTGTGCTGATCACACTGCAGTCCAGTACAGCATGGGGCACTGTGCTGAGCACACTACAGTCCTGTGCAGCATGAGGCACTGTGCTGACCACACAGGAGCCCTGCCCAGCATGGGGCACTGTGCTGATCACACTACAGTCCAGTCCAGCATGGGGCACTGTGCTGATCACACTACAGTCTTGTCCAGCATGAGGCACTGTGCTGATCACACTACAGTCCTGTCCAACATAGGGCACTGTGCTGATCACACTGCAGTCCTGTCCAGCATGAGGCACTGTGCTGACCACATAAATCCCTGTCCGACATGTGGCACTGTGCTGACCACACAAGATCTCTATTCAACATGGGGCACTGTGCTGAACATACAAGTTCCCTGTCCAGCATGGGGCACTGTGCTGATCACACTACAGTCCTGTCCAGCATAGGGCAATGTGCTGATCACACTGCAGTCCTGTCCAGCATGAGGCACTGTGCTGATCACACTACAGTCCTGTCCAGCATGGGGCAATGTGCTGATCACACAACAGTCCTGTCCAGCATGGTGCTCTGTGCTGATCACACTACAGTCCTGTCCAGCATGGGACACTGTGCTGATCACACTACAGTCCTGTCCAGCATGGGGCACTGTGCTGATCACACTAGAGCCCTGTCCAGCATGGGGCTCTGTGCTGATCTCACTACAGTCCTGTCCAGCATGGGGCAATGTGCTGATCACACAACAGTCCTGTCCAGCATGAGGCACTGTGCTGATAGCACTACAGTCCTGTCCAGCATGGGGCAATGTGCTGATCACACTAAAGTCCTGTCCAGCATGGGGCACTGTGCTGATCACACTAGAGCCCTGTCCAGCATGGGGCAATGTGCTGATCACACTACAGTCCTGTCCAGCATGGGGCAATGTGCTGATCACACTACAGTCCTGTCCAGCATGAGGCAATGTGCTGATCACACTACAGTCCTGTCCAGCATGGGGCAATGTGCTGATCACACTACAGTCCTGTCCAGCATGAGGCAATGTGCTGATCACACAACAGTCCTGTCCAGCATGAGGCACTGTGCTGATCACACTACAGTCCTGTCCAGCATGGGGCACTGTGATGATCACACTCCAGTCCTGTGCAGCATGAGGCACTGTGCTGATCACACTACAGTCCTGTCCAGCATGAGGCACTGTGCTGATAACACAACAGTCCTGTCCAGCATGAGGCACTGTGCTGATCACACAACAGTCCTGTCCAGCATGAGGCACTGTGCTGATCACACTACAGTCCTGTCCAGCATGGGGCTCTGTGCTGATCACACTACAGTCCTGTCCAGCATGAGGCACTGTGCTGATCACACAACAGTCCTGTCCAGCATGGGGCTCTGTGCTGATCACACAACAGTCCTGTGCAGCATGAGGCACTGTGCTGAACACACTACAGTCCTGTCCAGCATGGTGCACTGTGCTGATTACACTACAGTCCTGTCCAGCATGGGGCACTGTGCTGATTACACTACAGTCCTGTCCAGCATGGGGCACTGTGCTGATCACACTACAGTCCTGTCCAGCATGGTGCACTGTGCTGATTACACTACAGTCCTGTCCAGCATGGGGCACTGTGCTGATTACACTACAGTCCTGTCCAGCATGAGGCACTGTGCTGAACACACTACAGTCCTGTCCAGCATGGTGCACTGTGCTGATTACACTACAGTCCTGTCCAGCATGGGGCACTGTGCTGATTACACTACAGTCCTGTCCAGCATGAGGCACTGTGCTGATCACACTACAGTCCTGTCCAGCATGGGGCTCTGTGCTGATCACACTACAGTCCTGTCCAGCATGAGGCACTGTGCTGATCACACAACAGTCCTGTCCAGCATGGGGCTCTGTGCTGATCACACAACAGTCCTGTGCAGCATGAGGCACTGTGCTGAACACACTACAGTCCTGTCCAGCATGGTGCACTGTGCTGATTACACTACAGTCCTGTCCAGCATGGGGCACTGTGCTGATTACACTACAGTCCTGTCCAGCATGGGGCACTGTGCTGATCACACTACAGTCCTGTCCAGCATGGTGCACTGTGCTGATTACACTACAGTCCTGTCCAGCATGGGGCACTGTGCTGATTACACTACAGTCCTGTCCAGCATGAGGCACTGTGCTGAACACACTACAGTCCTGTCCAGCATGGTGCACTGTGCTGATTACACTACAGTCCTGTCCAGCATGGGGCACTGTGCTGATTACACTACAGTCCTGTCCAGCATGAGGCACTGTGCTGATTACACTACAGTCCTGTCCAGCATGAGGCACTGTGCTGATCACACTACAGTCCTGTCCAGCATGAGGCACTGTGCTGATCACACAACAGTCCTGTGCAGCATGAGGCACTGTGCTGATCACACTAGAGCCCTGTCCAGCATGAGGCAATGTGCTGATCACACAACAGTCCTGTCCAGCATGAGGCACTGTGCTGATCACACAACAGTCCTGTCCAGCATGAGGCACTGTGCTGATCACACAACAGTCCTGTCCAGCATGGGGCACTGTGCTGATCACACTACAGTCCTGTCCAGCATAGGGCAATGTGCTGATCACACTACAGTCCTGTCCAGCATAGGGCAATGTGCTGATCACACTGCAGTCCTGTCCAGCATGAGGCACTGTGCTGATCACACTACAGTCCTGTCCAGCATGGGGCAATGTGCTGATCACACAACAGTCCTGTCCAGCATGGTGCTCTGTGCTGATCACACTACAGTCCTGTCCAGCATGGGACACTGTGCTGATCACACTACAGTCCTGTCCAGCATGGGGCTCAGTGCTGATCTCACTGCAGTCCTGTCCAGCATGGGGCAATGTGCTGATCACACAACAGTCCTGTCCAGCATGAGGCACTGTGCTGATCACACTGCAGTCCTGTCCAGCATGGGGCAATGTGCTGATCACACAACAGTCCTGTCCAGCATGGGGCACTGTGCTGATTACACTACAGTCCTGTCCAGCATGAGGCACTGTGCTGATTACACTACAGTCCTGTCCAGCATGAGGCACTGTGCTGATCACACTACAGTCCTGTCCAGCATGAGGCACTGTGCTGATCACACAACAGTCCTGTGCAGCATGAGGCACTGTGCTGATCACACTAGAGCCCTGTCCAGCATGAGGCAATGTGCTGATCACACAACAGTCCTGTCCAGCATGAGGCACTGTGCTGATCACACAACAGTCCTGTCCAGCATGAGGCACTGTGCTGATCACACAACAGTCCTGTCCAGCATGGGGCACTGTGCTGATCACACTACAGTCCTGTCCAGCATAGGGCAATGTGCTGATCACACTACAGTCCTGTCCAGCATAGGGCAATGTGCTGATCACACTGCAGTCCTGTCCAGCATGAGGCACTGTGCTGATCACACTACAGTCCTGTCCAGCATGGGGCAATGTGCTGATCACACAACAGTCCTGTCCAGCATGGTGCTCTGTGCTGATCACACTACAGTCCTGTCCAGCATGGGACACTGTGCTGATCACACTACAGTCCTGTCCAGCATGGGGCTCAGTGCTGATCTCACTGCAGTCCTGTCCAGCATGGGGCAATGTGCTGATCACACAACAGTCCTGTCCAGCATGAGGCACTGTGCTGATCACACTGCAGTCCTGTCCAGCATGAGGCACTGTGCTGATCACACTACAGTCCTGTCCAGCATGGGGCAATGTGCTGATCACACAACAGTCCTGTCCAGCATGGTGCTCTGTGCTGATCACACTACAGTCCTGTCCAGCATGGGACACTGTGCTGATCACACTACAGTCCTGTCCAGCATGGGGCTCAGTGCTGATCTCACTGCAGTCCTGTCCAGCATGGGGCAATGTGCTGATCACACAACAGTCCTGTCCAGCATGAGGCACTGTGCTGATCACACTACAGTCCTGTCAGCATGAGGCAATGTGCTGATCACACTACAGTCCTGTCCAGCATGGGGCAATGTGCTGATCACACTACAGTCCTGTCCAGCATGAGGCACTGTGCTGATCACACTGCAGTCCTGTCCAGCATGAGGCAATGTGCTGATCACACAACAGTCCTGTCCAGCATGAGGCACTGTGCTGATCACACTACAGTCCTGTCCAGCATGGGGCACTGTGATGATCACACTACAGTCCTGTACAGCATGAGGCACTGTGCTGATCACACTACAGTCCTGTCCAGCATTAGGCACTGTGCTGATAACACAACAGTCCTGTCCAGCATGAGGCACTGTGCTGATCACACAACAGTCCTGTCCAGCATGAGGCACTGTGCTGATCACACTACAGTCCTGTCCAGCATGGGGCTCTGTGCTGATCACACTACAGTCCTGTCCAGCATGAGGCACTGTGCTGATCACACTGCAGTCCTGTCCAGCATGAGGCACTGTGCTGATCACACAACAGTCCTGTCCAACATGGGGCACTGTGCTGAACACACTAGATCCCTGTCCAACATGGGGCACTGTGCTGAACACACTAGATCCCTGTCCAACCTGGGGCATTGTGCTTAACACACTAGATCCCTGTCCAACCTGGGGCATTGTGCTGAACACACTAGATCCCTGTCCAACATGGGGCATTGTGCTGAACACACTAGATCCCTGTCCAACATGGGGCACTGTGCTGAACACACTGGATCCCTGTCCAATATGGGGCACTGTGCTGAACACACTGGATCCCTGTCCAGCATGGGGCTCTGTGCTGAACACCCTAGATCCCTGTCCAATATGGGGCACTGTGCTGAACACACTAGATCCCTGTCCAACATGGGGCATTGTGCTGAACACACTAGATCCCTGACCAACATGGGGCATTGTGCTTAACACACTAGATCCCTGTCCAACATGGGGCATTGTGCTTAACACACGAGATCCCTGTCCAACCTGGGGCATTGTGCTGAACACACTAGATCCCTGTCCAGCATGGGGCACTGTGCTGACCACACTAGATCCCTGTCCAACCTGGGGCATTGTGCTGAACACACTAGATCCCTGTCCAATATGGGGCACTGTGCAGAACACACTAGATCCCTGTCCAGCATGGGGCACTGTGCTGACCACACAAATCCCTGTCCGACATGTGGCACTGTGCTGACCACACAAGATCTCTATTCAACATGGGGCACTGTGCTGAACATACAAGTTCCCTGTCCAGCATGGGGCACTGTGCTGATCACACTACAGTCTTGTCCAGCATGAGGCACTGTGCTGATCACACTACAGTCCTGTCCAACATAGGGCACTGTGCTGATCACACTGCAGTCCTGTCCAGCATGAGGCACTGTGCTGATCACACTGCAGTGCTGTCCAGCATGAGGCAATGTGCTGATCACACTACAGTCCTGTCCGACATAGGGCACTGTGCTGATCACACAACAGTCCTGTCCAGCATGAGGCACTCTGCTGATGACACTACAGTCCTGTCCAGCATGGGGCACTGTTCTGAAAACAGTCCAGTCCTGTCCAGCATGAGGCTCTGTGCAGACCACACTGGAGCCCTGTCCAGCATGGGGCACTGTGCTGAGCACACTACATTCCTGTGCAGCATCATGCACTGTGCTGACCACACAGGAGCCCTGTCCAGCATGGGGCACTGTGCTGATCACACTACAGTCCTGTCCAGCATGAGGCACTGTGCTGATCACACTGCAGTCCAGTACAGCATGGGGCACTGTGCTGAGCACACTACAGTCCTGTGCAGCATGAGGCACTGTGCTGACCACACAGGAGCCCTGCCCAGCATGGGGCACTGTGCTGATCACACTACAGTCCAGTCCAGCATGGGGCACTGTGCTGATCACACTACAGTCTTGTCCAGCATGAGGCACTGTGCTGATCACACTACAGTCCTGTCCAACATAGGGCACTGTGCTGATCACACTGCAGTCCTGTCCAGCATGAGGCACTGTGCTGACCACATAAATCCCTGTCCGACATGTGGCACTGTGCTGACCACACAAGATCTCTATTCAACATGGGGCACTGTGCTGAACATACAAGTTCCCTGTCCAGCATGGGGCACTGTGCTGATCACACTACAGTCCTGTCCAGCATAGGGCAATGTGCTGATCACACTGCAGTCCTGTCCAGCATGAGGCACTGTGCTGATCACACTACAGTCCTGTCCAGCATGGGGCAATGTGCTGATCACACAACAGTCCTGTCCAGCATGGTGCTCTGTGCTGATCACACTACAGTCCTGTCCAGCATGGGACACTGTGCTGATCACACTACAGTCCTGTCCAGCATGGGGCACTGTGCTGATCACACTAGAGCCCTGTCCAGCATGGGGCTCTGTGCTGATCTCACTACAGTCCTGTCCAGCATGGGGCAATGTGCTGATCACACAACAGTCCTGTCCAGCATGAGGCACTGTGCTGATAGCACTACAGTCCTGTCCAGCATGGGGCAATGTGCTGATCACACTAAAGTCCTGTCCAGCATGGGGCACTGTGCTGATCACACTAGAGCCCTGTCCAGCATGGGGCAATGTGCTGATCACACTACAGTCCTGTCCAGCATGGGGCAATGTGCTGATCACACTACAGTCCTGTCCAGCATGAGGCAATGTGCTGATCACACTACAGTCCTGTCCAGCATGGGGCAATGTGCTGATCACACTACAGTCCTGTCCAGCATGAGGCAATGTGCTGATCACACAACAGTCCTGTCCAGCATGAGGCACTGTGCTGATCACACTACAGTCCTGTCCAGCATGGGGCACTGTGATGATCACACTCCAGTCCTGTGCAGCATGAGGCACTGTGCTGATCACACTACAGTCCTGTCCAGCATGAGGCACTGTGCTGATAACACAACAGTCCTGTCCAGCATGAGGCACTGTGCTGATCACACAACAGTCCTGTCCAGCATGAGGCACTGTGCTGATCACACTACAGTCCTGTCCAGCATGGGGCTCTGTGCTGATCACACTACAGTCCTGTCCAGCATGAGGCACTGTGCTGATCACACAACAGTCCTGTCCAGCATGGGGCTCTGTGCTGATCACACAACAGTCCTGTGCAGCATGAGGCACTGTGCTGAACACACTACAGTCCTGTCCAGCATGGTGCACTGTGCTGATTACACTACAGTCCTGTCCAGCATGGGGCACTGTGCTGATTACACTACAGTCCTGTCCAGCATGGGGCACTGTGCTGATCACACTACAGTCCTGTCCAGCATGGTGCACTGTGCTGATTACACTACAGTCCTGTCCAGCATGGGGCACTGTGCTGATTACACTACAGTCCTGTCCAGCATGAGGCACTGTGCTGAACACACTACAGTCCTGTCCAGCATGGTGCACTGTGCTGATTACACTACAGTCCTGTCCAGCATGGGGCACTGTGCTGATTACACTACAGTCCTGTCCAGCATGAGGCACTGTGCTGATCACACTACAGTCCTGTCCAGCATGGGGCTCTGTGCTGATCACACTACAGTCCTGTCCAGCATGAGGCACTGTGCTGATCACACAACAGTCCTGTCCAGCATGGGGCTCTGTGCTGATCACACAACAGTCCTGTGCAGCATGAGGCACTGTGCTGAACACACTACAGTCCTGTCCAGCATGGTGCACTGTGCTGATTACACTACAGTCCTGTCCAGCATGGGGCACTGTGCTGATTACACTACAGTCCTGTCCAGCATGGGGCACTGTGCTGATCACACTACAGTCCTGTCCAGCATGGTGCACTGTGCTGATTACACTACAGTCCTGTCCAGCATGGGGCACTGTGCTGATTACACTACAGTCCTGTCCAGCATGAGGCACTGTGCTGAACACACTACAGTCCTGTCCAGCATGGTGCACTGTGCTGATTACACTACAGTCCTGTCCAGCATGGGGCACTGTGCTGATTACACTACAGTCCTGTCCAGCATGAGGCACTGTGCTGATTACACTACAGTCCTGTCCAGCATGAGGCACTGTGCTGATCACACTACAGTCCTGTCCAGCATGAGGCACTGTGCTGATCACACAACAGTCCTGTGCAGCATGAGGCACTGTGCTGATCACACTAGAGCCCTGTCCAGCATGAGGCAATGTGCTGATCACACAACAGTCCTGTCCAGCATGAGGCACTGTGCTGATCACACAACAGTCCTGTCCAGCATGAGGCACTGTGCTGATCACACAACAGTCCTGTCCAGCATGGGGCACTGTGCTGATCACACTACAGTCCTGTCCAGCATGGGGCACTGTGCTCATCACACTACAGTCCTGTCCAGCATGAGGCACTGTGCTCATCACACCAGAGCCCTGTCCAGCATGGGACACTGTGCTGATCACACGACAGTCCTGTCCAGCATGGGGCACTGTGCTGATCACACTGCAGTCCTGTCCAGCATGAGGCAATGTGCTCATCACACTACAGTCCAGTCCAGCATGAGGCACGGTGCTGATCACACTACAGTCCTGTCCAGCATGGGGCAATGTGCTGATCACACTACAGTCCTGTCCAGCATGGGGCAATGTGCTGATCACACTACAGTCCTGTCCCGCATGAGGCACTGTGCTGATCACACTACAGTCCTGTCCAGCATGGGGCAGTGTGCTGATCACACTACAGTCCTGTCCAGCAGAGGGCAATGTGCTGATCACACTGCAGTCCTGTCCAGCATGAGGCACTGTGCTGATCACACTACAGTCCTGTCCAGCATGGGGCAATGTGCTGATCACACAACAGTCCTGTCCAGCATGGTGCTCTGTGCTGATCACACTACAGTCCTGTTCAGCATGGGACACTGTGCTGATCCCACTACAGTCCTGTCCAGCATGGGGCACTGTGCTGATCACACTAGAGCCCTGTCCAGCATGGGGCTCTGTGCTGATCTCATAACAGTCCTGTCCAGCATGGGGCAATGTGCTGATCACACAACAGTCCTGTCCAGCATGAGGCACTGTGCTGATCGCACTACAGTCCTGTCCAGCATGGGGCAATGTGCTGATCACACTACAGTCCTGTCCAGCATGGGGCACTGTGCTGATCACACTAGAGCCCTGTCCAGCATGGGGCAATGTGCTGATCACACTACAGTCCTGTCCAGCATGGGGCAATGTGCTGATCACACTACAGTCCTGTCCAGCATGAGGCAATGTGCTGATCACACTACAGTCCTGTCCAGCATGGGGCAATGTGCTGATCACACTACAGTCCTGTCCAGCATGAGGCACTGTGCTGATCACACAACAGTCCTGTCCAGCATGAGGCAATGTGCTGATCACACAACAGTCCTGTCCAGCATGAGGCACTGTGCTGATCACACTTAAGTCCTGTCCAGCATGGGGCACTGTGATGATCACACTACAGTCCTGTACAGCATGAGGCACTGTGCTGATCACACTACAGTCCTGTCCCGCATGAGGCACTGTGCTGATAACACAACAGTCCTGTCCAGCATGAGGCACTGTGCTGATCACACAACAGTCCTGTCCAGCATGAGGCACTGGGCTGATCACACTACAGTCCTGTCCAGCATGGGGCTCTGTGCTGATCACACTACAGTCCTGTCCAGCATGAGGCACTGTGCTGATCACACTACAGTCCTGTCCAGCATGAGGCACTGTGCTGATCACACAACAGTCCTGTCCAGCATGGGGCTCTGTGCTGATCACACAACAGTCCTGTGCAGCATGAGGCACTGTGCTGAACACACTACAGTCCTGTCCAGCATGGGGCACTGTGCTGATCACCCGACAGTCCTGTCCAGCATGAGGCACTGTGCTGATCACACTACAGTCCTGTCCAGCATGGGGCACTGTGCTGATTACACTACAGTCCTGTCCAGCATGAGGCACTGTGCTGATCACACAACAGTCCTGTCCAGCATGAGGCAATGTGCTCATCACACTACAGTCCAGTCCAGCATGAGGCACGGTGCTGATCACACTACAGTCCTGTCCAGCATGGGGCAATGTGCTGATCACACTACAGTCCTGTCCAGCATGGGGCAATGTGCTGATCACACTACAGTCCTGTCCCGCATGAGGCACTGTGCTGATCACACTACAGTCCTGTCCAGCATGGGGCAGTGTGCTGATCACACTACAGTCCTGTCCAGCAGAGGGCAATGTGCTGATCACACTGCAGTCCTGTCCAGCATGAGGCACTGTGCTGATCACACTACAGTCCTGTCCAGCATGGGGCAATGTGCTGATCACACAACAGTCCTGTCCAGCATGGTGCTCTGTGCTGATCACACTACAGTCCTGTTCAGCATGGGACACTGTGCTGATCACACTACAGTCCTGTCCAGCATGGGGCACTGTGCTGATCACACTAGAGCCCTGTCCAGCATGGGGCTCTGTGCTGATCTCATAACAGTCCTGTCCAGCATGGGGCAATGTGCTGATCACACAACAGTCCTGTCCAGCATGAGGCACTGTGCTGATCGCACTACAGTCCTGTCCAGCATGGGGCAATGTGCTGATCACACTACAGTCCTGTCCAGCATGGGGCACTGTGCTGATCACACTAGAGCCCTGTCCAGCATGGGGCAATGTGCTGATCACACTACAGTCCTGTCCAGCATGGGGCAATGTGCTGATCACACTACAGTCCTGTCCAGCATGAGGCAATGTGCTGATCACACTACAGTCCTGTCCAGCATGGGGCAATGTGCTGATCACACTACAGTCCTGTCCAGCATGAGGCACTGTGCTGATCACACAACAGTCCTGTCCAGCATGAGGCAATGTGCTGATCACACAACAGTCCTGTCCAGCATGAGGCACTGTGCTGATCACACTTAAGTCCTGTCCAGCATGGGGCACTGTGATGATCACACTACAGTCCTGTACAGCATGAGGCACTGTGCTGATCACACTACAGTCCTGTCCCGCATGAGGCACTGTGCTGATAACACAACAGTCCTGTCCAGCATGAGGCACTGTGCTGATCACACAACAGTCCTGTCCAGCATGAGGCACTGGGCTGATCACACTACAGTCCTGTCCAGCATGGGGCTCTGTGCTGATCACACTACAGTCCTGTCCAGCATGAGGCACTGTGCTGATCACACTACAGTCCTGTCCAGCATGAGGCACTGTGCTGATCACACAACAGTCCTGTCCAGCATGGGGCTCTGTGCTGATCACACAACAGTCCTGTGCAGCATGAGGCACTGTGCTGAACACACTACAGTCCTGTCCAGCATGGGGCACTGTGCTGATCACCCGACAGTCCTGTCCAGCATGAGGCACTGTGCTGATCACACTACAGTCCTGTCCAGCATGGGGCACTGTGCTGATTACACTACAGTCCTGTCCAGCATGAGGCACTGTGCTGATCACACAACAGTCCTGTCCAGCATGGGGCACTGTGCTGATCACACTACAGTCCTGTCCGGCATGAGGCACTGTGCTCATCACACAACAGTCCTGTCCAGCATGAGGCACTGTGCTGATCGCACTACAGTCCTGTCCAGCATGGGGCAATGTGCTGATCACACGAGAGCCCTGTCCAGCATGAGGCAATGTGCTGATCACACTACAGTCCTGTGCAGCATGGGGCAATGTGCTGATCACACAACAGTCCTGTGCAGCATGACGCACTGTGCTGATCACACAACAGTCCTGTCCAGCATGGGGCACTGTGCTGATCACACTACAGTCCTGTCCAGCATGTGGCAATGTGCTGACCACACAGGAGCCCTGTCCAGCATGAGGCACTGTGCTGATCACACTACAGTCCTGTCCAGCATGGGGCACTGTGCTGATCACACTACAGTCCTGTCCAGCATGAGGCACTGTGCTGATCACACAACGATCCTGTCCAGCATGGGGCTCTGTGCTGATCACACTACAGTCCTGTCCAGCATGAGGCACTGTGCTGATAACACAACAGTCCTGTCCAGCATGGGGCACTGTGCTGATCACACTACCGTCCTGTCCAGCATGAGGCACTGTGCTGATCACACTACAGTCCTGTCCAGCAGAGGGCAATGTGCTGATCACACTGCAGTCCTGTCCAGCATGGGGCTCTGTGCTGATCACACTACAGTCCTGTCCAGCATGAGGCACTGTGCTGATCACACTACCGTCCTGTCCAGCATGAGGCACTGTGCTGATCACACTGCAGTACTGTCCAGCATGAGGCACTGTGCTGATCACAATACAGTCCTGTCCAGCATGGGGCAATGTGCTGATCACACAACAGTCCTGTCCAGCATGGGGCACTGTGCTGATCACACTACAGTCCTGTCCAGCATGGGGCACTGTGCTGATCACACTACAGTCCTGTCCAGCATGAGGCACTGTGCTGATCACACAACAGTCCTGTGCAGCATGAGGCACTGTGCTGATCAAACAACAGTCCTGTGCAGCATGAGGCACTGTGTTGATCACACTAGAGCCCTGTCCAGCATGAGGCATTGTGCTGATCACACAACAGTCCTGTCCAGCATGAGGCACTGTGCTGATCACACTACAGTCCAGTCCAGCATGAGGCTCTGTGCTGATCACACTACCGTTCTGTCCAGCATGAGGCACTGTGCTGATCACACTACAGTCCTGTCCTGCATGAGGCACTGTGCTGATCACACTACAGTCCAGTCCAGCATGAGGCACTGTGCTGATCACACTACAGTCCTGTCCTGCATGAGGCACTGTGCTGATCACACTACAGTCCAGTCCAGCATGGGGCACTGTGCTGATCACACTACAGTCCTGTCCAGCATGGGGCACTGTGCTGATCACACTAGAGCCCTGTCCAGCATGGGGCAATGTGCTGATCACACTACAGTGCAGTCCAGCATGGGGCACTGTGCTGAGCACACTACAGTCCTGTGCAGCATGAGGCACTGTGCTGACCACACAGGAGCCCTGTCCAGCATGGGGCACTGTGCTGATCACACAACAGTCCAGTTCAGCATGGGGCACTGTGCTGATCACACTACAGTCCTGTCCAGCATGGGGCACTGTGCTGATCACACTGCAGTCCTGTCCAGCATGGGGCAATGTGCTGATCACACTACAGTCCTGTCCAGCATGAGGCACTGTGCTCATCACACTACAGTCCTGTCCAGCATGAGGCACTGTGCTGATCACACTACAGTCCTGTCCAGCATGGGGCACTGTGCTCATCACCCTCCAGTCCTGTCCAGCATGAGGCACTGTGCTCATCACGCCAGAGCCCTGTCCAGCATGGGGCACTGTGCTGATCACACTACAGTCCTGTCCAGCATATGGCAATGTGCTGATCACACTGCAGTCCTGTCCAGCATGGGGCAATGTGCTGATCACACTACAGTCCTGTCCAGCATGGGGCACTGTGCTGATCACACCACAGTCCTGTCCAGCATGGGGCAATGTGCTGATCACACTAGAGCCCTGTCCAGCATGGGGCACTGTGCTGATCACACTACAGTCCTGTCCAGCATGGGGCAATGTGCTGATCACACTGCAGCCCTGTCCAGCATGGGGCACTGTGCTGATCACACTACAGTCCTGTCCAGCATGAGGCACTGTGCTGATCACACTACAGTCCTGTCCAGCATGGGGCAATGTGCTGATCACACAACAGTCCTGTCCAGCTTGGGGCAATGTGCTGATCACACTACAGTCCTGTCCAGCATGAGGCACTGTGCTCATCACACTACAGTCCTGTCCAGCATGAGGCACTGTGCTGATCACACTACAGTCCTGTCCAGCATGGGGCAGTGTGCTGATCACACTGCAGTCCTGTACAGCATAGAGCAATGTGCTGATCACACTGCAGTCCTGTCCAGCATGGGGCAATGTGCTGATCACACTACAGTCCTGTCCAGCATGGGGCACTGTGCTGATCACACTAGAGCCCTGCCCAGCATAGGGCAATGTGCTGATCTCACTACAGTCCTGTCCAGCATGAGGCACTGTGCTGATCACACAACAGTCCTGTCCAGCATGGGGCAATGTGCTGATCACACTACAGTCCTGTCCAGCATGAGGCTCTGTGCTGATCACACAGCAGTCCTGTCCAGCATGAGGCACTGTGCTCATCACACTACAGTCCTGTCCAGCATGAGGCACTGTGCTGATCACACAACAGTCCTGTCCAGCATGAGGCACTGTGCTGATCACACAACAGTCCTGTCCAGCATGAGGCACTGTGCTGATCACACAACAGTCCTGTCCAGCATGAGGCACTGTGCTGATCACACGACAGTCCTGTCCAGCATGAGGCACTGTGCTGATCACCCGACAGTCCTGTCCAGCATGGGGCAATGTGCTGATCACACTAGAGCCCTGTCCAGCATGGGGCACTGTGCTGATCACACTACAGTCCTGTCCAGCATGGGGCAATGTGCTGATCACACTGCAGTCCTGTCCAGCATGGGGCACTGTGCTGATCACACTACAGTCCTGTCCAGCATGAGGCACTGTGCTGATCACACTACAGTCCTGTCCAGCATGGGGCAATGTGCTGATCACACAACAGTCCTGTCCAGCTTGGGGCAATGTGCTGATCACACTACAGTCCTGTCCAGCATGAGGCACTGTGCTCATCACACTACAGTCCTGTCCAGCATGAGGCACTGTGCTGATCACACTACAGACCTGTCCAGCATGGGGCAGTGTGCTGATCACACTGCAGTCCTGTACAGCATAGAGCAATGTGCTGATCACACTGCAGTCCTGTCCAGCATGGGGCAATGTGCTGATCACACTACAGTCCTGTCCAGCATGGGGCACTGTGCTGATCACACTAGAGCCCTGCCCAGCATGGGGCAATGTGCTGATCTCACTACAGTCCTGTCCAGCATGAGGCACTGTGCTGATCACACAACAGTCCTGTCCAGCATGGGGCAATGTGCTGATCACACTACAGTCCTGTCCAGCATGAGGCACTGTGCTGATCACACAGCAGTCCTGTCCAGCATGAGGCACTGTGCTCATCACACTACAGTCCTGTCCAGCATGAGGCACTGTGCTGATCACACAACAGTCCTGTCCAGCATGAGGCACTGTGCTGATCACACAACAGTCCTGTCCAGCATGAGGCACTGTGCTGATCACACGACAGTCCTGTCCAGCATGAGGCACTGTGCTGATCACACTACAGTCCTGTCCAGCATGGGGCAATGTGCTGATCACACAACAGTCCTGTCCAGCTTGGGGCAATGTGCTGATCACACTACAGTCCTGTCCAGCATGAGGCACTGTGCTGATCACACAACAGTCCTGTCCAGCATGAGGCACTGTGCTGATCACACTACAGTCCTGTCCAGCATGGGGCAGTGTGCTGATCACACTGCAGTCCTGTACAGCATAGAGCAATGTGCTGATCACACTGCAGTCCTGTCCAGCATGGGGCAATGTGCTGATCACACTACAGTCCTGTCCAGCATGGGGCACTGTGCTGATCACACTAGAGCCCTGCCCAGCATGGGGCAATGTGCTGATCTCACTACAGTCCTGTCCAGCATGAGGCACTGTGCTGATCACACAACAGTCCTGTCCAGCATGGGGCAATGTGCTGATCACACTACAGTCCTGTCCAGCATGAGGCACTGTGCTGATCACACAGCAGTCCTGTCCAGCATGAGGCACTGTGCTCATCACACTACAGTCCTGTCCAGCATGAGGCACTGTGCTGATCACACAACAGTCCTGTCCAGCATGAGGCACTGTGCTGATCACACAACAGTCCTGTCCAGCATGAGGCACTGTGCTGATCACACGACAGTCCTGTCCAGCATGAGGCACTGTGCTGATCACCCGACAGTCCTGTCCAGCATGAGGCACTGTGCTGATCACACTACAGTCCTGTCCAGCATGAGGCACTGTGCTGATCACACTACAGTCCTGTCCAGCATGAGGCACTGTGCTGATCACACTACAGTCCTGTCCAGCATGAGGCACTGTGCTGATCACACAACAGTCCTGTCCAGCATGGGGCTCTGTGCTGATCACACAACAGTCCTGTGCAGCATGAGGCACTGTGCTGATCACGCAACAGTCCTGTGCAGCATGAGGCACTGTGCTGATCACACTAGAGCCCTGTCCAGCATGAGGCAATGTGCTGATCACACAACAGTCATGTCCAGAAAGAGGCACTGTGCTGATCACACAACAGTCCTGTGCAGCATGACGCACTGTGCTGACCACACTAGACCCCTGTCCAGCATGGGGCACTGTGCTGACCACACTAGAGCCCTGTCCAGCATGGGGCACTGTGCTCATCACACTAGAGCCCTGTCCAGCATGGGGCACTGTGCTGATCACACTACAGTCCTGTCCAGCATGAGGCACTGTGCTGACCACACTGGAGCCCTGTCCAGCATGGGGCACTGTGCTGATCACACAACAGTCCTGTCCAGCATGGGGCTCTGTGCTGATCACACAACAGTCCTGTGCAGCATGAGGCACTGTGCTGATCACACAGCAGTCCTGTCCAGCATGAGGCACTGTGCTCATCACACTACAGTCCTGTCCAGCATGAGGCACTGTGCTGATCACACAACAGTCCTGTCCAGCATGAGGCACTGTGCTGATCACACAACAGTCCTGTCCAGCATGAGGCACTGTGCTGATCACACGACAGTCCTGTCCAGCATGAGGCACTGTGCTGATCACCCGACAGTCCTGTCCAGCATGAGGCACTGTGCTGATCACACTACAGTCCTGTCCAGCATGAGGCACTGTGCTGATCACACTACAGTCCTGTCCAGCATGAGGCACTGTGCTGATCACACTACAGTCCTGTGCAGCATGAGGCACTGTGCTGATCACACAACAGTCCTGTCCAGCATGGGGCTCTGTGCTGATCACACAACAGTCCTGTGCAGCATGAGGCACTGTGCTGATCACGCAACAGTCCTGTGCAGCATGAGGCACTGTGCTGATCACACTAGAGCCCTGTCCAGCATGAGGCAATGTGCTGATCACACAACAGTCATGTCCAGAAAGAGGCACTGTGCTGATCACACAACAGTCCTGTGCAGCATGACGCACTGTGCTGACCACACTAGACCCCTGTCCAGCATGGGGCACTGTGCTGACCACACTAGAGCCCTGTCCAGCATGGGGCACTGTGCTCATCACACTAGAGCCCTGTCCAGCATGGGGCACTGTGCTGATCACACTACAGTCCTGTCCAGCATGAGGCACTGTGCTGACCACACTGGAGCCCTGTCCAGCATGGGGCACTGTGCTGATCACACTACAGTCCTGTGCAGCATGCGGCACTGTGCTGACCTCACTATATCCCTGTCCAATATGGGGCACTGTGCTGACCACACTAGATCCCTGTCCAATATGGGGCACTGTGCTGACCACACTATATCCCTGTCCAGTATGAGGCACTGTGCTGACCACACTAGATCCCTGTCCAGTATGGGGCACTGTGCTGACCACACTAGAGCACTGTCCAATATGGGGCACTGTGCTGACCACACTAGATCCCTGTCCAGTATGAGGCACTGTGCTGACCACACTAGATCCCTGTCCAGTATGGGGCACTGTGCTGACCACACTAGATCCCTGTCCAGTATGAGGCACTGTGCTGACCACACTAGATCCCTGTCCAGTATGGGCCACTGTGCTGACCACACTAGACCCCTGTCCAGTATGAGGCACTGTGCTGACCACACTAGACCCCTGTCCAGTATGGGGCACTGTGCTGACCACACTAGATCCCTGTCCAGTATGAGGCACTGTGCTGAGCACACTAGATCCCTGTCCAGTATGGGGCACTGTGCTGACCACAATAGAATCCTTACAGCATGGGGAACTGTGCTGACCACACTAGCGTCTTTCCAGCATGGGGCACTGTGCTGACCACACTAGAGTCTTTCCAGCATGGGGCACTGTGCTGACCACACTAGCGGCTTTCCGGCATGGGGCACTGTGCTGACCACACTAGAACCCTGCCCAGCATGGGGCTCTGTGCTGACCACACTAGAGTCTTTCCAGCATGGGGCACTTTGCAGACCACACTAGCGTCTTTCCAGCATGGGGCACTGTGCTGACCACATTTGATCCCTTCCTAGCATGGGGCGCTGTGCTGACCTCTCTGGAGCACTGTAAAGCATGGGGCACTGTGCTGACCACACTGGAGTCCTGCCCAGCACGAGGAGGCAACTGTTGGCCACACTGGAGCCCTACCTAGCATGCGGCACTGTGCTGACCACACTAGAACCCTGTCCAGCATGGTGCAATGTGCTGATTACACTGGAGACCTGCCGAACATGGAGCACTGTGCTGACCACACTCGAACCCTGTCCAGCATGGTGCACTGTGCTGATTACACTGGAGACCTGCCGAACATGGAGCACTGTGCTGTTTACACTGGAGACCTGCCGAACATGGAGCACTGTGCTGATTACACTAGAGACCTGCCGAACATGGAGCACTGTGCTGACCACACTAGAACCCTGCCCAGCATGGTGCACTGTGCTGACCACACTAGAGCCCTGCCCTGAATGGGGTACAGTGCTGACCACACTGTCCAGCATAGTGCACTGTGCTGATTACACTAGATCCCTTCCCAGCATGGGGCACTGTGCTGACCACATTAGATCCCTTCCCAGCATGCGGCACTGTGCTGACCACATTAGATCCCTTCCCAGCATGGGGCACTGTTCTTGACCACATTAGATCCCTTCCCAGCATGGGGCACAGTGCTGACCACAATATAGCGCTGCCCTGAATGCGTTACAGTGCTGATCACACTAGGGTCTTGTCCAGCATGGGGCACGTTGCTGACCACATTAGATCTCTTCCCAGCATGGGACACTATGCTAACCACACTAGAGCCCTGCCCAGCATGGGGCACTGTGCTGATCACACGAGTGCACTGTCCAGCATGGGGCACTGTGCTAACCACACGAGTGCACTGTCCAGCATGGGGCACTGTGCTGGCCACATTCGATCCCTTCCCAGCATTGGGCACTGTGTTGACCGCACCTGACTCCTGCCCAGCATGGGTTACAGTGATGACCACACGAGAGTCTTGTCCAGCATGGGGCACTGTGCTGATCACACGAGTGCACTGTCCAGCATGGGGCACTGTGCTGGCCACATTCGATCCCTTCCCAGCATTGGGCACTGTGTTGACCACACCTGACTCCTGCCCAGCATGGGTTACAGTGATGACCACACGAGAGTCTTGTCCAGCATGGGGCACTGTGCTGACTGTACTAGAGCCCTGCCCGGTATGGGGCGCTGTGCAGTTTCAGCAGCAGATGGACTGAGACAGGGATGAAGTTGGCGATGTTACTGAGGTGGAAATAGACGGTTGTAATGATATCCTGAAAATGAGGTTAAATCTCATTTTCTGGTCAAATGTGACACCAAGGTTGCAAACAGACTGTTTGAATCTCAGACTGTTACCAGGGAGAGGGATGGAATCAATAGCAAGGGAACAGAGTTGGAGTGGGGAGTCAAAACAATGGCTTCAGTCTTCCCAATATTTAATTGGAGGAAATTTCTGCTCATCCCGTCCTGGATGTGGCATAAGTAGTCTGATAATTTAACAACAGTGGAGAAGTGGAGATAGGTGATGGTGAGGTAAACTTTATGGAGGTCTTTGATGAAACAATGGAGAGGTTTGATGAGGGTGGTGTGATTGAAATTATATTTATATGGACTTTCAACTGTGTTTGATCAAGTGTCATTCAATAGACAGCTTAACGAAACTGAACCCTATGGATTAAAGGGGCAATGACTGTGATTTTTTTAATTCATTCACGGGATGTGGGCGTCGCTGGCCAGGCCAGCATTTATTACCCATCCCTAATTGTCCTTGAGAAGGTGGTGGTGAGCTGCCTTCTTGAACCGCTGCAGACCATGTGGGGTAGGTAAACCAACAGTGCTGTTAGGATTTTGACCCAGTGACAGTGAAGGAATGGCGATATAGTTCCAAGTCAGCATGATGTGTGACTTGGAGGGAAACTTGCAGGTGGTGGTGTTTCCATGTATTTGCTGCCCTTGTCCTTCTAGTTCGTAGAGGTCGCGGGTTTGGAAGGTGCTGTCTAAGGAGCCTTGGTGCATTGCTGCAGTGCATCTTGTAGATGGTACACATTGCTGCCACTGTGCGTCAGTGGTGGAGGGACTGAATGTTTGTAGATGGGGTGCCAATCAAGCGGGCTGCTTTGTCCTGGATGGTGTTAAGCTTCTTGAGTGTTGTTGGAGCTTCACCCATCCAGGCAAGTGGAGAGTATTCCATCACACTCCTGACTTGTGCCTTGTAGATTGTGGACAGGCTTTGGGGAGTCAGGAGGTGAGTTACTCGCCTCAGGATTCCTAGCCTCTGACCTGCTCTTGTAGCCACGGTATTTATATTAGAACATTAGAACATTAGAACATTACAGCGCAGTACAGGCCCTTCGGCCCTCGATGTTGCGCCGACCTGTGAAACCATCTGACCTACACTATTCCATTTTCATCCATATGTCTATCCAATGACCGCTTAAATGCCCTTAAAGTTGGCGAGTCTACGACTGTTGCAGGCAGGGCGTTCCACGCCCCTACTACTCTCTGCTACTGGCTACTCCAGTTCAGTTTCTGGTCAATGGTAGCCCCTAGGATGTTGATAGTGGGGCATTCAGCGATGGTAATGCTGTTGAATATCAAGGGGAGATGGTTAGATTCTCTCTTGTTGGAGTTGGTCATTGCCTGGCACTTGTGTGGCACGAATGTGACTTGCCACTTATCAGCCCAAGCCTGGATATTGTTCAGGTCTTGCTGCATTTCTGCACGGACTGCTTCAGTATCTGAGGAGTCACAAATGGTGCTGAACATTGTGCAATCATCAGCAAACATCCCGACTTCTGACCTTATGATTGAAGCTCATTGATGAAGCAGCTGAAGATGGTTGGGCATAGGACACTACCCTGAGGAACTCCTGCAGTGATGTCCTGGAGCTCTTAGCTCTGTCTATCTCATGCTGCTTACTCAGTTTGGCATGCAAGTAGTCCTGGGTTGTAGCTTCACTAGCTTGACACCTCATTTTGAGATATGCTTGGTGCTGCTCCTGGCATGCCCTCCTGCACTCTTCATTGAACCAGGGTTGGTCTCCTGGCTTGATGGTAATGGTAGAGTGGGGGATATGCCGGGCCATGAGGTTACAGATTGTGGTTGAGTACAATTCTGCTGCTGCTGATGGCCCACAGCGCCTCATGGATGCCCAGTTTTGCATTGCTAGATCTGATTACTCATTTCTGCACAATGATATGCCTTTAACTTCAGTGTCATGTTTTCCTTAACTTCGTTAGTTAACTGCAGACGGTGGGTCCTTCCCCTTATAGTAGGAATATACTTATTCTGGAGTATTTTGAAATATCCCCATAAATTTCTGCCACTGCTTCTCTAATTATATACCTCCAAGCCTAGTAACCCAGTTCACTTCAGCTAGCTCAGTTTTCATGCCCAAATACTTTCCCTTATTCAAGTTTAAAATACTAGTCTTAGACCCACTCTTCTCACTTTCAAACTGGATGTAAAATTCAGTCACAGTGTGGTCGCTGCTACCTAGAGGTGCCTTTACTCTGAGGTCATTAATTAATCCTGTCACATTACACTGTATCAAAACTAATTTAATCTGCTCTCTGATTGTGTCTAGAACGTGGTGCTCTAAGAAACTATCCCTAAAACATTCTATGCACTCCTCATCCAGGCTATTATTCCAAATATAATTTTTCCAGTTTATATGTAGATTAAAATCATCCATGATTATTGCCGGACCTCTATCATAAGCAAACGATATTTCTTCTTGTATAATATGTTTGATATTGCGATTATTGTTAGGAGACCTGTAGACCACTCCCACTGGGCACTTCTTTCCCCTGCTAATCCTCATCTCCACCCAAACCGATTCGACACCCTGATCTCCTGTACCAAGTTGATCTCGAACTAATGCACCAATACCATCCTTGATTAACAGTGCTAACCCTCCACCTTTACCTAGCTTCCTATTCTTCTTGAATGTCATATACCCCTCAATATTCTGGACCAGGATGCCTGGTCCTTTTAAAAAACACTAGAAGGGTTTATTCATGCTTCTGAATGTATCTTCAGCTGTGAGTGAGTAACACAGGCGGTCAGTGGCCATGCACAGACCAAGTTTCAAAGGCGTACATCAAAGCTGCTGGAATGGGACATTGACGTCACTTCAAACCCCTCCTCAGACTAACAGCAAATGCACAGTATACACAGGCCACATCCCTGCACAGCATGGGGCACTGTGCTGGCCATACTAGAAGTGGTCGCCTGTTCCATTCACATCATTTTACAGATCCAGGTTCCTGTAATATTGGCACCAGTGGTGCCATAGAGTAAAAATCACAGCCGGAGGAGACAGGGAGGGGAAAGCAAATCACTTTCAAAAGGGAATTGGAAAAAAAGCCTTAAAGGCATAAGATTACAATGATATGAGACTGGAGAGGGGAATGGGATTAATTGGAGGGGTGAGGCCATGGAGAGATTCAAACACAAGAATGAGAATATAAAAATTAAGGTGCTGCCAGACCAGGAAGAAACGTAGATCAGTGAGCACAGGGGTGATGGGTGATTGGGATTTGCTGTGAGTTTGGATACAGGCAGCAGAGTTCTGGAAGGGCTGTGGTTTATGGAGGTTTATAACTGGGAGAGTGTCAAGGATAGAATTGGAATAGTCAAGTGTGGATTTGAGAAAGGCATAGATGAGTATTTATTCAGCAGATGGGCTGAGGCAGAGGTGGAGACGGGTGATATTACAGAGGTGGTTGTAGGCAGGGTGGGTGATGGAGAGAATGTGGAGATGAACTCAGCTCAGAGTCAACTGGATGCCAGAGGTCGCAAACAGTCTATTTCAGCCTCAGACATTGGTCAGTGAGGGGAATGCAGATGGTGGATAGGGAATGGAGTTTGTGACAGTGACTGAATGCAATGGCTTTGGACTTCCCAAGATTTACATGACAAGAACATTAAATCAGTGAAATATGATTTATAGTTCTAAACGTTGGATAAAGAGACTTACCAGGGACACCAACAATAGCGAGGATGGGATAATAAATCGTTTGAATCATCTTCAGTGCATAATAGATCCGATCATCTAATGTTAGCCAAAAATAATCTGCAGTAACTAGGACAAACCAAGAGGAGAAACTCCTGCTTCCCATTGTAGTAACATTCCAATCTACTGTTCTCAAAATTCTGACCCATTGTCATAACATTCCAATCTAATGTTCTCAGATTCTGATCTACCCTCTCTCTCTCTCTCGAACTGCTGATCCTGAAAGTGACGGGAAGCTGCTGGGAATAACACATTGACAGGGGTCCTGTATTAATAGAAGCTGGAAACCCTCCAGTGACAAATGTGGGGTCCATGGTGACTTACATTAGTAACAGTAACTGAACAAACAAGTTCAGTTAACCCCTTTCAATCCACCAATTTATGCCCTGCCCTGCCTGCAGCAGTAGTAGACTCGCCAACCTTAAGGGCATTTAAGTGGTCATTGGATAGACATATGGATGAAAATGGAATCGTGTAGGTCAGATGGTTACACAGGTCGGCGCAACATCGAGGGCTGAAGGGCCTGTACTGCGCTGTAATCTTCTAATTTTAATTCTAATAAAGTAGAACATGTCTGAATTGGATGTGTGCGGGGTGCTGAGGGAAGGAACTGGCCAGAATCTTCCAACCCTCCTTGGGTATGAGACTGGTGCCAGAGACAGGAGGGTTCTAAATGTTACACACTGTTTTAAAAAAGGAGAGATGCGGTAAACCGTGTAATTACTGACCAGTCAGTCTAACGTCGCTGGTGGGAAATTTCTGGAGTTCACAGCCCAGGACAAAAGCATTCGTTGCTTGAAAAAAAAACACCGGACAATGAATGGACGGCAGCAGGGATATGGTAATGACAAATCATGTCTAGCAAAGCTCAACAACAGCAACTTACATTTCTTGGTCAAAGCAGAATGTCTTAAGTAGTGGTTTAAGGGAGGAAAGTGAGGCATAGAAGCAGTGACAGTGGTATAATGACGATGTCACTGAACTAGAATCCCAGAGGTGCAGACTGATGCTCTCGGTTCAAATCCCACTATGGCAGCTGGTGGGAATTAAAATTCAATCAATTAATAAGTTCAACTGATTAATAAAAATCTGGAAATGAAAACTATTCTCAGTAATGGTGTCACGAATCTATCATTGACTGGTGTAAAAACCGATCGGATTTACTAATGTCCACTAGGGAAGAAAATCTGCTGTCCTTACCTGATCTGGCCTACATCTGACTCCAGACCCACAGCAATGTGGTTGACTCTGAACTGCCTTGTGAAATGTCCAAACAAGTCACTCAATTGTCAGGGCGATTAGCGATGGGAACAAATGCTGGCCTTGCCAGCGAAGCCCACATCTCACACAATAATAAAAAAAGTGGTGTAGGGAGGGAATTCCAGAGCTTTGGGCCTCGGCAGCTGAAGACCTGGCTGGCAGTGGTGCAATGATGAAAATCAAGCATACACAAGAGCCCAGGATTAGAGGAGTGCAAATATCTTGGAGGGTTGTGGGGCTGGTAGAGAATACAGAGATAAGGAGGGGTGAGAAAATGGAGAGAGTTGGAAACACGGTTGAGAATTTCAAAATCAAGACATGGCCTGACTGGAAGCTGATGTACGTCAGTGATTGGGAACGGGACTTGGTGCGGGTTAACACAAGAGCAGCAGAGTTTGGATGACCTCAAGTTTACAGAGAGTAGAATGTGTGAGACAAGCCACGAGTGTGTTAAAATCTGGAATAGAAAGCTAGTCTCAGTCATGGCGCCATGAAACTATTAGCGATTTTTTTTATTAAACACCATCTGATTCACTAATGTCCTTTAGAGAATGAAATCTGCCGTCCTTTCCTGGTCTAACCTACATGTGACTCCAGACTCACAGCAATGTCATTGACTCGCAACTGCCCTCTGAAAGGGCCTAGCATCTCACTCTGTTTAGGGATTTGAAAAGAAGGCTGAGCGTTTTACAATTGAGGAGTTGCTGGCCAGGATTCAATGTAGGTCAGTGAGTACAGAGGGTGATGGGTGAATAGGACTTGGTGTGAGTTAGGCAGCAGTGTTTTGGATCACCTCAAGTTTATGGAGGGTAGGATGTGGGAGAACAGCCAGGAGTGTGTTGGAATAGTCAAGTCTACAGGTAACACAGGCAAGGGGGTGGGGGGGGGGCGGGGTGGTGTTATATCAGCAGAAGAGCTGAGAGACGGGCAAAGCTGGCTGAAGATACGGAGGTGGAAATAGGCTGTTTTAGTGATAGTGTGAATATTTAGCAGGAAGCTCATTGTAGGGTCAACTATGACATCACTTTGTGAACAGTTTGGTTTAGTCTCAAAGAGTTGGCAAGTAGAGGGATGGAGTCTGTTGCTAGGAAATGTTTGATGTGGGGTTTGAAAACAGTGGCTTAATTCTTCCTAATATTTAATTGGCATGGCAGATATGTAAGGTGATACTTTGTGGGAAGATTTTGTTGATATTATTTATTCATGGATTGTGGGTGTCGCTGGCTGGGCCAGGATTTATTGCCCATCCCTAAATTGCCCTTGAGAAGGTGATGGTGAGCTGCATGTGGATGAATGCGGAGAGATAATACAAGGTAAATGACACAACTTTAAAGGTGGTGAGAATAACAGAGAGACATGGGGTGTTTGTGTACAATCTTTGACGTTAGTTGGACAGGTTAACAAACAGTTAACGAAGCAAATAGATTCCTAGGCTTTATTAATAGAGACACAGAGTAGAATAGTCAGGATGTTATGTTACACCTATAGAAAAGACGAGTACGGCTCCACCTGGAGTATTGTGTCCAATATGGGAACCACACTTTAGGAAGGACAGGAAACGTTTGGAGAGGAGACAGAAGAGTTTTACTGGAACTTTTCCAGGGATGAGGGATTACAGTTATGTAGCTGGGATTGTTTACCTCAGAGCAGGGAAATTTAAAAGAAGATCTGATAGAGATGTTTAACATTATGAAGGATTTAGATAAATTAAATAAAGTGAAACCGTTTCCAATGTGTGAGGGGCCATTAACCAGAGGACACAGATTTACGGTGATTGGAAAAAAGAAGCAGAGGTGACACGAGGATTGTTTTTAGACAATGGGTGTTTGGGATTTGCAATGTATTGTTTGATAGGCTGAAGGAAACAGATTCAACAGTAGATTCCAAAAGGGAAATGCATAAATATCTTAAGGAGAATAAAAGGAAGGATCTGGGAAAGAGCCAGGGTGTGGGACGAACTGGAAGCTTTTCAAAAGGGCCAGCACAGAATAAATGGACCAAATGGCCTCATTCAATGCAATGCTATTCTGTGTTTCTATGATTGCTCCTGCCTGCATTTTCTCATTACCCCTATCCTTTCAACATGCGTTTGATAAAGTACCACATAACAGCCGTGTTACCAAATTAGAAACACTTGGGATTAAAGGACCAATGTCAGCCGTGGCTCAGTTTGTAGCTCTCTCACCTTTCAATCACAAGCTTCTAGGATCAAGGGTCACTGCAGGACTTGATGACAAGAATCAAGGCTGACACTGCAATGCAGTACTGAGGGAGTGTCGCACTATCAGATGTGCCGTCTTTTGAATTAAACGTTAAACCAAGGCCACATCTGCCCTCTCAGATGGATGTTAAATATCCCATCGCTCTATGTAGAAGCAGAGCAGGGGAATTATTCCCGCTGTCCTGGTCAATATGTATCCTTCAATCAACATCACAAAAACAGATCTGATCATTATCACATTGCTTCCCCTCTCGGCAGCCTCTGCTCCATTTGTTGGTCATGTTACTGACCCAGAGACACTGTAACTACAGTCTCCCTATATCGTCCACATTTGGGTCACCAAATCCTCTATCCTCCCTGAATGTCTGCAGCAGCTCACAACACAACCTCCAGAAAACCATCCACAGCACCTCCACTAACTTTACAATAGCAGAAGTCAGTCAAAAGTCCCTCACCTGTCAGTTGGATGCCTGATCCTTTTAAATAACACTAGAGGGGGTTCCTCGTGCTGCTGAATGTATGTTCAGCTGAGAGTGACTAACACAGGCGGTCAATGAACATGCACAGAACAAGTTTCAAAGACGTACAACAAAGCTGCTGGAATGGCTGATTGACACCATATTATGACCCCTCCTCACGCTACAGACACACACACGTTGCACCCACGCTAGCACCCCTGTCAGCCTGGGTGTCCTGTACAATGTGCTGGATGTGACCGGCTGTGCAGCTCACACCATTTTATGGATCCAAACTTCCACAGCACCAGTGGAGCTGGAGAGATGAAATGTGTGGTCAGGGAGAGAAACAGAGGGAAATAAACTCACTTTAAAAAGGGAATTAGCAAAACACTTTAAGATAAACAAGCTTCAGGAATATTGGAAATGGGCAGGGGATTAGGATAATCAGAGGGGTGATGCCATGGAGGGATTTGATCATATGAGTGAGAATATTAAATTTGAGGTGTTACTGGACCAAGAGCCAATGTAGGTCAGTGAGCACAAGGATGTTGGGTGAACAGAATTTAATGTAAATTAGAAGATGGCAGCAGAGTTTTAAATGACCACAAGGTTACAGTGAGTAGAATGTGGGAGACCAGCCAAGAGTGTGTTAGAATAGTCAAGCCTCGATGTAACAAAGGCATGGATGAGGGTTTCAACAGCAGATGAGCTGATGTGACCGCTCTCTTTCCCTCACTCTCTATCTTTTTCTGTTTCTCTCTCTGTCGCCCTCACTTGTTCTGCCCCCCTCCCCCCCACCCCCCGCCCTTAGGATCTTATATGTCACCTTTTACACTTCTAAACTCCAGCTGATGTACGCCTAGCCTCTGCAGCCTTTCCTCATAAGACAGCACACCCATTCCAGGTATTAGTCTAGAAATCCTTCTCTGAACTGCGTCCAACGCATTTACATCCTTCCTTAAATAAGGTGGTCAGTACTGTACACAATACTTCAGATGCAGTTTCATCAATGCCTGTACAACTGAAACATAGCCTCTCTACCTTTGCATTCAACTGCTCTCCCAATAAGCAGTTCTATTAGCTTTCCTAAACACTTGCTGAACCTTCATGCTAACATTTGTGATTCATGAACTAGGACACCCAGATCCCTTTGCATCCCAGAGCTTTGCAGTCTCTCACCATTCAGATATTGTGTTTATTTTTTTTTAATTCTTCCTGCCAATGTGGGCAATTTCACATTTCCCCCTATTATACCCCATTTGTCATATCTTTTCCCTCTCACTTAACCTATCTACATCCCTTTTTAGCCACCTTATGTCCTCTGCACAGCGTACATTCCGACCTATCTTTGTGTCATCAGCAAATTTAGCACACATACCTTTGGACCCTTCATCCAAGTCATTTATATAAATTGTAAAAGGTTGAGGTCGCAGCACTGATCCCTGTGGCAACCACTCGTTACATCTTGCCAACCAAACAATTACCAATTCATGCCTACTCTCTGTTTCCTGTTAGCTAGCCTAACTTCTATCCATGCCAATATGTCACCCCCTATACCATGGACTTTTATATTCCACAATAACCTTTGATGTGGCACATTATCAAATGCCTTCTGGTAATCTAAGTACAGTACATCCACCGGCTCCCCTTTATCCACAGCACATATTATTTCTTCAAAAACGCGACTACATTGGTTAAACATGATTTTCCTTTCACAAAATCATGTTGATTCTGCCTGATCACGTTGAATTTCTCTACGTGCCCTGCTATAACATATTTGATACTAGCTTCCAACAATTAATCCGTAGCCAGAAATACTTTTTCACCTGTTGCAGGTCATATGTCTACTGTTTCCAATTAGATTATGTCCTGTATTTGAACTGTCATTACTTAATTAACTGCTTGTGAACCTTTTCCCTCCTTTTGGTTAATCTGTGACCGTTGATCAGATCTTACAGTGGTGTCGGAGAGGGATCACAGAGATCGGGATCATAGGCTTAGTTTACTTGGTTTGTGAGTAATGTCAAACTCAGTTGAGTGATCATTGCTGGGAATGTGTAGGAGCTTTGGAGACAGAGAGGGATTACAATCAGTCAAATGCCTGTGGTTATTGCGAAGTCTGGGTAAGAATTTGTGACAGAGAGCTGGAGAGAGAGAATGTACACTCAAAGACATGTGATCAGCATTGGGACAGGCTCAGAAATCTCAAAATTGATGTCTGAGGCAAATTTGGAGATTCTACTCTGCATTCCAATATCTAAGTCATTTATATATCGCAAAAACGCAATGGTCCCAACACTGACCTTAGGGGAACACCCACTGTCTAACATCCTCCACACTTAAAAACAACCATTTATTACCACTCGCTGTTTACTGTCCTTAATTCAATTTGACAATGATCCTCTTATTCCATGAGCCTCAATTTTGCTAACCAGCCTTTTACGTGGTACCTTATTAAACACTTTCCTAAAATGCATATACACAAAATCCACGGCATTCCCTTCATCAACCGTCTCCGTTACTTCATCAAAACCTTCAACTAAATGAGTGAAGTATGATCTGCCTTTACTGCAGTGTGTAAGAGATGGGTTTCTGGAGAAGTACATTGAAGGATTAACTAAGAATCGGGCTATTTTATGGAACGGGAAAGGGTTAGTTAATAACATTGCTGTAAATGGGCTTTTGCGAAATAATGGCTATATTATGATAAAATTTCACATTTCATTTGAATATGTTAATTTTGAAACTAGGGTGTTAAACCTGAAAAAGGGAAACTATGAAGGTACGAGGGGCAAATTGGCAATTTAGTGTTGGTAAGGAGGTAGTACTTGAAAAGTTAACTGGATTGAAGGTTGATAAATCCCTGGACCAGATGAGCTACATCCCAGAGTGTTGAAGGAGGTGGCAATAGAGATGGTGGATGTATTGGTTGGTATCTTTCAAACTTCTATAGATTCTGGAAGAGATCCTGAAGACTGGAAAGTAGCAAATTTAACCCCACAATTTAAGAAGTGTGGGAGAGGGAGAATGAGAACTACAGACCTGTTAGTTTGATGTCAGTAATAGGGAAAATGTTAGAATTTATTGTAAAGGATGTAATAACTGGACACTTAGAAAATAATGGCAAAATTGGCGGAGTCAACATGGATTTATGAAAGGGGTATCATGTGCAACAAACCTGCTGAAGTCTTTTGAGGATGTTACTTGCAGCATTACTAAAGGAGAACCAGTGAATGTGGCGTATTTGGATTTACAGAAGGCTTTTGATAAGGTCCCACACAGGAGGTTAGTAAACAAAATTACAACGCATGGGATTGGGACTAATATACTGGTATGGATTAAGAACTGGTTAACATGCAGAAAAGAGAGAGCAGGAATAAACGGGTCATTCTCAGGATGGCAGGCTCTTACGAGTGGGAGTAACACAAGGATCAGCACAAGGGCCACAGCTGTTCACAATCTATATAAATGATTTGAATGTGGGGATCAAATGTAATATTTACAAATTTGCTGATGATACAAAACTAGGTGGGAAAGTAAGTTGTGAAGAGGATGCAAGGAGGCTTCAAGCGGATTTGGATAGGATAAGTGAACGAACATGAACATGGCAGCTGGAATATATTATGAATAAGTGTCAAGTGATCCACTCTGGTAAAACAGAGACAGAAATACAGTATATTTTTTGACTGGGGAGAGGTTGGGAAGTGTTGATTTCCAAAGGGACGTGGGTGTCCTTGTTCATGAGTTACTAAAAGCTAGTGTGCAGGTGCACCAATCAGTTTGGAAGGCAAATGGTATGTTGGCTTCCATCTCAAGCGGTTTTGAGTGCAGGAGTAAAGATGTCTGGCTGCAATTGTATACAGCCTTGGTGAGACTGCAACTGGAGTATTGCTTACAGTCTTGGTCTCCTTGTCTAAAGAAGGATATATTTGCCATGCAGGGAGTACAACTGATGTTCAGCAGACTATCCCTGGGATGGCAGGATTGTCTTATGAGGAGAGATTGAGAAAACTGGGCCTGTATTCTCTCGAGATTCAAAAAATGTGAAGTGATCTCATACAAAATTTTTACAGGGGGTGACGGGGTGGATGCAGATCGGATGTTTCCCCTGGGTGGTGAGTCTTGAAGCAGGGGACTTAATCTCAGAATAAGGGGTAAGCAATTTAAGACTGAGATGAAGAAGAATTTCTTCACTCAGAGGGAGGTAAATCTTTGGAATTCACCACCACAGAGGCTGTGGAAGATCAACACTGAGCATGTTCAAGACAGAAATCAATGGATTTAGGGAGACAAATCACATCAAGGGATACAGGGATAGCACGGGAAAGTAGCGTTGAGGTAGATGATCAGACATGATCTAGAACAAAGAACAATGAAAATTACAGCACAGGAACAGGTCCTTCGGCCCTCCAAGCCTGCGCCAATCCAGATCCTCTACCTAAACATGTCGCCTATTTTCTTAGTGTCTGTATCTCTTTGCTTCCTGCCCATTCAAGTATCTGTCTAGATACATCTTAAAAGACGCTATCGTGCCTGCGTCTACCACCTCCGCTGGCAACGCATTCCAGGCACCCACCTTCCTCTGCGTAAAGAACTTTCCACGCATATCCCCCCTAAACTTTTCCCCTCTCACTTTGAACTCGTGACCCCTAGTAATTGAATCCCCCACTCTGGGAAAAAGCTTCTTGCGATCCACCCAGTCTATACCTCTCATGATTTTGTATACCTCAATCAGGTCCCCCCTCAACCTCTGTCTTTCGAATGAAAATAATCCTAATCTGCTCAACCTCTCTTCATAGCTAGTGCCCTCCATACCAGGCAACATCCTGGTGAACCTCCTCTGCACCCTCTCCAAAGCATCCACGTCCTTTTGGTAATGTGGCGACCAGAACTGCACGCAGTATTCCACATGTGGCCGAACCAAAGTTCTATACAACTGTAACATGACCTGACAACCCTTGTACTCAATACCCCGTCCGATGAAGGAAAGCATGCCGTATGCCTTCTTCACCACTCTATTGACCTACGTTGCCACCTTCAGGGAACAATGGACCTGAACACCCAAATCTCTCTGCGCATCAATTTTCCCCAGGACTTTTCCATTTACTGTATAATTCACTCTTGAATTGGATCTTCCAAAATGCATCACCTCGCATTTGCCCTGATTGAACTCCATCTGCCGTTTTTCTGCCCAACTCTCCAATATATTTATATTCTGCTGTATTCTCTGACAGTCCCCTTCACTATCTGCGACTCCACCACTCTTAGTGTCGTCTGCAAACTTGCTAATCAGACCACCTATACTTTCCTCCAAATCATTTATGTATATCACAAACAACAGTGGTCCCAGCACGGATCCCTGTGGAACACCACTGGTCACACGTCTCCATTTTGAGAAACTCCCTTCTACTGCTACTCTCTGTCTCCTGTTTCCCAGCCAGTTCTTTATCCATCTAGCTAGTACACCCTGGGCACCAGGCGCCTTCACTTTCTCCATCAGTCTACCATGGGGAACCTTATCAAACGCCTTACTGAAGTCCATGTATATGACATCTACAGCCCTTCCCTCATCAATCAACTTTGTCACTTCCTCAAAGAATTCTATTAAGTTGGTAAGACATGACCTTCCCTGCACAAAACCATGTTGCCTATCACTGATAAGCCCATTTTCTTCCAAATGGGAATAGATCCTATCCCTCAGTATCTTCTCCAGCAGCTTCCCTACCACTGACGTCAGGCTCATCGGTCGATAATTACCTGGATTTTCCCTGCTACCCTTCTTAAACAAGGGGACAACATTAGCAATTCTCCAGTCCTCCGGGACATCACCCGTGTTTAAGGTTTCTAATTGAATGATGGAGCAGGGTCGATGGACTGAATGGCCTACTCCTGCTCCTATGTTCCTTCAAACACGTGATTGTTTTCCTTCATTAACTCGAACCTCTCCAAGTTTCTGTTGATTTCTTCTCTAATTATTGTTTGTAAAACATTACTGATGTTCAACTAACTGGTCTGTAATTGCTAGGACTGTGCTCACATCATCATGAAGAAGATGCAGGTTTAAGGTAATTGGCAAAGAACCAGAGGCAAAATGAAGAGAATTTTCTTACACAGTGAGTTGCCAAATTTAGAGCCCCCGGTTATCTAGAAACATACAGGGTAAGATAAATCAGATAAAAGAAAGCTTCTGACAGGCACAAAAAATAATACTTCAGAAAGCTGAGAGGAGTAAAGAAAGTGCAGGGGTGAAGTAAAAAAACGAAATTAGAAAAGCAAAGAGAGGGCATGAAAAAATATTGGCAGGTAAAATCAAGGAAAACCCAAAGATGCTTTATCAGTACATTAAGAATAAAGGGATAACTAAGGAAAGGGGAGGGCCTATCAGAGATGTAAAAGGTAGTTTGTGCATGGATGCAGAAGATGTTGGCAGGGTCCTTAATGGGTTTTATGTCTCTGTCTTCATAAAAGAGAGGGATGATACAGACATTGTAGTTAAAGAGGAGGAGTGTGAAATATTAGATACAATCAGCATAATGAGAGAGGAAGTACTCGAGGGTTTGAAATCCTTGAACGTTGATAAATCGCCAGGACCGGATGGATCGTAGCTCAGGCTGTTAAAGGAAGCGAGGGGGGAATTAGCAGATACTCTGAGGATCATCTTCACATTCTCACTAGATACAGGCGAGGCAGTAGACGATTGGAGGTCTGTGAACATAGTGCCAGTGTTTAAAAATGGTGCGAAGGATAGGCCAAATAATTAGAGGCTGGTCAGTCTGACCTAAAGGACTGTTACCCGACCCAAACCCGACGAGACCCGACGTCATATGTCGGGTTCGGGTCGCTCTTCCGGATCCGGCTTTCGGACTCGGGTTGGGTCGGACACACACAGTACTAACGTTTGATCGGCTGGGAGGAAAAGGGAAGTTGAGTAAGTAAGCATTATAGTTTGAAAAGTCATCCTCAGCTGAGAGTCCGAGATGTCAAGGAGGGAAACGTGCATCTGGACTCCACAGACTCTGAGTCTGCGCAGTGAGAAAGTGAGTGTTTCTATGATGTCACCGCGCTCATGCTGCAGCTTCCTTCCATTCCATCCAAAAGTGCTAAGTCCAGTGAGTGCAATATGGTAGGGTCAGGCTCGGGTCCGATGTTGTTCTGTCAGGATCGGTCGGGTTTTATTTCCAGACCAGAGCAGGCCTTTAGATGGACATCGGTGGGCAAATTATTAGAATCAATTCTCAGAGCAACGATAAACTGTCACTTACAAAGGCAAAGATTAATCAGGGATAGTCAGCATGGATTTGCTAAGGGAGGGTCTTGTCTTACTAACACAATTAAGTTTTTTGAGGAAGAAGCAAGAAGGATTGATAAAGGTAGTGCAGTGGATGTGGTCTACATGTATTTTAGTAAGGCGTTTGAAAAGGTCCCACATGGCAGACTGATCAGAACAGTAAAAGCTCATGAGATACAGGGGAATGTGGCAAGTTGCTTCCAAAATTGGATCAATGACAGGAAACAAAGGGTAATGGTCGACAGATGTTTCTTGTGAATGGAAAGCGGTGTCTAGTGGCGTTCCCAGGTCTCAGTGTTGGGTCCCTTGCAATTTGTGATGTATATTAATGCTTTGGACTTTAATGTGGGAGGCATGAGTGGAAATTGGCTGATGGCACAAAAAATTGTCATGTAGTTGATAGTGAAGAGGATGGCTGTGGACTCCAGAATGATATCAATGGTTAAATGGTTTGGTTGAGTGGGCGGAAAAGTGGCAAATGGAAGTCAATTTGGGGAACTGTGAGGTAATGCAGTTGGGAAGGGCAAATAAAGCTAAGGAATACACAACAGACAGGAGGATATTGAAAGGGGTAGAAGATGTTAGAGACCTTGGAGTGTTTGTCCACAGTTCCTGGAAGGTGGCAAGACAGGTAGACAGAGTGGTGAAGAAGGCATATGGAATGCTTTCCTTTACTGGCCGATATATAGAATACAAAAGGAGGGATGTAATGCTGGAATTGTATAAAACACTGGTTAGGCCACAGCTAGAGTATTGTGTACAGTTCTGGTCAGCACATTACAGGAAGGACATAATTGCTTTGGAGAGAGTACAGAGAAGATTTTCAAGAATGTTACCAGTGATGGAAAATTGCATCCATGATGAAAGATTGGATAGGCTAAGATTGTTTTCTTTAGAACAGAGGAGACTGAGGGGTGACTTGATTGAGGTGTACAAAATTATGAGGGGGCCCAGATAGAGTAGCCAGGGAGGACCTGTTTCCCCTAGCGGGGAGGTCAATTACCAGAGGGCACAGATTTAATTAATTGATAGACGGATCAGAGGGGACATGAGGAAAAACCTTTTCACCTAGAGGTTGGTGGGTGTCTGGAATTCACTGCCAGGACGGTGGTGGAGGCAAAAACCATCAAAGATTTTAAAAGGTACCTGGACCTACACCTGAAGTGCTGCAACTGGCAAGGCCATGGACCAGCGGCTGGAAGATGGGATTAGATTCGGCGGCTAGTTTTTTCAGCCAGCAGAGACACATTGGGCTGAATAGCCTCCTTTTGAGCGTTAACCCTTCCATGGATATTTGGTCCAATCTTTCTGTGGGTGGGATCTGGAATTCACTGCCTGAAAACATGGTGGAAGCAGATTCAATAATACCTTTCAAAAGGGAATTTAACAAAAACTTGACAAGGAAAAAAAAACAATCGGAGTCTGGGGAAAGCGGAGGGAGTGGAACTAATTGGCACAGTGGCGCAGTGGTTAGCACCGCAGCCTCACAGCTCCAGGGACCCGGGTTCGATTCCGGGTACTGCCTGTGTGGAGTTTGCAAGTTCTCCCTGTGTCTGTGTGGGTTTTCTCCGGGTGCTCCGGTTTCCTCCCACAAGCCAAAAGACTTGCAGGTTGATAGGTAAATTGGCCATTATAAATTGTCACTAGTATAGGTAGGTGGTCGGGAAATATAGGGACAGGTGGGGATGTTTGGTAGGAATATGGGATTAGTGTAGGATTAGTATAAATGGGTGGTTGATGTTCGGCACAGACTCGGTGGGCCGAAGGGCCTGTTTCAGTGCTGTATCTCTAATCTAATTAGATATCTCTTTCAAAGAGACAGCACTGACCAAATAGCCTCCTTCTGTGCTGCATCAATCTCTGATTATATGAACAAGAGACACAGAGAGATATGGAGAAAGGGTGAAAGAAGGGAAGAAAAATAGAGACAGAGTGAAAGTGAAGTTTGTACCAGTTTTCAGGGGTTGGGATTGTGATTCGTGATCTGCCTGTGCCCATTCCTGTTGAGGCAGGTGACACACAAACATCCTGCTGCCTCCTCATTTCCATGAATTCTACGTGCTGCCCAGGGTGACACGCACTGCTGTCTGTCTGCAGGCTTAACAGGCACCTCACTGTGTGTGAGACTGGCACGTGCTTCAGCCAGGATTCAGCTCTTAAAGGTAGTCTGTCCCTCTTAAAGGGAAGCTTTACTGAATCACAGGAGGCTGCTGCTGCTGACTGTGAATGCTGCAATTGGAGACAAGATAAATGGAATACTAGGACAGAGAGAGGTCTCTGCTGTTCACGGATGTGGTGTTGGAGGCTTTAGTCATGGAGGTTGACCAGAGGAGAGTGGCCATGTTTCTGTGGGGTGGGGCGGAGACCCTTAAGGAACGTCTTCCGAAGGGAATGGGAGCAGGTGGTCAGGGACGTCAAATGCAAGAATCTGGCCCCGAGGACCTGGCAGCAGAGCCAGAAGAAGTTTCATGAGCTCACACGGGTGGTCAATGTCAGTGAATTCATCGCCACATGGCATCTCCTACCCCCAACATCACCAACCTCTCACACAGCTCAATGTACCACAGCCCCATCACTTAGTTTCAAAGACGTATAGCAAAGCTGCTGGAATGGCTGATTGGTGTCAGATCAGATCCCTCTGCACACTACCAGCACATACTTGGTGAACAGGGACTGGAGCCCTGTTTAGCATGCAGCACTGAAAGTGACCGGCAGCTCAACCCATACCATTTTATGGATCCACACTTCCATGGCATTGGGCCCAGTGACACTGCAGAGCTGAGAATACCTGCCATAGACAGATACAGAAGGAAAGAAGCCTTCTTTTCAATGGGAATTGTAGAAAAGACTTGAAGGCAGGAATATGGGAATGGACAGGGCAATGGGACTAATAGAGGGTGAGATTCAAACACAAGAATGAGAATATTAAATTTAAGGTGCTGCCGGTCCCGGAGCTAATGTAGATCAGTGAGCACAGGGGTGATGGGTGATCAGGATTTGGGGTGATGGGTGATCAGGATTTGGTGCGAATTAGTTTACAGGCAGCAGAGTTCTGGATGGGCTGTGGTTTATGGAGGTTTATAACTGGGAGGGTGACCAGGATAGAATTGGAATAGTCAAGTGTGGATTTAACAGATTTAAAGATTGGTGAAAACAAATGTAGGTCCATTACCTTCAGAAACAGGGGAATTAATTATGGGGAACAAAGAAATGGCTGACCAACTAAATGCATACTTTGGTTCTGTCTTCACAAAGGAGAACACAAATATCATATCAGAAATGTTGGGGAACACGGGGTTTAGTGAGAGAGAGTAACTTAAGGAAATCTGTATTAGTAGAGAAATGGTGTTGGGGAAATTGATGGTATTGAAGGCCGATAAATTCCCAGGGCCTGATAATCTACATCTCAGAGTACTGAAGGAAGCTGTCCCAGAAATAATGGATGTATTGGTGGTCATCTTACAAGATTCTATAGATTCTGGAACATTTCCTACAGATTGGAATTTCGCTAATGCAACCCCAGGGAGGTTGAGAGAAAGCAGGGAATTATAGACCAGTCAGCCTGACGTCGGTAGTAGGGAAAGTTCTAGAGTCCATTATCAACGATTTTATAGCAGAGCACTTGGAGAAAAGTGGTAGAATCGGACAGGGTCAGCATGGATTTACGAAACGGAAATCATGCTTGACAAATCTACAAGAATTCTTCGAGGATGTAACTAGTAGAGTTGATGAGGGGGAGCCAGTGGATGTGGTTTATTTGGACTTTCAGAAGGCTTTCGTCAAAGTCCCACATAAGAGATTAGCGTGTAAAATTAAAGTGCATGAGATTGGTGCTAGTGTATTGTGATATATAGAAAATTGGTTGGCAGACAGGAAACCCGAGAGTAGGAATAAATGGGTATTTTTCCCGAATGGCAGGCAGTCACTAGTGGGGTACCATAGGGATTGGTGATAGGACCCCAGCTATTCACAATATATCTTACTGATTTCGATGAGGGAACTAAATGTAATATCTCCAAATTTGCAGATGACACAAAACAGGGTGGGAGGGTGAGTTGTGAGGAGGATGCAGAGAGGCTTCAGGGTGATTTGGACAAATTGAGTGAGTGGGCTAATGCATGGAAGATGCAGTACAATGTGGATAAATGTGAGGTTAATCACTTTGGTAGCAAAAGCAGGAAGGCAGATTATTATCTGAATGGCTATAAACTGAGAGAGGGGAATATGCAAGGAGAGCTGGGTGTTCTCGTACACCAGTCACTGAAGGTAAGAATGCAGGTGCAAAGGACAGTAAAGAAGGTAAATGGTATGTTGGCCTTCACAGCGAGCTGATTCGAGTACAGGAGCAGGGATGTCTTGTTGCAATTATTCAGGGCCTTGGTGAGGCCACACCTGGAATATTGTGTGCAGTTTTGGTCTCCCTATCTAAGGAAGGATGTTCTTGCTGTAGGTTTACCAGACTGATTCCCTAGATGGCGGGATTGACGTATGAGTAGAGATTGAGTCGGTTAGGATTATGTTCGCTGTAATTCAGAAGAATGATGGGGGATCTCATAGGAACCTATAAAATTCTAACTGGACTTGACAGCTCAGATACAGGAAGGATGTCCCCGATGGTGGTGGAGTCCAGAACCAGTGGTCATAGTCTAATGATGCAGGGTAAACCTTTCAGGACTGAGATGCGAAATCTCTACACCCAGAGAGTGATGAGTCAGTGGAATTCGCTGCCACAGGAAGCAGTTGAGGCCAAAACATTGCATGTTTTCAAGAAGGAGCTAGATATAGCTCTTAGGATGAAAGAGATCAAAGGATATGGGGGGAAAGCGCAAACAGGTTGCTGAGTTGGACGATCAGCCATGATCATAATGAATGGCGGTGGAGGCTCGAAGGGCCGAATTGCCTACTCCTGCTCCTATTTTATATGCTTCTATGTTAACAAGGGCACAGATGAGGGTTTATGTAGCAGATGAGCTGAGGCAGACGGATGATATTACAGAGCTGGTAATAGGCAGGGCAGGTGATGGAGAGAATAAGGGGTCAGAGCTCAGCTCAGCGTTAAATAGAACGCATAGGATGCAAACTGTCTGGTTCAACCTCAGACATTAGCCAGTTAGGGGTACGTGGTTCATGGATATGGACAGAATTTCCGAAGGAGACCGATTGCACGAGTTCCACTCTTCCCAAAATTAAAATTGTAAGAACATTATATCAGTGAAACGCGGTTTACAGATCACATAGCGGGAAATAGGGACTTAGCAGGGGAAGCAACAGCAGAAAACACGGTAGAGTAAATTACATGAACTCTAATACAAGTAGCAATGGTTGATAGAGCTCATAGCTGGAGATAGAGTTTTGCCAGGGATAACAAAAGTAACAAGGAGGGCAGAGTAAATGACAATGTTGCTAAACTTGGTTTATAACATTCATAGCTAGATAGAGAGACTTACCAGGGACACTGATAAAAGCAAGGATGGGATAGTAAATGTGTTGCATAATCTTCAATGCGAGATAGATCCGATACTCTAATGGAAACCGATCATAATTGGCAGAAAGACGGTCAAACTCCCAAATGAAACTCCTGCCCATTGTTATAACATTCCAGTCTCTTGTTCCCAGATTCTGAACCATTGTTGTAACATTCCAGTCTATTGTCCTCATATTCTGACCCATTGTTGTAACATTCCAATCTATTGTCCTCATATTCTGACCCATTGTTGTAACATTCCAGTCTATTGTTCTCAGATTCTGAGCCACTGTTGGAACATTCCAGTCAATTGTTCTCAGATTCTGATCCATTGTTGGAACATTTCAATCTATTGCTCTCACATTCTGATCTATCCTCTCCCTCTCTCTGGAGCTGCTGATCCCTGTTAGTGCCAGGTCTGATGCTCCCGCTAACACTATGTGATAAGGCATTGAAAGCAGTCCCTTATTAATAGCAGCGGGAAACCCTCCAGTGACACAATTAGAGTCCATGGAGACTGACATTAATTACAGTCACTGAACAAACAGATTCAGTTAACCCCTCTCAATCCAACTCTTTCTGTACCACAATAAAATAGAACATTTACCCAGTAGGGATGGGATGTATAAGGATAGCTGAGGGAAGGAATGGTGGAAATAGTAGAGGCACTTGACAGAATCTTTCATTTCTCCTTGGATATGGGAGTGGTGACAGAGGACTGGAGGGTTGTAAATGTTACACCCTGATTACAAATGGAGAGATGGAGCAAACCCTGTACTGTCCAGTCCATCTGACGTCAGTGGTGGGGAAATTTCACAACCCAGGACAGAAATATTAGTTGGTTGGAAAAGCATAGCATAATAAATATCAAGCAGCACGGATATGCTAATGACAAATCATGTCTGGAAAACTTCAAGAACTTATCCCAAGGTACTTCACAGCAGCATTATGAAACAAAGTATAACACTGAACCACAAATGTAGATATTAGGTTAGGAGACAATAGCTTGGTCAAAGAGGTAAGATTTAAAGGAGTGTCTGAAAGGATAAAAGTGAGGGGGAGAGGTAGAGCTGTGTAGAGAGGATATTCCCGAGCTCGGGACCAAGGCAACTGAAGGTGCGGTCAGCAATGGGGGAGTAATTAATATCAGGAATGCACAACAGGCCAGAATTAGTGGAGCAGAGATATCTCAGAGGGTTGTCGGGCAGGAAGAGATTACAGAGATAGTGAGGGGTGAGACCATGGACGGATTTGAAAATATGATTGAGAATTTTAAAATAAAGACATTGTTTGACAGTGAGCTGATGTAGGTCAGTGATCGCAGAATGGGACTTGTTGTGAGTTAAGACACAGGCAGCAGAGTTTTAGATTACCTCAAGTTTACAGATAGTAGAATGTGGGAGAATGACTTGGAATAGTCTAGTCTACAGGTAATGAAAACATGAATGAGAGCTTCAGCAGCAGATGAGATGAGACAGGGGTGAAGTTGGGCGATGTTATTGAGGTGGAAATAGGTGGTCATAGTGATGGCACGAATATGAGGTTGGAAGCTCATTTTGTGGCCGAATGCCACAGAGTCACAGAATTGTTACAGCACAGAAGGTGGCCATTCTGTCCATCGAGTCTGCACTGACTCTCCGAAAGAGCAATTTATCTAGTGCCACTCCCCTGCCTTCTCCCTGTAACTCTGTACAATCTTCCTTTTCAGATAACTATCCAATTTCCTCCTGAATGCCTCGATTGAATCTGCCTCCACCACACTCTCAGGCAGTGCATTCCAGACCTTAACACTCACTGTATGAAAATGTTTTCCTCATGTCAGTTCTGCTGCTTTTACCAATTACTTTAATTCTTTGTCCTCTCGTTTTCGATCCTTTCAGGAATGGGAACAGTTTTTCCCTTTCCACTCAGTCCAGACTCCTGATAATTTTGCAGACCTTTTTCAAATTTCCTCTCAGCCTTCTCCTCTGCAAGGAAAATGTTCCAACTTCTCCAGTCTATCTTCAATACTGATATTCGTCATCTCTGGAACCATTCTTGTGAATGTTTTTTCACACTCTCCAATGTTTCCATGTTATCTAATGTGCCCAGAACTAAACGTAACGCTGCAGCTGAGGCCGAACTAGTGTCTTATACAAGTTTAAAACAACCCCCTTGCTCTTGTAATCCATGCTACAGGATACTGTAGGCTTTATTAACTGCTCTCTGATCCTGTCATGCCACCTTCAATGACCGATGCACATATACATCCAGGTCCCTCTGCTCCAGAACCCCCTTTAGAATTCTAACCTTTATTCTATATTTTCTCTCCATGTCCTGCCTACGAAATGAATCACTTCACATTTCCCCACATTGAACTTCATCTGTCTGCCCATTCCACCAACTTGTCTGTGTCCTTTTGAAGTTTTGCACTATCCTCCTAATAGTTCATAATGCTTCCAAGTTTTGTATCATCTACAAACTTTGAAATTGTGCCCTGTACACCAAGGTCTAGGTCATTAATATATGTCAGGAAGAGAAAGGGTCCTAACACTGATCCCTGTGGTCCTCCACTACAAATCTTAAATAAAAAACGAAACGAGCTGGAAATACTCAGCAGGTCTGGCAGCACCTGTGGAGAGAGAAGCAGAGTTAATGTTCCAGGTCAGTGACCCTTCATCAGAACTAGAAAAGGTTAGAAATATAATACGTTTTAAGCAAATAAAGCAAGGATGGGGCAAAATGGAGCAGAAGGGGTGTTGATAAGACAGAGGGCCAGAGAGATTAACGGACCAGGAGGTCATGGGGCAAAGGCAAAGAGAGTGGGCTCATGGTGTGGTGAAAGACAAAGCATTAGTGCAGAGCAGGTGTTAAATGACAGAACAATGAACAGCCCGAGCTAAAAGCACCAATATAAAAATCCCAGTTTAAGACTGGCACATGGTAAAAAAAACTGATAAAACAAATAATAAAAATGGACCTGCTCTGAATGCTCTGAAATTATTCAACTCAATGTTCAGTCCAGAAGTCTGTCGAGTGTCTAATCAGGCAGTGAGGTGTTGTTCCTCGAGCTGGCGTTGATGTTCACTGGAACACCGCAGCAGGTCAAACGCAGATTGGGCGAGCGCTTTGTGAAACACCTCCGCTCAGTCCAAAAGCATGACCCTGAGCTTCCACTCGCTTGTCATTTCAACACCTTCGATCCCCCACCCCCGCTCAAATGTCCACATTTCTGTCCTTGTGTTTACACCCTCGACTCCCGCTTTACTTGCTTAAAACCTATTACATTTCTAACCTTGGCCAGTTCTGATGAAAGGTCACAAGCCTGGAACATTAACTCTGTTTCTCTCTCCACAGACACTGCTGAGTACTTCCAGCACTTTCTGATTCTATTTCAGATTTCCAGCATCTGCAGTATTTTGTTTTGATTCCACTACAAACTTTTCTCCAACCCAAAAAGCATCCATTAATCACTACTCTCTGTTTCCTGTCACTCAACCAGTTTAGTTTCATGTTGCTACTGTCCTTTTTTATTTGATTAGCTATAACTTTGCTCACAGGGCTGTTATGTGACACTTTATCAAATGCTTTTCGGAATTCCATTTAAACCACATCAACAGCATTGGCCTCATCAAGCATCCTTTTTACCACTTCAAAAAACGCCAGCCAGGTTGTGAAACACCATTTTCCCTGAACAAATCCGTGCTGGTTTTCCTTAATTAACCCACATTTGTCCATGTGCCTATTAATGTTGTCCCGAATATGAAACCAAGGTTGTAAACAGATTGTCTGAATCTCAGACTGTTACCAGGGAGAGGGATGGAATCAATAACAAGGCAACAGATTTGGACTGGGCAGGGAAAACAATGGCCTCAATCTTCACAATATTTAATTGGAGGAAATTTCTGCTCATCCAGTACTGAATGTCGGATAAGCTTTTGGATAATTTAACAGCAGTGGAGGAGAGGAGAGAGGTGGTGGTGAGGTAAACATGATGGAGTTCTTTGATAAAACAATTGAGATGGTTGATGAGTGTGGTGTGATTTACGTAATATTTATAGACTTTCAAAAGGTGTTTGATCAAGTTACATTTAATAGACTGATTAGGAAAACTGAACCCGATGCAGTGATTGATAAAACAATGGAGACGGTTGCTGAGGGAAGGAATGGTGGAAATAGCAGAGGCACTGGTCAGAATCTTCCAATCCTTCTTGGATATGGGAGTCGTGACAGAGGACTGGAGGGCTGTAAATGTTACTCCCTGTTACAAAAGGAGTGATTAGATAAACCCTGTAACTACTGACCAGTCAGTCTAATGTCAGTGGTTGGAAATTACCAGAGGCCAGAACCCAGCTCAAAAATATATCTTTCTTGGAAAAACATGGGATAAATAATAACAAACAGCACGGATAGGTTAATGGAAAATCATGTCTGATAATCTTAATCAAGTTCGTTGATGACATAACTGTGAGTGTTGATGAGGACAACATGTTTTGTGTTCTGTACACAGAATTTCAAAAAGCCGGTGATCAAATGCCATTTCATAGACTTGTTATGAAAAATGGAACATATGGACTAATGTGACAGTGACAGTGTGGATATGATACTGACTCATGGACAGAAAGCAGAGGGAAGTGGTGAACAGACATTGTTCAGACTGGTGGAGGGGGAGTATGCAGTGCTGTTTCCCAGGAGTTGGTATTAGAACCAGTGCTGCTCCTGGCATATAGATAGATATATAAATGACACAACCGTATACGTTAAAAAAAAAACATAATTTCAACTCTTGCAGATGACATGAAACGCATAACTAAGGGTGGGAAAATTCAGACCAGAGAATTATCCAACTTCACAGACGTTTTTCTTTAAAATTTATTTATTCTGGACACTAATCCATCACAAATATATTTCTCACTCTAATTTATTTGTGTGTGATTCTCGTGTGAGTGTGTGCGTGAATGTGTAGCATATATTTTTATTATTTTATTTAGATACAGCTTAGATTGTTAAGTATAATAAACTCATCTCATGTTTAAACTCAAGAAAACCTGTCCTATTGGCTCTTTCACGATCACAATAAAGATAAAAGGTAAAATACTCACTGAGGTGGTCAGCACGTCCACTGCTAAAAAGGAATAAACTCTGTTGTGGTGAAATAAGATATAAGACAAGAGGGGAGCCTGGGACCCCTCCTCACCTGGCTTCACAGAAATCTGGAGGTTCGAGTGATCGTAAACCAACAACAAATGAGAAATTGGAAGTAGGGACAAACAATTGATCCTGAGAAAAAACTAAAAATGTCAATGAAGGTTTTATTGTGGCTTTCACTGCTGGAACACTGAAATGCCCACGTTCGAAGACAGAGCATACGAACATATGAACATATGAATTAGGAGCAGGTGTAGGCCACTCGGCCCCTCAAGGCTGCTCTGCCATTCAGTAAGATCATGACCAATCTGATTGAAACCTCAACTCCACATTACCACCTACCCTCGATAATCTTTCACCCCCTTGCTTATCAAGAATCTAAATATCTCTGCCTTACACGTACTTAAAGACTCTCTTCCACTGCCTTTTGAGGAAGAGAATTCCAAAGGCTCACAACCCTCAGAGAAAAAAAAATCTCCTCATCGCTGTTTTAAATGGGTGACCCCTCATTTTTAAATAGTGACCCCTAATTCTAGATACACCAAGATACACACATCTTTCCACATGCAACCTGTCAAGACTGCTCATGATCTTAGATGTTCAAATCAAGTCGCCACTTACCCTTCTAAATTCCAGTGGATATAAGCCGAGCCTGTCCAATATTCCCTCATAAGACAGTCCACCCATTCCAGGTATTAGTCTGGTAAACCTTTTCTGAATTGCTTCCAATGCATTTACATCCTTCCTTATATCAGGAGACCAGTAATGTACACAGTACTCCAGATGTGGTCTCACCAATGCCCTCTATAGCTGAAGCATAGCATCCCTACTTTTGTATTCAATTATCCTTCCGATAAACGATAACATTCTATTAGCTTTCCTAATTACTTTCTGAACATGCATACTAACCTTTTGTGATTCATGCACACGGACACCCAGATCCCTCTGCATTTCACAGCTCTACAATCTCTCACCATTAGATAATATGCTTCTTTTTTGTATAAATCCTGCCAAAATGGACAATTTCCCACATTATACCCCATTTCCCAGGTCTTCACGCACACACTTAACCTATCTATATTCATTTACAGCCTCCTTATGTCCCCGTTACATGTTACTTTCTTACTCATATTTGTGTCATCAGCAAATTTAGCAACCATGCCTTCGGTCTCTTCATCCAAGTCATTGATATAAACTGTACAAAGTTGAGGTCCCAGCACTGATCCCTGTGGCACACCACTCGTTTCATCTTGCCAACCACAAAATGACCCATTTATGCCTACTGCCTGTTTTATGTTAGCTAACCAATCTTCTATCCATGCCAACATGTTACCCGTTCACCATGAGCTTTTATTTTCACAAAACCTTTGATGTGACACCTTATCAATTGCATCCTGGAAATCTGTGTACAGTACATCCACCGGTTCCCCTTTCTCCACAGCACATGTTCCCTCTTCAAAGAACTCCAACAAATTGATTAAACATGATTTCCCTTTCATAAAACCATTTTGATTCTGCCTGATTGCGTTGAATTTTTCTAAGTGCCGGCTACACTGTCTTTAATAATAGCTTCTAACATTTTACCTCAGACAGATGTGATGCTAACTTGCCTGTAGTTTCCTGTTTTCTGTTTCCCTCCCTTTCTTACTAAAGGAGTTACATTCCCAATAAAGGAGTTACATACAGAGTGAAGTAACTCGGTACAGGTTAAAAGCCCTGTATGTTGAAATGATGAGTAATGTAGCTGGACAGTTAGGGATTACTATCCGTCCAAAAGGTAGGAACCCGAAATCCTAAGACTTTTGGCCAACCATATTTCACTTGAAGCTGAAGACTCAAACAGGGTTAGAATCACTAACAGATAGAGTAATGTTAGCTAAGGTAGAACTAGAACAGAAGAGACTAGAATTAGAATTCCAGAGAGAGCGAGAAAGAACAGAGTGAGAGTCAAGAAAGGGAAAAAGTAAGAGTGTTCCAGAATGAGAATAAGGAAAGGGAGTTAAGGCAGCTCAAACAGCTAGAGGAAGACCCATACACCCAGTGAAGGCACAGCTAGTGTGGGAGCTGCCCCTAGCTCAGGACCATGTGCTGATCTCTTAAAGTTCTCCCAGTTCATGACAAAGTTCAATGAGGAGGATGTGGCAGAATTTTTCGTCACTTGTGAAAAGCTTGTAAAGCAACCGAAATGTCCGGCAGAGAGCTGGACACTGTTTTTACAAAACAAAATAACAGTAGAATCCCATGAGATTTATTCACTGTTGCCAGATGAAAGTTCATCAGATTATGAGATGACTAAAATTGCTATCCTGGGTGTACATGAAATAGTACCGGAAGTGTACCGTCAAACATTCCAAACCCTCCGAAAGCAGCCTGACTAAACTGACCTCGAGTTTGAAAGTGTTAAGCTGCTTCCGAACATAGGGACATAGGAGCAAGAGAAGGCCATTCAGCCCATCGAGGCTGCTCCACCAATCAAATGACCATGTCTGATCATCCACTTCAATGCCTTTTTCACACATAATCTCCATATCCCAGTTTTGTCTTTTGCAGATAGAAATCTGTCAATCTATACTTTAAACATACTCAACGACTGAGATTCCACATCCGCCTGGGATGCAGAATTCCAAAGATTCAGAAACCTCTGAGTCAAAGTTTTCTCCTCACCTCTGTCCCAAGTGGCTTCCCCCTTATTTTGAAATTGTATCCATTAGTTCTGGACTCCGCAAACAGGGGAACTTTCGTACATGCATCTACGATATCTGTCCCTTTAATTATTTCGTACGTTTCAATGAGATCCCGACACATTCTTTGAAATTCTCGAGAATGCAGGCCCAGTTTCCCCAATCTCTCTTCATAGAACAGTCCCGCCATCCCGGGAACAAGTCTGGTGAACCTTCATTGCACTCCCTCTATGGCAATAATATCCTTCCTTACCTAAAGTGACCCAAAATGTACACAATATTCCAGGTATGGTCTAAGCAAGGTTCTATACACATGAAGTAAGACTTCACTACTCCTGTACTCAAATCATCTCGCGATAATGGCTAACAGACCATTAGCCTTCCTAATTGCTTGCTGCACATGCATGTTAGTTTTCAGTGATTTACTGACACCCGGGTCCGTTTGTACATCTACACTTCCGAATTTTTTTACTATTTAAGAAATACTCTGCACATCTGTTCCTCTTACCAAAGTGGATAACTCATATTTGCCCATATTATATTCCATTTGTTATGTTCTTGCTCAGTCACTATGTCTGTCCAAATCCCCTTGAAGACGCATTGCATCTACCTCACAACATATATTCCCACCTAGTTTTGTGTCATCTGAGAACTTGGAAATACTACATTTGGTCCCCACATCCAAATCATTGACATATTTTGTTCACAGCTGGGGCCCAAGTACTGATCCTTGCGGTACCCAACCAGTCACAGCCTGCCAAAGTGAGAATGACCCGTTTCTTCCTCCTCTCTGTCTTCTGCCTGTTAAACAATCTTTAATCCATGCCAGTATTTACCTCCTATCCCATGTACTTTAATGTTGCTAACCAACCTCCTGTGGGGGACTTTATCAAAAACCTTGTGAAAATCAAAGTATAACACGTCCACCAACTCCCCTTTCACAATTCGGTTAGTAACAGCCTCAATAAAACTCCAACAGATTCGTCAATGATGATTTCTCATTCATAAATCCATGTTTACGATGCCCAAGCAGATTATTATCCAACTGTCCATTTAACACATCCTCTGGAATAGAGTCCCAGCATTTTCCCAACAACTGGTGGCAATCGGGATGGTGGATGTATTGGTTGGTATCTTTCAATCTTCTATAGATTCTGGAAGAGATCCTGAAGACTGGAATGTAGCAAATCTAACCCCACTATTTAAGAAGGGTGGGAGAGGGAGAATGAGAACTACACACCTGTTAGTTTAACATCAGTAATAGGAGAAATCTGAGAATCTATTGTAAAGGATGTGATAACTGGAACTTGGAACATAATGATAAAATTGGCAGAGTCAAAGGGGATTTATGAAAGGGGTATCATGTGTAACAAATCTGTTGAAGTTTTTTGAGGATATTACTTGCAGCATTACCAAAGGAGAACCAGTGGGTGTGGTGTATTTGGATTTGCAGAAGACTTTTGATAAGATCCCACACAGGAGGTTAGTAAACAAAATTACAGCACATGTGATTGGGGTAATATGCTGGCATGGATTGATTGGTTAACATGCAGAAAAGAGAGAATGGGAATAAACGGGTCATTCTTAGGATGGCAGACTGTTACGAGTGGGGATACCACAAGGATCAGTACTAGGGCCACAGCTGTTCACAATCTATATAGAAGATTTGGATGTGGGGACCAAATGTAATATTTACAAATTTGCCGATGATACAAAACTAGGTGGGAAAGTTAGTTGTGAGGAGGATGCAAGGAGGCTTCAAGCGGATTTGGCTGGCGAAGAGAATGGACAAGAATATGGCAGCTGGAATATAATATGAATAAGTATCAAGTGATCCACTACGGTAAAACAAAAACAGAAAGACAGTATATTGTTTGACTGGTGAGAAGTTGGGAAGTGTTGATTTCCAAAGGGACGTGGGTCTCCTTGTTCATGAGTCACTAAAGGCCAGTGTGCAGGTGCACCAATCAGTTTGGAAGGCAAATGGTATGTTGGCTTCCATCTCAAGGGGTTTTGAGTACAGGAGTAAAGATGTCTGGCTGCAATTGTATACACATTTGGTGAGACTGCACCCGAAGTATTGTGTACAGTCTTGGTCTCCTTGTCTCAGGAAGGATATATTTGCCATGCAGGTAGTGAAACTGAGGTTCAGCAGGCAATCCCTAGGATGGCAGGATTGTCGGATGAGAAGAGATTGAGAAAACTGGGCCTGTATTCTCCCGGGTTTCAAAAAATGAGAAGTGATCTCATGCAAAATTTTTACAGGGGGTGACGGGGTGAATGCAGATCCACCCCTGGGTGGTGAATCTTGAACCAGGGGACATAATCTCAGAATGAGGGGTAAGCAATTTAAGACTGAGATGAAGAAGAATTTCTTCACTCAGAGGGTGGTAAATCTTTGGAATTCACCAACACAGAGGCTGTGGAAGATCAACACTGAGCATGTTCAAGACTGAAATCAATGGATTTCAGGAGACAAATAGCATCAAGGGATAGCATGGGAAAGTGACATTTTGGTAGATGATCAGACATGATCTAATTGAATCACGGAGCAGGGTCATGGGCTGAATGGTCTACTCCTGCTCTTATGTTCCTACAAATACGTGCTTGCCATCCATCATTAACTCAAACCTTTCCAAGTTTCTGTTGATTTCTTCTCTAATTATTGTTTGTAAAACATGACCCACCACTGATGTTAAAATAACTGGTCTGTATTTGCTAGGACTGTGCTCACAACATCATGAAAATTATGCAGATTTAAGGTAATGGGCAAAGAATCAGAGGCAAAATGAAGAGAATTTTTTTGCACAGTGTGTTGTCAAATTTAGAGCCCCCGGTTATCTGGAAACATACAGGGTAAGATAAATCAGAATAAACGATGCTTATGACAGTCACAAACAAACACTACTTTAGAAAGCCGAGAGGAGTAAAGAATGTGCAGGGGTGAAGTAAAAAAGGTAATTAGAAAAGCAAAGAGAGGACGTCAAAAATATTGACAGGTAGAATCAAGGAAAACCCAAAGATGGTTTATCAGTACATTAGGAATAAAAGGATAACTAAGGAAAGGAGAGGGCATATCAGAGATGTACAAGGTAGTTTATGCGTGGATGCAGAAGATGTGGGCAGGGTCCTTACTGAGTCTCTGTCTTCACAAAGGAGAGAGATGATGCAGACATTATAGCTAAAGAGGAGGTCTGTGAGATATTAGATATGATAAGAACAATGAGAGAGGAAGTACTAGAGGTTCTGACATCCTTGAAAGTGGATAAATCGCCAGGACCAGATGAATTGTATCCCAGGCTATTAAAGGAAGCCAGGGAGGAAATAGCAGATGCTCCGAGGATCATCTTCAGATTCTCACTAGATACAGGAGAGGTACCAGACCATTGGAGGTCTGTGAACGTAGTACCAATGTTTAAAAATGGTGCCAAGGATAAGCCAAATAATTATAGGCGTTTCAGTCTGAGCTCAAGGCCAGCTACCCGACCAAAACCGGACAAGACCCGACGACATATGTCGGGTTCGGGACGGATCGGATCGCTCTTCCGGATCCGGCTTTCGGACTCGGGTTGGGTCGGACACACACAGTACTACATTTGGATCGGCTGTGAGGAAAAGGGAAGTAAAGTTAGTAAGCATCAAAATTTGAAAAGCCTGCCTGAGCTGGGAGTCTGGGACGTCAAGGAGGGAATGGTGCATCTGGGGACTCAACAGACTCTGAGTCTGCGCAGTGAGAAAGTGAGTGTTTCTATGATGTCACCGCGCTCATGCTGCAGCTTCCTTCCATTCCATCCAAAAATGCTAAGTACAGTGAGTGCAATATGGTCGGGTCAGGCTCGGGCCGGCTCGGACTCGGGTCCGATGTTGTTCTGACGGGTTCGGTCGGGTTTTATTTCCAGACCCGAGCAGGCCTTTAGTCGGATATCGGTGGGCAAATTATTAGAATCAATTCTCAGAGCTACGATGAACTGTCACTTAGAAAGGCAAAGATTAATCTGGGATAGTCAGCATGGATTTGTTAATGGAAGGTCTTGCCTTACTCACATAATTAAGTTTTGTGAGGAAGTAGCAAGAAGGATTGATAAAGGTAGTGCAATGGATGTGGTCGACATGGATTTTAGTAAAGTCCCACATGGCAGACTGTTCAGAAAAGTAAAAGCTTACGAGATACAGGGGAATGTGTCAAGTTGGATCCAAAATTGGATCAATGTCAGGAAACAAAAGGTAATGGTCGACAGATGTTTTTTGCGAATGGAAAGCGGTCTCCAGTGGCGTTCCACAGGTCTCAGTGTTGGGTCCATTGCAATTTGTGATGTATATTAATGATTTGGACTTAAATCCGGGAGGTATGAATGGAAAATTTGCTGATGACACAAAAATTGGTCTTGTAGTTAATAGTGAAGAAGATAGCTGTAGACTCCAAAATGATATCAATGGTTTAAATGGTTTGGTTGAGTGGATGGAAAAGTGGCAAATGGAAGTCAATCTGGGGAACTGTGAGGTAATGCATTTGGGAAGGGCAAATAAAGCGAGGGAATACACAACAGACAGGATGATAGTGAAAGGGGTAGAAGAAGTTAGAGACCTTGGAATTTATGTCCACAGGTCCTGGAAGGCGGCAGGACAGGTAGACAGAGAGGTGAAGAAGGCATATGGAATGCTTTCCTTTACTGGCCGATATATAGAATACAAAAGTAGGGATGTAATGCTGGAATTGTATAAAACACTGGTTAGGCCACAGCTGGAGTATTGTGTATTGTTCTGGTCAGCACATTACAGGAAGGGCATAATTGCTTTGGAGAGAGTACAGAGAATATTTTCAAGAATGTTGCCAGTGATGGAAAATTGCATCCATGATGAAAGATTGGATAGGCTAAGATTGTTTTCTTTAGAACAGAGGAGACTGAGGGGTGACTTAATTAAGGTGTACAAAATTATGAGGGGCCCAGGTAGAGTAGCCAGGAAGGACCTGTTTCCCCTAGCAGAGAGGTCAATTACCAGGGGGCACAGTTTTAAAGTGATTGGTAGACGGATCAGAGGGGACATGAGGGAAAACCTTTTCACCCAGAGGGTAGTGGGTGTCTGAAATTCAATGCCACGAACGGTGATGGAGCCAGAAGCCATCAATTATTTTAAAAGGTACCTGGACCTACACCTGAGGTGCTGTAACTGGTAAGGCCATGGACCAGCGGCTGGAAGATGGGATTAGATTGGGCGACTAGTTTCTTTCAGCCAGCAGAGACACGATGGGCTGAATAACCTTATTCTGTGCCGTAACAATTCCATGGATATTTGGGCCTATCGTTCTATGGTTGTGATCTGGATTTGACTGCCTGAAATCATGGTAGAAGCAGATTCAATGATATCTTTCAAAAGGGAATTTAACAAAAACATGACAAGGAAAAAAAACAATAGGAGTCTGGGGAAAGAGGAGGGAGTGGAACTAATTAGATATCTCTTTCAAAGAGACAGCACTGACACAACAGACCGAATAGCCTCCTTCTGTGCTGCATCAATCTCTGATTGTATGCACAGGAGACACACAGAGAGAGGGAGAAAGGGTGAAAGAGGGGAAGGAAAATAGAGACAGAGTGGAAGAGAAGTTTGTACCAGTTTTCAGGGGTAGGGATTGTGATTCGTGATCTGCCCGTGCCCGTTCCTGTTGAGGCAGGTGACACACAAGCTTCCTGCTGTCTCCTCATTTTCATGAATTATACGTGCTGCCCAGGGTGACCCGCACTGCTGTCTATCTGCAAGCTTAACATGGACCTAACTGTGTGTGAGGCTGGCACGTGCTTCAGCCGGAATTCAGCTCTTAAAGCTAGTCTGTCCCTCTTAAAGGGAAGCTGTACTGAATCACAGAAGGCTGCTGCTGCTGACTGTGAATGCTGCAATTGGAGACGAGGTAAATGGAATACAAGGACAGAAAGAGGCCTCTGCTGTTCACAGCTGTGGTGCTGGAGGCCTTAGTCATGGAGGGTGACCGTAGGAGAGAGGCCATGTTTCTGTGGGGTGGGGCGGAGACCCTTAAGAAACGTCTTCCGAAGGGAATGGGAGCAGGTGGCCAGGGAGGTCAATGCAAGAGGTCTGGCCCCGAAACCTGGCAGCAGAGCCAGAATAAGTTTAATGAGCTCACACTGTTGGTCAATGTCAGTGAAGTCGTCTCCACATGGCATCTCATACACTCAACGCCACCAACCTCTCACACTGCTCAATGTACCCCCCCCCCCCCCCCACTCCCGCATCACTTCATATCAAAGACGTATAGCAAAGCTGCTGGAATGGCTGATTGGTGTCAGATCAGATCCCTCTGCACACTACCAGCACATACTTGGTGAACAGGGACAAGAGCCCTGTCCAGCCTGGAGCACTGGAAGTGACCGGCAGCTCAGCTCATACCATTTCATGGATCCAAACGTCCATGGCATTGGGCCCAGTGGCACTGCAGAGCTGAGAATACCTGCCATAGACAGAAACAGAGGGAAAGAAGCCTTCTTTCAAATGGGAATTGAAGAAATGACTTGAAGGCAGAAATATGGGAATGGACAGGGCAATGGGACTAATTGAGGGTGAGGTTCAAACACAAGAATGAAAATATTAAATTTAAGGTGCTGCCAGTCCCGGAGCCAAAGTAGATCAGTGAGCACAGGGGTGATCAGGATTTGATGTGAATTAGTTTACAGGCAGCAGGTTCTAGATGGGCTGTGCTTTATCGAGGTTTATAACTGGGAGGGTGACCAGGATATAATTGGAATAGTCAAGAGTGGATTTAACAGATTTAAAGATTGGTCAAGACAAATGTAGGTCCCTTACCGTCAGAAACAGGGGAATTAATAATGGGGAACAAAGAAATGGCTAACCAACTAAATGCATACTTTGGTTCTGTCTTCACAAATAAGCACACAAATATCATATCAGAAATGTTGGGGAACACGGGGTTTAGTGCGAGAGAGTAACTTAAGGAAATCTGTATTAGTAGAGAAATGGTGTTGGGGAAATTGATGGTATTGAATCGATAAATTCCCAGGGCCTGATAATCTACATCCCAGAGTACTGAAGGAAGCGGTCCCAGAAATAATGGATGTATTGGTGGTCATCTTACAAGATTCTATAGATTCTGGAACATTTCCTACAGATTGGAGGGTAGCCAAAGTAACCCCAGGGAGGTTGAGAGAAAGCAGGGAATTATAGACCAGTCAGCCTGACGTCGGTAGCGGGGAAAGTTCTAGAGTCCATTATCAACGATTTTATAGCAGAGCACTTGGAGAAAAGTGGTCGAATCGGACAGGGACAGCATGGATTTACGAAACGGAAATCATGCTTGGCAAATCTACAAGAATTCTTCGAGGATGTAACCAGTAGAGTTGATGAGGGGGAGCCAGTGGATGTGGTTTATTTGGACTTTCAGAAGGCTTTCGTCAAAGTCCCACAAAAGAGATTAGCGTGTAAAGTTAAAGCGCATGAGATTGGTGCTAGTGTATTGTGATAGATAGAAAATTGGTTGGCAGACAGGAAACCCGAGAGGAGGAATAAATGGGTCTTTTTTCCCGAATGTCAGGCAGTGATGAGTTGGGTACCACAGGGATCGGTGCTAGGACCCCAGTTATTCACTATATATATTACTGATTTCGATGAGGGAAATAAATGTAATATCTCCAAATTTGCAGAAGACACAAAACTGGGTGGGATGGTAAGTTGTGAGGAGGATGAAGAGAGGCTTCAGGGCGATTTGGACAAGTTGAGTGAGTGGGCTAATGCATGGCAGAAGCAGTACAATGTGGATAAATGTGAGGTTATCCACTTTGGTAGCAAAAACAGGAAGGCAGATTATTATCTGAATGGCTATAAACTGAGAGAGGGGAATATGCAAGGAGAGCTGGGTGTACTTGTACACCAGTCACTGCAGGTAAGCATGCAGGTGCAAAGGACAGTAAAGAAGGCAAATGGTATGTTGGCCTTCACAGCGAGAGGATTCGAGTACAGGAGCAGGGATGCAATTATACAGGGCTTTGGTGAGGCCACACGTGGAATATTGTGTGCAGCTTTGGTCTCCTTATCTAAGGAAGGATGTTCTTGCTGTAGGTGTACCAGATTGATTCCCTGGATGGCGGGACTGACGTATGAGGAGAGATTGAGTCGGTTTGGATTATGTTCGCTGGAGTTCAGAAGAATGATGGCGGGATCTCATAGGAACCTATAAAATTCTAACTGGACTTGACAAAGCAGATACAGGAAGGATGACCCCGATGGTGGGGGAGTCCAGAACCAGGGGTCATAGTCTAAGGATATGAAGTAAACCTTTCAGGACTGAGATGCGAAATTCCTCCACCCAGAGAGTGATGAGCCTGTGGAATTCGCTACCACAGGAAGCAGTTGAGGCCAAAACATTGCATGTTTTCAAGAAGCAGTTAGATATAGCTCTTAGGATGAAAGGGATCAAAGGATATGGGGGAAAGCGGGAACAAGTCATTGAGTTGGATGATCAGCCATGCTCATAATGAATGGCTGGGCAGGCTCGAAGGGCCGAATGGCTTATTCCTGCTCCTATTTTCTATGTGTTTCTATGTGTTTCTATCTGTGTTAACAAGGGCACAGATGAGGATTTATGTATCAGATGAGCTGAGGCAGACGGGTGATATTACAGAGCTGCTAGTCGGCAAGGTTGGTCCTGGAGAGATTAAGGGGTCAAAACTCAGCTCAGGGTTACATAGAACGCAGAGGATGCAAACTGTCTGTTTCAACCTCAGATATTAGCCAGTTAGGGGAACGTGTTCATGGATAAGGACAGAATTTCATATGGAGACTGATGGCACGAGCTCCACTCTTCCCAAAATTTAAATTGGAAGAACATTATTTCAGTGAAACAGAGTTAACAGATCACTTAGCGGGAAATAGGGACTTAGCAGGGGCAGCAACAGCAGAAAAGATGGTAGAGTAACTTACATGAACTCTAATACAAGTAGCAATGGTTTATAGATCTCATAGCCGGAGATAGAGTTTTGCCAGGGATAACAAATGCAGCAAGGAGGGCAGAGTAAATGAGAAGAACATTAATGTTGCTAAACTTAGTTTATAACATTCATAGCTAGATGGAGAGACTTACCAGGGACACCGATAATAGCAAGGATAGGATAGTAAAAGTGTTGCATAATCTTCAATGCGAGATAGATCCGATAGTCTAATGAGAACCGACCATAATTTGCAGAAAGAGAGTCAAACTCCCCGATGAAACTCCTGCCCATTGTTGTAACATTCCAGTCTATTGTTCTGAGATTCTGAACCATTGTTGTAACATTTCAGTCAATTGTTCTCAGATTCTGAACCATTGTTGTAACATTCCAGTCAATTGTTCTCAGATTCTGAACCATTGTTGTAACATTTCAATCTATTGTTCTCAGATTCTGATCTATCCTCTCCCTCTCTCTGGAGCTATTGATCCCTGTTAGTGCCGGGGCTGATGCTCCCGCTAACACTATGGAATAACACATTGAAAGCAGTCCCTTATTAATAGAAGAGGGAAACCCTCCAGTGACACAATTAGAGTCCATGGAGACTGACATTAATTACAGTCACTAAACAAACAGTTTCAGTTAACCCCTTTCAATCCAACACCTTTTGTACCAGAATAAAGTAGAACATTTACCCAGTAGGGATGGGATGTATAAGGATTGCTGAAGGAAGGAATGGTGGAACTGGTAGAGGCACATGACATAATTTTTCAATTCTCCTTGGATATGGGAGTGGTGACAGAGGACTGGAGGGTTGTAAATGTTACACCCTGATTACAAATGGAGAGATGGAGTAGACCCTGTAGTGTCCAGTCCATCTGACGTCAGTGGTGGGGAAATTTCACAACCCAGAACAGAAATATTCGTTGGTTGGAAAAACATAGCATAATAAATTTCAAGCAGCACGGATATGCTAATGACAAATCATGTCTGGAAAACTTCAACAAGAACTTATCCCAAGGTACTTCACAGCAGCATTATGAAACAAAGTATAACACTGAACCACAAATGTAGATATTAGGTTAGGAGACCAAAAGCTTGGTCAAAGAGGCAACTTTTAAAGGAGTGTCTGAAAGGATAAAAGTGAGGGGGAGAGGTAGAGCTGTGTAGGGAGGATATTCCCGAGCTCGGGACCGAGACAACTGAAGGTGCGGCCAGCGATGGTGGAGTAATTAAAATCAGGAATGCACAAGAGGCCAGAATTGGAGGAGCAGAGATATATCAGAGGGTTGTCGGGCAGGAGGAGATTACAGAGATAGTGAGGGATGAGGCAATGGAGGGATTTGAAAACGTGTTGAGGATTTTAAAATAAAGACATTGTTTGACAGTGAGCTGATGTAGGTCAGTGATCGGGGAATGGGACTTGTTGTGAGTTAACACACAGGAAGCAGAGTTTTAGATGACCTCGAGTTTACAGATAGTAGAATGTGGGCGAGTGAGTTTGAATTGTCTAGTCTACAGGTAATGAAAGCATGAATGAGAGCTTCAGTAGCAGATGAGATGAGACAGGGGTGAAGTTGGGCGATGTTATTGAGGTGGGAATAGGTGGTCATAGTGATGGCACGAATATAAGGTTGGAAACTCATTTTGTGGTCGAATGCCACAGAGTCACAGAATTGTTACAGCACAGAAGGTGGCCATTCTGTCCATCGTGTCTGCACTGGCTCTCCAAACGAGCAATTCATCTAGTGTCACTCCCCTGCCTTCTTCCTGTAACTCTGTACAATCTTCCTTTTCAGATAACTATCCAATTTCCTCCTGAATGCCTCGATTGAATCTGCCTACACCACATTCTCAGGCAGTGCATTCCAGACCTTAGCACTCGCTGTATGAACATTTTTTCCTCATGTCACTTCTGCTGCTTTTACCAATTACTTTAATTCTTTGTCCTCTCGTTTTCGATCCTTTCAGGTGTGGGAACAGTTTTTCCCTATCAACTGTGTCCAGACACCTCATAATTTTGCAGACGTTTTTCAAGTCTCCTCTCAGCCTTCTCTTCTCCAAGGAAAATGTTCCAACTTCTCCAGTCTATCTTCATAACTGGTATTCTTCATCCCTGTAACTATTCTTGTGAATGTTTTTTCACACTCTCCAATGTCTTCACGTTATCTAATGTGCCCAGAACTACACGCAACACTGCAGCCGAGGCCGAACTAGTGTCTTATACAAGTTCAAAACCACCCCCTTGCTCTTGTATTCCATGCAACAGGATACTGTAGGCTTTATGAAAAACTCTCTCAACCTGTCCTGCCACCTGCAATGACCGATGCACATATACCCGGGTTCGATTCTGGGTACTGCCTGTGTGGAGTTTGCAAGTTCTCCCTGTGTCTGCGTGAGTTTTCTCCAGGTGCTCCGGTTTCCTCCCACAAGCCAAAAGACTTGCAGGTTGATAGGTAAATTGGCCATTATAAATTGTCACTAGTATAGGTAGGTGGTAGGGAAATATAGGGACAGGTGGGGATGTTTGGTAGGAATATTGGATTAGTATAAATGGGTGGTTGATGTTCGGCACAGGCTCGGTGGGCCGAAGGGCCTGTTTCAGTGCTGTCTCTCTAATCTAATCTAAAATATACACCCAGGTCCCTCTGCTCCTGAACCCCCTTTAGAATTGTAACCTTTATTCTATATTTTCCCTCCATGTCCTTCCTACGAAATGAATCACTTCACATTTCTCCACATTGAACTTCATCTGCCACCTGTCTGCCCATTCCACCAATTTGTCTATGTCCTTTTTGAGTTTTATAGTATCCTATTAACAGTTCACAATGTTTCCAACTTTTGCATCATCTACAAGCTTTGAAATTGTGCCCTGTACACCAAGGTCCAGGTCATTAATATATGTCAGGAAGAAAAAGGGTCCCAACACTGATCCCCGGGGACCTCCACCTCAAATCTTAAATAAAAAAACTTAACGTGCTGGAAATACTCAACAGGTCTGGCACCATCTGAGTTGAGAGAGAGAAACAGAGTTAATGTTTCAGGTCTGTGATCTTTCATCAGAACTGGAAAAGGTTAGAAATATCAAGTTTGAAGCAGATAAAGCAGGGATGGGGCAAAATGGAGCAAAAGGGGTGTTGATAGAACAGAGGGTCAGAGAGATTAACTGACCAGGAGGTCATGGGGCAAAGGCAAAGAGAGTGTGCTCATGGTGTGGTGAAAGACAAAGCATTAGTGCAGAGCAGGTGTTAAATGACAGAATAATGAACAGCCCGAGCTAAAAGCACCAACATAAAAATCCCAGTTTAAGTCTGGCACATGGTAAAAAATAACTGATGAAACAAAATAATAATAAAAATGGACGAGTCATTCTCTGAAATTATTGAACTCAATGTTTACTCCAGAAGTCTGTAGAATGGACAATGAGGTGCTGTTCCTCGAGCTGGCATTGATGTTCACTGGAACACCACAGCAGGTCAAACGCAGATTGGGTGACCGCTTTGTGAAACACCTCCGCTCAGTCCAAAAGCATGACCCCGAGCTTCCGCTCGCTTGTCATTTCAACACACTCCATCCCCCACCCCTGCTCTCATGGCTACATTTGTGTCCTTGTGTTTACACCCTCCACTCCCACTTCACTTGCTTAAAACCTATTACATTTCTAACCTAAGCCAGTTCTGATGAAAGGTCACAAGCCTGGAACATTAACTCTGTTTCACTCTCCACAGACACTGCTGAGTATTTCCAGCACTTTCTGATTCTATTTCAGATTTCCAGCATCTGCAGTATTTTGTTTTGATTCCACTACAAACTTTTCTCCAGCCCGAAAAGCATCCATTAATCACTAATCTCTGTTTCCTGTCACTCAACCAGTTTAGTTTCATGTTGCTACTGTCCTTTTCATTTGATTAGCTGTACCTTTGCTCACAATTCTGTTGTGTGACACTTTATCAAATGCTTTTTGGAATTCCATTTACACCACATCACAGCATTGCCCTCATCAGGCTTCCTTTTTACCTCTTCAAAAAACGCCAGTAAGTTTGTTAAACACCATTTTCCCCTTAACAAATCCATGCTGATTTTCCTTAATTGACCCACATTTGTCCATGTGCCTATTAATGCTGTCCCGAATATGACACCAAGGTTGCAAACAGACTGTCTGAATCTCAGACGGTTACCATGGAATCAATAGCAAGGGAACAGAGTTGGAGTAGGCAGGGAAAACAATGGCTTCAATCTTCCCAATATTTAATTGGAGGATATTTCTGCTCATCCAGTACTGGATATCAGATAAGCAGTTTGATAATTTAACAACAGTGGAGGAGAGGAGAGAGGTGGTGGTAAGTTAAACTTGATGCAGTTCTTTGATAAAACAATGGAGACGGTTGCTGAGGGAAGGAATGGTGGAAATAGCAGAGGCACTGGTCAGAGTCTTCCAATCCTCCTTGGATATCGGAGTCATGACAGAGGACTGGAGGGCTGTAAATGTTACTCCCTGTTGCAAAAGGAGAGATTAGATAAATCCTGTAACTACTGACCAGTCAGTCTAATGTCGGTGGTTGGAAATTACAAGAGGCCAGAACCCAGCACAAAAATCTATCTTTCTTGTGAAAACATGGGATAATAAATGACAAACAGCATGGATAGTTTAATGGAAAATCATGTCTGATAATCTTAATCAAGTTCGTTGATGACATAACTGTGAGTGTTGATGAGGACAACATGTTTTGTGTTATGTGTACAGACTTTCAAAAGGCCGGTGATCAAATGCCATTTCATAGACTTGTTATGAAAAATGGAACATATGGATTAATGTGACAGTGACAGTGTGGATATGATACTGACTCAGGGACAGAAAGCAGAGAGAAGTGGTGAACAGACATTGTTCAGACTGGTGGAGGGGGAGTATGCAGTGCTGTTTTGCAGGTTTCAGTATTAGAACCAGTGCTGTTCCTGGCATATAGATAGATATATAAATGACACAAACGTATACGTAAAAAAAAAACATAATTTCAGCTCTTGCAGATGACATGAAACGCATAACTAAAGGTGGGAAAATGCAGACCAGAGAATTATCCAACGTCACAGACGTTTTTCTTTAAAATTTATTCATTCTGGACACTAATCCATCTCAAATTTATTTCTTACTCTAATTTATTTGTGTGTGATTCTCGTGTGAGTGTGTGCGTGAATGTGAAGCGTATTTTCTTATTATTTTATTTAGATACAGCTTAGATTGTTAAGTATAATAAACTCATCTCTTGTTTAAGCTCAGGAAAACCTCTCCTATTGGCTCTTTCACGATCACATCAAAGATAAAAGGTAAAACACTCACTGAGTTGGTCAGCTGGTCCACGGCTAAAAAGGAATAAACTCTGTTGTGGTGAAATAAGATATAAGACAAGAGGGGAGCCTGGGACCCCTACTCACCTGGCTGTCACAGAAATCTGGAGGTTCGAGTGATCGTAAACCAACAACAAATGAGAAATTGGAAGTAGGGAAAACAATTGATCCTGAGAAAAAACTTAAAATGTCAATGAAGGTTTTATTGTGGCTTTCACTGCTGGAACACTGAAATGCCCACGTTCGAAGACAGAGCAGATGAACATATGAACATATGAATTAGGAGCAGGTGTAGGCCACTCGGCCCCTCAAGCCTGCTCTGCCATTCAATAAGATCATGACCAATCTGATTGAAACCTCAACTCCACATTACCACCTACCCTCGATAATCTTTCACCCCCTTGCTTATCAAAAATCTATCTATCTCTGCCTTACACGTACGTAAAGTCTCTCTTTCACTGCCTTTTGAGGACGAGAATTCCAAAGGCTCACAACCCTCAGAGAAAAAAAATTCTCCTCATCTCTGTTTTAAATGGGCAGGCCCTCATTTTTAAATAGTGACCCCTAATTCTAGATACACCAAGATACACACATCTTTCCACATGCAACCTGTCAAGACCGCTCATGATCTTAGATGTTCAAATCAAGTCTCCACTTACCCTTCTAAATTCCAGTGGATATAAGCCGAGCCTGTCCAATATTCCCTCATAAGACAGCCCACCCATTCCAGGTATTAGTCTGGTAAACCTTTTCTGAATTGCTTCCAATGCATTTACATCCTTCCTTAAATAAGGAGACCAGTAATGTACACAGTACTCCAGATGTGGTCTCACCAATGCCCTCTATAGCTGAAGCATAGCATCCCTACTTTTGTATTCAATTATCCTTGCGATAAACGATAACATTCTATTAGCTTTCCTAATTACTTTCTGAACATGCATATTCACCTTTTGTGATTCATGCACACGGACACCAAGATCCCTCTGCATCTCAGAGCTCTGCAATCTCTCACCATTAGATAATATGCTTCTTTTTTTATAATTCCTGCCAAAATGGACAATTTCCCATTTTCCCACATTATACTCCATTTTCCAGGTCTTCACACACACATTTAACCTATCTATATTCATTTGCAGCCTCCTTATGTCCCCGTCACATGTTACTTTCTTACTCATATTTGTGTCATCAGCAAATTTAGCAACCATGCCTTCGGTCTCTTCATCCAAGTCATTTATATAAATTGTAAAAAGTTGAGGTCCCAGCACTGATCCCTGTGGCACACTACTCGTTACATCTTGCCAGCCAGAAAGTGACCCATTTATGCCTACTGCCTGTTTTCTGTTAGCTAACCAATCTTCTATCCATGCCAACATGTTACCCCCTTCACCATGAGCTTTTATTTTCACAAAACCTTTGATGTGGCACCTTATCAATTGCCTCCTGGAAATCTATGTACAGTACATCAACCGGTTCCCCTTTCTCCACAGCACATGGTACCTCGTCAAAGAACTCCAGCAAATTGATTAAACATGATTTCCCTTTCATAAAACCATTTTGATTCTGCCTGATTACGTTGAACTTTTCTAAGTGCCGGCTACACTGTCTTTGATAATAGCTTCTAACATTTTACCTCAGACAGATGTGATGCTAACTTGCCTGTAGTTTCCTGTTTTCTGTTTCCCTCCCTTTCTGACTAAAGGAGTTACATTCCCAATAAAGGAGTTGCATACAGAGTGAAGTAACTTGGTACGGGTTAAAACGTCTGTCTGTTGAAAAGTTGAGTAATGTAGCTGGACAGTTAGGGATTAACAGGGTTAGAATCACTAACAGATAGAGTAATGTTAGCTAAGGTAAAACTAGAACAGGATAGACTAGAATTAGAATTCCAGAGAGAGCGAGAAGGAGCAGAGTGAGTGTCAAGAAAGGGTAAAAGTAAGAGTGTTCCAGAATGAGAATGAGGAAAGGGAGTTAAGGCAGCTCAAACAACTAGAGGGAGACCCATACACCCAGTGAAGGCACAGCTAGTGTGGGAGCTGCCCTTAGCTCAGGACCATGTGCTGATCTCTTAAAGTTCTCCCAGTTCATGACAAAGTTCAATGAGGAGGATGTGGCAGAATTTTTCGTCAATTGTGAAAAGCTTGTAATGCAACTGAAATGGCCGTCAGAGAGCTGGACACTGTTTTCACAAAACAAAATAACAGGAAAATCCCATGAGATTTATTCACTGTTGCCAGATGAAAGTTGATCAGATTATGAGATGATTAAAATTGCTATCCTGGGTGTACATGAAATAATACCGGAAGTGTACCATCAAACATTCCAAACCCTCAGAAAGCAGCCTGACTAAACTGACCTCGAGTTTGAAAGAGTTAAGCTGCTTCCGAACATCGGGACATAGGAGCAGGAGTAGGCCATTCAGCCCATCGAGGCTGCTCCACCATTCAATATGACCATGGCTGATCATCCACTTTAATGCCTTTTTCACACATAATCTCCATATCCCCTTTTTTGTCATTTGTAGTTAGAAATCTGTCAATCTATACTTTAAATATACTCAACGACTGAGATTCCACATCCGCCTGGGATGCAGAATTCCAAAGATTCAGAAACTTCTGAGTCAAAGTTTTCTCCTCGTCTCTGTCCTAAATGGCTTCCCCCTTATTTTGAAATTGTATCCATTAGTTTCAGCCTCCGCAACCAGGGGAATTTTCGTCCATACGTCTACGCTGTCTATCCCTTTAATTATTTCGTACGTTTCAATGAGATCCCGACACATTCTTTGAAACTCTCGAGAATACAGGCCCAGTTTCCCCAATCTCTCTTCATAGAACATTCCCGCCATCCCGGGAACAAGTCTGGTGAACCTTCATTGCGCTCCCTCGATGGCAATAATATCCTTCCTAAAGTAAAGTGACCCAAAATGCACACAATATTCCAGGTGTGGTCTAAGCAAGGTTCTATACACATGAAGCAAGACTTCACTACTCCTGTACTCAAATCATCTCCTGATAATGGCTAACAGACCATTTGCCTTCCTAATTGCTTGCTGCACCTGCATCTTTTTCAGTGATTAACTGACACCCGGGTCCGTTTGTACATCTACACTTCCTAATTTTTCACTATTTAAGAAATACTCTGCACATCTGTTCCTCTTACCAATGTGGATAACTCATATTTGCCCATATTATATTCCATTTGCCATGTTCTTGCTCAGTCACAATGTCTGTCCAAATCCCCTTGAAGACGCATTGCATCTACCTCACAACATGCATTCCCACCTAGTTTTGTGTCATCTGCGAACTTGGAAATACTACATTTGGTCCCCACATCCAAATCATTGACATATATTGTTAACAGCTGGGGCCCAAGTACTGATCCTTGCGGTACCCAACCAGTCACAGCTGCCACAGTGAGAGTGACCCGTTTCTTCCTACTCTCTGTTTTCTGCCTATTAACCAATCTTTAATCCATGCCAGTATATTACCTCCTATCCCATGTGCTTTAATGTTGCTAACCAACCTCCTGTGGGGGACTTTATCAAAATCCTTCTGAAAATCCAAGTATAACACGTCCACCGACTCCCCTTTATCAATTCTGTTAGTAGCATGCCCAACAAAACTCCAACAGGTTCGCCAAACATGATTTCTCATTCATAAATCCATGTTTACGATGCCTGAACAGATTATTATCCAACTGTCCATTGATCACATCCTTTAGAATTAAATCCCAGCATTTTCCCAACGACTGATGTATGAGAGCAGGTCTATAATTCCCTGTTTTCTCTCTCCCTCCCTTCTTAAATATTGGGGTGACATTTCCTACCTTCCAATCTACAGGAACCTGTCCAGAATCTATAGAATTTTTGAAGATGATCACCAATGCAGCCACAATCTCCATAGCTATCTCTTCCCACACCCTGGGATGCAGAATATCAGATCCTGGCGCCTTATCAAACTTCAGCCCCATTAATTTCTCCAATACAACATTCTTACTAATATTAATTTCCTACACTTCCTCAATCTCCCTAATCCCTTGGATCTCTAATTCTGGAAATTTCCTTGTATCTTCCTCAATGAGGGCAGACACAAAGTAATCATTTAGTTTCACTGCCATTTCTCTATTCACCATTGTACATTCCCCTGACACTGCCTGTATTGGACCCACATTTGTCTTCGCCAAATGTTTCATTTTTAGGTAGCTAAAGAATATTTAAAGTCAGTTTTTGTGTTTACTTTTGACCAGTGGATAGAAACACTCATATTACAGCCCACATATCGAAACCTCAGAGTGGTGATCCATCTCAAGGAGTTCACAAACTCGCTCCCCCTCCCATTAAAACCCACAAAGAGGAACAAAGGGTTCAAAGAGCTGGACAAGTTGCAATTCTGGTGATGAATTTTTCCTTGTACACAAAGCCGTAACCCCAAAGGGAAACACTTCCCTGGTCACCACAAAGACCCGAGAATAAATGATGGGGGGGGGGGGGGTTATAGAAACCCGAACAGCCAAGGGCAAAGAGGAAATGCTGGACACACGGGGGTCCATCCTCAGGTCAAATAGGACGGTACTGAGAGCAGTAGAAACGGCCGAAGACCTGTGTGTTTCCAGTGTAATAAGGTAGGTCGCCATCGAGCTGAATGATGCAAGTGATGGGGAAAACCTGGAGGATTAATCAGGGTCCACCAGATCATAGCAGGAAAAAGGGCCCTGATGGAAATCACAACAGATCAGGCTGTGCCTCCAACTGCGGCAGTCAGACCCAGTAAACCTACCACAGAGAGGGCGGGAAAAATAAACAAAATCCTTGAGAGCTACCAGGAATTTGTATTCTCAGGAAAAGTGAAACCATACCCCTTGAGTGAGGGAAGTAAACCAATAGTCATACTCAAGGATGCAGAGGCCAGCCAATCCTTCTGCTGGGAAAAAGAAAGTGTAGTGAATGCTAGAGCGTTAGTGAATGGTATCGGAAGACAGTATATGTCCATACACTTATATCCGGTGCACTTAGAGTTTGACCCAGTTTCATGACCCTTTACCATGCGGATTGTCCCTAGTTTACTGATTGATGGGTCGAACTGCTCCTGGGTAATGATCTGACAGGGGATAAGGTGGCAGCTTCCCCAGTAGTTCTAGAGAGACCAAAAGAGGTCCGGGAGACAGAGTAGTTACAGCAGAAATCCCTGATTGTGTGGTGACTCGGTCCATGGCCAAACAATCCCCAGAACTGACACTGCAGACGGATGACCCTACTGTCTGGTTGTCTGAAACCTTCGTTGGGAAGTTAGAGGACCCAAAGGATGTGTTAAACAGTTCTTCCTTTTTTGAGGCTCCACAACCCGACCCAACGTTAAAAAATAGCACAGACTGTAAAAACCAAAACTGAAGCAGAGGGAGTTGCAGACTGTTACTATTTAAAGAATGAGGAGCTAATGAGGAAGTGGAGACCTCCTCACAGAACAGTGGATGAAGAGTGGACAGATGTTCACCAGATAGTGGTGCCGCTGAAGTCCCTTAAAGAAATATTAACAATGGCCCACGAACTTCTAATGGATGGACATGTCAGTATATGAAAAATCGAAGACCGCAGAAGACAGCATTTTGACTGGCAACAATTCCACAAAGATGTGGTGGAGTTCGGTAGAATTGGTCTCACGTGCCAGGTTGTGGGAACCCTTCAGCAGAATGCTGGTAGATTGTGTGGGGCCCCTGCTGAAAATATAACGGGACAACCAGTATCTTCTCACCATTATGGATGTGGTGACCCGATTCCCAGAGGCCATTCGCCCGAAGAACTATCTCTGCCAAGGAAGTGGTGAAGGGGCTAACTCAATTCTTTACCCTATATGGGCTTCCTGCTGAGATCCAGTCGGATCAGGGCACACATTTTATGTCCAGTATTTTTGAAAAGGTCATGGGTAATCTGGAGCACCGCAGCCCCACAGCTCCAGCGACCCGGGTTCGATTCTGTGTACTGCCTGTGCGAAGTTTGCAAGTTCTTCCTGTGACCGCATGAGTTTTCACCAGGTGCTCCGGTTTCCTCCCACAGCCAAAGATTTTCAGCTTGATAGGTCCCTAGTATAGGTTGGTGGTAGGGGAGTTGAGGTATGGTGGGGATGTGGTAGGAATATGGGATTAATGTAAGATTAGTATAAATGAGTGGTTGATGGTTGGCACAGACTCGGTGGGCTGAAGGGCCTATTTCAGTGCTGCATCTCTAAATAAATAAAATAAGTAAATAAATAAAGTCCTAAGCCTACTATCCACAGTCACAATGGGCTTTGGAGCAGTACCACCAGACCCTAAAGACAATGATCAGGACATACTGCAATGAGCAACCCCATGACTGGGATAAAGGGATGGGATTTCTCCTGTTGGTTACCGAGACTTATCTAATGATTCCACTGGCTTTAGTCTCTTTGAATTAGTTTATGGATACGAGGTGAGTGGTCCTCTTAAATTAATCTAGAAGACGTTTTTGGGACACAGGGATGAGTCTTCCATGTTCGACCACATTTCCGTGCTCTGGGAGCGTTTCACGCCAGGCTGTGCAATGGCTCAGTAACAGCAAAAGATCTCACAGGCAGCTATGAAAAGGTAAGCAGACAGAAATGACAAGGCTGGAACATGTCATCCCAGAAACCCTGTATTGTTAATACTCCCAATGCACGGCGAACCCCTTAAAGCCCAGTTCAGTGGTCCATATCGAGTGGCAAAAGGAATAGTCAGGTAAATTATTTAATTGACATCCCAGACCAAAGGAAAAAAAGTAAATGCTGTGGAGGGGACAGACAAGTACAGATCTGTCAGACAGTCAGGAGGGGAGGATTGAAAAGGACAGTGAGGACAGGTTAGAGAAGGGCCAGGAGTATTCCCAATTGAACCCCCTTCTCTCCGATGAGCCAACCCTGAAATGTTAGATAAATTGGACCACACACTCTCCTCATTAAATGCAGGTCAAAGATGCACCCTAAAAAGGCTGCTAACAGCATTTACAGAAACGTGCAAGGACAAGGAAAGGTCCCAAAAAGGCATGTCAATGGTGAGGGCGATGCCTCCCCTAGTCGAAGTGCCGCTGGAGAGTGCAGTGAAAGCTGTATAGCCACCTGCTAGCAGTAATGTCGCAAAAGACATAGGGTAGATTAAAAAAATGTTCCTTCCCATAGTTAAGGGAGAAGTGAAGGGAAAATAACCTAAAGTAAACAGCACTTGTGTACCTCACCAGAAAGCTAAAAGTAAGGTCAGTGTGGATCTACCCACTGAAGAACCCAATGATCAGATCCCAAACCCAAAGCTAATCAAACCCAACAATTTCAAAGCCGAACTCAGCAAGAACAAAGGCCCAGAGGAAACCTCAGACCCCTCACATGGTCTAAAAAAACAATTTATTACACACTGTCGGTTTAGAATATTAGAACATTAGAACATTAGAACATTACAGCGCAGTACAGGCCCTTCGGCCCTCGATGTTGCGCCGATCATCTGACCTACACTATTCCATTTTCATCCATCTGTCTATCCAATGACCACTTAAATGCCCTTAAAGTTGGCGAGTCTTCTGCTGTTGCAGGCAGGGCGTTCCACGCCCCTACTACTCTCTGCATAAAGAAACTACCTCTGACATCTGTCCTATATCTTTCACCCCTCAACTTAAAGCTATGTCCCCTCATGTTTGCCATCATCATCCAAGGAAAAAGTCTCTCACTATCCACCCTATCTAACCCTCTGATTATCTTGTATGTCTCTATTAAGTCACCTCTCCTCCTCCTTCTCTCTAACGAAAACAACCCCAAGTCCCTCAGCCTTTCCTCGTAAGACCTTCCTTCCATACTCGGCAACATCCTAGTAAATCTCCTCTGCACCCTTTCCAAAGCTTCCACATCCTTCCTATAATGCGGTGACCAGAACTGCACGCAATACTCAAGGTGCGGCCTCACCAGAGTTTTGTACAGCTGCATCATGACCTCGTGGCTCCGAAACTCGATCCCCCTACTAATAAAAGCTAACACACCATATGCCTTCTTAACAGCCTTATTAACCTGGGTAGCAACCTTCAGGGATTTATGTACCTGGACACCAATATCTCTCTGCTCATCTACACTACCAAGAATCTTCCCATTAGCCCAGTACTCTGCATTGCTGTTACCCCTTCCAAAGTGAATCACCTCACACTTGTCCGCATTAAACTCCATTTGCCATCTCTCAGCCCAGCTCTGAAGCCTATCTATGTCCCTCTGTACCCTACAACACCCTTCGACACTATCCACAACTCCACCGACCTTCGTGTCATCCGCAAATTTACTAACCCACCCTTCTACATCCTCATCCAGGTCATTTATAAAAATGACAAACAGCAGTGGCCCCAAAACAGAAACTTGCGGTACACCACTAGTAACTAAACTCCAGGATGAACATTTGCCATCAACCAACACCCTCTGTCTTCTTTCAGCTAGCCAATTTCTGATCCAAAGCTCTAAATCACCTTCAACCCCATACTTCCGTATTTTCTGCAATAGCCTACCGTGGGGAACCTTATCAAACGCCTTACTGAAATCCATATACACCACATCCACTGCTTTACCCTCATCCACCTGTTTGGTCACCTTCTCGAAAAACTCAATAAGGTTTGTGAGGCACGGCCTACCTTTCACAAAACCGTGCTGACTATCGCAAATGAACTTATTCTTTTCAAGATGATTATAAATCCTATCTCTTATAACCCTTTCCAACATTTTACCCACAACCGAAGTAAGGCTCACAGGTCTATAATTACCAGGGCTGTCTCTACTCCCCTTCTTGAACAAGGGGACAACATTTGCTATCCCCCAGTCCTCCGGCACTACTCCTGTCGACAATGACGACATAAAGATCAACATCAACGGCTCTGCAATCTCCTCCCTGGCTTCCCAGAGAATCCTAGGATAAATCCCATCTGGCCCAGGGGACTTATCTATTTTCACTCTTTCCAAAATTGCTAACACCTCCTCCTTGTGAATCTCAATCCCATCTAGCCTAGTAGGCTGTATCTCAGTAATCTCCTCGGCAACATTGTCTTTCTCTACTGTAAATACTGACGAAAAATATTCATTTAACGCTTCCCCTATCTCCTCTGATTCCGCACACAACTTCCCACTACTATCCTTGATTGGCCCTGTTCTAACACTTATCTTTCTTTTATTCCTGATATACCTATAGAAAGCCTTAGGGTTTTCTTTGATCCTATCCGCCAATGACTTCTCGTGTCCTCTCCTTGCTCTTCTTAGCCCTCCCTTTAGATCCTTCCTGGCTAGCTTGTAACTAACTGAGCCCTAACTGAGCCTGCACGTCTCATCCTAACATAAGCCGCCCTCTTTCTCTTGACAAGCGCTTCAACTTCTTGAGTAAACCACGGCTCCCTCGCTCGACAACTTCCTCCCTCCCTGCCTAAGGAGAAAGATTATCAAGGTGCATAGTACCTGAGTAGTTAAAACTTCATTAGAGGAGAGAAAAGGAAAACAAGCAATTGGTAATGCATTGTCCAGGGTCGAACCCGACACATAACCATCCCAGACAAAACGCCAAAAAAATTAAATCAGTACAGCTGTAACAGACAATGTCAGCTGCAGTAATTCTAAGATTAATGTGTGAATTTGAGAAGTGATTATTGAGAATGAATGTGTATTTCTTTCGTTTTCTTCCCACAATTCTCTAATGAAATGTTCCTATTATCACATTTCTTTCCATGAGCTGTGGCGGTGTCAAGATAACACAATATGCCAAATGAGGAATTTTAATTCATCGATTGGAAACTTACACTCAACTTTTAATAGAAAACATCCGACAGTTAACCTTGAAAAAGCTAGCAGCCAAGATGGCCACCGCAATTGGTATCTGAAACATCTTTTCACATTCCAAGGCCTACGACAGGAGACACATGTATGATGAGCCTGGACCTATATCATTGGCTTGCTCTAGTGATTGAATTACCGAAGATTACATTCATTAACACGGCATACAAGGCTACCCTGACACATTGTATTTCAAAGAGCAAACTCCTCCAAGTATAAATACTGGCATCCTGAACCCTGGGGAGATAGAAGTTTCTAACTGCTTTCATTAGAAGGGTCCAGAGAATGCACTGAGGCAGTCATGAGACCTTCTGTCCATCTCTGTGAAAGCTGGGAGATTCCCCTGGACAAAGACAGACAAGCCAGTGATTCAAACTGTGCAGAAGCAGAAGGGCTGTGACCACCCCCACACCCCCCCCCCCCCAACCTCTCTCTCTCCGACTCTCTCTCCACCTAACATCACAAGTTTGAAAACCACATTCGACTGTGGGCCCCTCAAGCCTACAGATTGATACAGACAGAGTAACCAGGGGAAGAAAGCCACCTACAAGTCTGCCTCAAAGAAAACCCTGAGCAATGTGGACCAGCCACAAACCTCACTTCGACAAGCAAAAGACGTCAAGAATATAACTTCAGCTGGAAGACCACGGAATCGCCCAACATCACAGAATGAGTTTTTTTTTTAAAAATTTAGTCTGGACTCAAATCCAACCACAAATTTACTTCTCACTCTGTAATCTATTTGTTTGTGTGTGTGTGATTCTCGTGTGACTGTGTGTGTAACCGTGTGTTGTGTTTTTTTAATGATTTTATTTAGATCGGGTTTATATTGTTAAGTATAATAAACTCACCTCTTCCATGTTTAAACTCAAGAGAACCAGTCCAATCAGTTCCTTCACCATCACACCAAAGGTAAAATGTAAAACACTCAATGAGACGTTACTATTGCACTGTTTATAAAGGACAAACACTGTTGCAGTCACATAAAGAAGCGCCACTCTGACCCCTCCTCACCTGGCCATAACAATTGGCCGGGCTGGGGATGGAGAGAATATGGGGATGAACTCAGCTCACCATTAAATAGATACCAGAGGTTGTAAACTTCCTGGTTCAGCCTGAGACAATGGCTAACGAGGGGGATGCATATCATGGACAGGGAATGGTGCTTGTGACAGGAACTGAAGACAATGCTTTCAGTCTTCTCACGATTTAAAGGACAAGAACACTAAATTGGTGAAATATGGTTTATGAATCTAATAGTAGGATACAGAGACTTACCAGGGACACCAATAGTAGTGAGGATAGGATAGTAAATACATTGAATCATCTTCAGAGCATAATAGATCCGCAATTCTAGTGTTATCCAATAATAATCCGCAGTAAGATAGTCAAACCAATAGGATACACTCCTGTCACTTGTTGTAACATTCCAATCTATTGTTCTCAGATTCTGACCCATTGCTGTAACATTCCAATCTATTGTTCTCAGATTCTGACCGATTGTTGTAACATTCCAATCTATTGTTCTCCTATTCTGACCCATTGTTGTAACATTCCAACCTATTGTTCAGATTCTGATATCTCCTCACCATCTCTCTGCAGCCACAGTTCCCTATGAGTGCCGGAGCTGATGCTCCCGCTGACACTTTCAGAAAACACATTGAAAGGAGTCCTGTATTAATAGAAGAGGGAAACCCTCCAGTGACACCATTAGGGTCCATGGAGACTGGCATTAATTACAGTCACTGAACAAACAGGTTCAGTTAACCCCTTTCAATTCAGCACTTTTTGTACCACAATAAAGTGGAACATTTATCCAGTCTGCATGGGAATTATGAGAGTTACTGAGGGAAGAAATGGTGGAAATGACAGAGGCAATGGACAAAATCCTTCAGTCCTCCTTGGATATGGGAGTGATGCCAGAGGTCTGGAGGATTGTCAACGTTACACCCTGTTTAAAAAGGGGAGGTTTGGTAAACCCTGTAAGTATCAGTCTAATGTTGGTGGTTGGAAACTTCTGGAGGTCATAACCCAGCACAAATATATATCTTGCTTGCAATACAAAGGTTTATACATGACAAGCAGCACGGAAAGGTTAATGAAATATCATTCCTGATAATCTTCATCAAGTTCGTTGAGGACGTAACTGTGAGTGTTTCACGTAATATAATCATCGAAAGTTTCAGATACAGAAAGAGGCCACTTGTCCCATTGTGTCTGCAGCGGCCGAAAAATGATCCACCTATTCTAATCCCACCTTCCAGCATTTGATCCATAGCCCTGCAGATAATGACAGTTGAGGTGAACATCCAGTTTCCTTTTCACTGAGTGGAGGGATTCTGCTTCAACTATCCTTTCAGGCAGTAAGTTCTCGATCCTCACTATAAACAGGGGACTCAGTACTGAACCCTGTGGAACGCCACTGTAAACAGTTCTCCGGTCAGTAAAATACGTGTCAACAACTACCCTTTAATAAAAACAAGAAATGCTGGAAATACTCAGCAGGTCTGGCAGCATCTGTGGAGAGAGAAGCAGAGTTAACGTGACAGGTCCGTGACCATTCATCACTGATCTGAAAACTTAACTCTGCTTCTCCCTCTACAGATGTGGCCAGACCTGCTGAGTATTTCCAGCATTTATTGTTCTTACTTCAGATTTACAGCTTCCGCAGTATTTTGCTTTTATTATAACAATGACCCTTTGTTTCCTGCCACTGAGCCAATTTTGTATTTTTGTGTGGACAAGTTTCTCCTCAACTCCCCGCTAATCCTTCTGCCAAGCACTTTAAGTCACTGCCCCTTAGTCACTGATCTCTCTGCTCAGGTGAATAGAGTCGTCACCTCCACTCTATCCAGGCCTCTCAAAATTATGTCCATTTCAATCAGATCTCCCTTCAGCCTTCTCTGTTCCAAGTAGAACAACGCCAGCCTATCTAATCTTGCTTCATAGCTGCATTTTTCCAGTCCTGGCAAACATCCTTGTAAATCTCCTCTGTACCCTCTCTACACATCCTTTGTGTAATGAGGTGACCAGAACTGCACACAGTACTCAGGTTGTGACTTAACCAATGATTTATACAGTTCCAGCATAACCTATCTGCTCTTGTATTCTATACCTCAGCTAATAAAGGAAAGGATTCCATATGCCTTCTTAACCACCTATCGACCTGACCTGCTACCTTCAGGGATCAGTGGACATTGACTCCAAGGTCCCTCACTTCCTCTACGCTTCTCAGCATTTTCCTATTAATCGTCTATCCCTTTGCCTTGTTTGACCTCAATTACATCATCTCATACTTAACCGGTTGAATTCCATTTGGTGCTTTTCTGCCATCAATATCTTCCTGCAGCCTAAAGCTATCTTCCTTGCTATCTACCACATGGCTAATTTGTGTGCCATCTGCACACATCTTGATCATGCCCCCTACATTTACTTTCAAATCGTTAATATATACTACAAAAAGCAGGGGACCCAGTGCTGAGCCCCATGGAACGCCACTGGAAACAGACCTCAAGTCAGTAAAACACCCGTCAACAATCACCCTTTGTTTCCTGCCACTGAGCCAATTTTGTATCCAGCTTGCTGCAGTTCCCTGGATTCCATGGGATTTTATTTTTTTAACTAGTATGCCACATGGGACCTTGTCAAAAGCCTTGCCAAAATCCACGGAGACCATATCATCTGCACTACCCTCATCTATCATCCTTGCTACTTCGTTGAAAAATTCAATCAAGTTGTTCAAACAATATCTTCCCTTAGCAAATTCATGCTGACTGTCCTTGATTGACCTGAGCCTTTCTAAGTGACAATTTATCCTGTCTCTGAGAATAGATTCCAATCATTTTCCCACTGAGTTTACACTGACTGGCCTGCAACTATTTGGTCTATCCGTTGCTCCAATCCTCTGGCACTACACCTGCATCCAGTGAGGACTGGAAAATGATGGTCAGACCCTCTGCTATTTCCTCTCTCACTTCATTTGACAGCCTAGGATACATTTCATCAGGCCCTGGTGATTTATCAACTTTCAAGGATGCTAATCCCATTAATACTTCCTCTCTCCCTATGTATATCACATCCAATAATTCACACTCCTCCTCCTTAACCACAGTATCTGCATCGCCCCCACTTTTGTTAAGACAGATACAAAGTACTTATTAAGAACCTTGGCAACATCTTCCGCCCCTACTCATGTATATCCACTTATGTATATAGATTTTCAGAAGGCCTGTAATCAAATGACATTTCATATACTTGTTATGTCATGGATTAATGTGACAGTGATGGTGTGGATATGACACTGACTCAGGGACAGAAAGCAGCGAGAAGTGGTGAACAGTCATTGTTCAGACTGGAGGTGGAGGGGAGTATACAGTACTGTTTCTCACGGTTCAATTCACTCCGCATGATATCAAGAAACTACTGAAGGCACTGGATACTGCAAAGGCTATGAGCCTTCACAATATTCCGGAAATAGTACTGAATACCTGTGCTGCAGAACTTCCATTCCCCCATCAAGCTGTTCCAGTACAGCTACAACATTGGCATCTAACCTGCAATGTGGAAAATTGCCCAGGTATGTCTTGTACACAAAAAGCAGGACAAGTCCAACATGGCCAATTGCAGCCCCATCAGCCTCCTCTCAATCATCAGAAAAGTGATGGAAGGTGTCATCGACACTGCCATCAAGCGGCACTTGCTTAGCAATAACCTGCTCAGTGACGCTCAGTTTGCATTCCGCCAGGGTCACAAAGCTCTTGACCTCATTACAGCCTTGGCTCAAATTTGGACAAAGGAGCGGAACTCAAGAGGTGAGGTATGAGTGACTGCCCTGACATCAAGGCGGCATTTGACGAATCATCTCCGTTGACATTCAATGACATCACCATCGCTGAATCCCCCACTATCAACATCCCAGGGGCTACCATTGACCAGAAACTGAACAGGAATAGCCATATAAATACCATGGCTAAAAGAGCAGGTCATATGCGAGGAATCCTGAGGCGAGTAACTCACCTCCTGACTCCCCAAAGCCAGTCCACCATCTACAAGGCACAAGTCAGGAGTGTGATGGAATTCTCTCTGCTTGCCTGGATGGCTGCAGCTCCAACAACACTCAAGAAGCTCGGCACCATCCAGGACAAGGCATCACATGATTGGCACGCCATCCACAACATTCACTCCCTCCACCACCGACGCACAGTGGCAGCAGTGTGTACCATCTGCAAGATGCACTGCAGCAACACACCAATGCACCTTCGACAGCACCTTCAAAACACACAACCTCTACCATATAGAAGGGCAAGGGCAGCAGATGTATGGAAACACCACCACCTGCAAGTTCCCCTCCAAGCCACACACCATGCTGATTTGAAACTATCTTGCCGTTCCTTCACTGTCGCTGGGTCAAAATACTGGAACTTCCTTTCTAACAGCACTGTGGGTGTACCTACCCCACGTGGACTGCAGTGGTTCAAGAAGGCAGCTCACCACCACCTTCTCAAGGGTAATTAGGGATGGGCAATAAATGCTGGCCTGGCCAGCGATGTCCACATCCCATGAATGAATAAAAAAAATGATGCCAGAGAACTGAAGGGATGTAAACATTACACCCTGTTTAAAGAAGGGGAGGTTGGATAAGTCCTGTAACTATCAGTCTAATGTTGATTCTTGGAAAATTCTGGAGGCCATAACCCAGCACAAAAATATTTCTTGCTTGTAAAATCATATCTTAATAAATGACAAGCAGCAGGGATAGCTTCATGGAAAATCATTTCTGATAGTCTTGATAGTTTGTTGACAGAATTGTGAGTGTTAACGAGGATAGCGTGTTTCGTGTTATAGAATCATAGAATCGTTGAAAATTTAAGGCACAGAAGGAGGCCACTTGGCCCATCGTGGCTGTGCCAGCCGAAAGGTTATCCACCTATTCTTATCCCACCTTCCAGCATTTAATCCACAGCCCTGCAGATTATGACACTTGAGGTGCACATTCAGACTCTTTTTGAATCAGTAGAGGGTTTCTGCCTCAACCATCCTTTCAGGAAGTGAGTTCCAGACCCTCACTAAAAGCAAGGGACCCAATACCGAGCCCTATGGAAGACCACGGGAAAGTCCTCCAGTGAATACCCGTCAACAATTACCCTTTGTTTCCTGTCACTGAGACAATTTTGTATTTCTGGGTGAACATGTTTTTCCTCAACTCCCTTCTGAAAGTTCTACCTATCACTTTAAATCTATGTCCCCTAGTCACTGACCTTTCTGCTAAGGTGAATAGAGCCTTCACCTCCACTCTATCCAGGCTCCACAAAATTTTGTTCAGTTCAATCAGATCTCCCCTCAGCCTTCTCTGTTCCATGGAGAACAACCCCAGCCTATCCAATCTTTCCTCATAGCTGCATTTTTCCAGTCCGAGCAACATCCTCATAAATCTCCTGTGTACCCTCTCTCGTGCAATTACTTCCTTTCTGTAATGTGGTTACCAGAACTGCACAAAATATTCAAGATGTGGCCTAACCAATGATTTATACAGTTCCAGCAAAGCCTCCCAGCTCTTACATTCTATACCTCAGCTAAAAAGGGAAATGATTCCATATGCCTTCTTAACTGCCTTATTGACCTATCCTGCCATCTTCAGGGATATGTGAGCATTCACTCCAAAGTCCCTTACTTGCTCTACACTTCTCAGTATTGTCCTAGTAATCATGTATTCCTTTGCTTGTTTGAGCTCCTCACACTTATCCGGGTCGAATCCCATTTTGCTGCTCATCTGACCAGACCGTTAACATCTTCCTGCAGCCTTCTCGCTGTCGACTACACGGCCAATCTTTGTGTCGTCTGCAAAAGTCTAATTCATACCCCTTACATTTACGTCTAAATCTTTAGTATGACCACAAAAAGCAGGGGAACCATTACTGAGCCCTGTGGAATGACACTGGAAACAGTCCTCCAGTCGCAAAAATACTTGTCAATAATTACCCTTTGTTTCCTGCCACTGAGCCAATTTTGTATCTGCCTTGCTGCATTTCTCTGGATGCCATGGGATTTTATTTTTTGAACCAGTCGCTCATGTGGGACTTTGTCAGAAGCCTTGCTAATATCCATGTAGACCACATCAACTGCACTACCCTCATCTATATTCCTTGTAACATCTTCAAAAAATTCGATCAATTTGGTCAAACAAGAGCGTCCCTTAACAAATCCATGCTGACTATCTTTGAAAAACCTGTGCCTCTCTAAGTGACAGTTTATCCCGTCTCTCAGAATAGATTCCAATAATTTGCCCACTACTGAGGTTAGACTGACTGGCCTGTAATTATTCAGACTATCCTTCGCTCCCTTTTTAAACAGAGGTACAATGTTAGCAATTCTCCAATACTCCAGCATCACAACTGTATCTAGTGAGGATTGGAAAATGATGGTGGGCAGACCCTCTGCTATTTCTTCTCTTGCTTCTTCGAACAGCCTGGGGTACATTTCATCCGGCTGTGGTTATTTTTCAACTTTCAAGGATACTAATCCCATTAATACTTCCTCTCTCCCTATGTTTAACACATCCAATAATTCAAACTCCTCCTCCTTAACGACAATATCTAAATCCCCCCTCTTTTTTGAAGACATACGCAAAGTGTTCAATAAAGAACCATACCAATATCTTCCACCCTTATCCAAAGGTTACCTTTCTGATCTATTATGGGTCCTACTCTCCCCTTAGTTATCCTCTTACTCGTAATGTATTGAGAAAACATCTTTGGGTTCACCTTGATTTTGCTTGCCAATATTATTTCATTCCCTCTCTTTCATTTCCTAATTTCCTTTTGGATTTGACCCCTCCACTTTCTAAACTCCTCACAACTTTCTGTAGTATTGAGTTCTCAGTGTCGGATATATGCTTCCCTTTTCTGTCTTATCCGACCCTGTTGGCACCTTGACATCCATGGGACTCGAGATTTGGCCGACTCACCCTTATTCTTTGTGGGAACATGCTTATCCTGAACCTCTTGCATCTCCCCTTTGAATGCCTCCCACTGCTCTGAGACTGAATTACCTTCAAGCAGCTGTTTCCAGTCCACTTTTGCTCCACAGTTTAGTAATATCAGCCTTGCCCCATTGAGAACTCTAACTGCTGATATATCTCTTGTCCTGGTCCATAATTATGTTAAAACTAACTGAATTATGATCATTCCCACCAAAATGCTCTCCCACTGCTACTCCTTCCACCTGCTCATCTTCATTTCCTAAAACAATGTCTAAAATGGCACCTTCTCTTGTTGGACTTGTTACATCCTTGTCAAAAACGTTCTCCTGAATGCACCCCAAGATTTCTGCTCCTTCAATTCTTTTCATACTAAAATTATCCCAGTTAATATTGGGGTAATGAAAATCTCCTACTATTACTGCCCTATTGTTCTTGCACTTCTCAGAGAGGTGCCTACATATCTGCTCTTCCATCTCCTTCTGACTATTTGACTGTCGAGATAACACTCCCAGCAGTGTGATTGACCCTTTTTGGTTCCTTTGCTCAATCCATATGGTCTCACTTGATGAACCTTCCAACATATCATCCCTCCTCACAGCTGCAATAGCTACCTTGACCAAAATTGTCACTCCCCCTCCTTTCTTATCACCTTCCCCATCGCGTCTGAAAATCCGGTAACCAGGAACGTTGAGCTGCCATTCCTGTCCCTCCTTAAGCCATGTTTCTGTAATAGCTATGATACCATACTACCACGTGTCTATCTGTGCCCTCAGCTCATCTGCTTTATTTGCTACACCCCTTGCATTGAAATAGATACCCTTGAGCACTGCTAAGCTCTTCATCTTTATTTTATAACCTTTGTTTCCTCTGTCTTCCAGACTCATCCATTAATTTTCCGCCTTCCATTTTCATTGCTGATTTTGTCCCGGCTGAGTCTACCCTCAGGTCCCCATCCCCCTACCAAACTAGTTTAAACCCTCCCCAACAGTACTCGCAAAACGTTCCACAAGGAACCCAGTCCCGACTCTGTTCAGGTGCAAATCTTCCGGCCTATACAGGACCCATCTCGCCCAGAGCCGGTCCCAGTTTCCCAGGAATATGAAGCCCTCCTTTCTGCACCATATTTCCAGCCAAACATCCGTCTGTCTTATCTTTCTATTTCTGTGCTCAGTTGTGCATGGCATTGGGAGTAATCCGGAGATTGCTACTTTTGACGTCCTGCTTGTCAATTTCTTTAATTGCTCCCAAATTCTGACCAGAGGACAACATTCCTCTTTCTACTGATGTCGTTGGTTCCGATGTGAACCACGACTTCTGGCTGTTCCCCTTCACCTTCAGGATGCTCTACAGTCGCTCAGTGACATCCTTGACCCTGGCAACAGGGAGGCAACACACCATTCTGGATTCACGTCTGAGGCCACAGAAACGCCTGTCTGTTCCCCTGACTATTGAACCACCGATCGCTATGGCTCTTTCAGTCATCCCTGTATCCCACTCTGTAGTTGAGCCACCCGTGGTGCCATGGACTTGGCTCTGGCTGTACTCTTCAGCTGAAGCATCATTTTCCTCAGTATTCAGAACTGAATACCTGTTGGAGAGTGAGATGCACTCAGGGGTCTCCTGCACTACCTGCCTGATTCTTTTTGACAGTCTGGTGATCACCCATTCCCTCTCTCCCTGCATACTCCTAAGCAGAGGGGTGACCACATCTGTAAACATGCTAAAGCTGAATAAACTGGTATATGAGAAGGAAGAATGTGCAGGGTTACGGGAAAAAGGCAGGGAATGGGATTAGGTGAATTGCTTATGCGGAGAGCCGGTGCAGACACGACGGGCTGAATAGTTCCTTTTGTGCGGTAATAACATTGTAATGCGCTGTCTCAGATGGGTGTATTGGTGGAGAATGGGGGATCCATGGTGGGAAAGGGAAGTTGCCCTATGGGAACCGAAATCGTAGCAAGAATTGTCCTGGTCGAGGGCATCCAGGAAATATCCTCCCTGCTTCCTCCAGCTCCTGAAGTGTCCTCCGGATTCCTGGTGCCAATGACTGTGTCCTCATGACGGTGATGATATGAAGGGTGCAGCAGAACACCATAAACTTGGACACCTGATCCAATGTGTAGTGGAGGGCTCCTCCCGAGCGGTTCAGACATCGGAAGAATTGCTTCATCACACCGATGGTCTATTCCTGGTGACCCCATTGCCCACGTTATACACAAGTTAATTGTGTGATGTTGGTTTGCGGTGGGAGGTGGTTTGGGGGAGTAGAAACATGAGCTGTGTCCAAAGCGGGATTCCTTTGTCTCCGAGGAGCCACATTCTGAATCAGCATGGAGACCGAAGTGTTGGGACCGGCTGACTGCTTCAGAATGAAGGTATGGTGGCTGCTGCCAGCATAGTGGACATTCACCAATATGATGTACTGGGCATGCTCTCACACCAACTGTACACTAATGGAGTGAGAGTTCTTCCAGTTCCTGTGACTCGCCCTATTGAAATGGGGGCCCGGAGGAGCAACCTACACCATCAGCAATCCCGCTATCCTGACAAAGCCACGGGATCTCGCATCCTGCTTCTCCCTGCTGAGGGAGAAATGATGACAGAGATGGTCACCCTCACCTCCCAGAATTATCACTGGACAACACACAGGCCTCGCAACTACTGGTCAGTTAGTGTAACATCAGTTGTGAGTAAGGTTTTAGAAACAATAATAAGGGAAAAAGGGCAAAACACTCTTGGAGAGGTTTGAGTTATTTAAGGATTGTCAGCACGGATTTCTAAAAGACAGATTATGCTTGATGAACGAATTGAATTTATTTTGATGATCAGAGAAGGTTGATGAAGGGAATGTGGTGGATGTTGTCTACATGGATTTTATGAAAGTATTTGACGAAGAACCAAACAAAAGCTTGGTTAACAAAATTGAAGCTCATGGAATAGCATCCAATTGGATCAAAAATTGTCCAAAGGACAACAAAAAGAGGCTTGTGTTAAATGGTTGTTTTTCAGACTGGAGGATGGTAGACAGTGATGTTCCCCAAGGTTCAGTGCTCGGAATACTGATTTATTTATTTATTTTTGCTGTATGTAAATGATCCTGGAATACAGAGTAGAATTTCAAAATTTTCCGAAGATACCAAACTTGGAGGAGTGGTAAGCAGTGAGGATGATACAAACTGCCTGCAACAGGAGAGAGATCGGCAAGCAGAATGGACAGAGAAGTGGCAGGTAGAATTTAATAAAGAGGAGTGTGAGCTGATGCATTTGAACAGAAGGAATAGGAAGGCAATATAGACTTAATGACACAGTTCTAACGTTTATGCCAGAACAGAAGGATCTGGGGCTCCATATGCATTGATCTGGGCAGGACCTGTTTGGTGAGTGTTTAGCAAAATATCGACCACACTTGGAATATTCTGTTCTGTTCTGGTCGCCTCATTATAGGAAGGATGTGGAAGCTTTCGAGAGGGTGCAGAGGAGATTTAACAGGATGCTGCCTGGACTGGAGGGCATGTCCTACGAAGAAAGATTGAGGGAGCGAGGTCTTTTCTCATTGGAGCGAAGAAGGATGAGAGGTGACTTGATAGAGGTGTACAAGATGATGAGAGGCATAGATAGAGTGGATAGCCAGAGACGATTTCCCAGAGTGGAAAGGGCTATCACCAGGGGGCATAATTTTAAGGTGATTGGAGGAAAGTTTCGGGGAGATGTCAGAGGTAGGTTTTTTTCACAGAGAGTGGTGGGTGTGTGGAATGCGCTGCCAGCGGTGGTAGTAGAAGCAGATACATTAGGGGCATTTAAGCGACTCTTGGATAGGTACATGGATGATAGTAGAATGACGGGTAGGTAGTTAGTTTGATCTTAGAGTAGGTTAAAGGTTCGGCACAACATCGTGGGCCGAAGGGCCTGTACTGTGTGTACTGTTATATGTTCTATGTTCTATCTTGGGATTTATCATTAGAGACAAAGATACAAAATAAGGGAAGTTATGCAGAACCTTCATAAAGCTTTGGTTAGGCCCCAACTAGAGAACTGTGTCCAGTTCTGGTCACCACATTTTACGAAGGATGTGAAGGTCCTTGGGAGGGTGCAGAGGAGATTTAACAAAATGGTTCCAGGAATTGGTGCCGGGGTGGGGGGGGGGGGGGTGCGGGGGGGAGCGGGATGGTCAGTTACAAGGTTACTTTGGAGAAGATGGAGATGTTCGTTCTGGAGTAAAGGAGATTGAGAGAGATTTGATAGAGGGGTCCAAGATTATGATAGACTTAGATAAGAAAGACAAGGAAAAACTGTTCCCATTAACTGATGAAACACGGACTAGGGGACACAGATGGAAGGTTTGGGATAAGGGATGCAGGGGGAAAATGCGGAAGAACTTTTTTACACAGTTGACGTTAATGAGCTGGAACTCACTGCCCATGAGGGTGGTGGAAGACGAGACAATCAATGATTTCAAAAGGAAACTGGTTGGACACCTGAAGGAAATGAACTTGCAGGGATATGGGGATTGTGCGGGGGAGTGGGACTGTCTGGATTGTTCCAGCAGAGCTGGCATGGAGGTACCGAATGGCCTCCTTATGTGTTGTAAATGACTCTATGACAGTATTTTGGATATGTCTCCGGCTCCTGCCTGGAAAGATCCAGATACAGAGAGTTTCAATGAAGCTGTGACCTTAACAGCCCCTGACAGTTCCGTCCTCACACTGGTGAGAGGCTCCAGGTCGTGTTACAGGAGGTGTCACAGCTCTGTGACCATCTCCTTATTGAATCAGAGTCACCTCACACACTGCTCCTGGGTTCGGTGCAGGTAGGAAAATTGCTCTTGGAAAACCCGGGGTGGGTCGGGCAACGCCCCCTCCTCCACCCTCTTTACAGAGCTTCCCCTCTCTGCTGTCTCTACTCCAAGTGTTGGTCATGTTACAGATACAGCGACACTGTAACTACAGTCTGCATACCTCGTCCAGAGTTGGGTCACCAAATCCTCTGTCCTTCCTGAATGTCTGCAGCAGCTCACAACACAACCTCCAAAAAACCATCCACAGAACCTCCACTAACTTTACAATAGCAGAAGTAAGTCAAAAGCTGTAAGTTGGATGCCTGGTGCTTTTAAATAACACTAGAGGGGATACCTCGTGCTGCTGAATGTATGTTCAGCTGAGAGTGACTAACACAGGCGATCAGTGGACATGCACAGACCAAGTTTCAAAGACGTACATCAAAGTTCCCGGTATGGTGCATTGACATCACTTTCAAATCCATCCTCAAAGGGACAACACATATATGGTACGATTGAGCTAGTGCCCTGCCCAGCTTGGGACACTGTGCTGGCCACACTAGAATTGACCGGCTGTGAGGACCACACGAATAGAACATAGATGATACGAGTTTGCTGGAGCCCTGCCCAGCATGGGGTATTGTGCACTAGCAGTGGTCGGCTCTGCGGTTCTCATCATTTTATGTATCCCAGCTTCTGTACCGTCAGCACCAGTAGTGCTGCAGAGTCTAAAATCGTGGCTCTGGACAGATACAGAGGGAAATAAATTCACTTTAAAAGGAGAACTGAAAAAAAGATTGAAGTCAAAAGAGTTGAAGGGATATGGGAAATGGACAGGGAAATGGGACTATCTGGAGGGGTGAGGCCATGGAGAGATTCAAACACAGGAATGAGAATATTAAAATTAAGGTGCTGCCAGACTGGGAGCCAATGTCGATCAGTGAACACAGGGGTGATGGGTGATCGGGATTTGGTGTGAGTTAGGATACAGGCAGCAGAGTTCTGGATGGGCTGTGGTTTATGGAGGTTTATAACTGGGAGGGTGACCAGGATAGAATTGGAATAGTCCAGTGTGGATTTAACGGTAACACGGATGAGGGTTTTGCAGCAGATGGGCTGAGGCAGAAGTGGAGACGGGTGATATTACAGAGGTGTTAGTAGGCAGGGTTGGTGATGGAAAGAATATGGAGATGATTTCAGCTCAGGTTTAAATATAACACAGAAGTTGTAAACTGTCTCGTTCAAGCTCAGATATTGGGCAGGGTGGAGTATGTGCTTCCCAGATAGGGGATGGAGTTTGTGATGGAGACCAATGACACTGGCTTCGGTATTCCCCAAATTTACATTACAGAACAGTATTTCAGTGAAACAAGGTTTACAGATCTCCTAGCCTGAAATAGAGACAGCAACAGCAGCAAAGATGAGAGAGTAAATGACAAGAACTGTAATACAGTTGAGAATGGTTTATAAAGCAAATAGGTGGAGATATTCACCAGGCATAACAACGGCAGCAAGAAGGGCAGAGTAAATTACAGGAGCAGTAATGCTGTTAAACATGGTTTAAAGAATTAATAGCCAGATAGAGAGACTTACCAGTGACACCAATAATAGCCAGGATGGGATAGTAAATGTATTGAATAATCTTCAGTACGAGATAGATACGGAAGTTTAATGAGTGCCAATCATAATATGTAGAAAGAGAGTAAAGATCCGAGGATAAACTCCTGTCCATTGTTGTAAGATTCCAATCTATTGTTCTCAGATTCTGACCCATTGTTGTAACATTCCAATCTATTATTCTCAGATTCTGACCCATTGTTGTAACATTCCAATCTATTGTTCTCAGATTCTGACCCATTGCTGTAACATTCCAGTCTTTTGTTCTCAGCTTCTGATCTATCCTCTCTCTATCTCTCTGGAGCAGTTGATCTCTGTAAGTGCCGGAGCTGATGCTCCCACTGACACTATGGAATAACACATTGAAAGAAGCCCCTTATTAATAGAAGATGGAAAACACAATTAGGGTCCATGGAGACTGACATTAATTACAGTCACGGAACAAACAGATTCAGTTAACGCTTTTCAATCCAACACTTTTTGTACCACAATAAAGTTGAACATTTACCCAGTCTGGATGGAATGTATGAGGGTTGCTGAGGGAAGGAATGCTGGAAATAGCCGAGGCACTGGCCAGAATATTCCAATCCCTCTTGGATATGGGCGGGATGACAGATTTCCACAGGCGAACCACTCTCTGGGTGAAGGAACTTCTCCTCATCTCAGTCCTGAAAGTTTTACCCCGTATCCTTAGACTATGAGCCCTAGTTCGGGAGTCCCCCACTATCGGGAACATCCTTCCTGCATCTACCCTGTCAAGTCCTGTTAGAATGTTATGGGTTTCGATGAGATCCCTCCTCACTCTTCTGAATTCCAGTGAATAGAATCCTAATATCTCTCCTCATACGACAGTCCTACCACCCCAGAAATCAGTCTGCTAAAATTCTACTGCATTCCCTCTATAGCAAGAACATCCTTCCTCAGATAAGGAGACCAAAACTGCACACATTATTCCAGTGCAGCCTCACCAAGGCCCTGTATAATTGCAGCAAAACATCCCTGCTCCTGTACTCGAATCCTGTCTCTATGAAGGCCAACATAACATTCGCCTTTTTCTGCCGCCTGTTGCAGCTGCATGCTTACCTTCAGTGACTGGTGTACGAGAACACCCAGGTCTCGCTGCATATTCCCCTCTCTCAGTTTATAGCCGTTCAGATAATAATTTGTCGTCCTGTTTTTGCTAGTAAAGTGGATAACCTCACGTGTATCCACATTATACTGCATCTACCATGCATTTGCCCACTCACTCAACTTGTCCAAATCACCCTGAAGCCTCTCTGCATCCTCCTCACAACTCACCCTCACACCCAATTTTGTATCATCTGCAAATTTGGAGATATTACATTTAGTTTCCTCATCTAAATCATTAATATATATTGTGAATAGCTGGGGTCCAAGCTCCGATCTCTGCGGTACCCCCACTAGTCACTGCCTGCCATTCAGAAAAAGATCTGTATGTTCCAATGCTTTGTTTCCTGTCTTCCAACCAATTTTCTATCCATCGCAATACACTTCCCCTTGTCTCGTTCACTTTAATTTTACACGCTAAACCCTTACGTGAAACTTGGTCGAGAGCCTTCTAAAAATGCAACTAAACCACATCCACTGGCTCCCCCTCATCAACTCTACTAGTTACATCCTCGAAGAATTCTAGTAGATTTATCAAACATGATTTCCCTTTCATAAATCCGTGCCTACTCTGTCCAATTCTACCATGGTTCTCCAAATGCTCTGCTAAAAATCTTTGATAATGGACTCCAGGATTCCCCCCACGACCGATGTCAGGCTGACTGGTCTACAATTTCCTGCTTTCTCTCTACCTCCCTTTTTGAATAGTGGGGTAACATTAGCTACCTTCCAATCTGTAGGAACTGTTCCAGAGTCCATAGAATCTTGGATGATGACCACCAATGCATCCACTATGTATAGGGCCACTTCCTTAAGTACTCTGGGATGTAGATTACTAGGACCTGGGGATTTATCGGCCTTCAATACCATCAACTTCCCCAACACCATTTCTCTACTAATACTGATTTCTTTCAGTTCCACTCTCTCACTAAACCCTGTATTCACCAACATTTCTGGTATGATATTGGTGTCCTCCTTTGTGAAGACAGAACTAAAGGATGCATTTAGTTGGTCAGCCATTTCTTTGTTTCCCAAAATAAATTTCCCTGTTTCTGACTGTAACGGACCTACATTTGTCTTCGCCAATCTTTTCCGCTTCACATACCTATAGATTCATTTACAGTCAGTTTTTATGTTCCCCACAAGCTGACACTCGTACTCCATTTTCCCCTTCTCAATCAATTCCTTGGTGCTCTTTTGCTGAATTTTAAACTGCTCCCAATCTTCAGGTCTGTTGTTTTTTCCTGGCGAATTTATATGCCTCTGCCTTGGATCTAATGCTATCTCTAATTTTCCTTGTAAGCCATGATTTGGCAACCTTGTTAGTTTTACTTTTGTGCCAGACAGGATTAACAATTGTTGCAGTTCGTTCATGCGCTCTTTGAATGTTTGTCATTGCCTATCCAGGGTCATCTCTTTAAGTAACATTTCCCAATGTATCATCGATAACTCATGCCTCATACCTTCGTAGCTTACTTTATTAAGATTCACGACCATAGTCTCAGAATCAACTAGGTCATGAAGAATTCTATCATATTATGGTCGCTCATCCCCAAGGGATCTCGCACAACTGGATTGTCAATTATTCCTCTCTCATTACACAATAACCAGTCCAGGATGGCCTGTTCTCCAGCTGGTTACTCAAAGAATTGGTCCTAAAAACCATCCCGTATATTCTCCAGGAATTCCTCCACAATGTATTGTGACCAATTTGATTTGCCCAATCTATATGCAGAGTCAGGAAACCCATAATTACAGATGTTCCTTTATCGGTTGCGTCTCTAATTTCCTGTTCAATGCCATTCCCAAATTCAGCACTACAGTCTGGGGGTCTATATACAACCCCCACTAACGTTTTTTGCCCTTTCGAGTTTCTCAGCTCTACCCATGCAGATTCGATATCGTCAGAGCTAATATCCTGCCTCACTATTGCGTTCATTTCCTCTTTAACCAGCAATGCAACTCCACCAAGGGTGGTGTGAATATTTGGTAGGAAGCTCATCTCAAGATATCTCAAGGTTAGCTATGTAAACAAGTTTGTGAACAGTTTAAGTTAGTCTCAAACATTTACAAAGGAGAGGGATGGAGTGTGTAACTAGGAAATGTTTGGAGCAGAGACAGAAAACAATGACTTCAATCTTCTCAATATTTAATTGACATTGCAGATGTGTGAGGTAATACATTTTGAAAGGATGAATGAAGAGGGACAATACAAGTTAAATGGTACAACTATAAAGATGGTGAAATAACAGAGACACCTGGGGTGCTTGAACACATATCTTTGCAGGTGGCAGGAAAGGTTAACTAAACAGTTAATAAACATATGGGATCCTAGGGTTTATAAATAGAGGCAAAAAGAACAAAAGCAAGGACATTATGTGAAACATATATAAAATACTAGTTCAGCTGCACCTGGAGTCTTGTGTCGAATACTGGGAACCACACTTTAGGGAGGACATGAAGCCTTCGGAGAGGGTACAGTACTGTTTTACTAGAATTTGTCCAGGCATGAGGGATTACAGTTATGTAGCTGGGGTTGTTCTCCTCAGAGCAGAGAACTTTCAGAGGAGATTTGATTGAGGTGTTTAACATTAGGAAGGGTTTAGATAAATTAAATAAAGAGAAACTGTTTCCAATGTCCAAGGGACCGGTAATCAGAGACACAGATTTAAGGCGATTGGTAAAAGAAGCAGACATGAGGATTTTGCTTCTGAGTGGTTTGGATTTGGAATTCACTGTCTGATAGACTGATGGATACAGTTTTAATAGTAGATCCCAAAAGGGAATTGGATAAATATCTGATGCAGCAAAAATGTTAGGATATAGTGAAAGAGTCAGGGAGTGGGAGTAACTGGATTGCTCTTTGAAAGGGCCAGCACTGATTTGATGGGTGGAATGACATCATTCAGGTTGTGCTATTCTATCATTCTGTGATGATTCCCACCTGGACTTTCACAATTTTCCTATCCTTTCAACAGTTGTTTGATGAAGTACCACATAACAACCGTGTTACCGAATTGGTAACACATGGGATTAAAGGACCAATGTCAGCCGTGGCTCAGTTTGTATCTCTCTCCCCTTTCAGATTCTAGGATCAAGTGTCACTGCAGGACTTGATCACAAGGATCAAGGCTGACAATGCAGTGCAGCACTGAGGTAGTGTTGCACTGTCAGAGGTGCCGTCTTTTGAACAAAAAGTTCAGCCAACGCCCCACAGCACTAAAATAAAAGCAAAAGCACTCTCAGGTGGAAGTTAAAGATCCCATTGGATTATTTCAAAGACGCAGAGGGGAATTATCCCCAGTGCCCTGGTCAAGATTTACCATTCAATCAACATCACAAAAACAGATCTGATCATCATCACATTGCTACTTGTCGGATCTTACAGTGCAGAAATTGTCTGCCTGTTTCCCACATTACAAGAGTGACTACGCTTTAAGAAGTTCTCATTGTGTGTAAGGTGCTTTGTGACGTCTGATGGCCATGAAAGGCACTATATAAATGCAGCTTTCAAAAAAAAATCAATGCCAGCATGCAGGAAATTATCTAATTTGACAGAAAGCATAGAGTATTGGAGAATGGTTATTGTTCAGTCTGGAGGGAAGTACACAGTGGGGTTCCCCAGGGTCACAGTCGGGATCACTGTTGCTGTATGTTATTGCCGTTGGTTTGTGTACAGGGGGGATAATGTCAACGTTTTCAGATGGACATAAGCGCAGAAATGTTAATAAACAGTGAGAAGGATAGTAACAGACTTCAGGAAGACAGAAACTGACTGGTGAAATGGACAGGAACATGGCAGATATAATTTAACACAGTGAAATGTGAAGTGAGACATTTGGGTAGGAAGTATGAGGAGAAACAATATAAACTAAATGGTACCATTATAAAGTGGGTGGAGGATTAGAGAGACTGGGGGTGTACACACACAGAGATCCTTGAAGGTAACATGTAGTGTCCTTGGTGTTATAGAGAGAGATACAGAGTAATAAAATTCAAGAGGAAATGCTGATCTTTATACATCATTGGTTAGGTCCCAGCTGGAGAATTGTTTCCAATTCTGATCACTACACTTTGATAAGGATGTCAAGGACTTAGTGAAGATACAGAGGTGATTTCCTGGAATGGTACCAGGGATCTGGGAATTCAGTTATGTGGAGAGATTGGAAAAGTTGGGATTGTTCTCTTTAGCGCAGTGAAGGGTAAGAGGAGATTTAATATAGAATTCAAAATCATGAGGGGTTTTGATAGAGTATTTAATGTGAAACTGTTTCCAGTGTCAGAAAGTTCAGTGTTAAGAAGACACAGATTGAAGGTAATTGACAAAGAAGCAGAGGTGAAATGAGGAGAATTTTCTTCCACAGCAACTTGTTGGGATCTGGAATTCACTGCCTAAAAACATGGTGGAAGCAGATTCAATAATTTTTCAGAAAGGAATTTAACAAATACACGAAAAGAAAAAATAAACGGGAGTCTGTGGGAAGAGGATGGGATAGGAACTAATTAAACACTTCTCTCACAGCGACAGCACTGACACAATGGGGCGAATAGCCTCCTTCTGTGCTACATAAATCTCTGATTCTGAGAGTAAGAGAAAGAGAATGAAGCGAAAGGGCGAGAGAGAGTGAGAGGGAGGGTGAAAAGGGGAAAGGGAAATAGAGACAGAGTGAAAGGAAGCTTTGCACCCGTTTTCGGGCGCAGGGATTGTGATTCGTGATCTTCCCATGCCCGTTCCTGTTGAGGCAGGTGACACACAAACTTCATGCTGCCTCCTTATTTCCATGAATTCTACGTGACCCTCAGGGTGAACTACCCTGCTCACTCTCTGCACATTTAACAGGAACCTAACTGAATGTGAGGCTGGCATGTGTTTCAGCCAGGATTCAGCTCTTAAAGGCAGTCTGTCCATCTTAAAGAGAAGCTGCATAGATTCACAGTCGGCTGCTGTTGCTGACAGTGATTTCTGCAATTGGAGACAAGGTAAATGGAACACTAGGACAGAGAGATGGCTCTGCGGTTCATGGATGTGGTGCTAGAGGCCTTAGTCATGGAGGGTGATAGGAGAAGAGAGCCCATGTTTCTGTGGGGTGGGGTGGAGACCCTCAAGGAACGCCCTCTTCAGGGAATGGGAGCAGTGGCCAGGGAGGTCAATGCAAGAGGTCTGGCCCCGAGGACCTGAACCAGAGCCAGAAGAAGTTTAATGAGCTCACACGGGTGGTCAATGTCAGTGAATTCATCACCACATGACACCTCCTACCCCCAACACCACCAACCTCTCACACTGCTCAAAGTACCACACCCCCATCACTCACCCATCAGCTGTCCCTAAACTCAGTACTCACACTCAGCATTCACATACTCCACCTCACCCACACACACCTTCCACTGATGCCATCCTCACACCCACCTCTCACTGCCTCCACATACCTCCAGCTATTCAGCTATGGTAGGCACATCACCCAAACACAGTGCAACACAATCACTGACATTCTGCCCTCTCTCTTACAGGAGAAGGCGGCCCCTAATCACAGGGATCAGCAGTGAACCGACAAGGGGCCTGGCGTACCTTAATCCCCTGAGCCTGAGGGAGGAGATGGTTCTCCATATCATGGGACCAGCTGTGACAGAGCCCGTAGCATCCGGCATCACCTAGAGCATTCAGGATGATGCTTTGCTCCTGTCTTATGTCCCTTCCTAACTCCCACCTCCCCTCATCCTGCTGTCTGGAATGACCTGCAAGTTGTAGCCATTGATAGAGTCATAAAGTCTTTGAGTTATTTAGAGCACAGAAGGAGGCCATTCGGCTAATCGTGTCCATGCTAACTCTCCACGGAACTGTCGAGTGTGTGCCACCACCTCCCGCCCCCTACCACCCCCGCACCCCCCGCATGATCCCCGTATCTCTGCAAGTCTATTTCACTCAGATGGCAAACCAATTTCCTCTTGAAGTCATTTTTGTTGTCTCCTCATCCACCACCCTTGTGGGCAGCGAGTTCCAGGTGATTAATACCAACTGTGTAAAAAGGTTTTTCCTCATATTCCCCCTTCATCTTCAGACCAAAACCTTCAATTTGTATCCCCTAGTCTTTGTATCATTTGTTAATCGGAACATTCTTTCCTTGTCTAACTGATCTAAGTGAGATTAACAGCCTGAGTAACAGGAACCAGAGAGTAGTGATGAACAGTTATTTCTCAGATTGGAGGAAGGTTTATAGTGGGGTTCCCCAGGGGTCGGTGATAGGGCCATTGTTTTTCTTGATCTATATTAATGACCTGTACTTTGATCTACAGGGCACAATTTCAAAATTTACAGGCGACAGAATACTTGGCATTATTGTGAACAAAGAGGAGGACAGTGATGGACTTCAAGAGGACAGAGATAGGCAGGTGGAATGGGAGGACACGTGGCAAATGAAATTTAATGTGGAGACGTGTGAAGTGATTCATTTTGGCTGCAAGACCGCGAAGAAGCAATAGAAGATAAAGGATACAATTCTAAAGGGTATGCAGGAGCAGAGAGACCTGGGGGCTATATATGATCCTATTGTTGGAGGTGGCAGGCAGGTTGAGAAAGCAGTCAGTAAGGCATTCAGAATCCTGGGTTTAATAAATAGAGAGAGAGAGTACAATAGCAAGGAAGCTTTGATGAAGCTTTATAAAACACTGCCTCCGTCTCAACTGGAATATTGTGTCCAGTCCTGGGCATCACAGTTCAGGAAGGTTGTGAAGGCATTAGAGAGAGTGCAGCAAAGATTTATGGGAATGGATTCAGGAATGAGAAATTCTGTTCTATGGATAGATTGGGGATGCTGGGGCTGTTCTGCTTGAAGAAAAAGTGAAGAGGAGATTTGACAGAAGTGTTCAAAGTTATAAGGGAAATGGAACGGGTGGATCGGGAGAAACTGTTCCCATTGGCGGATGGATCAAGACCAGAGGACCCTGATTTAAGGTGATTGGTATAAGAACTAAAGGTGACAAGAGTGAGTGGTTAGAATCTGGAATGAACTGCCTGAGAGTGTGGTGGAGGCAAATTCAAACGTAATTTTCAAAAGGTAATTGGATAATTATCTGAAGATAAAAAAAAAATTGCAGGTCTTTGGGAAAAGGCAGGGGCAGTGGGACAAGCTGAGTGACTTTCACAGAGATCCAACATGGACATAAAGGGGCGAATGGCCTCCTTCTGTGCTGTAACATTCCTATGAGACTGTGACTCGCCACGTGCAGATTCCGAATCTACACCAGCCTCGAAGGTACACGCAGTGTTAATATTTGAGCTGGTGACTGTGAGTATCAGACCAAGTGATGGGACTTCACCATCAGTGCTGTGCTGCTGCTCTCTCTCTGTCTCCTGGAGCTCCTGTGACTGGGAAGCTGGCAGTTTTGGGTTATCAATGGAAAGTATGAAACCATCTGCTTCACGAATGTCCTTTGGGGAAGGAAATCTGCTGTCCTTACCTGGTCTGGACTACATGTGACTCCAGACCCACAGCAATGTGGTTGACTTTTAACTGCCCTCTGAAATGGCCTAGCAAGCCACTCAGTTCAAAGGCAAATCGGGATGGGCAGCAAATGCTATTCTTGACAGTGACACACAAATTCATGGAAGGATAAAAAAAAGATCATAAGGTTTGGGGTGAGGAATTATGGTGGGATGGAAAGCAGGACGGCCATGGTTCCATGAGTGGAGTCTCAAAATTTCCGATGACACAAAATTTGGAGGAGGGCAAAGAATCAGGATGATATGAAGCACCTGCAACAGGACACAGACACGCAAGCGGACTGGACAGACTACTGGCAGATGGAATTTAATAGAGAGGAGTGTGAGGTGATGCATTTTGGCAGTAGGAATAGAGAGAGGTTACATAGACTAATAGTACAGTTCTAAAGAGTGGGCATGAGCAGATAAACCTGCTGGTGAAGGTAACAGGACATATTGAGAATGGTCAGCAAAGTATATGGGATTTGGGTTTAAAACAGAGGCATTGAGGACAAAAGCAGGGACGTATGCAGAACATTTACAGAACATTGGTTAGGCTCCAACAGGAATATACTGTCCAGTTCTGGTCACCACACATGGGGAAGGGTGTGAGTGCCCTTGAGAGGGGGAGCGGAGGTTAGATACAAAGTTAGTTTAGAAAATGTGCCTTTGTTTGCCTTCGAACAAAAGAGTGGAGATTTTATCGAGGTGTATGAGATTATGATAGGCTTAGATAAGTTAGACAAGGAAAACTGTCCCTATTAACTTTTGCGAGGAGCAGCCTTGATAGAATGGGGTGCGGAGCGGACTTTCAGCTGAGCGGTCAATTTCAGTAAGTTACAAGTTAATCCCTTTTTTGTTTCGGAGGACCGGGGACTGCTGGGTTGGGGAAAACTATTTATTTGGGCAGTTTTAAAATCTTTGTCTTTTGCGAGGAGCAGCCTTGATAGAACGGGGTGCGGAGCGGACTTTCAGCTGAGCGGTCAATTTCAGTAAGTTACAAGTTAATCCCTTTTTTGTTTCGGAGGACCGGGGACTGCTGGGTAGGGGAAAACTATTTATTTGGGCAGTTTTAAAATCTTTGTCTTTTGCGAGGAGCAGCCTTGATAGAACGGGGTGCGGAGCGGACTTTCAGCTGAGCGGTCAATTTCAGTAAGTTACAAGTTAATCCCTTTTTTGTTTCGGAGGACCGGGGACTGCTGGGTAGGGGAAAACTATTTATTTGGGCAGTGGCAGTACCCGAGACACTACACGTGTAGTGTCTCCCACCCACCCTCCTCCTCTAACCAAAAAAAAGGACTCTAGTGTGTTGATAAGGTAAGCTTTTTATTTAAAAAGTTCAGTCCGTCGGATTGCTAAGCGAACAAGTTTTGACTTTTTTTTTCGTTTGGTTTTTCAGTAGATTTATTGGGAATCTAGAATAGTGGGAATGGAGGTAAAGGCAGTTGTATGTTCCTCCTGCAGAATGTGGGAGGTAGGGGTCGCCAAGAGTGTCCCTGCTGACTGCATCTGCGGGAAGTGCACCCAACTCCAGCTCCTCGCAGACCGCGTTAGGGAACTGGAGCTGGAGCTGGATGAACTTCGGATCATTCGGGAGGCGGAGGGGATTATTGACAGGAGTTATAGGGAGGCAGTCACACCTCAGGTAAAAGAAGTAGGTAGATGGGTTACCGTCAGGGGAAGGAAAGGGAACCAGCAGGCAGAGCACTGATCCCCTGTGGCCGTTTCCCTCAACAACAGGTATACCGTTTTGGATACTGTTGGGGGGGACGACTTACCAGGGGTAAGCAATGGGGTGCAGGTCTCTGGCACAGAGTCTGTCCCTGTTGTTCAGAAGGGAAAAGGGAAGAGGAGCAGAGCATTAGTCATTGGGGACTCCATAGTTAGGGGAACAGATAGGAGGTTCTGTGGGAACGAGAGAGACTCACGGTTGGTGTGTTGCCTCCCAGGTGCCAGGGTACGTGATGTCTCCGATCGTGTTTTTGGGATCCTTAAGGGGGAGGGGGAGCACCCCCAAGTCGTGGTCCACATAGGCACCAACGACATAGGTAGGAAGAGAGATGGGGATTTAAGGCAGAAATTCAGGGAGCTAGGGTGGAAGCTTAGAGCGAGAACAACCAGAGTTGTTATCTCTGGGTTGTTGCCTGTGCCACGTGCTAGCGAAGAGAGGAATAGGGAGAGAGAGGAGTTGAACACGTGGCTGCAGGGATGGTGTAGGAGGGAGGGTTTTGGTTTCCTGGATAATTGGGGCTCTTTCTGGGGTAGGTGGGACCTCTACAAACAGGATGGTCTTCACCTGAACCAGAGGGGTACCAATATCCTGGGGGGGAGATTTGTTAGTGCTCTTCGGGGGGGTTTAAACTAAATCAGCAGGGGAATGGGAACCTAAATTGTAGTTCCAGTGTACAGGCTGTTGAGAGTAGTGAGGTAGGGGATAAGGTTACAGGGACGCAAGAGGGCACTGGCAAGCAAGAACTTGGTTTAAAGTGTGTCTACTTCAACGCCAGGAGCATCCGGAATAAGGTGGGTGAGCTTGCAGCATGGGTTGGTACCTGGGATCCTGATGTTGTGGCCATTTCGGAGACATGGGTAGAGCAGGGGCAGGAATGGATGTTGCAGGTTCCGGGATTTAGATGTTTCAGAAAGAACAGAGAAGAGGGTAAAAGAGGGGGGGGGGGGTGTGGCATTGTTAATCAAGGAAAGTATTACAGCGGCAGAAAGGACGTTTGAGGACTCGTCTACTGAGGTAGTATGGGCCGAGGTTAGAAACAGGAGAGGAGAGGTCACCCTGTTGGGAGTTTTCTATAGACCTCCGAATAGTTCCAGAGATGTAGAGGAAAGGATAGCGAAGATGATTCTCGACAGGAGCGAGAGTAACAGGGTAGTGGTTATGGGGGACTTTAACTTTCCAAATATTGACTGGAAATACTATAGTTCGAGTACTTTAGATGGGTCTGTTTTTGTCCAGTGTGTGCAGGAGGGTTTTCTGACACAGTATGTGGACAGGCCAACCAGGGGCGATGCCACATTGGATTTGGTACTGGGTAATGAACCCGGCCAGGTGTTAGATTTAGATGTAGGTGAGCACTTTGGCGATAGTGATCACAATTCGGTTAGGTTTACCTTAGCGATGGGCAGGGACAGGTATATACCGCAGGGCAAGAATTATAGCTGGGGGAAAGGAAATTATGACGCGATTAGGCAAGATTTAGGATGTGTAGGATGGGGAAGGAAACTGCAGGGGATGGGCACAAACGAAATGTGGAGCTTATTCAAGGAGCAGCTAATGCGTGTCCTTGATAAGTATGTACCTGTCAGGCAGGGAGGAAGTTGTCGAGCGAGGGAGCCGTGGTTTACTCAAGAAGTTGAAGCGCTTGTCAAGAGGAAGAGGGCGGCTTATGTTAGGATGAGACGTGAAGGCTCAGTTAGGGCGCTTGAGAGTTACAAGCTAGCCAGGAAGGATCTAAAGGGAGGGCTAAGAAGAGCAAGGAGAGGACACGAGAAGTCATTGGCGGATAGGATCAAAGAAAACCCTAAGGCTTTCTATAGGTATATCAGGAATAAACGAATGATAAGAGTTAGAACAGGGCCAATCAAGGATAGTAGTGGAAAGTTGTGTGCGGAATCAGAGGAGATAGGGGAAGCGTTAAATGAATATTTTTCGTCAGTATTTACAGTAGAGAAAGAAAATGTTGTCGAGGAGAATACTGAGATACAGACTACTAGGCTAGATGGGATTGAGGTTCACAAGGAGGAGGTGTTAGCAATTTTGGAAAGAGTGAAAATAGATAAGTCCCCTGGGCCAGATGGGATTTATCCTAGGATTCTCTGGGAAGCCAGGGAGGAGATTGCAGAGCCGTTGTTGTTGATCTTTAAGTCGTCATTGTCGACAGGAGTAGTGCCGGAGGACTGGAGGATAGCAAATGTTGTCCCCTTGTTCAAGAAGGGGAGTAGAGACAGCCCTGGTAATTATAGACCTGTGAGCCTTACTTCGGTTGTGGGTAAAATGTTGGAAAAGGTTATAAGAGACAGGATTTATAATCATCTTGAAAAGAATAAGTTCATTTGCGATAGTCAGCACGGTTTTGTGAAAGGTAGGTCGTGCCTCACAAACCTTATTGAGTTTTTCGAGAAGGTGACCAAACAGGTGGATGAGGGTAAAGCCGTGGATGTGGTGTATATGGATTTCAGTAAGGCGTTTGATAAGGTTCCCCACGGTAGGCTATTGCAGAAAATACGGAAGTATGGGGTTGAAGGTGATTTAGAGCTTTGGATCAGAAATTGGCTAGCTGAAAGAAGACAGAGGGTGGTGGTTGATGGCAAATGTTCATCCTGGAGTTTAGTTACTAGTGGTGTACCGCAAGGTTCTGTTTTGGGGCCACTGCTGTTTGTCATTTTTATAAACGACCTGGATGAGGGTGTAGAAGGGTGGGTTAGTAAATTTGCGGATGACACGAAGGTCGGTGGAGTTGTGGATAGTGTCGAAGGGTGTGTAGGGTACAGAGGGACATAGATAGGCTGCATAGCTGGGCTGAGAGATGGCAAATGGAGTTTAATGTGGAGAAGTGTGAGGTGATTCACTTTGGAAGGAGTAACAGCAATGCAGAGTACTGGGCTAATGGGAAGATTCTTGGTAGTGTAGATGAGCAGAGAGATCTTGGTATCCAGGTACATAAATCCCTGAAAGTTGCTACCCAGGTTAATAGGGCTGTTAAGAAGGCATATGGTGTGTTAGCCTTTATTAGTAGGGGGATCGAGTTTCAGAGCCACGGGGTCATGATGCAGCTGTACAAAACTCTGGTGAGGCCGCACCTGGAGTATTGCGTGCAGTTCTGGTCACCGCATTATAGGAAGGATGTCGAAGCTTTGGAAAGGGTGCAGAGGAGATTTACTAGGATGTTGCCTGGTATGGAAGGAAGGTCTTACGAGGAAAGGCTGAGGGACTTGGGGTTGTTTTCGTTAGAGAGAAGGAGGAGGAGAGGTGACTTAATAGAGACATACAAGATAATCAGAGGGTTAGATAGGATGGATAGTGAGAGTCTTTTTCCTCGGATGAGGATGGCAAACACGAGGGGACATAGCTTTCAGTTGAGGGGTGAAAGATATAGGACAGATGTCAGAGGTAGTTTCTTTACGCAGAGAGTAGTAGGGGCGTGGAACGCCCTGCATGCAACAGTAGTAGACTCGCCATCTTTAAGGGCATTTAAGTGGTCATTGGATAGACATATGGATGAAAATGGAATAGTGTAGGTCAGATGATCGGCGCAACATCGAGGGCCGAAGGGCCTGTACTGCGCTGTAATATTCTAATTCTAATTCTAATTCTAATTCTAACTAATAGTACAAGGACTAGGGACATAGATTGAACGTTTGGGCAAGAAATTCAGGGAGAATATGAGGAAGAACTTTTTTGTTTTACACAGCGAGTGGTAATGATCTGGAACTCACTACCCACAATGGTGGTGGAAGTGGAGACGAACAATGATTTCCAGAAGAAACCGGATGGACAGTTGAAGGAAAGAAACTTGCTGTAACACGGGGATTGAATGGGGGAATGGGACTGACTGGATTACTCTGCAGAGAGACAACATGGTCTCAATCTGTACCATAAATGACTCCGTGACTCCAGCACCAGTCAGAGTGAGAGCAGTGTGTACAATCTACAGTATGTCCAGCAACAACTCATCAAGCCTCCTTAGACAGCACCTTCCAAATCCCCGACCTCTACCACCTGGAAGGACAAGTGCAGCAAATGCATGGGAACACCACCAGCTGCACGTTCCCCTTCAAGTCACACAACATCCTGACTTGAAACTATATCGCCGTTCCTTCACTGTCGCTGGGTCAAATTCCTGGAACTCCCTTCCTAACAGCACTGTGGGTATACGTACCCCACATGGACTGCAGCGGTTCAGAAGGCAGCTCACCACCACATTCTCAAGGGTAACTAGGGATGGGCAACAAATGCTGGCCTAGGCAGCGACGCCCACATCACATGAATGAATAACAAATGCTGCAACCACTGGGGTAGCAATGTATAGAAGCACTAGGCAAGACTGGCTGGAAGGCATCCAGGAAATAACCTCCCTGCCTCCTCCTCCTCTTCCTCCTGAGGTAACCTCCGGATTCCTGGTCCCAATGCCCGTGTCCTCATGATGGTGATGATATGAAGGGTGCAGCAGAACACCATGAACTTGGACACCTGCTACACTGTGTACTGGAGGGCTCTGTCCAAGCGTTTCAAACATCGGAAACATTGCTTCATCACACCGTGGATCTGTTCCACCATGTTCTTGCTGGCTGGAAGTGGAAGGTGGGGTTTGGGGTGTGGAATCTTGAGCCATGTATGGGGGTGGGGGGTACTAATTGTCTCTGAGGAGCCACATTCTGATTCTCCCTGAAGACGTTGGGAAAGGCTGACTACTTCAGAATAGAGGTATGGTGGCTGCTGCCAGGATAGTGGACATACACCAACATGATGTACAGGGCATGCTCACACACCAACTGTACATTAATGGAGTGAGAGTTCTTCTAAAGAGTTTAGAGAGTTCCCCTCTAAACTTTGCCCCTCGCACCTTAAACCTATGTCCCCTAGTAACTGACTCTTCCACCCCGTGGAAAAACTTCTGACTATCCACTCTGTCCATGCCGCTCATAACTTTGTAAACTTCTGTCATGTCGCCCCTCCACCTCCGTCGTTCCAGTGAAAACAAACCGAGTTTATCCAACCTCTCCTCATAGCTCATGCCCTCCACACCAGGCAACATCCTGGTAAACCTCCTCTGTACCCTCTCCAAGGCCTCCTCGTCCTTCTGATAGTGTGGCGACCAGAATTACAGACAATATTCTAAGTGTGGCCTAACTAAGGTTCTGTACAGCCACAACATGACTTGCCAATTTTTATACTCTATGCCCCGACCGATGAAGGCAAGCATGCCGTATGCCTGTTTGACTATCCTTTCCACCTGAGTTGCCACTTTCAGTGAAATGCGGACCTGTACGCCTAGATCTCTCTGCCTGTCAAAACCCCTAAGGGTTCTGCCATTTGCTGTGTACCTCCCACCTGCATTAGACCTTCCAAAATGCATTACCTCACATTTGTCTGGATTGAACACTATGTACCATATCTCCACCCAAGTCTCCAACCGATCTATATCCTGCTGTATCCTCTGACAATCCTCATCATTATCCGCAACTCCACCAACCTTTGTGTCGTCCGCAAACTTACTAATCAGACCAGCTAAATTTTCCTCCAAATCATTTATATATACTACAAACAGCAAAGGTCCCAGCACTGATCCCTGCGGAACACCACTAGTCACATCCCTCCATTCAGAAAAACACCCATCCACTGTTACCCTCTGTTAGTAAGACACGACCTCCCCTTCACAAAACCATGCTTTTTTGTACCACAATAAATTGGACCCGGTCTACATGGGATATATGAGGTTTGTTGAGGGAAGGAGTGGTAGAAATAGCAGAGGCAATGGCCAGAAGCTTCCAATCCGCCTTGGATATGAAAGTGTTATCAAACGACTGGAAGGTTGTAAATGTTACATCCTGTTTACAAAAGGAGGCATTAGATCAACCCAGTAAACTCTGACCAGTCCCTCGAAAGTCGATGGTTGGAAATTTACAGAGGCCGTAACCGAGTACAAAAATATATCTTTCTTGGATAACATGGTATAATAAATGACAACCAGCACAATAAGTTAATGCAAAATCGCGTCTGATAATCTTGATCAAGTTCATTGATGACCTAAGTGTGAGTGTTGATGAGGATAGCGTGTTTCGTGTTATGAATATGGACTTTCAAAAGGCCTGTGATCAAATGACATTTCATACACTTGTTATGAAAAGTGGAACACACGGATTAATGTGACAGTGATAGCGTGGATATGACACTGACTCAGGGACAGAAAGCAGAGAGAAGTGGTGAACAGACACTGTTCAGACTGGGGGAGGGGGAGTATACAGTGCTGTTTCTCAGAGGTCGGTATTGGAAACAGTGCTGCTCCTGACATATCGATCGATGTATAAATGACAGAGACGTTTATGTAAAAAAAAAAAATTCCAACTCTTGCAGATGACATGAAACTCATAACTAACGGTGGGAAAAATACAGACCACAGAATTATCCAACCACACAGAATTTTTTTTTTATTATTATGGACTCTATCCAACACAAATTTATTTCTCACTCTGTAATTTATTTGTGTGAGATTTTAGTGCGAATGGGTGCGTGAATGTGTAGCGTATATTTTTCTGATTTTATTTAGATCCAGTTTAGATTGTTAAGTATAATAAACTCACCTCTTGTTTAAACACGAGAAAACCTGTCTCATTGGTTCTTTCACGATCGCAATAAAGGTAAAAGGTAAAATATGCACTGAGGTGCTCAGCACATCCATTGTTAAAAAGGAAAAACCCCGTTGTGATCAAATAAAAGATAGGACAAGAAGGGAGCCTGGGACCCCTCCTCACCTGGCTGTATCAGAAATGTGGAGGTTCCAGGGATTGTAACGCAATGACAAACGAGAAATTAATAGTGGTAAAAATAATTGATCCTGAGAATAAAAATTTAAAATTTCAATGCAGATTTTATTGTGGTTTTCACTGCTACAGCACCAAAATGTCCTCATTCGAAGACAGTACCTTCTGATGCCAGAGTATACGAATATATGAACATACGAATTAGGAGCAGGAGCAGGACACTCAGATATTCAATAAGATCATGACTAATCTGATTGTAACCTCGACTCTACATTCCCACCTACCCCTTATAACCTTTCAACCCCTTGCTTATCAAGAATCTATCTACCTCTGCCTGACAAATATTTAAAGACTCTGCTTTCACTGCCTTTTGAGGAAGAGATTTCCAAAGACTCACGACCCTCAGAGAAAAAATATTCTCCTCAACTCTATCTTAAATGGGTGACCCATTATTTTTAAATAGTGACCCTTAATTCTAGATACTCCCAGAACGGGAAACATCTTTTCCACATCCACCCTGTCAAGACCCCTCAGGATCATATATGTTTCAATCAATTCGCCTCTGACTCTTGTAAATTTCGGTGGATATAAGTCTCAAATTGCTGTAACAGAAATGTGGAGGTTCTAGAGATCGTAACCCAATGACAAACGAGCAATTGGAAGTGTCAGAGTCACCGAGTTAAACAGCAAAGAAACAGTCCCTTTGGCCCACTGTATTTGTGTCGGCTATCAAGCCTATCCATTCTAATCCCATTTTCCATCACTTGGCCCATAACCTTGTATGCTTTGGCGTTTCAAGTGCTCATCTAAATACTTCTTCAATGTTGTGAGTGTTCCTCCATCTACCACCCCTTCCGACAGTGTATTCCAGATTCCAACCACCCTCTGGGTGATTTCCTTTTCCTCAAATCCCCTCTAAACCTCGTGCCCCTTACTTTAAGTCAACTCTCTGGGTTACTGACACCGCCGCTATGGGAAAAACGTTTCTTCCTATCTACCCTATCAACGTCCCTCATAATTTTGTATACCTCAATCATGTCCCACCCCCTCCCTCAGCCTTCTCTGCTCTAAGGAAAACAACCCGAGCTTATCCAGTCTCTCTTGATAGCTGAAATACTCCAGTCCATGCAACATCCTGGTGAATCTCCTCTGTACCCTCTCCAGTGCAATCACATCCTTCTTATAGTGTGGTGCCCAGAACTATACACAGTACTCCAGCTGTGGCCTTACTAGCGTTTTATACAGCTCCATCATAACCTCCCCACTCTTATATTCGATGCCTCAGCTAACAAAGGCAAGCATCTTATATGCCTTCCAAACCACCTGTGCTGCTGCCTTCGGCAATCGATGGACAAGTCCACCAATATCCCTCTGACATTCTGTACTTCCCAGCGTGCGACCATCCATTGTATATTCCCTTGCCTTGGTAGTCCGCCTAAAATGCATCACGACACATTTCTCAGGATTAAATTCCATTTGCCGCTGCTCTGCCCATCTTACCAGCCCGTCTATATCGTCCTGTAATCTAAGGCTTTCCTCCGCATTATTTATGACATCACCAATTTTTGCGCCATCTGTGAACTTACTGATCATACCTTCTACATTCACGTCTAAATTAGAGATGTACACTACAAACAGCAATGGTCCCAATACCGATCCCTGTGGTACACCACTGGTCACAGGCTTCCAATCACAAAAACAACCCTCGACCATCACCCTCTGCCTCATGCTAATAAGCCAATTTTGGATCCAATTTGCCAAATTGAGCTGGATCCCATGGGCCACTTCCTAAGAAACATAGAAAATAGGAGCAGGAACAGGCAATTCGGCCCTTCAAGCCTGTTCCGCCATCCATTAAGATCATGGCTGATCATCCAACTCAGTAACCTGTTCCCGCTTCCCCGCTCCCCCCACCCCCCTCCATCTCCCTTGATCCTTTTCAACCCAAAAGTATATCTGACTCATTTTGAAAACAGACAATGTCTTGGCCTCAACCGCTTTCTGTGGTAGCGAATTCCACTGGCTCACCACTCTCAGGGTGATGAAAGTACTCCTCATCTCAGTCCTGAAAGGTTAAACCCTTATCCTTAGTCTATGACCCCTGGTTCTGGACTCCCCCACCATCGGGAGCATCCGTCCTGCATCTACACTTTTAGAATTTTATAGGTGTATATGAGATTCCCCCTCACTCTTCTGAACTCTTGTTAAATCCTAACCGACTCATGGATGACAGGTGAAATTGTGAGACCAGCTAAGAGGAAAAAGGAAGCATACATAAGGTCTAGGAGGTTGAAGAAAGACGAAGCTTTGAAAGAATATCGGGAATGTAGGACTGATCTGAAACGCAGAATTAAGAGGGCTAAAATGGGTCATGAAATATCTTTAGCAAACGGGGTGAAGGAAAATCCCAAAGCCTTTAATTCATATATAAGGAGCAAGAGGGTAACTAGAGAAAGGATTGGGCCACTCAAGGACAAAGGAGGAAAGTTATGCGTGGAGTCAGAGAAAATGGGTGAGATTCTAAACGAGTACTTTGCATCGGTATTCACCGAAGAGAGGGACATGACGGATGTTGAGGTTAGAGACAGATGTTTGATTACTCTCGGTCAAGTCGGCATAACGAGGGATGAAGTGTTGGGTATTCTAAAAGGCATTAAGGTGGACAAGTCCCCAGGTCCGGATGGGATCTATCCCAGGTTACTGAGGGAAGCAAGAAAGGAAATAGCTGGGGCCTTAACAGATATCTTTGCAGCATCCTTAAACACGGGTGAGGTCCCGGAGGACTGGAGAATTGCTAATGTTGTCCCCTTGTTTAAGAAGGGTAGCAGGGATAATCCAGGTAATTATAGTCCGCTGAGCCTGACGTCAGTGGTAGGGAAGCTGCTGGAGAAGATACTGAGGGATAGGATCTATTCCCATTTGGAAGAAAATGGGCTCATCAGTGATAGGCAACATGGTTTTGTGCAGGGAAGGTCATGCCTTACCAACTTAATAGAATTCTTTGAGGAAGTGACAAAGTTGATTGATGAGGGAAGGGCTGTAGATGTCGTATACATGGACTTCAGTAAGGCATTTGATAAGCTTCCCATGGTAGCTGATGGAGAAAATGAAGTCGCATGGGGTCCAGGGTATACTAGCTAGATGGATAAAGAACTGGCTGGGCAACAGGAGACAGAGAGTAGCAGTAGAAGGGAGTTTCTCAAAATGGAGACGTGTGACCAGTGGTGTTCCACAGGGATCCGTGCTGGGACCACTGTTGTTTGTGATATACATAAATGATTTGGAGGAAAGTATTGGTGGTCTGATTAGCAAGTTTGCAGACGACACTAAGATTGGTGGAGTAGCAGATAGTGAAGGGGACTGTCAGAGAATACAGCAGAATATAGATAGTTTGGAGAGTTGGTCAGAGAAATGGCAGATGGAGTTCAATCAGGGCAAATGCGAGGTGATGCATTTTGGAAGATCCAATTCAAGAGTGAACTATACAGTAAATGGAAACGTCCTGGGGAAAATTGATGTACAGAGAGATTTGGATGTTCAGGTCCATTGTTCCCTGAAGGTGGCAACGCAGGTCAATCGAGTGGTCAAGAAGGCACACGGCATGCTTTCCTTCATTGGACGGGGTATTCAGTGCAAGGGTTGGCAGGTCATGTTACAGTTGTATCAGACTTTGGTTCGGCCACATTTGGAATACTGTTGCAGTTCTGGTCGCCACATTACCAAAAGGATGTGGATGCTTTGGAGAGGGTGCAGAGGAGGTTCACCAGGATGTTGCCTGGTATGGAGGGCGCTAGCTATGAAGAGAGGTTGAGTTGATTAGGATTATTTTCATTAGAAAGACGGAGGTTGAGGGGGGACCTGATTGAGGTGTACAAAATCATGAGAGGTATAGACAGGGTGGATAGCAAGACGTTTTTTCCCAGAGTGGGGGATTCAATTACTAGGGGTCACGAGTTCAAAGTGAGAGGGGAGAAGTTTAGGGGGGATATGCGTGGAAAGTTCTTTATGCAGAGGGTGGTGGGTGCCTGGAACGCGTTGGCAGCGGAAGTGGTAGATGCGGGCACGATAGCGTCTTTTAAGAAGTATCTAGACAGACATGAATGGGCAGGAAGCAAAGAGATACAGAACCTTTGAAAATAGGCGACAGGTTTAGATAGAGGATCTGGATCTGCGTAGGCTTGGAGGGCCGAAGGGCCTGTTCCTGTGCTGTAATTTTCTTTTTTCTTTGTTCTTTGTTCACCGAGGCCCTGTACAATTGCCGCAAGACATCCCTGCTCCTGTACTCGAATCCTCTCGCGATGAAGGCCAACATACCATTTGCCTTTTTTTACAGCCTGTTGCACCTAAATGCTTACCTTCAGCGACTGATGTACGGGAATACCCAGCTCTCGTTCCATATTCCCCTCTCTCAGTTTATAGCCGTTCCATATTCCCCTCTCTCAGTTTATAGCCGTTCAGATAATAATCTGCCTTCCTGTTTTTGTTACCGAAGTGGATAACCTCACATTTATCCATATTATGCTGCATCTGACATGCATTTGCCCACTCATTCAACTTTTCCAAATCACCCTGAAGCCACTCAGCATCCTCCTCACAACTCATCCTCCCACTCAGTTGTGTGTCACCTGCATATTTGTACATATTACATTTAGTTCCCTCATCTAAATCATCAATATATATTGTGAATAGCTGGGTTCCCAGCACCAATCCCTGCGGTACCCAACTAGTCACTGCCTGTCATTCAGAAAGAGACCCGTTTATCACTACTCTTTGTTTCCTGTCTGACAACCAATTTTCTATCCATCGCAATACACTACCTCCAATCCCATGTGCTTTAATTTTAGACGCTGCACTCTTATGTGGGACTTTGTCGAAAGCCTTCTGAACGTCCATATAAACCATATCCACTGGCTCCCTCTCATCAACTCTACTAGTTACATCCTGGAAGAATTCTAGTAAATATGTCAAGCATGATTTCCCTTTCGTAAATCCGTGCTGCCTCTGTCCGATTCTCGCACTGTTCTGAAAGTGCTGTACTATAAAACCTTTGAGAATGTGCTATCGAATTTTCCCCACTACCAACGTCAGGCTGCCTGGTATATAATTCCATGTTTTCTCTCTACCTCCCTTTTTAAAATAGTGTGGTTACATTATCTATCCTCCAATCTGTAGGAACTGCTTCAGAGTCTATAGAATCTTGAAAGATGATCACCAATGCATCCACTATTTCTAGGGCCACTTCCTTAAGTACACCGGGACTTCTTAAGTACTTCTTAACCCTAGTCCCATGCGGGACCTTATCAAAAATCCTCATCTACACATCTGGTCACCTGCTTGAAAGATTCAGTCAAATTTTGAGATATGATCTCCCTCTGACAAAACCTGACTATCCCTGATTAATCCCTGCCTCTTCATGTGGAGATTAATCCTGTCTGTCAGATTTTTTCTCCAGTAGATTCCCTACCAATGATGTTAGACTCACTGGCCTGTAATTACATGATTTATCCCTGCTTCTTGAATAATGGTAACACATTCACTATTCGCCAGTCCTCTGGCACCTCTCCTGTGGCCAGAGAAGTGGTAAAAACAATTGACTCTGAGAAAAAGAAATCATTTAATTGCAGATTTTATTGGGGTTTTCACTGCTGGAACACTAAAATTTCCACATTCGAAGCCAGTACCTTCTGAAGCCAGAGCATACGAACATATGAACATCGGAATTAAGAGCAGGAGTAGGCCACTCGGCCCCTCGAGCCTTCTCTGCCATTCAATAAAATCATGGCTAATCTGACTGCAAACTCGACTCCACAATCCCACTTACCCCGATATCCTTTCACCCTCTTTCTTATCAAGAATCTATCTACCTCTGCCTTCAAAAATATTTAAAGACCCTGCTTCCACTTCCTTTTGAGGAAGAGAGTTCCAAAGACCCACGACCCTCTGTGAGAAAGCAATTCTCCTCTTTCCTATTTTAAAAGGGCGACCCCTTATTGTTCAATAGTAACCCCGAATTCTAGATTCTCTCACAAGAGGAAACATCCTTTCCACATCCACCCTGTCAAGATCCCTCAGGATCATAAATGTTTCAATCAAGTCGCCTCATACTCTTCTATACTGCAGCGGATACAAGCCTAGCCTGCCCATTCTTTCTTCATAAGACAATCCACCCATTTCAGGTATTAGTCTCGTAAACCTTTCCTGAACTGATTCCAATGCATTTGCATCCTTCCTTACATAAGGTGACCAATATTGTACACAGTCCTCCAGTTGTGATCTCACCAATGCCCTGTATAGCTGAAGCATAATCTCCTTACTTTTGTATTCAGTTCCCCTCACAATCAACAACATTGCATCAGCTTTCCAAAGGAATTGCTGTACCTGCATACTAGCCTTGTGCGATTCGTGCACTAGGACACCCAGATCCCTCTGCATCTCAGAGCTCTGCAATCTCTCTCCATTTAGATAATATGCTTCTTTTCACTCTTTCTGTCAAAATGAACAATTTCCCACTTTCCCACATTGTACTCCATTTGCCCACCCACTTAACCTATCTATATTCCTTTGTAGCCTCCTTATGTCCTCTTCACAACTTACTGCCCTATCTATCTTTGTGTCATCAGCAAATTTAGAAACCATACCTTCGGTCCCTTCATCCAAATCATTTATATAAATTGTAAAAAGTTGAGGCCCCAGCACAGATCCCTGTGGCAAACCACTCGTTACATCTTGCCAACCAGAAAATGACCCATTTTTGCCTACTTTGTTTCCTGTTTGCGAGCAGGACTCGGAGGGCGAAGTTCCAGAGCGGTGAATATATAAAAAAACCTATCTCGGGGATTCGTGGAGCAGACTTGGAGGGCGAAGTTCCGGAGCGTTGAGTATGTAAAAAAACCTATCTCGGGGATTCGTGGAGCAGACTCGGAGGGCGAAGTTCCAGAGCGTTGAGTATGTAAAAAAACCTATCTCGGGGATTCGTGGAGCAGACTCGGAGGGCGAAGTTCCAGAGCGGTGAGTATATAAAAAAACCTATCTCGGGGATTCGCGGAGCAGACTCGGAGGGCGGAGTTCCAGAGCATTGAGTATGTAAAAAAACCTATCTCGGGGATTCGTGGAGCAGACTCGGAGGGCGGAGTTCCAGAGCATTGAGTATGTAAAAAAACTTATCTCGGGGATTCGCGGAGCAGAATCGGAGGGCGGAGTTCCAGAGCATTGAGTATGTAAAAAAACCTATCTCGGGGATTCGTGGAGCAGACTCGGAGGGCGGAGTTCCAGAGCGTTGAGTATGTAAAAAAACCTATCTCGGGGATTCGTGGAGTAGACTCGGAGGGCGAAGTTCCAGAGCGTTGAGTATGTAAAAAAACCTATCTCGGGGATTCGTGGAGCAGACTCGGAGGGCGGAGTTCCAGAGCGGTGAGCATATAAAAAAACCTATCTCGGGGATTCGCGGAGCAGACTCGGAGGGCGGAGATCCATGTCGTTGGATTCACAGAGTCCGTTCGCTCGGGTGGGAAAAAAAACTGAAAAAGTGAAGTCACAGGAAAGCTGTGACCTGATTGGCTGGTAGGGAATCTGCACCGATTTTGAAAATAAAACTAATAAAATTTGATTAAAACACTGATTAACTAATTAATAAGTAGAGTAACTAAACCAGAGGGAGGAGATTACTGTATTTAGACAGCATTTAATATTTATTGTAGAAATCTATCACTAGGGACCACATAGTGAAGTGTATCATAATTTAGTAAGGATTTAATAAGTATTTATTTATTTTATATCAATTAACTAATTAGTGATAGAAATGTCAGTTAGAGGGGTGCAATGCTTCACCTGTGAGATGTGGGAGGTCCGTGAAGCTTCCAGCGTTCCGGGCGACGACATCTGCAGGAAGTGGACCCAGTCGCAGCTCCTCACATACCGCATGGATCGGTTGGAGAGGCACCTGGATGCACTTAGGAGCATGCAGGTGGCTGAAAGCGTCATAGACAGAAGTTTTAGTGAAGTGGTTACACCCAAGGTGCAGGCAGATAGATGGGTGACCGTTAGCAGGGGCAGGCAGTCAGTGAGGGATTCCCCTGTGGCTATCCCCCTCTCTAACAAGTATACCGTTTTGGATGCTGTTGGGGGGGATGGCCTATCAGGGGGAAACAGCAGCGGCCAGAGCCGTGGCACCACGGCTGGCACTGTTGTTCAGCAGGGCGGGACAAAGCGCAGAAGAGCAATAGTTATAGGGGACTCTATAGTCAGGGGCACAGATAGGCGCTTCTGTGGACGTGAAAGAGACTCCAGGATGGTATGTTACCTCCCTGGTGCCAGGGTCAAGGATGTATCTGAACAGATAGGGGGCATTCTGAAGGGGGAGGGTGAACAGCCAGAGGTGGTGGTACACATCGGTACCAACGACATAGGCAGGAAGAGTGATGAGGTCCTGCAGTGGGATTTTAGGGAGTTAGGTAGTAAGTTAAAAAACAGGACCTCCAGGGTTGTAATCTCTAGATTACTCCCTGTGCCACGTGCTAGTGAGGCTAGAAATAGGAAGATAGTGCAGCTAAACACGTGGCTGAGCAGCTGGTGTAGAAGGGAGTGTTTCAGATATCTGCATTATTGGGCTCTCTTCAGGGACAGATGGGACCTGTACAAGAAGGACGGGTTGCATCTAAACTGGAGGGGCACACATATCCTGGCTGCAAGGTTTGCTAGCGTCACTCGGGAGGGTCTAAATTATTGTGGCAGGCGGGTGGGAACCAGAGCAGTAGGACAGCTAGTAAAGTAAATGAGGAGGACATAGTAAATAAGGCCAGTAGGACTTAGAGGAAGAGCAGGCAGGGAGATGTGACTGTGCACAGCGGGACTGGTGGCCTGAAGTGCATTTGTTTCAACGCGAGAAGTATAACAGGTAAGGCAGATGAAATTAGAGTTTAGACTAGTACTTGGAAATATGATGTTGTTGCTATTACAGAGACTTGGTTAAGGGAGGGGCAGGATTGGCAGCTAAATGTTCCAGGCTTAAGAAGCTTCAGGCGGGATTGAGGGGGATGTAAAAGGGGTGGGGGAGTTGCATTACTGGTTAAGGAGAATATCACAGCTGTACTGTGGGAGGACACCTCAGAGGGGTCATGCAGCGAGGCAATATGGGTGGAGCTCAGGAATAGGAAGGGTGCAGTCACGATGTTGGGGGATAACTACAGGCCTCCCAACAGCCAGCGGGAGGTAGAGGAGCAGATATGTAGACAGATTTTGGAATGATGTAATGGTAACAGGGTTGTAGTGGTACGTCATTTTAACTTCCCCAATATTGACTGGGACTCACTTAGTGCTAGGGGCTTGGATGGGGCAGAGTTTGTGAGGAGCATCCAGGAGAGATTCTTGAAACAGTATGTAGATAGTCCAACCAGGGATGGGGCCATTCTGGACCTGGCATTGGAGAATGAGCTCGACCAGGTGGTTGAAGTTTCAGTGGGGGAGCATTTCGGGAGCGGTGACCATAATTCCATAAGTTTTAAGGTACTTGTGGATAAGGACAAGAGTAGTCCTCGGTGAAGGTGCTAAATTGGGGGAAGGCTAATTATAACAATATTAGGCAGGAACTGAAGAATTTAGATTGGGGGCAGCTGTTTGAGGGTAAATCAACATCTGACATGTGGGAGCCTTTCAAGCGTCAGTTCATTAGAATCCAGGACCAGCATGTTCCTGTGAGGAAGAAAGACAAGTTTGGCAAGTTTCGGGAATTTTGGATAACACGGGATATTGTGAGCCTAGTCAAAAAGAAAAAGGAAGCATTTGTAAGGGCTGGAAGGCAAGGAACAGCAGAAGCACTTGAGGAACATAAGGACAGTAGGAAGGAACTTAAGCAAGGAGTTAGGAGGGCTAAAATGGGTCATGAAAAGTAATTGGCGAACAGGATTAAGGAAAATCCCAAGGCTTTTTATACATATATAATGAGCAAGAGGGTAACCAGGGAAAGGGTTGGGCAACTCAAGGACAGAGATGGGAATCTATGCGTGGAGCCAGAGGAAATGGGTGAGGTGCTAAATGAGTACTTTGCATCAGTATTCACCAATACTGGAGAAGGACTTGGTGGATGATGAGCCGAGGGAAGGGAGTGCAGATAGTCTCAGTTATCTCATTATCAAAAAGGAGGAGGTGTTGGGTGTCTTGCAAAGTATTAAGGTAGATAAGACCCCGGGGCATGATGGGATCTACCCTAGAATACTGAGGGAGGCAAGGGAAGAAATTGCTGGGGCCTTGACAGAAATCTTTGCATCCTCACTGGCTACAGGGGAGGTCCCAAAGGACTGGAGAATAGCCAATGCTGTTCCTTTGTTTAAGAAGGGGGGTAAGGATAATCCAGGAAATTATAGGCCGGTGAGCCTTACGTCAGTGGTAGGGAAACCATTAGAGAGGATTCTTTGGGACAGGATTTCCTCCCATTTGGAAACAAACGAACTTATTAGCGAGAGGCAGCATGGTTTTGTGAAGGGGAGGTCGTGTCTTACTAATTTGATTGAGTTTTTTGAGAAAATGACGAAGATGATTGATGAGGGAAGGGCGGTGGATGTTGTCTGTATGGACTTTAGTAAAGCCTTTGACAAGGTCCCGCATGGCAGACTGGTGCAGAAGGTGAAGTCACACGGGATCAGAGGTGAGCTGGCAAGATGGATACACAACTGGCGTCGTCACAGAAGACAGAGGGTAACAGTGGGTGGGTGTTTTTTTGAATGGAGGGATGTGACAAGTGGTGTTCTGCAGGGATCATTGCTGGGACCTTTGCTGTTTGTAGTACATATAAATGACTTGGAGGAAAATGTAGCTGGTCTGATTAGTAAGTTTGCAGATGACACAAAGGTTGGTGGAGTTGCAGATAATGATGAGGATTGTCAGCGGATACAGCAGGATATAGATCGGTTGGAGACTTGGGCAGAGAAATGGTACATGGAGTTCAATCCAAACAAATGTGAGGTAATGCATTTTGGAAGGTCTAATGCAGGTGGGAGGTATTCAGCAAATGGCAGAACCCTTAGGAGTATTGATAGGCAGAGAGATCGGGGCGTACAGGTCTACTGGTCACTGAAAGTGGCAACGCAGGTGGATAAGGTAGTTAAGAAGGCATATGGCATGCTTGCCTTCATCGGTCGGGGCACAGAGTATAAAAATTGGCAAGTCATGTTGCAGCTGTACAGAACCTTAGTTAGTCCACACTTAGAATATTGTCTGCAATTCTGGTCGCCACACTACCAAAAGGACGTGGAGACTTTGGACAGGGTACAGAGGAGGTCTACCAGGATGTTGCCTGGTCTGGAGGGCATTAGCTATGAGGAGAGGTTGGAAAAACTCGGATTGTTTTCACTGGAACGATGCAGGTGGAGGGGCGACATGATAGAGGTTTACAAAGTTATGAGCGGCATGGACAGAGTGGATAGTCAGAAGCTTTTTCCCAGGGTGAAAGATTCAGTTACTCGGGGACATAGGTTTCAGGTGCGAGGGGCAAAGTTTAGAGTGGATGTGCGAGGCAAGTTTTTGACACAGAGGGTGGTGAGTACCTGGAACTTGCTGCCAGGGGAGGTGGCAGAATAGCGACGATTAAGAGACATCTTGACAAAAATGTGACTGGGAAGGGAATAGAGGGATATGGGCCCCGTAACTGCAGAAGGTGTTAGTTTCGGCAGGCATCAAGATTGGCGCAGGCTTGGAGGGCCGAATGGCCTGTTCTTTTGCTGCACTGTTCTTTGTTCTTTGTTCTTGTTCAATCCTCTGTCAATGCCAGTGTGTTACCCCCTACACTGTAAGCTTTTAATTTCCTCATTAACCTTTGATCTGGCACCTGATCAAATGCTTCCTGGAAATCTAAGTACAGTACATCCACTGGTTCCCCTTTCTCCACAGTACATGTTACTACTTCGAAGAACTGCAACAAATTGATTGAACATGATTTCCCTTTCAGAAGACCATGCTGACTCTGCCTGATTACTTTGATCTTTTTTCTGACTGTCTGCGATTACGTTTTTAATAATTACGTCTCACATTTCCCGCAAGAGAGCTGTGAAGCCAACTGGCCTGTAGTTTCTGTCTCCCTCCCTTTGTGAATAAAGGAGTTACATTGGCAAAAAAGAGTTACATACAGAGTGAAGTAACTCGGGACATGTTAAAAGCTCTCTCTGTTGAAAAGTTGAGTAATGTAGCTGGACAGTTAGGGATTACTCTCTGTCCAAAAGCTAGGAAACCCGAAATCCTAAGACTTGTGGCCAACCAGTTTTCACTTGAAGCTGAATACTCAAACAGGTTTAGATCACTAACAGGTTGGGTAATGTTCGCTAAGGTAAAACTAGAACAGAATAGACTCGAATTAGAATTCCAGATAGAGCGAGAAATATAGAGTGATTGTCAAGAAAGGGAAGAAAATAAGAGTGTTCCAGAAGGAGAAGGAGGAAAGGGAATTAAGGCGGCTCAAACAACTAGAGGAAGACCCAGTACACCGAGTGAAGACACAGCTAGTGAGGGAGCTGCCCCTCGCCCAGGTCAATGTGCTGATCTCTTAAAGTTCACCCAGTTCATTCTAAAGTTGAATGAGGAGGATGTGGCAGAATTTTTCATCACTTTTGAAAAGCTTGCAAAGCAGCTGAAATGGCTGGCAGAGAACTAGATACTGTTTTTACAAAACAAAGTAACAGGAAAAGCCCATGAGGTTTATTCATTGTTGTCAGATGAAAGTTCATCAGATTATGCGATAACTAAAAATTCTATCTTGGGCGCATATGAGATAGTACCAGAGGTGCACCAGCAAAAATTCCAAACTCTCCGAAAGCAGCCTGACTAAACTGCCTCGAGTCTGAATGAGTTAAGCAGCTTAGGAACATAGGAGCAGAAGTAGGCCATTCAGCCCATCAAGCCTGCTCTGCCATTCAATATGATAGTGGCTGATCATCCACTTCAATGCCTTTTTCCCACATTATCCCCATATCCCTCTCTGTCAGTGGTACTTAGAAATCTGTCAATCTCTACTTTAAGCAGACTCAATCACTGAGCTTCCACAACTCTCTGGAGCAGAGAATTCCGAAAGTTCACAATCCTCTGTGTAAAGAAATGTCTCCTCAGCTCAGTCCTAAGTGGCTTCCGTCTTATTTTGAAAGTGTGTCTGCTGATTCTAGTCTCCCTAACCTTGGGGAACATATTACCTACATCTACCCTGTCTATCCCTTTAAATATTTTGTAGGTTTCAAAGAGATACCCTCTCATTCTTCGAAACTCTAGAGACTACACGCCCAGTTTGCCCAATCACTCTTCATAGGGCAGTCCTTCCATCCCAGGAACAAGTCTGGTGAACCTTTCTTGCATTCCCTCGATGGCAATAATATCCTTCCTAGGGTAAAGGGACCAAAACTGCACACAGTACTCCAGGTGAGGTCTAACCAAGGTTCTGTACAATTGAAGTAAGCCTTCACTACTTCTGTACTCAAATATTATTGCTTGCTGAACCTGCTTGTTTGTCTTTAGTGACTTATTGACGACGGGGGGCGTTCAGAACTAGCTGCAGTCGTTTTGTGGTGACACAACCACACATGTTTCCCCCACTGCTTGATATAAATTCTGACAGTATGTACGTGTATAACAGTTTGACCGAGTACCTACCTCTGTGGGAAGTGAGAGGTTTTGTGTCAGCAGATGGCAAACCTTTTCCATCTGCCCCATTACTGCAGAGAATAGTAGATGCAGCGAGGAAAGGGGAAAGGATTACAGAAAATACTATGATATATTGACCTATGTTGTGAAAATTGGAAAGGAGATAATTGGGACAACTTTGTCTAAGTGTAGTCTGGAAAACCAGGTGGTCATGTGTCCTCACCACAGAGGTAGGTACTCGGTCAAACTGTAACACACGGACATACTGTCAGTATATATATATATATACATATAAAACAGCAGAATAGAAGTGTGGATTTAATACCACTGTAAATTGCACCATGGAAACTAGGAAGGCATTATCAGGTTAACCCATGTGGCCTATAAGGGAAAGGGGAGATATTGCTTAACCACCACGATGAAGGAGTACCAGTATGGACATAACCGGATTTGTCTGGTGAGGAAAAGTACGTTTCTTTTTTACCCACAAATACCAACTAGAGTAGAGAAGATAGATTTGTAGAATACAGAAAAGAAAGACAGAAACGATAACTGTTACACAAAGTGTAAAGGACGACTTGATAAATTACCTCCGGGAATATGAATATACTATTCAGCCATTGCCCATACGTTTGGGTCAAGAGAGGCAGCAACTAGAAACCATTGCTGTAGTGTACTACAATCTGGAACAACAGTGGAAGATAATACAAGATGAGATTGACGAGATAAATGATTCTACCTGGTGGGAGGGCTTATGGAACTTGGGGTCAAACGTGCAGATACACCCCTGGTTTACAATTATTTCCCATGTCCTGATAGTTGTTTCGGGTATCATGGTGATATATGTGACATACTTAATTCGGAAACTTAAGAAATTGATTAAGGAATGTGCGAGGATGTATGAACACAGGCTGGACAGCTACCTTAAAGGCAATCAGTATTCAAACTTGTTCTATAAAAAGATAGACAATGAAATATGTAACACGAGGGTAGTTTTATAACTATTGGTAGATACTTAAAATGAATTAATGAATGACAAATGTATTCTACAAATTAAATTGCGACTGTATTATGATCACATAAGTGATTAATTATGTAACAATGATGTTTAAATTGTGCTTTCTTTAACATTACACTACTTAGGATATTGCGTTAACAATGAAATTGTAATTGCACAAGTGTACTACCTAAGAGACAGGAGAATGTGATCCCTTGTGCATAGCTCTGCAGGATCAAAGGAGGGCGGGGAGGGCTGTAGACTCAGTAAAAACACATAAGAACTTCGTTGAAACAAAGGGACTCGTTACACAACAATGCACAAAGTTTTGAAACATCGTGGGGGCTGGATAGAAAGGAGCACAGCAAACAGATGGCCAAGGAATTGCAGACAGTACAGAAAAACAGGCTGAAGCAAGAGAGAGATTCTACCAGACAGTATCCTTGCACAAACCAGATAAAAGAGTTGCTATGGATACGAGATATGATTAGACTCACAGTAGACAATGGCTGAAACTGGTGACGGCACGAGAGCCCCAGGGATGAACAGTCAAGAAGGTTCCCTGTGTCAAGGACTCAGAGAACAAAAGGGCAGCCGATAGTCTGAGACTGATCACCTCGTGACTTGACGGGTAGTATAACGTGCAAGTATTTAGTGCTTGTACCTGATGATTTAATGCGTGAATAAACATTGATATCCCTTCCACCAGTCCGCTTCTGTGAATTCTTTAAGAGAAAGTGCAAATTAGGCACAACAAGGATCTGCTAGCTCTATATAGGGTCTTACCAGGAACATTAAAAGAAGCAACACCAAGAGAGAAAATTACACAACCAGTAACAAAATTAGCAATGCTTCATAGAGTTTACAGCCTTTATCAAAGACTCACCAGGAGTAACAACAACAGCAAAGAGGGATGAGAAAATGACAGGGGCAGTAATTCAGTTAAACACGGTTGAAAGAATTAATAGCTGGATAAAGAGTCTTACCAGGAACACCAACAATAGCGAGGAAGGGATAGTAAATATATTGAATAACCTGAAGAGCTAAAAAGATCCGATAGTCTAATGAGTACAAGTCATAATATGTGGAAAGATCGTCAAATTGCCAGATTAAACTCCTGTCCATTGTTGAAACATTCCCATCGATTGTTTTCAGATTCTGACCCATTGTTGTAACATTCCCATCTATTGTTCTCAGATTCTGACCCATTGTTGTAACATTCCCATCTACTGTTCTCAGATTCTGATCTATCCTCTCCCTCTGTCTGGAGCTGTTGGTCCCTCTTACTGCAGGGTTTGATGCTCCTGTTGACACTATGTGATAATACATTGAAATGACTCCCATATTAATAGAAGATGGAAACCCTCCAGTGAAACAATTAGGGTCCATGGAGACTGACATTAATTCCGGTCACTGAACAAACAGGTTCAGTTAACCCCTTTCAGTCCAGCACTGTTTGTACCACAATAAAGTAGAACATTTATCCGGTCTGGATGGGATGTATGAGAGATGCTGAGGGAAGGAAAGGTGGGAATAGCGGAGGCACTGGACAGAATCATTCAATCCTCCTTGGATATAGGAGTTGTGACAGAGGGCTGGAGGGTTGTAAATGTTACACCCTACTTGAAAAAAAGGAGAGATTGAGTAAACACCGTATTTACTGACCAGACAGTTTAATATCACTGATGGGGAAATTTCATAACCCAGGACAAATATATTCATTGCTTTGAAAAACATGGAATAATAAATAGACAGCAGGAGGGATATGGTGATGTCAAAGCATGACTGGCAAACCTCAACAACAACTTATATTTATATAGTGCTTTTAATGTTATAAAACATGCCAAAGTACTTCACAGGATCATTATGAAGCAAAGTATGACACTGAGACACAACAGGCGATATTAGATCAGATGTCCAAAAGCTTGAACAAAGAGATAGGTTTTAAGGAGTACCTGAAAGGAGGAAAGCGAGACGGAAAGGCGGTGACCGTAGCAGAGTGGGACTATTACCAAAATTGTAATACTGAGGCTCAAGCTGATTCTCGGAGGACATGTGTTCAAATCCCACCGTGGTAACTGGTGCAATTTAAAATTCAATATGTGCTAAAATTCAATTAATTAATACAAATCTGCATTTGAAAACTATTCTCAGCAATGGTTCCATGATGCTATCATTGATCGTCATAAAAAAAACAGCCTGGCTTACTGATGTTCTTCAGCAATGGAAATCTGCCATCCTTATACGGTCTGGCCTCCATGTGACTCCAGACCCACAACAATGTGGTTGACTCTAAACTGAATTCTGAAAGGTCCAGCAAACCATTCAGTCATCAAGGGCAATTAGAGATGGGCAAAAAATGCTGGCCTTGTCAGTGACACCCACATCCCATGAACGAATGAAAAAAAAACAGTGCAGTGAGGATATTCCAGAACTTTGGGCCTAGGCAGCTGAAGACCTAGTCGCCAGTGGTGCAGTGATTAAAATCCGGGTGCACAAGAGGCCGGAATTAGAGGAGCACATATATCTCGGTGGGTAGTGGAGGTGGAGGAGATTACAGAGATATGGGGCGGGGGGCGAGGCCATGGAGGGATCTGAAAACAAGGATAAGAATTTTAAAATCAAGACATTGCTTGACTGGGAGCCAATGTCGGTCAGTGATAGATGAACGGGACTTGGTGTGAGCTAAGACATGGGCAGCAGAGTTTTGGATGACCTCAAGTTTACAGAGAGTAGAATTTGGGAGATCAGCCAGGAGTGAGTTGGAATAATCACATGTAGATGTGACGAATGCATGAATGAGGTTTCAGCAGCAGATGGGCTGAGACAGGGGTGAAGTCGGGTGATGTTACTGAGATGGAAATAGGCGGCTGTAATGATATCCTGAAAATGAGGTTAAAGATCATTTTGTGGTGAAATGTGACACCAAGGTTGCAAACAGACTGTCTGAATCTCAGATTGTTAGCAGGGAGAGGGATGGAATCAATAGCAAGGAAGCAGAGTTGGAGTGGGGAGTGAAAACAATGGCTTCAGTCTTCCCAATATTTAATTGGAGGAAATTTCTGCTCATCCAGTACTGGATGTCGGATAAGCAGTCTGATAATTAAACAACAGTTGAGGAGTGGATAGAGGTGGTGCTGAGGTAAATTTGATGGCGTTCTTTGATAAAACAATGGAGAAGGTTACTGAGGGTGGTGTGATTAAAGATATAGATATGGATTTTCAAAAGGTGTTTGATCAAGTGACATTCAAGAGACAGGTTAGGAAATCTGAACCCTATGGTTTAAAGGGACAGTGACAGTGTGGATATAACATTGGCTAATGAACAGTAAACAGAGAGAAGTGGTGAAAGGTTGTTGTTCAGACTCGATGGGAGTAGACAGTGGTGTTCCCTCGGGCTCGGTATTAGGACCACTGCTTTTTTTGCTCTTGTAGAACCCGGGGTGGGTAGGGCAGAGCCCCCTACTCCTCCCACTTTACAGAGCTTTCCCTATTTGCAGCCTCCGCTCTATTTGTTGGTCGTGTAACAGACCCAGAGACACTGTAACTACAGTCCACATACCTTGTCCACAGTTGGGTTACCAAATCCTCTATCCTCCCTGAATGTGTGCAGCAGCTCACAACACACCTCCAGAAAACCATCCACAGCACCTCCACTAACTTTACAATCGCAGAAGTAAGTCAAAAGCCCCTCACCTGTAAGTTGGATGCCTGGTCCTTTTAAATAACACTAGAAGGGATTCCTTATGCTGCTGAATGTATGTTCAGCTGAGAATGACTAACACAGGTGGTCAGTGGACATGCACAGACCAAGTTTCAAAGACGTACATCAAAGCTGCTGGAATGACTGATTGACGTCAATTCAGACCCCTCCTCACACTACAGACACACACAGGTTACACCCACGCTATCACCCCGGCCAGCCTGGGTGTCCTGTACAATGTGCTGGATGTGACCGGCAGTACAGCTCACACCATTTTGTGGATCCAAACTTCCGCAGCACCGGTAGAGCAGGAGAGATGAAATGTGTGGTCAGGGAGAGAGAAAGAGGGAAAGAAACTCACTTTAAAAATGGAATTATAAAAAGACTTTAAGATTAACAAGTTTCAGGAATATTGGAAATGGACAGGGGATTGAGATATCAGAGGGGTGAGGACATGAGGGGATTTGATCACATGATTGGACTATTAAAATTGAGGTGTTACCGAAACAAGAGCCAATGTAGGTCAGTGAGCACAGGGATGTTGGGTGAACAGAATTTGGTGTAAATTAGAAGATTGCAGCAGAGTTTTAGATGACCACAAGGTTACAGATCGTAGAATGTGGGAGAGCAGCCAGGAGTGTGTTAGAATAGTCAAGTCTCGAGGTAACAAACGCATGGATGAGGGTTTCAGCAGCAGATGAGCTGAGCTCTCTCTCTCTCTCTCTCTCTCTGTTTCTCTCTCTGTCGCCCTCACCTACTCTATCCCACAATCAGAATCTTACGTTTCAATCAAGTCGCCTTTTCATCTTCTAAACTCCAACTGATATAAGCCTAGCCTGTCCAACCTTTCCTCATAAGACAACCCACCCATTCCAGGTATTAGTCTAGTAAACATTCTCTGTACTGCTTTCAACACATTTACATCCTCCTTAAATAAGGAGACCAGTAAGCTACACAGAACTCCAGATGTGGTCTCACCAATGTCCTGTATAAATGAAACATAACCTCCATACTTTTGTATTCAATTCCTTCTGTAATACATGATAACATTCGATTAGTTTCCGAATTGCCTGTTGTACCTGCATAATAACCTTATACAATTCATGCACTAAGACACCCAGTTCCTCTGCATCGTCCAGCTCTGCAATCTCTCACCATTCAGATAATATGTTTCTTTTATATTCTTCCTATAAAATGGACAATTCCACATTTTCCCTCGTTATCCTCCATTTGCCACATCTTTGCCCACTAACCTAAGCTACCTATATCCCTTTGTAGCCCACTTATGCCCTCTTGACAACTTTCGTTCCTTTCTGTTTTTGTGTCATCAGAAAATTTAGCAACCATACCTTGAGTCCCTTCATCCAAGTCATTTATATAAATTGTAAACAGTTACGTCCCCAGCACTGATCTCTGTGGCACACGACTCGTTACATCTTACCAAACAGAAAATGACCCATTTTGCCTACTCTCTGTTCTCTGTTAGCTAAGCCAATCTTCTATCCATGTCAATATATTACCCCTTACACCATTCGCATTTAGTTTCTGCAATGACCATTGATGTGACACGTTATCAAGTGTCTTCTGGAAATCTAACTACATTACATCCAACGGTCCCCCTTTATCCACAGAACATGTAATTTCTTCAAAGAACTCCAATAAATTAGTTAAACCAGATTTTCCTTTCACAAAAGCAAGCTGACACTGCCTGATCACTTTGAATTTCTCTACGTGCTCTGCTATAAATGTCCATAATAACAGCTTCTAACATCTGATCCATAGCCAGAAAACCTTTGTCACCAGTCACAGGTCGTATGTCCACTATGTCTATTCTGATACTGTGCTGTATTTGAACTGTTACTCCTCAATAAACTGCTTGTGACCCTTCGACCACCTTTTGGGTAATCTGTAACCCTGGATCAGATCGTACAGTGGTATAGGAGAGGGAACAGAGTTCATGTCAAAGTCCTGCCTCCCTTTTCTATAATGGACAGGGACTACTGGGCAGTAATGTGCTCAAAGGTTATCAGCAGTAATTGATTATCCCTGTATTTGTATATTTTAGAACATTAAAACATACCCCTACTCTGGTGTCCAGTGTAACCTCAATATTCATGATTAAAATATCAGGGGAGTGTGAACCAGACACCTCTGATCACCCTGAGGTACAGGTGATTCTCGAGTCGGTCCTGAGTGTATTCACAACCCATAAAGATATCTGTGGAAACATGAGCAGACCGGAAGAAATTAACTGACCATTGCATGATCCATGAAGCAGTCTTCATACCGAGCTGAGATTATATCATATATTCCAGACATCATCAATCATTGTTATACCAGGGTGTAGTTCACAAAGACACATTCACTATTCACTGCTTGATTTGGCCGGTTAGAAAACCGGATGGCAGCTGGTGACTGACTATTGACCACCACAAACTCAACTCAGTCACCCCAGTGTGAACCTGGTTGTCTGAGAGACACCCACCCTACTCTCCCGGATTCCCAGCAGGAGGGGTGTCTTCAGCACCCTGGATATCTCTAATAGTTATTGGAGTATCCCAGTAAAACTAGGGAAACAAATTAAATTCACATTTAGTTCTGAGGACCAGAGATACACCTGGACATGTCTGTCACAAGGGGATCCATAATAACCCCACTATTTTACACAAACGTATAGCCGGGGCCCTTATGAGTTTTTCAGTCTTCCTGCTCTCTGCAATATGTCGATGATCTCCTCCTCATCACCACAGACCGTGTCCACACATTTAACTCTTTTACAGGAACTACTGCACTTACTTTGGGAGCTGGACTAAAAGACCATCCACGTAAGGCCCAGCTGGTGTAACATCGTGTCACCATTCCAGGTGTCCAGATTGTATCATCCAGCATCAGCCCAGACCAACATCAGGTCGAGACCATCCAGTGTCTACTCCTGTCCACCTCAAAGACTGCCCTGTGTCCTATCCTCAGACTGGTGGGGTATCAGTGGACCCTCATCGACTGCCAACCCCTGTCCACCTCAAAGACTGCCCTGTGTCCTATCCTCAGGCAAGTGGGGTATCAGTGGACCCTTACCCAGTGTCTACCCTTTTCCACCTAAAAGAATGCCCTGTTTCCTATCCTCAGACTGGTGGAGTATCAGTGGACCCTCATGCAGTGTCTACACTTTTCCACCTCAAAGACTGCCCTGTGTCCTATCCTCAGGCTGGTTGGGTATCAGTGGACTCTCATCCTGTGTCCACCCCTGTCCACCTCAAAGACTGCCCTGTGTCCGATCCTCAGGCAAGTGGGGTATCAGTGGACCGTTACCCAGTGTCTACCCGTTTCCACCTCAAAGACTGCCCTGTGGCCTAACCTCTGACTGGTGGAGTATCAGTGGACCCTCATCCTGTGTCCACCCCTGTCCACCTCAAAGACTGCCCTGTGTTCTATCCTCAGGCTGGTTGGGTATCAATGGACTATCATCCAGTGTCTACCCTTTTCCACCTCAAAGATTTCCCTCTGTCCTATCCTCAGACTGGTGGGGTATCAGTGGACCCTCATCCAGTGTCCACCCCAATCCACCTCCAAGACTGCCCTGTGTTCTATCCTCAGGCTGGTTGGGTATCAGTGGACTATCATCCAGTGTCTACCCTTTTCCACCTCAAAGATTGCCCTGCGTCCTCTCCTCAAGCTGGTTGGGTATCAGTGGACCCTCATCCAGTGTCTACCCTTTTCCACCTCAAAGATTGCCCTGTGCCCTATCCTCAGACTGGTGGGGTATCAATGGACCCTCATCCAGTGTCCACCCCAATCCACCTCAAAGATTGCCCTGTGTCCTATCCTCAGACTGGTGGGGTATCAATGGACCCTCATCCAGTGTCCACCCCAATCCACCTCAAAGATTGCCCTGTGTCCTATCCTCAGACTGGTGGGGTATCGGTGGACCCTCATCCAGTGTCCACCCCAATCCGCCTCAAAGATTGCCCTGTGTCCTATCCTCAGACTGGTGGGGTATCAATGGACCCTCATCCAGTGTCCACCCCAATCCACCTCAAAGACTGCCCTGTGTCCTATCCTCAGACTGGTGGGGTATCGGTGGACCCTCATCCAGTGTCCACCCCAATCCACCTCAAAGATTGCCCTGTGTCCTATCCTCAGACTGGTGGGGTATCAATGGACCCTCATCCAGTGTCCACCCCAATCCACCTCAAAGACTGCCCTGTGTTCTATCCTCAGGCTGGTTGGGTATCAGTGGACTATCATCCAGTGTCTACCCTTTTCCACCTCAAAGATTGCCCTGCGTCCTCTCCTCAAGCTGGTTGGGTATCAGTGGACCCTCATCCAGTGTCTACCCTTTTCCACCTCAAAGATTGCCCTGTGTCCTATCCTCAGACTGGTGGGGTATCGGTGGACCCTCATCCAGTGTCCACCCCAATCCACCTCAAAGACTGCCCTGTGTTCTATCCTCAGGCTGGTTGGGTATCAGTGGACTATCATCCAGTGTCTACCCTTTTCCACCTCAAAGATTGCCCTGCGTCCTCTCCTCAAGCTGGTTGGGTATCAATGGACCCTCATCCAGTGTCCACCCCAATCCACCTCAAAGACTGCCCTGTGTTCTATCCTCAGACTGGTTGGGTATCAGTGGACTATCATCCAGTGTCTACCCTTTTCCATCTCAAAGATTGCCCTGCGTCCTCTCCTCAAGCTGGTTGGGTATCAGTGGACCCTCATCCAGTGTCTACCCTTTTCCACCTCAAAGACTGCCCTGTGTTCTATCCTCAGACTGGTTGGGTATCAGTGGACTATCATCCAGTGTCTACCCTTTTCCATCTCAAAGATTGCCCTGCGTCCTCTCCTCAAGCTGGTTGGGTATCAGTGGACCCTCATCCAGTGTCTACCCTTTTCCACCTCAAAGACTGCCCTGTGTCCGATCTTCAGGCAAGTGGGGTATCAGTGGACCGTTACCCAGTGTCTAACCGTTTCCACCTCAAAGACTGCCCTGTGGCCTAACCTCTGACTGGTGGAGTATCAGTGGACCCTCATCCTGTGTCCACCCCTGTCCACCTCAAAGACGGCCCTGTGTTCTATCCTCAGGCTGGTTGGGTATCAGTGGACCCTCATCCTGTGTCCACCCCTGTCCACCTCAAAGACTGCCCTGTGTTCTATCCTCAGGCTGGTTGGGTATCAGTGGACTATCATCCAGTGTGTACCCTTTTCCACCTCAAAGATTGCCCTGTGTCCTATCCTCAGACTGGTGGGGTATCAGTGGACCCTCATCCAGTGTCCACCCCAATCCACCTCAAAGACGGCCCTGTGTTCTATCCTCAGGCTGGTTGGGTATCAGTGGACCCTCATCCAGTGTCCACCCCAATCCACCTCAAAGACTGCCCTGTGTTCTATCCTCAGGCTGGTTGGGTATCAGTGGACTATCATCCAGTGTCTACCCTTTTCCACCTCAAAGATTGCCCTGCGTCCTATCCTCAGACTTGTGGGGTATCAGTGGACCCTCATACAGTTTATCCCCCTGGCCACCTCAAAGACTGCCCTGTTTCCTCTCCTCAGGCATGTGGGGTATCAGTGGACCCTCATCCAGTGTGTACCCCTTTTCACCTCAAAGACTGCCCTGTGTCCTATCTTCAGGCTGGGAGGCATCAGCAGACTCTCATCCCTCGATTTTCAGAGACCGTGACTCCTCTTTATGAACTAACTAATGGTGATGATGACCAGGTGTAACCCGGTTGGACTGAAGAGAGCACGGAAGCAGTAACAAAATTGAAGAAAGCTGTCGCCCAGGCAACGTGTCTTATCTCACCTAACCCTGACAAGACTTTCCACTTGGAGGTGGGGGACTCATAAAAAAAAGCCTGGCTGCTGTCCTATGTAGAGAAAACCAGGAGAAACTACTCCCCATTGTGAATGATCCAGAATTGTGAGTGGGCCTGAACTGATTTACTTTGTTTGTGAAAGACATTTGTTAACCACGTTCTGGGACATCAAACATTTCACTTACATTATGGGGTTTAAGAGGGTGATACTGTCCAGTCCATTATACACTTTCCCAGTATAGGAAATCAGTAGTAATAGTATTCTTCTGTCAGAGAGTCGTGGAGTCGTAGTTATTTCAGCACAGAATGAGGCCATTCGGCACATCGAGTCCAAATCAGCTCTTCCTAGATAAATCCAGTCAGTCTCATTCCCCAGCTCTGTCTCCATATTCCTGCAAGTTTATTTCCCTCAAGTGTCCATCCATTATCGTTTTGAAATCATTCACCATCTCTGCTTCCACCACCCTCGTAGGCAGTGATTTCCAGGCCATTCCCTCTCGCTGTGTAAAAATGTTGTTCCTCACATCCCCCTGTATCTCTTGCCCACAACCTTAACTCCAGTCCTTGTACCAATAACTAATGGGAACATCTTTTCCGGTCCACCTTATCCAAACATGTCATCATCTTGTATACCTCTATCAAATCTCCCCTCAATCTCCTTTACTACAAGGAAAACAATCCCAGCTTTTCCAGACTAACCTTGTAACCAAAATCCTCCAGCTCTGGACCCATTCTGGTAAATCTCCTTTACACCCTGTGAAGGACCCTTACATCCTTACTAAAGTGTGGTGAACAGAACTGGATGCAGTAGTACAGTTGTGGACTAACCAGAACTTTATAAAGGTTCAGCATAACTTTCCTTCTTCTGTATTCACTACCTCTATTTATGAAGCCCAAGATCCCATATGCTTTACTAACGACTCTCTCAATATGTCCTGCCACCTTCAGGGATCTATGTACATGAACCCCATGTCCCTCTGTCTCTGCACTTTCTTTAGAACTGCATCATTAATGGTATATTGCCTCTCCCAGTTACTTCATATAAAATGTATCACCTCACACTTGTCTGTATTAAATTCTATCTGCCTCTTGCCTTCCCATTCTGCTCGCAAATCTATATCCTGTTACATTGATCAGTATCAACCTCACTGTCAGCCCTGCCTCCAAGTTTGCTATCATCAGCAAATTTTGAAATATTGCTCTTTCTTCCAAAATCCAAATCACTAATACATATCAATAAAAAATCAGTGGTCCTAGCACTGACCCTTGGGGAACACCACTGTCTACCTTTCTGCAGCCTGAAAAACAATCATTTACCACAACTCTTAGACCTTTAAGATTCAGTCACTCATTAACTTGACTGTATTTACTACTCTGCACAAGCAGTGCTCCCTAAAACCGGACTCTGTGAAACTTACTGTATTTATGGTTCAGGGAGAGAGTCCAGAGCTTAGGCTGAAGGCACAGCCACCAATGGTAGAGTAGGGACATAGGAGCAGCCGTCGTCCACTCTGACCATCGAGACTGCCCCACCATTTAATATAATCATGACTGACCTTCCATTTCAATGTCTTTTCCCCGACACTATCCTCATATCACTTCGGTTATTTGTATTTAGAAATCTGTTAATCACCACTTTAGGCATACTCAATGACGAAGCTTCCACAGTCCTCTGGGGTAGGGAATTTCAAAGATTCACAATCCTCTGAGTAAAGACATTTCTCCTCATCTCCGTCCTTAGTGGATTCTGCCTTATTTTGACATTGTGTCCCCTGGTTCTAGACTCCCCAACTCGGGGAAACATCCTACCTGCATCGACCCTGTCTATCGCTTTAAGTATTTTGTAAGTTTCAATGGGATCACCTCTCGTTCTTCGAAACTCAAGAGAATACAGGCCTAACCTGTTTAGCTGCTCTTGAAAAGGCAACTCCTTCATCCCAGGAATCAGCCCAGTGAACGTTTTCTGAACTGCCTCCAATGCTAGTACATCCTTCTTTAAATACGGGGACCAACACTGTACACAGTACTCCAGGTCTGGCTTCACCAATACTCTGTACAGTTGGAACAATACATCCCTATTTTTAAACTCTAACCCCTGAGTAATAAAGGCCAAAATTCCATTCGTCTTCCAAATTACTTGCTGCACCTGCATTCTAACCGTTTGTGTTTCAGGCACAAGAACACCCAGCTCCCTCTGTACTGCAGTGTTTTGTAGTTTTCCTCCATCTAAATAATAATCTGCCTTTTCATTCTTCCGACCAAAGTGGATTACCTTACTTTCCCACATTGAACATCATCTTAACCTCCTTTGTTATCCACGGTTGACTGCCTTGACTTTTGGGTTTTTTGCGCCTTCCAAGAATGTATAGTTGCTGTAGACTACGTAATATTCCTTTAAAGACTATCCATTGCCTATGTAATTTCATACCTTTCAATGTATTTTTCCAATCCACCTCAGTCACGCTTGAGATTGAACTACTTCACTGTTAAACAATGTGAAATGTTGTAATATTATGGCCACTCAAAAAACAAAGAACAAAGAAAATTACAGCACAGGAACAGGCCCTTCGGCCCTCCAAGCCTACGCCGATCCAAATCCTCTATCTAAACATGTCGCCTATTTTCTAAGGGTCTGTATCTCTTTTCTTCCTGCCCACTCATGTATCTGTCCAGATACATCTTAAAAGACCCTATCGTGCCCGAGTCTACCACCTCCGCTGGTAACGCGTTCCAGGCACCCACCACCCTCTGCGTAAAGAACTTTCCACGCATATCCCCCCTAAACTTTTCCCCTTTCACTTTGAACTCGTGTCCCCTTGTAATTGAATCCCCCACTCTGGGAAAAAGCCTCTTGCTATCCACCCTGTCTATACCTCTCATGATCTTGTACACCTCAATCAGGTCCCCCCTCAACCTCCGTCTTTCTAATGAAAATAATCCGAATCTACTCAACCTCTCTTCATAGCTAGCGCCCTCCATACCAGGCAACATCCTGGTGAACCTCCTCTGCACCCTCTCCAAAGCATCCTCATCCTTCTGGTAATGTGGCGACCAGAACTGCACGCAGTATTCAAAATGTGGCCGAACCAAAGTCTTATACAACTGTAACATGACCTGCCAACCCTTGTACTCAATACCCCGTCCGATGAAGGCAAGCATGCCGTATGCCTTCTTGACCACTCTATTGACCTGCGTTGCCACCTTCAGGGAACAACGGACCTGAACACCCAAATCTCTCTGTACATCAATTTTCCCCAGGACTTTTCCATTTACTGTATAGTTCACTCTTGAATTGGATCTTCCAAAATGCATCACCTCGCATTTGCCCTGATTGAACTCCATCTGCCATTTCTCTGCCCAACTCTCCAGTCTATCTATATTCTACTGTATTCTCTGACAGTACCCTTCACTATCTGCTACTCCACCAATCTTAGTGTCGTCTGCAAACTTGCTAATCAGACCACCTATACTTTCCTCCAAATCATTTATGTATATCACAAACAACAGTGGTCCCAGCACAGATCCCTGTGGAACACCACTGGTCACATGTCTCCATTTTGAGAAACTCCCTTCCACTGCTACTCTCTGTCTCCTGTTGCCCAGCCAGTTCTTTATCCATCTAGCTAGTACACCTTGGACCCCATGCGCCTTCACTTTCTCCATCAGCCGACCATGGGGAACCTTATCAAACGCCTTACTGAAGTCCATGTATATGACATCTACAGCCCTTCCCTCATCAATCAACTTTGTCACTTCCTCAAAGAATTCTATTAAGTTGGTAAGACATGACCTTCCCTGCACAAAACCATGTTGCCTATCACTGATAAGCCCATTTTCTTCCAAATGGGAATAGATCCTATCCCTCAGTATCTTCTCCAGCAGCTTCCCTACCACTGACGTCAGGCTCACCAGTCTATAATTACCTGGATTATCCCAGCTACCCTTCTTAAACAAGGGGACAACATTAGCAATTCTCCAGTCCTCCGGGACCTCACCCGTGTTTAAGGATGCTGCAAAGATATCTGTTAAGACCCCAGGGGCGGCACAGTGGCGCAGTGGTTAGCACCGCAGCCTCACAGCTCCAGGGACCCGGGTTCAATTCTGGGTGCTGCCTGTGTGGAGTTTGCAAGTTCTCCCTGTGACTGCGTGGGTTTCCTCCGGGTGCTCCGGTTTCCTCCCACATGCCAAAGACTTGCAGGTTGATAGGTTAATTGGCCATTATAAATTGCCCCTAGTATAGGTAGGTGGTAGGGAAATATAGGGACAGGTGGGGATGTGGTAGGAATATGGGATTAGTGTAGGATTAGTAAAAATGGGTGGTTGATGGTCGGCACAGACTCGGTGGGCCGAAGGGCCTGTTTCAGTGCTGTATCTCTAAACTAAACTAAAACTAAACTATTTCCTCTCTCGCTTCCCTCAGTAACCTGTGATAGATCCCATCCGGACCTGGGGACTTGTCCACCTTAAAGCCTTTTAGAATACCCAACACTTCCTCCCCCCTTATGCCGACTTGACCGAGAGTAATCAAACATCTGTCCCTAACCTCAACATCCGTCATGTCCCTCTCCTCGGTGAATACCGATGCAAAGTACTCGTTTAGAATCTCACCCATATTCTCTGTCCCCACGCATAACTTTCCTCCTTTGCCCTTGAGTGGGCCAATCCTTTCTCTAGTTACCCTCTTGCTCCTTATATATGAATAAAAGGCTTTGGGATTTTCCTTAACCCTGTTTGCTAAAGATATTTCATGACCCCTTTTAGCCCTCTTAATTCCTCATTTCAGATTGGTCCTACATTCCCGATATTCTTTCAAAGCTTCGTCTTTCTTCAGCCGCCTAGACCTTATGTATGCTTCTTTTTTCCTCGAGCTAGTTTCACAATCTCACCTGTCATCCATGGTTCCCTAATCTGGCCATTTCTATCCTCATTTTCACAGGAACATATCCCTAACACTCATCCCTAAAAGCTCTTTTCCAATAAGACTATTAATTATCGCTGTCTCATTACATAATTCTAGCTCTAAAATAGACTTTTCTGTGGTCGCTTCCTCAAAATACTGCTCCAAAAAACCATGCCAAACCCACTCCAGAAACTCGTCCTCCACAGTATTAGTTCTTATTAGGTTTACCCAGTCTGTATAAAGATTGACGTCACCCGTGATTACTTTATTAGCCATGCTATTTGATTCTCTAATCTCCTGATTAATGCCATGTCCCACACTACCACTACTGTTGGATAACCTATAAACAACTCTTACCAATGTTTGCAGCCCCTTGCTGTTTCTAAGCTGCACCCAAACAGATTCTACATTTTGTTCTTCAGACCTGAGATCCTCCCTTACTAATGTACTGATCCCATCCCTTATTATCAGTGCAACAGCAATTCCTATTGCATGTCCTTCGTAAATGTTGAACATGCTTGAATATTCAGTTCCAGCCTTGGTCACCCTGTCGTCACATTTCCCTTATGACAATCAGACCATACCCGATTACCTCTATTTGGGCCTTTAAATCATATGCCCTGTTCCGAATACTGCGTGCATTCAGGTACAGTGCCCTTAACTGTGCCTTCTTCACATTCTTCATTCTGGGTGATGCTCACCTTTGTTTCACCTGCCTTTTAAAGTCACTCTCTACTTTTTTGCCACCTGTTACCAGCTTTACTTCCTTCCAATTTCATAGAAAATTGGATGGGCGCATCAAGGAAGTGAACTTGCAAGGCTACGGGGATTGAGCGGGCTAGTGGGACTGACTGAATTGCTCCAGAGACTGTCGGCATTGTGTCTATGGATCGAATGGACACCTTCTGTGTGGTAAATGATTCTATGACTATCACTGTCTATGAATGTATGTTGGATAGGGCACCCGCTCCACTCTGGAAAGATCCAGATGCATAGAAGTTCAATGAAACTGTGACCTTAACAGCCACTGACAGCTCCGTCTTCACCTTGGTGTGAGGCTCCAGGTTGTGTTGCAGGCGGAGATACAGCTCTGTGACCACCTCTTTAATGAATCAGAGTCACCTCACACCCTGCTCCTGGGTTAGGTTTAGGTAAGAAATGTGCTGTTGGAAAACGCAGGGTGGGTAGGTCAGAGCCCCCTCCTCCTCCCTCTTTGCAGAGCTTCCCCTCTCTGCAGTCCCTGCTCCATTTGTTGGTCATGTTACAGACCCAGAGACACTGTAACTACAGTCCCCATTCCTCGCCTGAGTTGGGTCACCAAATCCTCTGTCCTCTCTTAATGTCTGCAGCAGCTCACAACACAACCTCCAGAAAACCATCCACAACACATCCACTAACTTTACAATGGCAGAAGTAAGTCAAAAGCCCCTCACCTGTAAGTTGGATGCTTGGTACCTTTAAATAACACTAGAGAGGGATTCCTCGTGCTGCTAAATGTATATTCAGCTGAGAGTGACTAACACAGGCAGTCAGTGGAGATGCACAGACAAAGTTTCAAAGACGTACATCAAAGCTGCTGAAATAGCAGTTTGACATGACATTCCACAACTCCTCATGCTACTAGTGCACACATTGTTGACCCGGGATAGAGCACTGCACAGCATGGGACATGGTGCAGGCCACGCCGGAAGTGGTTGGAAGCTCAGCTCACACCCTTTTATGGATCCAGGCTTCCAGTGTGGGCAACAGTGGTGCTGTAAGAGCTGGAAATCACCACCAGGGAGAGATAGAGCGGGAAGGAAATTCACTTTCAATGGGGACATGAAAATAGAATTGATGGCAAAAGATTTTCTGGAATATGGGCATGGACAGGGAATAGGACTACTTAGAGGGGTGAGGTCATGGAGAGATTCAAACATAAGAACGGGATTCTTAAAATTAAAGTGCTGCCAGACCGGGAGCCAAAGTAGATCAGTGAGCACAGGGGTGATGGATGATCGGGATTTGGTGTGAGTTAAGATACAGGCAGCAGAGTTCTGGATTGACTGTGGTTTATAGAGGTTTATAACTGGCAGGGTGACCAGGATAGAATTGGAATAGTCAAGTGTGAATTTAACAAAAGCACAGATGAGTTCCGAAGAAGGGTCACTGTCCCGAAACGTTAACTCTGCTTCTCTTTCCACAGATGCTGCCAGACCTGCTGAGTGAATCCAGCATTTCTTGTTTTTGTCACAGATGAGTGTTTGTTCAGCAAATAGACTGAGGCAGAGGTGGGACCAGGTCACATTACAGAGGTTGTAGTCGTCAGGGCTGGTGATGGAACGAACATGGAGATGAACTCAGCTCAGGTATAAATAGAACACAGCGGTTGTAAACAGTCTGGTTCAGCCTCAGACATTATGCAGGGAGGGGAATGTGTTTCACAAACAGGGGATGGAGTTTGTGACCAATGACACTGGCTTCCGTCTTCCCAAAATATACATTACAGAACAGTATTTCAGTGGAACAGATTTTACAGATCTCCTCGCGGTAAATAGAGCCTTATCAGGGGCACAGACAGCAACCAAGATGAGCGATGAAATTACAAGAACAGTAATTAGCAATGGCTTGAGGTAGAGATTCACCAGGAATAACAGCAGCAGCAAGGAGGGCAGAATAAATGGCAAGATCAGTAATGTAGGTAAATGTGGCTTATAGAATTAATAGCTTTATAGAGTGACTTACCTGGGACACCAACAATTGCCAGGATGGGATAGTAACTATATTGAATTATCGCAAGTGCAACTAGTATCCGATACTCTAATCGTAGCCGATTATAATATGTAAAAAGAAAGTAAAGATCCGAGGAGAAACTCCTGTCCATTGTTATAACATTCCAACCTGGTGTTCTCAGATTCTGATCCATTGTTGTAACATTCCAATTTATTGTTCTCAGATTTTGATCTATCTTCTCCCACTCTCTGGAGCCACTGATCCCTGTTAGTGCCGGGGTGGATGCTCCTGCTGACACTATGTGATAACACATTGAAAGGAGTCCCTTATTAATAGAAGAGAAACAACCTCAAGTGACACAACTAGGGTCCATGGAGACTAACATTAATTACAGACACTGAACAAACAGGTTCAGTTAACTCCTTTCAATCCAACACTTTTTTGCCACAATAAACTGCAACATTTACCCAGTCTGAACGGGATGTAGGAGGGTTGCTAAGGGAGGAAAATGTAGAAATAGCAGATGCACTGGCCAGAATCTTCCAATCCTCCTTGGAGATGGGAGTCGTGACAGTGGACTGGAGGGTTGTAAATGTTGCGCCTGGATTTAAAAAAGTAGCGATGGAGTAAACTTTGTATTTACTGACCAGTCTTTTTAATATCACTGAGTGGGAAATTTCCAGAGTTCACATCCCAGGACAAAAGTATTCGCTGCTTGAGAATAAAAACAATCGACAGCAAATGGACTGCAGCAAGACAAGTCATGTATGTCTGGTAAACGTCAACAACAACTTATATTTATACAGTGCCTTCAATGTAATAAAACATGACAAGGTGCTTCACAGGAGCATTATAAAGCAAAGAATGACATGTGACACAGCTTGAGATATGAGGCCAGATGCCCAACAGCTTGGTCAAAGGGGAAGGTATTATGTAGTGTCTTAATCAAGGAACGTGTGGCGGTGAGGCAATGACAGAGGTGTCGTGGTAATGTCACTGAACTAGTAATCCAGAGGTCCAGACTGCCATGATGGCGAGCATGTGTTTACATTTCCTTCAGTAATTTCATCACCCCTTGTGGATGTTTCAGATGCCTCAGGATTGTTATCAGCACAAACAATAGCAGATTTCCTTCCTGGTCACATACATATTTTAAACCACAGGACAATTAAACAATCCAAATCCCTTACATTTCTGACGTCTTACAAACTGCTGCTTGGAGAATTTCTAGTTTATTTGTATTTCAAAACAAAACATACTCTGACATCATTAATCTTTAATAAAACTCTAGAATTAAAATATCTATTCTAATAGTGTCTATTGTCAATTGTTGTAAAAACACATCTGGTTAACTAATGTCCTTTAGGGAAGGAAATCTGCCATCCTAACCTGGTCTGGCCTACATGTGACTCCAGACTCACAGCAATGTGTTTGATTCTGAAATGGCCTAGCAAGCTGCTCAGTAGTGCGAAACGGCTACAAAATCTAAGAAAAGCAATGAAACCGGACAGGCCACCCGGCATCGACCTAGGCACCAGAAACAACAAAGACAAACCCAGCCCTGTCGACCCTGTAAAGTCCTCCTTACAAACATCTGGGGGCTTGAGCCAAAGCTGGGAGAACTGTCCCACAGACAAGTCAAGCAGCAGAAAACATAGTCATACTCACCGAATCATAGCTTACAGACAGTGTCCCAGACAGTGCCATCACCATCCCGGGTATGTCATCTCCCAGCAGCAGGATAGACCCTTGTCTGCAGACCCCATGAAGCTTCATGGCATCAGGTCAAACATGGGCAAGGAAACCTCCTGCTGATTATCACCCATGGCCCTTCCCCAGCTTATGAGTCAGTACTCCTCCATGTTGAACACCAATTGGAAGAAGCACTGTGGGTAACAGGGACACAGAATGATCTCTGGGTGGGGGACTTCAATGTCAATCAGGAAGAATGGCTTGGTAGCACCATTAAAGACCGAGCTGGCAGAGTCCTAAAGGACATAGCTGCTAGACTGTGTCTGCGGCAGGTGGTGAGGGAACTAACAGCAGGGAAAAACCTATTTGACCTCGTCCTCACAAACGTAACGGTCACAGATGCATCTGTCCATGACAGTATTGGCAGGAGTGACCATCGCACAGTCGTTGTGGAGACAAAGTACCGTCTTCACATTGAAGATACACTCCTTCGTGTTGTTTGGCACTATCACTGTGCCAAATGGGATAGATTTCAAACAGATCCTTGAACTCAAAGCTGGGCATCCCTGAGGCGTTGTGGGTCATCAGCAACAGCAAAACTGTACTTAAACACTATCTGTAGCCTCATGACCCGACATATTCCCCACTCTACCATTACCATCAAGCCTGCAGATCAGCCCTGGTTCAATGAAGAGTGCAGGAGGGCATGTCAGGATCAGCACAATGCATACCTCAAAATGAGGTGTCAACCTGGTGAAGCTACAACCAAGGACTATCTGCATGCCAAAATACGTAAGCAGCATGCGATAGACAGAGCAAAGTGATCCTAAACCAACGGATCAGATCTAAGATCCGCAGTCCTGTCACATCCAGCCGGGAATGGTGGTGGACAATTAGGCAACCAATTGGAGGAGGTGGCTCCACAAATATCCCTATCCTCAGTGATGGGAGAGCCCAGCACATCAGTGTTAAAAATAAGGCTGAAGCATTTGCAACAATCATCAGCCAGAAGTCCCGAGTTGATGATCCATCTCAGCCTCCTCCTGCGGTCCCCAGCATCACAGATGCCAGTCTTCAGCCAATCCGATTCACTCCACGTGATATCAAGAAATGAGTGAAGGCACTGGATACTGCAAAGGCTATGGGCCCTGACAACATACTGAAGACATGTGCTCCAGAACTTGCCGCGCCGCTAGCCAAGCTGTTCCAATACAGCTACAAAACTGGCATCTCCCCGGCAATCTGAAAAATTGCCCAAGTGTGTCGGAGAGTCATAGAGTTACACAGCACATTAGCAGGCCCATCCACCCATCGTGTCTGTGCTGGCCATCCAGCACCCAACTATTCGAATCCAATTTTTCTGGCCCGTAGCCTTGTGTACTATGGCGGTTCAAGTGCTCATCTAAATAGGTTTTAAATGTTGTGAGGCTTCCTGCCTCCACCACGTCTTCAGGCAGTGCGTTCCAGATTCCAACCACCCTCTGGATCAAAAGAAAATTCTTCAAAACCCCCCTAAACATCCTGGCTCTCAACTGAAATCTATGTCCCTTGGTTCATTACCCCTCCGCTAAGGGAAAAATGTTTCTTCCTATCGAACCTATCCTCACCTATGTCCCCCATAATATTGTACACCTCAATCATGTCCTCCCTCAGTCTTCTGTGTTCCAAGGAAAACAACCGTAGCCTTTTCAGTCTTTTTTCATGGCTGAAATTCTCCAACCCAGGCAACATTCGGGTGAATCTCCTCTGCACCCTCTCCAGTGCAATCACATCCTTCCTATAGTGTGGTGACCAGAACTGTACACAGTACTCCAGCTGTGGCCAAATTAGCGTTTTATATATTATGATGATAACCTCCCTGCTCTTATATTCTATGCATTTGCTAATAAAGGCAAGTATCCCATATGCCTTCCTAACCACCTTATCTACCTGTGCTGCTGCCGTCAGTGACCTATGGACCTTCATCGTGTCGCCAGAGTACTAGCCTGGTCCTCTGGATTACTATGCCAGAGACATTACCACGAAGCCAGCACTTCCCCTGGTGTTAACTGTGCCATCAAGCAGCACTTGCTTAGCAATAACTTGCTCACTGGCGCTCCGTTTGGCTTTTGCCAAGGCCACTCAGCTCTTGTTCTCAATACAGCCTTGGTACAAATACGGACAAAAGAGCTGAACTCAAGATGAGAGGTGACAATGACTGCCCTTGACATCAAGGCAGATTTGACCGAGTATGGTATCAAGGAGCCCGAGCAAAACTGGATTCAATAGGAATCAGTGGGAAAACTCTCCGCTGGTTGGAGTCATACCTGACGCAAAGGAAGATGGCTGTGGTTGTTGGAGGTCAATCAGCTCAGCTCTAGGACATCACTGGAGGAGTTCCTCAGGGTTGTGTCCGAGACCCAACCATCTTCAGCTGCTTCATCAATGATCTTCCTTCAATCAAAAGGTCAGAAGTGGGGATGTTCACTGATGATTGCACAATGTTCAGCACCATTCGTGACCTCTCAGATACTGAAGCAAACCTTGTCGAGATGCAGTAATATTTGGACAATATCCAGCTTGGGCTGATAAGTGGCAAGTAACTTTTGTGCCACTCAAGTGCCAGGCAATGGCCATCTCAAACAAGAAAGAATCTAGTCATCTCCCCCTGATGTTCAATGACATTGTCATCACTGAATCCCCACAATCAACATCCTGGAGGGTTACCATTGATTAGAAACTGAACTAGAAACTGAACTGGGGTAACCATATAAATACCGTGGCTACAAGAGCAGGTCAGAGGCTAGTAATCCTGTGGCAAATAACTCACCTCCTGACTCTGCAAAGCCTGTTCACCATCTACAAGGCACAAGTCAGGAGTGTGATGGAATACTCTCCACTTGCCTGGATGGTGCAGCTCCAACAACAGTCAAGAAGCGCAGGACCATCCAGGAAAAAGCAGCAAACATGATTGGCACACCATCTACAACATTCATATGTCCACCACTGACGCACAGTGGCAGCAGTGTGTACCATCTACAAGATGCACTGCAGCAACTCACCAAAGCTCCTGAGACTACACCATCCAAACCCGCGACCTCTACCACCGAGAAGAACAAGAGCAGGGATGCATGGGAACACCACCACCTGCAAGTTCCTATCCAAGTCACACACCATTCTGACATGGAACTACATCGCCATTCCTTCACTGTTGTTTCGTCAGAATCCTGGCACTCCCTTCCTAACAGAATTGTGGGTGTACCTACCTCACATGGACTGCAGTGGTTCAAGAAGTGGGCTCAGCACCACCTTCTCAAGGGCAATTAGGGATGGTCAATAAATGCTGGCCTAGACAGCGACGCCCACATCCCAAGAATGAGCGAATAAAACAAATGCCCTGTGTTTAGATAAAACCCAACAGCTTCAGACACAATCAGTCAACAGTGGGCAGTAGTGGCCGCTGTCTGCAAACACAAAGCTGGATATCTCCGTCCTTGTTGGGACAAAACTGTCGGATTGTGTTTATTTTATGATAGGACTGTTAGAACTTAGTTGTCATATCCTTCAGTATCACGGTTAAAATAGTATTCTATATGTAACATAACCACAACAAATGATGTTAGCTAAACTTCTGGACAAGTCCTGACCTGTTGAGACCTGTTATTTAAAAGTCGTTAGACTGCAGATTATCCAAGAGGGACTGTTAGCTTTTTAACTGGTATAAAACAATCCCCGTGTGGCCAGGAAGCTGTGAAATGAGATAAGTACATATCAATGCCATTAAGTGGCCACTGTGGTTGAATAGCCATGGCAGGATGGCACCGGGTCAGATATGACCTTTTGTAAAGGGATTCATAGAGTCAAGGCAGCTGGAATCTGGAGGCCCCTCCCCCGCTCCCCCCCTCCCCACTGAATGACAATGGCAGGGTAGTTAGTTAATGACTGACCAATCAAATGAACAGAAACAGGCTTTTACCTAATATGGAACAGAATCAAGCTGGGAAAGGTGTATCAATTAATAACTTGTAAGACCCCAAAAGCGCACATCATCATCAAGAAGGTGACAGAAGACCGACTTCAATGAAGAGACAAGGTTCCACATTGGTTAAGGACCAATGTTCCATTGTAAAGCCAACTGCTGACCACTGCCCTTTTCTCAGTATCACCATGTTCTGCTTATTGTGGAGAACTTCATTAAGTCTGTGAAACTTGTGGAAGCAGCCGTGTACCCACGTGTTTTAAAGCTAGTCTGAGCTGCAAGTTCCTTTTAGATCTGATCTCCCAACGCAGACTGTCATTGTAATTGACCTAAGTCTGACAATTCAATTAAGCCAAACCCCAGATCTTACAAGTGGTGCTGAAACCCGGGACTTTGATTGCTATGCAAACCGAGAGTGTTAGAGCAAGTTTCACAAACATAGGAACATTCGTTTGACAAGTGAAAATTCATGCAGGGATAAACTCTTTTGAGGGACGGCAGATTATACTGACCCAGTGATGTCTCTTTAAATACACATTATGTCACAAAAAGACAATGGGAAGAAGGGTCGCTGGGAAACATATGAGGAAGAGTTAAGCACTAAGTGTAATATGGACAGTATACAGTCCCTGTTAGGAGACTGTGTATGGAAGCATGAACACGTTCCTTTTAAAATATAGTGAAGTTTATCCACGCACAGGTCTTGGCTGAACATCGGAAAGGTGAGAAGGCTTTAAATCTGCCTCCATGTGCAGCATCACTCCGTGCACAGTGCGATGAGGAAGTGATACAGTCACAGGTGAGAGAAATAGTCGCTCAAAGTGAACAGAAACAGCAGCAGCAGCAGACACAGCTACAGGAGTTACACAATAAGCTAGTGTACATTACTGTCACTATACAACAACAGACACTTAATGCAGTACAGGCTTGTGCAGTTCAGCAGCAGTGAGAGTTAGCAGAGAAACATATTGTTACTGTTACACAGGATAATGTCCAGTGACCCAGAAGTTAGAGGATTCCAGAGGTGCCCTTAGGGAGTTACAGGATTGATCCCACCAGAAGACAGGCCATGCACAGTACAGGTCTACCATTCAGTGACTGTAAACCCAGAGGGGAAAGCAGCACCCAGGCAGCTGTAGCAGCCATCACAAAAAGCAGAGTATCACACAGGTGATACTGAAACGGAGCAGGAGACCTCGGAGGAGAACAATGATGGAGAGGGATTACCCTTACCAGACTATCCCGTTAAGATTACGCCATTACCGGTCTGTCCCATTAAGTTGATGCCTTTGCCAGTCTGTACCGTTAAGGTGACTCCCCTGTCATTTTGTCCCGTTAAGGTAGCGTCCTTGCCAGTCTGTCTCGTTAAGGTGTTGTCCTTGCCAGTCTGTCCCGTTAAAGTGGTGACAACACAGAATAGAACAGGCTGTTGCTGTCAATCTCACCAAGTCACTAGTGCAGTTGGGATATCAAAGGAAATGAAATGTTTCGGAGCCACAGTGAGGCTGAAACACTGTGTGAGGAAAACAAAAGGAAAAGATGGTGTGTGAGTTAGTTTCTGTTTGTGTATTTGAAGTTTTCAGTGTGATTTCTTTGTCTGTCTCATGCCAGTATCTATTACGGTCAGTTAACCCTCTCTCGTCTGGTCCTGCATGTTGTCTTAAAGTAGTTGGCTGTTTAGCATGTGTGTCCAGTTGGATTTTAAATTGGTGTGAGTGGGGAGGATAAAAGTTACTATAACATGGATGTTGGAGTGTTAAATAGCACTTGCTTTGTGCTGGGAAAGAAAGAGAGAGAGGGAGAGAGAGAGAGGTGCGGGGGGAAGAGAAATAGAAAGAGAGAGACCCATCCATGCGCGTGGTTGACTCAGACTGAAGTTTACTACAGGTTTAAACATTTTGTTTGGAGTTAGAATGCTTATTTGTGAGAATTCACCTCTGTTTTCAGTTTTAATTCCAGTTGTTTGAAAGACATCTGAAGAACAAACAGATCAAAACCACTGAAGTAATTTATTTCCTTTGTTTTCTTTCTTTTAACTTAAGTTTGAAATTGTTAAGGTAAGTATTGTGAATGGAGAATACAAAGTAAAGTGTGGGAAGCTTCCAGCGGCACTTCACGCTGAAGATTGATACAAATGCTTCAGCCTTATCTTTTACACTGATGTGCTGGGTTCCCCCATCATTGAGGATGGGGATATTTGTGGAGCCATCTCCTCCAGTTAGTTGTTCAACTGTCCACCATCATTCATGGCTGGATGTGGCAGGACTGCAGACCTTAGATATAATCCGTTGGTTATGGGATCGCTTATCTCTGTCTATCACATGCTGCTTACACAGTTTGGCATGCAGGTAGTCCTGTGTTGTCGCTTCACCAGGTTGTCACCTCATTCTGAGGTATGCCTGGTGCTGCTGTGGGCATACCCTCCTGCACTCTCCATTGAACAGTCTGTGAAAACAGTAGTAATTGTAATTCATTACAGCACTGAAGCAGTCCATTCAACCCGTCAAGTCCATGCCAGCTCTCTGTAGAACAAGCCAGTCACAACCATCCCCTGTTCTGTTCCCATATTCCTGCAATTTTATTTCCCTCACGTGTCCATCCAATATCGTTTTGAAATTGATCACTGTCTCTGCTTCCACCATCCCTGTGGGCAGTGATTACCAGGTCATTACCACACGGTACATAATAAAGTTCATCCTCACATTTCCACTGCATTTCTTACCCAAACCTTATCTCTAGTTCTTGTACCATCAGCTACATGGAACAGAATTTCTTTGTCTACCTTATCTATACCTGCTATAATCTTGTGTACCTCTAATATATCTCCCCTCAATCTCCTTTCCTCCATGCAAAATAACACCAGATTTTCCAGACTAACCTTGTAGGTAAAATCCCCCATCCCTGGAACCTTTCCAGTAAATATCCTCCACACCCACGCAAAGACTTTCACATCCTTCCGAACGTATAGTGACCAGGAATGGACGCAATAGTCTCACCAAAGCATTATAAAGTTTCAGCATAACATCCCTGCTTTTTTTCAGGGTGCTGATCACCAAGCCGAGCTGGTGCAGTGTGAATATGGGTCAACCAGGCCAGGATACTGATCGCCATGCCGAGCTGATACAGTGTGAATATGGGTCAACCAGCCCAGGACATTGATCACCAAGCCGAGCTGGTGCAGTGTGAATCTGGGTCAACCATTCCACGATACTGATCACCATGCCGAGCTGGTACAGGGCGAATAGGGGTCGACCAGCCCAGGTCAGTCATCACCAAGCCGTGCTGGTGCAGTGTGAATCTGGGTCAACCAGCCCTGGGAACTTCTGCATGCCGAGCTGGTACAGTTTTAATATGCATCTTTCAGCCCAGGACACTGATCACCATGCCGGACTTATACAGTCCAAATTTGGGCCCTCACAGTCAGCCTGGACGTCCATTTGCCGTCTCCTTAAGGGGAAAGTTGGAAGTATTCCAACAGCCATGCTTTCACCACCCTTCTGTCTGCTCTGATTCATGAGACAAGTAATGGAATGTTTCATCATTATTACTATCAAATAGCATTTAATCTCCAATATTCTGCTCAGCGATGATCAGTTTGGGTTCCCCAAGAGCGACAAATCTCCTAATTTCATTACAGCCTTGGTTAAAACATGGACAAAAGAGCTGAACTCCAGAGGTGAAGTGGGAGTGACTGCCTTTGACATCAAGGCAGCATTTGACCGAGTATGGCATCAAGGAACCCCAGCAAAACTGAAGTCAACGGGAATCAGGGTGAAAGATTTCCGCTGGCTGGATTCATACCTCACGTAAAGGAAGATGGTTGTGGTTGTTAGAGGTCTATTATATCAGTCCCGGGACATCACTGCAGGAGTTCCTCAGGGTCGTGTCCTAGGCTCAACCATCTTCAGCTGCTTCATCAATCACTGTCCCTCCATCATAAGGTCAGAAATGGGAGTATTCATCAATGATTAGTACCATTTGTGCCTGCTCAGGTACTGAAGTAGTTCATACCTAAATGCAGCAAGACCTGGACAATATCCAGCCTTGGGCTGATAATTGACATGTAGCATGTGCGCCACACAAGTCAGGAGTTTAATGAAAAATTCTCCACTTACCTGGATGGGTACAGCTCCAACAACACTCAGGAAGTTTTACACCATCTAGAACAAAGCAGCCCGATTGATCAGCACCTCATCCACCACCTTAAACATTCACTAACATTCAACATAAAAGAGAACCCAGAAATCTTCTAAAAGGAAATGCAATCATTTTCTACAGGCATGTAGATATCAATCAGATAGGACGAGGTGGGTGGTGACTATCCGGGACAAAGCATGTATATATGCTTAGAGGCACAGGGCAAGGTTAAAATAGCTAATGATTACTTCATATCGCTGTTGTAACAGGAATCTTACAAAATATCAGTGGAAGCAAAAGAGTAGAGGCAATGGATAGAGTAAATATTCAGAGGGAGGAGGTACTGGAAAGGCTGGCTATGCTTAGAGTAGATAATCCACCTGGTCTGGATGGCTAAAGGAAGTAGGTATGTCGGTAACAGAAGGGCTTTCCGAAATCTTACATTCTTCGATAGATCGGCGAGGTGACAGAAGATTGGCGAGTGGTAAATGTGACACCCTTATACTGGAATGGGTGTAAGGACCGTCCGAGCACCTACAGGCCATGTTGTTCAATATCAGTGGCCAGGGGTTAGAAACAATAATCAGGGAAATAGTCAACAGGCAGTTCAAGAGTTTGAGGGAGAAAATGATGCATTCACCTCACTCGCCATAGATGGCCTTTGTCACCTAACGGATACATAAATGGACAGCAGACTATGAGATGTTGAATATGTCATGTGCTCCCATCTGGAAAGATCCGGATATATAGAAGTTCAATGAAACTGTGACCTTAACAGCCACTGACAGCTCCGTCCTCACCCTCGTGTGAGGTTCCAGGTCGTGTTCCAGGAGGTGACACAGCTCTCTAACCACTTTTTTTCTTGAATCAGAATCACCTCACACACTGCTCCTGGGTTAGGTGCAGGTAGGAAAATTGCTCTCGGAAAACCTGGGATGGGTAGGTCAGTGCCCAAACTTCCTCCCTCTTTACAGAGCTTCCCCTCTCTGCAGAATCTGTTCCATTTGTTGGTCATGTTCCAGACCCAGGGACACTTTAACTACTGTCCCCATACCTCATCCACAGTTGGGTCACCAAATCCTCTGTCCTCCCTGAATATTTGAAGCAGCTCACAATACAACCTCCAGAAAACCATCCACAGCACCTCCACTAATTTTACAAAAGCAGAAGTAAGTCAAAAGCCCCTCAACTGTAAGTTGGATGCCTGTTCTTTTTCAATAAGACTGCGTTTTCTGACAATGCAACCACGAGGTGCTGCAGTACTTGCACATGTACAAATGTAGACTCTTCAACTGGAAAGTCAGAGTCTGAGACGTTCAGGTAGCTGCCAGGATTAAAGATGGCGCTGCTCAATTTGTCACAGAAATACTTCTGGTTAGATCGTTCCTCAAAATAAACTTACATTAAGTTGGAAGGAAGTCCAGTAAAATGCTACTGTGCAGTTACATGATACTAACAGTAATCTTCAAGATCCAGTTAATATCCCAGTAATCCTATTCAGTACAAAAGGAATTTTATGATTACATTTCCATTGGAAATCGAACAGAGTATAAAATGTGCTGCCAGTTTTTTAATGTGATTCGATAAAATGACTGAGCAGGACTGATTTCACCCAAATGCAGCCTCTCGCTCCCGCCCCAAGATCCGCTCTCCTCACATCAGCAATTCGCTTTCTCCCTCTCCCCACAGCCCGCTTTCTCCCCTCAGCCTCTATCTCCAGACCTCACAGCTCTCCCTGACTCCCCTGACAGATTGTTCCCCTCTCCTCAGCACCCACTGTCGGGTCACTCGCTCCCCACTTCACCACCACCCCAGCCAGTAACACCAGACCTCACAGCTCTCCCTCACTCCCCTGACAGATTGTTCCCCTCTCCTCAGCACCCACTGTCGGGTCACTCGCTACCCACTTCACCACCACCCCAGCCAGTAACACCAGACCTCACAGCTCTCCCTCACTCCCCTGACAGATTGTTCCCCTCTCCTCAGCACCCACTGTCCGGTCACTCGCTCCCAACTTCACCACCACCCCAGCCACTAACACCAGACCTCACAGCTCTCCCTCACTCCCCTGACAGATTGTTCCCCTCTCCTCAGCACCCACTGTCCGGTCACTCGCTCCCCACTTCACCACCACCCCAGCCACTAACACCAGACCTCACAGCTCTCCCTCACTCCCCTGACAGATTGTTCCCCTCTCCTCAGCACCCACTGTCGGGTCACTCGCTCCCCACTTCACCACCACCCCAGCCACTAACACCAGACCCCCCAGCTCTCCCTCACTCCCCTGACAGATTGTTCCCCTCTCCTCAGCACCCACTGTCGGGTCACTCGCTCCCCACTTCACCACCACCCCAGCCACTAACACCAGACCCCCCAGCTCTCCCTCACTCCCCTGACAGGTTGTTCCCCTCTCCTCAGCACCCACTGTCGGGTCACTCGCTCCCCACTTCACCACCACCCCAGCCACTAACACCAGACCCCCCAGCTCTCCCTCACTCCCCTGACAGATTGTTCCCCTCTCCGCAGCACCCACAGTCGGGTCAATCGCTCCCCACTTCACCTCCCCCCACCCCGCAACCCAGCCACTAGCTCCAGAACTCACAGCACCCCACGACCCCCCCTGACAGATAGTTGCCATCCTCTCGCCACCCCCTCTATGGTGATTCGCTCCCCACTACACCACCCCGCCCAGCCGCTAGCACCAAGGAGCACAGCTTCGTGACATAGCTAATTAGCAGCAAGTGGCCGAGAGGAGGGAAGCAGCGCGGCTTGGAGCGAGTGACTGGAGGGGATGGGGGGGAAGTGTGGAGCAAGTGACTGGAGAACAGGGTGGTAAGAAGCGGGGAACAATCGGCCAGAGGAGTGGAGGGGAGGGGAGCGGCGAGGTCCAAAGCGAGTGACTGGAGGGGGAGTGGGAGGAAGCGAGGAGCGAATAACTGGAGGGAGAATGGGGGTAGTGAAGCACCGTCGGCTAGTGGGTGTAGGGAGAGGAGCGGCGAGGTCCGGAGCGAGTGGTAGAGGTGAGGGGAGAGCTCCAGCCTCACAATCTCCCATTCAGCCGCAACCTCCAGCCGAGTGGGAGGAGGGGTGATACCCGATGAGGCTGTATTGCACATGCCTGAAGATGGACCAGGCTTGGATAGTTGATGATGTTGGTGCAGCTCATCGTTATCAGAAATCACATTGTTTAAATAACACTAGAGATGAAACCTCGTGCTGCTGAATGTATTTTCAGCTGAGAGTGACTAAGACAGGCGGTCAGTGGATATGCACAGACCAAGTTTCAAAGACGTGTGACAATGCTGCTGGAACACCCTGCTCAGCATGGAACCCCACTGGAAAGAGCCACAAGTGGCTGGCAGTGCATCCCACACCATTTTAAGGCTTTAGGATTCATAGCCTCAGCCCCAGTGGCTCTAACGACTCCGTAATTGCATCCACAGAGAGATACAGAAGGAGCAAACATCCACTTTTAAAAGTGAATTGGATGAATTCTCGAAGGGAAACAACATGCACGAATATGGGAAACGGACAGGAAAATTGGACTAACTGGAGAGGTATGGTCAGAGAGGGATCTGAACACAAGAATAAGGATATTGCAATTGTGGTGCTACTAAACCAAGAACCAATATAGGTCAGTGAGCACAGAGTTGGTGGATGATCAGAGTTTGGTGTGAGTTAGGATATGGGCAGCAGAGTTTGCGATGGGCTGGAGTTTATAACTAAGTGTCTTGTCATGGGTAGCATTAGGATAGTCGGGTATGGAATGAACGAAGAGATAGATGGTGGTTTAAGGGGCATATAGGCAGAGAGTCATAGAGTCATAGAGCCGTACAACATAGAAACAGGCCCTTCGGCCCACCATGTCCATGCTGACCATAATGCCTTTCTATACTAATCCCACCTGCCTGCATTAATTCCATATCCCTCTATGCCTTGTTCATTCAAGTACCTGTCCAGATGTCTATTAAATGTTGCTACTGTTCCTGCCTCCACCACCTCCTCAGGCAGCTCATTCCAGATACCCACTATTCTTTGTGTGAATAATTTACCCCTTTGATCCCCTTTAATCCTCCTCCTTCTCACCTTAAATATATGCCCTCTAGTTTTAGTCACCCCTACCATGAGAAACAGTCTCTGGCTATCTACCCTATCTATGCCTCTCATAATTTTATATACCTCTATCGTGTCCCCTCTCAGCCTCCTTCGTTCCAGGGAAAACAGACTAGGCCTATCTAATCTCTCTTTATAACTCAAGCCATCCAAGCAAGGCAACATCCTTGTGATCTTTTCTGCACCCTCTCTCGCGAAATCACATATTTCCTGTACAGCGGCGACCAGTACTGCACACAGTGCTCCAAATGTGGCCTAACCAACGTTCTGTACAACTGTAACATGGGGTCCCAACTCTTGTACTCAGTACCTCGGCCAATGAAGGCAAGCATGCCATATGCCTTCTTAACCACTCTGTCTACCTGTGTTGCTAATTTCAGGGAACTATGTACTTTAACCCCAAAGTCTCTCTGCTCCACAACACAGCCCAGGGCCCTGCCATTCACTGTATATGTCCTGCCCTGGTTTAACTTCCCAAAATGCATCACTTCACACTTGTCTGTGTTAAATTCCATTTGCCAATTCTTTGCCCACTTTCCCAGTTGATCTATAGACCCTGTTGTAAACTTAGACAACCTTCTTCACTGTCCACTATACCACCAATTTTGGTGTCATCTGCAAACTTACTACTCATGCCCCCTACATTCACATCCAAGTCATTTATATATATGACAAACAACAGAAGACCCAGCACCGATCCTTGTGGCACACCACTGGACACCAGCCTCCAACCTGAAAAACAACCCTGCACTCCCACTCTCTGCCGCTTATCACCAAGCCATTTTTGTATCCTCAGATAGCGTAAGGCAGAGGAAAAGGATACAGTAGACAGGATTGGTGATGGACAGGATACAGTATTGGAACTCCGTTCTGGGTCAAGGAGATCAGCAAGGAAGTGAACTGTCTGTTTCAGCCTCATATATGTGCCAATTCTTTGGATAGAGAATAGAGTGTATGTTGGGGACTGAAAACAATGGCTTCAATCTCCGCCAATACTTTAATAACAAGGTGAGTAATGCATTGTATGTAATAGCTGGATAGTGAGACTTAACAGGGACGCCAACAGCAACAGAGATGTGACAGTAAATAAAAAGAGCAGTAATACCATTCGCAATGGTTTATAGAGATAACAGCCGGAGAAAGAGATAGACCAAGAACAACAACAGTAGCAAGGAGGGCAGAGTGAATGATAAGATCAGTTATGCAGTTAAACATGGTTTATAGAATGAATAATAACAAGAAATTCTGGAGCCACTCAGTAGGTCTGGATTGCATCTGTGGAAAGAGAAGCAGAGTTAACGTTTCAGGTCAGTGGCCCTTCTTCTTGAGTTCTGAAGAAGGGTCAGTGACCTGAAACCTTAACTCTGCCTCTCTTTCCACAGATGCTGCCAGACCTGCTGAATGGTTCCTGCATTTCTTGTTTTTATTTCCGATTTCCAGCATCTGCAGTATTTTGCTTTTATAAGAGAATGAATACCTGGATTCAGAGACAATGCAGGGACACCAACGATAGCGAGGATGGGATCGTAAATGTATTGAATCATCTGAAGGGCACAATAGATCCGCCAATCTCACGTTATCCAATCATGATCTGCAGTCAGCTCGTCAAACCAAAAGGATAAACTCCTGTCCATTGTTAAAACTTTCCAATCTATTGCTCTCAGATTCTGATCTATCTTCTCTCTTTCCCTCTCTCTGGAGCTGCTGATCCCTGTTAGTGTCTGGGCTGATGCTCCCACTGACACCATGGGATAACACATTGAAATTAATCACTTATTAATAGAAGATGGAAACGCTCCAGTTATACTATTAGGGTCCATGGAGATTGACATTCATTGCAGTCTCTGAACAAACAGGTTCAGTTAACAGCTTTCAATCTAACACTGTTTGTACCACAATAAAGTGGAACATTTACCCAGTCTGGATGGGATGCATGAGGGTTGCTGAGGGAAGGAATGGTGGAAATAGCAGAGACCATGTCCAGAATCTCCAATCCTCCTTTGATATGGGAAAGATGATAGAGACTTGAGGGTTGTAAATGTTCCACCCTTTTTAAAAAAGGAGAGATGGAGAAAACCCTATATTTACAGACCAATCAATCTAACATTACAGGTGGTGAAATGTGCACAGTTCACAACCCAGGACAAAAGTACTGTTTGACAAAAACAAGGTCAATAAATGGCAAGCAGCATCGATATTGTCAGACAAGCCATGTCTGACAAACATCAACAACAACCTATATTTATGCAGTGCCTTTAATATAATAAAACATTGGATTGCAAGGTGCTTCACAGGAGCATTATGAAGCAAAGCATGACGCGAAAAGCAACAGGAGATATGAAGTAAGCTGACCAACAGCTTGGTTAAAGAGGAAGATTTTAAGTCGTGTCTTAAGGGAGGAAAGTGATGCAGGGAGGCAGAAACAGTGACACTGTCACTGAACTAGTAATACAGAGACCCAGGCTAATGCTCTGGCTTCAAATCCCAGCAAGGCAGCTGGTGGAAATTAAAATTCAATTAATTAATAATTTTAATCAATTAATAAAAATCTGGAAATGAAAGCTATTCTCAGTAATTGTGCTTGAATTTCTCATCAATTGTTGGAAAAAAAAACCAACCTGAATCATTAATGTCCTTTAGGGAAGGAGATCTGCCAACCGTACCTGATCCGGCCTACATATGACTCCAGATCCACAGCAATGTTGTTGACTCTTAAACTGCCCCGTGAAATGTCCTAGCAAGCCATTCATTTGTCAAGGACAATTAGGGATGGGAACAAATGCTGCTTTCCTCCCCCCACCCCCCCCCCCCCCCCAGCGATGCCCACATTGAATGGAAGAATAAAAAAAGATGTGTAGGGAGGGCAGTCCAGAGCTTTGGGTCTAGGCAGCTGAAGACCTGACTGCCAGTGGTGCAATAATGAAATCAAGGATACACAATAGGCCAGAATTAAAGGAGTTCTGAGAGCTTGAAGCGTTGTGCGGCTGGTGGAGATTATTGAGACAAGGAGGGGTGAGGACATGAAAGGAGTTGGAAACACGGTTGAGAATTTTGAAATCAAGACATTGCTTGACTGGGAGCTGATGTCGGTCAGTGATTGGGGAATGGGGTTTGATGCAAGTCAACACAAGGGCAGCAGAGTTTGGATGACCTCACGTTTACAAAGAGTAGAATGTTTGAGACAAGCCAGGAATGAGTTGACATCTGGAATAGAAAGGTAGTCTCAGTCATGGTGCTATGAAACTATCATCGATTTTTGTGAAACACCATCTTGTTCACTACTGTCCCTACCTGGTCTGGTCTGCATGTGAGTCCAGACCCACAGCAATATGGTTGACTTTTAACTGCCCCTTAAAATCGCGGAGCAAGTCACTAAGCTGTCAAAGGCAATTAAGCATGGACAACAAATGCTGACCTTCCCATGGACACCCATATTCAATCAAAGAATTTTAAAAAAGAACAGTCAAGTATAAATGTAGCGAAGGCATGAATGAGGTTTCATCAGCAGATGAGCTGAGACAGGGATGAAATCAGGCACTGTCACTGAGGTAGAAATAGGTGGTTGGAGTGATGGTACAGAAATGTAGCTGGAAGCTCATTTCGTGCTTAAACGTGACACTAAGGTGTCAAACAGACTGTCTGAATCTCAGACTGTTACCAGGGAGAGAGATGGAATCAATAGCAAGGGAACAGAGTTGGAGTGGGGAGTGAAAACAATAACTACAGTCTTCCCAATATTTAATTGGAGGAAGTTTCTGCTCATCCAGGACTGAAGTCGGACAAGCAGTCTGATAATTTAACAGCAGTGGAGGATTGGAGAGAGGGAGGTGGTGGTGAGGTAAACTTGATGGAGTTCTTTGATAAAACAATGGAGAGGGTTGATGAGGGTGTTGTGATTGAAGTTATATATATGGACATTCAAAAGACGTTTGTTCAAGTGTCATTCAGCAGACAGGTCAGGCAAATGAATGCTATGGAACTAAAGGGACAATGACAGTGTGAATATAACATTGGCTAAGGAACAGTAAACAGAGAGAAGTGGTGAAATGTTGTGTTCAGACTCGATGGGAGTATACAGTGGTGTTCCCCAGGGTTCCGTATTAGGACCACTGCTCTTTGTGCTCTTGGAAAACCCGGGGTGGGGAGGGCAGAGACCTCTCCTCCTCCCTCCTGACAGAGCTTCCCCTCTCTGACGCCTCTGCTCCAATTGTTGGTGAGGTTATAGACCCAGAGACACTGTTACTACAGTCCCTATACCTCGTCCAGAGTTGGGTCACCAAATCCTCTGTCCTCCATGAATGTCTGCTGCAGCTCACAACACAACCTCCAGAAAACCAGCCACAGCACTTCCAGTAACCTTACAATATCAGAAGCAAGTCAAAAGCCCCTCACCAGTAAGTTGGATGCCTGGTCATTTTAAATAACACTAGAGGGGGTTCGTCATGCTGTGAATGTATGTTCAGCTGAGAGTGACTAACACAGGCGGTCAGTGACCATGCACAGACCAAGTTTCAAAGACGTCCATCAAAGCTGCCAGAATGGTTGATTGACACCATATTCGAACCCCACTTCACGCTACAGACACACACACATTACACCCACACTAGCACCCCTGCCAGCCTGGGTGTCCTGTACAATATGCTGGATGTGACCAGCAGTGCAGCCCACACCATTTTATGGATCCAAACTTCCACACCACCAGTGGAGCTTGAGAGATGAAATGTGTGGTCAGGGAGAGAGACAGAGGGAAAGAAACTCACTTTAAAAAGGGAATTTGAAAAATACTTTAAGATGAACAAGTTTCAGGAATATTGGAAATGAACAGGGGATTGGGATAATCAGAGGGATGAGGCCATGAAGGGATTTGATCACATGAGTGAGACTATTAAAATTGAGGTGTTACTGGAACAAGAGCCAATGTAGGTCAGTGAGCACAGGGATGTTGGGTGAACAGAATTTGGTGTAAATTAGAAGATGGCAGCAGAGTTTTGGATGACCACAAGGTTACAGAGAGTAGGATGTGGTAGACCAGTCCGGACTGTGTTAGAATAGTCAAATCTCGAGATAACAAAGGCATGGGTGAGGGTTTCAGCAGCAGGTGAGCTGAGCTCTCTCTCTCAATCTCTCGCGGTTTCTCTCTCTCTCTGTCTCCCTCACTTGCTTTGTCCCAACCTCAGAAGCTTATTTATTTCAATCAGGTCGGCTTTTAATCTTCTAAACGCCAGCTGATATAAGCCTAGCCTGTCCAGACTTTCCTCATAAGACAGACCGCCTATTTCAAGTATCAGTCCACGTAAACCTTCTCTGAGCTGCCTCCAACGCATTTGCATCCTTCTGCTCTCACCAATGCCCTGTATAGCTGAAGCGTAACATCCCTACTTTTGCATTCAATTCCTCCTGCAATAAATGATACCATTCTATTAGTTTTCCTAATTACTTGCTGAACTTGCATTCTAACCTTATGCAATTCATGCACTAGGACACCCAGTTCCCCCTTGAACTTCGAGCTCTGCAATCTCTCACCATTCCGATAATATGCATTGTCAAACTTCTTCCTGCTAGAACAGACAGCTTCACTTTTCCCCACATTACACTCAGTTTGCCAGATCTTTGCCTACTCACTTAACCTATCTATATCCACTTGTAGCCCACTTATGTCCTCTTCACAACTTACTTTCCGACATATCTTTGTGTCGTCAGCAAATTTAGCAACCATACCTTCGGCCACTTCATCCAAGTCATTTGTATATATTGTAAAAAGTTGAGGCCCCAGCATTAATTCCGGTGGGACATCAACAGCAGCAGCAGAATTGTACTCAACCACAGTCTCTAACCTCATGGCCCGGCATATCCCCCACACTCCCTTTACCATCAAGCCAGGAGACCAACCTTGGTTCAATGAAGAGTGCAGGAGGGCCTGCCAGGAGCAGCACCAGGCATACCTCAAAATGAGATGTCAACCTGGTGAAGCTACAACACAGGACTACTTGCATGTCAAACTACATAAGCAGCATGCGATAGACAGAGCAAAGCGATCCCATAGCCAATGGATCAGATCTAAGCTCTGCAGTCCTGGCACATCCAGCCGTGAATGATGGTGGACAATTAAACAACTAACTGGAGGAGGTGGCTCCACAAATATCCCCATCCTCAATGATGGTGGAGCCCAACACATCAGGGCGAAAGATAAGGCTGAAGCATTTGCAATAATCTTCAGCCAGAAGTGCCGAGTAGATGATCCATCTCGGCCTCCTCCAGAAGTCCCCAGCATCACAGATGCCAGACTTCAGCCAATTTGATTCACTCCACGTGATATAAAGAAACGACTGAAGGCACTGGATACTGCAAAGGCTATGGGCCCTGAAAGTATTCCGGCAATAGTACTGAAGACCTGTGCTCCAGAACTTGCCGCACCCTAGCCAAGCTGTTCCAGTACAGCTACAACACTGGCCTTTACCCTGCAATGTGGAAAATTGCCCAGGTATGTCCTGTACACAAAAAGCAGGACAAGTCCAACCCGGCCAATTACCGCCCCATCAGCCTACTCTCGATCATCAGTAAAGTGATGGAAGTTGTCGTCAACAGTGCCATCATGCGGCACTTCTCAGCAATACCTACTTAGTGACGCTCAGTTTGGGTTCCGCCAGGGCCACTCAGCTCCTGACCTCATTACAGCCTTGGTTCAAACATGGACAAAAGAGCTGAACTCAAGGGGTGAGGTGAGAGTGACTGCCCTTGATATCAAGGCAGCATTTGACCGAGTATGGCATCAAGGAGCCCTAGCAAAACAGAGGTCAATGGGAATCAAGGGGAAAACCCTCCGCTGGCTGGAGTCATACCTAGCACAAAGGAAGATGGTTGTGGTTGTTGGAGGTCAATCATCTGAGCTCCCGGACATCACTGCAGGGGTTCCTCAGGGTAGTGTCCTAGGCCCAACCATCTTCAGCTGCTTCATCTATGACCTTCCTTCAACCATACGGTCAGAAGTGGGGTTGTTCGCTGATGGTTGCAAAATGTTCAGCACCATTCGTGACTTCTCAGATACTGAAGCAGTCCGTGTAGAAATGCAGCAAGACCTGGACAATATCCAGGCTTGAGCTGATAAGTGGCAAGTAACATTCGCGCCACACAAGTGCCAAACAATGACCATCTCCAACAAGAGAGAATCTAATCATCTCCCCTTGACATTCAACGGCATTACCATCTCTGAATCCCCCCACTATCAGCATCTTAGGGGCTACCATTGACCAGAAACTGAACTGGAGTAGCCATCTAAATACCGTGGCTACAAGAGCAGGTCAGAGGCTAGGAATCCTGACGCGAGTAACTCACCTCCTGACTCCCCGAATCCTGTCCACCATCTACAAGGCACAAGTCAGGAGTGTGATGGAAAACTCTCCACTTGCCTGGATGGGTGCAGCTCCAACAACACTCAAGAAGCTCGACACCATCCAGGACAAAGCAGCCCGCTTAATTGGCACCCGATCTACAAACATTCACTCCCTCCACCACCGACGCACAGTGACAGCAGTGTGTACCATCTACAAGATGCACTGCAGCAATGCACCAAGGCTCCTGAGACAGCACCTTCCAAGCCCGCGACCTCTACCAACTATGAGGACAAGGGCAGCAAATACATGGGAACAGCACCACCTGCAAGTTCCCCTCCAAGTCACACAACATCCTGACTTGGAACTATATGGCCGTTCCTTCACTGTCGCTGGGTCAAAATCCTGGAACTCCCTTCTTAACAGCACTGTGGGTGTACCTACCCTAGATGGACTGCAGTGGTTCAAGAATGCAGCTCACCACCATCTTCTCAAGGCCAATTAGGAATGGGCAATAAATGCTGGCCTGGCCAGCGACGCCCACATCCCGTGAATGAATAAAAAATAGTCATCAAATATTGCCAAGCCGAAAATGACCCATTTTGCCTACTCTCTGTTTCCTGTTAGCTAGGCCAATCTTCTATCCATGCCAATATGTTACCCCTACACCATTAGCTTTTAGTTTCTGCAATGGCCATTGATGTGACACCTTATCAAGTGCCTTCTGGAAATCTAAGTGCGTTACATCCAACGGTTCCCATTTATCCACAGCACATGTTACTTTCTCAAAGAACGTCAGAAAATCAGTGAAACATTAATTCCCTTTCACAAAACCATGTTGACTTTGCCTGATCACCTTGTATTTTTCTCTGTGTCCTGCTATAACGTCTTCAATAATAGCTTTTAACATCTGTTCCATAGGCATAAAGCCTATCTCACCTGTCACAGTTCGTATGTCGACTATGTCTATTCTGATTTGGTGCAGTATTTGAACTGACACTCCTCAATAAAAGGTGATACTTCGACCTCCTTTTTGTTAATCTATGACCCTAGATCAGACCTTACAGTGGTGTAGGAGAGGGAACAGATTTCATGTCAAAGTCTTGCCTCCATTTTCTATGACCCTGCATAATGGACAGGGACTACTGGGCAGTAATGTGCTCAAAGGTTATCAGCAGTAATTGATTATCTCTATATTTGTATATTGTCGAACCATAAAACATACCCCTGCTCTGGTGTCCAGTGTACCCTCAACATTCATGATTAAAATATCAGAGGAGTGTGAACCAGACACCTCTGATGACCCTGAGCTGCAGGCGATTATCGAGTCGGTGCTGAGTGTATTCACAACCCATAAAAATGACTGTGGAAACATGAGCAGTCCTGAAGAAATTGACTGACCATTGCATGCTCCATGAAGCAGTATTCATACCGAGCTGAGATTATATCATATATTCCAGACATCATCAGGTCATATTTACAGCAGGGTGTAATTCACAAAGACACATTCATTACTAACTGCCCAATTTGATCGGTTAGAAAACCGGATGGCAGCTGGTGACTATTGACCATCACATACACAACTCAGTCACCCCTGTGTGAACCCAGTTGTCTGAGAGACACCCACCCTACTCTCCCGGATTCCCAGCGGCAGGGCTGTCTTCACCACCCTGGATATCTCAAATGGTTATTGGAGTATCCAAGTAAAACTAGAGAAACAAATTAAATTCACATTCACTTCTGAGGACCAGAGATACCCCTGGACATGTCTGTCACAAGGGGTTCCACAATAACCCCACTATTCTCCACAAACCAATGGCCGGAGCCCTTATGAGCTTTTCGCAGCCTTTCTGCTCGCTGCAATATATCGATGATCTCCTCTTCATCACCACAGACCGTGTCCACACATTTAACCCTTTTACAGGAACTACTGCAGTTACTTTGGGAGCTGGAATAAAAGACCATCCACGTAAGGCCCAGCTGGTGCAAAATCGTGTCACCTCTCCAGGTGTCCAGATTGGATCATCCAGCATCAGCCCAGACCAACATCAGGTCGAGACCATCCAGTGTCTATACCTGTCCACCACAAAGACTGCCCGGTGTCCTGCCTCAGGCTGGTGGGGTATCAGTGGACCCTCATCCAGTGTCTACCCCTGTCCAGCTCAAAGACTGCCCGGTGTCCTTTCCTCAGGCTTGTGGGGTATCAGTGGACCCTCATCCAGTGTGTATCCATGTCCAGCTCAAAGACTGCCCTGTGTCCTTTCCTCAGGATGGTGGGTATCAGTGGACCCTCATCCCCCGATTTCCAGAGACCGTGACTCCTCTTTATGAACTAACTAATGGTGATGATGACCAGGTTTAAGCCGATTGGACTGAAGAGAGCACAGAAGCAGTAATACAACTGAAGAAAGCTGTCGCCCAGGCAACGTGTCTTATCTCACCTAGCCCTGACAAGACTTTCCACATGGAGTTTGGGGACACAGTTAAAAGCCTGGCTGCTGTCCTATGTAGAGAAAACCAGGAGAAACTACTCCCCATTGTGAATGATCCAGAATGGTGAGTGGGTCTGAACTGATTTACTCTGTTTGTGAAGGACATTTGTTAACCACATTCTGGGACATCAAACATTTCACTTACATTATGGGGTTCAACAGGGTGATACTGCCCAGTCCATTATAAACTTTCCCAGTATAGGAAAGCAGTAGTAATAGTATTCACCTGTCAGAGAGACATGGAGTCGTAGTCTTTTCAGCACAGAATGAGGCCATTCGGCTCTTTGTAGATAAACCCGGTCAGTCTCTTACCCCAGCTCTGTCTCCATATTCCTGCAAGTTTATTTCCCTCAAGTGTCCATCCAATAACCTTTTGAAATCATTCACCATCTCTGCTTCCACCAACCTTGTAGGCAGTGATTTCCAGGCCATTCCCACTCGCTGTGTGAAAATGTTGTTCCTCACATCCCCCTGTATCGCTGCCCACAACCTTAACTCTAGTCCTTGTACCATTAACTAATGGGAACATCTTTTCCTGTCTACCTTATCCAAACATGTCATCATCTTGTATACCTCTATCAAATCTCCCCACAATCTCCTTTACTACAAGGGAAACAATCCCAGCTTTTCCAGACTAACCTTGCAGCTAAAATCCTCCATCCCTGGAACCATTCTGGTAAATCTCCTCTACACCCTGTCAAGGACCCTCAGATCATTCCTAAAGTGTGTTGAACAGAACTAAATGCAGTACTCCAGTTGGGGCTTAACCAGAGCTTTATAAAGGTTCAGCATAACTTTCCTTCTTCTGTGTTCACTACCTCTATGTATGAAGCCCAAGATCCCATATGCTTTACTAACGACTCTCTCAATATGTCCTGCCACCTTCAAGCATCTATGTACATGAACCGCATGTCCTTTCGTCCTTGCATACACTTTAGAACTGTGCCATTAAGTGTATATTGCCTCTCCCTGTTACTGATGATAAAATGCATTACCTCACACTTGTCTGTATTAAATTCCATTTGCCTCCTATCTGCCCATTCTGCTCGCCTATCTATTTCCCGTTGCAGTTGATTGGTATCAACCTCACTTTTTGCCCCGTCTCCAAGTTTGGTATCATCAGCAAATTTTGAAATGTTGCTCTATATTTCAATATTCAAATCATATATTCATATCAAAAAACAAAAACAGTGGTCCTAGCACTGACCCTTGGGGAACACCACGGTCTAGCTTCCTCCAATCTTCAAAACAATCATTTACTACGACTCACTATTTTCTGTCCTTAAGCCAGTTTTAATTTAATTTTGACAATGACCCTCTTACTCCATGAGCAATTTAACAAGCCTTTTATGTGGAACCATATCAAATGCTTTGTTAAAATCCATATAAATAGCATCCATGGCAGACCCTTCATCAACCTTCTTTGTTACGTCATCAAAAATTTAATTAGGGTAGTCAAATACGATCTGCCTTTACTGGAGTGTGTACGAAATGTGTTTCTGGAGCAGTACGTTGAAGGAACAATTCTAGATCGGGCGATTATAGATTTACTATTATGCAATGCGAAAAGGCTAATGAAAAGCTTTGCTGTCAAGGAGCCTTTGAGAATTAATGACCATAATCCGGCAGAATCTCACATTAAGTTTGAATGTGATAATTTTGAAACTCGGGTCTTAAATCTGAACAAGGGAAACTATGAAAGTATGAGGGACAAGTTGGCTGTTGTGGATTGGGAAAATACACTAAACAGATTTGACAGTAGACAGGCAATGGCTTGTAGTTAAAAATACTACATGGTCGACAACAGATAGATATTCCTCTGAGGCACAAGCAACTAATGGGAAAGTTGAATCAACTGTGGCTAACAAAAGAATTTAAAGATTGCATTAGATCAAATGAAGTGGTTTATTAGGATGCCAGATAAATCCCCTGGACCAGATGAGCTACATCCCAGAGTGTTGAAGGAGGTGGCTATCGAGATGGTGGATGCTAAGGTGGGTATCTTTCAAAATTCTACAGATTATGGAAGGATTCCTGAGACTGGAAAGTAGCAAATGCAACCCTACTATTTAAGAAGCGTGGGAGAGGGAAATATGAGAACTACAGACCTGTTAGTTTGACATCACAGTGTCTTAGATTCACAGAATTGTACAGCACAGAAATAGGCCTTTTGGACCATTGTGTCCGTGTGGCCATCAGGCACCTAACTAACCTAATCCCATTTCCAACACGTGTCCAGTAGCCTTGTCTCCCATGGCGTTTCAAGTGCTAATATAAACACTTCTTAAATGTTGTGAGTTTTCCTGTCTCGATCACCTCTTCAGGCAGTGCGTTCCAGATTCCAACTGCCTTCTGAGTGAAAAAGTTGTTCCTCAAATCCCCTCTAAACCTCCTACCCCTTACCTTAAATTTATGTCCCCTGGTTATTGACCCTTCTGCTAAGGGATGAAAAGGTTCTTCCTATCCAACCTATCAATGCCCCTCATAATTTTGTATACCTCAAGCATCTACCTCCCAACCCCCCCCCCCCACCCCCCGCCCCCACAGCCTTCTCTGCTCTAAGGAAAACAACCCTAGCCTATCCAGGCTCTCTTCGTAGCTGACATTCTCCAGCCCAAGCAACATCCTGGTGAATATTCTCTCCACCCTCTCCAGCGCAATCACATCCTTCCTGTAGTGTGGTGACCAGAACTGGACACAGTACTCCAGCGGTGGTCTAAGTAGGGTTTTATACAGCTTCATCATAACCGACCTGCTCTTACATTCTATTCCTCAGCCACTGAAGGCAAGTATCCCATATGCCTTCCTAACCACCTTATCTACCTGTGCTGCTGCCTTCAGTGATCTATGGACAAGTACACCAAGGTCCCTCTGACTGTCTGTACTTCCTAGGTTCCTACCATCCATTGTATATTCCCTTGACATGTTAGTCCTCCCACAATGCATCACCTCACTGCTCTGTCCGTCAGTCGTAGGGGAAAAAAATTGAATCTACTGTGAAGGGTGTGATAACTGGACACTTAGAAAATAATGGTAAAATTGACAGAGTCAACATGGATTTATGAAAGGGACATCATATGTGACAAACCTTTTGAAGTTTTCGAGGATTTACTTTGAGCATAGATAATGGAGCCAGTTTAAAGCGACTCGATCGAAGACTTTCCCCACTATGCTGAGCAGCGAGATTCTACAGTAGTTGTTGCAGTCACCACGGTCACCTTTGTTATATAGAGGGTGATGATATTGGCATCACACATGTCCTGAGGTACTGCTTCCTCATCCCAGCACAGGCAAAGCAGTTCATAAAGTGCTGAGAGTATAGCAGGCTTGGCACTCTTGATTATTTCAGGGGCAATGCCGTCCTTCCCAGGGGCTTTTCCGCTGGCTAGAGAATTAATGGCATCACTGAGTTCGATTTTGTTGGCTGTACGTCCAGCTCATCCATGACTGGCAGAGGGTGGGCTGCACTGAGGGCGATCTCAGTGACAACATTCTCCCTGGCCATGTGAGCCGCATCAAAGATGGCAAGTTCCCCAATGACAAATTGCACAGTGAGCTCGCCACTGGTATCGGACACACTGGCCGTCCATGTCTCCGCTTTAAAGACTTGAAGTCCTGTGACATTGATCACAACTCATGGGAGTCAGTTGCCAGTGATCGCAAGAGCTGGTGGGCAGCCATAAAGGCGGGGCTAAAGTGTGGCGAGTCGAAGAGACTTGGCAGTGGGCAGGAAAAAAGACAGAAGCGTAACAGCCCCGACAACCAATTTTATCTGCAGCGACTGTGGAAGAGCCTGTCACTCTAATATTGGCCTTTATAGCCACTCCAGGCGCTGCTTCACAAACCACTGACCACCTCCAGGCGCTAACCCATTGTCTCTCGAGACAAAGAGGCCAAAAAAGAAGATAATGGAGAAGCAGTGGATGTAGGTTATTTGGATTTACAGAAGGTTTTTGATAAGGTCACACACAGGAGGTTAGTAAATAAAATTAGAGAACATGGGATTGGGGGGTAATATACTGGTATGGATTGACAATTGGTTAACAGACAGAAGAGAGAGAGTTGGAATAAAGCCGTCATTCTCAGGATAGCAGGCTCTTACTAGTGGGGTACCACAAGGATCTGCACTCGGACCACAGCTGTTCACAATCTATATTGGACGTGGGGCCTAAATGTAATATTTACAAATTTGCCGATGACACAAAACTAGCTGGGACTGTAAGTTGTCAGGAGGATGCAAGGAAGCTTCAAGCAGATTTGGACAGGCTAAGTGAATGGGCAAGAACATGGTCGATGGAATATAATGTGAATAAGTGTCAAATGATCCACTCTGGTAAAAAAAAACAGAAAGACAGAATATTTCTCAAATCGTAAGACGTTGGGAAGTTCATGAGTAACTAAAAGCTAGTATGCAGGTGCAACAATTAATGAAGAAGGAAAATGGTATGTTGGCCTCCATCACAAGGGGATTTGAGTACAGACATAAAGATGTATTGATTCAATTGTATACAAACTTGGTGAGACTGCACTTGGAGTTTTGTTTACAGTTCGGTGTCCCTATCAAAAGAAGGGTATGCTTACAGTAGAGGGAGTACAATGCAGGTTCAGCAGACTAATCCCTGGGATAGCGGTATTGTCGTATGAGGAGAGGTTGAGAAAACGTGGCCTGAACTCTCTTGAGTTTCAAGGAATGAGAGTTGATCACATACAAAGTTCTTATAGGGCGTTTCCCCTGGCTGGTGAGTCTAGAACCAGTGGATATAATCTCAGAATAAGCAATAGGCAATTTAAGACTGAGAGTGAGAAGAATTTCTTCACTCAGAGGGTGTTAAATCTTTGGAATTCACTACCACAGAGGGTGTGGGAGATCAACACTGAGCATGTTCAAGACTGAAATCAATGGATTTCGGGAGACAACTGACATCAAGGGATACGGGGATAGAGCAGGAAAGTGGCGTTGAGGTACATGATCAACCATGAACTAACTCAATGACAGAGCAGCCTCGGCGGGCTGAATGGTCTACTACTGATCCTATGTTCCTACAAATACGTGCTTTGTATCCTTCATTAACTGAAAACTCTCCGAGTTTCTGTCCATTTCTTCTTTAATTCTTGTTTGTAAAACATTACCCACCACTGATGTGAAACAAACTGGTCTGTAGTTACTAGGACTGTGCTCACAGCCTTATTACAGCAAATTCAAGGTAATTGGCAAAGAACCAAAGGCAAAATGAGTAGAATTTTCTTTCACAGCCAAATCTAGAGCCCCCGATTATCTAGAAACATACAGAGTAAGATAAATCAGAAGAAAAAAGCTTATGACAGTCACAAACAAATAATACTTTAGATAGCCAAGAGGTGTATAGAAAGTGTAGGGGTGAAGTAAAAAAGGAAATTAGAAAAGCAAAGAGAGGACATGAAAAAAATATTGACACGTTAAATCAAGGAAAACCCAAAGATGGTTTTTCAGTACATTAAGAACAAGAGGATAACTAAGGAAAGGGGAGGGCATGTCAGAGATGTACAAAGTAATTTATGCATGGATGCAGATGATGTGGGTAGGGTCCTTAATGAGTTTTATGTCTCTGTCTTCACAAGGGAGAGGGATAATGCTGACATTGTAGTTAGAGAGGAGGTGAAATATTAGATATGATAAGCATAATGAGAGAGGAAGTACTAGAGGGTCTGACATCATTGAGAGTGAATAAATCACCAGGGCTGGAAGGATTGTATCCCAGCTGTTAAGAGGAGCCAGGGAGGAAATAACACGCTCGTTGGATAATCTTCAAATCCTCACTTGATACAGGAGAGGTACCAGAGGTTTGGAGGTCTGTAAACGTTGTACCGTTATTTAAAAAGGGTGCCAGGGATAGGCCAAATAATTATAAGCTTGTCAGTCTGACCTCGCTGGTGGGTATATTATTAGAATCAATTCTGTGGGATAGAATAAGCAGTCACTTAGAAAGGCACAGATTAATCAGAGACAGTCAGCATGGATTTGTTAAGGGGAGATCTTGTCTTACTAACTTAATTGAGTTTTCTGAGGAAGTAAGGAGGATTGATGAGGGTAATGCAATGGAGGTGGTCTACATGGATTATAGTAAGGCATTTTACAAGGCCCCAGATGGCAGACTGATCAGTAAAAGGAATGTCCATGGGCTACAAGGGAATGTGGCAGTTTGGATCCAAAATTGGCTCAGTGACAGGTCACAAAGGGTAATAGTCAACACATGTTTTTGTGAGTGAAAAGTTGTTTCCAGTGGCGTTTCACAGGGCTCAGTGCAGGCTCTCTTCCTGTTTGCGGTCTATATTAATGATTTGGACTTAAATGTGGGAGACAGGATTTCGAAATTTGCTGGTGACACACAAATTGGCCGTGGAGTTGATAGTGAAGAGGTTAGCCTGAGACTCCAGAAAGATATTCATGTTTGGTTGAGTGGACGGAAAAGTGGCAAATGGGATTCAATCCAGAGATGTGTGAGGTAATGTATTTGGAGAGAGAAAACAAAGTGAGGGAGCAGACAAAAACATGGTGATATTGAGAGGGGTAGAAGAGGTGAAACAAAGGATAATTGTTGATGGGTGTTTTAGCGATTTGAGGACTGTTTCCAGTTGCATTCCACAAGGCTCAGTACTGGGTCCCCTGTTTTTTGCAATACATATTAACGATTTGGATGTAAATGCAGGTGACATGATAAAGACGTTTGCAGACGACACAAAGATTGGCCACGTGGTAGATAGCGAGGAGGATATCTGTAAGCTGCAGGAAGATATTGATAGTCTAGCCAGACGGGCAGAAAAGGGTCAAATCGAATTCAAACCCGGAGAAATATGAGGTGATTCATTTGGGGAGGTCAAACAAGGCAAATGAATACACGATTAATGGGAAAATACTGAGAAGTTTAGAGGAAGCGAGCGACCATGGAGTCAATGTCCACAGATCCCGAAAGGAAGCTGGACAGGTCGTTAAGGTGGTTAAGAAGACATATGGAATCTTTTCCTTTATTAGCCGAGGTATAGAGTACAAGAGCAGGGAGGTTATGCTGGAACTGTATAAATCATTGGTTTTGCCTCTACTTGAGTACTGTGTGCAGTTCTGCTCACCTCATTACAGAAAGGATGTAATTGCACTAGAGAGGGTACAGAGGAGATTTACGAGGATGTTGCCAGGACTGGAAAAAATGCAGCTACGAGGATAGATTGGAAAGGCTGTGGTTGTTCTCCTTGGAACAGAGAAGGCTGAGGGGAGATCTGATTGAAATGTACAAGATTGTGAGGGGCCTGGATAGAGTGGAGGTGAAGGGTCTATTCACCTTAGCAGAGAGATCAGTGAGGAGGGAGCATAGACTTAATGTGATTGGTAGAAATAACAAAGGGGAAATGAGAGAAGACCTTTTTACCCAGTGGGTGCTGTAGGTCTTGGAACACACTGCCTGAAAGTGTAGCAGAGGCAGAAACCCTCAAACCATTCAAAGGCAGTCTGGATATGCACCTCAGGTACAATAATCTGCAGGGATACGGAACAAATGCTGCAAAGTGGGATTAGATTGAACTGTTCGATTTTTCAGCGAGCACAAGCAGAGGGGCTGAATGGCCTCCTTCTTGCCGTAGGTTTTCTATGATTCTATTACCCATCAGCCAGCCCAGGCTGCTGCTGCCCATGTCGAGGTGTTGCAGTCTGAATCCGAGTCCTCAAACCCCAGAGCTGCTCGAGGACGTCCTGCAAGGTCATCTGCAGTCTCCTCAGTGAAAGTCAGCAACTTTCCACCAGCCATGCTGCAATCACTGGGGAAACACTGTGTAGGAGCACTAGGCAGGTTGAGGGCATCCACAAGTCAGGGACTAAGGAAATAAACAAGGGTGAATAGTTCAGTATCGTTTGTACAATTGGATGTGTTGTTGGATAAAGATGTTAATGAAAATGTTTTGGTGGTGTTTTTTTAACAGGATAATTACCAAGGGGACACTGTGATGGGGCGTCTCAGATGAATGTAATGGTGGAGAATGGGCATCCATGTTGGGAAAGGGAGGTTGTCCTATGGGAACCGTAATTATAGCTGGGATTCCCCGACAGCCTATCCGGGTCGAAGGCATCCAGGAAATATCCTCTCTGCCTCCTCCTCCTCGTGAGGTAGCCTCCGGATTCCTGCTGCCAATGCCTGTGTCCTCATGATGGTGATGATATGAAGGGTGCAGCAGAACACCATGAATTTGGACACCTGCTCCAGTGTGTACTGGAGGGCTCCCCCCGAGCTGTTCAGACATCACAAGCATTGTTTCATTACACTGATGGTCTGTTCCACCATGTTCCTGGTGACTCCATTGCTCACGTTATATTCGGGTGATTTTCATGTGGATGATTTGTAGTTGGGGTGTGGGAGGAGGAGAGTGTGTGGTGTTTAGAGGTAATGAGCCATTGATGGAGGAGGTAGCCTTCTCCTCTCAGGAGCCATGAAGATCCGATGACAGTGGCAATGGCCGACTGTTTCAGATTGAAGGTATGGTGGCTGCTGCCTGGAAAGAAGGCATTCATCAACATGATATACTGGGCATGGTCACACACTATCTGTACATTAATAAGAATAAAATATTCTTTAACAAAGGAGCAGAAGTGGGCCATTCGGCCCCCAGGAGAGCTGCACTATTTAATAAGATCATCCCTGGTCCGATGGTATTCTTAACTATATTTTCCTGCCTGCTCTGAGTAGCCACAGACTCTCTTGTCAATCAATGGAGTTTTTTTCAGTTCCTGTACATCTCCCCATTGATATGGGGACCCCGCTGAATCACCTACGCCATCAGGAATCCCACCATCCCGACAAAGCCAGGGGACTTCTCATCCTGGTTCTCCCTGCTGAGGGATAAAGTTATGTACTCACCTCACTCGACATAGGTGACCTCCGTCACCCAGCATCAATGGACAACATAGAGAGAGATAATGGATACGTTACCCGCTTGTGCCTGGAAAAATCCAGATACGTAGAAGTTCAATGAAACTGTGACCTTAACAGCCACTGAAGGCTCCGTCCGAACGCTGGTGTGAGGCTCCAGGTCATGTTACAGCAGGTGACACAGCTCTGTGACCACCTCCTTATTGAATCAAAGTCACCTCACACACTGCTCCTGGGTTAGGTGTAGGTAGGAAAGTGCTCTTGGGAAACCCGGGGTGAGTAGGGCAGAGCCCCCTACTCCTCCCTCTTTACAGAGCTTCCCCTCTCTGCAGCCTCTGTTCCATCTGCTGGTCATGTTACAGAGCCAGAGACACTGTAACTACAGTCCCCATACCTCGTCCAGATGTGGGTCACCAAATCCTCTGCCCTCCCTGAGTCTCTGCAGCAGCTCACAACACAACCTCCAGAAAACCATCCACAGAACCTCCACTAACTTTACAATAGCAGAAGTAAGTCAAAATCCCCTCACCTGTAAGTTGGATGCCTGGTCCTTTTAAATAACACTAGAGGGGGTTCCTCGTGCTGCTGAATGTATGTTCAGCTGAGAGAGACTAACACAGGTGGTCAGTGGACATGCACAGACCAAGTTTCATAGGCGTGAATCAAAGCTGCCCAACGCCCTGTCCAGCATGGAGCACAGCACGGGGCATGGCAGAAGTGGCTAGCGGTGCATCTCACATCATTTTATTGTTTCTGGGTTTGTTGCACCGACATCTCTACAGAGCCCAAACGACAGCCAGGGAACAATACAGAGGGGAAATATTTCACTTTAAATAGAGAATTGAATAAATGCTTAAAGGTGAATACGTTGTAGGAATATGTGAAATAAGGAGGTGAATGGGACTAATTGGACGGGTGAGGCCATAGAGGGATTCAAACACAAGAATGAGAATATTCTAAAATTAGGGTGCTGCCAGAGCGGGAGCCAATGTAGATCAGTGAGCACAGGGGTCATGGGTGATCGAGGTTTGGTGTGAGTTAGGATACAGGCAGCATATTTCTGGTTGGGATGTAGTTTATGAAGGTTTTTGACTGGGAGGGTGGGCAGGGAAGCATTGGGAGTCAAATTTAACAAAGTTATGAATGAGGGTTTATGCAGCATGTGGGCTTAGACAGAGCTGGAACCAGGTGATATTAGGGAGCTGGGAGGTTAAAGGATTGGTACTGGAGAGGATATGGTGTTGAAACTCAGCTGAGGGTTAAAAGGATCGCCGAGGTTGTAAACAGCCTGGTTCACCCTCAGACACTGACCTTGCTGGCGGATGGAGTCAGTAGATAGGAAATGATGTTTGTGATGGGGTTCGAAGACACTGACTTTAGTCTACATGAAACTTAAATGAGAAGAACAGTATATCAGTGAAATGTGGTTTATTGATATAATGAATCAAGGATTACAGATCTCATAACTATACGTAGGGATCTACCAGGAAACCAACAGCAGCAAAGATGACAGAGTACATTGCAAGAGTATATTACAAAAATAGTATTACTGTTAACAATGGCTTGTAGAGTTAGCAGCCAGATGCAGAGACTTAACAGGAATAACAGTAGCAGCAAGTAAGCACTGTAAATGAAGAGAACAGTAATGTGTTCCAACATTTGTTCAACAATTTGTTGAATTAATAACTGGATAGAGAAACTTACCAGGGACACCAACAACAGCGAGGATAGGATAGTAAATGTGTTGAATAAAAAGAAGTGCGTAATAGATCCGCCAATTTAACGATAGCCAATCATAGTTAGTATAAAGATAATCAAGCTCCCAGGAAAAACTCCTTCTCATTGTCGTAACATTCCAATCTATATTTCTCAGATTCTGACCCATTGTTGTAACATTCCAATCTATTGTTCTCAGATTCTGACCCATTGTTGTAACATTCCAATCTATTGTTCTCAGATTCTGATTTATCCTCTCCCTCTATCTGGAGCCGCTGATCCCTGTTAGTGCCAGGGGTGATGCTCCAGCCAACCCACTGAATATAACACATTGAAAGGAGTCTCTTATTAAGAAGAAGGATACCCTCCAGTGATACAATTAGAGTCCATGGAGACTGACATTAATTACAGTCACTGAACAAACAGGTTCAGTTAACCCCTTTCAATCCAACATTTTCTGTACCGCAATAAACATTTATCCGGTCTGGACGGGATGTTTGAGGGTTGCTGCGGGAAGAAATGTTGGAAGTAGCGGAGCTACTGGCCAGAATCATCCAATCCTCCTTGGATATCGGAGTGATGACAGAGGACTGGAGGTTTTCAAAATTCTACACCCTGTTCCAAACAGTAGTGATAGGCTACACACTGGAACTACTGACCCATCAGTCTCACCTCACTGAAATGTTGGGGAAACATTTAGAGTCTCTAATCTGGGACAAGATAATTGTGGTTTGAATAGCATGAGTTTATAAATGACAAGAAGGTCCACCAGATATGTTAGTGGCAAATCATGTCTGACTATCTTGATCATATTCTTTGATGAAGTAATGGAGAGTGTTGCTGCGGAAAGCACGGTTGCTACTTTGTATATGAACAATCAAAAGTCGTGGAATCAAATGCCATTTAATAGATTTGTTAGGAAGTCTGAACCTCATGGATTCAAGAGGCAGTGACAGTGTGGATATGACATTGGCTAAGGGATAGAATACAGAGGGAATTGGTGATCTATTGTTGCTCAGACAGTGGAGGGGATTATACAGTGATGCTCCCCAATGGTCAGTATTCAGGCCATTGTTCTTTTATAAAAACATACATAAACATATATCTGTGTACTGTGTTTGTGTGTGACATTTACTTATCTATAAAAGGCATAATTTCAATGTTCTCAGGTGACAGAAACTCGGAAATGTAAAAAAATAAGGATGATATCAGAGGGATTCAGGGAGAGAGATGACATGAGGTAATGAGGCACATGACATTTACTGCAGACATGAGTGAAGGGAGGAAGAATGAGGTGAGGCAATGGAAATGAAATGGGGCAATTTTAAATTGGGTGCATGAACAGATGTCTTTGAATGTAGCTGGACAAGTTGATAAAATTATTAAAAACACATCCGGGATATCGAACTTTATTAAAAGAGGCATTGCGTGGAAATGCAAGGAAGCTAACTAAAACTTTAAAAATCACTGGTTAGGTCTCAGTTCAGGAATTGTGTCCAATTCTGAGCATTACTTATTAGAAAGGATGTCAGAACCTTGGAGAAGGTGCAGAGGAGATTTACTGGAATGGTCCAGGAATGAGGAAGTTCAGGTACATGTGGAAACGACAGAAACAGGAAATAGAGCAGATCAGGTAAAGGGGAAATTTAATAGAGCAGATCACAATTATGTGCAGTTTTGACAGAGTAAGATAAACTGTTTCCTTTGGGAAAAGGACCAATAACAATACTCAAAATACTTGGCAAAAGATGCAGAGGTGGCATAAGGAAAACATTTTTATACAGTGAGTTGCTATAGTCTGGAATACACGGTCTGAAGTTGTGCTGGAAGCAGATTCAAGAGCAAGTTTCAAAAGGGAACTGGATAAATGCTGCAGAGGGGGATTTGCAGGACTTTGGGAAAAGAGGAGGAAAGAGGGGTAAAATAAAAAGCTCTTTCAAAGATGGCACAGGTACGATGGGACAATGGACTGCTTCCATGCTTTGTGATTCTCCGATTCTATGGTAACAGAATCCATTGAGTCCTTATTCCGTGTGTACAATTGATGTCCAGCAGTTCTTGAGCCAGCGGCTCATTGTTATTTGTATCCTCACACAGATAACAGAAGAAAGGCAAACACAAGTTGCAGGTGTGGTGAATTGTGTTGACAATTTACTTATTGATTTATGACGTCTCTCTCTTTGATCACTTCAATCAGTCAGTTACAAACACATTGATTTTGTTCCTATTTTATTTCCTGTCTATTTGTTCCCAGGATATGGGTGGTACTGACAAGGTCGGCATTACTTCCCCATCCCTGGTTACCATGAGAAAATGATAGGCCTTCATCCTGAACCACTGCAGTCCATGTGGTGAAGGTGTTCCCACAATACTGTTACATAAAGGATTTCAGGCTATCAACCCAGTGATGATGAAGGGACGGTGATATCTATCCAAGTCTAGATGGTCTGTGCCTCGGAGGACGGGAATATGGTGGTGATGGTGTCAGAGTCCGAGCTGAATTCTACCCCCTCCCCTCTGTCTTTTGTCCCTTGACTGCAAACTGTAATTGTTTTCTTTAGAGCAGGAATGTTAAATGGAGATTGAATAGAGATATGCAAAATCTTGAACAATATTTGATGGAGCAAAGACAGAGAGTTTGGTTTCACTGGAAGTACTGTCAGTAACCAGAGGACACATTTTTAAGGTGATGAGCCAACAAAAATGCATTGATTTACTATAAACCGGAATTCACAGCCTGAAAGAGTGGTGAAGCAGATTCAATAATAAATTTAAAAAAGAGAATTGATTCAATAGTATCAGGGGAGATTTTCAGCGAAGTGGTAATTGTGTAGAGGAGAGGGACAAATTGGATTTCTCCTTCAAACAGCATGCACAGACACGATGGGCCAAATAGCCTCCTCAGTGCTGTATGATTCTTTGAGTCTGTGGAAACAGAAACCATTGAAACCTTACCTGATTTGTCCAACAGACGGTCAACAATTTTAAGCAGAGGCTGATCATTACTTGTACTTTGATATGGTTCAGGAAAACATCATGTTGGATTAACACAGATGAGGGAGAGAATTAGTCCTTTCCTGCTCTGGTTGTTTGGTCAGTACCACACTGTGTGGAAGTAACACTGATCAGGGATAGACCATCAGCAATTTAAAGCAGAGGCTGATCGTTACTTGCACTTGGAACACACCTTGTTGGATTAACACAGGCGAGGGAGAGAGATGGAAATCTCCTGCTCTGTGTGTGGGGGTCATTAACACAACTTGTTGGATTCGCACAGGCCAGGGAGAGAAATAGAAATGTCTTGCTCTGTGTGTGTATATGGGGGTCAGTACCACACTATGTGGGAATGACACAGATCAGGGATAGAATGGTCATTTCCTGCTCTCTGTGTGTCTGTGGAAGTCATTACCACTCCGGGTGGGAGTGACACAGATCAGGGATAGAATTGGTCCTTTCCTGCTCTCTGTGTGGGTCAGCAACACACCGGGTGGGATTAACACAGGCCGGGGATAGAATTGGGTCGTTCCTGCACTCTGTGCCTGGGTCAGTACCACTTCGGGTGTGATTAACACAGGCCGGGGATAGAATTGGGTCGTTCCTGCACTCTGTGTGGGTCAGTATCACACCGGATGAGATTAAAACAGGCTGGGAGAGAATTGGGTCCATCCTGCTCTCTGTGTGGGTCAGTACCACACCGGGTGGGTTTAACACAGACCAGGAATAGAATTGGGCACATCCTGCTCTCTGTGTGTTTCAGTACCAAACCGGGTGGGAGTAACACATGCAGGGGATAGAATTGGGTATATCCTGCTCTCTGTGTGGGTCAGTACCACACCGGGTGGGTTTAACACAGACCAGGAATAGAATTGGGCACATCCTGCTCTCTGTGTGTTTCAGTACCAAACCGGGTGGGAGTAACACATGCAGGGGGTAGAATTGGGTCCATCCTGCTCTCTGTGTGGGTCAGTACCACACCGGGTGGGTTTAACACAGACCAGGAATAGAATTGGGCACATCCTGCTCTCTGTGTGTTTCAGTACCAAACCGGGTGGGAGTAACACATGCAGGGGGTAGAATTGGGTATATCCTGCTCTCTGTGTGGGTCAGTACCACACCGGGTGGGATTAACACAGGCCGGGGATAGAATAGGGGCTTTCATGCTCTCTGTGTGGGTCAGTACCACACCGGGTGGGAACAAAACAGGCTGGGGGGAGAATTGGGTCTTTCCTGCTCTCTGTGTAGGTCAGTACCACACCAGGTGGGATTAACACAGGCCGGGGATAGAATTGGGTCTTTCCTGATTTCTGTGTGGGTGAGTACCACACTGGGAAGGATTAACACAGGCCGGGGATAGAATTGGGTCTTTTCTGCTCTCTGTGCCTGGGTCAGTGCCACACCAGGTGCGATTAACACAGGCCGGGGATAGAATTTGGCATTTCCTGCTCTCTGTATGGGTCAGTACCACACCGGGTGGGATTAACACAGGCTGGGATAGAATTGGGTCTTTCCTGCTCTCTGTGTGGGTCAGTACCACTTCGGATGTGATTAGCACAGGCCGTGGATAGAATTGGGTCTTTCCTACTCCCTATGTGGGTCAGTACCACACCGGGTGGGATTAACACAGGCCATGGATAGAATTGGGTCTTTTCTGCTCTCTGCGTGGGTCAGAACCACACCGGGTGGGATAAAACAGGCGGGGGACAGAATTGGGTCCATCCTGCTCTCTGTGTGTGTCAGTACCACACCGGGTGTGAATTACACAGGCAGGGGATAGAATTATGTCTTTCCTGCCCTCTGTGCTTGGGTCAGTACCACACCGGGTTGTATTAACACAGGCCGGGGATAGAATTGGGTCTTTCCTGCTCTCTGTGTGGGTCAGTACCACACCGGGTGGGATTAATACAGGTAGGGATAGAATTGGGTCTTTCCTGCTCTCTGTGTGTGTCAGTACTACACCGGGGGGGATTAACACAGGCCGGGATAGTATTGGGTCTTTTCTGCTCTCTGTGTGGTTCAGCATCACACCGGGTGGGATTAACACAGGCCGTGGATAGAATTGGGTCTTTCCTGGTCTCTGTGTGGAACAGTACCACACCGGGTGGGATTAACACAGGCTGGGGATAGAATTGGGTACATCCTGCTCTCTGTGTGCGTCAGTACCACACCGGGTGGAATTGACACAGGCTGGGATAGAATTGGGTCCATCCTGTTCTCTGTGTGGGTCAGTGCCACACCGGGTGGAATTAACACAGCCTGGGGAAAGAATTGAATCTTTCCTGCTCTCTGTGTGGGTCAGTGCCACACCGGGTGGGATTAACACAGGCCGGGGATAGAATTGGGTCTTTCCTGATCTCTGTGTGGAACAGTACCACACCGGGTGGGATTAACACAGGCCGTGGATAGAATTGGGTCTTTCCTGGTCTCTGTGTGGAACAGTACCACACCGGGTGGAATTAACACAGGCTGGGATAGAATTGGGTCCATCCTGATCTCTGTGTGGGTCAGTGCCACACCGGGTGGAATTGACACAGGCTGGGATAGAATTGGGTCCATCCTGATCTCTGTGTGGGTCAGTGCCACACCGGGTGGGATTAACACAGGCCGGGGATAGAATTGGGTCTTTCCTGATCTCTGTGTAGTTCTGTACCACACCGGGAGGGATTAACAGACTGGGGATGGAATTGAATCTTTTCTGATTTTTGTGTGTGTCAGTACCACACCGGGTGGGATTAACACAGGCTGGGGTAAGAATTGAATCTTTCCTGCTCTCTGTGTGGGTCAGTGCCACACCGGGTGGGATTAACACAGGCCGGGGATAGAATTGGGTCTTTCCTGATCTCTGTGCGGGTCAGTACCACTCCGGGTGGGATTAACACAGGCCGGGGATAGATTTGGTTCTCTTCTGCTCTCTGTGTGGTTCAGTACCACACCGGGTGGAATTAACACAGGTAGGGATAGAATTGGGTCTTTCCTGTTCTCTGTGTGGGTCAGTACCACACCGGGTGGGATTAACACAGGTAGGGATAGAATTGGGTCTTTCCTGTTCTCTGTGTGGGTCAGTACCACACCGGGGGGGGGGGGATTAACACAGGCTGGGATAGAATTGGGTCTTTTCTGCTCTCTGTGTGGTTCAGTATCACACCGGGTGGGATGAACGCAGGCCGTGGATAGAATTGGGTCTTTCCTGCTCTCTGTGAGGGTCAGTACCACACTGGGTGGGATTAAAACAGGCTGGGGATAGAATTGGGTCCATCCTGCTCTCTGTGTGGGTCAGTGCCACACCGGGTGGAATTAAAAAAGGCTTTGATAGAATTAGGTCTTTCCTGATTTCTGTGTGGGTCAGTACCACACCGGGTGGGATTAACACAGACTGGGATAGAATTGGGTCTTTCCTGCTCACTGTGTGTGTCAGTACCACACCGGGTGGGATTAACACAGGCTGGGGATAGAATTGTGTCTTTCCTGCTCTCTGTGTGGGTCAGTACCACACCGGGTGGGATTAACACAGGTCGGGGATAGAATTGGGTCTTTCCTGCTCACTGTGTGGGTCAGTACCACACCGGGTGGGATTAACACAGGCCGGGATTGAATTGGGTCTTTCCCGCTCTCTGTGTGGGTCAGTACCAAACAGGGTGGGATTTACGCAGTCCGGGATAGAATTGGGTCTTTCCTGATTTCTGTGTGGTTCAGTGCCACACCGGGTGGGATTAACACAGAGCGGGGATAGAATTGGGTCCATCCTGTTCTCTGTGTGGGTCAGTGCCACACCGGGTGGAATTAAAAAAGGCTTTGATAGAATTAGGTCTTTCCTGATTTCTGTGTGGGTCAGTACCACACCGGGTGTGATTAACACAGGACATGGATAGAATTGGGTCTTTCCTGCGCTCTTTGTGTGTCAGTACCACACCGGGTGGGATTAACACAGGCTGGGGATAGAATTGCGTCTTTCCTGCTCTCTGTGTGGGTCAGTACCACACCGGGTGGGATTAACACAGGCCGGGATAGAATTGGGTCTTTCCTGCGCTCTTTGTGTGTCAGTACCACACCGGGTGGGATTAACACAGGCTGGGGATAGAATTGCGTCTTTCCTGCTCTCTGTGTGGGTCAGTACCACACCGGGTGGGATTAACACAGGCCGGGATTGAATTGGGTCTTTCCCGCTCTCTGTGTGGGTCAGTACCAAACAGGGTGGGATTTACGCAGTCCGGGATAGAATTGTGTATTCCCTGCTCTCTGTGTGGGTCACTTCCACACCGGGTGGGATTAACACAAGCTGGGGACACAATTGAATCTTTGCTGCTCTCTGTGTCGGTCAGTACGATACTGGGTGGGATTAACATAGGCCGGGGATAGAATTGGGTCTTTCCTGCACTATGTGTGGGTCAGTACTTAACCGGGTGGGATTAACACATTCCTGGGATAGAATTGGGTCTTTCCTGCTCTCGGTGTGGGTCAGTACCACACCGGCTGGGATTCAGACAGGCTGGGGACAGAATTGGGTCTTTCCTGCTCTCTGTGTGGGTCAGTACCACACCGGGTGGGATTAACACAGGCTGGGGACAGAATTGGGTCTTTGCTGCTCTCTGTGTGGGTCAGTACCACACCGGGTGGGATTAAGACAGGCTGGGGATAGAATTGCATCTTTCTTGCTCTCTGTGTGTGTCTGTACCAAACCGGCTGGCATTAACACAGTCCAAGGACAGAATTGGGACTATCCTGCTGTCTCTGTGGGTCAGTACCACACCTGGAGGGATTAACACAGGCCGGGGACAGAATTGGGTCTTTGCTGCTCTCTGTGTGGGTCAGTACCACACCGGGTGGGATTAAGACAGGCTGGGGATAGAATTGCATCTTTCTTGCTCTCTGTGTGTGTCTGTACCAAACCGGCTGGCATTAACACAGTCCAAGGACAGAATTGGGACTATCCTGCTGTCTCTGTGGGTCAGTACCACACCTGGAGGGATTAACACAGGCCGGGGACAGAATTGGGTCTTTTCTGCTCTCTGTGTGGGTCAGTACCACACCGGCGGTGATTAACACAGACTGGGGATAGAATTGAATCTTTCCTGATTTCTGTGTGGGTCAGTACCACACCGGGTGGGATTAACACTGCCTGGGGATAGAATTGAATCATTCCTGATTTGTGAGTGGGTCAGTACCACACCGGCTGGGAATAACACAGGCCGGGGAAAGAATTGGGTCTTTCCTGCTCTCTGTGTCGGTCAGTACCACACCGGCGGGGATTAACACAGACTGGGGATTGAATTGAATCTTTCCTGATTTCTGTGTGGGTCAGTACCACACCAGGTGGGATTAACACTGCCTGGGGATAGAATTGAATCATTCCTGATTTGTGAGTGGGTCAGTACCACACCGGCTGGGAATAACACAGGCCGGGGAAAGAATTGGGTCTTTCTTGCTCTCTGTGTGGGTCAGTACGACACTGGGTGGGATTAACATAGGCCGGGGATAGAATTGGGTCTTTCCTGCTCCATGTGTGGGTCAGTACCAAACCGGGTGGGATTAACACAGGCCGGGGATAGAATTGCGTCTTTCTTGCTCTCTGTGTGGGTCTGTACCAAACCGGCTGGCATTAACACAGTCCAAGGACAGAATTGGGACTATCCTGCTCTCTGTGTGGGTCAGTACAACACCGGGTGGGATTAACACAGGCCGGGGATAGAATTGCGTCTTTCTTGCTCTCTGTGTGGGTCTGTACCAAACCGGCTGGCATTAACACAGTCCAAGGACAGAATTGGGTCTATCCTGCTGTCTGTGTGGGTCAGTACCACACCTGGAGGGATTAACACAGGCCGGGGATAGAATTGGGACTTTCCTGCTCTCTGTGTGGGACAGCACCAAACCGGGTGGGAATAACAGAGGCGGGGGATAGAATTGAATATTTCCTGATTTCTGTGTGGTTCAGCACCACACCGGGTGGGATTAACACAGAGCGGGGATAGAATTGGGTCTTTCCTGCTCTCTGTGTGGGTCAGTAGCACACCGGGTGGAATTAACACAGACTGGGGATAGAATTGGGTCTTTCCCGCTCTCTGTGAGGGTCAGTACCACACCGGGTGGAATTAACACAGACTGGGGATAGAATTGGGTCTTTCCTGCTCTCTGTGTAGTTCTGTACCACACCGGGTGGGATTAACAGACTGGGGATGGAATTGAATCTTTTCTGATTTTTGTGTGGGTCAGTACCACACCGGGTGGGATTAACAATGGCCGGGGATAGAATTGAATCTTTCCTGATTTTTGTGTGGGTCAGTACCACACCGGGTGGGATTAACAACGGCCGGGGATAGAATTGGGTCTTTCCTGCTCTCTGTGTGTGTCAGTACCACACTGGGTGGGATTAACAAAGACCGGGGATAGAATTGAATCTTTCCTGATTTTTGTGTGGGTCAGTACCACACCGGGTGGGATTAACAACGGCCGTGGATAGATTTGGGCCCATCCTGCTCTCTGCGTCGGTCAGTACCACACCGGCGGGGATTAACACAGACTGGGGATAGAATTGAATCTTTCCTGATTTGTGAGTGTTTCAGTACCACACCAGCTGGGAATAACACAGGCCGGGGATAGAATTGGGTCTTTCCTGCTCTCTGTGTGGTTCAGTACCACACTGGGTGGGATTAACACAGAACGGGGATAGAATTGGGTCTTTCCTGCTCTCTGTGTGGTTCAGTACCACACTGGGTGGGATTAACACAGACCGGGGATAGAATTGGGTCTTTCCTGCTCTCTGTGTGGTTCAGTACCGCACTGGGTGGGATTAACACAGACCGGGGATAGAATTGAATCTTTCCTGATTTTTGTGTGGGTCAGTACCACACCGGGTGGGATTAACAACGGCCGGGGATAGAATTGGGCCCATCCTGCTCTCTGTGTGGGTCAGTACCACACCGGGTGGGATTATCAATTGCTGGGGATAGAATTGCGTCTTTCCTGCTCTATGTGTGGGTCAGTACCACACCGGGTGGGATTAACACAGTCCGGGGATAAAACTGGGTCTTTCCTGATTTCTGTGTGGGTCAGTACCAGACCGGGTGAGATTAACACAGGCCGGGGATATAACTGGGTCTTTCCTGATTTCTGTGTGGGTCAGTACCGGACCGGGTGAGATTAACACACGCCGGGGATAGAATTGGGTCTTTCCTGCTCTCTGTATAGGTCAGTTCCACACCAGGTGTAATTAACACAGGCCGGGGATAGAATTGGATCTTTCCTGATTTTTGTGTGGGTCAGTACCACACCGGGTGGGATTAACAACGGCCGGGGATAGAATTGGGCCCATCCTGCTCTCTGTGTGGGTCAGTACCACACCAGGTGAGATTAACACTGACTGGGGATAGAATTGAATCATTCCTGATTTGTGAGTGGGTCAGTACCACACCAGCTGGGAATAACAAAGGCCGGGAATAGAATTGGGTCTTTCCTGCTCTCTGTGTGGGTCAATACAACACCGGGTGGGATTAACACAGACCGGGGAGAGAATTGAATCTTTCCTGATTTTTGTGTGGGTCAGTACCACACCGGGTGGGATTAACAATGGCCGGGGATAGAATTGGGCCCATCCCGCTCTCTGTGTCGGTCAGTACCACACCGGCGGGGATTAACACAGACTGGGGATTGAATTGAATCTTTCCTGCTCTCTGTGCGGGTCAGTACCACACTGGGTGGGATTAGCACAGGCCGGGAATAGAATTGGGTCTTTCCTGCTCTCTGTGTCGGTCAGTACCACACCGGGTGGGATTAACACAGGCTGGGGATAGAATTGGGTCTTTCCTGCTCTCTGTGTGGGTCTTTACCACACCTGGTGGGATTAACACAGGCCGGGGATAGAATTGGGTCTTTCCTGCTCACTGTGTGGGTCAGTACCACACCGGATGGGATTAACACAGGCCGGAATAGAATTGGATATTTTCTGCTCTCTGTGTGTGTCAGTACCACACTGGGTGAGATTAAAACAGGCTGGGGATAGAATTGGGTCTTTCCTGCTCTCTGTATGGGTCATTACCACACCAGGTGGGATTAACACAGGCCGGGGATAGAATTGGATATTTTCTGCTCTCTGTGTGTGTCAGTACCACACCGGGTGAGATTAACACAGGCCGGAATAGAATTGGGTATTTTCTGCTCTCTGTGTGTGTCAGTACCACACCGGGTGAGATTAAAACAGGCTGGGGATAGAATTGGGTCTTTCCCGCTCTCTGTGTGGTTCAGTACCACATCGGGAGGGATTAACACAGACCGGGGAAAGAATTGAATCGTTTCTGCTCTCTGTGTGGGGCAGTACCACGCCGGGGGGGATTAACACAGGATGGGATGGAATTGTGTCTTCCCACTCTCTGTGTGGGTCAGTACCACACCGGGGGGGATTAACACAGGCCGGGTACAGAATTGAATCTTTCCTGCTCTCTGTGTGGGTCAGCAGCACACCGGGTGGGATTAACACCGACTGGGGATAAAATGGAAACTTTCCTGCTCTCTGTGTGGGTCAGTACCACACCGGCGGGGATTAACACTGACTGGGGATAGAATTGAATCATTCCTGATTTGTGAGTGGGTCAGTACCACACCAGCTGGGAATAACACAGGCCGGGGATAGAATTGGGACTTTCCTGCTCTCTGTGTGGCTCAGTACAACACCGGGTGGGATTAACACAGAACTGGGATAGAATTGAATATTTCCTGATTTTTGTGTGGGTCAGTACCACACCGGGTGGGATTAACATAGGCTGGGAGAGAATTGGGGCCATCCTGCTCTCTGTGTGGGTCAGTAACACACCAGGTGGGATTAACACAGGCCGGGGATAAAACTGGGTCTTTCCTGATTTCTGTGTAGGTCAGTACCAGACCGGGTGAGATTAACATATGCTGGGGATAGAATTGGGTCTTTCCTGATCTCTGTGCCTTGGTCAGGACCACAGCGGGTGGGATTAACACAGGCCGGGGATAGATTTGGGTCTTTCCTGCTCACTGTGTGGGTCAGTACCACACCGGGTGGGATTAACACAGACCGGGGATAGAATTGGGTCTTTCCTGCTCTCTGTGTGTGTCAGTACCACACCAGGTGGGATTAACACAGACCGGGGATAGAATTGGGTCTTTCCTGCTCACTGTGTGGGTCAGTACCACACCGGATGGGATTAACACAGGCCGGAATAGAATTGGGTATTTTCTGCTCTCTGTTTGTGTCAGTATCACACCGGGTGAGATTAAAACAGGCTGGGGATAGAATTGGGTCTTTCCTGCTCTCTGTGTGGTTCAGTACCACATCGGGAGGGATTAACACAGGCTGCGGAAAGAATTGAATCGTTTCTGCTCTCTGTGTGGGGCAGTACCACACCGGGTGGGATTAACACAGGCCGGGATAGAATTGTGTCTTCCCACTCTCTGTGTGGGTCAGTACCACACCGGGGGGGATTAACACAGGATGGGATAGAATTGTGTCTTCCCACTCTCTGTGTGGGCCAGTACCACACCGGGTGGGATTAACACAGGCCGGGATAGAAGTGTGTCTATCCTGCTCTCTGTGTGGGTCAGTACCACACTGGGTGGGATTAACACAGGCCAGAATAGAATTGTGTCTATCCTGCTCTCTGTGTGGGCAGGAAACACACCGGGTGGGATTAACACAGGATGGGATAGAATTGGGTCCTCCCACTCTCTGTGTGGGTCAGTACCACACCGGGTGGGATTAACACAGGCCGGGATAGAATTGGGTCTTTCCTGCTCTCTGTGTGGGTCAGTACCACACCGGGTGGGATTAACACAGGCCGGGGACAGAATTGCTTCTTTCCTGCTCTCTGTGTGGGTCAGTACCACACCGGCTGGTATTAAAACAGGCTGGGGACAGAATTGGGTCTATCCTGCTCTCTCTGTGGGTCAGTGCCACACCGGGAGGGATTAACACATGCCGGGGATAGAATTGGGTCTTTCCTGCTCTCTTTGTGGGTCAGCACCACACCGGGTGGGAATAACACAGGCGGGGGATAGAATTGGGACTTTCCTGCTCTCTGTGTGGGTCAGTACCACACCGGGAGGGATTAACACAGGCCGGGGATAGAATTGGGTCTTTCCTGCTCTCTTTGTGGGTCAGCACCACACCGGGTGGGAATAACACAGGCGGGGGATAGAATTGGGACTTTCCTGCTCTCTGTGTGGGTCAGTACCACACCAGGTGGGATTAACGCCGACCGGGGATAGAATTGGGTCTTTCCTGCTCTCTGTATCTTTCAGTACCACAACGGGTGGGATTAACGCAGACCGGGGATAGAATTGGGTCTTTCCTGCTCTCTGTATCTTTCAGTACCACAACGGGTGGGATTAACGCAGACCGGGGATAGAATTGAATCTTTCCTGATTTCTGTGTGGGTCAGTAGCACACCGGGTGGGATTAAAACAGACCGGGGATAGAATTGGGTTTTTCCTGATTTTTGTGTGGGTCAGTACCACACCGGGTGGGATTAAAACAGACCGGGGATAGAATTGGGTCTTTCCTGATTTTTGTGTGGGTCAGTAGCACACCGGGTGGGATTAACACAGGCCGGTGATAGAATTGGGTCTTTCCTGCTCTCTGTGTGGGTCAGTACCACACCGGGTGGGATTAACACAGACCGGGGATAGAATTGGGTCTTTCCTGCTCTCTGTATCTTTCAGTACCACAACGGGTGGGATTAACGCAGACCGGGGATAGAATTGAATCTTTCCTGATTTTTGTGTGGGTCAGTAGCACACCGGGTGGGATTAAAACAGACCGGGGATAGAATTGGGTCTTTCCTGCTCTCTGTATGTTTCAGTACGTCACCGGGTGGGACTACCACAGGCCTGGGATGGAATTTGGTCTTTCCTGCTCTCTGTGTGGGTCAGTAGCACACCGGGTGGGATTAACACAGGCCGGTGATAGAATTGGGTCTTTGCTGCTCTCTGTTTGGGTCAGTACCACACCGGGGGGGATTAACACAGACCGGGGATAGAATTGGGTCTTTCCTGCTCTCTGTGTGGGTCAGTACCACACCGGGTGGGATTAACACAGACCGGGGATAGAATTGGGTCTTTCCTGCTCTCTGTTTTGGTCAGTACCACACTAGGTGGGATTAACACAGGCCGGGGATAGAATTGGGTTTTACTTGCTCTCTATTTTGGTCAGTACCACACCGGGTGGGATTAACACTGGCCGGGGATAGAATTGCGTCTTTCCTGCTCTCTGTGCGGGTCAGTACCACACTGGGTGGGATTAGCACAGGCCGGGAATAGAATTGGGTCTTTCCTGCTCTCTGTGTCGGTCAGTACCACACCGGGTGGGATTAACACAGGCTGGGGATAGAATTGGGTCTTTCCTGCTCTCTGTGTGGGTCTTTACCACACCTGGTGGGATTAACACAGGCCGGGGATAGAATTGGGTCTTTCCTGCTCACTGTGTGGGTCAGTACCACACCGGATGGGATTAACACAGGCCGGAATAGAATTGGATATTTTCTGCTCTCTGTGTGTGTCAGTACCACACCGGGTGAGATTAAAACAGGCTGGGGATAGAATTGGGTCTTTCCTGCTCTCTGTGTGGGTCTTTACCACACCTGGTGGGATTAACACAGGCCGGGGATAGAATTGGGTCTTTCCTGCTCACTGTGTGGGTCAGTACCACACCAGGTGGGATTAACACAGGCCGGGGATAGAATTGGATATTTTCTGCTCTCTGTGTGTGTCAGTACCACACCGGGTGAGATTAACACAGGCCGGAATAGAATTGGGTATTTTCTGCTCTCTGTGTGTGTCAGTACCACACCGGGTGAGATTAAAACAGGCTGGGGATAGAATTGGGTCTTTCCCGCTCTCTGTGTGGTTCAGTACCACATCGGGAGGGATTAACACAGACCGGGGAAAGAATTGAATCGTTTCTGCTCTCTGTGTGGGGCAGTACCACGCCGGGGGGGATTAACACAGGATGGGATGGAATTGTGTCTTCCCACTCTCTGTGTGGGTCAGTACCACACCGGGGGGGATTAACACAGGCCGGGTACAGAATTGAATCTTTCCTGCTCTCTGTGTGGGTCAGCAGCACACCGGGTGGGATTAACACCGACTGGGGATAAAATGGAAACTTTCCTGCTCTCTGTGTGGGTCAGTACCACACCGGCGGGGATTAACACTGACTGGGGATAGAATTGAATCATTCCTGATTTGTGAGTGGGTCAGTACCACACCAGCTGGGAATAACACAGGCCGGGGATAGAATTGGGACTTTCCTGCTCTCTGTGTGGCTCAGTACAACACCGGGTGGGATTAACACAGAACTGGGATAGAATTGAATATTTCCTGATTTTTGTGTGGGTCAGTACCACACCGGGTGGGATTAACATAGGCTGGGAGAGAATTGGGGCCATCCTGCTCTCTGTGTGGGTCAGTAACACACCAGGTGGGATTAACACAGGCCGGGGATAAAACTGGGTCTTTCCTGATTTCTGTGTAGGTCAGTACCAGACCGGGTGAGATTAACATATGCTGGGGATAGAATTGGGTCTTTCCTGATCTCTGTGCCTTGGTCAGGACCACAGCGGGTGGGATTAACACAGGCCGGGGATAGATTTGGGTCTTTCCTGCTCACTGTGTGGGTCAGTACCACACCGGGTGGGAGTAACACAGACCGGGGATAGAATTGGGTCTTTCCTGCTCTCTGTGTGTGTCAGTACCACACCAGGTGGGATTAACACAGACCGGGGATAGAATTGGGTCTTTCCTGCTCACTGTGTGGGTCAGTACCACACCGGATGGGATTAACACAGGCCGGAATAGAATTGGGTATTTTCTGCTCTCTGTTTGTGTCAGTATCACACCGGGTGAGATTAAAACAGGCTGGGGATAGAATTGGGTCTTTCCTGCTCTCTGTGTGGTTCAGTACCACATCGGGAGGGATTAACACAGGCTGCGGAAAGAATTGAATCGTTTCTGCTCTCTGTGTGGGGCAGTACCACACCGGGTGGGATTAACACAGGCCGGGATAGAATTGTGTCTTCCCACTCTCTGTGTGGGTCAGTACCACACCGGGGGGGATTAACACAGGATGGGATAGAATTGTGTCTTCCCACTCTCTGTGTGGGTCAGTACCACACCGGGTGGGATTAACACAGGCCGGGATAGAAGTGTGTCTATCCTGCTCTCTGTGTGGGTCAGTACCACACTGGGTGGGATTAACACAGGCCAGAATAGAATTGTGTCTATCCTGCTCTCTGTGTGGGCAGGAAACACACCGGGTGGGATTAACACAGGATGGGATAGAATTGGGTCCTCCCACTCTCTGTGTGGGTCAGTACCACACCGGGTGGGATTAACACAGGCCGGGATAGAATTGGGTCTTTCCTGCTCTCTGTGTGGGTCAGTACCACACCGGGTGGGATTAACACAGGCCGGGGACAGAATTGCTTCTTTCCTGCTCTCTGTGTGGGTCAGTACCACACCGGCTGGTATTAAAACAGGCTGGGGACAGAATTGGGTCTATCCTGCTCTCTCTGTGGGTCAGTGCCACACCGGGAGGGATTAACACATGCCGGGGATAGAATTGGGTCTTTCCTGCTCTCTTTGTGGGTCAGCACCACACCGGGTGGGAATAACACAGGCGGGGGATAGAATTGGGACTTTCCTGCTCTCTGTGTGGGTCAGTACCACACCGGGAGGGATTAACACAGGCCGGGGATAGAATTGGGTCTTTCCTGCTCTCTTTGTGGGTCAGCACCACACCGGGTGGGAATAACACAGGCGGGGGATAGAATTGGGACTTTCCTGCTCTCTGTGTGGGTCAGTACCACACCAGGTGGGATTAACGCCGACCGGGGATAGAATTGGGTCTTTCCTGCTCTCTGTATCTTTCAGTACCACAACGGGTGGGATTAACGCAGACCGGGGATAGAATTGGGTCTTTCCTGCTCTCTGTATCTTTCAGTACCACAACGGGTGGGATTAACGCAGACCGGGGATAGAATTGAATCTTTCCTGATTTCTGTGTGGGTCAGTAGCACACCGGGTGGGATTAAAACAGACCGGGGATAGAATTGGGTTTTTCCTGATTTTTGTGTGGGTCAGTACCACACCGGGTGGGATTAAAACAGACCGGGGATAGAATTGGGTCTTTCCTGATTTTTGTGTGGGTCAGTAGCACACCGGGTGGGATTAACACAGGCCGGTGATAGAATTGGGTCTTTCCTGCTCTCTGTGTGGGTCAGTACCACACCGGGTGGGATTAACACAGACCGGGGATAGAATTGGGTCTTTCCTGCTCTCTGTATCTTTCAGTACCACAACGGGTGGGATTAACGCAGACCGGGGATAGAATTGAATCTTTCCTGATTTTTGTGTGGGTCAGTAGCACACCGGGTGGGATTAAAACAGACCGGGGATAGAATTGGGTCTTTCCTGCTCTCTGTATGTTTCAGTACGTCACCGGGTGGGACTACCACAGGCCTGGGATGGAATTTGGTCTTTCCTGCTCTCTGTGTGGGTCAGTAGCACACCGGGTGGGATTAACACAGGCCGGTGATAGAATTGGGTCTTTGCTGCTCTCTGTTTGGGTCAGTACCACACCGGGGGGGATTAACACAGACCGGGGATAGAATTGGGTCTTTCCTGCTCTCTGTGTGGGTCAGTACCACACCGGGTGGGATTAACACAGACCGGGGATAGAATTGGGTCTTTCCTGCTCTCTGTTTTGGTCAGTACCACACTAGGTGGGATTAACACAGGCCGGGGATAGAATTGGGTTTTTCTTGCTCTCTATTTTGGTCAGTACCACACCGGGTGGGATTAACACTGGCCGGGGATAGAATTGCGTCTTTCCTGCTCTCTGTGTGTGTCAGTACCACACTGGGTGGGATTAACACAGGCCAAGGATAGAATTGGGTCTTTCCTGCTCTCTGTGTGTATCAGTGCCACACCGGGTAGGATTAACACAGGCTGGGGACAGAATTGGGTCTTTCCTGCTCTCTGTGTGGGCCAGTACCACACCGGGTGGGATTAACTCATACCGGGGATAGAAGCGAGTCTTTTCTGCTCTATTTGGAGCTCAGTGCCACACTGCGTAAAAGCCGCTTACTCAGCACAGTCTGAGGATGGAGCCTGGTCTGTCCCAATGAGGACAGAGGGTGACTGGTGAAATGGACAGTCACCTGGCAGATTGAACTTTACACATTGAACTGTGAAGTGATACATATCGGTAGGAAATATGAGGAAAGGCAAAATAATGTGGATGGTGGAATGGACAGACCTCGGGCTGTACTAATTTCTGAGGCAGCAGGACACTGAGAAGGCTGCTACAAAATAACAACATATCGTGTCCTTGGCTTTATAAACACAGCACAGAGTAATAAAAATCAGGAGGAAATGCTGATTTTTAGACATCATTGGTTAGGTCCCAGCTGGAGAATTGTGTCCAATTCTGATCACCACACTTTGGTAAGGATGTCAAGGACTTAGTGAAGAAACAGAAGTGATTTACGAGAATGGTACCAGGTATCTGGGAATTCTGTTTCCTGGAGAGATTGGAAAAACTGGGATTTTTCTCTTTCGAGCAGTGAAGGGTAAGAGGGAATTTAATATAGAATTCAAAATCATGAAGGGCTTTGATAGGGTAATTAATGTGAAAATGTTTCCAGTGTCTGAAAGTTCAGTATTAAGAAGACACAGATTGAAGGTAATTGAACAAAGATCCAGAGGTGAAATGAGGAGAATTTTCTGACACAGCGAGTTGTTGGGATCTGGAATTCACTGCCTGAAAACATGATGGAAGCAGATTCAATAGTAATATGGTGGAGAAGGCAGATGGAATCCTTTCCTTTATTAGCTCAGGTATAGAATAAAAGAGCAGGGAAATTATGCTGGAACTGCATAACTCATTGGCTAGGCCACAACTTGAGTACTGAGTGCAATTCTGGTCACCTCATATCTGAAAGGATCGAATTGCACTGGAGAGGGTACAGAGGAGATTTATGAGGATGTTGCCAGGGCTGGAGAAATGCAGCTGTGAGGAAAGATTGGATAGGCTGGGGTTGTTCTTTTTGGAATATAGAAGGCTGAGGGTAGATCGGACTGAAATGTACAAAATTTTGAGGGGCCTGGACAGAGTGGAGGTGAAGGGTCTATTCACCTTGGCAGAAAAGTCAGTGGCATGGGGGTGGGGGGTTGGGGGTGGGGAGGGGGTGTATTTAAAGTGATTGGTCGAAAGATCAGAGGGGAGATGAGGAAAACGTTTTCATACTGAGTGTGTTGGGGTCTGGAACTCACTGCCTGAAAGTGTAGTTGAGGCAGAGACCCTCAACTCATTCAACAGGAGTCTGGATATACACCTCAAATACCGTAATATACAGAACTATGGATCAAATCCTGAAAATGGGATTAGAATAGGTGGATCGTTTTTCAGTCAGCACAGATACGATGGGACAAGTGGCCTCTTTCAGTACCTTAAACGATGCATACTTCTATAATTCTATCTTTCAAAAGTGAATTTAACAATTAGTTGTAAAGGAAAAAAAAAAGCAGTATTCCGGGGAAAGAGGATGGGAGTCGACCTAATTAGATTGCTCTTTCAAAAAGACAGCACAGATACAGAGAGAGAGAGGTAATTGGAGGAAAATAAAAACATATATGTGCTGCTTTTCAGGCATAGGGTTTCTGATTCATGATCTGCCTGTACCCGTTCCTGTTGAGGCAGGTGACACACAAACGTCCTGCTGCCTCCTCATTTCCATCAATTCCAATGCCCCCCAGGGTGACCCGCCCGGCTGTCGGTCTGCACGCTCAATAGGCACCTAACTGTGTGTGAGGCCGGCACGTGTTTCAACCAGGATTCAGCTCTTAAAGGCAGTCTGTCCCTCTTAACGGAAGTTGCACTGAATCACATGAGGCTGCTGCTGGTGACTGTGAATACTACAATTGGAGACAAGGTAAATGGAACACTAGGACAGAGAGAGGTCTCTGCGGTTCACGGATGTGGTGCTAGAGGCCTTAGACATGGACGGTGACAGGAGGAGAGAGGCCATGTTTCTGTGGGGTGGTGTGGAGACCCTCAAGGAACGCCCTCCTCAGGGAATGGGAGCAAGTGGCCACGGAGGTCAATGCAAGAAGTCTGGCCCCAAGGACCTGGCAGCAGAGCCAGAAGAAGTTTAATGAGTTCACACGGGTGGTCAATGTCAGAGAATTCATCTCTACATGGCATATCCTACCCCCAACATCACCACCCTCTCACACTGCTCAATGTACCACACCCCCATCACTCACCCATCAGCAGTCCGTAACACTCAGGACTCACACCTAACATTCACATACTCCACATCACCCTGACACACCTTCCACTGATATCAGCCTCATACCCACCTCTCACTGCCTTCACATACCTCCAGCTATTCAGCTATGGCAGGCACATCACCCATACACAGTGCAACACAATCACTGACCTTCTGCTCTCTCTCGTACAGGACAAGGTGGCCCATAATCACAGGGAGCAGCAGTGAACTGGCGTGGGTCAGGCACACCTTCATCCCCTGAGCCTGAGGGAGGAGATGGTTCTCCACATCATGGGAACGGCTGTGACAGAGCCTGTAGCATCCGGCATCCCCGAGAGCATTCAGGATGATGCTATGTTCCTGCCGTATGTCCCTTCTTAACTCCCACCTCCCCCTCATCCTGCTGTCTGGGATGGTGTACAAGCTGCAGATGGTGGGACCATGCATGTCACTGTGGTGTGTACGTGAGGTTGAGTGATTTGTGGAGAGCATGTTTATGGAAGTGGTCACCTCACAGTTTAAGGGTATGCAGTGAGAGAGGTAATGGGTGATCACCAGACAGTCAAGAAGAATCAGGCAGGTAGCACAGGAGACGCCAGAGTGCATCTCACTCTTCAACCAGTATTCAATACTGAGGAAAGTGATGGTTCATCTGGGGACTGCAGCCAGAGACAAGGCCATGGTCCCAGGGCTGTCTCAGCTGTACTGAGCAGTACAGGCAGGACGAGAATGTTGGTAGTGATAGGAGATTCCATAGTCACGGGAACAGACGAGCGTTTCTGAGGCCCCAAACATGTATCCAGGATAGTGTGTTTCCTCCCTTGTGTCAGGTTCAACGATATCACTGGGCAGCTGCAGAGCATCCTGAAGGTCGGGGGGGAGGGGCGGTGGTGGTGGGGGGGGGGGGGGGCGGGTGGGATGAACAGCCAGCAGTCGTGGGCCACATCGGTACAAATGAGCTGGGCAGACAGAGGGAGGTGGTCCTGCAGTCAGAATTCCGGGCGCTGGGAAAGAAGTTAGCCATATCAACGTAGTAATCTCCGGATTACTGCCAGTACCCCGTGCGAGTGAGTATAGAAATAGGAGGATAGTACCGATGGATGTGTGGCTGGGAGGATGCTGCAGAAGCGGTGAGGTTTGCATTGCTGGGACACTGGGACCAGTTCTGGAGAATGTGGGATCTGTACAGGCCGGACTGCTGCACCTGAACAGAGCTGGAACTAATTTCCTTGCAGGGTGATATGTTAATAATATTGGAGCAGGTTTACACTAAATTGGCAGGTGTGAGGGAACCAGGAGTAAACATCAGAGAGGAATTCTAAAGTGCACAGAATACTGGGAGAGATGGATAACTCTATAGTAGGGTTTAGAAAGTTACTAGTTGGGGTTTGAGTAAGGGATGAAGTAATAAAGTGTACATCAGGGTTGATGTGCATGTATGTGAATACGGAGTGTGGTTAATAAGACTGGTGAGGTACAGGTGCAGATTGCCATATGGAAATATGATGTTGTGGCTATAACAGAGATCTGGCTCAAAGAAGGGCAGAACTGGGTGTTAAATATTCCTGGATGCAAGGTGTTCAGAAAAAATAGGAAAGGGAGAAAAGGAGTAAGGGTGGTGGTATTGATAAAGGAGAACATTATAGTGCTGGACAGAATAAAAGTCCCGGGGGCGTGAGTGGGGAGATGAGAGGTGGGAGTGGGGGTGCGGGGGGGTGGGGGGGGTGCGTGGGTGGGTGAAGGACAGAATCTATTTGGATAGAGCTAAAGAACAAAAAAAGATGCATTTACATTGCTCGTTGTTGTCTATAGGCCATCAGCTAATGGGAAGGATGTGGAGGAACAAATCTGCAAGAAAATTACTGAAAGATGCAAGAATTATAGAGTAGTTACAATGGGGGAACATTCATTATCGTAATAAGAACTGGGATAGTAGTAACGTAAAGGGCAGAGGGAGGCAAGTATTACTACAGTGTGTGCAGGATTTTCCAAGGGTCAGTGCTAGGACCAACTGCTTTTTTTTTGCTATATATATACATATAAGATGGATCTTGGAATTCAAGATTAGAAATTGAAAATTTTCCGATGATACCATACTTGAGGGTATAGTAAACAGTGAGGATGATGCAAACTGCCTACAACAGGATATAGATAGGCTAGCAGAATGGCCAGAGAAGTGGCAGGTGGAGCTTAATTCAGAGGAGTGTGAGGTGATGCATTTTGTCAGATGGATAAGGAAAGCAATATAGACTTAATGGGACAGTTCTAAAGATTGTGCAGGAACGGAGGGACCTGGGGCTCTACATGCATTGATCTTTAAAGGTGGAAGAACATATATGGAGAGTGTTAAGGAAAGCTTATCAGATCTTGGGCTTCATGATTAGAGGCAAAGATACAAAAGCAGGGAAGTTGTGCTGAAATTTTATAAAGCATTGGTTAGGCCCCAACGAGAGAACTGTGTCCAGTTCTGGTCAGCACACTTTAGGAAGGATGTGAAGGTCCGTGAGAGGGTGCAGCGGAGATTTACCAGAATGGTTCCAGGGATTGGGGGTTGGGTGGGGGGGGGGTGGGTGTGGGGAGCGGGATGGTTAATTACAAGGTTAATTTGGAGAAGACGGAGTTGTTCTCCCTTGAGTAAAGGAGGATGAGAGAGGTATGATAAAGGTGTACACGATTATGATAGGCTTAGATAAGATTCGATAAGCCAACTGTGGGACTGCCCCAACAACCAATTTTATCTGCAGCACCTGTGGAAGTGTCTGTCACTCTAGAATTGGCCTTTACAAGCCACTCCAGGCGCTGCTTCACAAACCACTGACCACCACCAGGCGCTTACCCATTGTCTCCCGAGACAAGGAGGCCAAAGAAGAAGAAGATAAGATAGACAAGGAAAAACGGTTCCCATTAACTGATGAAACACGGACTCGGGGACATAGATGCAAGGTTTGGGTAAGAGATGCAGGGGGAATATGAGGAAGAACTTTTTTACACAGTGGATGTTAATGACCTGGAACTCACTGCCCGTGAGGGTGGTGGAAGCCGAGAAAATAAATGATTTCAAAAGGAAACTGGATGGGCACCTGAAGGAAATGAACTTGCAGGGACACGGGGATTGGGAGGGAGAGTGGGAGTGTCTGAATTGTTCCACACAGGGGTGGCACGAAGGGGTCGAATGGCCTTCTCCTGTGTCGTAGATGTCTCTATCACTTTCTGTGACTCTATGTTAGATATGTCTCCTGCGCCGGCCTGGAAAGATCCAAATGCATAGAAGTTCAATGAAACTGTGATCTTAACAGCCACTGACAGCTATGTCCTCACCCTGGTGTGAGGCTCCAGGTCGTCTTCCAGGAGGTGACACAGCTCTGTGACCACATCGTTATTGAATCAGAGTCACCTCACATACTCCTCCTGGGTTAGGTTTTGGTAGGAAAAGTGCTCTTGGAAAACCCGGGGTGGGTAGGGCAGATTCCCCTTCCTCCTCCCTCTTTACAGAGTTTCCCCTATCTGTAGCCTCTGCCACATTTGTTGTTCGTTTTACAGACCCAGAGACACTCTAACTACAGTCCACATACCTCGTCCAGAGTTGAGTCACCAGATCCTTTGTCCTCCCTGAATGTCTGCAGCAGCTCACAACACAACCTCCAGAAAACCATCCACAGCACCTCCACTAACTTTACAATAGCAGAAGTAAGTCAAAAGCCCCTCACCTCCAAGTTGGATGTCTGGTCCTTTTAAATAACACGAGAGGGGGTTCCTCGTGCTGCTGAATGTATGTTCAGCTGAGAGTGACTAACACAAGCTGTCAGTGGACATGCACAGACCAAGTTTCAAAGATGTACATCAAAGCTGTCAGAATCGCTCACGGACGTCACATTCAAACTCTCCTCATATGAGCATCACATGCATGTTACAACAGGACTGGACCCTTGCCCAGCATGGGGCACTGTGCTGACAACACTAGAGCCCTGTCCAGCATGGGGCATTGTGCTGACCACACTAGCGCCCTGTCCAGCATGGGGCACTGTGCTGACCACACTAGAGCACTGTCCAGCATGGGGCACTGCGCTGACCACACTAGAGCGCTGTCCAGCATGGGGCACTGTACTGACCACACTAGCGTCCTGTCCAGCATGGGGCACTGTGCTGACCACACTAGCGCCCTGTCCAGCATGGGGCATTGTGCTGACCACACTAGCGCCCTGTCCAGCATGGGGCACTGTGCTGACCACACTAGAGCGCTGTCCAGCATGGGACACTGTGCTGACCATGATAGAAGTAGCCGGCTGTGCTGTTCACGTCATTTTCTGAAACCAGGTTGCCATAGCGTTGGCACCAACGGCGCCATAGATTGAAAATCGCAGCAGGGGAAGTTAAGGATTTAAAATAACTCACTTTATAAAGGAAATTGGATGTAAAGTTGAAGGTATAAGATTTTCAAGAATATGGACAGGGGAATGAGATTAATTGGAGGGCTGAGGCCATGGAGAGATTCAAACACCAGAATGAGAATATTAAAATTAAGTTGCTGTCAGACCTGGAGTCAATGTAGATCAGTGAGCACAGGGGTAATGGGTGATCGGGATTTGGTGTGAGTTAGGATACAGGCAGCAGAGTTCTGGATGATCTGTGGTTTATGGAGTTTTATAACTGGGGGGGGGGGCTGTGACCAGGATAGTCTTGGAATAGTCAAGTGTGGATTTAGCAAAGGTACAGATGAGGGTTTATGCAGCAGGTGGGCTGAGGCAGAGGTGGAGACGGGTGATATTACAGAGGTGGGAGTAGGCACGGCTGATGATGGAGAAAAAATGGAGATGAACTCAGCTCAGGTTTATATAGAACACAGAGGTTGTAAACTGTCTGGTTCTGCCTCAGTCATTAGCCAGGGTGGAGAATGAGTTTGACAGATAGGGGATGGAGTTTGTATGGAAACCAATGACACTGGCTTCAGTCTTCCCAAAATTTACATTACAGAACCGTATTTCAGTGAAACAGGGTTGACAGATCTCCTGGCTGGAAATAGAAACAGCAGCAGAAGCAATGATGAGAGAGTAAATGACAAGAACTGTAATACTATTAGCAATGGTTTATAGAGCTAATAGTTGGAGATAGAGATTCACCAAGAATAATAACAGAAGTAAGCAGGGCAGAGTAAATGACTGGAGCAGTAATGCAGTTAAAAAACGGTTTATAGAATTAATAGCTAGACAGAGAGAGAGAGACTTACCAGGGATACCAACAATAGCGAGGATAGGATAGTAAATGTATTGAATAATCTCAAGTGCGCGATGGATCCGAGCATTTAATGAGAGCCGATCATAATATGTAGAAAGAATGTAAATAGCCCAGGATAAACTCCTGTCCATCGTTGTAACATTCCAATCTATTGTTCTCAGATTCTGATCCATCCTCTCCCTCTCTCTAGAGCTGCTGATCCCTGTTCGTGCCGGGGTTATGGTCCAGCTCACAGTATGGGATCACACATTGAAAGGAGTCCCGTTTTAATAGAAGATGGAAACCCTCCAGTGACACAATTAGGATCCATGGAGACTGACATTAATTACAGTCACTGAACAAACAGATTCAGTTAACCACTTTCAATCCAGGCACTTTCTGTATCACAATAAAGTAGAACATTTATCCAGTCTGGATGGGATGTATGAGGGTTGCTGAGGGAAGGAATGGTGGAAATAGCAGAGGCACTGGCCAGAATCATTCAATTCTCCTTGGATATGGGAGTGGTGACAGAGGACTGGAGGTTGCAAATGTTACAACCTGTTGAAAAAAGGACAGATAGGATAAACTCTACAATTATTGACCAATCAGACCGGTGTCACTACTGGGGAAAAATGTAGAGGTGACAACCCAGGAGAAAAATATTTGTTACTTGGAAAACCATTGGTTTGTAACTGTCTAGTAACATGGATATGCTGAAGGACAATCATGTCTGGCAAAATTCAACAACAACAACTTATGTTTATATAATGCCTTTAACATTGTAAAACATCCCAAGGTGCTTCACAGGAGCATTAAGAAGCAAAGTATAACGCTGAGACACAACAGGAGATATTAGGTCAGATAACCAACAGCTTAGTCGAAGAGGTAGGTTTTAAGGTGTGTCTGAAAGGAGGAAAGCGATGTGGAGAGGCGAAGAGGTGTAGGGAAGATATTACACAGCTTAGGGCCCCGGCAGCTGAAGGCACGGCCGCCAGTGATGCAGTGATTAAAATCAGGGATGCACAAGAGACCAGAATTAGAGGAGCACAGATATCTCGGTGTGTTGTGGAGCTGGAGGAGATAACAGAGGTAGGGAGGGACGAGGCCATGGAGGGATATGGAAACAAGTTGGAGAATTTTAAAATCAAGACATTGCTTGACTGGGAGACAATGTCGGTCTTTGGTTGATGAACCGGACTTGGTGTGAGCTAAGACATGGGCAGCAGATTTTTGGATGACCTCACGTTTACAAGAGAGTAGATGTGGGAGATCAGCCAAGAGTGAGATGTAATAGTCACATCTAGAGGTGACAAAGGCACGAATGAGGTTTCAGCAGCAGATGGACTGAGACATGGTGAAGTCGGGTGATGTTACTGAGGTGGAAATAGGCGGTTGTAATTATATCCTGAGAATGAGGTTAAAGCTCATTTTGTGGCGAAATGTGACACCAATGTTGCAAACAGTCTGTCTGAATCTCAGATTGTTAGCAGGGAGAGGGATGGAATCAATAGCAAGGGAACAGAGTTGGAGTGGGGAGTCAAAACAATGATTTCAGTCTTCCCAATATTTAATATTGGCTAAGGAACAGTAAACAGAGAGAAGTAGTGAAACGTTGTTGTTCAGACTCGATGGGAGTATACAGTGGTGTTCCCCAGGACTCGGTATTAGGATCGCTGCTCTTTTTGCTCTTGGAAAACACGAGGTGGGTAGGACAGAGACCCCTCCTCCTCCCGCTTTACAGAGCTTCCCCTCTCTGCAGCCTCTGCTCCATTTGTTGGTCATGTTACAGACCCAGAGATACTGCAACTACAGTCCCCATACCTCGTCCAGAGTTGGGTCACCAAATCCTCTGCCGTCCCTGAATGTCTGCAGCAGCTCACAACACAACCTCCAGAAAACCATCCACAGCACCTCCACTAACTTTACAATATCAGAAGCAAGTCAAAAGCCCCTCAACTGTAAGTTGGATGCCTGGTCCAGCAGTGCAGCTCACACCATTTTATTGATCCAAACTTCCATAGCACAAGTGGAGCTGGAGAGATGAAATGTGTGGTCAGGGAGAGACAGAGGGAAACAAACTCACTTTAAAAAGTGAATTAGAAAAAGACTTTAATATGAACAAGTTTCAGGACTATTGGAAATGGACAGGGGATTGGGATAATCAGAGCGGTGAGGCCATGAAGGGATTTGATCATACGATTGAGAATATTAAAATTAAAGTGTTACTGGACCAAGAGTCAATGTAGTTCAGTGAGCACAGGGTTGTTGGGTGAACAGAATTTGGTATAAATTAGAAGATGCCAGCAGAGTTTTGGATGACCACAAAGTTACAGTGAGTAGAATGTGGGAGACCAGCCGGGAGTGTGTTAGAATAGTCAAATCTCGAGGTAGAAAGGCATGGATGAGGGTTTCAGCAGCAGATGAGCTGAGCTCTATCTCTCTCTCTCTCTTTCTTTTTCTCTCTTTCTGTTTCTCTCTTTGTCGTCTTCACTTGCTCTGCCCCCCTCTGGATCTTATATGTTTCTATCAAGTCGCCTATTAATTCCCTCAACTCCAGCTGATGTAAGCCGATCCTTTCCAGCCTTTCTGCATAAGACAGCACACCCATTCCAGATATTAGTCTAGTAAACCTTCTCTAAACTTCTTCCAACGCATTTACATCCTTCCTTAAATAAGGAGACTAATACTGTACACAATACTCTAGTTCTGAAGAAGTGTCACTGACCCAAAACGTTAATTCTGCTTCTCTTTCCACAGATGCTGCCAGACCTGCAGAGTGGTTCCAGCATTTTTCGTGTTTATATTAATTAGCAATTCTTGCCTGCGCTCTGTTTCCTGTTCGCTAGCCAATCTTCTATCCATGCCAATATGTTGCCCCCTTAACCATGAGCTTTTATTTTCCGCATTGACATTTGATGTGACACATTATCAAATGCCTTCTGGTAATTTAAGTACAGTACATCCACCGGTTCCCCTTTAGCCACCACACATGTTACTTCTTCAAAGAACTCCAATCAATTGGGTAAACATGATTTCCCTTTCACAAAACCATGTTGACTCTACCTGATCACCTTGAATTTTTCTATGTGCCCTGCTATAGCGTCTTTCATACTCGCTTCCAATAACTAGTCTGTAGCCAGAAAGCCATCACCTGTGACAGGTCATATGTCTCCTGTTTCTAATCTGATTTTGTGCTGTATTTGAACTGTCATTACTCAATTAACTGCTTGTGACTCTTCTCCCTCCTTTTGGTTAATCTGTGACCGTTGATCAGATCTTACAGTTGTGTAGGAGAGCGTTCACAGAGATCTGGATCATCGGCTTGGCTCACTTGGTTTGTGAGAAATGACAAACTCAGTTGAGCGATCTTTGCTGGGAATGGGTAGGAGATTTGGAGACAGAGAGAGATTACAATCGGCCAGATGCCTGTGGTTATTGCAAAGTCTACGTAGGAATTTTGTGACAGAGAGCTGGAGAGAGAGAATGTACACTCTAAAACATGTGATTAGCGTTGGGACTGGCTCAGAAATCTCGAAGCTGGTGGCATTGGCAAATTTGGAGATTCTACTCTGTATTCCAAGAACTAAGTCATTTATATACCGCAAAATCACAATGGCCCCAACACTGAACTTTGGGGAACTCCCACTGTCTACCATCCTCCAAACTTCAAAACAACCATTTATTACCACTCGCTGTTTTCTATCCTTAATCCAATTTGACAATGATCCTCTTATTCCATGAGCCTCAATTTTGCTAACCAGCCTTTTACGTGGTACCTTATCAAACACGTTCTTAAAATACATATAAACAGTATCCACGGCATTCCCTTCATCAACCGTCTCTGTTACATGATCGAAAACATCAAGTAAATGAGTGAAGTATGATCTACCTTTACTGGAGTGTGTAGAGATGGGTTTCTGGAGCAGAACATTGAAGGACTAAGAATCGGGCTATTTTATGTAACGAGAAAGGATTAGTTTATAACACTGCTATAAAGGAGCATTTGGGAAATAATGACCATATTATGATAGAATTTCACATTCCATTTGAATGTGATAAATCTGAAACCAGGGTGTTCAATCTGAACAAGGAAAACCATGAAGGTACGGGGGCAAATTGTCAATTTAGTGTTAGCAAAGAGGTAGTACTTGAAAATGTAACTGGATTGAAGGCTGATAAATCCCTGGACCAGATGAGCTACATCCCAGAGTGTTAAAGGAGGTGGCATTATAGATGGTGGATGTATTTATGGGAATCGTTCAAATTTCTCGATTCAGGAAGAGTTCCTGAGGACTGGTAAGTAACAAATGTAACCCCACTATTTAAGAAGGGTGGGAGAGGGAGAATGAGAACTGCAGGCCTGTTAGTTTAACATCAGTAATAGGGAAAATGTTAGAATCTATTGTCAAGGATGTGATAACTGGACACTTCGAAAATAATAGTAAAATTGGCAGAGTCAACGTGGATTTATGAAAGGGGTATTATGTTAGAATTAGAATTAGAATTAGAACATTACAGCGCAGTACAGGCCCTTCGGCCATCGATGTTGCGCCGACCTGTGTAACAAACCTGTTGAAGTTTTTTGAGGATGTTACTTGCTGCATTACTAAAGGAGAACCAGCAGGTGTGGTGCATTTGGACTTATTTTGGTAAGGTCCCACACAGGTGATTAGTAAATAAAATTACAGCACATGGAATTGGGGGCAATATGCTGGTATGGATCGAGAACTGGTTAACAGACAGAAAACAGAGAGCAGGAATAAACGGGTCATTCTCCGGATGGCAGGATGTTACTAGTGGGTAACACAAGGATCAGTACTAGGGCCACTGCTGTTCACAATCTATACAAATAATTTGAATTTGGGGACCAAATGTAATACTTACAAATTTGCTGATGACACAAAACTCGGTGGGAAAGTAGGTTGTGAAGAGGATGCAAGGAGGCTTCAAGTGGATTTGGACAGGCTAAGTGAGTGGGCAAGAAAATGGCAGCTGGAATATAATATGAATAAGTATCAAGTGCTCCACTCCGGTAAAACAAAAACAGAAAGACAGAATATTTCTGGACTGGAGAGAGGTTGCGACGTGTTGATTTTCAAAGAGACCTGTGTTTCCTTGTGCATGAGTCACTGAAAGCAAATGTGCAGGTGCACCAATCAATTTGGAAGGCAAATGGTATGTTGGCCTCCATCTCAAATGGGTTTTGAATCCAGGAGTAAAGATGTCTGGCTGCAATTGTATCCCGCCTTGCTGAGACTGCACCTGGAGTATTGCGTACAGTCTTGGTCTCCTTGTCTAAAACAACAAAGAACAAAGAACAGTGCAGCACAGGAACAGGCCATTCGGTCCTCCAGGCCTGTGCCGATGTTGATGCCTGCCCAAACTAAAACCTTCTGCACTTCCGTGGTCCGTATCCCTCTATTCCTATCCTATTCATGTATTTGTCAAGATGCCTCTTAAACGTCGCTATGGTACCTGCTTCCACCATCTCCCTCGGCAACAAGCTCCAGGCACTCACCACCCTCTGTGTAAAGAACTTGCCTCGCACATCCCCTCTAAACTTTGCCCCTCTCACCTTAAAACTATGTCCCCTTTTAACTGACTCTTCCACCCTGGGAAAAAGCTTCTGAATATCCACTCTGTCCTTGCCGCTTATAAATTTGTAAACCTCTATCATGTCGCCCCTCCACCTCCGTCCTTCCAGTGAAAACAATCCGAGTTTATCCAACCTCTCCTCATAGCTAATGCCCTCCAGACCAGGCAACATCCTGGTAAACCTCTTCTGTACCCTCTCCAAAGCCTCAACTTCCTTCTGGTAGTGTGGCGACCAGAATTGCACACAATATTCGAAGTGTGGCCTAACTAAAGTTCTGTATAGCTGCAGCATGACTTGCCTATTTTTATACTCTGTGCTTCGACCGATGAAGGCAAGCATGCCGTATGCCTTCTTGACTACCTTATCCACCTGCGTTGCCACTTTCAGTGACCTGTGGATCTGCACGCTCAGATCTTTTTGCCTGTCAATACTCCTAAGGGTTCTGCCATTTACTGTATACCTCCCACCTGTGTTAGACCTTCCAAAATGCGTTACCTCACATTTGTCCGGATTAAACTCCATCTGCCATTTCTCCGCCCAAGTCTCCAACCGATCTATATCCTGCTGTATCCTCTGAAAATCCTCATCACTGTCCGCAACTGCACCAACCTTTGTGTCATCCACAAATTAATTATCAGACCAGCTACTTTTTCCTCCAAATCATTTATATATACTACAAACAGCAAAGGTCCCAGCACTGATCCCTGCGGAACACCACTAGTCACATTCCTCCATTCAGAAAAGCACCCTCTGTCTTCTATGACTGAGCCAGTTATGTATCCATCTTGCCAGCTCCCCTATGATCCCATGTGACTTCACCTTTTGTACCAGTCTGCCATGAGGGACCTTGTCAAAGGCTCACTGAAGTCCATCTAGATAACATCCACTGCCCTTCCTTCATCAATCATCTTCGTCACTTCCTCAAAAAACACGATCAAATTAGAGAGACGCGACCTCCCCTTCACAAAACCATGCTGCCTCTCGCTAATAAGTCCATTTGTTTCCAAATGGGAGTAAATCCTGTCCCGAAGAATCCTCTCTAATAATTTCCCTACCACTGACGTAAGGCGAACCGGCCTATAATTTCCTGGATAATCCTTGCTACCCTTCTTAAACAAAGGAACAACATTGGCTATTCGCCAGTCCTCTGGGACCTCAACTGTAGCCAATGAGGATGCAAAGATTTCTGTCAAGGCCCCAGCAATTTCTTCCCTTGCCTCTCTCAGTATTCTGGGGTAGATCCCACCAGGCCCTGGGGACTCATCTACCTTAATGCTTTGCAAGACACCCAACACATCCTCCTTTTTGATAATGAGATGAATGAGACTATCTGCACTCCCTTCCCTCGGCTCATCATCCACCAAGTTCTTCTCCTTGGTGAATGCTGATGCAAAGTACTCATTTAGTACCTCGCCCATTTCCTCTGGCTCCACACATAGATTCCCTTCTCTGACCTTGAGTGGGCCAACCCTTTCCCTGGTTACCCTCTTGCTCTTTATATACGTATATAAGGCCTTTGGTTTTTCCTTAATCCTGTTTGCCAATGTCTTCTCATAACCCCTTTGAGCCCTCCTGACTCCTTGCTTAAGTTCCTTCCTACTGTCTTTATATTCCTCAATGGATTCGTCTGTTCCTAGTCTTCCAGCTCTTATGAATGCTTCCTTTTTCTTTTTGACAAGGCTCACAATATCCCGCGTTATCCAAGCTTCCCGAAACTTGCCAAACCTATCCTTCTTCCTCACAGGAACATGTTGGTCCTGGATTCTAATCAGCGGACGATTGAAAGACTCCCACATGTCAGATGTTGATTTACCCTCAAATAGTCGTCCCCAATCTAAATTCTTCAGTTCCTGCCTAATATTGTTATAATTAGCCATCCCCCAATTTAGCACTTGCAGCCGAGGACTACTCTTATCCTTATCCACAAGTACCTTAGAACTTATGGAATTATGGTCACTGTTCCCGAAATGCTCCCCGATGAAACTTCGACCACCTGGCCGGGCTCATTCCCCAATACCAGGTCCAGTACGGCCCCATTCCTAGTTGGACTATCGACGTATTGTTTCAAGAAGCCCTCCTGGATGTTCCTTACAAATTCTACCCCATCCAAGCCCCTAGCACGAAGTGAGTCCCAGTCAATATCGGGGAAGTTAAAATCACCCACCACTACAACCCTGTTACCTTTACATCTTTCCGAAATCTGTCTACATATCTGCTCCTCTACCTCCCGCTGGCTGTTGGGAGACCTGTAGTCAACCCCCAACATCGTGACTGCACCTGTCCTATTCCTGAACTCCACCCATATTGCCTCGCTTCATGACCCCTCCGTGGTGTCCTCCCGCAGTACAGCTGTGATATTCTCCTTAACCAGTAATGCAACTCCCCCACCCCTTTTACATCCCCCTCGTTCCCGCCTGAAGCTTCTAAATCCTGGAACATTTAGCTGCCAATCCTGTCCCTCCCTCAACCAAGTCTCTGTAATAGCAACAACATCATAGTTCCAAGTACTAATCCATGCTCTAAGATCATCTGCCTTACCTGTTATACTTCTCACATTGAAAGAATTGCACTTCAGACCACCAGTCCCGCTGTGCTCTGCAACATCTCCCTGCCTGCTCTTCCTCTTAGTCTTACTGTCCTTACTGTCCTAGTTCCCCCTCATTTATTTCACTTGCTGTCCTACTGCTCTGGTTCCCACCCCCCTGCCACACTAGTTTAAACCCTCCCGAGTGACGCTAGCAAACCTCGCAGCCAGGTTATTTGTGCCCCTCCAGTTCAAATGCAACCCGTCCTTCTTGTGCAGGTCTCATCTGTCCCTGAAGAGATCTCAATGGTCCAGATATCTGAAACCCTCCCTTCTACACCAGCTGTTCAGCTCCGTGTTTAGCTGCACGAGCTTCCTATTTCTAGCCTCACTGGCACGTGGCACAGAAGGATATATTTGCCATGCAGGGATTGCAACTGAGGTTCAGCAGGATATCCATGGGATGGCAGGATTGTCTTATGAGGAGAGATTGAGAAAAATGGGCCTGTATTCTCTCGCATTTCAAAAAATGAGCAGTGATCTCATACAAAATTCTTACAGGGGGTGATGGGGTGGCTGCAGATCGGATTTTCCCCCTGTCTGGTGAGTCTACAACCAGGGGACATAAACTCAGAATAAGGGGCAGGCAAATTAAGACTGAGATGAAGAAGAATACCTTCACTCAGAGGGTGGTAAATCTTTGGAATTCACTACCACAGAGGCTGTGGAAGCTCAATATTGAGCATGTTCAAGACAGAAATCAATGGATTTCGGGAGACAAATGACATCAAGGGATACAGGGATAGCACGGGAATGTGGCGTTTAGGTAGATGATTAGCCATGATCTAATTGAATGACAGAGCAGTGTCGATGGGCTGAATGGCCTACTCCTGCTCCTATGTTCCTGCAAACACGTGCTTGCTATCCTTCATTCCCTCAAACCTCTCCAAGTTTCTGTTGATTTCTTCTCTAATTATTGTTTGCCGAACATTACCCTCCACTGATGTTAAACTAATTGGTCTGTAATTGCTAGGACTGTGCTCACAACATCATTAAAAATATGCAGATTTAAGGTAATTGGCAAAGAACCAGAGACAAATTGAAGAGAATTTTCTGACACAGTAAGTTGCCAAATTTAGAGCCCCCGGTTGTCTAGAAACATACAGAAACATAAATCAGAAAAATAAAGCTTATGACAGTCACAAACAAATAATAATTTAGAAAGCTGAGAGGAGTAAAGAAAGTGCAGGGGTGAAGTAAAGAAAGGAAATTAGAAAAGCAAAGAGAGGGCATGAAAAAATATTGGCAGATAAAATCAAGGAAAACCCAAAGATGGTTGATCAGTACATTAAGAATAAAAGGATAACTAAGGAAAGGGGAGGACATATCAGAGATGTACAAGGTAGTTTGTGCATGGTTGCAAAAGATGTTGGCAGGGTCCTTAATGGATTTTATGTCTCCGTCTTCACAAAGTAAAGGGATGATGTAGACATTGTAATTAAAGAGGAGGAGTGTGAAATATTAGATACAATCAGCATAATGAGAGAGGAAGTACTCGAGGGTCTGAAATCCTTGAAAGTGGATAAATCGCCAGGGCAGGATGGATGGTATCCCAGGCTGTTAAAGGAAGCGAGGGAGGAAATAGCAGATACTCTGAGGATCATCTTCACATTCTCACTAGATACAGGCGAGGCATTAGACGATTGGAGGTCTGTGAACATAGTGCCAGTGTTTAAACATAGTGCAAAGGTTAGGCCAAATAATTATAGGCTGGTCAGTCTGACCGAAAGGCCCGCTACTTGACTCAAACCCGATGAGACCCGACGTCATATGTCGGGTTCGGGTCGGATCGCTCTTCCGGATCCGGTTTTCGGGCTCGGGTTGGGTCGGACACACACAGTACTACCTTTTGCTCGGCTGGGAAGGAAAGAGAAGTTGAGTAAGTAAGCATCAACATTTGAAAAGCCTGCCAGAGCTGGGAGTCTGTGACGTCAAGGAGGGAAACGTGCATCTGGACTCAACAGACTGTGAGTCTGCGCAGTGAGAAAGTGAGTGTTTCTATGATGTCACCGCGCTCATGATGCAGCTTCCTTCCATTCAATCCAAAAGTGCTAAGTACAGTGAGTGCAATATGGTCGGGTCAGGCTCGGGCCGGCTCGGACTCGGGTCCAATGTGGTTCTGTGAGGTTTGGTCGGTTTTATTTCCAGACCCGAGCAGGCCTTTAGATTAGATTAGAGATACAGCACTGAAACAGGCCCTTCGGCCCACCAGGTCTGTGCCGAACATCAACCACCCATTTATACTAATCCTACACTAATCCCATATTCCTACCAAACATCCCCAAATGTCCCTATATTTCCCTACCACCTACCTACACTAGTGACAATTTATAATGGCCAATTTACCTATCAACCTGCAAGTCTTTTGGCTTGTGGGAGGAAACTGGAGCACCCGGTGAAAACACACGCAGACACAGGGAGAACTTGCAAACACCACACAGGCAGTACCTGGAATCGAACCCGGGTCCCTGGAGCTGTGAGGCTGCGGTGCTAACCACTGCGCCATTGTGCCAGACATCGGTGGGCAAATTATTAGAATAAATTCTCAGAGCTACGATAAACTGCCACTTAGAAAGGCAAAGATTAATCAGGGATAGTCAGCATGGATTTGTTAAGGGAGGGTCTTGTCTTACTAACATAACTAAGTTTTTTGAGGAAGGAGCAAAAAGGATTGATAAAGGTAGTGCAGTGGATGTGGTCTACATGGATTTTAGTAAGGCGTTTGACAAGGTCCCACATGGCAGACTGATCAGAACAGTGAAAGCTCATGAGATACAGGGGAATGTGGCAAGTTGGATCCAAAATTGGCCCAATGTCAGGAAACAAAGGGTAATGGTCGACAGATGTTTCTTGTGAATGGAAAGCGGTGTCTAGTGGCGTTCCCAGGTCTCAGTGTTGGGTCCCTTGCAATTTGTGATAGATATTAATGCTTTGGACTTAAATGTGGGAGGCATGATTGGAAAATTTGCTGATGACACAAAAATTGGTCATGTAGTTGATAGTGAAGAGGATAGCTGTGGACTCCAGAATGATATCAATGGTTTAAATGGTTTGGTTGAGTGGGCGAAAAAGTGGCAAATGGAAGTCAATCTGGGGAACTGTGAGGTAATGCAGTTGGGAAGGGCAAATAAAGCGAAGGAATACACAACAGACAGGAGGATAGTGAAAGGGGTAGAAGATGTTAGAGACCTTGGAGTGTTTGTCCACAGTTCCTGGAAGGTGGCAAGACAGGTAGACAGAGTGGTGAAGAAGGCATATGGAATGCTTTCCATTACTGGCCGATATATAGAATACAAAAGGAGGGATGTAATTCTGGAATTGTATAAAACACTGGTTAGGCCACAGCTGGAGTATTGTGTACAGTTCTGGTCACCATATTACAGGAAGGACATAATTGCTTTGGAGAGAGTACAGAGAAGATTTTCAAGAATGTTGCCAGTGATGGAAAATTGCATCCATGTTGAAAGATTGGATAGGCTAAGATTGTTTTCTTTAGAACAGAGGAGACTGAGGGGTGACTTGATTGAGGTGTACAAAATTATGAGGGGCCCAGGTAGAGTAGTCAGGAAGGACATGTTTCCCCCATTGGAGAGGTCAATTACCAGGGGGCACAGATTTAATTGATTGGTAGACGGATCAAAGGGGACGTGAGGACAAACATTTTCACCCAGAGGGTGGTGGGTGTCTGGAATTCACTGCCAGGAACGGTGGTGGAGGCAAAAAACCATCAAAGATTTTAAAAGGTACCTGGACCTACACCTGAAGTGCTGCAACTGGCAAGGCCATGGACCAGCGGCTGGAAGATGGGATTAGATTCGGCGGCTAGTCTTTTCAGCCAGCAGAGACACATTGGGCTGAATAGCCTCCTTTTGTGCCATAACCCTTCCATGGATATTTGGTCCTATCGGTCTGTGGGTGGGATCTGGAATTCACTGCCTGAAATCATGGTGGAAGCAGATTCAATAATATCTTTCAGAAGGGAATATAACAAAAACTTGACAAGGAAAAAAAAATCAACAGGAGTCTGGGGAAAGAGGAGGGAGTGGGACTAATTAGTTAGCTCTTTAAAGGAGACAGCACTGATACAATGGACATTCTGTGCTGCATCAATCTATGATTATATGAACAAGGGACAAAGAGAGAGAGGGAGAAAGGGTGAAAGAGAAAAGGAAAATAGATACAGAGTTAAAGAGAAGTTTCTACCAGTTTTCAGGGGTTGGGACTGTGATTCGTGATCTGCCCGTGCCCATTCCTGTTGAGGCAGGTGACACACAGACTTCCTGCTGCCTCCTCATTTTCATGAATTCTACGTACCGCCTCGGGTGACCCGCGCTGCTGTCTGTCTGCAAGCTGAACAGGGACGTAACTGTGTTTGAGGCTGGCACGTGCTTCAGCCAGGATTCAGCTCTTAAAGGTAGTCTGTCCCTCTTAAAGGGAAGCTGTACTGAATCACAGGAGGCTGCTGCTGACTCTGAATGCTGCAAATGGAGACAAGGTAAATGGAATACTAGGGCAGAGAGAGGGCTGTGCTGTTCACGGATGTCGTGCTGGAGGCCTTAGTCATGGAGGTTGACCGGAGGAGAGAGGCCATGTTTCTGTGGGGTGGGGCGGAGACCCTCAAGGAACGTCTTCCGAAGGGAATGGGAGCAGGTGGCCAGGGAGGTCAATGCAAGAAGTATGGCCCCAAGGACCTGGCAGCAAAGCCAGAAGACGTTTGATGAGCTCACACGGGTGGTGAATGTCAGTGAATTCATTGCTACATGGCATCTCCTACCCCCTACATCACCAACCTCTCACACTGCTCAATGTACCACACCCCCATCACTTAGTTTCAAAGACGTGTATCAAAGCTGCTGGAATGGCTGATTGGTGTCAGATCAGATCCCTCTGCACACTACCAGCACATACTTGGTGAACAGGGACGAGAGCCCTGCTTAGCATGGAGCACTGGAAGTGACCGGCAGCTCAGCTGATACCATTTTATGGATCCAAACGTCCATGGCATTGGGCCCAGTGACACTGCAGAGCTGAGAATACCTGCCATAGACCGAAACAGAGGGAAAGAAGCCTTCTTTTAAATCGGAATTGAAGAAAAGACTTGAAGGCAGGAATATGGGAATGGACAGGGCAATGGGACTAATTGAGGATGAGATTCAAACACATGAATGAAAATATTAAATTTAAGGTGCTGCTGGTCCCGGAGCTAATGTAGATCAGTGAGCACAGGGGTGATGGGTGATCAGGATTTGGGGTGACGGGTGATGAGGATTTGGTACATATTAGTGTACAGGCAGCAGAGTTCTGGATGGGCAGTGCTTTATCGAGGTTTATAACTGGGAGGGTGACCAGGATAGAACTGGAATAGTCAAGTGTGGATTTAACAGATTTAAAGATTGATGAAGACAAATGTAGGTCCCTTACCGTCAGAAACAGTGGAATTAATTATGGGGAACAAAGAAATGGCTGACCAACTAAATGCATACTTTGGTTCTGTCTTCACAAAGGAGAACACAAATATCATACCAGAAATGTTGGGGAACACGGGGTTTAGTGAGAGAGAGGAACTTAAGGAAATCTGTATTAGTAGAGAAATGGTGTTGGGGAAATTGATGGTATTGAAGGCCGATAAATTCCCAGGGCCTGATAATCTACATCTCAGAGTGCTGAAGGAAGCCGTCCCAGAAATAATGGATGTATTGGTGGTCATCTTCCAAAATTCTATAGATTCTGGATCATTTCCTAACGATTGGAATGTAGCTAATGTAACCCCAGGGAGGTTGAGAGAAAGCAGGGAATTATCGACAAGTCAGCCTGACGTCGGTGGTGGGGAAAGTTCTAGAGTCCATTATCAACGATTTTATAGAGGAGCACTTGGAGAAAAGTGGTTGAATCGGACAGAGTCAGCATGGATTTACGAAAGGGAAATCACGCTTGACAAATCTACAAGAATTCTTCGAGGATGTAACTAGTAGAGGGGGAGCCAGTGGGTGTGGTTTATTTGGACTTTCAGAAGGCTTTCGACAAAGTCCCACGTAACACATTAGCCTGTAAAATTAAGGCGCATGAGATTGGTGCTAGTGTATTGTGATAGATAGAAAATTGGTTGGCAGACAGGAAACCCAAGAGTAGGAATAAATGGGTCTTTTATTCCGAATGGCAGGCTATTCACCTGCTAATGTCACTAGTGGGGTACCATAGGGATTGGTGATAGGACCCCAGCTATTCACAATATATCTTACTGATTTCGGTGATGGATCTAAATGTAATATCTCCAAATTTGCAGATGACACAAAACAGGGTGGGAGGGTGAGTTGTGAGGAGGATGCAGAGAGGCTTCAGGGTGATTTGGACAAATTGAGTGAGTGGGCTAATGCATGGCAGATGCAGTACAATGTGGATAAATGTGAGGTCAATCACTTTGGTAGCAAAAGCAGGAAGGCAGATTATTATCTGAATGGCTATAAACTGAAAGAGGGGAATATGCAAGGAGAGCTGGGTGTTCTCGTACACCAGTCACTGAAGGTAACAATGCAGGTGCAAGGCAAATAGTATGTTGGCCTTCACAGCGAGATGATTCGAGTACAGGAGCAGGGATGTCTTGTTGCAATTATTCAGGGCCTTGGTGAGGCCACACCTGGAATATTGTGTACAGTTTTGGTCTCCTTATTTAAGGAAGGATGTTATTGCTATAGGTTTACCAGACTGATTCCCTGGATGGCGGGACTGACGTATGAGGAGAGATTGAGTCGGTTAGAATTATGTTCGCTGGAGTTCAGAAGATTGATGGGGATCTCATAGGAACCGATAAAATTCTAACAGGACTTGACAGAACAGATACAGGAAGGATGTCCCCGATGGTGGGGAAGTCCAGAACCAGTGGTCGTCGTCTAAGGATACGGGGTAAACCTTTCAGGACTGATATGCAAAATTTCTACACCCAGAGAGTGGTGAGCCTGTGGAATTCGCTGCCGCAGAAAGCAGTTGAGGCCAAAACATTGCATGTTTTCAAGAAGGAGTTAGATATAGCTCTCAGGATGAAAGAGATCAAAGGAAATGGGGGGAAAGCGCAAACAGGTCGCTGAGTTGGACGATCAGCCATGATCATAATGAATGGCGGGGCAGGCTCGAAGGGCCGAATGGCCTACTCCTGCACCTATTTTCTATGTTTCTATGTTAACAACGGCACAGATGAGGGTTTATGTAGCAAATGAGCTGAGGCAGACGGGTGATATTACAGAGCTGGTAGTAGGCAGGGTAGGTGATGGAGAGAATAAGGGTTCAGAACTCAGCTCAGGGTTAAATAGAACGCAGAGGATGCAAACTGTCTGGTTCAACCTCAGATATTAGCCGGTTAGGGGTACGTCGTTCATGGAGATGGACAAAATTTCCGAAGGAGACCGATTGCACAAGCTCCACTCTTCCCAAAATTAAAATTGTAAGAACATTATTTCAGTGAAACGCGGTTTACAGATCACATAGCGGGAAGTAGGGACTTAGCAGGGGCAGCAACAGCAGAAAACATGGTCGAGTAAATTCCATGAACTCTAATACAAGTAGCAATGGTTTATAGAGCTCATAGCTGGAGATAGAGTTTTGCCAGGGATAACAAAAGTAACAAGGAGGGCAGAGTAAATGACAAGAACAGTAATGTTGCGAAACTTGGTTTATAACATTCATAGCTGGATAGAGAGACTTACCAGGGACACTGATAATAGCAAGGATGGGATAGTAAATGTGTTGCATAATCTTCAATACAAGATAGATCCGATAGTCTAATGGGAACCGATCATAATTGGCAGAAAGATAGTCAAACTCCCAAATGAAACTCCTGCCCATTGTTGTAACATTCCAGTCTGTTGTTCTGAGATTCTGACCCATTGTTGTAACATTCCAATCTATTGTTCTCAGATTCTGAACCATTGTTGTAACATTCCAATCTATTGTTGTCAGAGTCTGACCCATTGTTGTAACATTCCAGTCAATTGTTCTCAGATTTTGATCCATTGTTGTAACATTCCAATCTATTGTCCTCATATTCTGACCCATTGTTGTAACATTCCAGTCAATTGTTCTCAGATTCTGATCCATTGTTGGAACATTTCAATCTATTGCTCTCAGATTCTGATCTATCCTCTCCCTTTCTCTAGAGCTGCTGATCCCTTTTAGTGCCAGGTCTGATGCTCCCGCTAACACTATGTGATAACACATTGAAAGCAGTCCCTTATTAATAGCAGAGGGAAACCCTCCAGTGACACGATTAGAGTCCATGGAGACTGACATTAATTACAGTCACTGAACAAACAGGTTCAGTTAACCCCTTTCAATCAAACACTTTTTGTACCACAATAAAATAGAACATTTACCCTGTCTGAATGGGATGTATAAGGATTACGGAGGGAAGGAATGGTGGAAATAGTAGAGGCACATGACAAAATCTTTCACTTCTCCTTGGATATGGGAGTGGTGACAGAGGACTGGAGGTTTGTAAATGTTACACCCTGGTTACAAATGGAGAGATGGAGTAAACCCTGTTCTGTTCAGTCAATCTGACGTCAGTGGTGGGGAAATTTCACAACCCAGGGCAGAAATATTCGTTGGTTGGAAAAGCACAGCATAATACATTTCAAGCAGCACAGATATACCAATGAAAAATCATGTCTGGCAAACTTCAACAAGAACTTATCCTAAGGTAAGCAGCATTATGAAACAAAGTGTAACACTGAACCACAAATGCAGATATTCGGTTATGAGACCAAAAGCTTGGTCAAAGAGGTAGGATTTAAAGGAGTGTCTTAAAGGATACAAGCGAGGTGGAGAGGTAGAGCTGTGTAGGGAGGATATTCCCGAGCTCGGGACCGAGGCAACTGAAGGTGCAGACAGCTATGGGGGAGTAATTAATATCAGGAATGCACAACAGGCCAGAATTAGTGGAGCAGAGATATCTCAGAGGGTTGTCGGGCAGGAGGAGATTACAGTTATCGTGAGGGGTGAGACCATGGACGGATTTGAAAACATGATTGAGAATTTTAAAATAAAGGCATTGTTTGACTGTGAGGTGATGTAGGTTAGTGATCGGGGAATGGGACTTGTTGTGAGTTAAGACACAGGCAGCACAGCTTTAGATTACCTCAAATTTACATGTAGTAGCATGTGGGAGAATGAGTTGGAATAGTCTAGTCTACAGGTAATGAAAGCATGAATGAGAGCTTCATCAGCAGATGAGTTGAAACAGGGGTGACGTTGGGCGATCTTATTGAGGTGGGAATAGGTGGGCATAGTGATGGCACGAATATAAGGTTGGAAGCTCATTTTGTGTTCAAATGCCACAGAATCACAGAATTGTTACAGCACAGAAGGTGGCCATTCAGTCCATCGAGTCTGCTCTACCTCTCCAAAAGAGCAATTCATCTAATGCCACTCTCCTGCCTTCTCCCTGTAGCTCTGCACAATCTTCCTTTTCAGATAGCTATCCAATTTCCTCCTGAATGCCTCGATTGAATCTGCCTCCACCAGACTCTCAGGTAGCGCATTCCAGACCTTAACACTCGCTGTGTGAAAAAGTTTTCCTCATGTCACTTCTGCTTCTTTTACCAATTACTTTAATTCTTTGTCCTCTCGTTTTCGATCCTTTCAGGAATGGGAACAGTTTTTCCCTTTCCACTCTGTCCAGACACCTCATAATTTTGCAGACCTTTTTCAAATTTCCTCTCAGCCTTCTCTTCTCTAAGGAAAATGTTCCAACTTCTCCAGTCTATCTTTAGAACTGATATTCGTCATCCCTGGAACCATTCTTGTGAATGTTTTTTCACACTCTCCAATGTTTCCATGTTATCTAATGTGCCCAGAACTAAACGTAACGCTGCAGCTGAGGCCGAACTAGTGTCTTATACAAGTTCAAAACAACCTCCTTGCTCTTGTATTCCATGCTACAGGATACTGTAGGCTTTATTAACTGCTCTCTGATCCTGTCATGCCACATTCAATGACCGATGCACATATACATCCAGGTCCCTCTGCTCCAGAACCCCCTTTAGAATTGTAACCTTTATTCTATATTTTCTCTCCATGTCCTTCCTACGAAATGAATCACTTCACATTTCCCCACATTGAACTTCATCTGTCTGCCCATTCCACCAACTTGTCTGTGTCCTTTTGAAGTTTTACACTATCCTCCTAATAGTTCATAATGCTTCCAAGTTTTGTATCATCTACAAACTTTAAAATTGTGCCCTGTACACCAAGGTCTAGGTCATTAATATATGTCAGGAAGAGAAAGGGTCCTAACCCTGATCCCTGTGGTCCTCCACTACAAATCTTAAATAAAAAACGAAACGAGCTGGAAATACTCAGCAGGTCTGGCAGCACCTGTGGAGAGAGAAGCAGAGTTAATGTTCCAGGTCAGTGACCCTTCATCAGAACTGGAAAAGGTTAGAAATGTAATAAGTTTTAAGCAAATAAAGCAGGGATGGGGCAAAATGGAGCAGAAGGGGTGTTGATAAGACAGAGGGCCAGAGAGATTAACTGACCAGGAGGTCATGGGGCAAAGGCAAAGAGAGTGTGCTCATGGTGTGGTGAAAGACAAAGCATTAGTGCAGAGCAGTTGTTAAATGACAGAACAATGAACAGCCCGAGCTAAAAGCACCAATATAAAAATCCCAGTTTAAGTCTGGCACATGGTAAAAAAAACTGATAAAACAAATAATAAAAATGGACCTGCTCTGAATGCTCTGAAATTATTGAACTCAGTGTTCAGTCCAGAAGTCTGTCGAGTGCCTAATCAGGCAATGAGGTGCTGTTCCTCGAGCCGGCGTTGATGTTCACTGGAACACCGCAGCAGGTGAAACGCAGATTGGGTGAGCGCTTTGTGGAACACCTCCGCTCAGTCCAAAAGCATGATCCCGAGCTTCCACTCGCTTGTCATTTCAACACCTTTGATCCCCCACCCCTGCTCAAATGTCCACATTTCTGTCCTTGTGTTTACACCCTCTACTCCCGCTTTACTTGCTTAAAACCTATTACATTTCTAACCTTGGCCAGTTCTGATGAAAGGACACAAACCTGGAACATTAACTCTGTTTCTCTCTCCACAGACACTGCTGAGCATTTCCAGCACTTTCTGTTTTTATTTCAGATTTCCAGCACCTGCAGCATTTTGTTTTGATTCCACTACAAACTTTTCTCCAACCCGAAAAGCATCCATTAATCACTACTCTCTGTTTCCTGTCACTCAACCAGTTTAGTTTCATGTTGCTACTGTCCTTTTATTTGATGAGCTGTAACTTTGCTCACAGGTCTGTTGTGTGACACTTTATCAAATGCTTTTTGGAATTCCATTTAAACCACATCAACAGCATGTGGGTGCCTGGAACGCGTTGCCAGCCGAGGTGGTAGATGCGGGCACGATGGCGTCTTTTAAGATGTATCTAGACAGATACATGAATGGGCAGGAAGAAAAGAGATACAGACCCTTAGAAAATAGGCGACATGTTTAGATAGAGGATCTGGATCTGCGCAGGCTTGGAGGGCCGAAGGGCCTGGTCCTGTGCTGTAATTTTCTTTGTTCTTTGTTCTTTGTTCATTGTCCTCATCAAGCTTCTTTTTTACCACTTCAAAAAACTCCAGCAAGTTTGTTAAACACCATTTTCCCTTAACAAATCCGGCTGGTTTTCCTTAATTAACCCACATTTGTCCATGTGCCTATTAATGTTGTCCTGAATATGACACCAATGTTAAAAACAGACTGTCTGAATCTCATACTGTTGCCAGGGAGAGGGATGGAATCAATAACAAGGGAACAGAGTTGGAGTGGGGCGTGAAAACTATGGCTTCAATCTTCCCAATATTTAATTGGAGGAAATTTCTGCTCATCCAGTACTGGATGTCGGATAAGCTGTTGGATAATTTAACAACAGTGGAGGAGTGGAGAGAGGTGGTGGTGAGGTAAACATGATGGAGTTCTTTGATAAAACAATTGAGATGGTTGATGAGGGTGGTGTGATTTAAGTTATATTTATAGACTTTCAAAAGGTGTTTGATCAAGTGTCATTCAATAGACTGATTAGGAAAACTGAACCCAATGCAGTTCTTTGATAAAACAATGGAGACGGTTGCTGAGGGAAGGAATGATGGAAATAGCAGAGGCACTGTCGGAATCTTCCAATCCTCCTTGGATATGGGAGTCATGACAGAGGACTGTAGGGCTGTAAATGTTACTCCCTGTTACAAAAGGAGTGATTAGATAAATCCTGTAACTACTGACCAGTCAGTCGAATGTCAGTGGTTGGAAATTACTAGAGGCCAGAACCCAGCTCAAAAATATATCTTTCTTGGAAAAACATGGGATAATAAATAACAAACAGCACGGATAGGTTAATGGAAAATCATGTCTGATAATCCTGATCAAGTTCGTTGATGACAAAACTGTGAGTGTTTTGTGTTATGTGTACAGACATTCAAAAGGCCGGTGATCAAATGTCAGTTTATAGACTTGTTATGAAAAATGGAACATATGGATTAATGTGACAGTGATAGTGTGGGTATGACACTGACTCAGGGACAGAAAGCAGAGAGAAGTGGTGAACAGTCATTGTTCAGACTGGGGGAGGGGGAGTATACAGTGCTGTTTCTCAGGACTCGGTATGAGAACCAGTGCTGTTCCTGGAATATAGATAGATATATAAATGACACCAACGTCTCCGTAAAAAAAAAAACATAATTTCAACTCTTGCAGAAGACATGAAACTCATAGCTAACGGTGGAACAATGCAGACCAGAGAATTATCCAACCACACAGACGTTTTTTTTTAAATTTATTTATTCTGGACTCTAATCCATCACGAGTTTATTTCAAAGAACAAAGAACAAAGAACAAAGATAATTACAGCACAGGAACAGGCCCTTCGGCCCTCCAAGCCTGCGCCGATCCAGATCCTCTCTCTACACATGTCGCCTATTTTCTAAGGTTCTGTATCTCTTTTCTTCCTGCCCATTCATGTATCTGTCTAGATACATCTTAAAAGACTCCATCGTGCCCGCGTCTACCACCTCCGCTGGCAACGCGTTCCAGGTGCCCACCACCCTCTGCGTAAAGAACTTTCCACGCATATCCCCCCTAAACATTTCCCCTTTCACTTTGAACTCGTGTCCTCTCGTAATTGAAACCCCCACTCTGGGAAAAAGCCTCTTGCTGTCCACCCTGTCTATACCTCTCATGATTTTGTACACCTCAATCAGGTCCCCCCTCAACCTCCGTCTTTCTAATGAAAATAATTCTAATCTGCTCAACCTCTCTTCATAGCTAGCGCCCTCCATACCAGGCAACATCCTGGTGAACCTCCTCTGCACCCTCTCCAAAGCATCCACATCCTTTTGATAATGTGGCGACCAGAACTGTACGCAGTATTCCAAATGTGGCCGAACCAAAGTCCTATACAACTGTAACATGACCTGCCAACTCTTGTACTCAATGCCCCGTCCGATGAAGGAAAGCATGCCGTATGCCTTCTTGACCACTCTATTTACCTGCGTTGCCACCTTCAGGGAACAGTGGACCTGAACACCCAAATCTCTCTGGACATCAATTTTCCCCAGGACTTTTCCATTTACTGTATAGTTCACACTTGAATTGGATCTTCCAAAATGCATCACCTCGCATTTGCCCTGATTGAACTCCATCTGCCATTTCTCTGCCCAACTCTCTAATCTATCTATATTCTGCTGTATTCTCTGACAGTCCCCTTCACTATCTGCTACTCCACCAATCTTAGTGTCGTCTGCAAACTTGCTAATCAGACCACCTATACTTTCCTCCAAATCATTAATGTATATCACAATCAACAGTGGTCCCAGCACGGATCCCTGTGGAACACCACTGGTCACACGTCTCCATTTTGAGAAACTCCCCTCTACTGCTACTCTCTGTCTCCTGTTGCCCAGCCAGTTCTTTATCCATCTAGCTAGTACACCTTGGACCCCAAGCGCCTTCACTTTCTCCATCAGCCTGCCATGGGGAACCTTATCAAACGCCTTACTGAAGTCCATGTATATGACATCGACAGCCCTTCCCTCATCAATCAACTTTGTCACTTCCTCAAAGAATTCTATTAAGTTGGTAAGACATGACCTTCCCTGCACAAAACCATGTTGCGTATCACTGATGAGCCCATTTTCTTCCAAATGGGAATAGATCCTATCCCTCAGTATCTTCTCCAGCAGCTTCCCTACCACTGACGTCAGGCTCACCGGTCTATAATTACCTGGATTATCCCTGCTACCCTTCTTAAACAAGGGGACAACATTAGCAATTCTCCAGTCCTCCGGGACCTCACCCGTGTTTAAGGATGCTGCAAAGATATCTGTTAAGGCCCCAGCTATTTCCTCTCTCGCTTCCCTCAGTAACCTGGGATAGATCCCATCCGGACCTGGGGACTTGTCCACCTTAATGCCCTTTAGAATACCCAACACTTCCTCCCTCCTTATGCCGACTTGACCTAGAGTAATCAAACATCTGTTCCTAACCTCAACATCCGCACTCTAATTTATTTGTGTGTGATTTTCATGAGAGTGTGTGCGAGAATGTGTAGAGTATATTTTTATTATTTTATTTAGATTCAGCTTCTTTTGTGAAGTATAATAAACTCACCTCTTGTTTAAACTCAAGAAGACCTGTCCTATTGGTTCTTTTATGATCACAACAAAGATAAAAGGTAGAATACTCACTAAGGTGGTCAGCACGTCCACTGTTAAAAAGGATACCCTCTTGCGGTAAAATAAGATATAAGACAAGAGGGGGACTGGGACCCTTACTCACCTGGCTGGAACAGAAATCTGGAGGTTCGAATGATGATAACGCAACAACACATGAGAAATTGGAAGTGGGAAAAGCAATTGATCCTGAGAAAAATGTTAAAAATATCAAAGCAGGTTTTATTGTGGTTTTCACTGCTGGAACACTGAAATGTCCACGGTCGAAGACAGAGCATACAAACATATGAACATATGAATTAGGAGCAGGTGTAGGCCACTCGGCCCCTCAAGCCTGCTCTGCCACTCAATAAGATCATGACTAATCTGATTGAAACCTCAACTCCACATTACCACCTACCCTCGATAATCTTTCACCCCCTTGCTTATCAACAATCTATCTATCTCTGTCTTACAAGTACTTAAAGACTCTCTTCCACTGCCTTTTGAGGAAGAGAATTCCCAAGGCTCACAACCCTCAGAGAAATAAAAATCTCCTCATCTCTGTTTTAAATGGGCGACCTCTCATTTTTAAATGGTGACCCCTAATCCTAGATACACCCAGATACACACATCTTTCCACATGCACCTGTCAAGACTGCTCAAGATCTTAGATGTTCAAATCAAGTCGCCACTTACCCTTCTAAATTCCAGTGGATATAAGCCTAGCCTGTCCAATATTTCCTCATAAGACAGCCCACCCATTCCAGGTATTAGTCTAGTAAACCATTTCTGGGTTGCTTCCAATGCATTTACATCATTCCTTAAATAAGGAGACCAGTGCTGTATACAGTACTCCAGATGTGGTCTGACCAATGCCCTCTATAACTGAAGCATAACATGCCTACTTTTGTATTCAATTACCGTCGCGATAAATGATAACATTCTATCAGCTTTCCTAGTTACTTTCTGAACATGCATACTAAGCTTTGGAGATGCATGTAAAAGGACACCCAGATCCCTTTGCATCTCAGAGCTCTGCAATCTCTCATCATTAGATAATATGCTTCGATTTTATTATTCCTGCCAAAATGGGCAATTTCCCATTTTCCCACATTATACTCAATTTGCCAGGTCTTTACCCAATCACTTAACCTATCTATATTCATTTACAGCCTCCTTATGTCTCCTTCACAAGTTGCTTTCTTACGCATCTTTGTGTCATCAGCAAATTTGGTAACCAGGCCTTCGGCTCCTTCATCCAAGTCATTTATATAAATTGCAAAAAGTTGAGGTCCCAGCCCTGATCCCTGTGGCACACCAGTCCTTACATCTTGCCAACCAGAAAATGGCCCATTTATGCCTACTCTCTGTTTTCTGTTAGCTAACCAATCTTCTATCCATGCCAACATGTTACCCCGTTCACCATGAGCTTTTATTTTCACAAAACCTTTGATGTGGCACCTTATCTGTTGCATCCTGGAAATCTATGTACAGTACATCCACCGGTTCCCCTTTCTCCGCAGCACATGGTACCTCTTCAACGAACTCCAACAAATTGATTAAACATGATTTCCCTTTCATAAAACCATTTTGATTCTGCCTGATTAGGTTGAATTTTTCTAAGTGCCGGCTACACTGTCTTTAATAATAGCTTCTAACATGTTTCCTATGACAGATGTGATGCTAACTTGCCTGTAGTTTTCTGTTATCTGTTTCCCTCGCTTTTTGACTAAAGGAGTTACATTCCCAATCAAGGAGTTATATACAGAGTGAAGTAACTTGGTACAGGTTAAAATCCTTCTCTGTTGAAAAGTTGAGCAATGTAGCTGGACAGTTAGGGATTACTCTCCATCTAAAAACCTGGAAACCCGAATTCCTAAGACTTTTGGCCAACCATTTTCCACTTAAAGCTGAAGATTCAAACAGGGTTAGAATCACTAACAGATAGAGTAATGTTAGCTAAGGTAAAACTGGAAAAGAAGAGACTAGAATTAGAATTCCAGAGAGAGCGAGAAAGCGCAGAGCGAGTGCCAAGAAAGGGAAAAAGTAAGAGTGTTCCAGAAGGAGAAGGAGGAAAGGGAGTTAAGGCGGCTCAAACAACTAGAAGAAGACCCAGTACACCCAGTGAAGGCACAGCTCTTGAGGGAGCTACCCCTAGCTCAGGACCATGTGCTGATCTCTTAAAGTTCTCCCAGTTCATGACAAAGTTCAATGAGGAGGATGTGGCAGAATTTTTCGTCACTTGTGAAAAGCTTGTAAAACAACCAAAATGGCCGGCAGAGAGCTGGACACTGTTTTTACAAAGCAAATAACAGGAAAATCCCATCAGTTCTATTCAATGTTGCCACCTCCCTATTCCTTTTGAAACATCTAAACCCCGGAACATCCAACATTCATTTCTGCCCCTGTGATATCCAAGTCTCCATAATGGCCAGAACATTGTCGCTCCAAGTACTGATCCATACTCTAAGTTCATCACCCTTATTCCTGACACTTCTTGCGTTAATATAGACACACTTCTCCCATCATACTGGCTGCAACTGTGCCCTGTCAACTGTCTAACCTTGCTCACAGACTCTCTGCACTATGTATCTGCCTGTTCAACATATGGAGTAAATGGCAAGAACAGTAATGCAGTTAAACATGGTTTATAGAATAAATAAGTGGATCGAGACACTTCCCAGGGAAACCAATGATAGCCAGGATGGGATAAAAAAAATATTGAATAATCATGATTGTGTAATAGATCAGCCTGTTTATTGGCAGCCAGTCAAAATTTGCAGAAAGAAAGTCAAACTGCCAGATGAAACTCCTGCCTACTGTTCTGACATTCCAATCTATTGTACTCATATTCTGACCCATTGTTGTAACATTCCAATCTTTTGTACTCATATTCTGACGCATTGTTGTAATATTCCAATCTATTGTTCTCAGATTCTGACCCATTGTTGTAACATTCCAATCTATTGTTCTCAGATTCTGACCCATTGTTGTAACATTCCAATCTATTGTACTCATATTCTGACCCATTGTTGTAACATTCCAATCTTTTGTACTCATATTCTGACCCATTGTTGTAATATTCCAATCTATTGTTCTCAGATTCTGACCCATTGTTGTAACATTCCAATCTATTGTACTCATATTCTGACCCATTGTTGTAACATTCCAATCTTTTGTACTCATATTCTGACCCATTGTTGTAATATTCCAATCTATTGTTCTCAGATTCTGACCCATTGTTGTAACATTCCAATCTATTGTACTCATATTCTGACCCATTGTTGTAACATTCCAATCTATTGTTCTCAGATTCTGACCCATTGTTGTAACATTCCAATCTATTGTTCTCAGATTCTGATCTATCCTCTCCCTTTCTCTGGGGCCACTGATCCCTGTTAGTCCCGGGGATGATGCTCCCACTGACACCAGGGGTAACACATTGAAATGAGTCTCTTATTAATAGAAGAGGGAAACCCTCCAGTGACACAATTACGGTCCATGGAGACTGGTATTAATTAAAGTCACTGAACAAACAGGTTCAATTAACACCTTTCAATCCAACACTCTTAGCACTACAATAAACTGGAGCATTTAACCGGTCTGGATGGGAATTATGAGGGTTGATGAGAGAAGGAAATGTGCAAATGGCAGAGGCACTGGACAGAATCTGTCAATTCTCTTTGGATATGGGAATGATGACAGAGGACTGGAGGGCTGCAATTGTTACACCTTGTTTAAAAAAGGTGATATGGGTTAAACCATGTACTGTCCAGTCAATATTACGTTAGGTGGGGCATTTCACAACCCAGGTCATAAATATTCGTTGCTTGGAAAAGTACAGCATAATAAATTTCAAGCAGCACGGATATGCTAACGACAAATCATTTCTGGAAAACTTCAACAAGAACTTATCCCGAGGTACTTCACAGCAGCATTATGAAACAAAGTATAACACTGAACCACAAAATGGGATATTAGGATGGGTAGCCAAATGCTCGGTCAAAGAGGCAGGTTTTAAAGGAGTGTGTTAAAGGATAAAAGCGAGGTGGAGAGGTGGAGCTGTGAAGGGAGGATATTCCAGAGCTTGGGACCGAGGCAACTGAAGGTGTGGCCACAAAAGGGAGAGTAATTAAAATCAGGGATGCACAAGAATCCAGAATTAGAGGAGCAAAGGTACCTCGAAGGACTGTGGGGCTGGAGGAGATTACAGAGATAGTGAGGGGTGAGACCATGGAGGGATTTGAAAACGTGTTGAGAATTTTAAAATAAAGACATTGCTTGACTGTGAGCTGATGCAGGTCAGTGATCGGGGAATGGGACTTGCCGTGAGTTAAGACACAGGAAGCAGAGTTTTAAATGACTTCAAGTTTACAGATAGTAGAATGTGGGAGAATGAGTTGGAACAGTCTAGTCTACAGGTGATGAAAGCATGAATGAGAGCTTCAGCAGCAGATGAGTTGAGACAGGGGTGAAGTCGGGCAATGTTATTGAGGTGGAAATACGTCGTCATAGTGATGGCACGAATATGAGGTTGGAAGCTCATTTTGTGGTCGAATGTCACAGAATAATATAATTGTTACAGCACAGAAGGTGGCCATTCAGTCCATCGTATCTGCACTGGCTCTGCAAAAGAGCAATTCATCTGGTGTCACTCCCCTGCCTTCTCCCTGTAACTCTGTCCAATTTTCCTTTTCAGATAGCTGTCCAATTTCCTCCTGAATGCCTCGATTGAATCTGCCTCCACCACACTCTCAGGCAGTGCATTCCAGACCTTAACCACTCGCTGTGTGAAAAAGTGTTCCTCATGTCACTTATGCTTCTTTTACCAATTACTTTAATTCTTTGCCCTCTCGTTTTCGATCCTTTCAGGAATGGCAACAGTTTTTCCCTATCCACTCTCTCCAGACACCTCATAATTTTGCAGACTTTTTGAAATCTCCTCTCTGCCTTTTCTTCTCTAAGGAAAATGTTCCAACTTCTCCAGTCTATCTTCCTAACTGATATTCTTCATCCCTGGAACCATTCTTGTGAATGTTTTTTCACACTCTCCAATGTCTTCACGATAGATAAGGTGTGGTGCCCAGACCTAGACGTAATACTGCTACTGAGGCCGAACTAGTGTCTTACACAAGTTCAAAATAACCTCCTTGCTCTTGTATCCCATGCCTCTGTTAATAAAGCCCAGGATACTATATGCTTTATTAACTGCTCTCTCATCCTGTCATGCCACCTTCAATGACCAATGCACATATACGTCCAGGTCCCTCTGCTCCTGCACCCCCTTTAGAATTGCACCCTTTATTCTCTATTGTCTCTCTATGTTCTTCCTACCAAAATGAATCACTTCACATTTCTCCACATTGATCTTCATCTGCCACCTGTCTGTCCATTCCACCAACTTGTCTATGTCCTTTTGATGTTCTACACTATCCTCTTCACAGTTCACAATGCTTCCAAGTTTTGCATCCTCTGCAAACTTTGAAATTGTGCCCTGTACACCAAGGTCTAGGTAATTAATATTTGTCAGGAAGAGAAAGGGTCCCAACACTGATCCCTGGGGAACTCCACTGCAAACCGTAAATATGAACAAAAAGTGCTGGAAATACTCAGCAGGCCTGGCAGCATCTGTGGAGAGATAAACAAAGTTAACGTTTCAGGTGTGTGACCATTCATCAGAATTGGCAAAGGTCAGAAATGTAATAGATTTTAAGCAAATAAAGCAGGGGTGGGGCAAAAGAGAACAAAAGGGGTGCAGATAGAACAGAGGGTCAGAGAGATTAAGTGACGAGGAGGTCTTGGGGCAAAGGCAAAGAAAATGTGCTTGTTGTGTGGCGAAAGATAAAGCATTAGTGCAGAGAGGGTGTTAAATGATAGAATAATGAACAGCTCCAGCCAAAAGCACCAACAGAACAAATCCAGTTTCAGGCCGACACATGGCAAAAAATGTTAAAACAAAATAATTGTTGAACTCAATATTCAGTCCAGAAGGCTGTAAATGCCTAATCGGACAATGAGGTGCTGTTCCTTGAGCTGGCGTTGTTATTCACTGGAACACCGCAGCAGGCTAAATGCAGATTGGGTGACCGCTTTGTGGAACACCTCCACTCAGTCCAAAGGCATGACACTGAACTTCCGCTCGCTTATCATTTCAACACCCTCCGTCCCCCACCCCGGCTCTAATGCTCACCTTTCTGTATTTGTGTTTCCCCCAAAACCCCCACTTTATTTGCTTAAAACCTATTACATTTCTAACCTTTGCCAGTTCTGATGAAAGGTCAGCGACTTGAAACATTAACTCTGCCTCTCTCTCCACAGATGCTGCCAGACCTGCTGAGTATTTCCTGCACTTTCTGTTTGTATTTCTGATTTCCAGCATCCGCTGTATTTTGTTTTGATTCCACTGCAAACTGTTCTCCAGCCCGAAAAGCATCCATTAATCACTACTCTCTGTCTCCTGTCACTCAACCAGCTTAGTTTCATGTGGCTACTGGCCTTTTTATTTGATGAGCTATAACTTTGCTCACAGGTCTGTTGTGTAACACTTTATCAAATGCCTTTTGGAATTCAATTTATACCACAGCAACAGCATTGCCCTCACGAAGCTTCCTTTTTACCTCTTCAAAATATTCCAACCATTTAGTTAAACACAATTTTCCCCAAACAAATACATGCTGGTTTTCCTTATTTGTCCATGTGCCCATTAATTTTATCCCAAATATGACACCAAGGTTGCAAATAAACTGTCTGAATCTCAGAGTGTTACTCGGGAGAGGGATGGGATCAATAGCAAGGGAACAGAGTTGGAGTGGGGGCTGAAAACAATGGCTTCAGTCTTCCCAATACTTAATTGGAGAAAATTTCTGCTCATCCAGTACTGGATGTCGGATAATCAGTCTGATAATTTAACAGCAGTGGAGGAGTGGAGAGAGGTAGTGCTGAGGGAAACTTGATGGAGTTCTTTGATAAAACAATGGAGAGGGTTGATGAGGGTGGTGTGATTGAAGTTATATGTATGGACTTTCAAAACGTGTTTGATCAAGTGCCATTCAATGGACAGGTTAGGAAAACTGAACCCTATGGATTAAAGGGATAGAGACAGTGTGGATATAAAATTGGCTAAGGAACAGTAAACAGAGAGAAGTGGTGAAAGGTTGTTGTTCAGACTCGATGGGAGTATACACTGTTTCTCCCCAGAGTTTGGTATGAGAACCACTGCTCTTTTTGCTCTTGGAAAACCCGGGGTGGGTCGGGCAGAGACCCCTCCTCCTCCCTCTTTACAAAGCTTCCCCTCTCTGCAGCCTCAAACTCAGCTCATTCACTCCTATGTGAATCCAGTTGTCTGAGAGACACCCACCCTACTCTCCCGGATTTCCTGCGGCAGGGCTGTCTTCATCACCCTGGATATCTCTAATGGTTATTGGAGTATCCCAGTAAAACTAGAGAAACAATTTCAATTCACATTCACTTCTGACGACCAGAGATACCTCTGGACATGTCGGTCACAAGGAGTTCCACAATAACCCCACTATTTTCCACAAACGTATAACCGGGGGCCTTCTGAGCTTTTCACAGTCTTCCTGCTTGCTGCAATATGTCAATGATCTCCTCCTCATCACCACAGACCGTGTCCACACATTTAACCCTTTCACAGGAACTACTGCAGTACTTTGGGAGCTGGACGAAAAGACCATCCACGTAAGGCCCAGCTGGTGCAAGGTTGTGTCACCATTCTAGGTGTCCAGATTGGATCATCCAGCATCAGCCCAGACCAACATCAGGTCGAGACCATCCAGCATCTACAACTGTCCACCTCAAAGACTGCCCAGTGCCCTATATTCAGGCTGGTGGGGTATTAGTGGACCTTCATCCCTCGATTTGCAGAGACTGTGACTCCACTTTATGAACTACCTAATGGTGATATTGACCAGTTATAACCCGGTTGGACTGAAAAGAGCACGGAAGAAGCAGTACAACTGAAGAAAGCTGTCGCCCAGGTAACGCGCCTTATCCCACCTAAAACTGGCAAGATTTTCCACATGGAGGTGGAGGACACAGTGAAAAGCCTGGTTGCTGTCCTATGTAGAGAAAACCAGGAGAAACTACTCCCCATTGTGAATGACTCCAGAATTGTGAGCGGGTCTGAACTGATTTACTCTGTTTGTGAAGGACATTTATTAACCACGTTCTGGCCACTTACATCACGGGTGATACTGCCCAGTCCATGATAAACTTTCCCAGTATAGGAAAGCAGTAGTAATAGTAATCCCCTGTCAGAGAGTCATAGTCATTTGAGCACAGAATGAGGCCACTCAAACCATCGAGTCCATGCCAGCTCTTCCTAGATAAATCCAGTCATTCTCATTCCCCAGCTCTGTCTCCATATTCCTGCAAGTTTATTTCCCTCACGTGTCCATCCAATATCCTTTTGAAATCATTCACCATCACTCCTTCCACCACCCTCGTAGGCAGTGACTTTAGAGGCCATTCCCACTCGCTGTGTAAAAAAGTTGTTCATCACATCCCCCTGTATCTCTGTTCCACCACCTGAACTCTAGTCCTTGTACCATTAACTAATGGCAACATCTTTTCCCTTCTACCTTTTCCAAACAAGTCATCATCATGTATACCTCTATCAAATCTCCCCTCAATCTCCTTTACTCCAAGGAAAATAATATAGGCTTTTCAAGAGTAACCTTGTAGCTAAAATCCTCCATCCCTGGAACGATTCTGGTAAATCTCCTCTGCACCCTGTCAAGGACACTCACATCCTTCCTAATGTGTGGTGAACAGAACTGGATGCAGCACTCCAGTTGGGGCCTAACCAGAGCTTTATAAAGGTTCACAATAACTTGCCTTCTTCTGTACTCACCACCTCTATTTATTTTAGGATAGTCAGTATGGATTTGTTAAGGGAAGATTTTGTTTGACCAACTTGGTCGAATTTTTTGAAGAAGTAACAAGGAAGATAAATGAGGGTAGTGCAGTTGATGTGGTCTACTTGGATGGTAGCAAGACTTTTGACAATGTCCTACATGGCAGACTGGTTCAGAAAATCAGATTGGGGTGGCACAGTGGCGCAGTGGTTAGCACCGCAACCTCACAGCTCCAGCGACCCGGGTTCAATTCTGGGTACTGCCTGTGTGGTGTTTGCAAATTCTCCCTGTGTCTGCATGGGTTTCCTCCGAGTGCTCCGGTTTCCTCCCACAAGCCAAAAGACTTGCAGATTGGTAGGTAAATTGGCCATTATAAATTGCCCCTAGTATAGGTAGGTGGTAGGGAAATATAGGGACAGGTGGGGATGTGGTAGGAATATGTGATTAATGTAGGATTAGTATAAATGGGTGATTGATTGTCGGCACAGACTCGGTGGGCCGAAGGGCCTGTTTCAGTGCTGTATCTCGAAAAACAAAATAAAATCCCACGGGATCCAGGGAAATGCATCAAGGTGGATACAAGATTGACTCAGTGGCAGGAAAGAAAGGGTATTTGTTGACGGTTGTTTTAGAGACTGGAAGGCTGTTTCCAGTGGCGTTCCGCAGGGCTCAGTACTGGATCCCTCGCTTTTTGTGGTCTATATTAATGATTTGGACTTAAATGTAGGGGGCATTATCAAGACGTTTGCAGATGACACAAAGATTGACCATGTGGTAGCCGGTGAGGAGGGTAGCTGCAGACGACAGAAAGATAGTGATGGCCTGGTCAGATGGGCAGAAACGTGGCAAAAGGAATTCAACTTGCAGAAGTATGATCTGAAGAATCTATTCACCATAACATCGAAGAGGGGGAATAGAGTTAAAGTGATTGGTAGAAAGATCAGAAAGGAGATGAGGGTGGTGCTGGGTCTGCAATTCACTACCTGAAAGGGTAGTTGAGTCAGAAACCCTCAACTCATTCAAACATAGTCTGGATATCCACCTTAAGTGCTGTTATCTGCAGCTCTACGCACCAAATGCTGAAAGATGGGATGAGAATAGATGGATCATTTTCTGGCTGGCGCAGACAAGATGGGCCAAGTGGCTGCTTTCTGTGCCTTAACTTTCTATGATTCTACGAGAATGCTTCCAGGGATTGGGGTATTTTAGTTACAAGGTTAGTTTGGAGAAGATGGAGTTGCTCTCCCTGGAGTAAAGGAGATTGAGAGAGATTTGATAGAAGTCTACAAGATTATGATCGGTTTAGAGAAGATAGACAAGGAAACATTGTTCCCATTAACTGATGAAACACGGACTAGGGGACACAGATGGAAGGTTTTGGGTAAGAGATGCAGGGGGAATATGAGGAAGAACTTTTTTACACAGTGGATGTTAATCAGCTGGAATTCACAGCCCGTGAGTGTGGTGGAAGCTGAGACAATCAATGATTTCAAAAGGAAACCAGATGGACATCTGAAGGAAATGAACTTGCAGGGATACGGGGATTGAGCGGGGGAGTGGGACTGACTCGATTGTTCCACAGAGAGCTGGTACAGAGGGGCCGAATGGCCTCCTCCTATTTCGTAAACGACTCTGACGCTCTGTGAATCTGTTGGATATGCCGCCCACTGCTGCCTGGAGAATGATCTGGATGCAGTGAAGATCAATGGAACTGTGACTTTAACGGCCACTGACAGATCCGTCCCCACCCTGGTGTGAGGCTCCAGGTCGTGTTACGGGAGTTGACACAGCTCTATGACCACCTCCTTATTGAATCAGAGTCACCGCACACACTGCTCCTGGGTTAGGTGTAGGTAGAAAAAGTGCCCTTGGAACACCCCAGGTGGGTAGGGCAGAGCCCCCTCCTCTTTTCTCTTTACAGAGACTCCCCACTCTGCAGCCTCTACTCCATTTGTTGGTCATGAGTCAGACCCAGAGACACTTTAACTACAATCCCAATACCTCGTCCAGTGTTGGGTCACCATATCCTCTGTTCTCCCTGAATGTCTGCAGCAGCTCACAACACAACCTCCAGAAAACCATCCACAGCACCTCCACTAACTTTACAATAACAGAACTAAGTCTAAAGCCCCTCACCTGTAAGTTGGATGCCTGATCCTATAAAATAACTTTGGGGGGTGGTGGTGGGATGGGGGGGGGGTGGGTGGGGGGGTGGGGGGGTGGAGGTGCGGTGGTTCCTCATGCTGCTGAATGAATGCTAAGCTGAGAGTGACTTACACAGGTGGTCAGTGGACATGCACAGAGCAAGTTTCAAAATCGTACATCAATCCTGCCAAAAGGGCTGACTGACATCAGTACTAACGCCTCCTCACACTAACAACACATACATGGCACCCAGGCTAGATCCCTGCCCAACATGGGACACTGTGCGGACCACAATAAAAGTGGCCATCTGTGCAGTTCACATCATTTTATGGATTTATAATTGGAAGGTGACCAGGATAGAATTGGAAGAGTCAAGTGTGGATTTAACAATGTCACGATGAGGGTTTACGCAGCTGGTAGGCTGAGGCACATATTAAAGAGGTGTTATTTGTGTCAAGGAAACACGATACGCCAATGAGGAATTTTAATTCATCAGTTGGAAACTTACATTAAAGTTTTAATGGAAAAAATCCTGCAAGAAACTGGCAGCCAAGATGGCCACTGCAATTTGTATCTGAAGCACCTTTTCACATTCCAACGTCTCCAACAGGAGACACATGTCTGATGAGCCTGGACCCAAAATAATGGCTTGCTCTTGAGACTGAATTTGCTAAGATTGCGTTCATTAGCATGGAATTCAAGGACATCCTGACACACTGACCTTGAAAGCGTAAACTACTCCAAGTGTCAACAATGGCATCCTGAGCCCTAGGGAGATGGCAACTCCTCACCTTGAATCTCATTAGAAGGCTCCAGAAAATATATTGAGGCAGCCATGAGACCGTCTGACCATCTCTGTGAAAGCTGGCAGTTTCCCCTGGACAAAGACAGACAAACCAGTGATTGAAACTGGCAGAAACAGAAGGGTGGTCTCCTTCCCCCCTCCCCTAGCCACCCCCCAACCCCAAGCCCCGTTCTCTTTCTGTCTCTCACCAGATGACATCACAAGTTTGAAAACCATCAGCGACTGTGGACCCTCCAATCCTACAGATTGCTACAGACTGAGGCACGAGGGTAAAAAGGCCACCTACCAGTCTGCCTTCAAGAAAATCCTGAACCATGTGGATCAGTCACAACGGGCACTTCGACCAGCCAAAGACTTCAAGAGTACAACTTCAGCCGGAAGATCAGGGATTTATCAAACCTCACAGACTGCATATTATGTTTTCGAACATAGAACATAGAACAGTACAGCACAGTACAGGCCCTTCGACCCACGATGTTGTGCCGAACCTTTAACCTACTCTAAGATCCATCTAACTACCTACCCTTCATTCTACTATCATCCATGTACCTATCCAAGAGTCGCTTAAATGCCCCTAATGTATTTGCTTCTACTACCACCGCTGGCAGCGCATTCATCACACCCACCACTCTCTGTGTAAAGAACCTACCTCTGACATCTCCCCGAAACCTTCCTCCAATCACCTTAAAATTATGCCCTCTGGTGATAGCCCTTTCCACCCTGGGAAAAAGTCTCTGACTATCCACTCTATCTATGCCTCTCATCATCTTGTACCCCTCTATCAAGTCACATCTCATCCTTCTTCGCTCCAATTAGAAAAGCCCTAGCTCCCTCAATCTTTCTTCGTAGGACATGCCCTCCAGTCCAGGCAGCAGCCTGGTAAATCTCCTCTGCACTCTCTCTAAAGCTTCCACATCCTTCCAATAATGAGGCGACCAGAACTGAACACAATATTCCAAGTGTGGTCTAACCAGGGCCTTATAGAGCTGCAGCATAACCTTGTGGCTCTTAAACTCAATCCCCCTGTTAATGAAAGCCAACACACCATACGCCTTCTTTACAACCCTATCAACTTGGGTGGCAACTTTGAGCGATCTATGGACATGGACCCCAAGATCCCTCTGTTCCTCCACACTAACAAGAATCCTGTCTTTGAGCCTGCATTCCGCATTCAAATTCGACCGTTGATTTATTCTGGACTCTAATCCAGCCACGATTTTATTTCTTATTCTGTAATCTATTTGTGTACGTGAGATTCTTGGGTCAGTGACAGCATAAATGCATAACGTATGTTTTTATTATTTTATTTTGATTGGGTTTAGATATTAAGTGTATTAAACTCACCTCTTTCATGGTTAAACTCAAGAAAACCTTTCCGATTGGTTCCTTCACTATTACACCAAAGGTAAAAAGTAAAACATCACAAAAATGGTAAATACATCCATGGTTAAAAAAGAACAAACACGATTGCGGTCAAATAAGAGGAAGGACAAGAGGACCGACTGTGAACCCTCATCACCTGGCTGTATCAATATGTAGGGTTGGAGGTGGAGTTAATATGGGGATCAACTGAGCTCAGCATTAAAGATACCAGAGGCTGTAAACTTCCTGGTTCAGCCTCAGTGAGGGGATTACAGATCGTGGAGAGGGAACAGAGTTTGTGACAGAAAGTGAAGACAATGGATTCAGTCTTCTCACGATTTAAATGACAAGAACCCTAATTCACTGAAATATGGTTTATGAATCTAATAGTTGGATACAGAGACTTACCGGGGACACCAATAATAGCGAGGAAAGGATAGTAAATTGTTTGAATCATCTTCAGTGCATAATAGATCCGCCATTCTAATGTTAGCCAAGTATAATCTGCAGTAACTAAACCAAACCAAGAGGAGAAACTCCTGCTGTCCATTGTTATAACATTCCAATCTATTGTTCTCAGATTCTGACCCATTGTTGTAACATTCCAATCTACTGCTCACAGATTCTGATCTATCCTCTCCCTCTCTCTGGAGCTGCTGATCCCTGTTAGTGCCGGGTTTGATGCACCAGCTGACATTATGGGTAAGACATTAAATGAAGACCCTTATTAATAGAAGAGGGAAACCCTCCAGTGACACAATTAGTGTCCAAAGAGACTGACATTAATTACAGTCACTGAACAAACAGGTTGAGTTAACCCCTTTCAATCCAGTACTTTTGTACCACAATAACGTAGAACATTTAGCTGGTCTGGATGGGATGAGTGACGGTTGCTGAGGGAAGGAATGGTGGAAATACCAAAGGCACTGGCCAGAATCTTCCAATCCTCCTTGGATATGGGAGTGGTGACAGAGGACTGAAGGGTTGTAAATGTTACATCCTGTGTTAAAAAGGAGAGATAAGATAAACCCTGCAACTACTGACCAGTCAGTTTAATGTCGGTGGTTGGAAATTTCTAGAGGCCATAACCCAGTACAAAAATATATAATCCTTGGAAAAACATGGGATAATAATTGACAAACAGGCTGGATAGGTTAATGGAAAATCATGTCTGATAATCCTGATCAAGTTCGTTGATGACAGAACTGTGAGAGCTGATGAGGATAGTGTGTTTAGTGTTATGTATATAGACTTTCAAAAGACCTGTAATCAAATGACATTTCATAGACTTGTTATGAAAAATGTAACACATGGATTATTGTGAGAGTGATAGTGTGGATATGATACTGACTCAGGGAGAGAAAGCAGCGAAAAGTGGTGAACAGACATTGTTCAGACTGGGGGAGGGGGAGAATACAGTGCTGTATCTCAGGGGTCGATATTAGAAACAGTGCTCGTCCTGACATATAGATAAATATATAAATGACATAGACTTAGAGTAAAACAAAAACATAATTTCAACTCTTGCAGATGACATGTAAATCATAAATGCTGTCACTAGTGTGGCAGACAGAAGCAGGATTAATGAGGACATGGACAGTCTGATGGAGAAATGAGAATACACATGGTGAATGAAATTTAACACATAGTACTGGGGAAGTGATTATTTTGTGAGGGATAATAAGGGGAGTGAATAGAAACTGAACTGCACCATTTAAAAGATGGTACAGGAGCACAGAGTCTGGGCGTGTATGTACAGACATCTTCAATGGTGGCTGGACAAGTGGTGAAGGATTTAAAAAGGCATAGGGGATCGTTAGAATTATAACTAGAAGCAAAGAATTAAAAAAAACAACACAAGAACATTCTGCTAAGACTAGATAAATGACTGTTTAAGCCTCAGCTGGAATATTGTGTCCCATTCTGGACACCACACTTTATGAAGGATTCCAAGGCCTTGGATATGGTGCCTAGGTAATATACTAGAATGGTAACAGGGATGAGGGACTTCAGTTATGCGGAGAGAAGATGAGATTGTTCTCCTTAGAGCAGAGAAGATAAAAGGGAGATTTAATCGAGGGGCTGAAAATGATGATGTGTTTTTCTAGAATAAATAAGGAGAATCTGGTTTCACTGGATGAAGGTTCAGTAACCAGAGAACACAGTTTAATGTTGATTAACAAACAAACAGAGGAGAGATGAGGAGATTTTCTTTTCTTTACACAGCGAGTGTTTATGATTTGGAATTCACTTCCTGAAAGGGTTGTGGAAGCAGATTTAACAGAAGCTTTCAGTCGGGAATTGGATCAATACTAACAGGGTGATTTACTGGACTGGGAGAAAAGAACAGGGGAGAGGAATAATTGGGAAATCTCCTTCAAAGAGCTGGAACCGGTACGATTTGTTAAATAGTCTCCTCCTGTGCTGTGTGATTCTCTGACTGTCTGATAACAGAAACCATTGAGTACGTATCTCATGTGTACAATTGACATTCAGCAGTTTTTAATCCCGAGATTAATCGTTACTTGTTTTCTGATGAAGACAACAGGAGAAAGACAAGCACAAGGGGTTGGTGAGGTAAATTGTGTTGACAATTTGTTTATCGGATTATAACATCTCTTTCTGATCACAGACCTCGTCTGGTTTCAATCAGTCAATTACAAACTCATTGATTTTATTCCTATTTTATTTCCTGTCTATCCGTTCTCAGGATATGGGTGATACTGACAAGGAAGGCCAGCATTACTTCCCCATCCCTGGTTGCCATGAGAAAATGGTGGGCCTTCATCCTGAACCACAGCAGTCCGTGATGTGAAGGTGTTCCCTCAAACAAACCAACATTTAGTATTTTGAGGAGGCAGTTTCATTTCTGAGTAGTTCGGAATGAGTTGGGTCAGAAAGCTAGGATGAGAATTTTAAAATCGAGGCATTACTGGACCAGGAACCAACGTAAGCCAGTGAGCATAGTAGTGATGGATCAACGGGACTTGGTGGGAAGGCCTGTTACCCGACCCGAACCCGATGGGACCCCATGACATGTGTCGGGCCATTCTTCCGAACTCGACCTTTGTGCTTGGGTCGGGTCGGGTCGGTCTCGGGGGAAAATGGAGGGACCTGGGCCGGGTCGGGCTCGGGTCCCATATGGCTCCGTCGGATTCAGGTCGGGTTTCTGTTTGTGACTTGAGCAGGCCTTTAACTTGGTGCGAGTTTGGATAGGAATTTTATTTGTGCTGAAGTTTATGGCAGGGGCAGCACGGCTTCGATACAGATTCAAGCTGCCTCGAAACTGTTCAGTTCAACACAAGTTTAAAAAACGGGGGAAAGGAAAGAAAAAAGAGGAAAAAAATGGGGTTAGATACAGAGTAAATCTTTCTCTACACTGTCCCCATCAAACACTCCCAGAAGAGGTACAGCATGGGGTTAGATACAGAGTAAAGCTCCCTCTGCACTGTCCCCATCAAACACTCCCAGGACAGGTACAACACTGGGATTGGCTGGGCAATTTGAAGCACTTCCTGCCAGCAATCAGGGGGAGCAGCTGCACCTGTGCTGCAGCAACTGCAGAGTGGAGACTGGAGAAAGTGGAGACAGGTAGAACATAGAACATGACAGCGCAGTACAGAACGGTCGGCCCTCGATGTTGCGCCGACCTGTGAAACCATCTGACCTACACTATTCCATTTTCATCCATATGTCTTTCCAATGACCACTTAAATGCCCTTAATGTTGGCGAGTCCACTACTGTTGCAGGCAGGGCGTTCCACGCCCCTACTACTCTCTGAGTAAACAAACTACCTCTAACATTTGTCCTATATCTATCACCCCTCAACTTAAAGCTATGTCCCCTCGTGATTGTCATCACCATCCGGGGCAAAAGACTCTCACTATCCAACCTATCTAACCCTCTGATTATCTTATTTGTCTCTATTAGTCACCTCTCCTCCTCCTTCTCTCTAACGAAAACAACCTCAAGTCCCCCAGCCTTTCCTCGTAAGACCTTCCCTCCATACCAGGCAACATTCTAGAAAACCTCCTCTGCACCCTTTCCAAAGCTTCCACATCCTTCCTATAATTTGGTGACCAGAACTGCACGCAATACTCCAGGTGCGGCCGCACCAGAGTTTTGTGCAGGTGCAGCATGACCTCGTGGCTCCGAAACTCGATCCCCCTAATAATAAAAGCTAACACACCATATGCCTTCTTAACAGCCCTATTAACCTGGGTGGCAACCTTCAGGGATTTATGTACCTGGACACCAAGATCTCTCTGCTCATCTACACTACCAAGAATCTTCCCATTAGCCCAGTACTCTGCATTCCTGTTACTCCTTCCAAAGTGAATCACCTCACACTTTTCAGCATTAAACTCCATTTGCCATCTTTCAGCCCAGCTCTGCAGCCTATCTATGTCCCTCTGTAACCTACAACATCCTTCGGCACTATCCACAACTCCACCGACCGACGTGTCATCCGCAAATTTACTAACCCACCCTTCTACACCCTCATCCAGGTCATTTATAAAAATGACAAACAGTAGTGGCCCCAAAACAGATCCTTGCGGTACACCATTAGTAACTAAACTCCAGGATGAACATTTGCCATCAACCACCACCCTCTGTCTTCTTTCAGCTAGCCAACTTCTGATCCAAGGCTCTAAATCACCTTCAATCCCATACTTCCGTATTTTCTGCAATAGCCTACCGTGGGGAACCTTATCAAACGCCTTACTGAAATCCATATACACCACATCCACTGCTTTACCCTCATCCACCTGTTTGGTCACCTTCTCGAAAAACTCAATAAGGTTTGTGAGGCACGACCTACACTTCACAAAACCGTGCTGACTATCTCTAATGAACTTATTCTTTTCAAGATGATTATAAATGCTATCCTTTATAACCTTTTCCAACATTTTACCCACAACCGAAGTAAGGCTCACAGGTCTAAAATTACCAGCGCTGTCTCTACTCCCCTTCTTGAACAAGGGCACATTTGCAATCCTCCAGTCTTCCGGCACTATTCCTGTCGACAATGACGACATAAAAATCAAGGACAAAGGCTCTGCAATCTCCTCCCTGGCTTCCCAGAGAATCCTCGGATAAATCCCATCTGGCCCAGGGGACTTATCTATTTTCACACTTCCCAAAATTGCTAACACCTCCTCCTTGTGAACCTCAATCCCATCGAGCCTAGTAGTCTGTATCTCAGTAATCTCCTCGACAACATTTTCATTCTCTATTGTAAATACTGACGAAAAATATTCATTTAACGCTTCCCCTATCTCCTCTGATTCCACACACAACTTCCCACTACTATCCTTGATTGGCCCTAATCCAACTCTAGTCATTCTTTTATTCCTGATATACCTATAGAAAGCCTGAGGGTTTTCCTTGATCCTATCCGCCAATGGCTTCTCGTGTCCTCTCCTCGCTCTTCATAGCTCTCCCTTTAGATCTTTCCTGGCTAGCTTGTAACGCTCAAGCGCCCTAACTGAGCCTTCACGTCTCATCCTAACACAAGCCTTCTTCTTCCTCTTGACAAGCGCTTCAACTTCTTTAGTAAACCACGGCTCCCTCGCTCGACAACTTCCTCCCTGCCTCACAGGTACATACTTATCAAGGACACGCAGTCGCTGCTCCTTGAATAAGCTCCACATTTCGATTGTGCCCATCCCCTGCAGTTTCCTTCCCCATCCTACGCATCCTAAATTTTGCCTAATCGCATCATAATTTCCTTTCCCCCAGCTATAAGTCTTGCCCTGCGGTATATACCTGTCCCTGCCCATCGCTAAGGTAAACCTAACCGAATTGTGATCACTATCACCAAAGTGCTCACCTACATCTAAATCTAACACCTGGCCGGGTCCATTACCCAGTACCAAATCCAATGTGGCATCCCCCCTGGTTGGCCTGTCTGCATACTGTGTCAGAAAACCCTCCTGCACACACTGGACAAAAACTGACCTATCTAATGTACTCGAACTACAGTATTTCCAGTCAATATTTGGAAAGTTAAAGTCCCCCAAAACAACTACCCTGTTACTCTCGCTCCTGTCGAGAATCATCTTCGCTATCCTTTCCTCTACATCTCTGGAACTTAAGTTTGGACTGTTTGGGGGGAGAGAGAAGAGGCCGGAAGACTTGGGCGGGGCTGCCAAATCCAGTAGGGGGCCCCTGTATTTGTATTGGTGCTTGCACACAGGGAGCTCCGTTCCCACCCCAATTACCTGCTCGGGACAGCTGGAGTTGCCTGGGGAAGACTTTTTTTGTTAAAAGCAGAAGAGGAGAGTACCGGGCGGCTTCAGCCATCCCGGGCGAAGAAGCCTCCCCCAACTAGAAGACAACAAACAGTTTTGGACTAATTGTTACAAAGGTGCACCAACTGGCAGTTGGATCAAACATCCCTGTCAGCCTTTCTCTCCCTTCCTCCACTCAGTCGCCTCAGTTATCTATCCTCCTATTTTCTTTTACCTTCTTACCCCTATCATCCTCAACTCCCACTCCACTTTGTTTTCAGTTTGTTTGTTTATTGTTTCAATTGTAAATTTGCTTTGTTTCTTGGGGGTGGACGTGGCTCTTAGACCCCATGGCAAGCCCTCCTTCGCCGGTGGCGCGGCCTTCCCGTACATATGCTGCTGCGGCTGCTGCAGCTGCACCTGTTGCCCCGTCGCCGTTTGCTTTATTAACATCGAAATATGGGGTCAATAGATACATCCAACCGAACATGACTATAGAGGCATGTGTGAAAGCAATGGCCGAGGTTGTCGGCCCTTCGGCCATTGTTGCAGCCTCTAAAATGTACGGGAAAGCAGTGTTATTCCTGAAGACCGAGCGGGCGGTGTCCCTGGCTCTGAGCAAGGGGCTCACCGTGGGCGGACCTTCCTGCCAGTGGACCAACTGGAGGCCACTGTGTAAAGGCTCACTCTATCCAATGTCCCGCCCTTCATTCCTGGTGAGCTCCTCCTTCCCCACCTGCACCGTCTGGGGCAGGTAAAGACGGGGCTCATCCCAGTCCTGCTCGGTCTTCGGGAGAACAGCCTCTGACATGTGTGCTCCTTCCGCCGCCAGTTATTTATGCAGCTGGCGTGGGAGGAGGTTACAGAAGGCCACTTTAATGTAGAGTTCCAGGGGATGGCCTACTGCGTCTTCTGGACCTTGGACGGGGTGCGGTGCCATGTCTGTAAGGGGGTGGGCCATGTTCGTAAGAACTGCCCCAACCTCCCTCCTGCCAACTCCAAATCGGCGGCCCAGGGTGGCACCGCTGCACCTCCTCCCACCCCCCTACTCCTCTACCAGATACCATACAGTCGGTACCGGAGGCTGTGGTTTTCACGGCCTCCGGCAGGGAGGGGGTGACCGTCCAAGTGGAAGGAAGGCGCGGAGGAGAAATCAACATCGAGAGGCGCGTCCCCTGGACACAGAGACACTACCCGAGTCTGAGCTCAGCACAAAGCCCGATCTCGGGGAGTCAACTTGCCCCAGGGCTGGGCTCAGGCACAGGGTGAATAAAAAAAAGGTGAGTGCTGAGGTGGAGGCCTCTGATAATATGGAGGTCTCTGAGCCTCCGCACCCAACTGGGAAAAAGAGGAGAAGGCAGCCTTCCACAGAGGTGACAAGGGGCCCTGAGGCGCAGGGCCCATCTGTTGAAGGTGAGCTGTCTCCGGTTTCGGGTCCCCAGGTTTCCCGTAACGCCACCACCAAGGCCACAAAGTCTGGGCAGGAGATCCCTATTCCTCAGGATGGAGTGGAGGGGGAGACACCTGTACATGTGACCCCTCCAGGGGAAGCCGGTGGAGCCGTGCTTGTGATGGAGGAGCCTGGGGACGCCACCCATTCTGCCACTGCCACTGGGTCGGGTGCCCTGAGTAAAGGGGAGTGCGGGGCCTCAAAGTGTCGGCCCTCCCAGCTGGAGTCCGCCACCAACCAGGATACACCCGACCCGGTTGTAACCGAGAACGCTGCCCCATCTGCTGGGCCTGTGGGTGCTGGCGGAGGGGGAGATGGCCTCCTCCCTCCGCCTCCTCAGGTCTCGGCTCCGGCTGGATTTCTGGAGTCGGGAACGCCTGTCTCCCCTGGACCACTCATTGGCCTGGGGATGGAGGTGAGGGGTTTCCTGAACTGCTGGCGCCCACAGGCTCCAGTTTCACAATAGAACAAAGAGAGGACTCCTCCGCCATCGATCCTGGGGGTGGGATCCTGATGGAAGCGGGATCAGCTGGCGCTGCCGGGACGTCCGCCCCACAGTGTGTGGTGGGTGTGTCGGCTTGTGGCGGTGATGACCCTGAGGAGGATGGGGATTCAGTGCGGGGCACGGAGGATGATCTTGATTCCATCGCCAGTGAGGTGGTGGAGTCTCTCGTGCCTCCCACTGAATCTCCTCTCATCCCCACGGCGGAACTCCGGGATTTCCTCGCGGTTTGCAGGGGTTGCCGCAATCAAGTTCAGCTGGCCCTCGACCGTTGGTCGAATCTGGCGCTGATCATCCAGTCCGTCCGTGCCACCCTTAAGATAGCGGGCAAGCGCGCGGACGTGAAACTGGTTGAGAGGCGCCGTTTTAATGTGTTCCCCCTGCTGCCTCAACATCAATGGCAGCAGGGGGTCTCACCGCAGATTTGCCAATCTCTCAGTCCTCAGGGAAGGGAGATACGCGGTGAGCTTTCCGCAGGAATCCCACACCGTTCCGGGAGATGAAGCCACCTGGCTCCTGGAGTGGCAGGGTGGGTTCTACATGAGTCACCTCACCCCTATTTCTAATGTGGTGGCTATCTTGTTGGCCCCGACCTTTCAGCCGGAGATCTTGGGGGTCAAGGAGCTAGTGCCGGGCTGCTTGCTCCACCACGCCGTTCGCCTGGGGACCGTGCTGCTCCACTTTGTGAACGTGTACGCGCCCAGGCCCGGCGCGTTGCAAGCGCGCTTCTTTGAAGAAGTGTCTGCTCTCTTGAGCTCCATCGATAGCAGCGAGTGCATCATCCTCGGGGGGGGGTGGGATTTTAATTGCACCCTCGAGGTGGGGGATCGCTTCAGTCCCCAGCACGGCCAAGCGTCGGTGGAGAAGTTGAGGGGACTGATCAGCTCCCTTAACTTAATGGACGTCTGGCAGAATCTGCATCCCGACTCCAGCGCCTTCACATGGCGGTCTGGAGGAGGAGGGTCGCGAAACGACCGCCTCTACTTTTCGCAGGCGTACGTCTCACGCGGCTCGGCGGCCTTCAGGTGGCTGGTGCCATGCTCCACCACTTGGTGTGGGCAGAGTTCTTTCCGCTCCGCACGCTGGTGGGATCTGCGTACTGGCACATTAACAACTGGCTGCTGAGGACGAGCGGTTCCGGGACTCGTTCTGTCGATTCTGGGCCGACTGGAGAAGGAAGCAGGGGGGCTTCCCCTCCTTGAGGCTGTGGTGGGATGTGGGTAAGACTCACATCCGCGTCTTCTGTCAGGAGTACGTGAAGGGGTCGACCAAGAGACTTGGTGTCCCGCCTCGGTCATGCCATCATGGACCTGGCCCTGTGGCAGGTGTACAAAGAGAAGTAGGGCGCGCTGAGGGACCTGCAGCTCATAGGGTCCCGAGGCGCGTACGTGAGGTCGCGGATCCAGATTCTGGAAGATTTGAACCGCGCCTCACCCTTCTTCTACTCGATGGAAAAATGGCAGGGGTGCGTAAGCAGCTCGTCGAGCTGCTGGCCGACGGCGGATCCTCCATCACGGATCCGGAGAGAATGGGCCTCCTGGACCGTACTTATTGCAGTGCGTTGTTCTCTCCGGATCCGTCCAGCGAGGATGCACGCAGAGTTTTGTGGGAGGACCAGCCGCAAGTCAGCCCGGAGGGCGCCGAAGTATTGGAGGCTCCGCTCACGTTAGCAGAGCTGACCGGCGCCCTCCACCAGCTCTCGAGGGGCAAATCCCCAAGGTTGGATGTGTTGACCGTGGAGTTCCTCAGGGCGTTCTGGGACATCCTGGGGGACGATTATGCGCGGGTCCTGGGGGAAAGCCTGGCGACCGGGGAGATGCCCCGGCGGTCGTCGTCCTGCTGCCGAAGAGGGACGATCTCCGCCTGCTTAAAAACTGGCGTCCGATCTCCCTCCTCAGCACGGATTATAATATCTTTGCCCGGGCTATGTCTACCCGCCTGGGCTTCATGGTGGTCCACATGATCCACCCCGACCTGTCCTACACGGTCCCGGGCCGGTCCATCCAGGACAACATCCACCTGTTCTGGGACCTGATCCATCTTTCCCAGAGGACTGGTCAGTTGGTCGCCTTACTCTCCTTCGGTCAGAAGAAGGCGTTCGACAGGGTGGATCACAAAAACCTTTTCGGGACACTGCGCACTTTTGGACTCAGGCCGCATTTGCAGGAGGTTAACGGGATTGACTCTGCGTGAGCCGGCCATAGAGTCGTCCTCTCGGCTTCCGCAGACGACGTGCTCCTCGTGGTCACAGATCCCGTTGACTTGCGAAGGATGCGTGACTGCCAGCAAACCTTTTCTGCTGTGTCCTCCGCGAGGATCAATTGGGAGAAATGTTCCGGACTCCTGGTTGGTCAGTGGCGGGTGGACTCCCTGCCAGAGGAGGTGACACCTTTTGCGTGGAGCACCACGCACCTCCTTTATCTGGGAGTCCACCTTAGCCCCGCTGAGGAAGCCTGGCCGGCAAACTGGCAGGAGTTGGAGGCGAAAGTCACCACACGGCTGGGGCGCTGGACAGGACTGCTCCGAGTGCTTTCCTACAGGGGCCGAGCGTTGGTCATAAACCAACTGGTGGCCTCCATGTTGTAGTACCGGATGGTCACTCTGGCCCCGCCCCCTGTATTTGCCACCAAGATCCAGAAGAAACTCGTCGATTTCTTCTGGGGCAGGAGGAAACACTGGGTCTCTGCCGCGGTCCTGAGTCTCTCGATTGAGGAGGGCGGTCAGTTGCTGGTGTGCGTCCACACCCAGGCTGCGACTCTCCGCCTTCGGGCCCTGCAGATATACCTGTACGTCGAGCATCCTCCCAGATGGTGTGCGCTGGCGACGTATTTTTTCCGCCAGTGTCACTGCCTTCAAGACGACACGCAGCTCCCGATCGAGTCCGTTAGCCACGCCTCTCTGAGGGAGTTGCCTGTCTTTTACTGGGATGTATTCTGCGTCTGGAACATGGTCACCTCCAGTCAGGGCGCTCCCCCGCCGGCGGAGGAGAGCGCCTCGGCTGTCCGGGCGGCCGACTCCGGGGACTGTCCGGCGGGCGGAGGAGTAGCCGAAACCCCCGGGACGCCCCTCACTGCGGGTGGCGAGGGGGCTCGGGAGTGCGGAGCGATCCCGGCGGAGCTTACCCCCGCTCGGCCGGAACTGCTCATCGGACCCAGGCCCCGAAACCCTCCTCGGGAGCCGGTCCCGCACAACCCGAGCCGCCTCTCGGAAATGCCCTCCGTGCCATTCCAATCGGCGCGGAGGGGTTTCCTGTACGGGCTGCTCCTGCACACTCTCCACTTCCTCGCCCTCGTCAGCCGGCCGGACACGCCCTGGAGGTCCGCGTTGCCATCAGGCGGCGAGGGGAACCCCGATGGAGGTCTCTCTACGCGGGAGTCTTCCCCCTTTACATCGGGGACCTGGGGTGGAGGGTGCTGCACAGAGCAGTCCCGTGCAATAGGCTTTTAAGTAGGTTCACGGACTCCCAGGCCACCTGTACTTTCTGCGGCCTGGACGAGTCCGTGTTCCACATTTATACGGAGTGTGCGAGGTTGCAGCCCCTATTTAAGTATCTGAAGGGGCTGCTCCTCAAATTCTGGCTGCACTTCAGTCCCACGCTCCTGATCTTTGGGCACCCGGTGCGGAGGGGCTTGGGCCGGGAGGAGGATCTCCTCGTCGGTCTGCTCCTGGGCCTGGCCAAGGTGGCAATTCACAGGTCCAGGTTGCGGGCCGTCGGGGGGTCCGTCCTCCCCGATTGCCTGCCCCTCTTCCTCGGTTACGTTCGCGCCCGGGTGTCCCTGGAAAAGGAGCATGCGGTGTCTGCCGGTACGCTTGAGGCCTTCCGCGACCGGTCGGCACCGCAGGGACTGGAGTGCATTGTTGACGCCGAGAGTGGCATTTTAATTTGAGTTTTTTGTTTATTTATCTGGTTTTAATAAAGTTATTTAAAAAAAATATATAAGTGTGTATATAAAGGGGGCCTGATGAATAAAGGCCCCCTCGACATAAAAAATATATAAAGGGGGCCTGAGGAATAAAGGCCCCCTCGAGAGAAAAAAAAAACGGGGTGACTCCTGGCTAATTGGAGGTGCTGAGTGCATCAACGAGATGCAGCTGTGTGCAGATGCTGAAGGCTGGAGGCTGGAAGACTGCTGCAAGAGGGAGAGACTGAGATTGAAACAAAGGGTTTACATCTGTCTTTTTGAAAGAAGAAAGCAGGAGGTCAGAAGAACTGACAACTCATGTGAGTTTGGGTTTTGTAATCCTTTCATTGATTGTTGTGGGAGGGGGAAAGGAAGAGATCATAAAACCTTGGGTGGGGTTGCTTGTTTGAACAGGGAGCTCCTGTGTTTAAAAGCATTGAAGAGGAGCTCTTTCCCCACTCCAAAGAGCTAGCCTGGGATAGCTGGATCTGCCCAGGTGAAGAGACTTTCTCTTAACTGTGTAAACCACATCAGAAGCAGAGTGTGACGGGGCAACTACAGCCGTCCCAGTTGAAGACATCGCACCCCTCCCACCACCAGCTGGAAGACCAGCACAAGGACTTCCTGAATTAACACCAGCAAATAGATTGGTTCCTCCAGACCCTCCTCTCATTCAGCCTCTCTCCCTAGCCATACCCTCCAATCGATGCTTTTTGGGATAACTCATTATTTGTTATTCCTTTCTCTCGATTTCTATTTTTATTTTTTCTCTCAACGCTGGGTCTACCCCATGGCTTTACAGTCCTGTCCAGAGGCGGGGCCTTCCTATGCTGCAGCAGCTGCTCCTGTGGCCCTGCCACCATTTAAAATATTGACATCGAAGCATGGGGTGAAGAGTTACACCCATCCCAATATGTCTATAGAGGCCTGTGTGAAGGCAATGGCCAAGGTTGTCGGCCCCTCGACCATTGTGGCAACCTCAAAAATGTAGGGGAATGCTGTGTTCTTCCTGAAGACGGAGCAGGCCATATCCCTGACCCTGAATAAAGGGCTCACTGTGGGTGGGAATTTCCTGCCGGTGGTCCCTCTTGGGGCCACTGCGCAGCGGATAATACTATCAAATGTCCCGCCCTTCCTTCCCAGTGAGCTCCTCCTCCCCCACCTGCACCATCTGGGGGAGGTAAGGTCGGGGCTCCCGCCAGTCCCGCTAGATCTTTGGGAGCACAGCCTCCGGCATGTCTACTCCTTCCACCGCCGGCTATTTATTCAGCTGCCGTGGGAGGAGGTCTTGGAGGGCGATTTCGATGTAGAGTTCCAGGCGACGGCCTACCGCATCTTCTGGACCTCGGACGGGGCGCGGTGCCTCATCTGCAAGGGGGTGGGGCATGTTCGTCCACCATTTCCACCTCGGCGGCCCAGTGTGGCGCCACTGCACCACCTCCAATTCCAACACACATCCTCCAGACACTGCTCAGTCGGTTCCGGAGGCTATGGTTTTCAGAGCCTCCAGCGGGGAGGGAAATGCCCGTCCGGGTGGAAGAAAGGCGTGGATGAAAAGTAAACACCGAGAGGCTCGTCCCCTAGACACCATGACACAACCCGAGCCTGAGCTCAGCCCAAGGTCCGCTCCCAGGGAATTCAACTGTCCCAGGGCTGGGCTCAGGCCCAGAATAACTAAAAAAAGGAGGGTGCGGCGGCTGAGGCCTCTGATGACATGGAGGTCCCTGAGCCTATGCGCCTGAGCGGGAAAAAGAAGAGAAGGCACCGCTCCACAAGGTAACACAGGGCTCTGAGGTGCAGGGCCCTCCTGCCACCACCACCAACGTGAAGGCTGCAAAGTCTGGGCAGGAGCTCCCTATTCCTCAGGATGGAGGGGAGGGGGAGGCCCCTATCCATGCAGCCCCTCCTGTGGGAACAAGTGGAGCTCTACCTTTGGTGGGGGAGCCTGGGGACGCCTCCCATTTTGCCATTGGGTCGGGTGCCCTGAGTGGAGAGGTGGGCCAGGCCCCAATGGGTTGACCCTCCCAGCCAGAATCCACTCACTACCAGAAGACACCAGACCCGATTATAACCGCAAATGCTGCCCCATCTGCTGGACCTGTGGGTGCTGGCAGAGCGGGAGATGGCCTCCTCTCTCCGCCTCTGTTCTCGGCTCTGGCTGGATTTCCAGAGTCGGGAACTCCAATATCCCCTGGACCACACATTGGCCTGGGGACGGAGGTGAAGAGGGTTCTTGAACCTCTGGTGCCCACAGGCTCCAGTTTCACAGTAGAAACCAGAGAAGACTTCTCTGCCATCGATCCTGGAGGTGGGATCGTGACAGAGATGGGAGCAGCTGGCGAGGCCGGGGCGTCCGCCCCACAGTCTGTGGTGGGTGATGACCAGGAGGAGGATGGAGACTCGGTGTGGGGCACGGAGGATGACCTTGATTCCATCACCAGTGAGGTGGTGGAGTCCCTCGTGCCTCCCACCGAGTCTCCTGTCATCCCCACGGTGGAACTCAGGGAATTCCTCAAGGCTAGCAGTGGTTGCTGCAATAAGGCTCAGCTGGCCCTCGGCCATTGGTCAAGTCTGGCACTGATCATCCAGTCCATCCGTGCCGCCCTCAAGAAAGCGGGAAAGCGGGAAACTGGTTATGAGGCGGCGTTTTAATGCATTCCTCAATGGGTTGTGCACTTCCACTCCCTCCTCACAGTGAGGTGTTGGAGACAGATTTTGAGTACCTTTGACATGAAGATAACCATAGAGAACATCAACATCAAGGGCAGCAGGGGGTCTCACCGCAGATTTCACAATCACTCAGTCCTTAGCGAAGGGAGATACGGGTGATCTTTCTGCAGAAAGCCCACACCGTTCCGGGAGACGAAGCCACCTGGCTCCTGGAGTGGCAGGGTGGGGTCTACATGAGTCACCACACCTTTACTTCTAGTGGGGTATCTTGTTGGCCCCGACTTTTCAGCCAGAGATCTTGGGTGTCAACGACCTATTGCCGGGCCGCTTACTCCACGTCACCGTTCGCCTGGGTAGCGTGCCGCTCCACTTTGTGAACGTGTACGCGCCCAGGCCTGGCGCGTTGCAAGCTCGCTTCTTTGAAGAAGTGTCCGCTCTCTTGAGCTCCATCGATAGTGGCGAGTGCATCATCCTCGGGGGGGGATTTTAACTGCACCCTCGAGTTGGGGGATCGCTCCGGTCCCCAGTGCGGCCAAGCATCGATGGAGAAGTTGAGGGAACTGATCAGCTCCCTCAACTTGGTAGACGTCTGGCGGAATCTCCATCCCGACTCCAGCACCTTCACGTGGAGGTCTGGAGGAGGAGGGTCGCGAATCGACCACCTCTACTTTTTGCAGGCATACGTCTCCCGCTTCTCGGCGGCCTCCATGCGGCTGGTGCCGTGCTCGCACCACCACCTGGTGTGGGTGGAGTTCACTCCGTTTGAAAGCGGGCAGTGTCCGGGTCCTGGTACTTTAACAACTGGCTGCTGGGGGACGAATGATTCTGGGACTCGTTCCGTAGATTCTGGGCCGTCTGGAGAAGGAAGCAGGGGGGCTTCCCCTCCTTGAGGCGATGGTAGGATGTGGGAAGACAACATCCGCGTCTTCTGTCAGGAGCACGCGAAGGGGTCGACCATGAGGCGGGAAGCCGAGATCGGGCACCTAGAGAGGGGGGTATTCGACTTGGAGTCATACCTCGGTCATGCTGTGGTGGACCCGGCCCTGTGGCAGGCATATAAGAACAAGAAGGGTGCGCTGAGGGACCTGCTGCTCAACGGGTCCCGAGGCGTGGATGTGAAGTCACGTATCTAGATCCTGGAAGATTTAGACCGCGCCTCATCCTTCTTCTACTCTCTGCAAAAATGGCAGGAGGTCCGTAGGCAGCTCGTCGAGCTGCTGGCCGACGGCGGCTCCTCCGTCACACATTTGGAGGAAATGGGCCTCCTGGTCCATACTTATTACTTATTTCAGTCCATTGTTCTCTCCGGATCCGTCCAGCGAGGACACGCGCAGAGTTTTGTTGGAAGACTTGCTGCAGGGCAGCCCAGAGGGCGTCGAAGGATTGGAGGCTCCACTCATGTTGACCAGCGCCCTCCAGGTGCGCTCGACAGGCAAATCCCGGAGGCTGAACGGGCTGACCATTGAGTTACTCAGGGCATTCTGGGACGTCCTGGGGGACGATTACACGCAGGTCCTGGGGGAAGCCTGGCGACTGAGTCATCGTCCGGCTGCCGAAGTGGGGCGATCTCTGCCTGCTTAAAAACTGGCGTACAGTCTCCCTCCTCAGCATGGATTATAAGATTTTTGCCGGGGTTATGTCAACCTGCCTGGGCTCCGTGCTGGCACGACCCGTCCTACACGATCCCAGGCTGGTCCATCCAGGCCAACATCCACCTGCTCCAGGATTTGATCCATCTTTCCCAGAGGACTGGTCAGTCGGCCGCCTTTCTCTCCCTCAATCAGAAGAAGGTGTTCGACAGGGTGGATCACGAATACCTTTTCGGGACTCTGCGGCTTTCAGACTCGGGCCGCATTTTGTGGCCCGGGTCCGACTTTTATACGTCACCGCAGAGTGTCTAGTCAAAGTTAACGGGTCCTTGATGGCGCCCCTTCGCTTTGGGAGAGGAGTGCGTCAGGGATGCCCCATGTCCGACGAATTGCAAACAATCTGCGTGGAGCCCTTCCTGTGCCTGCTTCGCAGGAGGTTGGCGGGATTGGCTCTGCGCGAGCGGGCCACGCGGGTTGTCCTCTCGGCTTCCCCCGCCGACGTGCTCCTCATGGTCACAGATCCCATTGACCTGTGGAGGATGCACGACTGCCAGCAGACCTTTTCTGCTGCGTCCTCCGCGAGGATCAATTGGGAGAAATGTTACAGACCCCTGGTGGACTCCCTGCCGAAAGAGTTGACACCTTTTGTGTGGAGCACCATATACCTCCTCTATCTGGGAGTCCACCTTAGCCCTCCTGAGGAAGCCTGGCCGGCAAACTGGCAGGAGTTGGAGGCAAAATTCACCACTCGGCTGGGGCGCTGGGCATGACTGCTCCGAGTGCTTTCCTACAGGGGCCGGGCGCTGGTCATAAACCAACTGGTGGTCTCCATGCTGTGGTACCGGTTTGTCACTTTGGGCCCGCCCCCTGCGTTAGCCACCAATAACCAGAAGAAATTCGTCGATTTCTTCTGGGGCAAGAGGAAACACAGGGTCTCTGCCGTGGTCCTATGTCTCCTGATGGAGGAGGGCGGCCAGTCGCTGGTGTGCGTCCGCACCCAGGTTGCGACTCTCCACGTTCGGACCCTGCAGAGATACCTGTACATCGATCGTCCTCCCAGATGGTGTGCGCTGGCGACGTATTTTTTCCACCAGTGTCACTGCCTTCAAGACGACACGCAGCTCCCAGTGTAGTCCGTTAGCCGCGCCTCTCTGAGGGAGTTGCCTGTCTTTTATCGGGATCTATTCCAAGTCTGGAACATGCCCACCTCCAGTCAGGGTGCTCCCTCGCCAGCTGAGGAGAGTGCCTCGGCTGTCCAGGCAGCGTACTCCAGGGTCGGACCAGTGGGGAGAGGAGTAGCCGAAGCACCTGGGATGCCCCTCACTGTGGGTGGTGATTGGGCTCGGGAGAGCGGACCCAGACCCCGAAACCCTCCTCAGGAGCCAGTCCCACACAGCCCGAGCCGCCTCTCGGAAAATGCCCTCCGTGCCATTCCAGTCAGCGTCGAGGGGTTTCCTGTCCGGGCTGCTCCTGCACACTCTCCACTGATTAAACATGATTTCCCTTTCATAAAACCATTTTGATTCTGCCTGATTAGGTTGAATTTTTCTAAGTGCCGGCTACACCGTCTTTAATAATAGCTTCTAACATGTTTCCTATGACAGATGTGATGCTAACTTGCCTGTAGTTTTCTGCTTTCTGTTTCCCTCGCTTTTTGACTAAACGAGTTACATTCCCAATCAAGGAGTTATATACAGAGTGAAGTAACTTGGTACAGGTTAAAGTCCCTCTCTGTTGAAAAGTTGAGCAATGTAGCTGGACAGTTAGGGATTACTCTCCATCTAAAAATCTGGAAACCCGAATTCCTAAGACTTTTGGCCAACCATTTTCCACTTAAAGCTGAAGATTCAAACAGGGTTAGAATCACTAACAGATAGAGTAATGTTAGCTAAGGTAAAACTGGAAAAGAAGAGACTAGAATTAGAATTCCAGAGAGAGCGAGAAAGCGCAGAGCGAGTGCCAAGAAAGGGAAAAAGTAAGAGTGTTCCAGAAGGAGAAGGAGGAAAGGGAGTTAAGGCGGCTCAAACAACTAGAAGAAGACCCAGTACACCCAGTGAAGGCACAGCTCGTGAGGGAGCTACCCCTAGCTCAGGACCATGTGCTGATCTCTTAAAGTTCTCCCAGTTCATGACAAAGTTCAATGAGGAGGATGTGGCAGAATTTTTCGTCACTTGTGAAAAGCTTGTAAAACAACCAAAATGGCCGGCAGAGAGCTGGACACTGTTTTTACAAAGCAAAGTAACAGGAAAATCCCATCAGTTCTATTCAATGTTGCCACCTCCCTATTCCTTTTGAAACATCTAAACCCCGGAACATCCAACATTCATTTCTGCCCCTGTGATATCCAAGTCTCCGTAATGGCCACAACATTGTCGCTCCAAGTACTGATCCATACTCTAAGTTCATCACCCTTATTCCTGACACTTCTTGCGTTAAAATAGACACACTTCTCCCATCAAACTGGCTGCAACTGTGCCCTGTCAACTGTCTAACCTTGCTCACAGACTCTCTGCACTATGTATCTGCCTGTTCAACATATGGAGTAAATGGCAAGAACAGTAATGCAGTTAAACATGGTTTATAGAATAAATAAGTGGATCGAGACACTTCCCAGGGAAACCAATGATAGCCAGGCTGGGATAAAAAAAATATTGAATAATCATAAGTGTGTAATAGATCCGCCTGTTTATTGGCAGCCAGTCAAAATTTGCAGAAAGAAAGTCAAACTCCCAGATGAAACTCCTGCCTATTGCTCTGACATTCCAATCTATTGTACTCATATTCTGACCCATTGTTGTAACATTCCAATCTATTGTTCTCAGATTCTGACCCATTGTTGTAACATTCCAATCTGTTGTTCTCAGATTCTGATCTATCCTCTCCCTCTCTCTGGCGCCACTGATCCCTGTTAGACCCGGGGATGATGCTCCCACTGACACTAGGGGTAACACATTGAAATGAGTCTCTTATTAATAGAAGAGGGAAACCCTCCAGTGACACAATTACGGTCCATGGAGACTGGTATTAATTAAAGTCACTGAACAAACAGGTTCAATTAACACCTTTCAATCCAACACTCTTAGCACTATAATAAACTGGAGCATTTAACCGGTCTGGATGGGAATTATGAGGGTTGATGAGAGAAGGAAAGGTGCAAATGGCAGAGGCACTGGACAGAATCTGTCAATTCTCTTTGTATATGGGAATGATGACAGAGGACTGGAGGGCTGCAATTGGTACACCTTGTTTAAAAAAGGTGATATGGGTTAAACCATGTACTGTCCAGTCAATATGACCATAGGTGGGGCATTTCACAACCCAGGTCATAAATATTCGTTGCTTGGAAAAGTACAGCATAATAAATTTCAAGCAGCACGGATATGCTAACGACAAATCATGTCTGGCAAACTTCAACAAGAACTTATCCCGAGGTACTTCACAGCAGCATTATGAAAAAAAGTATAACACTGAACCACAAAATGGGATATTAGGATGGGTAGCCAAATGCTCGGTCAAAGAGGCAGGTTTTAAAGGAGTGTGTTAAAGAATAAAAGCGAGGTGGAGAGGTGGAGCTGTGTAGGGAGGATATTCCAGAGCTTGGGACCGAGGCAACTGAAGGTATGGCCACAAAAGGGAGAGTAATTAAAATCAGGGATGCACAAGAATCCAGAATTAGAGGAGCAGAGGTACCTCGAAGGACTGTGGGGCTGGAGGAGATTACAGAGATAGTGAGGGGTGAGACCATGGAGGGATTTGAAAACGTGTTGAGAATTTTAAAATAAAGACATTGCTTGACTGTGAGCTGATGCAGGTCAGTGATCGAGGAATGAGACTTGCTGTGAGTTAAGGCACAGGCTGCAGAGTTTTAGATGACCTCAAGTTTACAGATAGTAGAATGTGGGAGAATGAGTTGGAATAGTCTAGTCTACAGGTGATGAAAGCATGAATGAGAGCTTCAGCAGCAGATGAGTTGAGACAGGGGTGAAGTCGGGCAATGTTATTGAGGTGGAAATACGTCGTCATAGTGATGGCACGAATATGAGGTTGGAAGCTCATTTTGTGGTCGAATGTCACAGAATAATATAATTGTTACAGCACAGAAGGTGGCCATTCAGTCCATCGTATCTGCACTGGCTCTGCAAAAGAGCAATTCATCTGGTGTCACTCCCCTGCCTTCTCCCTGTAACTCTGTACAATTTTCCTTTTCAGATAGCTGTCCAATTTCCTCCTGAATGCCTCGATTGAATCTGCCTCCACCACACTCTCAGGCAGTGCATTCCAGACCTTAACCACTCGCTGTGTGAAAAAGTGTTCCTCATGTCACTTATGCTTCTTTTACCAATTACTTTAATTCTTTGCCCTCTCGTTTTCGATCCTTTCAGGAATGGCAACAGTTTTTCCCTATCCACTCTCTCCAGACACCTCATAATTTTGCAGACTTTTTGAAATCTCCTCTCTGCCTTTTCTTCTCTAAGGAAAATGTTCCAACTTCTCCAGTCTATCTTCCTAACTGATATTCTTCATCCCTGGAACCATTCTTGTGAATGTTTTTTCACACTCTCCAATGTCTTCACGTTAGATAAGGTGTGGTGCCCAGAACTAGACGTAATACTGCTACTGAGGCCGAACTAGTGTCTTACCAAAGTTCAAAATAACCTCCTTGCTCTTGTATCCCATGCCTCTGTTAATAAAGCCCAGGATACTATATGCTTTATTAACTGCTCTCTCATCCTGTCATGCCACCTTCAATGACCGATGCACATATACGTCCAGGTCCCTCTGCTCCTGCACCCCCTTTAGAAATGCACCCTTTATTCTCTATTGTCTCTCTATGTTCTTCCTACCAAAATGAATCACTTCACATTTCTCCACATTGATCTTCATCTGCCACCTGTCTGTCCATTCCACCAACTTGTCTATGTCCTTTTGATGTTCTACACGATCCTCTTCACAGTTCACCATGCTTCCAAGTTTTGCATCCTCTGCAAACTTTGAAATTGTGCCCTGTACACCAAGGTCTAGGTAATTAATATTTGTCAGTAAGAGAAAGGGTCCCAACACTGATCCCTGGGGAACTCCACTGCAAACCGTAAATATGAACAAAAAGTGCTGGAAATACTCAGCAGGCCTGGCAGCATCTGTGGAGAGATAAACAAAGTTAACGTTTCAGGTGTGTGACCATTCATCAGAATTGGCAAAGGTCAGAAATGTAATAGGTTTTAAGTAAATAAAGCTGGGGTGGGGCAAAAGAGAACAAAAGGGGTGCAGATAGAACAGAGGGTCAGAGAGATTAAGTGATGAGCAGGTCTTGGGGAAAAGGCAAAGAAAATGTGCTTGTTGTGTGGCGAAAGATAAAGCATTAGTGCAGAGAGGGTGTTAAATGATAGAATAATGAACAGCTCTAGCCAAAAGCACCAACATAACAAATCCAGTTTCAGGCCGACACATGGCAAAAAATGTTAAAACAAAATAATTGTTGAACTCAATATTCAGTCCAGAAGGCTGTAAATGCCTAATCGGACAATGAGGTGCTGTTCCTTGAGCTGGCGTTGTTATTCACTGGAACACCGCAGCAGGCTAAATGCAGATTGGGTGACCGCTTTGTGGAACACCTCCACTCAGTCCAGAAGGCATGACACTGAACTTCCGCTCGCTTATCATTTCAACACCCTCCATCCCCCACCCCCGCTCTAATGCTCACCTTTCTGTACTTGTGTTTCCCCCAAAACCCCCACTTTATTTGCTTAAAACCTATTACATTTCTAACCTTTGCCAGTTCTGATGAAAGGTCACCGACTTGAAACATTAACTCTGCTTCTCTCGCCACAGATGCTGCCAGACCTGCTGAGTATTTCCTGCACTTTCTGTTTATATTTCTGATTTCCAGCATCCGCAGTATTTTGTTTTGATTCCACTGCAAACTGTTCTCCAGCCCGAAAAGCATCCATTAATCACTACTCTCTGTCTCCTGTCACTCAACCAGCTTAGTTTCATGTTGCTACTGGCCTTTTTATTTGATGAGCTATAACTTTGCTCACAGGTCTGTTGCGTAACACTTTATCAAATGCCTTTTGGAATTCAATTTATACCACAGCAGCAGCATTGCCCTCACGAAGCTTCCTTTTTACCTCTTCAAAATATTCCAAGCATTTAGTTAAACACAATTTTCCCCAAACAAATACATGCTGGTTTTCCTTATTTGTCCATGTGCCCATTAATTTTATCCCAAATATGACACCAAGGTTGCAAATAAACTGTCTGAATCTCAGAGTGTTACTCGGGAGAGGGATGGGATCAATAGCAAGGGAACAGAGTTGGAGTGGGGGCTGAAAACAATGGCTTCAGTCTTCCCAATACTTAATTGGAGAAAGTTTCTGCTCATGCAGTACTGGATGTCGGATAAGCAATCTGATAATTTAACAACAGTGGAGGAGTGGAGAGAGGTGGTGGTGAGGTAAACTTGATGGAGTTCTTTGATAAAACAATGGAGAGGGTTGATGAGGGTTGTGTGATTGAAGTTATATATATGGACTTTCAAAACGTGTTTGATCAAGTGCCATTCAATGGACAGGTTAGGAAAACTGAACCCTATGGATTAAAGGGATAGAGACAGTGTGGATATAAAATTGGCTAAGGAACAGTAAACAGAGAGAAGTGGTGAAAGGTTGTTGTTCAGACTCGCTGGGAGTATACAGTGTTTTTCCCCAGGGTTTGGTATGAGAACCACTGCTCTTTTTGCTCTTGGAAAACCCGGGGTGGGTCGGGCAGAGACCCCTCCTCCTCCCTCTTTACAAAGCTTCCCCTCTCTGCAGCCTCAAACTCAGCTCATTCACTCCTACGTGAATCCAGTTGTCTGAGAGACCCCCACCCTACTCTCCCGGATTTCCTGCGGCAGGGCTGTCCTCATCACCCTGGATATCTCTAATGGTTATTGGAGTATCCCAGTAAAACTAGAGAAACAATTTAAATTCACATTCACTTCTGAGGACCAGAGATACCTCTGGACATGTCGGTCACAAGGAGTTCCACAATAACCCCACTATTTTCCACAAACGTATAACCGGGGGCCTTCTGAGCTTTTCACAGTCTTCCTGCTTTGTGCAATATGTCAATGATCTCCTCCTCATCACCACAGACCGTGTCCACACATTTAACCCTTTCACAGGAACTACTGCAGTTACTTTGGGAGCTGGACGAAAAGACCATCCACGTAAGGCCCAGCTGGTGCAAGGTTGTGTCACCATTCTAGGTGTCCAGATTGGATCATCCAGCATCAGCCCAGACCAACATCAGGTCGAGACCATCCAGCATCTACAACTGTCCACCTCAAAGACTGCCCAGTGCCCTATATTCAGGCTGGTCGGGTATTAGTGGACCTTCATCCCTCGATTTGCAGAGACTGTGACTCCACTTTATGAACTACCTAATGGTGATATTGACCAGTTTTAACCCGGTTGGACTGAAAAGAGCACGGAAGAAGCAGTACAACTGAAGAAAGCTGTCGCCCAGGTAACGCGCCTTATCCCACCTAACACTGGCAAGATTTTCCACATGGAGGTGGAGGACACAGTGAAAAGCCTGGTTGCTGTCCTGTGTAGAGAAAACCAGGAGAAACTACTCACCATTGTGAATGACTCCAGAATTGTGAGTGGGTCTGAACTGATTTCCTCTGTTTGTGAAGGACATTTAGTAACCACGTTCTGGCCACTTACATCACGGGTGATACTGCCCAGTCCATGATAAACTTTCCCAGTATAGGAAAGCAGTAGTAATTGTAATCCCCTGTCAGAGAGTCATAGTCATTTGAGCACAGAATGAGGCCACTCAAACCATCGAGTCCATGCCAGCTCTTCCGAGATAAAGCCAGTCAGTCTCATTCCCCAGCTCTGTCTCCATATTCCTGCAAGTTTATTTCCCTCACGTGTCCATCCAATATCCTTTTGAAATCATTCACCATCACTCCTTCCACCACCCTCGTAGGCAGTGACTTTCGAGGCCATTCCCACTCGCTGTGTAAAAAAGTAGTTCTTCACATCCCCCTGTATCTCTGTTCCACCACCTGAACTCTGGCCCTTGTACCATTAACTAATGGAAACATCTTTTCCCTTCTACCTTTTCCAAACAAGTCATCATCATGTATACCTCTATCAAATCTCCCCTCAATCTCCTTTACTCCAAGGAAAATAATATAGGCTTTTCAAGAGTAACCTTGTAGCTAAAATCCTCCATCCCTGGAACGATTCTGGTAAATCTCCTCTGCACCCTGTCAAGGACACTCACATCCTTCCTAATGTGTGGTGAACAGAACTGGATGCAGCACTCCAGTTGGGGCCTAACCAGAGCTTTATAAAGGTTCACAATAACTTGCCTTCTTCTGTACTCACCACCTCTATTTATTTTAGGATAGTCAGTATGGATTTGTTAAGGGAAGATTTTGTTTGACCAACTTGGTCGAATTTTTTGAAGAAGTAACAAGGAAGATAAATGAGGGTAGTGCAGTTGATGTGGTCTACTTGGATGGTAGCAAGACTTTTGACAATGTCCTACATGGCAGACTGGTTCAGAAAATCAGATTGGGGTGGCACAGTGGCGCAGTGGTTAGCACCGCAACCTCACAGCTCCAGCGACCCGGGTTCAATTCTGGGTACTGCCTGTGTGGAGTTTGCAAATTCTCCCTGTGTCTGCATGGGTTTCCTCCGAGTGCTCCGGTTTCCTCCCACAAGCCAAAAGACTTGCAGATTGGTAGGTAAATTGGCCATTATAAATTGCCCCTAGTATAGGTAGGTGGTAGGGAAATATAGGGACAGGTGGGGATGTGGTAGGAATATGTGATTAATGTAGGATTAGTATAAATGGGTGATTGATTGTCGGCACAGACTCGGTGGGCCGAAGGGCCTGTTTCAGTGCTGTATCTCTAAAAACAAAATAAAATCCCACGGGATCCAGGGAAATGCATCAAGGTGGATACAAGATTGACTCAGTGGCAGGAAAGAAAGGGTATTTGTTGACGGTTGTTTTAGAGACTGGAAGGCTGTTTCCAGTGGCGTTCCGCAGGGCTCAGTACTGGATCCCTCACTTTTTGTGGTCGATATTAATGAGTTGGACTTAAATGTAGGGGGCATTATCAAGACGTTTGCAGATGACACAAAGATTGACCATGTGGTAGCCGGTGAGGAGGGTAGCTGCAGACGACAGAAAGATAGTGATGGCCTGGTCAGATGGGCAGAAACGTGGCAAAATGAATTCAACTTGCAGAAGTATGATCTGATGCATTTAGGGAGGTGAAACCAGGCAAAGGAATACAGGATTGATGGCAAAATACTGAGAAGTGTAGAGAAAGTGAGGGACCCTGGATTGAATTTCCACACATCCCTGAAGATAGCAGGAGTGTTCGACAACGTGGCATATGGAATGCTTTCCTTTATCAGCCCAGGTACAGAATACAAGAACAGGGAGGTTAGGCTGGGGCTGTATAACTCATGGGTTAGGCCACAACTTGAGTACTGTGCATAGTTCTGGTCAGCTCAGTACAGAAGGGATGTAATTGCACTCCAGAGGGTACAGAGGAGATTTACGAGGATGTTGCCAGGACTGGAAAACTGCAGCTATGTAGAAAGATTAGATAGGCTGGGGTTGTTCTCCTTGAAACAGAGAAGGCTGAGGGGTGATCTGATTGAAATGCACAAAATTGTAAAGGACCTGGATAGAGTGGAGGTGAAGAATCTATTCACCATAACATCGAAGAGGGGGAATAGAGTTAAAGTGATTGGTAGAAAGATCAGAAAGGAGATGAGGGTGGTGCTGGGTCTGCAATTCACTACCTGAAAGGGTAGTTGAGTCAGAAACCCTCAACTCATTCAAACATAGTCTGGATATCCACCTTAAGTGCTGTTATCTGCAGCTCTACGCACCAAATGCTGAAAGATGGGATGAGAATAGATGGATCATTTTCTGGCTGGCGCAGACAAGATGGGCCAAGTGGCTGCTTTCTGTGCCTTAACTTTCTATGATTCTACTAGAATGCTTCCAGGGATTGGGGTATTTTAGTTACAAGGTTAGTTTGGAGAAGATGGAGTTGCTCTCCCTGGAGTAAAGGAGATTGAGAGAGATTTGATAGAAGTCTACAAGATTATGATCGGTTTAGAGAAGATAGACAAGGAAACATTGTTCCCATTAACTGATGAAACACGGACTAGGGGACACAGATGGAAGGTTTTGGGTAAGAGATGCAGGGGGAATATGAGGAAGAACTTTTTTACACAGTGGATGTTAATCAGCTGGAATTCACAGCCCGTGAGTGTGGTGGAAGCTGAGACAATCAATGATTTCAAAAGGAAACCGGATGGACATCTGAAGGAAATGAACTTGCAGGGATACGGGGATTGAGCGGGGGAGTGGGACTGACTCGATTGTTCCACAGAGAGCTGGTACAGACGGGCCGAATGGCCTCCTCCTATTTCGTAAACGACTCTGACTCTCTGTGAATCTGTTGGATATGCCGCCCACTGCTGCCTGGGGAATGATCCGGATGCAGTGAAGATCAATGGAACTGTGACTTTAACGGCCACTGACAGCTCCGTCCCCACCCTGGTGTGAGGCTCCAGGTCGTGTTACGGGAGTTGACACAGCTCTATGACCACCTCCTTATTGAATCAGAGTCACCGCACACACTGCTCCTGGGTTAGGTGTAGGTAGAAAAAGTGCCCTTGGAACACCCCAGGTGGGTAGGGCAGAGCCCCCTCCTCTTTTCTCTTTACAGAGACTCCCCACTCTGCAGCCTCTACTCCATTTGTTGGTCATGAGTCAGACCCAGAGACACTTTAACTACAATCCCAATACCTCGTCCAGTGTTGGGTCACCATATCCTCTGTTCTCCCTGAATGTCTGCAGCAGCTCACAACACAACCTCCAGAAAACCATCCACAGCACCTCCACTAACGTTACAATAACAGAACTAAGTCTAAAGCCCCTCACCTGTAAGTTGGATGCCTGATCCTATAAAATAACTTTGGGGGGTGGTGGTGGGGATGGGGGGGGGGGGTGGGTGGGGGGGTGGGGGGGTGGAGGTGCGGTGTTTCCTCATGCTGCTGAATGAATGCTCAGCTGAGAGTGACTTACACAGGTGGTCAGTGGACATGCACAGAGCAAGTTTCAAAATCGTACATCAATCCTGCCAAAAGGGCTGACTGACATCAGTACTAACGCCTCCTCACACTAACAACACATACATGGCACCCAGGCTAGATCCCTGCCCAACATGGGACACTGTGCGGACCACAATAAAAGTGGCCATCTGTGCAGTTCACATCATTTTATGGATTTATAATTGGAAGGTGACCAGGATAGAATTGGAAGAGTCAAGTGTGGATTTAACAATGTCACGATGAGGGTTTACGCAGCTGGTAGGCTGAGGCACATATTAAAGAGGTGTTATTGGTGTCAAGGAAACACGATACGCCAATGAGGAATTTTAATTCATCAGTTGGAAACTTACATTAAAGTTTTAATGGAAAAAATCCTGCAAGAAACTGGCAGCCAAGATGGCCACTGCAATTTGTATCTGAAGCACCTTTTCACATTCCAACGTCTCCAACAGGAGACACATGTCTGATGAGCCTGGACCCAAAATAATGGCTTGCTCTTGAGACTGAATTTGCTAAGATTGCGTTCATTAGCATGGAATTCAAGGACATCCTGACACACTGACCTTGAAAGCGTAAACAACTCCAAGTGTCAACAATGGCATCCTGAGCCCTAGGGAGATGGCAACTCCTCACCTTGAATCTCATTAGAAGGCTCCAGAAAATATATTGAGGCAGCCATGAGACCGTCTGACCATCTCTGTGAAAGCTGGCAGTTTCCCCTGGACAAAGACAGACAAACCAGTGATTGAAACTGGCAGAAGCAGAAGGGTGGTCTCCTTCCCCCCTCCCCTTGCCACCCCCCAACCCCAAGCCCCGTTCTCTTTCTGTCTCTCACCAGATGACATCACAAGTTTGAAAACCATCAGCGACTGTGGACCCTCCAATCCTACAGATTGCTACAGACTGAGGCACGAGGGTAAAAAGGCCACCTACCAGTCTGCCTTCAAGAAAATCCTGAACCATGTGGATCAGTCACAACGGGCACTTCGACCAGCCAAAGACTTCAAGAGTACAACTTCAGCCGGAAGATCAGGGATTTATCAAACCTCACAGACTGCATATTATGTTTTCGAACATAGAACATAGAACAGTACAGCACAGTACAGGCCCTTCGACCCACGATGTTGTGCCGAACCTTTAACCTACTCTAAGATCCATCTAACTACCTACCCTTCATTCTACTATCATCCATGTACCTATCCAAGAGTCGCTTAAATGCCCCTAATGTATTTGCTTCTACTACCACCGCTGGCAGCGCATTCATCACACCCACCACTCTCTGTGTAAAGAACCTACCTCTGACATCTCCCCGAAACCTTCCTCCAATCACCTTAAAATTATGCCCTCTGGTGATAGCCCTTTCCACCCTGGGAAAAAGTCTCTGACTATCCACTCTATCTATGCCTCTCATCATCTTGTACCCCTCTATCAAGTCACATCTCATCCTTCTTCGCTCCAATTAGAAAAGCCCTAGCTCCCTCAATCTTTCTTCGTAGGACATGCCCTCCAGTCCAGGCAGCAGCCTGGTAAATCTCCTCTGCACTCTCTCTAAAGCTTCCACATCCTTCCAATAATGAGGCGACCAGAACTGAACACAATATTCCAAGTGTGGTCTAACCAGGGCCTTATAGAGCTGCAGCATAACCTTGTGGCTCTTAAACTCAATCCCCCTGTTAATGAAAGCCAACACACCATACGCCTTCTTTACAACCCTATCAACTTGGGTGGCAACTTTGAGCGATCTATGGACATGGACCCCAAGATCCCTCTGTTCCTCCACACTAACAAGAATCCTGTCTTTGAGCCTGCATTCCGCATTCAAATTCGACCGTTGATTTATTCTGGACTCTAATCCAGCCACGATTTTATTTCTTATTCTGTAATCTATTTGTGTACGTGAGATTCTTGGGTCAGTGACAGCATAAATGCATAACGTATGTTTTTATTATTTTATTTTGATTGGGTTTAGATATTAAGTGTATTAAACTCACCTCTTTCATGGTTAAACTCAAGAAAACCTTTCCGATTGGTTCCTTCACTATTACACCAAAGGTAAAAAGTAAAACATCACAAAAATGGTAAATACATCCACGGTTAAAAAAGAACAAACACGATTGCGGTCAAATAAGAGGAAGGACAAGAGGACCGACTGTGAACCCTCATAACCTGGCTGTATCAATATGTAGGGTTGGAGGTGGAGTTAATATGGGGATCAACTGAGCTCAGCATTAAAGATACCAGAGGCTGTAAACTTCCTGGTTCAGCCTCAGTGAGGGGATTACAGATCGTGGAGAGGGAACAGAGTTTGTGACAGAAAGTGAAGACAATGGATTCAGTCTTCTCACGATTTAAATGAGAAGAACCCTAATTCACTGAAATATGGTTTATGAATCTAATAGTTGGATACAGAGACTTACCGGGGACACCAATAATAGCGAGGAAAGGATAGTAAATTGTTTGAATCATCTTCAGTGCATAATAGATCCGCCATTCTAATGTTAGCCAAGTATAATCTGCAGTAACTAAACCAAACCAAGAGGAGAAACTCCTGCTGTCCATTGTTATAACATTCCAATCTATTGTTCTCAGATTCTGACCCATTGTTGTAACATTCCAATCTACTGCTCACAGATTCTGATCTATCCTCTCCCTCTCTCTGGAGCTGCTGATCCCTGTAAGTGCCGGGTTTGATGCACCAGCTGACATTATGGGTGAGACATTAAATGAAGACCCTTATTAATAGAAGAGGGAAACCCTCCAGTGACACAATTAGTGTCCAAAGAGACTGACATTAATTACAGTCACTGAACAAACAGGTTGAGTTAACCCCTTTCAATCCAGTACTTTTGTACCACAATAACGTAGAACATTTAGCTGGTCTGGATGGGATGAGTGACGGTTGCTGAGGGAAGGAATGGTGGAAATACCAAAGGCACTGGCCAGAATCTTCCAATCCTCCTTGGATATGGGAGTGGTGACAGAGGACTGAAGGGTTGTAAATGTTACATCCTGTGTTAAAAAGGAGAGATAAGATAAACCCTGCAACTACTGACCAGTCAGTTTAATGTCGGTGGTTGGAAATTTCTAGAGGCCATAACCCAGTACAAAAATATATAATCCTTGGAAAAACATGGGATAATAATTGACAAACAGGCTGGATAGGTTAATGGAAAATCATGTCTGATAATCCTGATCAAGTTCGTTGATGACAGAACTGTGAGAGCTGATGAGGATAGTGTGTTTAGTGTTATGTATATAGACTTTCAAAAGACCTGTAATCAAATGACATTTCATAGACTTGTTATGAAAAATGTAACACATGGATTATTGTGAGAGTGATAGTGTGGATATGATACTGACTCAGGGAGAGAAAGCAGCGAAAAGTGGTGAACAGACATTGTTCAGACTGGGGGAGGGGGAGAATACAGTGCTGTATCTCAGGGGTCGATATTAGAAACAGTGCTCGTCCTGACATATAGATAAATATATAAATGACATAGACTTAGAGTAAAACAAAAACATAATTTCAACTCTTGCAGATGACATGTAAATCATAAATGCTGTCACTAGTGTGGCAGACAGAAGCAGGATTAATGAGGACATGGACAGTCTGATGGAGAAATGAGAATACACATGGTGAATGAAATTTAACACATAGTACTGGGGAAGTGATTATTTTGTGAGGGATAATAAGGGGAGTGAATAGAAACTGAACTGCACCATTTAAAAGATGGTACAGGAGCACAGAGTCTGGGCGTGTATGTACAGACATCTTCAATGGTGGCTGGACAAGTGGTGAAGGATTTAAAAAGGCATAGGGGATCGTTAGAATTATAACTAGAAGCAAAGAATTAAAAAAAACAACACAAGAACATTCTGCTAAGACTAGATAAATGACTGTTTAAGCCTCAGCTGGAATATTGTGTCCCATTCTGGACACCACACTTTATGAAGGATTCCAAGGCCTTGGATATGGTGCCTAGGTAATATACTAGAATGGTAACAGGGATGAGGGACTTCAGTTATGCGGAGAGAAGATGAGATTGTTCTCCTTAGAGCAGAGAAGATAAAAGGGAGATTTAATCGAGGGGCTGAAAATGATGATGTGTTTTTCTAGAATAAATAAGGAGAATCTGGTTTCACTGGATGAAGGTTCAGTAACCAGAGAACACAGTTTAATGTTGATTAACAAACAAACAGAGGAGAGATGAGGAGATTTTCTTTTCTTTACACAGCGAGTGTTTATGATTTGGAATTCACTTCCTGAAAGGGTTGTGGAAGCAGATTTAACAGAAGCTTTCAGTCGGGAATTGGATCAATACTAACAGGGTGATTTACTGGACTGGGAGAAAAGAACAGGGGAGAGGAATAATTGGGAAATCTCCTTCAAAGAGCTGGAACCGGTACGATTTGTTAAATAGTCTCCTCCTGTGCTGTGTGATTCTCTGACTGTCTGATAACAGAAACCATTGAGTACGTATCTCATGTGTACAATTGACATTCAGCAGTTTTTAATCCCGAGATTAATCGTTACTTGTTTTCTGATGAAGACAACAGGAGAAAGACAAGCACAAGGGGTTGGTGAGGTAAATTGTGTTGACAATTTGTTTATCGGATTATAACATCTCTTTCTGATCACAGACCTCGTCTGGTTTCAATCAGTCAATTACAAACTCATTGATTTTATTCCTATTTTATTTCCTGTCTATCCGTTCTCAGGATATGGGTGATACTGACAAGGAAGGCCAGCATTACTTCCCCATCCCTGGTTGCCATGAGAAAATGGTGGGCCTTCATCCTGAACCACAGCAGTCCGTGATGTGAAGGTGTTCCCTCAAACAAACCAACATTTAGTATTTTGAGGAGGCAGTTTCATTTCTGAGTAGTTCGGAATGAGTTGGGTCAGAAAGCTAGGATGAGAATTTTAAAATCGAGGCATTACTGGACCAGGAACCAACGTAAGCCAGTGAGCATAGTAGTGATGGATCAACGGGACTTGGTGGGAAGGCCTGTTACCCGACCCGAACCCGATGGGACCCCATGACATGTGTCGGGCCATTCTTCCGAACTCGACCTTTGTGCTTGGGTCGGGTCGGGTCGGTCTCGGGGGAAAATGGAGGGACCTGGGCCGGGTCGGGCTCGGGTCCCATATGGCTCCGTCGGATTCAGGTCGGGTTTCTGTTTGTGACTTGAGCAGGCCTTTAACTTGGTGCGAGTTTGGATAGGAATTTTATTTGTGCTGAAGTTTATGGCAGGGGCAGCACGGCTTCGATACAGATTCAAGCTGCCTCGAAACTGTTCAGTTCAACACAAGTTTAAAAAACGGGGGAAAGGAAAGAAAAAAGAGGAAAAAAATGGGGTTAGATACAGAGTAAATCTTTCTCTACACTGTCCCCATCAAACACTCCCAGAAGAGGTACAGCATGGGGTTAGATACAGAGTAAAGCTCCCTCTGCACTGTCCCCATCAAACACTCCCAGGACAGGTACAACACTGGGATTGGCTGGGCAATTTGAAGCACTTCCTGCCAGCAATCAGGGGGAGCAGCTGCACCTGTGCTGCAGCAACTGCAGAGTGGAGACTGGAGAAAGTGGAGACAGGTAGAACATAGAACATGACAGCGCAGTACAGAACGGTCGGCCCTCGATGTTGCGCCGACCTGTGAAACCATCTGACCTACACTATTCCATTTTCATCCATATGTCTTTCCAATGACCACTTAAATGCCCTTAATGTTGGCGAGTCCACTACTGTTGCAGGCAGGGCGTTCCACGCCCCTACTACTCTCTGAGTAAACAAACTACCTCTAACATTTGTCCTATATCTATCACCCCTCAACTTAAAGCTATGTCCCCTCGTGATTGTCATCACCATCCGGGGCAAAAGACTCTCACTATCCAACCTATCTAACCCTCTGATTATCTTATTTGTCTCTATTAGTCACCTCTCCTCCTCCTTCTCTCCAACGAAAACAACCTCAAGTCCCTCAGCCTTTCCTCGTAAGACCTTCCCTCCATACCAGGCAACATTCTAGAAAACCTCCTCTGCACCCTTTCCAAAGCTTCCACATCCTTCCTATAACGCGGTGACCAGAACTGCACGCAATACTCCAGGTGCGGCCGCACCAGAGTTTTGTGCAGGTGCAGCATGACCTCGTGGCTCCGAAACTCGATCCCCCTAATAATAAAAGCTAACACACCATATGCCTTCTTAACAGCCCTATTAACCTGGGTGGCAACCTTCAGGGATTTATGTACCTGGACACCAAGATCTCTCTGCTCATCTACACTACCAAGAATCTTCCCATTAGCCCAGTACTCTGCATTCCTGTTACTCCTTCCAAAGTGAATCACCTCACACTTTTCAGCATTAAACTCCATTTGCCATCTTTCAGCCCAGCTCTGCAGCCTATCTATGTCCCTCTGTAACCTACAACATCCTTCGGCACTATCCACAACTCCACCGACCGACGTGTCATCCGCAAATTTACTAACCCACCCTTCTACACCCTCATCCAGGTCATTTATAAAAATGACAAACAGTAGTGGCCCCAAAACAGATCCTTGCGGTACACCATTAGTAACTAAACTCCAGGATGAACATTTGCCATCAACCACCACCCTCTGTCTTCTTTCAGCTAGCCAACTTCTGATCCAAGGCTCTAAATCACCTTCAATCCCATACTTCCGTATTTTCTGCAATAGCCTACCGTGGGGAACCTTATCAAACGCCTTACTGAAATCCATATACACCACATCCACTGCTTTACCCTCATCCACCTGTTTGGTCACCTTCTCGAAAAACTCAATAAGGTTTGTGAGGCACGACCTACACTTCACAAAACCGTGCTGACTATCTCTAATGAACTTATTCTTTTCAAGATGATTATAAATGCTATCCTTTATAACCTTTTCCAACATTTTACCCACAACCGAAGTAAGGCTCACAGGTCTAAAATTACCAGCGCTGTCTCTACTCCCCTTCTTGAACAAGGGCACATTTGCAATCCTCCAGTCTTCCGGCACTATTCCTGTCGACAATGACGACATAAAACTCAAGGACAAAGGCTCTGCAATCTCCTCCCTGGCTTCCCAGAGAATCCTCGGATAAATCCCATCTGGCCCAGGGGACTTATCTATTTTCACACTTCCCAAAATTGCTAACACCTCCTCCTTGTGAACCTCAATCCCATCGAGCCTAGTAATCTGTATCTCAGTATTCTCCTCGACAACATTTTCATTCTCTATTGTAAATACTGACGAAAAATATTCATTTAACGCTTCCCCTATCTCCTCTGATTCCACACACAACTTCCCACTACTATCCTTGATTGGCCCTAATCCAACTCTAGTCATTCTTTTATTCCTGATATACCTATAGAAAGCCTGAGGGTTTTCCTTGATCCTATCCGCCAATGGCTTCTCGTGTCCTCTCCTCGCTCTTCATAGCTCTCCCTTTAGATCTTTCCTGGCTAGCTTGTAACGCTCAAGCGCCCTAACTGAGCCTTCACGTCTCATCCTAACACAAGCCTTCTTCTTCCTCTTGACAAGCGCTTCAACTTCTTTAGTAAACCACGGCTCCCTCGCTCGACAACTTCCTCCCTGCCTCACAGGTACATACTTATCAAGGACACGCAGTCGCTGCTCCTTGAATAAGCTCCACATTTCGATTGTGCCCATCCCCTGCAGTTTCCTTCCCCATCCTACGCATCCTAAATTTTGCCTAATCGCATCATAATTTCCTTTCCCCCAGCTATAATTCTTGCCCTGTGGTATATACCTGTCCCTGCACATCGCTAAGGTAAACCTAACCGAATTGTGATCACTATCACCAAAGTGCTCACCTACATCTAAATCTAACACCTGGCCGGGTCCATTACCCAGTACCAAATCCAATGTGGCATCGCCCCTGGTTGGCCTGTCTGCATACTGTGTCAGAAAACCCTCCTGCACACACTGGACAAAAACTGACCTATCTAATGTACTCGAACTACAGTATTTCCAGTCAATATTTGGAAAGTTAAAGTCCCCCAAAACAACTACCCTGTTACTCTCGCTCCTGTCGAGAATCATCTTCGCTATCCTTTCCTCTACATCTCTGGAACTTAAGTTTGGACTGTTTGGGGGGAGAGAGAAGAGGCCGGAAGACTTGGGCGGGGCTGCCAAATCCAGTAGGGGGCCCCTGTATTTGTATTGGTGCTTGCACACAGGGAGCTCCGTTCCCACCCCAATTACCTGCTCGGGACAGCTGGAGTTGCCTGGGGAAGACTTTTTTTGTTAAAAGCAGAAGAGGAGAGTACCGGGCGGCTTCAGCCATCCCGGGCGAAGAAGCCTCCCCCAACTAGAAGACAACAAACAGTTTTGGACTAATTGTTACAAAGGTGCTCCAACTGGCAGTTGGATCAAACATCCCTGTCAGCCTTTCTCTCCCTTCCTCCACTCAGTCGCCTCAGTTATCTATCCTCCTATTTTCTTTTACCTTCTTACCCCTATCCTCCTCAACTCCCACTCCACTTTGTTTTCAGTTTGTTTGTTTATTGTTTCAATTGTAAATTTGCTTTGTTTCTTGGGGGTGGGCGTGGCTCTTAGACCCCATGGCAAGCCCTCCTTCGCCGGTGGCGCGGCCTTCCCGTACATATGCTGCTGCGGCTGCTGCAGCTGCACCTGTTGCCCCGTCGCCGTTTGCTTTATTAACATCGAAATATGGGGTCAATAGATACATCCAACCGAACATGACTATAGAGGCATGTGTGAAAGCAATGGCCGAGGTTGTCGGCCCTTCGGCCATTGTTGCAGCCTCTAAAATGTACGGGAAAGCAGTGTTATTCCTGAAGACCGAGCGGGCGGTGTCCCTGGCTCTGAGCAAGGGGCTCACCGTGGGCGGACCTTCCTGCCAGTGGACCAACTGGAGGCCACTGTGTAAAGGCTCACTCTATCCAATGTCCCGCCCTTCATTCCTGGTGAGCTCCTCCTTCCCCACCTGCACCGTCTGGGGCAGGTAAAGACGGGGCTCATCCCAGTCCTGCTCGGTCTTCGGGAGAACAGCCTCTGACATGTGTGCTCCTTCCGCCGCCAGTTATTCATGCAGCTGGCGTGGGAGGAGGTTACAGAGGGCCACTTTAATGTAGAGTTCCAGGGGATGGCCTACTGCGTCTTCTGGACCTTGGACGGGGTGCGGTGCCATGTCTGTAAGGGGGTGGGCCATGTTCGTAAGAACTGCCCCAACCTCCCTCCTGCCAACTCCAAATCGGCGGCCCAGGGTGGCACCGCTGCACCTCCTCCCACCCCCCTACTCCTCTACCAGATACCATACAGTCGGTACCGGAGGCTGTGGTTTTCACGGCCTCCGGCAGGGAGGGGGTGACCGTCCAAGTGGAAGGAAGGCGCGGAGGAGAAATCAACATCGAGAGGCGCGTCCCCTGGACACAGAGACACTACCCGAGTCTGAGCTCAGCACAAAGCCCGATCTCGGGGAGTCAACTTGCCCCAGGGCTGGGCTCAGGCACAGGGTGAATAAAAAAAAGGTGAGTGCTGAGGTGGAGGCCTCTGATAATATGGAGGTCTCTGAGCCTCCGCACCCAACTGGGAAAAAGAGGAGAAGGCAGCCTTCCACAGAGGTGACAAGGGGCCCTGAGGCGCAGGGCCCATCTGTTGAAGGTGAGCTGTCTCCGGTTTCGGGTCCCCAGGTTTCCCGTAACGCCACCACCAAGGCCACAAAGTCTGGGCAGGAGATCCCTATTCCTCAGGATGGAGTGGAGGGGGAGACACCTGTACATGTGACCCCTCCAGGGGAAGCCAGTGGAGCCGTGCTTGTGGTGGAGGAGCCTGGGGACGCCAGCCATTCTGCCACTGCCACTGGGTCGGGTGCCCTGAGTAAAGGGGAGGGCGGGGCCTCAAAGTGTCGGCCCTCCCAGCTGGAGTCCGCCACCAACCAGGATACACCCGACCCTGTTGTAACCGAGAACGCTGCCCCATCTGCTGGGCCTGTGGGTGCTGGCGGAGGGGGAGATGGCCTCCTCCCTCCGCCTCCTCAGGTCTCGGCTCCGGCTGGATTTCTGGAGTCGGGAACGCCTGTCTCCACTGGACCACTCATTGGCCTGGGGATGGAGGTGAGGGGTTTCCTGAACTGCTGGCGCCCACAGGCTCCAGTTTCACAATAGAACAAAGAGAGGACTCCTCCGCCATCGATCCTGGGGGTGGGATCCTGATGGAAGCGGGATCAGCTGGCGCTGCCGGGACGTCCGCCCCACAGTGTGTGGTGGGTGTGTCGGCCAGTGGCGGTGATGACCCTGAGGAGGATGGGGATTCGGTGCGGGGCACGGAGGATGATCTTGATTCCATCGCCAGTGAGGTGGTGGAGTCTCTCGTGCCTCCCACTGAATCTCCTCTCATCCCCACGGCGGAACTCCGGGATTTCCTCGCGGTTTGCAGGGGTTGCCGCAATCAAGTTCAGCTGGCCCTCGACCGTTGGTCGAATCTGGCGCTGATCATCCAGTCCGTCCGTGCCACCCTTAAGATAGCGGGCAAGCGCGCGGACGTGAAACTGGTTGAGAGGCGCCGTTTTAATGTGTTCCCCCTGCTGCCTCAACATCAATGGCAGCAGGGGGTCTCACCGCAGATTTGCCAATCTCTCAGTCCTCAGGGAAGGGAGATACGCGGTGAGCTTTCCGCAGGAATCCCACACCGTTCCGGGAGATGAAGCCACCTGGCTCCTGGAGTGGCAGGGTGGGTTCTACATGAGTCACCTCACCCCTATTTCTAATGTGGTGGCTATCTTGTTGGCCCCAACCTTTCAGCCGGAGATCTTGGGGGTCAAGGAGCTAGTGCCGGGCTGCTTGCTCCACCACGCCGTTCGCCTGGGGACCGTGCTGCTCCACTTTGTGAACGTGTACGCGCCCAGGCCCGGCGCGTTGCAAGCGCGCTTCTTTGAAGAAGTGTCTGCTCTCTTGAGCTCCATCGATAGCAGCGAGTGCATCATCCTCGGGGGGGGGGGGTGGGATTTTAATTGCACCCTCGAGGTGGGGGATCGCTTCAGTCCCCAGCACGGCCAAGCGTCGGTGGAGAAGTTGAGGGGACTGATCAGCTCCCTTAACTTGGTGGACGTCTGGCAGAATCTGCATCCCGACTCCAGCGCCTTCACATGGCGGTCTGGAGGAGGAGGGTCGCGAAACGACCGCCTCTACTTTTCGCAGGCGTACGTCTCACGCGGCTCGGCGGCCTTCAGGTGGCTGGTGCCATGCTCCACCACTTGGTGTGGGCAGAGTTCTTTCCGCTCCGCACGCTGGTGGGATCTGCGTACTGGCACATTAACAACTGGCTGCTGAGGACGAGCGGTTCCGGGACTCGTTCTGTCGATTCTGGGCCGACTGGAGAAGGAAGCAGGGGGGCTTCCCCTCCTTGAGGCTGTGGTGGGATGTGGGTAAGACTCACATCCGCGTCTTCTGTCAGGAGTACGTGAAGGGGTCGACCAAGAGACTTGGTGTCCCGCCTCGGTCATGCCATCATGGACCTGGCCCTGTGGCAGGTGTACAAAGAGAAGTAGGGCGCGCTGAGGGACCTGCAGCTCATAGGGTCCCGAGGCGCGTACGTGAGGTCGCGGATCCAGATTCTGGAAGATTTGAACCGCGCCTCACCCTTCTTCTACTCGATGGAAAAATGGCGGGGGTGCGTAAGCAGCTCGTCGAGCTGCTGGCCGACGGCGGATCCTCCATCACGGATCCGGAGAGAATGGGCCTCCTGGACCGTACTTATTGCAGTGCGTTGTTCTCTCCGGATCCGTCCAGCGAGGATGCACGCAGAGTTTTGTGGGAGGACCAGCCGCAAGTCAGCCTGGAGGGCGCCGAAGTATTGGAGGCTCCGCTCACGTGAGCAGAGCTGACCGGCGCCCACCACCAGCTCTCGAGGGGCAAATCCCCAAGGTTGGATGTGTTGACCGTGGAGTTCCTCAGGGCGTTCTGGGACATCCTGGGGGACGATTATGCGCGGGTCCTGGGGGAAAGCCTGGCGACCGGGGAGATGCCCCGGCGGTCGTCGTCCTGCTGCCGAAGAGGGACGATCTCCGCCTGCTTAAAAACTGGCGTCCGGTCTCCCTCCTCAGCACGGATTATAATATCTTTGCCCGGGCTATGTCTACCCGCCTGGGCTTCATGGTGGCCCACATGATCCACCCCGACCTGTCCTACACGGTCCCGGGCCGGTCCATCCAGGACAACATCCACCTGTTCTGGGACCTGATCCATCTTTCCCAGAGGACTGGTCAGTTGGTCGCCTTTCTCTCCCTCGATCAGGAGAAGGAGTTCGACAGGGTGGATCACAAAAACCTTTTCGGGACACTGCGCACTTTTGGACTCAGGCCACATTTGCAGGAGGTTGACGGGATTGACTCTGCGTGAGCCGGCCATAGAGTCGTCCTCTCGGCTTCCGCAGACGACGTGCTCCTCGTGGTCACAGATCCCGTTGACTTGCGAAGGATGCGTGACTGCCAGCAAATCTTTTCTGCTGTGTCCTCCGCGAGGATCAATTGGGAGAAATGTTCCGGACTCCTGGTTGGTCAGTGGCGGGTGGACTCCCTGCCAGAGGAGATGACACCTTTTGCGTGGAGCACCACGCACCTCCTTTATCTGGGAGTCCACCTTAGCCCCGCTGAGGAAGCCTGGCCGGCAAACTGGCAGGAGTTGGAGGCAAAAGTCACCACACGGCTGGGGCGCTGGACAGGACTGCTCCGAGTGCTTTCCTACAGGGGCCGAGCGTTGGTCATAAACCAACTGGTGGCCTCCATGTTGTAGTACCGGATGGTCACTCTGGCCCCACCCCCTGTATTTGCCACCAAGATCCAGAAGAAACTCGTCGATTTCTTCTGGGGCAGGAGGAAACACTGGGTCTCTGCCGCGGTCCTGAGTCTCTCGATTGAGGAGGGCGGTCAGTTGCTGGTGTGCGTCCACACCCAGGCTGTGACTCTCCGCCTTCGGGCCCTGCAGATATACCTGTACGTCGAGCATCCTCCCAGATGGTGTGCGCTGGCGACGTATTTTTTCCGCCAGTGTCACTGCCTTCAAGACGACACGCAGCTCCCGATCGAGTCCGTTAGCCACGCCTCTCTGAGGGAGTTGCCTGTCTTTTACTGGGATGTATTCTGCGTCTGGAACATGGTTGCCTCCAGTCAGGGCGCTCCCCCGCCGGCGGAGGAGAGCGCCTCGGCTGTCCGGGCGGCCGACTCTGGGGACTGTCCGGCGGGCGGAGGAGTAGTCGAAACCCCCGGGACGCCCCTCACTGCGGGTGGCGAGGGGGCTCGGGAGTGCGGAGCGATCCCGGCGGAGCTTACCCCCGCTCGGCCGGAACTGCTCATCGGACCCAGGCCCCGAAACCCTCCTCGGGAGCCAGTCCCGCACAACCCGAGCCGCCTCTCGGAAATGCCCTCCGTGCCATTCCAATCGGCGCGGAGGGGTTTCCTGTACGGGCTGCTCCTGCACACTCTCCACTTCCTCGCCCTCGTCAGCCGGCCGGACACGCCCTGGAGGTACGCGTTGCCATCAGGCGGCGAGGGGAAACCCCGATGGAGGTCTCTCTACGCGGGAGTCTTCCCCCTTTACATCGGGGACCTGGGGTGGAGGGTGCTGCACAGAGCAGTCCCGTGCAATAGGCTTTTAAGTAGGTTCACGGACTCCCAGGCCACCTGTACTTTCTGCGGCCTGGACGAGTCCGTGTTCCACATTTATACGGAGTGTGCGAGGTTGCAGCCCCTATTTAAGTATCTGAAGGGGCTGCTCCTCAAATTCTGGCTGCACTTCAGTCCCACGCTCCTGATCTTTGGGCACCCGGTGCGGAGGGGCTTGGGCCGGGAGGAGGATCTCCTCGTCGGTCTGCTCCTGGGCCTGGCCAAGGTGGCAATTCACAGGTCCAGGTTGCGGGCCGTCGGGGGGTCCGTCCTCCCCGATTGCCTGCCCCTCTTCCTCGGTTACGTTCGCGCCCGGGTGTCCCTGGAAAAGGAGCATGCGGTGTCTGCCGGTACGCTTGAGGCCTTCCGCGACCGGTCGGCACCGCAGGGACTGGAGTGCATTGTTGACGCCGAGAGTGGCATTTTAATTTGAGTTTTTTGTTTATTTATCTGGTTTTAATAAAGTTATTTAAAAAAAATATATAAGTGTGTATATAAAGGGGGCCTGATGAATAAAGGCCCCCTCGACATAAAAAATATATAAAGGGGGCCTGAGGAATAAAGGCCCCCTCGAGAGAAAAAAAAAACGGGGTGACTCCTGGCTAATTGGAGGTGCTGAGTGCATCAACGAGATGCAGCTGTGTGCAGATGCTGAAGGCTGGAGGCTGGAAGACTGCTGCAAGAGGGAGAGACTGAGATTGAAACAAAGGGTTTACATCTGTCTTTTTGAAAGAAGAAAGCAGGAGGTCAGAAGAACTGACAACTCATGTGAGTTTGGGTTTTGTAATCCTTTCATTGATTGTTGTGGGGAGGGGGAAAGGAAGAGATCATAAAACCTTGGGTGGGGTTGCTTGTTTGAACAGGGAGCTCCTGTGTTTAAAAGCATTGAAGAGGAGCTCTTTCCCCACTCCAAAGAGCTAGCCTGGGATAGCTGGATCTGCCCAGGTGAAGAGACTTTCTCTTAACTGTGTAAACCACATCAGAAGCAGAGTGTGACGGGGCAACTACAGCCGTCCCAGTTGAAGACATCGCACCCCTCCCACCACCAACTGGAAGACCAGCACAAGGACTTCCTGAATTAACACCAGCAAATAGATTGGTTCCTCCAGACCTTCCTCTCATTCAGCCTCTCTCCCTAGCCATACCCTCCAGTCGATGCTTTTTGGGATAACTCATTATTTGTTATTCCTTTCTCTCGATTTCTATTTTTATTTTTTCTCTCAACGCTGGGTCTACCCCATGGCTTTACAGTCCTGTCCAGAGGCGGGGCCTTCCTATGCTGCAGCAGCTGCTCCTGTGGCCCTGTCACCATTTAAAATATTGACATCGAAGCATGGGGTGAAGAGTTACACCCATCCCAATATGTCTATAGAGGCCTGTGTGAAGGCAATGGCCAAGGTTGTCGGCCCCTCGACCATTGCGGCAACCTCAAAAATGTAGGGGAATGCTGTGTTCTTCCTGAAGACGGAGCAGGCCATATCCTTGACCCTGAATAAAGGGCTCACTGTGGGTGGGAATTTCCTGCCGGTGGTCCCTCTTGGGGCCACTGCACAGCGGATAATACTATCAAATGTCCCGCCCTTCCTTCCCAGTGAGCTCCTCCTCCCCCACCTGCACCATCTGGGGGAGGTAAGGTCGGGGCTCCCGCCAGTCCCGCTAGATCTTTGGGAGCACAGCCTCCGGCATGTCTACTCCTTCCGCCGCCGGCTATTTATTCAGCTGCCGTGGGAGGAGGTCTTGGAGGGCGATTTCGATGTAGAGTTCCAGGCGACGGCCTACCGCATCTTCTGGACCTCGGACGGGGCGCGGTGCCTCATCTGCAAGGGGGTGGGGCATGTTCGTCCACCATTTCCACCTCGGCGGCCCAGTGTGGCGCCACTGCACCACCTCCAATTCCAACACACATCCTCCAGACACTGCTCAGTCGGTTCCGGAGGCTATGGTTTTCAGAGCCTCCAGCGGGGAGGGAAATGCCCGTCCGGGTGGAAGAAAGGCGTGGAGGAAAAGTAAACACCGAGAGGCTCGTCCCCTAGACACCATGACACAACCCGAGCCTGAGCTCAGCCCAAGGTCCGCTCCCAGGGAATTCAACTGTCCCAGGGCTGGGCTCAGGCCCAGAATAACTAAAAAAAGGAGGGTGCGGCGGCTGAGGCCTCTGATGACATGGAGGTCCCTGAGCCTATGCGCCTGAGCGGGAAAAAGAAGAGAAGGCACCGCTCCACAAGGTAACACAGGGCTCTGAGGTGCAGGGCCCTCCTGCCACCACCACCAACGTGAAGGCTGCAAAGTCTGGGCAGGAGCTCCCTATTCCTCAGGATGGAGGGGAGGGGGAGGCCCCTCTCCATGCAGCCCCTCCTGTGGGAACAAGTGGAGCTCTACCTTTGGTGGGGGAGCCTGGGGACGCCTCCCATTTTGCCATTGGGTCGGGTGCCCTGAGTGGAGAGGTGGGCCAGGCCCCAATGGGTTGACCCTCCCAGCCAGAATCCACTCACTACCAGAAGACACCAGACCCGATTATAACCGCAAATGCTGCCCCATCTGCTGGACCTGTGGGTGCTGGCAGAGCGGGAGATGGCCTCCTCTCTCCGCCTATGTTCTCGGCTCTGGCTGGATTTCCAGAGTCGGGAACTCCAATATCCCCTGGACCACACATTGGCCTGGGGACGGAGGTGAAGAGGGTTCTTGAACCTCTGGTGCCCACAGGCTCCAGTTTCACAGTAGAAACCAGAGAAGACTTCTCTGCCATCGATCCTGGAGGTGGGATCGTGACAGAGATGGGAGCAGCTGGCGAGGCCGGGGCGTCCGCCCCACAATCTGTGGTGGGTGATGACCAGGAGGAGGATGGAGACTCGGTGTGGGGCACGGAGGATGACCTTGATTCCATCACCAGTGAGGTGGTGGAGTCCCTCGTGCCTCCCACCGAGTCTCCTGTCATCCCCACGGTGGAACTCAGGGAATTCCTCAAGGCTAGCAGTGGTTGCTGCAATAAGGCTCAGCTGGCCCTCGGCCATTGGTCAAGTCTGGCACTGATCATCCAGTCCATCCGTGCCGCCCTCAAGAAAGCGGGAAAGCGGGAAACTGGTTATGAGGCGGCGTTTTAATGCATTCCTCAATGGGTTGTGCACTTCCACTCCCTCCTCACAGTGAGGTGTTGGAGACAGATTTTGAGTACCTTTGACATGAAGATAACCATAGAGAACATCAACATCAAGGGCAGCAGGGGGTCTCACCGCAGATTTCACAATCACTCAGTCCTTAGCGAAGGGAGATACGGGTGATCTTTCTGCAGAAAGCCCACACCGTTCCGGAAGACGAAGCCACCTGGCTCCTGGAGTGGCAGGGTGGGGTCTACATGAGTCACCACACCTTTACTTCTAGTGGGGTATCTTGTTGGCCCCGACTTTTCAGCCAGAGATCTTGGGTGTCAACGACCTATTGCCGGGCCGCTTACTCCACGTCACCGTTCGCCTGGGTAGCGTGCCACTCCACTTTGTGAACGTGTACACGCCCAGGCCCGGCGCGTTGCAAGCTCGCTTCTTTGAAGAAGTGTCCGCTCTCTTGAGCTCCATCGATAGCGGCGAGTGCATCATCCTCGGGGGGGATTTTAACTGCACCCTCGAGTTGGTGGATCGCTCCGGTCCCCAGTGCGGACAAGCATCGATGGAGAAGTTGAGGGAACTGATCAGCTCCCTCAACTTGGTAGACGTCTGGCGGAATCTCCATCCCGACTCCAGCACCTTCACGTGGAGGTCTGGAGGAGGAGGGTCGCGAATCGACCACCTCTACTTTTTGCAGGCATACGTCTCCCGCTTCTCGGCGGCCTCCATGCGGCTGGTGCCGTGCTCGCACCACCACCTGGTGTGGGTGGAGTTCACTCCGTTTGAAAGCGGGCAGGGTCCGGGTCCTGGTACTTTAACAACTGGCTGCTGGGGGACGAATGATTCTGGGACTCGTTCCGTAGATTCTGGGCCGTCTGGAGAAGGAAGCAGGGGGGGCTTCCCCTCCTTGAGGCGATGGTAGGATGTGGGAAGACAACATCCGCGTCTTCTGTCAGGAGCACGCGAAGGGGTCGACCATGAGGCGGGAAGCCGAGATCGGGCACCTAGAGACGGGGGTATTCGACTTGGAGTCATACCTCGGTCATGCTGTGGTGGACCCGGCCCTGTGGCAGGCATATAAGGACAAGAAGGGTGCGCTGAGGGACCTGCAGCTCAACAGGTCCCGAGGTGTGGATGTGAAGTCACATATCTAGATCCTGGAAGATTTAGACCGCGCCTCATCCTTCTTCTACTCTCTGCAAAAATGGCAGGGGGTCCGTAAGCAGCTCATCGAGCTGCTGGCCGACGGCGGCTCCTCCGTCACACATTTGGAGGAAATGGGCCTCCTGGTCCATACTTATTACTTATTTCAGTCCATTGTTCTCTCCGGATCCGTCCAGCGAGGACACGCGCAGAGTTTTGTTGGAAGACTTGCTGCAGGGCAGACCAGAGGGCGTCGAAGGATTGGAGGCTCCACTCATGTTGACCAGCGCCCTCCAGGTGCGCTCGACAGGCAAATCCCAGAGGCTGAACGGGCTGACCATTGAGTTACTCAGGGCATTCTGGGATGTCCTGGGGGACGATTTCACGCAGGTACTGGGGGAAAGCCTGGTGACTGAGTCATCGTCCGGCTGCCGAAGTGGGGCGATCTCTGCCTGCTTAAAAACTGGCGTACAGTCTCCCTCCTCAGCATGGATTATAAGATTTTTGCCCGGGTTATGTCAACCTGCCTGGGCTCCGTGCTGGCACGACCCGTCCTACACGATCCCAGGCTGGTCCATCCAGGCCAACATCCACCTGCTCCAGGATTTGATCCATCTTTCCCAGAGGACTGGTCAGTCGGCCGCCTTTCTCTCCCTCAATCAGAAGAAGGTGTTCGACAGGGTGGATCACGAATACCTTTTCGGGACTCTGCGGCTTTCAGACTCGGGCCGCATTTTGTGGCCCGGGTCCGACTTTTATACGTCACCGCAGAGTGTCTAGTCAAAGTTAACGGGTCCTTGATGGCGCCCCTTCGCTTTGGGAGAGGAGTGCGTCAGGGATGCCCCATGTCCGACGAATTGCAAACAATCTGCGTGGAGCCCTTCCTGTGCCTGCTTCGCAGGAGGTTGGCGGGATTGGCTCTGCGCGAGCGGGCCACGCGGGTTGTCCTCTCGGCTTCCCCCGCCGACGTGCTCCTCATGGTCACAGATCCCATTGACCTGTGGAGGATGCACGACTGCCAGCAGACCTTTTCTGATGCGTCCTCCGCGAGGATCAATTGGGAGAAATGTTACAGACCCCTGGTGGACTCCCTGCCGAAAGAGTTGACACCTTTTGTGTGGAGCACCATATACCTCCTCTATCTGGGAGTCCACCTTAGCCCTCCTGAGGAAGCCTGGCCGGCAAACTGGCAGGAGTTGGAGGCAAAATTCACCACTCGGCTGGGGCGCTGGGCATGACTGCTCCGAGTGCTTTCCTACAGGGGCCGGGCGCTGGTCATAAACCAACTGGTGGTCTCCATGCTGTGGTACCGGTTTGTCACTTTGGGCCCGCCCCCTGCGTTAGCCACCAATAACCAGAAGAAATTCGTCGATTTCTTCTGGGGCAAGAGGAAACACAGGGTCTCTGCCGTGGTCCTATGTCTCCTGATGGAGGAGGGCGGCCAGTCGCTGGTGTGCGTCCGCACCCAGGCTGCGACTCTCCACGTTCGGACCATGCAGAGATACCTGTACATCGATCGTCCTCCCAGATGGTGTGCGCTGGCGACGTATTTTTTCCACCAGTGTCACTGCCTTCAAGACGACACGCAGCTCCCAGTGTAGTCCGTTAGCTGCGCCTCTCTGAGGGAGTTGTCTGTCTTTTATCGGGATCTATTTCAAGTCTGGAACATGGCCACCTCCAGTCAGGGTGCTCCCTCGCCAGCTGAGGAGAGTGCCTCGGCTGTCCGGGCAGCGTACTCCAGGGTCGGACCAGTGGGCAGAGGAGTAGCCGAAGCACCTGGGATGCCCCTCACTGTGGGTGGTGATTGGGCTCGGGAGAGCGGACCCAGGCCCCCAAACCCTCCTCAGGAGCCAGTCCCACACAGCCCGAGCCGCCTCTCGGAAAATGCCCTCCGTGCCATTCCAGTCAGCGTAGAAGGGTTTCCTGCACGGGCTGCTCATGCACACTCTCCACTTCCTCGCCTTCGTCAGCCGGCCGGATACACCCTGGCGGTCTGCCTTGCAATCTGGCGGCGAGGGGAAACCCCGATGGAGGTCTCTTTACGCGGGTGTCTTCCCCCTTTACCTCGGGGACCTGGGGTGCAGGGTGTTGCACAGGGCGGTCCCGTAAAGCAGACTTTTACGTAGGTTCACGGACTCCCAGGCCGCCTATACTTTCTGCGTCCTGGGCGAGTCCGTGTTTCACATATATACGGAGTGTGCGAGGTTGCAGCCCCTCTTTGAGTATTTGAAGGGGCTGCACCACATGTTCTGGCTGCACTTCAATCCCACGCTCCTGATCTTTGGGCACCCGGTGCGGAGGGGCTTAAGCCGGGAGGAGGATCTCCTCGTCGGTCTGCTCCTGGGCCTGGCAAAGGTGGCAATTCACAGGTCCAGGCTGCGGGCCGTCGGGGGGTCCGTCCTCCCCGATTGCCAGCCCCTCTTCTGCGGTTACACTCGCGCCCGGGTGTCCCTGGAGAAGGAGCATGCAGTTTCCGTCGGTACGCTTGAGGCCTTCTGTGACCGGTGGGCACCACAGGTACTGGAGTGCATCATCGATGCCGCGAATGGCATTTTAATTTGAGATTTTGGTTTATTTATCTGTTTTAAATAAAGTTATTTAAAAAATTTAAATATGTATATAAAGCGGGCCTGAGGAATAAAGCCCCCCTCAATATGGGATATATAAAAGGGGAAGAAAAATAAACAGGGTTAGATATAGAGTAAATCTCCCTCTACACTGTCCCCATCAAACACATACAGTGCAGGAATGGCACGGGTTTGCAAACAGAGCAAATGTCCATCTATGTGTGCTATCGATGTTACAAGGTAAGTTTGGATAAGCTGGAGTTGTTCTCCCTGGAGTAAAGGAGATTGAGAGAGATTTGATAGAGGTGTACAAGATTATGACAGAAGTAGATAAGATAGACAAGGAAAAACTATTCCCATTTACTGATGAAACACGGACAAGGGGACACAGATGGAAGGTTTTGGGTAAGAGATACAGGGGGAATATGAGGAAGAACTTTTTTTACACAGTGGATGGTCATGAGATGGAACTCACTGCCCGTGAGGGTGGTGGAAGATAAGACAATCAATGATTTCAAAAGGAAACTGGATGGGCACCTGAAGGAAATGAACTTGCAGGGATAGGGGGATTGAGAGGGGGAGTGGGAATGACTGGATTGTTCCAGATTGAGCTGGCATGGAGGGGTAAAATGGCCTCCTTTTATGTCGGAAATTATTTTATGACTACATCGATTTCTACATCCCTACGTTAGATTTGTCTCATGCTCCTGCCTGTAAAAATCCAGATACATAGACCTTCAATGAAACTGTGACCTTAACAGCCACTGACAGCTCCGTCCTCACCCTGGTGTGAGGCTCCAGCTCGTGTTGCAGGAGGTTACACAGCTCTGCGACCACCTCTTTATTGAATCATAGTCACCTCACACACTGCTCCTGGGTTAGGTGTAGGTAGGACAAGTGCTCTTGCAAAACCGGGGTGGGTAAGGCAGAGCCCCCTCCTCCTCCCTCTTTACAGAGACTCCCCTCTCTGCAGCCTCTGCTCCATTTGTTGGTCATTTTACAGACCCAGAGACACTGTAACTACAGTCCCCATACCTCGTCCAGAGTTGGTTCACCAAATCCTCTCTCCTCCCTGAATGTCTGCAGCAGCTTACAACACAACCTCCAGAAAACCATCCACAGCACCTCCACTAAATTTACAACAGCAAAAGTAAGTCACAAGCCCCTCACCTGTACGTTGGATTCCTGGTCCTTTTAAATAACACCAGTGGGGGTCCTTCGTGCTGCTGAATGTATGTTCAGCTGAGAGAGACTAACACAGGCGGTCAGTCGACATGCACAGATCAAGATTCAAAGACGTACATCAAAGCTGTCGGAATGGCAGATTGACGTCAATTCAAACCCTTCCTCACACTAACAGCACATGCACAGTATACCCAGGCTTGTTCCCTGCCCAGCACTGGGCACGGTGCTGGCCACACTAGAAGTGGCCGGCTGTGTGGTTCACATCATTTAATAGTTCCAGGTTTCCATAGCGTTGGCGCCAGTGCTGTCATAGAGTGAAAATCACAGCAGTAGAAGAAATAGAGTGAAAACAGCTCAATTCTAAAAGGGAATTGGAAAAAGACTTGAAAGCATAAGATTGACAATAATATGTGAAATGCAAGGGAAATGGGACTAATTGGAGGGGTGAGGCCATGGAGGGATTCAAACACAAGAATGAGAATATTAAAATTTAGGTACTGCCAGGCCCGGAGCCAATGTCGATCAGTGAGCACAGAAGTAATGGGCGATCGGGATTTGTTCTGAGTTAGGATTTAGGCAGCAGAGTTCTGGATGGGCTGTTGTTTATGCAGGTTGATATCTGGGAGGGTGACCAGGATAGAATTGGAATAGTTAAGTGTGGATTTAACAACGGCACAGATGAGGGTTTATTAGCAGATGGGTAGAGGTGATGACGGGTGATATTACAGAGGTAGTAACAGGTAGGGTTGGTGATAGGCAGAATATGGCAATGAACTCAGCTCAGGTATAAATATCACAAAGAGATTACAAACAGTCTGTTTCAGCCTCAGACATTGGGTAGTGAGGGGAATGCAGATAATGGATGCAGAGTGGAATGTGAGATGGAGACTGAAGACTGTGGCTTAAGTCTTCCCAAGATTTACATGACAAGAACACTAAATCAGTGAAATATGATTTATAGATCTAATAGTTGGATACAGAGACTTACCAGGGACACCAATAATAGCGAGTATGGGATAGTAAATCGTTTGTTATCATCTTCAGAGCATAATAGATCCGCAAATCTAATGTTATCCAAAAATAATCTGCTGTAACGAGGCTAAACCAATAGGAGAAACTCCTGCTGTCCATTGTTCCCAGATTCTGACCCATTGTTGTAACATTCCAATCTATTGTCGTCAGATTCTGACCCATTGTTTTAACATTCCAATCTATTGTACTCAGATTCTGAACCATTGTTGTAAAATTCCAATCTATTGTTCTCAGATTCTGATCTCTCCTCTCTCACTCTCTGGAGCCGCTGATCTCTGTTAGTGCCAGGGGTGATGCTCCCACTGACACTATGAGCCAGCACATTGGAAGGAGTCTGTTATTAATAGAAGAGGGAAACCCTTTAGTGACACAATTCGGGTCCTTGGAGACTGACGTTAATTACAGTCAATGAACAAACAGGTTCAGTTAACACCTTTCAATCCAACACTTTTTAGACCACAATAGTTTCGAAGATTTACCCAGTCTAGATGGGATATATGAGGTTTGTTGAGGGAAGGAATGTGGAAATAGCAGAGGCAATGGCCAGAAGCTTTCAATCCTCTTTGGATCTGGGAGTGATGTCAAAGGACTGGAGGGTTGTAAATGTTACAAGCTGTTTAAATAAGGAGACATTAGATAAATCCAATAACTACTGACCGGTCAGTCCAATGTCGGTGGTTGGAAATTTCTGGAGGCCATGACCCAATACAAAAATATATCATTCTTGGAAAAACATGTGATATTAAATGATAAACAGTACGGATAGGTTAATGGAAAATCATGTCTGATAATCTTGATCAAGTTAGTTGATGACATAACTGTGAGTGTTGATGAGGATATTGTGTTTCCTGTTATGTATCTGGACTATCAAAAGGCCTGTGATCAAATGACATTTCATAGACTTGTTATGAAAAATGGAACATATGGATTAATGTGAGAGTGATAGAGTGGATATGACACTGACTCAAGGACAGAAAGCAGAGAGAAGTGGTGAACAGACATTGTTCAGACTGGGGAAGGGGGAGAATACAGTGCTGTTTCTCAGGGGTCAGTATTAAAACCAGTGCTCTTCCTGACATATAGATAAATATACAAGTGACATAAACTTATATGTAAAACAACATAATTTAAACCCTTGCAGATGACATGACACTTATAAATAAGGGAGGCAAAGGCGCAGACCACAGAATTACCCAATCTCACAGATTTTGTTTATTTTTAATTTATTCTGGACTCTAATCCGAATAGAAATTTAGTTCTCACTCTATAATTTATTTCTGTGTGATTTGCAGGTCTGTGTTTGTGTGCATCAATGTGTGTATGTTTATTATTTTATTTAGATTCAGTTTAGATTGTTAAGTATAATAAACTCACCTCTTGTTTGAACTCAAGAAAACCTGTCTGATTGGTTCTTTCACGATCACAACAACGGTAAATGGTAAAATGCTCACTGAGGTGGTCAGCATGTCCACTGCTAAAAAGGAATACACCCCGCTGCAGTGAAATAAAAGCTAGGACAAGAGGAGAGCCTGGGACCCCACCTCACCTGGCTGTAACAGAAATCTGGCGGTTCTCGTGATCATAACGCAACAACAAATGAGAAATTGGATGTGTCACAGTTGCACAGAGTTTTACAGCGCAGAAACAATCCCTTCGCCCCACTCTGTCTGTGCCGGCCATCAAGCCTGTCCATTCTAATCCCCTTTTCCAGCACTTGGCCTGTAACCTTGTATGCTATGGCATTTCAAGTGCTCATCTAAATACTTCTTAAATGTTGTGAGCGTTCTTGCCTCTACCATCTTTACAGGTAGTGTGTTCCAGATTCCAGCCACCATCCGAGTGAAATATTTTTTCCCTCAAATCTCCTCGAAACCATTTGCCCCTTACCTTAAATCAATGCCCCTCGGTTATTGACACCTCTGCTAAGGGAAAAGTTTCTTCTTCTCTACCCTATCTATGGGCCTCATAATTTTTCCTGCTTTCTGTCTCCCTCCCTTTTTGAATAAATGAGTTACATTGGCATAAAAGGAGTTACATACAGAGAGAAGTAACTCGGTACAGCTTAGAATCCCTCTTTGTTGAAAAGTTGAGTAATGTCGCTGGACAGTTAGGGATTACTCTCCGCCCAAAAGCTAGGAAACCCAAAATTCTAAGACCTGTGGCCAATCATTTTTCACTTGAAGCTGAAGACTCAAGCAGAGTTAGAATCACTAACAGACAGAGTAATGTTAGCTAAGGTAAAACTAGAACAGAAGAGACAAGAATTCGAATTCCAGAGAGATCGAAAAAGAACAGAGTGAGTGTCAAGAAAGGGAAAAAGTAAGAGTGTTCCAGAAGGAGAAGGAGGAAAGGGAGTTAAGGCGGCTCAAACAACTAGAGGAAGACCCAGTACACCTAGTGAAGGCACAGCCAGTGAGGGAGCTGCCCATAGCTCAGGACCATGTGCTGAGTTCTTAAAGTTACCCCAGTTCATTCTGAAGTTCAATGAGGAGGATGTGGCAGAGTTTATTGTCACTTTTGAAAAACTTTCAAAGCAGCTGAAATGGCAGCAGAGAGCTGGACACTGTTTTTATAAAGCAAAGTAACAGGAAAAGCCCATGAGGTTTATTCACTGTTCCCAGATGAAAGTTCATCAGATTCTGAGATGACTAAAAATGCTATCCAGGGTGCATATGGGATAGTATCAGAAGCGTACTACCAAAAATTCGGAACACTACGAAAGTAGCCTGAGCGAACTTACCTCCAGTTTGAAAGAGTTAAGTACCTTCGGAACAAAGGAGCAGGAGTAGGCCATTCAGCCCATCTAGTCTGCCCCGCCATTCAATACGATTATGGGTTATCTTCTATTTCAATTCCTTTTTACCACACTATCCCCATATCCCTTTATGTCATTTGCATTTAGAAATCTGTCAATCTCTGCTTCAAACATACCCAATGACTGAGCTTCCACAGCCCTCTGGGGTAGAGAATTCCAAAGATTCACAACCCCCTATGTAAAGAAATTTCTCCTCATCTCTGTCCTAAGTGACTTCCTCCTTATTTTAAAATTGTCTCTGCTGGTTCTAGACTCCCCAACCAGGGGAAACATCTTAGCTGCATCAACCCGTCTATCCATTTAATTATGTTGTCGGTTTCAATGAGATCACATCTCATTCTTCGAAATTGTAGAGAATCCAGGCCCAGTTTTCCTAATCTCTTCATAGGCCAGTCCTGCCATCCCAGGAACAAGTCTAGTGAATCTTCGTTGCACTCCCCCTATGGCAATAATATACTTCCTAAAGTAAGGGGTGCAAAGCTGCACACAGTACTCCAGTTGTGGTCTCACAAGGTTCCATACAATTGAAGCAAGACTTCATTACTCCTGTACTCAAATTCTCTTGTGATAAAGGCTAACATACCATGAGCCTTCTTAAGTGCTTGCTGTCCCTGCATGTCAGCTTTCAGTGACTTATTGACAAGGACACCCAGATCCCTTTGTACATCTACACTTTCTAATTTCTTACCATTCAAGAAATACCCTGCACATCCATTCCACCTTCCAAAGTGGATAACCTCATATTTTCCACATTATATTCCATCTGCCACGTTCTTGCCCTCCCACGAAGTCTGTCCAAATTCCCTTGAAGCCACTTGGCATCTTCCTCACAACACATACATTCCCACATCTTTTTGTATCATCTGCAAACTTGGGAATATTACTCTGGTCCCCACATCTAAATAAATGATACATATTGTGAACAGATGGGGCCCAAGTACTTAACCAAATGTTTCCTTTTTACTTACCCCACTAGTCACAGCCTGCCAAAGCGAGAATGACCCATTTATTCCTACTCTCTGTTTTATGCTTGTTAACCAATCCTTAATCCATGCCAGTATATTACGTCCTATCCCATGTGCTTTAATTTTACTAACCAACCTCCTGTGGGGGACCTTATCAAAAATCCATCTGAAAATCCAAATATACTACATCCACCGACTCCACTTTATCAATTCTGTTACTACTATCCTCAAAAAACTACAACAGGTTCATCAAACATGATTTCCCATTCATAAATCCATGTTGACTATGCCCAATCAGATCATCTTTATCCAATTATCCATTTATCACATCCTTTATGATAGATTCTACCATTTTCTCTCTCCCTCCCTACTTAAATCGTGGGTTGACATTTGCGACCTTCCAATATGAGGGAACCGTTCCAGAAGGTGATCACCCATGCACCCACTGTCTCCATAGCTACCTCTGCCAACACTCTGGAACTTAGAATATCAGGTCCTGGGGACTTATCAACCTTCAACCCCATTAATTTCTCCAACACAAACTTCTTACTAATATTAATTTCCTACACTTCCTCATTCCCCCTAATCCCTTGGATCTCTAATTCTGGGAGATTTCTTGTATCTTTCTCAGTGAAGATGGACACAAAGTGATCATTCAGCTTCTCTGCGATTTCTCGATTCCCCATTATAAATTGCCCTGACTCTGCCTGTAACGGACACATACATGCCTTACCCAAATGTTTCCTTTTAACGTAACTATAGAAGATTTTACAGTCCGCTTTTATGTTTGCCTCTGACCAGTAGATACGGAAAATCGGTATACAGCCCACATATGTAAACCTCAGAGTGGTGATCCTTCTGGAGGAGTTCAAAAACTCGCTCCCGCTCCCATTAAAACCCACACAGAGGAAAAAAAGGTTCGAAGAGCCAGGAAGGTTGCAATTCTGGATGATGATTTTTTTCCATGTACACAAGGCCTTAACCCCAAAGGGAATGCATTCCCTAGTCACCCCAAAGACCCGGGAATAAAAGGTGGGAGGGTGACAAGAGCCTGAGCAGCCACGGGCAAGGAGGAAAATCTGGACACACAGGGGCCCACGCTCAGGCCAAATAGGATGGTACTGAGAGCAGGAGTAATGACCAATGATCTGTGTGTTTCCACTGCAGTAAGGCAGATCACCATCGAGTTGAATGCTGTAAGTGATGGGGAAAACCTGTAGGATTACTCAGGGTCCACCAGATCAGTGCAGGAAAACGGGCGCTGATGGAAAGCACAGCAGGTCAGGCTGTGCCTTTAACTGTAACAGTCAGACACAGTAACCCCACCACAGAGACTGCGGGAAAACTTAACAAAATCCTTGAGCGTTACTAGAATTTTGAATCCCAGGCGAAAGTGACCCTATACCCCTTCATTGAGGTTAGCAAGCCCTGGTCATACTCAATGATAAAGGTGCCACCCAATCCCTTCTGCTGGGAATAGGCATGACCTTTCTCCGAGGGTGCAGTGAATGCTAGAGTGTTAGCGAATGGTATTGGAAGGCAGTATATGTCCATACCTTTATATTGGGTGCACGTGCAGTGCGGCCTATTTTCAGGACCAGCAGCCATGGGGACCTGCTCCTGGGTATTGATCTGGCAGGGAAAAGGTGGCAGCTTCTGCAAAGGTTCTGGAGAGACAACAAGAGATCAGGGACACAGAGCAGTTACAGGGGATGGACCCCGGCATTCTCCCTGATTCTGTGGTGACTCGGTCCATGGCTAAACAATCCCCATCAGAGGTGGCTGAACTGACACTGGAGATGGATGCCCCTACTGTCTGGTTGTCTGAAACCTTCTTTGGGAAGGTAGAGAGCACAAAGGATGTGTTAAACAGATCTTACTTAGTTGAGGCTCAACAACTCGACCCAGTGTTAAAATATAGCACAGACTGTCCAAACCAAAACTCAAGCAGAGGGAGTTGCAGAGTGCCACTATTTAAAGATTGAGGTGCTGTTGAGGAAGTGGAGACCTCCTTACAAACCTGAGGATGAAGATTGGACAGTGCTTCACCAGATAGTGGTGCCGCTGAGGTCCCTGAAAGAAATATTAATGGCCCACGAACTTCCAATGACAGTACATGTTGATGTATGAAAATTTAAAGCCCACATAAGGCAACATTTTGACATGGCCACAACTCCACAAAGATGTGGTGGAATTCTGTAAAAGTGGTCACACCTGCCATGTTGTGGGGAGGCTCCAACCTGCAATAATACCTTCACCCTAATACCCATACCAGATTTTGTGGAACCCTTCAGCAGACGGCTGGTGGATTATGTGGGACACCTGCTGAAAACAAAACGGGACAACCAGTATCTTCTCACCATTATGGATGTGGTGACCCGATCCCCAGAGGCCATTCTCCTAAAGAACTATCTCTGCCATGGTAGTGGTGGAGGGGCTAACCCGCTATGGGCTGCCTGCTGAGATTCAGATGGATCAGGGCACACATTTTACATCCAGTATTTCAGAAAAGGTCATGGGTATTCTCGACATAACCCAGCCAAAGTCTACCACCCACAGTCACAAGGGGCTTTGGAGCAGTACCACCAGACCCTAAAGACAATGATCAGGCCATACTGCTATGAGTAACCCCATGACTGGGACAAAGGGATGGCATTTCACCTGTTGGTTACCAGGAAAATATCCATTGAGTCCACTGACTTTAGTCTCTTTGAATTACGTTATGGACATGAGGTGAGAGCTCCTCTTAAACTAATCAAGGAGACGTTTTTGGGACACAGGGATGAGTCTTCCATGTCAGACTACATTTCCATGCTCCGGGGGTGGCTCATGACAGCCTGTGCAATTGCTCAAGAACACCTAAAGATCTCCTACTCAGTTATGAAAAAGTAAGCAGGCAAAAATGCCAAGGCCAAAACATTTCAGGACAGAGACCATGTATTGTTACTATTCCCAATGCAGGGTGAATCCCTGAAATCCCGGTTCAGTGGTCCATATCGAGTGGCAAAAGGAATAGTGAGGTAAATTATTTAATTGGCACCCAGACCAATGGAAAAAAGCAAATGCTGTGGAGGGAACAGATAAGTACAGATCTGGCAGACTGTCAGGAGGGAAGGATTGAAAAGGACAGTGAAAACAGCTTAGAGAAGGGCCAGGAGGATTCCCAACTGGAATCCCCTACTCTCCTATTTGCCAACCCTGAAATGTTAGTTAAATTAGACCCCACACTCTCCTTCTTAAATGCAGGTCAATGAGGCAACCTAAAAAGCCAGCTAACAGCATTTACAGAAATATGCAACGACAAAGGAAAATTCCCAAAAAGGCAAGCCAATAGTGAGGGAGATGCTTCACCGAGTCGAGGTGCCGGAGGAGAGTGCAGTGAAAGATGGACAGCCACCTCCGAGCCATAAAATCCCAGAGCACATGGGGCTGGTTAGAAAAATGATGCTCCCATAGTAGAGGGAAAAGGGAAGGGAAAATACCCTAAAGTAAACAGCACTTGTGTACCTCACCAGAAAACTAAAAGGAAGGTCAGTGTTGATCTACCCACTGAAGAACACAATGATCAGGTCCCAAACACAAAGCTAATCAAACTCAACAATTGCAAAGCCAAACTCAGCAAGAACAAAGGCCCAGAGGAAATCACAGACACCTTACAGGGTCTAAAAAGACACACTGTCGGTTTAGGGAGAAAGATTATCAAGGTGAAGGAACCTGAATGGTTAAAGATTCATTGCAGGTGAGAAGAAAAAACAATGTAATAGCTGATGCAATGTCCAGGGTCGATTCCGACACATAACCATCCCAGACAAAACATCAAAACACTAAATAAGTCCAACTGTAACAGACAATGGCAGCTGCAGTAATTCTAAGATTAATATGTCAGTTTGGGAAGTGATTATTGAGAATGAATGTGTGCTTCCTTCTTTTTATTCCCACAATTCTGCAATGAAATGTTCTTGTTATCACATTTGTTCCCCGTGTGCTGTGGCGGTGTCAAGATAACACAATATGCCAAATTATGAAATTTAATTCATCGTTTGGAAACTTACAGTAAACGTTTAATAGAAAAAAAATCTTACAGCTATCCTTGAAAAAACTGGCAGCCAAGATGGCCACCGCAATTGGCATCTGAAACACATTTTCACATTCTAAATCCTACAACAGGAGATACATGTCTGATGAGCCTGGACCCAAATCATTGGCTTGCTCCAGTGATTGAATTACCTAAGATTACATTCATTAACACAGCATACAAGGCCATCCTGACACATTGACTTTGAAAGGGAGGCACAGTGGCGCAGTGGTTAGCACCGCAGCCTCACAGCTCCAGGGACCCGGGTTCGATTCCGGGTACTGCCTGTGTAGAGTTTTCAAGTTCTCCCTGTGTCTGCGTGGGTTTTCTCCGGGTGCTCCGGTTTCCTCCCACAAGCCAAAAGACTTGCAGGTTGATAGGTAAGTTGGCCATTATAAATTGTCACTAATCTAGGTAGGTGGTAGGGAAATATAGGGACAGGTGGGGATGTTTGGTAGGAATATGGGATTAGTGTAGGATTAGTATAAATGGGTGGATGATGTTCGGCACAGACTCGGTGGGCCGAAGGGCCTGTTTCAGCGCTGTATCTCAAATCTAATCTAAGAACAAAGTCCTCCGAGAGTGACTACTGGTATCCTGAGCCCTGAACAGATAGAAGTTCCAAACCTTGAATCTCATTGTTAAGGGTCCAGCGAATGCACTGAGGCAGTCAGGAGACTGTCTATCTCTGTGAAAACTGAGAGTTTCCCTGGACAAAAACAGACAAGCCAGTGATTCAAAATGTGCTGAAGCAGAAGGGCTGTGTTCCCCCCACACCCCTCCCTCTCTCTCAGATCACAAATTTGAAAACCACATGCGACTGTGGGCCCTCCAAGCCTACAGATTGCTACAGACAGAGTAACCAGGGGAAGAAAGCCTGCTACAAGTCTGCCTCAAAGAAATCCCTGAGCCATGTGGACCATGTGACAAACTGCACTTTGACCAGAAAAAGACTTCAAGGTTACAACTTCAGCAGGAAGACCACGGAATGGTCAAACCTCACAGAATGAGTTTTTTTTTCAATATTTCTTCTGGACTCCAATCCAACCACAAATTTACTTCTCAGTCTGTAATCTATTTCTGTGTGATTCTCGTGTGAGTGAGTGCATAAATGTGTTCTATTTATTTTAATGATTTTATTTAGATCGGGTTTATATTGTTAAGTATAATAAACTCACCTCTTTCATGTTTAAACTCAAGAGAACCGGTCTAATCGGTCCCTCCACCATCACACCAAAGGTAAAATGTAAAACACTCACTCAGACGTTCAGCATATTCACTGTTTAGAAAGGACAAACACTGTTGTGGTCAAATAAAGCCGAGCGACTTTGACCCTTCCTCACCTGGCCACAACAATAGGCACTGTTGGGGATGGAGGGAATATGGGGATGAACTCAGCTCAGCATTAAACAGATACCAGAGGTTGTAAACTTCCTGGTTCAGCCTCAGACAATGGCCAGTGAGGGGGATGCAGATCATGGACCGGGAATGGAGTTTGTGACAGAAACTGAAGACAATGCTTTCAGTCTTCTCACGATTTAAATGACAAGAACACTAAATCAGTGAAATATGGTTTATGAATCTAATAGTTGGATACAGAGACTTACCAGGGACACCAACAGTAGCGAGGATGGGATAGTAAATAAATTGAATCATCTTCAGAGCATAATAGAGCCGGTATTCTAATGGTATCCAATAATAATCGGCAGTAACCAGGCCAAACCAATTGGATAAACTCCTGTCCACTGTAGTAACATTCCAATCCATTGTTCTCAGATTCTGACACATTGTTGTAACATTCCAATCTATTGTTCAGATTCTGATCTATCCTCTCCCTCTCTCTGCAGCCGCTGATCTCTGTTAGTGCCTGGGTTGATGCTCCCGCTGACACTATAGGATAACACATTGAAAGGAGTCCTTCTTAATAGAAGAGGGAAACCCTCCAGTGACACCATTAAGGTCCATGGAGACTGACATTAATTACAGTTACTGAACAAACAGGTTCAGTTAACACCTTTCAATCCAACACATTTTGTGCCGCAGTAAAGTAGAACATTTATCCAGTCTGGATGGAATGTATGATAGTTACTGAGGGAAGGAATGGTGGAAATAACAGAGGCATTGGACAGAATCTTTCAATCCTCCTTGGATATGGGATTGATGCCAGAGGACTGCAGGGTTGTAAATGTTACACTGTTTAAAAAAGTAGAGGTTGGATAAACCCTGTAACTATCAGTCTAACGTTGGTGGTTGGAAAATTCTAGAGGCCATAACCCAGCACAAAAATATATCTTGCTTGTAAAAACATGGGTTAATCAATGACAAGTAGCATGGATAGGTTAATGGAAATTCATTTCTGATAATATTTTTTTTAGATTAGATTAGATTAGAAATACAGCACTGAAACAGGCCCTTCGGCCCACCGAGTCTGTGCCGAACATCAACCACCCATCCATACCAATCCCACACTAATCCCATATTCCCACCAAACATCCCCACCTGTCCCCACATTTCCCTACGCGGCACAGTGGCGCAGTGGTTAGCACCGCAGCCTCACAGCTCCAGGGACCCGGGTTCGATTCCGGGTACAGCCTGTGTGGAGTTTGCAAGTTCTCCCTGTGTCTGCGTGGGTTTTCTCCGGGTGCTCCGGTTTCCTCCCACAAGCCAAAATACTTGCAGGTTGATAGGTAAATTGGCCATTATAAATTGTCACTAGTATAGGTAGGTGGTAGGGAAATATAGGAATAGGTGGGGATGTTTGGTAGGAATAGGTGGGGATGTTTGGTAGGAATATGGGATTAGTATAGGATTAGTATAAATGGGTGGTTGATGTTCGGCACAGACTCGGTGGGCCGAAGGGCCTGTTTCAGTGCTGTATCTCTAATATTGATAGAGTTCGTTCAGGACGTAACTGTGAGTGTTAATGTGGATAGCGTGTTTCATGTAATATACTCATAGAAATTTTAAGACAGAGAAAGAGGCCACTTGGCCCATTGTGTCTGTGCCGGCCGATACATGATCCACCTATTCTAATCCTACCTTCCAGCATTTGATCCATAGCCCTGAAGATTATGGCACTTGAGTTGAACATCCAGACTCCTTTTGAATGAGTGCAGGTATTCTGCCTCAACTATCCTTACGGGCAGTAAGTTCTAGACCTTCACTAAAAACAGGGGACCCAGGACTGAACCCTGTGGAATGCCAATGGAAGCAGTCCTCCGGTCAGTCAAATGCCCGTCAACAATTACAGTTTCATAAAAACAAGAAATGCTGCAAATACTCAGCAGGTCTGGCAGCATCTGTGGAGAGAGAAGCAGAGTTAGCGTTACAGGTCAGTGACCCTCCTTCACTGACCTGAAACATTATCTCTGCTTCTCCCTCCACATATGCTGCCAGACCTGCTGAGTATTTCCAGCATTTCTTGTTTTTACTTCAGATTTCCAGCATCCGCAGTATTTTGCTTTTATTATAACAATTACCCTTTGTTTCCTGTCACTGAGCCAATTTTGTATTTTTGGGTGAACAAGTTTCTCCTCAATTCCCCGCTGGTCCTTCTACCAAGCACTTTAGGTCACTGCCCCCTATTCACTGATCTCTCTGCTAAGGTGAATAGACGCTTCACCTCCACTCTATCCAGGCCCCACGAAATTATGTCCATTTCAATCAGGTCTCCCTTCAGCCTACTCTGTTCCAAGTAGAACAACCCCAGCCGATTTAATCTTTCTTCATAGCTGCATTTTTCCAGTCCTGGCAACATCCTTGGAAATCTCCTCTGTACCCTCTCTAGTGAAATTACATCCTTTGTGTAATGATGTGACCAGAACTGCACTCAGTACTCAGGTTGTGACCGAACCAATGATTTATATAGTTCCAGCATAACCTTCCTGCTCTTGTATTCTATACCTCAGCTAATAAAGGAAAGGATTCCATATGCCTTCTCAACCACCTTTTCGACCTGTCCTGCTACCTTCAGGGATCAGTGGACATTGACTCCAAGGTCCCTCACTTCCTCTACACTTCTCAGTATTTTCCTATTAATCGTCTATCCCTTTGCCTTGTTTGACCTCCTCAATTGCATCACCTTAGACTTATCCAGGTTGAATTCCATTTGTCACTTTTCTGCCATCAATATCTTCCTGCAGCCTACAGCTATCCTCCTCGCTATCTACTGCAAGACCAATCTGTGTACCATCTGCAAACATCTTGATCATGCCCCCTACATTTACGTTCAAATCGTTAATATATACTACAAAAAAGCAGGAAGTCCAGTACTGAGCCCTGTGGAACGTCACTGGAAACAGGCCTCAAGTCAGTAAATCACCCGTCAACAATCACCCTTTGTTTCCTATCACTGAGCCTATTTTGCATCCAGCTTGTTGAATTTCCCTGGATTCCATGGGATTTTATTTTTTTTAACTAGTACGCCACATGTGACCTTGACAAAAGCCTTGTCAAAATCCAAGTAGACCATATCAACTGCACTACCCTCATCTATCATCCTTGCTACTTCTTCGAAAAATTCAGTCAACTTGGTCAAACAATATCTTCCCTTAACAAATCCATGCTCAATATCCGTGATTAACCTGTGCCTTTCCAAGTGACACTTTATCCTGTCTTTCAGAATAGATTCCAATAATGTGCCCACTACTGAGGTTAGACTGACTGGCCTGCAATTATTCGGTCTATCCCTTGCTCCCTTTTTAAAGAGGTACAATTTTAACAGTTCACCAATCCTCTGGCACTACTCTGTATCCAGTGCGGACTGGAAAATGATGGTCAGACCCTCTGCCATTTCCTCTCTCACCTCTTTTGACAGCCTAGGTTACATTTCAACCGGCCATGGTGATGGATCAACTTTCAAGGATGCTAATCCCATTAATACTTCCTCTCTCCCTATGTATATCACATCCAATAATTCACACTCCTCCTCCTTAACCACAATATCTGCATCGTCCCCCCCTTTTGTTAAGACAGATACAAAGTATTCATGAAGAACCATACCAACATGTTCCTCCCCTACTCGTGTATATCCATTTATGTATATAGACTTTCAAAAGGCCTGTAAACAAATAACATTTCATAGACTTGTTATGAAAAATGGAAGACATGGATTAATGTGACAGTGATGGTGTGGATATGACAGTGACTCAGGGACATAAAGAAGAGAGAAGTGGTGAAAAGTCATTGTTCAGACTGGAGGTGGAGGGGAGTATACAGTACTGTTTCTCAGGGCTTAATTCACTCCACGTGATATGAAGATATGACAGAAGGCACTGGATACTGCAATGGCTATGAGCCCTGACAATATTCCGGCAATAGTACTGAAGACCTGTGCTCCAGAACTTGCCGCACCCCTAGCCAAGCAGTTCCAGTAGAGCTACAACACTGGCATCAACCCTGCAATGTGGAAGGTTGCCCAGGTATGTCCTGTAGACAAAAAGCAGGACAAGTCCAACCCGGCCAATTACCGCCCCATCAGCCTACTCTCAATCATCAGTAAAGTGATGGAAGGTGTCACCGACAGTGCTATCAAACAGCACTTGCTCAGCAATACCCTGCTCAGTGACGCTCAGTTTAGGTTCTGCTACAGCCACTCAGCTCCTGATCTCATTACCTCATTATCTCAAACCCTCCGCTGGCTGGAGTCATACCTAGTGCAAAAGGAAGATGGTTGTGGTTGTTGGAGGTCAATCATCTGAGCTCCAGGACATCACTGCAGGTGTTCCTCAGGGTAGTGTCCTGGACCCAACTATCTTCAGCTGCTTCATCAATGACCTACCTTCAATAATAAGGTCAGAAGTGGGGATGTTCACTGATGATTGCACAATGTTCAGCACCATTCGCGACTCCTCAGATACTGAAGCAGTCTGTGTAGAAATGCAGCAAGACCTGAACAATATCCAGCCTTTGGCTGATAAGTGGCAAGTAACATTCGCGCCACACAAGTGCCAGGCAATGACCATCTCCAACAAGAGAGAATCTAACCATCTCCCCTTGACATTCAATGGCATACCATCGCTGAATCCCCCACTATCAACATTCTGGGGGCTACCATTGACCAGAAACTGAACTGGAGTAGCCATATAAATACCATGGCTACAAGAGCAGGTCAGAGGCGAGGAATCTTGAGACGAGTAACTCACCTCCTGACTCCCCAAAGCCTGTCCACCATCTATAAGGCACAAGTCAGGAGTGTGATGTCAGGAGTACTCTCCACTTGCCTGGATGGGTGCAGCTCCAACAACACTCAAGAAGCTCGATACCATTCAGGAAAAAGCAGCCCACTTGATTCGCACCCCATCTACAAACATTCACTCCCTCCACCACCGACGCACAGTGACAGCAGTATGTACCATCTATAAGATGCACTGCAGCAATGCACCAAGGCCCCTTCGACAGCGCCTTCCAAACGCACGACCTCTCCCAACTAGAAGGACAAGGGCAGAAAATGCATAAGAAAATCACCACCTTCAAGTTCCCGTTCAAGCAACACACCATCCTGACTTGTAACTATGTCGCCGTTCCTTCACTGTCGCTGGGTCAAAATCCCTTCCAAACAGCACTGTGGGTCTACCTACTCCAAATGGACTGCAGCGGTTGAAGAAGGCAGCTCACCATCACCTTCTCAAGGGCAACAAGGGCAATAAATGCTGGCCAAGCCAGTGACACCCAAATCCCATGAATGAATATAAAAAAGAGCCAGGATGTGGAACTAACTGGTAGATCTTCGAAAGGGCCAGCACTGACATGTTGGACCGAATGGCCTTCTTCAGTGCAATGCTATTCTATGTTTCCATGATTGTTCTTGCCTCTACTTTCCTAATATTCCTATCCTTTAAACAGGCGTTTGATAAAGTACCACATAACAGCCATGTTACCAAGTTAGAAACACATGGGATTAAAGGACCAATGACAGCAGTGGCTCAGTTTGTAGCTCTCTCCCCTTTCAGTCACAAGCTTCTAGGATCTAGTGTCATTTGATCGCAAGAAACAAGTAACAGGACTTAATCACAAGAATCAAGGCTGACACTGCAGTGACATTACTGTGGGAGTATTGCACTGTCAGATGTGCCGTCTATCGAATGAAACATTAAACCAACATCTGCCCTCCCAGGTGGATGTTAAAGATCTGATCATTATCACATTGCTGCTTGTGGGATCTTGCTGTGTGGAAATCTTCTGCCATCTTTCCTACATTACAATAGTGACTAGGGTTTAATAAGTACTCAGTGATCATGAAGGCGCTACATAAATGGAAGTTCTTTTTTTAAATTTACAATGACAGCATGCAGGAAATTAGCTAAGTGACAGAAAGCAGAGAGTAGTGGAGAATGGTTGTTGTTCGGTCTGGAGGGAAGTACACAGTGGGGTTTCCCCAGTGTCACTGTTGGGATCACAGTTGCTGTATGTTAATGCAATGGGCTTGTGTACACAGGGGATAATGTCAAAGTTTTCAGATGGCAGGAAACTCAGAAATGTTAACAAACAGTGATAAGGATAGTAACAGACTTCAGGAAGACAGGGACTGACTGGTGAAATGGGCAGGAACATGGCAGATGTAATTTAACTCAGTGAAGTGTGAAGTGAGGCATTTGGGTAGGAAATATGTGGAGAAGCAATATAAACTAAATGGTACAATTATAAAGTGGGTGCAGGATTGGAGAGACCTGGGCTGTACACACACAGATCTTTGAAGGTAACATGTAGTGTCCTTGGTGTGTGAGAGAGAGGCACAGAGTAAAAAAAACTCAGGAGGAAATGCTGATCTTTATACATCATTGGTTAGATCCCAGCTGGAGAACTGTGTCCAATTCTGATCACCACACTTTGGTAAGGATGTCAAGGACTTAGTGAAGATACTGAGGTGATTTTCTGGAATGGTACAAGGGATCTGAGTACCAGTTAAGTGGAGAGATTGGAAAAGCTGGGGTTGCAATGAAGGGTAAGAGGAGATTTAATATAGAATTCAAAATCATGAAGGGTTTTGATGGGATAATTAATGTGAAACGGTTTCCAGTGTCAGAAAGTTCAGTATTAAGAAGACACAGATTGAAAAAGAACCAGAGGTGAAATGAAAAGAATTTTCTTACACAGCGAGTTGTTGGGATCTGGCATTCACTGCCTGAAAAGATGGTGGAAGCAGATTCAATAATATATTTCAAAAGGAAATTTAACAAATACTTGAAAAGGAGAAAAAACGCAGGAGTCTGGGGAAAGAGGAGGGGAGAGTAACTAATTAGATAGTTTTAGTTTAGTTTAGAGATACAGCACTGAAACAGGCCCTTTGGCCCACCGTGTCTGTGCCGACCATCAACCACCCATTTATACTAATCCTACACTAATTCCATATCCCTACCACATCCCCACCTATCCCTATATTTCCCTACCACCTACGTATACTAGTGGCAATTTATAATGGTCAATTAACCTATCAACCTGCTAGTCTTTGGCATGTGGGTGGAAATCAGAGCACCCGGAGGAAACCCACGCAGACACAGGGAGAATTTGCAAACTCCACGCAGGCAGTAACCCGGGTGGCTGGAGCTGTGAGGCTGCGTGCGAACCACTGCACCACTGTCCTGCCACTGTGCCGATTAATACCAGCTGGAGTGGTACTGAGTCTCACTCACACACCAGGGAAGAGCCAATTCAAACCAGACCTCTATTAATAGCAGCTGGAGTGGAACTGAGTCCCACTCAAGCACCAGGAAAGAGACAGTTCATTACAGGCCACCATTAATACCAGCTGGAGTGGTACTGAGTCACACTTACACAGCAGGAAAGAGACAATTCAATCTAGGCCTCTATTAATACTAATTAGATAGCTCTTTCAAAGAGACAGTACTGACACAATGGGCCGACAGACCTCCTTCTGTGCTGCATCAATCTCTGATTCTATGAGCAATAAAGAGAGAGTGAAGAGAGAGAGAGAGAGAGAGAGAGAGGGGGAAAGTGTGAATGACGGAAAGGGAAATAGCAAGAACGAGAAAATCGAGTTTGCATCGCTTTGTCGGCAGAGGGATCATGATCCGCACGTGTCTGCTCCTGTTGTGGCAGGTGACACAGAAAGCTCCTGCTATGTCCTCATTTCCATGAAAAATTCGTGTCGCCCATGGTGACCCGCGCTGCTGTTTGCCTGCACATTTAACAGGAGCCTAACTGTGTGTGAGACTGGCTCGTCTTTCAGCCAGCATTAAGCTCTTAAAGACAGTCTGTCCCTCTTGAAGGGAAGCTGCACTGAATCACAGGAGGCTGCTGCTGCTGACTGTGAATGCTGCAATTGGAGACAAGGTAAATGGAATACTAGGACAGAGAGAGGGCTCTGCGGCTAACGAATGAGGTGCTGGAGGCCTTAGTCATGTAGAGTAACAGGAGAAGAGAGCCCATGTTTCTGTAGGGTGGTGTGGAGACCCTCAAGAAACACCCTCCGAAGGGAATGGGAGCAAGTGGCCACGGAGTGAATGCAAGAATTATGGCCCCGACGACCTGGCAGCAGAGCCAGAAGAAGTTTAATGAGCTCACACGGCTGGTAAATGTCAGTGACTTCATCACCACATGGCATCTCCTATCCTCAACACCACCAACCTCTCACACTGCTCAATATAACACACCCCTATCACTCACCCATCAGCAGTCCCTAACACTCAGGACTCACACCTCACATGCACATACTCCACCTTACCCTCACTCACCTTCCACTGATAACCAGCCTCACACCCATCTCTCACTGCCTCCACATATCTCCAGCTATTCAGCTATGGAAGGCACAGCACCCAAACACAGTGCAACACAGTCACTGACATTCTGCCCTCTCTCTTACAGGACAAGGTGGCCCATAATCACAGGGAGCAGCAGTGAACCGACGGGGACCAGGCATACCTTAATCCCCTGAGCCTGAGGGAGGAGGTGGTTCTCCACATAATGGGACTGGCTGTGACAGAGCCCGTAGCATCCAGCATCACCGAGAGCATTCAGGATGATGCTATGTTCCTGCCTTATGTCCCTTCTTAACTCCCACCTCCCCCTTATCCTGCTGTCTGGGATGATGTACAAGCTGCAGATGGCGGGACCATGGACCTCCTGCTTTCCATCCCATTCCCAATCCCTGACCGAACCCTCCTTTTCTGATTTTATACTTTCTGATAATAACCCAAAACTGCCAGTTTCCCAGTCACAGCAGATCCAGGAGACAGAGAGAGAGCAGCAGCACAGCACTGATGGTGAAGCCCCATCACTTGGTCTGATACTCACAGCCAACAGCTCAAATACTTGCATTGTGTCAACCTTAGAGGCTGGTTTGGAGACACAATCTGCACGGGTTGAGTCACCGAGCACAAGTGAGCTGCAGCCAGGCCAGGGGGAAAGGATAGTTCATGTGTCAGCTCACCAGAGGGCGAGGTCACAAACGAGTTATAATACACAGGACTCATATGTGAACATTGCTGGAACAGCATACAGGAGAATGCTGATGGACATGTACAGTGAGATACTTTGTCCATTGACAGGCCTGTCAGACAGTCTGTTGTCACTGTCAAGGAACACGGAGGAGTCCATCTCCAACATGGCACAGGGCATTTCACAGAGCTTGAAGCCCATTCTTTCCCCTGTGGAAGTGGTCACTAACTCCATGACAGCACTAGTGGACCCAGCCGTGATACAGTGTCTGATACCATTGTCTCAGCTTCCACTGCAGCACAGACGGCAGACACCCAAAGTCTTGGTGCTGCAGTGGAAGCACAGATTGAGGACATGAGATCCATGTTTGCTGCCAGGCAGGATCAGACAGCTGTTATCATGGCTGTGGATCTCAGTGTTCAAAGGGGTTTGCAGGCTCTCACAGCATTCCAGCAAACTGTGATCCAGTAGATTACCAGTATTGCTGAGGTGTCGCCCCTTGGCAGTGACAGTGTCTCTGTGGAGCATGAGCTTGCTGTCCTCTCTCAGGATGACAGTATTTGTCCTCCATTCACTGCCACTCCACTAGTGTCCTTGCTGTTCCCCATCAGCCAGCCCAGGCTGCTGCTGCCCATGTCGAGGAGGTGCAATCCGACTACGAACCCGCAAAGCCCTGTGCTGCTCGAGGACGTCCTGCAAGGCCATCTGCAGTCTCCCCAGTGAAAGTCAGCAGCCTTCCACCAGCCATGCTGCAGTCACTGGGGAAACGCTGTGTAGGAGCACTAGACAAGTCGAGGGAAGCCACAAGACAGGCACTAAGGGAATACACAAGGGTGAATAGTTCAGTTTTGTTTGTATAATTGGATGTGTTGTTGGATAAAGATGTTAATGTAAAGGTTTTTGTTGGTGTTTTACATTGCAGGATGCTGACCAAGGGGACACTGTGATGGGGCGTCTCAGATGGGTGTAATGGGGGAGAATGGGGGATCCATGGTGGGAAAGGGAAGTTGTCCTATGGAACCAGAATCTTAGCAGGGACTCTCCGACAGCCTGTCCGGGTCGATGGCATCCAGGAAATATCCTCCCGGTCTCCTCCTCCTCCTCCTCCTGAGGTGTCCTCCGGATTCCTGTTGCCAATGCCTGTGTCCTCATGATGGTGATGATATGAAGGGTGCAGCAGAACACCACCAACTTGGACACCTGCTCCACTGTGTAGTGGAGGGCTCCCCCCAAGCGGTTCAGACATCGGAAGCATTGCTTCATCACACCGATGATCTGTTCCACCATGTTCCTGGTGACTCCATTGCTCACGTTATACACATGTTAATTGTGTGAGGTTGGTTGGCGGTGCGAGGTGGTTTGCGGATGTAGAAACATGAGCTGTGTCTAGAGAATGGAATCTTTCATCTCCGAGGAGCCACATTCTGGTTCTGCATGGCGGCCAAAATGTTGGAACCGGCTGACTGCATCAGAATGAAGGTATGGTGGCTGCTGCCAGGATAGTGGACATTCGCCAACATGATGTACTGGCCATGCTCACACACCAACTGTACATTCATGGAGTGAGAGTTTTTCCAGTTCCTGTACCTCTCCCTCTTGACAACGGGGGCCCCGCAGAGACACCCACACCATCAGGATTCCCTCTATCCTGACAAAGCCACGGTATCTCTCATCCTGCCTCCCCCTGCTGAGGGAGAAAATGATAACATCGATGGTCACCGTCACCTCCCAGAATTATCAATGGACAACACACAAGACGAGTAACTACTGGTCAGTTAGTTTAACATCAGTGGTGAGTAAGGCTTTAGAAACAATAATCAGTGAAAAAGGACAACACACACTTGGAGAGATTTGAGTTAATTACGGATTGTCAGCACGGATATCTAAAAGGCAGATTATGCTTGATGAACTAATTGAATTGATTTCGATGATCAGAGAAGGTTGATGAAGGGAATGTGGTGGATGTTGTCTCCCTGGATTTTAGTAAAGTATTGGATGAAGAACCACACAGAGCTTGGTTAACAAAATTGAAGCTCATGGAATCGCATCCAATTGGATCAAAAATTGTCCAAAGGACAGCAAAAAGAGTCTTGTGTTAAATGGCTGTTTTTCAGACAGGAGGATGGTAGACAGTGATGTTCCCCAAGGGTCAGTGCTAGGAACGCTGATTTTGTTTCCTTGCTATATATAAATGACATGCACCTTGGAATGCAAAGTAGAATTTCAAAATTTTCCGATGATCCCAATCTTGTAGGTGTGATAAACAGGGAGGATGATACAAACCATCCGCAACAGAACTTAGATAGGCTGGCAGAATGGACAGAGAAGTGGCAGGTAGAATTTATTACAGAGCAGTGTGCGGTGATGTATTTTGTCAGAAGGAATAGGAAGGCAATGTAGACTTAATGACACATTACTAAAGATTGTGCAGGAACAGAGGGACCTGGGCCTCCGTATGCATTGATCTTTGAAGGTGGCAGGACATATTAGGAGGGTGTTTAGCAAATCATATCAGATCTTGGGCTTCATAATTACAGACAAAGATACAAAGGCAGGGAAGTTATGCTGAAACGTTATAAAGCTGTGGTTGGGCCTCAACTAGAGAACTGTGTCCAGTTCTGGTCACCACAATTTAGAAAGGATGTGAAGGTCCTTGAGAGGATGCAGAGGATATTTACCAAAATGGTTTCAGGGATGGGGGTTGCGCGACAAGGTTAGTTTGGAGAAGATGGAGTTGTTCTCCCTGGAGTAAAGGAGATTTAGAGAGCTTTGGTAGAGGTGTACAAGATTATGATAAGTTTAGATAAGACAGACAAGGAAAAACTGTTCCCATTAACTGATGAAACACGGACTTGGGGACACAGATGGAAGGTTTTGGGTAAGAGATGCAGGGGGAATATGAGGAGGAACATTTTATGACAGTGGATGGTAATAAGCTGGAACTCACTGCCCATGAGGGAGGTGGACGCTGAGGCAATTAATGATTTCAAAAGGAAACTGGATGGACACCAGAAGGAAATGAACTTGCAGGGATACGGGGACTGAGCGGGGGATTGGGACTGACTGGATTGTTCCAGGGAGAGCTGGCATGGAGGGGCCGAATGACCACCTTCAGTGCCGCAAATGACTAATTCACTCTCTGTGACTCTATGTTGGATACGTCTCCTGCTCCTGTCTGGAAAGATCTAGATACACAGAAGTTGAATGAAACTGTGACTTTAACGGCCACTGACAGCTCCTTCCTCACCCTGCTGTGAGGCTCCAGGTCGTGTTACAGGAGGTGACACTGCTATGTGACCACATCCTTATTGAATCACAGCCACCTCACGCACTGCTCCTGGGTTAGGTGTAGGTAGGAAAAGCGCTCTTGAAAAACCCGGGGTGGGTAGGGCAAAGCCCCCTCCTCCTCCCTCTTTACAGAGCTTCCCCTCTCTGCAGCCTCTGCTCCATTTGTTGGTCATGTCATAGACCCAAAGACACTGTAAATATAGTCCCCATTCCTTGTCCAGATTTGGGTCACCAAATCTTCTGTCCTCCCTGAATGTCTGCTGCAGCTCACAACACAACCTCCAGAAAACCATCGACAGCACCTCCACTAAGATTACAATAGCAGAAGTAAGTCAAAAGCCCGTCACCGGTAAGCTGGATGCCTGGCCCTTTTAAATAACATTAGAGGGGATTCATTGTGATGCTAAATGTATGTTCAGCTGACATTGACTAACACAGGCGTTCGGTGGACATGCACAGACCAACTTTCAAAGAAGGACATCAAAGCTGCCGGAATGGCAGATTGACATCACTTTCAAATCCACCCTCAAAAGAACAACACATACAAGGTACAATTGAGCTAGAGCCCTGCCCAGCATGTGATATTGTGCAGGCCACAGTAGAAGTGGCCGGCTGTGAAGACCATGCTGACAGCACATAGATGATACGACTGGGCTGGAGCCCCGCTCAGCATGGGATATTGTGCAGACCGCACCGTAAGTGGCCGGCTGTGCGATTCACATCTCTTTATGGATCCCAATTCTGTACCGTCAGCAGCAGTCTTGCTGCAGAGTCTAAAATCGTGGCTCGGGACAGATGCGGAGGGAAATAAATTCACTTTACAAGGAGAAATGAAAAAAGATTGAAGTCGAAAGATTTGCAGGAATATGTGAAATGGACTGGGGAAAGTGAATAAATGGAGGGGTGAGGCCATGGAGAGATTCAAACACAAGAATGAGAATATTAAAAATAAGGTGCTGCCAGACCCGGAGCCAATGTAGATCAGTGAGCACAGGGGTGATGGGTGATCGGGATTTGGTGTGAGTTAGGATACAGGCAGCAGAGTTCTGGATGGGCTGTGGTTTATGGAGGTTTATAACTGGGAGGGTGACCAAGATGGAATTGGAATAGTCAGCTGTGTATCTAACAGTGATGCAGATAAGGGTTTACGCAGTAGATGGGCTGAGGCAGTGGTGGCGAGGGGTGATATCACAGAGGTGGTATTAGGCAGGGTTGGTGATGAAAAGAATGTGAAGATGAACTTAGCTTAGGTTGAAATATAACACAGAAGTTGTAAAATGTCTGGTTGAGCCTCGGATATTGGGCAGGGTGGAGTATGTGCTTCCCAGATAGGGGATGGAGTTTGTGATGGAGACCAATGACACTGGCTTCAGTCTTTCCAAAATTTACATAACAGAACAGTATTTCAGTGAAACAGGGTTTACAGATCTCCTAGTCTGAAATAGAGACAGCAACAGCAGCAACGATGAGCGAGTATATGACAAGAACTGTAATACAGCTGACAATGGTTTATAGAGCTCATGGCTGAAGATATTCACCAGGAATACAACGGCAGCAAGAAGGGCAGAGTAAATTACAGGAGCAGTAATGCAGTTAAACATGGTTTAAAGAATTAATAGCTAGATAGAGAGACTTACCAGGGACACCAATAATAGCCAGGATGGGATAGTAAATGTATTGAATAATCTTCAGTGCGAGATAGATACGAGAGTTTAATGACATCCGATCATAATATGTAGAAAGAGAGTAAAGATCCGAGGATAAACTCCTGTCCATTGTTGTAACATTCCAATCTATTGTTCTCAGATTCTGACCCATTGTTGTAACATTCCAGTCTTTTGTTCTCAGATTCTAACCTATCCTCTCTCTATCTCTCTGGAGCAGTTGATCTCTGTAAGTGCCGGGGCTGATGTTCCCACTGACACTATGGAATAACACATTGAAAGAATCCCCTTATTAATAGGAGATGGAAAACGTCCAGTGACACAATTAGGGTCCATGGAGACTGACATTAATTACAGTCACGGAACAAACAGATTCAGTTAACCCTTTTCAATCCAACACTTTTGTACCACAATAAAGTTGAACATTTATCCAGTCTGGATGGGATGTATGAGGGTTGCTGAGGGAAGGAATGGGGGAAATAGCAGAGGCGCTGGCCAGAACCTTCCAATCCCCTTGGATATGGGCGTGATGACAGGTTTCCACAGGCTCACCACTCTCTGGGTGAAGAAACGTCTCCTCATCTCAGTCCTGAAAGTTTTACCCCATATCCTGTGGTTCAGGAGTGGTTCACCATCGGGAACATCCTTCCTGCATCTACCCTGTCAAGTCATGTTAGAATTTTATAGGTTTCGATGAGATCGCTCCTCACTCTTCTGAATTCCAGTGAATACAGTCCTAACCGACTCAATCTCTCCTCATACGGCAGTCCCCCCATCCCAGGAATCAGACTGGTAAAACTCTACTGCACTCCCTCTTGCAAGACCATCCTTCCTCAGATAAGGAGACCAAAACTGCACACAACATTCCAAATGCAGCCTCACCAAGGCCCTGTATATTGCAGCAAAACATCCCTGCTCCTGTGCTCGAATCCTGTCTCTATAAAGGTCATCATAACATTCGCCTTTTTCTACCGCCTGTTGCACCTGCATGCTTACCTTCAGTGACTGGTGTACCAGAACACCCAGGTCTCGCTGCATATTCCCCTCTCTCAGTTTATAGCCGTTCAGATAATAATCTGCCTTCCTGTTTTTGCTAGTAAAGTGGATAACTTCACATTTATCCACATTATACTGCATCTGCCATGCATTTGCCCACTCACTCAACTTGTCCAAATCACCCTGAAGCCTCTCTGCATCCTCCTCACAACTTACCCTCACACTCAATTTTGTATCATCTGCAAATTTGGAGATATTACATTTAGTTTCCTCATCTAAATCATTAACATATATATTGTGAACAGCTGGGGTCCTAGCACCGATCCCTGCGGTACCCCACTAGTCATTGCCTGCCATTCACAAAAAGCTCTGTATGTTCCAATGCTTTGTTTCCTGTCTGCCAACCAATTTTCTATCTATTGCAATACACTACCCCCAGTCTCGTGCACTTTAATTTTACATGCTAAACCCTTACGTGGAACTTTGTCGAGAGCCTTCTAAAAATGCAAATAAACCACACCCACTGGCTCCCTCTCATCAACTCTACTAGTTACATCCTGGAAGAATGCTAGTAGATTTATCAAGCATGATTTCCCTTTCATAAATCCATGCTGACTCTGTCCGATTCTACCACTATTCTCCAAGTGCTCTGCTGCAAAATATTTGATAATGGACTCCAGGATTTTCCCCACGACCGATGTCAGGCTGACTGGTCTACAATTTCCTGCTTTCTCTCTACCTCCCTTTTTTAATAGTTGGATAACATTAGCTACCTTCCAATCTGTAGGAACTGTTCCAGAGTCCATAGAATCTTGGAAGATGACCACCAATCCATCCATTATTTCTAGGGCCACTTCCTTAAGTACTCTGGGATGTAGATTACCAGGCCCTGGGGATTTATCGGCCTTCAATGCCATCAACTTCCCCAACACCATGTCTCTACTAATACTGATTTCTTTCAGTTCCTCTCTCTCACTAAACCCTGTATTCACCAACATTTCTGGTATGATATTTGTGTCCTCCTTTGTGAAGACAGAACTAAAGGATGCATTTAGTTGGTCAGCCGTTTCTTTGTTTCCCATAATAAATTTCCCTGTTTCTGACTGTAACAGACCTGTATTTGTCTTCGCCAATCTTTTCCGCTTCACATACCTATAGATTCGTTTGCAGTCAGTTTTTATGTTCCCCGCAAGCTTACTCTCGTACTCCATTTTCCCCTTCTTAATCAATCCCTTGGTGCTCCTTTGCTGAATTTTAAACTGCTCCCAATCCTCAGGTCTGTTGTTTTTTCCTGGCGAATTTATATGCCTCATCCTTGGATCTAATGCTATCTCGAACTTTCCTTGTAAGCCATGATTTGGCTACCTTTTCCGTTTTACTTTTGCGCCAGACAGGAGTAAACAATTGTTGCAGTTCATCAATGCGCTCTTTGAATGTTTGCCATTGCCTATCCAGGGTCATCTCTTTAAGTAACGTTTCCCAATGTATCATCGACAGCTCATGCCTCATACCTTCGTAGCTTACTTTATTAAGATTCACGACTCTAGTCTCAGAATCAACTAGGTCACTCTCCATCGTGATGAAGAATTCTATCATATTATGGTCGCTCATCCCCAAGGGATCTCGCACAACTAGATTGTCAATTATTCCTCTCTCATTACACAATAACCAGTCTAGGATGGCCTGTTCTTCAGTTGGTTCCTGAAAGAATTGGTCCTGAAAACCATCCCGCATATTCCCCAGGAATTCCTCCACAATGTATTGTGACCAATTTAATTTGCCCAATCTATATGCAGATTCAAGAAACCCATAATTACAGATGTTCCTTTATCGCATGCGTCTCTAATTTCCTGTTCAATGCCATTCGCAAATTCAGCACTACAGTCTGGGGGTCGATATACAACCCCCACTAACGTTTTCTACACCTTAGTGTTTCTCAGCTCGACCCATACATATTCGAGAACATCAGAGCTAATATCCTGCCTCACTATTGCGTTAATTTCCTCTTTAACCAGCAATGCAACTCCACCGGGGGGTGGAAATATGCCGTTTTACTGATGTTGAGAAAATTCGGTAGGAAGCTCATCTCAAGGGATCTCAAGGTTAGCTATGTAAACAAGTTTGTGAACCGTTTTACTTAGTCTCAAACATTTACAAAGGAGAGGGATGGAGTGTGTAACTAGGAAATGTTTGGAACAGAGACAGAAAACAATGGCTTCAATCTTCTCAATATTTAATTGACATTGCAGATGTGTGAGGTAATACATTCTGAAAGGATGAATGAAGAGGGACAATACAAGTTAAATGGCACAACTATAAAGGTGGTGAAATAACAGAGACACCTGGGGTGTTTGTACACAAATCTTTGAAGGTGGCAGGAAAGGTTAACTGGACAGTTAATAAATATATGGGATCCTTGGGTTTATAAATAGAGGCAAAAAGAACAAAAGCAAGGACATTATGTGAAACATATATAAAATACTAGTTCAGCTGCACCTGGAGTCTTGTGTCGAATACTGGGAACCACACTTTAGGAAGGACATGAAGCCTTCAGAGAGGGCACAGAACTGTTTTACTAGAATTTGTCCAGGCATGAGGGATTACAGTTATGTAGCTGGGGTTGTTCTGCTTAGAGCAGAGAACTTTCAGAGGAGATTTGATTGAGGTGTTTAACATTCGAAGGATTTAGATAAATTAAATAAAGAGAAACTATTTCCAATGTCCAAGAGACACAGATTTCAGGCATTTGGTAAAAGAAGCAGACATGAGGATTTTTGTTTCTGAGTGGTTTGGATTTGGAATGCACTGTCTGATAGGCTGATGGATACAGATTCAATAGTAGATCTCAAAAGGGAATTGGATAGATATCTGAAGGAGAAAAAAATGCAAGGATATAGTGAAAAAGCCTGGGAGTGGGACTAACTGGATTTCTCTTTGAAAGGAGCAGCACAGACATGATGGGCCGAATGACCTCATTCAGTTTGTGCCATTCTATTATTTCTCCTGCCTGTACTTTCACAATATCCCTATCCTTTCCACAGGCGTTTGAGAAAGTACCACATAACAACCGTGTTACCGAATTAGAAACACATGGGATTAAAGGGTTAATGTCAGCCGTGGCTCAGTTTGTAGCTCTCTCCCCTTTCAGTCACCAGCTTCCAGGATCAAGTGTCACTGCAGGACTTGATCACAAGAATCAATGCTGACATTGCAGTGCAGTACTGAGGGAGTGTTGCACTGTCAGAGGTGCAGTCTATCGAATGAAACTTTAAACCAAGTTGCAGTCTGCCCTCTCAGGTGGATGTTAAAGATCCCATCGCACTATGCAGAAGCAGTGCAGGGGAATTATTCCCGGTGTCCTTGTCAATATTTATCCTTCAATCAACATCACAAAAACAGATCTGATCATCATCACATTGCTGCTTGTGGGAGCTTGCTGTGCAGAAATTGTCTGCCTGTTTCCTACATTACAGGAATGACTTCGCTTTAAGAAGTATTCATTGGTTGTAAATCACTTTGGAACATGCACTGGTCATGAAAGGCGTTTCAGAAATGGAAGTCTGTTCTTTTATTTTCAATGTCAGCATGCGGGAAATTAGCGCAGTGACAGAAAGTAGGGAGTAGTGAAGAATGGTTATTCTTCAGTCTAGAGGGAAGTAGTCAATGAGGTCCCCAGGGTCACTGTTGGGATCACTGTTGTTGTATGTTAATGCAATGGGCTTGTGTACAGTGGGGATAATGTCAAAGTTTTCGGATGGCAGGAAAGTCAGAAATGTTAATAAACAGTGAGAAGGATAGTAGCAGACTTCAGGATGATGGAGACTGACTGGTGAAATGGGCAGGAACATGGCAGATGTAATTTAACACAGTGAAGTATGAAGCGAGACATTTGGGTAAGAAGTGTAAGGGAAGGCAACAGAAACAAATGGGTATTGTTTAAATGAGGAGACAGGAACAGAGAGACTTGGTGTGTATTCAGACAGATCTTTGAAGGCCGCACGAAAGGTTGACAAGTTTATGTCTGATATAACGGACATCAGGTAGAAAATACTATTGAGAAGCAGGCTGAATACAGAAGGTCCAGAGGGGAAGAGAAAAAGCAAATAAGAGAATCAAAGAGAGAGCAGGAAAAGAGACGAGCATTGAAGGAAATCCCAAAGTTTTCTATTGGCATCTAAATAGTAAAAGGGTAGTAAAAGGAACAATGGGGCCGACTCAGGACCATAAAGGGGATTTGCACATGGAGGCAGAGGATATCGCTGAGGTAATAAATGAATAATTTCCACCTGTCTTTACCAAGGAAGAAGATATGGAATCCTTTCCTTTATTAGCCGAGGTATAGAATATACGGCCAGGGAGGTTATGCTAGAATTCTATAACTCATTGGTTAGCACACAACTTGAGTACTGTGTGCAGTTCTGCTCACCGCTTTACAGAAAAGATGTAATTGCACCCGAGAGGGTGCAGAGGAGATTTATGAGGATGTGGCGAGGACTGGAAAAATGCAGCTATGAGGAAAGATTGGACAGGCTGGGACTGTTCTCCTTGAAATAGAGAAGGCTGAGGGTAAATCTGATTGAAATGTACAAAACTGAGAGGGGCCTGGGTGGAGTGGAGCTGAAGGGTCCATTCACCTTAGCAAAGAGGTCAGTGACGAGGGGGCATGGACTTAAAGTGATTGGTAGAAAGATTAAAAGGGAGCTGCGGATTTTATTTTTCACCCAGCGGGTGGTCAGAGTCTGGAACTCACTGTCCGAAATGGTCGTTGAGGCAGAAACCAACAACTCATTCAAAAGGTGTCTGGATATGCACCTCAAGTGCTGTAATCTATCAAATGCTGGAATATAGGATCAGAATGGATGGATCGTTTTTTGGACAGCATAGACACGATGGGCCAAGTGGCCTCTCTCTGTGCCATAAACTGTCTATGATTCCAAGATGCAACCCAGGCAATGTTGAAAGAGGAGGTAAGTCAGACACTAGTGGGGTTTAAAATTGATAAAGAGGAAGTATTAGATAGGCTGTCTGGACTTAAATTGAATAAAGCACCAGGAAAAGATGAGATGCATCCAAGGATACTGAGGGAAGTGAGGGTGGAAATCGCAGAGGCACTGGCCATAATTTTTCCGTCTTCCTTAGACTTGAGGGTGATGCAAGAGGACTGGAGAATTGTAAACGTTACACCCTTGTTCAAAAAGGGTGTAAAGATAAGGCCAGCAACTACAGGCCTGTCAGTTAAACTTCGGTGGTGGGAAAACTTCTAGAAATAAATAATCTTGGACAAAGCAAATAGTCACATGGACAAATGCGAGTTAATTAAACAAGCCAGCATGGATTTCTTGAGAGAACATCATGTTTAACTAATTTGCTGGAGATGTTTGAGGTGGTATCAGAGAAAGTTGATGAGAGCAATTCTGTTGATGTGGTGTACATTGACTTTCATATAACGGTCTATTCAGTTTCAAATGAACCTGCCTCCACCATTCTCAAGCAGTGCATTCCAGACATTCGAACTATTCCCTGCATGCAAAAACCTTTTGATACAAAGCCGCACAACAGACCTGTGAGCAAACTTGTAGCTCATAGCATAAAAGGGACGGTAGCAACATGGATACGAAATTAGCTGAGTGACAGGAAACAAACATTAATGATTAATGCAACAAAAACAAGAAATGCTGGAGTCACTCAGCAGGTCTGGCAGCATCTGTGGAAAGAGAAGCAGAGTTAACGTTTCGGGTCAGTGACCCTTCTTCGGAACTAATTAATGGATGCTTTACAGGCTGGAGGAAGGTTTGTTGTGGAGTTCCCCAGACATCCTTGCTTTTCCTGATATATATTAAGGACCTAAACCTGGGTATGCAGGCACAATTTCAAAGTTTGCAGCTGATACGGAAGTTGGAAGAATTGTGAACTGTGGGGAGGATAGTGTAGAACTTCAAAAGTACACACACAAGTTGGTGGAATGGGCAGGCAGGTGGCAGATGAATTTCAATACAGAGAAATGTGAAGTGATTCATGTTGATAGGAAGAACATGGGGAGACAATATACAATAAAAGGTACAATTCTATAGGGTGTGCAGGAGCACACCTGTGTGTATATGTGCAGAAGTCATCGAAGGCGGCAGGACAGGTTGAGAAAGTGTTTAATAAAGCATGCAGTATCCTGGGCTTTATTAATATGGGCATAGAGTACAAGAGCAAGCAAGTTATGTTGAACTTATATAAGACACTATTTCAGCCTCAGCTGTGGCATTGCGTCCAGTTCTGGGTGCCACACTTGAGGAAAGACGTGAGGGCATTGGAGAGTGTGCAGAAAATATTCACGTGAATGATTCCCGGGATGAGGATTTTCAGTTATGAAGATAGGCTGGAGAAGTTAGGACTGTTTTCCTCGGAGAAGGCTGAGAGGTGCTTTATTAGAGGTTTCAAAATTCATGAGGTGTCTGGACAGAGTAGATAGAGAGAAACAGTTCCCACTCGTGAAAGGATCGAGAACGAAAGGGCACAGATTTAAAGTCATGGGTAAAAGAAGCAAAGACGACCTGAGGAAAATATTTTTTCACACAGTGAGTGGTTAGAGTCTGGAATGCACTGCCTGAGAGTATGGTGGAGGCAGGTTCAATTGAAGCTGAATAGACTGTTATGTGAGAAGGAAGAATGTGCAGGGTTGCAGGGAGAATGCAGGGAACGGCATTCCGTGAATTGGTCATTCGGAAAGCCAGGGCAGACACGAAAGGCTGAATTGGTCCTTCTGTGCTGTAATAATTCTCTGATGTTTTTATTACAGGATGATGACCAAGGTGACACTGTGATGGGGCGTCTCAGATGGGTGCAATGGTGGAGAATGGGGGATCCATGGTGGGAAAGGGAAGTTGGCTTATGGGAACTGGAATCGTAGCAGGGTCTATCCGACAGCCTGTCCGGGTCGAAGGCATCGAGGAAATATCTTCCCTCCCACCACCTCCTGAGGTGGCCTCCGGATTCCTGCTGCCAATGCCTGTGTCCACATGCTGCTGATGAAATGAAGCGTGCAGCAGAACACCATGAGCTCAGACACCTTCTCCAATGTGTACTGGAGGGCTCTCCCCGAGCGGTTCAGACATCGGAAGCATTGCTTCATCACACCGATGGTCTGTTCCACCATGTTCCTGGTGACTCCATTGCTCACATAACACACGTTAATTGCGTAACTAAAAGTTGACGGTGGGAGGTGGTTTGGGGGTGTCGAAACATGAGCTGTGTCTAGAGGGGGTTCATTTGTCTCCAAGGAGCCACATTCTGGTTCTGCATGGAGCCCCGAAGTGTTGGGACCGGCTGACTGCTTCAGAATGAATGTATGGTGTCTGCTGCCAGGATAGTGGACATTCACCAGCATGATGTACTGGGCATGCTCACACACCAACTGTACATTAATGGAGTGAGAGTTCTTCCAGTTCCTGTACCTCAACCCATTGACATGGGGGCCCGGCAGAGCCACCGACACCATCAGGAATCCCGCTATCCTGACAAAGCCACGGGATCTCTCATCCTGCTTTTCCCTGCAGAGGGAGAAATTGATGACATAGATGGTCACACTCACTTCCCAGAATTATCAATGGACAACACACAGGCCTCGCAACTACTGGCCAGTTAGTTTAACATCAGTGGTGAGTAAGGTTTTAGAAACAATAATCAGGGCAAAAGGACAACACACACTTGGAGAGATTGAGTTAATTAAGGATTGTCAGCACGGATTTCTAAAAGGCAGATCATGCATGATGAACTAATTGAATTTATTCGGAAAATGAGAGAAGGTTGATGAAGGGAATGTGGTGGATGTTGTCTACGTGGATTTTATGAAATTATTTGATGATAAACAACACAGAAGCTTGGTTGATAAAATTGAAGCTCATGGAATAGCATCCAATTGGAAAAAAATTGTCCAGAGGACAAGAAAAAGAGAAATGTGTTAAATGGTTGTTTTTCAGACCGGGGGATGGTCGACAGTGATGTTCCCCAAGGGTCAGTGCTTAGGACCACTGTTTTTCTTTTGCTATATATAAATGGCATGGCTCTTGGAATACAGAGTAGAATTTCAAAAATTTCCGATGATACCAATCTTGGAGGTGTGGTAAACAGTGAGGATGTTACAAACCACATGTAGAAGGATATAGATAGGCGAGCAGAATGGACAGAGAAGTGGCAGGTGGAATTTCATGCAGAGGAGTGTGAGGTGATGTATTTTGTCAGAAGGAATAGGAAGGTAATATAGACTTAATGACACAGTTCTCAAGATTGTGCAGGGACAGAGGGACCTGGGGCAGCATATGCATTGATCTTTGAAGTTGGCAGGACATATTAGGAGCGTGTTTAGAGAAGCATATCAGATCTTGGGCTTCATCATTCGAGACAATGACTTCAAAAGGATACTGGATGGACACCCGAAGGAAATGAACTTGCAGGGATACGGGGACTGACTGGGAGAATGGGACTGACTGGATTGCTCCACAGGGAGAGGGCACCGAGAAGCCCCTGCACCTCCGTCGTTCCAGTGAAAACAATCCGAGTTTTTCCAACCTCTCCTCATAGCTAATGCCCTCCAGACCAGGCAACATCCTGGTAAACCTCCTCTGCACCCTCTCCAAAGCCTCCACATCCTTCTGGTAGTGTGGCGACCAGAATTGCATGCAATATTCCAAGTGTGGCCTAACTAAGGTTCTGTACAGCTGCAACATGACTTGCCAATTTTTATACTCTACGCCCCGGCCCACGAAGATAAGCATGCCGTATGCCTTCTTGACTACCTTATCCACCTGTGTTGCCACTTTCAGTGACCTGTGGACCTGTACGCCCAGATCTCTCTGCCTGTCAATACTCCTAAGGGTTCTGCCATTAACTGTATACCTCCCACCTGCAATCGACCTTCCAAAATGCATTACCTCACATTTTTCTGGATTAAACTCCATCTGCCATTTCTCCACCCAAGTCTCCACCTGACCTATATCCTGCTGTATCCTCTGACAATCCTCATCATTATCCGCAACTCCACCAACCTTTGTTTCGTTCGCAAACTTACTAATCAGAGCAGCTACATTTTCCTCCAAATCATTTATATATACTACAAACAGCAAAGGTCCCATGAGTGATCCCTGCGGAACACCACTAATCACATCCCGCCATTCAGAAAAACGCCCATCCACTGTTACCCTCTGTCTTCTATGACGGAGCCAGTTCTGTATCCAACTTGCCAGCTCACCTCTGATCCTGTTTGACTTCACCTTTTGTACCAGTCTGCCATGCGGGACCTTGTCAAAGGCTTTAGTAAAGTCCATATAAACAACATCCACTGCCCTTTCTTCATCAATCATCTTCGTCAATTCCTCAAAAAACTCAATCAAATTAGTAAGACACGAGCTCCCCTTCACAAAACCATGCTGCTTCTCGCTAATGAGTTCGTTTGTTTCCAAATGGGAGTAAAACCTGTACGGAAGAATCCTCTCTAATAGTTTCCCTACCACTGGCATAAGGTTCACCAGCCTATAATTTCCTGGATTATCATTGCCACCCTTCTTAAACAAAGGAACAACATTGGCTATTCTCCAGTCCTCTGGGACCTCACCTGTAGCCAATGAGGATGCAAAGATTTCTGTCAAGGCGCCAGCAATTTCTTCCCTTGCCTCCCTCAGTATTCTAGGGTAGATCCCATCAGGCCCTGGAGACTTATCTACCTTAATGCTTTGCAAGACACCCAACACCTCCTCCTTATTGATAATGAAATGACTGAGACTATCTGTACTCCCTTCTCTAGGCTTACCATCCACCAAGTCCTTCTCTTTGGTGAATACTGATGCAAAGTACGCATTGAGCACCTCGCCCACTTCCTCTGGCTCCACACATGGATTCCCATCTCTGTCCTTGAGTGGGCCAACCCTTTCCCTGGTTACACTCTTGCTCTTGATATATGTATAAAAATCCTTGGGATTTTCCTTAATCCTGTTTGCCAATGACTTTTCATGACCCCTTTCAGCCCTCCTAACTCCTTGCTTAAGTGTCTTTATATTCCTCAAGTGCTTCGTCTGTTCCTAGCCTTTCAGCCCTTACAAATGCTTCCTTTTTCTTTTTGACTAGGCTCACAATATCCCGTGTTATCCAAGCTTCCCGAAACTTGCCAAACTTGTCTTTCTTCCAGAACATGCCGGTCCTCGATTCTAATCAGCTGACGTTTGAAAGACTCCCACATGTCAGATGTTGATTTACCCTCAAACATCCGCCCCCAATCTAAATTCTTCAGTTCCTGCCTAATATTGTTGTAATTAGCCTTCCCCTAATTTAGCACCTTCACCCGAGGACTACTCTTATCCTTATCCACAAGTACGTTAAAACTTATGGAATTATGGTTACTGTTCCCGAAATGCTCCCCCACGGCAACTTCGACCACCTTGCCGGGCTCATTCCACAATACCAGGTCCAGAATGGCCCCATCCCTAGTTGGACTATCTACATACTGTTTCAAGAAGCCCGCCTGGATGCTCCTCAGAAATTCTGCCCCATCCAAGCCGCACAAAGCGAATCCCAGTAAATATAGGGGAAGTTATAATCACCCACCACTACAACCCTGTTACCTTTCCATCTTTCCAAAATCTGTCTACATATCTGCTCCTCTCCCTCCCGCTGGCTGTTGGGAGGCCTGTAGTAAACCCCCAAGTTCCTATTCCTGAGCACCACCCATATTGCCTCGCTGCATGACCCATCTGAGGTGTCCTCCCGCAGTACAACTGTGATATTCTCCTTAAACAGTAATGCAGCTCCCCCACCCCTTTTACATTCCCCTCTATCCCGCCTGAAGCTTCTAAAGCCTGCAACATTTAGCTGCCAATCCTGCCCTTCCCTCAACCAAGTCTCTGTAATAGCAACAACATCATATTTCCAAGTACTAATCCAAGTTCTAAGTTCATCTGCCTTACCTGTTATACTTCTCACATTGAAACAAATGCACTTCAGACCACCAGTCCCGCTGTACTCAACAACATCTCAGTTCCTGCTCTTCCTCTTCGTCCTACTGGCCTTATTTACTATGTCCTCCTCATTTATTTCACTAGCTGTCCTCCTGCTCTGGTTCCCACCCCCCTGCCACAGTAGTTTAAACCCTTCCGAGTGACGCTAGCAAACCTTGCAGCCAGGATATCAGTGCAATTCCAGTTTATATGCAAACCGTCCTTCTTGTACAGGTCCCATCTGTCCCTGAAGAGAGCCCAATGGTCCAGATATCTGAAACCGTGCCTCCTAAACCAGCTGCTCAGCCACGTGTTTCGCTGCACTATCTTCCTATTTCTAGCCTCACTGGCACGTGGCACAGGGAGGAATCCAGCGATTACAAACCTCGATGTCTTGTTTTGTAACTTACTCCCTAACTTCCTAAACTACCCCTGCAGGACCTCATCACTCTTCCTACCTATGTCATTGCTACAGATGTGTACCACAACCTCTGGCTGTTCACCCTCCCCCTTCAGAATGCCTCCTATCCGTTCAGAGACATCCTTGACCCTGGCACCAGGGAGGTAACATACCATCCTGGAGTCTCGTTCACGCCCACAGAAGGGCATATCTGTGCCCCTGACTATAAAGTCCCCTATAACTATTGCTCTTCTGCGCTTTGTCCCTCCCTGCTGAGCAACAGTGCCAGCCGTGGTGCAACTGCTCTGGCTGCTGCTGTTTTCCCCTGATAGGCCATACCTCGTGCAGAGTTGGGTCACCAAATCCTCTGTCCTCCATGAATGTCTGCAGCAGCTCACAACACAACCTCCAACAAACCATCCACAGCACCTCCACTAACTTTACAATAATAGAAGTAAGTCAAAAGCCCCTCACCTGTAAGTTGGATGCCTGGTCCTTTTAAATAATACTAGATATTATGTTATGCATAATCCTCATGCTGCTGAATATATGTTCAGCTGAGAGTGACTAACACAAGCAGTCAGTGGACATGCACAGACCAAGTTTCAAAGACGTACATCAATACTGCCGGTATGGTACATTGACATCACATTTAAATCCATCCTCAGCTCAACAACACATACATGTTACGATTGAACTAGAGCCCTGCCCAGCTTGGGGCACTGTGCAGGCCGCAGTGGAAGTGCCTGGCTGAGCAGCTCACATCTCTCTATGGATCCCAGCTTCTGTACCGTCAGCACCAGTAGTGCTATAGAGTCTAAATAGTGGCTCGGGACAGATACAGAGGGAAAGGAATTCACTTTAAAAGGAGAAATGGGAAAAGATTGAAGTCAAAACATTTTCAGGAATATGAGAATGGGCAGGAGAATGGGACTAATTGGAGGGGTGAGGCCATGGAGGGATTCAAACACAAGGATGAGAATGTTAAAATTAAGGTGCTGCCAGACCAGGAGCCAATGTAGATCAGTGAGCACAGGGGTGATGGGTGATCGGGATTTGGTGTGAGTTAGGATACAGGCAGCAGAGATCGGGATGGGCTGTGGTTTATGGAGGTTTATAACTGGGAGGGTGACCAGGATAGAATTGGAATAGTCAAGTGTGGATTCAACAAAGGTATAGGTGAGGGTTTATGCAGCAGATTGGCTGAGACAGAGGTGGAGATGGGGGATATGACAGAGGTGGTCATAGACAGGGTTGGTAATGGAGAGAATATGGAGATGGACTCAGCTCAGGTTTAAATAGAACACACCGATTGTAAACAGTCTGGTTCAGCCTCAGTATTGGGCAGGGTGGTGTATTTGTCTCACAGATAGGGGATGGAGTTTGTGATGGAGACCAATGACACTGGCTTCAGTCTTCCCAAAATTTACATAACAGAACAGTATTTCAGTAAAACAGGGTTTACAGATCTCCTAGACGGAAATAGAGACAGCAAGGGCAGCAAAGATGAGAGATTAAATGACAAGAACTGTAATACAGTTGGCAATGGTTTATAGAGCTAATAGCTGGACATATTCACCAGGAATACAACGGCAACAAAAAGGGCAGAGCAAATTACAGGAGCAGTAATGCTGTTAAACTTGGTTTATAGAATTAATAGCTAGATAGAGAGACTTACCAGGGACACCAATAATAGCCAGGATGGGATAGTAAATGTATTGAATAATCTTCAGTGCGAGATGTATACGAGAGTTTAATGAGTAAAAATCATAATATGTAGAAAGGTAGTAAAGTTCCGAGGATAAACTCCTGTCCATTGTTGTAACATTCCAATCTATTGTTCTCAGATTCTGACCCATTGTTGTAACATTCCAATCTATTGTTCTCAGATTCTGACCCATTGTTGTAACATTCCAATCTATTATTCTCAGATTCTGACCAAGTGCTGCAACATTCCAGTCATTTGTTCTCAGATTCTGATCTATCCTTTCTCTCTCTCTGGAGCCACTGATCTCTGTTGTGCCGGGGCTGATGTTCCGGCTGAAACGATGGGATAACACATGGAAGCCCCTTATTAATAGAAGATGGAAAACTTCCAATGACACAATTAGGGTCCATGGAGACTGACATTAATTACAGTCACTGAACAAACAGATTCAGTTAACCCTTTTCAATCCAATACTTTTTGTCCCACAATAAAGTAGATAATTTACCCAGTCTGGATGGGATGTATGAGGGTTGCTGAGGGATGGAATGGTGGAAGTAGCAGAGGCACTGGCCAGCATATTCCAATCCCTCTTGGATATGGGAGTGATGACGTAATTTCACTAGCTCACCACTCTCTGGGTGAAGAAATTTCTCCTCATTTCAGTCCTGAAAAGTTTACCCCGTATCCTTAGACTATGACCCCTGGTTCTGGACTCCCCCACCATCGGGAACATCCTTCCTGCAACTACCCTGTCAAATCCTGTTAGAATGTTATCGGTTTCTATGAGATCCCTCTTCACTCTTCTGAACTCCAGCGAATATAATCCTAACTCTCCTCATACGTGAGTCCCGCCATCCCAGGAATCACTCTGATAAACCTTTGTTGCACTCTCTCTATAGCAAGAACATCCTTTCTCAGAGAAGGAAAACAAAACTGCACACAATATTCCAAGTGCGGCCTCACCAAGGCCCAGTATAAGTGCAGCAAAACATCCCTGCTCCTGTACTCGAATTCTGTCTCTATGAAGGCCAACAGAACATTCACCTTTTTCTACCACCTGTTGCACATGCATGCTTACCTTCAGTGACTGGTGTACGAGAACACCCATGTATCGCTGCATATTTCCCTCTCTCAGTGTGTAGCTGTTCAGATAATAAGCTGCCTTCCTGTTTTTGCTACCAAAGTGGATAACCTCACATTTATTCACATTATACTGCATCTGCCATGCAATAGCCCACTCACTCAACTTGTCCGAATCACCCTGAAGCCTCTCTGCATTCTCCTCACAACTCACCCTCCCACCCAGTTTTGTGTCTTCTGAAAATTTGGAGATATTACATTTAGTTCCCTCATCTAAATCATTAATATGGAGTGTGAATAGTTGGGGTCCTAGCACCGATCCCTCTGGTACCCCACTAATCACTGCCTGCCATTTGGAAAAAGATCCGTTTATCCCGACACTTTTTTTCCATCTGCCAACCAATTTTCTATCTATCGCAATACACTACCACTAATCCCATGCGCTTTAATTTTACTCACTAATCTCTTATGTGGGACTTTGTCGAAAGCCTTCTGAAAGTCCAAATAAACCACATTCTCTGGCTCCCCATCATCAACTCTATTAGTTACATATTCGAAGAATTCTAATAGATTTATCAAGCATGATTTCCCTTTCGTAAATCCATGCTGACTCTATCCGATTCTAACACTGTTCTCCAAGTGCTCTGCCATAAAAGCTTTGATAATGGACTCCAGAATTTTCCCCACTACCGACGTCAGGCTGACTTGTCTAGAATGCCCTGCTTTATTTCTACCTCCCTTTTTAAATGGTGGAATTACATTAGCTGCCCTCCAATCAGCTGGAACTGTTCCAAAGTCTATAGAATCTTGAAAGATGACCACCAATGCATCCAGTATTTCTAGGGTCACTTCCTTAAGTAATCTGGGATGTCGATTATCAGGCCCTGAGGATTTATCGGCCTTCAATCCCATCAACTTCCCCAACACAATTTCTCTACTAATACTGATTTCCTTCGGTTCCTTCCTCTCACTAAACCCTGTGTTCCCCAACATTTCTGGTAAGATATTTGTGCCATCCTTTGTGAAGACAGAATCATAGTATGCATTTAGTTGGTTCGCCATTTCTTTGTTTCCCATAATAAATTCCCATGTTTCTAACTGTAAGGACCTACATTTGTCTTAACCAATCCTTTCCTCTTCACATACCTACAGAAACCTTTACAGTCAGGTTGTATGTTCCCCGCAAGCTTACCCATGTACTTTATTTTCCCCTGATTAATCAACCCCTTGGTCCTCCTTTGCTGAATTCTAAACTGCTCCCAATCCTCAGGTCTGTTGTTCCTTTCTGTCGAATGTATATGCCTCTTCTGTGAATCTAATACTATCTCTAATTTTCCTTCTAAGCCATGGTTTGGCTACCTTTCCCATTTTACTTTTGCGCCAGACAGGAGTAAACAATTGTTGCAGTTCATCAATGCACTGTTTGAATATTGCCATTGCCTTTCCACCATCATCCCTTTAAGTAACGTTTCCCAATCCATCATAGCCAACTCGTGCCTCATACCTTCATACTTTTCTTTATTAAGATTCACGACCCTAGTCTCAGAATCAACTACTTCACTCTCCATCTTGGAGTCATAGATTCGTACAGCATAGAAACAGGCCCTTCGGCCCACTGCGTCCATGCCGACCATAATGCCGATCTATACTGGTTCCACGTGCCTGCATTAATTCCATATCCGTCTATGCTTTGCTCATTCAAATACCTGTCCAGATGACTCTTAAATGTGGCTACTGTTCCTGCCTCCACCACCTCCTCTGGCAGCTCATTCCAGATACGCAATATTCTTTGTGTGAAAAAAATACCCTTTTAATCCCCTTTAAACCTCCACCCTTTCATCTGAAATCTATGCCCTCTAGTTTTAGTCACCCCTACCATGGGAAACTGACTCTGGCTAACTGCTCTGTCTATGCCTCTCCTAATTTTATATACCTCCATCATGTCCCCTCTCAGCCGTCTTTGCTCCAGGGGAAACAGACCCAGCCTATCCAATCTCTCTTTATAACTCAAGCCCTCCAAACCAGGCAACATCCTTATGAATCTTTTCTGCACCCTCTCTAGCTTAATCACATCTTTCCTGTCGTGCTGCGACCAGAACTGCACACTGTACTCCAAATGCGGAATAACCAATGTTATGTACAACTGTAACATGACGTCCCAACTCTTGTACTCCATGTCGCATTTGATGAAGACAAGCATGCCATACACCTTCTTCTCCACCCAGTCTACCTGTGTTGCCACATTCAGGGAACTATGCACTTGCACCCCAAGGTCTCTCTGCTCAACAACACTCCCCAGGCCCTGTCGTTCACTGTATATGTACTGCACTGGTTTAACTTCCCAAAATGCATCACTTCGCACTTGGCTGCATTAAATTCCATTTGCCAATCCCTTGCCCACTTTCCAAGTTTATCTATATCCTGTTGTAACCTTAGACAACCTTCTTCACTTTCTACTATCCCATCAATTTTTGTATCATCTGCAAACTTACCAATCATGACCCCTACATTCATATCCAAGTCATTAATATATATGACAAACAAGAGAGGACCCAGAAATGATCCCTGTGGCACACCACTGGTCACCAGCCTCCAATCTGAAAAACAACCCCCCACTACCATCCGATCACCAAGCCAATTTTGTATCCAATTGGCTAGCACATCCTGGATCCCATGTGTTTGAACCTTCTGGACCAGCCGACCATGCGGGACCTTGTCAAAGGCCTTGCTAAAGTCCATGTAGACAACGTCCTTCGCCCTGCCCCCGTCAATCCTCTTGGTCACCACCTCAAAAAACTCAATCAAATTCCTGAGACATGATTCCCATGCACAAAGCCATGCTGACTATCCCTAATCAGACGTTGCCTTTCCAGATGCATATAAATCCTGTCTGTCAGAATCCCTTCCAGTAACTTTCCCACCACTGATGTAAGGCTCACCGGCCTGTTGTTCCCTGGCTTATCACTGCTGCCCTTATTAAATAAAGGCACAACATTAGCTATCCTCCAGTCTTCCGGTACCTCACCCATGGCTAACGATAATGCAAAAATCTCTGCTCGGGCTCCAGGAATATCCTCCCTTTCTTCCCATAGCATCCTAGGATACACCTGGTCAGGCCCTGGGGATTTATCTACCTTAATGCGCTTCAAAACCTCCAACACCGCCTCCTTTGTAATGTTGATATGCTCCAGGATATCACTGTTCCCTCCGTTGAACTCACTCGCTTCCATGTTGTCTCCATGGTAAATCAAGACGAGAAGTATTCATTTAAGACCTCGCCCATTTCCCGTGGCTGCACACGTAGATTACCACACTGATCCTTAAGGGGACCGACTCTCTCCCTAGCTACCCTTTTACTCTTAATATACTTAAAGAATATTTTAGGATTCTCCATTATCTTATCTGCCAGGGAAATCTCATGGCCCCTTTTCTCCCTCCTAATTTCTTTCTTGAGTGCACTCCTACATCCACTCTATTCCTGGAGGGACTCATTTGATCCCCGCTGCCTATACCTGACATATGCCTCCTTCTTTGTCCTGACCACACCCTCAACATCCCTCATCAACCAAGGTTCCCTAAACTTGCCATCCTTGCCCTTCCATCTAACAGGAATATGCCAGCCCATAACTCTTCCTATCTCTCTTTTAAAAGCCACCCACTTGCCAGACGTCCCTTTACCTGTACACAGCCCCTTTCATTCAACTTTTGAGAGTTCCTGTCTGATGCCATCAAAATTAACCTTCCTCCAATTTAGGACTTCAACCTGAGGACCAGTCCTATCCTCATCCATAACTATCTTGAAGCTAATAGAGTTATGGTCACTGGTCCCAAAGTGCTCCCTCACTAACACATCATCCGCCTGCCCATCCTCATTTCCAAAGAGGAGGTCGAGTGTAGCCTTTTCTCTCGTAGGGCCATCCACATACTGTTTCATAAAACTATCCTGGGCACACTTAACAAATTCTTGCCCATCTGATCCCTTGGCACCAAGGCAGTCCCAGTCAATATTAGGAATGTTAAAATCACTTACTATTACAACCTTATAATTCCTACACCTATCTGTGATTTCCCTACATGTATGCTCCTCCAATTCCCTCTGACTATTGGGGGGCCTACAGTATAATCCCATCAAAGAGATCACCTCTTGCTTATTTCTGAGCTCCACTCATATGGCCTCACTGGACGTTCCCCGCAGGATATCCTCTCTAACTACTGCCGTGATGTACTCCCTAATCAATTGTGCAACTCCCCATCCTCTCTTCCCTCCAACTGAAGCATCGGTACCCCATAACATTGAGCCGCCAGTCTTGCCTATCCCTCAACCACGTTTCTGTAATAGCTATAATATCACAATCCCATGTACTGATCCATGCTCTGAGTTCATCTGCCTTACCTGTAAGGCGTCTTGCATTAAAGTAGTTTAGTTTAGAGATACAGCACTGAAACAGGCCCTTCGACCCACCGAGTCTGTGCCGACCATCAACCACCCATTCATACTAATCCTACACTAATCCCATATTCCTATCACCTGTCCCAATATATTTCCCTACCACCTACCTATACTAGGGGCAATTTATAATGGCCAATTAACCTATCAACCTGCAAGTCTTTGGCATGTGGGAGGAAACCGGAGCACCCGGAGGAAACCCACGCAGACACAACTCCGCACAGGCAGTACCCAGAATCGAACCCGGGTCCCTGGAGCTGTGAGGCTGCGGTGCTAACCACTTGCAGTTTAGTCGACCAGACCTTCCACGCTCCCTGTCAGGCCACTGCCAGGCCCGCCTCCTGGACTTGCTTGCATTAACCTCTACATTTACCTTAACTATGTCATCGGAGAGACTACTACTTTGAGTCCCACCTCTCTGCAAGACTAGTTTAAACCCTCCCGAGTAGTACTAACAAACCTCCCCGCAAGGATATTGGTCCCCTTCCAGTTTAGATGCAAGCCGACCCTCTTCAACAGGTCACCACTGCAGCAGAAGAGATCCCAATGATCCAAGTAGCTGAAGCCCTCCCGCCTACACCAGCTCTTCAGTCACACTTTCATTTCCTTAATCCTCCTATTCCTATCCTCACTCGCACGTGGCACAGGGAGTAATCCTGAGATTCTTCGTCTTCTTTGTCTTTGGCCTCCTTACCTCGAGAGACAATGGGTAAGCGCCTGGAGGTGGTCAGTGGTTTGTGCAGCAGAGCCTGGAGTGGCTAAAAAGGCCAATGCTCGAGTGACAGGCTCTCGCACAGGTGCTGCAGAAACATTTGTCTGTCGAGGCTGTCACATAGTTGGCTCTTCCCTTGCGCTTCTGCCTTTTTTCCTGCCAACTGTGAAGTCTCTTCGACTCGCCACATTTTAGCCCCTCCTTTATGGCTGCCCGCCAGCTCTGGCGATCGCTGGCAACTGATTCCCACGACTTGTGATCAATGTCACAGGACTTCATGTCGCATTTGCAGACGTCTTTAAAGCGGAGACATGGACGGCCGGTTGGTCTGATACCAGTGGCGAGCTCGCTGCACAAAGTGTCTTTGGGGATCCTGCCATCTTCCATGCGGCTCACATGGCCAAACCATCTCAACCGCCGCTGACTCAGTATTGTGTATAAGCTTCGGATGTTGGCCGCCTCGAGGACTTCTGTGTTGCAGATAAGGTCCTGCCACCTGATGCCAAGTATTCTCCGGAGATAGTGAAGATGGACTGAATTGAGACGTCGCTCTTGGCTAACATACGTTGTCCAGGCCTCGCTGCCATAGAGCAAGGTACTGAGGACACAGGCTTGATACACTCGGACTTTTGTGTTCCGTGTCAGTGCGCCATTTTGCCACACTCTCTTGGCCAGTTTGGACATAGCAGTGGAAGCCTTTCCCGTGCGCTTGTTGATTTCTGCATCTAGAGACAGGTAACTGGTGACAGTTGAGCCTAGGTAGGTGAACTCTTGAACCACTTCCAGAGCGTGGCCGCCGATATTGATGGATGGAGCATTTCTGACATCCTGTCCCATGATGTTCATTTTCTTGAGGCTGATGGTTAGGCCAAATCCTGAGATTAACCCTAGAGGTTCTACTTTTTAACCTTCTGCTTAACTCCCTATATTCACTGTGCAGGACCTCAGCTCTCTTCCTGTCTATGTCGTTAGCACCAATGTGGACCACGACCTCTGGCTGCTCACTCTCTCCTTTCAGAATTTCCTGCAGCCACTCCGAGACATCCTTGACCCTCGCAGCAGGGAGGCAACATACAATCCTGGTGCCTCTTTTGCGGCCACAGAAACGCCTACCTGCACCCCTTACGATAGAATTTCCTATCACGATAGCTCTTACACACCTTTTCCTGCCCTGCTGTGCGGCAGAGCCCTCTGTGGTCCCATGGGCCTGGCTGTTGCTGCTTTCCCCTGGGAGGTCATCCCCCCCAACAGTATCCAAAGTGGTCTATCTGTTTGAGGGGTGGTGGCCACAGGGGACTCCTGCACTACCTGCCTGTGCCTACTACTCTGTCTGGTGGTCACACATCCCTTTTCTGCCTGTGCAGCTATTATCTGCGGTGTGACCACCTCGCTAAACATGTTATCCACGACTTCCTCAGCATTATGGATGCTCCACAGTGAATTCTCCTGCAGCTCCATCTCCATAATGCGGGTCGCCAGTAGTTGCAGATGGATCCACTTCCTGCACACATGCTCACTAGGGACACTGGAAGCATCCCTGATTTTCCACAAAGGGCAGGAGGAGCAGATCACGGGGCTGAACTCTCCTGTCATGACCTACCCTTAGACTAATTAGTTACACCCTTAATTTAAAAAAATACTAATTACATGAGGGGCCTTTTTCTACCCACTTCAATCTAAGATTCTTAATAAACTACACTGAATTAAAAAAAGAAACACTTCAGTAGTACTCACCTTATGACCAGAGTTCTTTTCCCACAAAAATAAACTTTTCACTTTTTTAAAGATATCTACATGCACTAATAGCTGCTACTCACCCAACCAATCAGCTTGCAGCTCTCCTCTGACGTCACTGTTGGCTTTCTTCATGAAGAATTCTATCATATTATGGTCGCTCATCCTCAAGGGATTTCACACAACTAGATTGCCAATTATTCCTCTCTCTTTACACAATACCCAGTCTGGGATGGCCTGTTCTCTGGTTGGTTCCTCAACATATTGGTCCAGAAAACCATCCCGTATACACTCCAGTAATTCCTCCTCTACGTTATTGTGACAAATTTGATTTGACCAATCTATATGCAGATTTAATTCACCCATAATTACAGATGTTGCTTTATCGCATGCATCTCTAATTTCCTGTTTAAGACCATTCCCACATCACCACCACAGTTTGGGGGTCTATATATAGCCCCCACTCACGTTTTTTGCCCCTTAGTGTTTCCCAGCTCTACCATACAGACTCCACATCATCAGATCTCATATCCTTCCTCTCTATTGTATTACTTTCCTTTTTAACCAGACATGCAACTCCACCGCGGGTGGAAATAAGCCATTTTACTGATGGTGTGAATATTTGGTCAGAAGCTCATCGCAAGGCATCTCAAGGTTAACTATGTAACCAAGTGAGTGAACAGTTTGGCTTTTCGTCTCAAACATTTACAAAGGAGAGGGATGGAGTGTGTAGCTAGGAAATATTTGAAGCAGAGACAGAAAGCAATGGCTTCAATCTTCTCAATATTTAATTGGCATTGCAGATGTATGAGGTAATACATTTTGAAAGGAGGAATGAGGAGAGACAATACAAGTTAAATGGTATAACTATAAAGGTGGTGAAATAACAGAGACACCTGGAGTATTTGTACACAAATCGTTGTAGCCAAACCGTTAATAAATATATGGGATCCTCGGTTTTATAAATAGAGGCAAAAAAAGCAAAAGCAAGGACATTATGTGAAACATATATAAAATACTAGTTCAGCTGCACCTGGAGTCTTGTGTCGAATACTGGGAACCACACTTCAGGAAGGACATGAAGCCTTCGGAGAGGGTACAGAACTGTTTTACGAGAATTTGTGCAGGCATGAGGGATGACAGTTATGTAGCTGGGGTTGTTCTGCTTCGAGCAGAGAACTTTCAGAGGAGATTCGATTGAGCTGTTTAACATTAGGAAGGGTTTAGATAAATTAAATAAAGAGAAACTGTTTCCAATGTCCAAGGGACCGGTAATCAGAGACGCAGATTTAAGGCGATTGGTAAAAGAAGCAGACATGAGGATTTTTGTTTCTGAGTGGTTTGGATTTGGGATGCACTGTCTGATAGGCTGATGGATACAGATTCAATTGTATATCCCAAAAGGGAATTGGATAAATATCTGAAGAAGAAAAAATGTTCGGATATAGTGAAAGAGTCAGCGAGTGGGACTAACTGGATTGTTCTTTGAAAGGGTTCAGCACTGACTTGATGGGCCGAATGACATCATTCAGGGCTGTGCTATTCTATGATTCTATGATTGTTCCAGCCTGTACTTTCCCAATATTCCTATCCTTTCAGCAGCTGTTTGATAAATTACCACATAACAGCCATGTTACCAAATTAGAAACACATGGGATTAAAGGACCAATGTCAGCAGTGGCTCAGTTTGTCGCTCTCTCCCCTTTCAATCACAAGCTTCTAGGATCAAGTGTCACTGCAGGACTTGATGACAAGAATCAAGGCTGACACTGCAGTGCAGTACTGAGGGAGTGTTGCGCTGTCAGAGGTGCCGCCTTATCAAAGAAAAGGTAAAGCCAGGCCCCGTCTGCCCACTCAGGTGGATGTAAAGATCCCATGGAATTATTTCCAGTGTCCTGGTCAACATTTACCCCTCAATTCAACATCACAAAAACAGATCTGGTCATGATCAGACTGCTACTTGTGGGATCTTGCTGTGCGGAAATTGACTCTGTTTTTCCTGCATTCCAAGACTGACTAAACGTTAAAAACTACTCGTTGGTTGTAAATCGCTTTGGGACATGCAGTGATCATGAAGGCGTTACATAAATGGAAGTCCTTTTTTTTATTTTCAATGCCAGCATGCAGGAAATTAGCTCTGTGACAGAAAGCAGAGAGGAGTGGAGAATGGTTATTGTTCAGTCTGGAGGGAAGTACAAAGTGGGGTTTCCCCAGGGTCACTGTTGGAATCACTGTTGCTGTATGTTAATGCAATGGGCTTGTGTACAGAGAGGATAATGTCAAAGTTTTCAGAGGGCTGGAAACTCAGAAATGTTAATAAACAGTGTGAAGGATAGTAACAGACTTCAGGAGGACAGAGGCTGACTGGTGAAATGGACAGGAACATGGCAGATGTAATTTAACACAGTGAAGTGTGAAGTGAGACATTTGGGTAGGAAATATGAGGAGAAACAATATAAACTCAATGGTACCATTATAAATCGGGTGAAGGATTAGAGAGAAGTGGCGTGTACACACACAGATCTTAGAAGGTAAGATGTAGTGTCTTTGGTGTGAGAGAGAGAGATACAGAGTAATAAAACTCAGGAGGAAATGCTGATGTTTATACATCATTGGTTAGATCCCAGCTGGAGAATTGTGTCCAATTCTGATCACCACGGTTTGGTAAGGATGTCAAGGACTTAGTGAAGATACTGAGGTGATTTACAAGAATGGTACCAGGGATCTGGGAATTCAGTTATGTGGAGAGATTGGAAAAGCTGGGATTGTTCTCTTTAGAGCACTGACGGGTAAGGGGAGATTTAATATAGAATTCAAAATCATGAGGGGTTTTGATAGGGTAATTAATGTGAAACTGTTTCCAGTGTCAGAAAGTGCAGTATTAAGAAGACACAGATTGAAGGTAATTGACAAAGAACCAGAGGTGAAATGAGGAGAATTTTCTTCCACAGCAAGTTGTTTTGATCTGGAATTCATTGCCTGAAAACAATATGGAAGCAGATTCAATAATATCTTTCAACCTCTCACACTGCTCAATGTACCACACCCCCATCACTCACCCATCAGCTGTCCCTAACACTCAGGACTCACACATAACATTCACATACTCCACCTCACCCTCACACACCTTCCACTGATACCAGCCTCACACCCACATCTCACTGTCTCCACATACCTCCAGCTATTGAGCTATGGAAGGCACATCACACAAACACTGTGAAACACAATTACTGATATTCCACCCCCTCTCTAACAGGACAAGGTGGCCCATAATCACAGGGGGCAGAAGTGAACTGGCGAGGGCCAGGCATATCTTCATCCCCTGAGCCTGAGGGAGGAGATGGTTCTCTACATCATGGGACTGGCTGTCACAGAGCCCGTGGCATCCGGCCTCGCCGACAGCATTCAGGATGATGCTATGCACCTGCCTGATGTCCCTTCTTAACTCCCACCTCCCCCTCATCCTGCTGTCTGAGATGATGTCCAAGCTGCAGATGGGACCATGGACCTCCTGCTTTTCATCCCACCCCCAATCCCTCACCCCAACATTCCAATTCTGATTTATACTTTCCAACGATAACTGAAAACTGCCAGCTTCCCAGTCACAGCAGCTCCAGGAGACAGAGAGAGAGCAGCAGCACAGCACTGATGGTGAAGCCCCATCACTTGGTCTGATACTCACAGACAACAGATCAAACACTTACACTGTGTGTGCTTTAGAGGCTGGTAAAGAGTCAGAATCTACACGTGGTGAGTCACCGAGCACGAGTGAGCTGCAGCCAGGCCAGGGGGAAAGGATAGTTCATGTGTCAGATGACCGGAGGGCAATGTCACAAACGAGTTATAATACACAGGACTCAGATATGAACTTTGCTGGAGCAGCATACAGGAGAATGCTGATGGATATGGACACAGAGATACTTTGTCCATTGACAGGCCTGTCAGACAGTCTGTTGCCACTATCAAAGAACATGGAGGAGTCCAGCTCAAACATGGCACAGGACATTGCACAGAGCTTGAAGCCCATTTGTCCCCCTGTGGAAGTGGTCACTAACTCCATGACAGCACTAGCGGACCCAGCTGTGATACAATTGTTGGTGACCATTGTCTCAGCTTCCACTGCAGCACAGACGGAATGCTGCCCATGTCGTGGTGGTGCAGTCTGAATCCGTGCCCTCAAGGCCCTGTGCTGCTCGAGGACGTCCTGCAAGGCCATCTGCAGTCTCCCCCAGTGAAAGTCAGCAGCCTTCCACCATCCATGCTGAAGTCACTGGGGAAACACTGTGTAGGAGCACGAGGCAAGTCGAGGGATCCACAAGACAAGCACTAAGGGAATATTCAAGGGTGAATAGTTCAGCTTTGCTTGTATAATTGGATGTGTTATTGGATAAAGATGTCAATGAAAAGGTTTTTGTTGGTGTTTTTTATTGCAGGACACTGTGATGGGGCGTCTCAGATGGGTGTAATGGGGCAGAATGGAGGATCCATGGTGGGAAAGGGAAGTTGTCCTGTGGGAACCGAAATTCTAGCAGGGTCTCTCCGACAGCCTGCCCGGTTCAAAGGCATCCAGGAAATATCCTCCCTCACTCCTCCTCCTGAGGTAGCCTCCGGATTCCTGGTGCCAATGCCTGTGTCCTCATGATGGTGATGATATGAAGGATGCAGCAGAACACCATGAACTTGGACACCTGCTCCAGTGAGTACTGGAGGGCTCCCCCGAGCGGTTCAGACATCGGAAGCATTGCTTCATCACACCGATGGTCTGTTCCACCATGTTCCTGGTGACTCCATTGCTCACGTTATACACGGGTTATTTTCATGCGGTTGGTTGGCATTGATGCTGGGGGTTGAATTAGGAGTGATGTACAGAGTGAGGTAGGCATTCTCTCCGAGGAGCCACATTCTGGTTCTGCATAGCTTCATAGCTATCGCCCTCCATACCAGGCAACATCCTGGTGAACCTCCTCTGCACCCTCTCCAAAGCATCCACATCCTTTTGGTAATGTGGCGACCAGAACTGCACGCAGTATTCCAAATGTGGCCGAACCAAAGTCTTATACAACTGTAACATGACCTGCCAACTCTTGTACTCAATACCCCGTCCGATGAAGGAAAGCATGCCATATGCCTTCTTGACCACTCTATTGACCTGCGTTGCCACCTTCAGGGAACAATGGACCTGAACAGCCAAATCTCTCTGTACATCAATTTTCCCCAGGACTTTTCCATTTACTGTATAGTTCACTCTTGAATTGGATCTTCCAAAATGCATCACCTCGCATTTGCCCTGATTGAACTCCATCTGCCATTTCTCTGCCCAACTCTCCAATCTATCTATATTCTGCTGTATTCTCTGACAGTCCCCTTCACTATCTGCTACTCCACCAATCTTAGTGTCGTCTGCAAACTTGCTAATCAGACCACCTATACTTTCCTCCAAATCATTTATGTATATCACAAACAACAGTGGTCCCAGCACGGATCCCTGTGGAACACCACTGGTCACACGTCTCCATTTTGAGAAACTCCCTTCCACTGCTACTCTCTGTCTCCTGTTGCCCAACCAGTTCTTTATCCATCTAGCTCGCACACCTTGGACCCCATGTGACTTCACTTTCTCCATCAGCCTACCATGGGGAACCTTTTCAAACGACTTGCTGAAGTCCATGTATATGACATCTACAGCCCTTTCCTCATCAATCAACTTTGTCACTTCCTCAAAGAATTCTATTAAGTTGGTAAGACATGATCTTCCCTGCACAAAACCATGTTGCCTATCACTGATAAGCCCATTTTCTTCCAGATGGGAATAGATCCTATCCCTCAGTATCTTCTCCAGCTGCTTCCCTACCACTGACGTCAGGCTCACCGGTCTATAATTACCTGGATTTTCCCTGCTGCCCTTCTTAAGCAAGGGGACAACATTAGCAATTCTCCAGTCCTCCGGGACCTCACCCGTGTTTAAGGATGTCGCAAAAATATCTGTTAAGTCCCCAACTATTTCCTCTCTCGCTTCCCACAGAAACCTGGGATAGATCCCATCCGGACCTTGGGACTTGTCCACCTTAATGCCTTTTAGAATACCCAACACTTCCTCCCTCCTTATGCCGACTTGACCTAGAGTAATCAAACATCTGTCCCTAACCTCAACATCCGTCATGTCCTTCTCCTCGGTGAATACCGATGCAAAGTACTCGTTTAGAATCTCACCCATTTTCTCTGACTCCACGCATAACTTTCCTCCTTTGTCCTTGAGTGGGCCAATCCTTTCTCTAGTTACCCTCTTTCTCCTTATATATGAATAAAAGGCTTTGGGATTTTCCTTAACCCTGTTTACTAAAGATATTTCATGACCCCTTGTAGCCCTCTTAATTCCTCGTTTCAGAATGCGCCGACAATCCCGATATTCTTTCAAAGCTTCGTCTTTCTTCAGCCGCCTAGACCTTATGTGTGCTTCCTTTTTCCTCTTAGTTAGTCTCACAATTTCACCTGTCATCCATGGTTCCCTAATCTTGCCATTTCTACCCCTCATTTTCACAGGAACATGTCTCTCCTGCACGCTAATCCACATCTCTTCAAAAGCCTCCCACATATCAAAAGTGGATTTACCTTCAAACAGCTGCTCCCAATTGACATTCCCCAGCTCCTGCCGAATTTTGGTATAGTTGGCCTTCCCCCAATTTAGCACTCTTCCTTTAGGACCACTCTCGTCTTTGTCCATGAGTATTCTAAAACTTACGGAATTGTGATCACTATTCCCAAAGTAGTCCCCTACTGAAACGTCAACCACCTGGCCTGTCTCATTTCCCAACACCAGGTCCAGTATGGCCCCTTCCCGAGTTGGACTATTTACATCCTGCTCTAAAAAACCCTCCTGGATGCTCCTTACAAATTCTGCTCCATCTAGACCTCTAACATTAAGTGAATCCCAGTCAATGTTGCGGTCATTTCAGAGACATGGGTTGAGCAGGGACAGGAATGGATGTTGTGGGTTCCGGGATTTAGATGTTTCAACTAAGAACAGAGAAGATGGGAAAAGAGGGGGGGGGGTGTGGCATTGTTAATCAAGGAAAGTATTACAGCGGCAGAAAGGACGTTTGAGGACTCGTCTACTGAGGTAGTATGGGCCGAGGTTAGAAACAGGAGAGGAGAGGTCACCCTGTTGGGAGTTTTCGACAGACCTCCAAATAGTTCCAGAGATGTAGAGGAAAGGATACCAAAGATGATTCTTGACAGGAGCGACAGTAACAGGGTAGTGGTTATGGGGGACTTTATCTTTTCATATATTGACTGGAAATACTATAGTTCGAGTACTTTAGATGGGTCTGTTTTTGTCCCGTGTGTGCAGGAGGGTTTTCTGACACAGTATGTAGACGGGCCAACCAGGGGCGATGCCACATTGGATTTGGTACTGGGTAATGAACCCGGCCAGGTGTTAGATTTAGAAGTTGGTGAGCACTTTGGTGATAGTGATCACAATTCGGTTAGTTTTACCTTAGCGATGGGCAGGGACAGGGATATACAGCAGGGCAAGAATTATAGCTGGGGGAAAGGAAATTATGATGCGATTAGGCAAGATTTAGGATGCGTAGGATGGGGAAGGAAACTGCAGGGGATGGGCACAATCGAAATGTGGAGCTTATTCAAGGAGCAGCTACTGCGTGTCCTTGATAAGTATGTACCTGTCAGGCAGGGAGGAAGTTGTCGAGCGAGGGAGCCGTGGTTTACTAAAGAAGTTGAAGAGATTGTCAAGAGGAAGAAGGCGGCTTATGTTAGGATGAGACGTGAAGGCTCAGTTCGGGCGCTTGAGAGTTACAAGCTAGCCAGGAAGGATCTAAAGGGAGAGATAAGAAGAGCAAGGAGAGGACACGAGAAGTCATTGGCGGATAGAATCAAAGAAAACCCTAAGGCTTTCAATAGGTATATCAGGAATAAAAGAATGACTAGAGATAGGTTAGGGCCAATCAAGGATAGTAGTGGGAAGTTGTGTGTGGAATCGGAGGAGATAGGGGAAGTGTTAAATGAATATTTTTCGTCAGCATTTACAGTGGAGAAAGAAAATGTTGTCGAGGAGAATACTGAGATACAGACTACCAGGCTAGATGGGATTGAGGTTCACAAGGAGGAGGTGTTGGCAATTTTGGAAAGTGTGAAAATAGATAAGTCCCCTGGGCCAGATGGGATTTATCCTGGGATTCTCTGGGAAGCCAGGGAGGAGATTGCAGAGCCTTTGTCCTTGATTTTTATGTCGTCATTGTCGACAGGAATAGTGCCGGAAGACTGGAGGATAGCAAATGTTGTCCCCTTGTTCAAGAAGGGGAGTAGAGACAGCCCTGGTAATTATAGACCTGTGAGTCTTACTTCGGTTGTGGGTAAAATGTTGGAAAAGGTTATAAGAGATAGGATTTATAATCATCTTGAAAAGAATAAGTTCATTAGAGATAGTCAGCACGGTTTTGTGAAGGGTAGGTCGTGCCTCACAAACCTTATTGAGTTTTTTGACAAGGTGACCAAACAGGTGGATGAGGGTAAAGCCGTGGATGTGGTGTATATGGATTTCAGTAAGGCGTTTGATAAAGTTCCCCACGGTAGGCTATGGCAGAAAATACAGAAGTATGGGATTGAAGGTGAATTAGTGCTTTGGATCAGAACTTGGCTAGCTGAAAGAAGACAGAGGGTGGTGTTTGATGGTAAATGTTCATCCTGGAGTGTAGTTTCTAGTGGTGTACCGCAAGGATCTGTTTTGGGGCCACTGCTGTTTGTCATTTTTATAAATGACATGCATGAGGGTGTAGAAGGGTGGGTTGGTAAATTTGCGGATGACACGAAGGTCGGTGGAGTTGTGGATAGTGCCGAAGGATGTTGTCGGGTACAGAGGGACATAGATAGGCTGCAGAGCTGGGCTGAGAGATGGCAAATGGAGTTTAATGCGGAAAAGTGTGAGGTGATTCACTTCGGAAGGAGTAACAGGATTGCAGAATACTGGGCTAATGGGAAGATTCTTGGTAGTGCAGATGAGCAGAGAGATCTTGGTGTCGAGGTACATAAATCCCTGAAAGTTGCCACCCAGGTTAATAGAGCTGTTAAGAAGGCATATGGTGTGTTTGCTTTTATTAGTAGGGGGATCAAGTTTAGGAGCCACGAGGTCATGCTGCAGCTGTACAAAACTCTGGTGCGGCCGCACCTGGAGTATTGCGTGCAGTTCTGCTCACCGCATTATAGGAAGGACGTGGAAGCTTTGGAAAAGGTGCAGAGGAGATTTACTAGGATGTTGCCTGGTATGGAGGGAAGGTCTTCCGAGGAAAGGCTGAGGGACTTGAGGTTGTTTTCGTTAGAGAGAAGGGGGAGAAGAGGTGACTTAATAGAGACATATAAGATAATCAGAGGGTTAGATAGGGTGGATAGTGAGAGACTTTTTCCTCGGATGGTGATGGCAAATACGAGGGGACATAGCTTTAAGTTGAGGGGTGATAGATATAGGACAGATGTCAGAGGTAGTTTCTTTACTCAGAGAGTAGTAGGGGCGTGGAACGCCCTGCCTGCAACAGTAGTAGACTCGCCAACTTTAAGGGCATTTAAGTGGTCATTGGATAGACATATGGATGAAAATGGAATAGTGTAGGTCAGATGGTTTCACAGGTCGGCGCAACATCGAGGGCTGAAGGGCCTGTACTGCGCTGTTATGTTCTATGTTCTAAAATTAAAATCTCCTATCACCACCACCCTGTTGCTCCTACAGCTTTCCATAATCTGTTTACATATTTGTACCTCTATCTCACGCTCGCTGTTGGGAGGCCTGTCGTACAGCCCCAACATTGTTACCGCACCCTTCCTGTTTCTGAGTTCTGCCCATATTGCCTCACAGCTCGAGTCCTCCATAGTGCCTTCCTTCAGCGCAGCTGTGATATCCTCTTTGACCAGTAATGCATCTCCTCCCCCCTTTTACCTCCCTCTCTATCACGCCTGAAGCATCGGTATCCTGGGTTATTTAGTTGCCAATCATGCCCTTCCCTTAACCAAGTCTCAGTAATAGCAATAACATCATACTCCCAGGTACTAATCCAGGCCCTAAGTTCATCTTCCTTACCTACTACACTTCTTGCATTAAAACAAATACACCTCAGACCACCAGTCCCTTTGCTTACATCATCTGCTCCCTGCCTACTCTTTCCCTTAGTCACGCTGACTTCATTATCTCGTTCCTTACAGGCTTTCGTTAATACATCCTAACTCTCCACTGACCTCATTTGGTTCCCATCCAGAGCTTTCCCTCTCTGCAGCCTCTGCTCCATTTGTTGATCATGTTGCAGACCCAGAGACACTGTAACTACAGTCCCGATACCTCGTCTAGAGTTGGAACACTAAATCCTCTGTCCTCCCTGAATGTCTGCAGCAGCTCACAACACAAACTCCAGAAAACCATCCACAGCACCTCCACTAACTTTACAATAGCAGAAGTAAGTCAAAAGCCCCTCACCTGCAAGTTGGATGCTCGGTCCTTTTAAATAACCCCAGAGGGGATTCCTTGTGCCAGCTGAATGGATGCTTAACTGACAGTGACTAACACAGGCGGTCAGTGAACATGCATCGGCCAAGTTTCCAAGCTGCTGGAATAGGTTGTTCATATGCCATCCAGACCCCTGTTCAGTCTACCGGTCCATGCAGGGTACTCTTGGACTCGTGCCCTGTCCAGCATGAGAACTGTGTCGGCCACACCAGAACTGCCCATCAGTGTGGATTCCACTGCACCAGCACCAGTGATAGTACTGAGACCAAATCAGAGTCAGAGACAGATCCATAGCTAATGAAATTCACTTCAAAACGAGAAATGACAAACACTTCAAATAGAACAAATGGAAGGAATATGGGAAACGGACAGGGGAATGGGGATAATTGGAAGGTTGAGGCCATTTAGAGCTTTTAATCCAAGTATGATTATATTATAATTGTGGCATTGCCAGACTGGGAGGTAGGTTATGTGAGTGAGTACAGGGGTGATGGGTGATCTGGACTGGGTGTGAGCTGTGATGCAGCCAGTAGATTTCTGAATAAGCTGCAGTTTATCGAGCTTTGTTATTGTGAGCATGACCAGGAAGACATTGGAATCATCAAGTGTGGATCTAAGAAAGGCACGGCTGAGGGTTTGTAAGTAGATGAACTGAAGGAGATGTGGAGATGAACAAAATGATAGAGGTGGCTGTAGGCAGGATTAGTGATCGACAGGATATTAAATTGGAACTTAGCTTAGGATGAAAGGAATCGCTGACGTTGTGAAGAGGCTGGTTTGTTCTCAGACATTGGGCAGGGAGTGTGATAGAGTCGGTGGACAGGGACAGAATTTGTGACAGAAACCGATGGCAGTGGATTTAGTATTCCCAATATTTAAATAAAAGGAACAGCAATGCAGTGAAACATGATCTATAGTTCTAATAGCTGGATAGAGAGGTTTACCAGGAACAATAATATTCGCAAGAAGGGCAGAGTAATTGACAAGAACAGTACTGAAGTTAATCATTGGTTATAACATTAATAGCTAGGTAGAGAGAGACTTACCAGGGACACCAACAATACTGAGGACCGGATAGTAAATCGTTTGAATAGTCAAAAGCGCGAAATAGATCCGATATTGTAAAGAAAGCCGATGATAATTTGTAGAAAGATAGTCAGAAGCCCACGAGAAACTCCTCTCCATTGTTGTCACATTCCAATCGATTGTTCTCGGATTCTGACCCATTGTTGTCACATTCCAATCGATTGTTCTCAGATTCTGATCTATCCTCTCCCTCTCTCTGGAGCCACTTATCCCTGTCAGTGCCGGTGAGAGGGATGGAGGTGGGGATGGGCGGGGTGATACTATGGGATAACACATTGGAAGGAGTCCTGTATTAATAGAAGTGGGAAACCCTCCAATGACACAATTAGGGTCCATGGAGACTTACATTAATTACAGTCACTGAACAAACAAGTTCAGTCAACACCTTTCAATCTAACACTTTCTGTACCGCAATAAACAATTATCCAGTCTAGATGGGATGTATGAGGGTTGCTGAGGGAAGGAATGTTGGAAATAGCGGAGCCACTGGCCCGAATCGTCCAATCCTCCTTGGATATGGCAGTGATGTCAGAGGACTGAAGTGTTGCAAATTCTACACCCTGTTCAAAACAGTAGAGATAGGCTACACCCTAGAACTACTGACCCATCAGTCTAACCTCACTGAAATGTTGGAGAAGCTTGTAGCGTCTGTAATCTGGGACAAGATATTTGTGGTTTAAATAGCATGAGTTTATAAATGACAAGAAGGTCCAGAAGATATATTAGTGGCAAATCATGTCTGACTATCTTGATCATATTCTTTGATGAAGTAATGGAGAGTGTTGCTGCGGAAAGCACGGTTGCTACTTTGTATATGAACAATCAAAAGTCGTGGAATCAAATGCCATTTAATAGATTTGTTAGGAAGTCTGAACCACATGGATTCAAGAGGCAGTGACAGTGTGGATATGACATTGGCTAAGGGATAGAATACAGAGGGAAGTGGTGATCTATTTTTGCTCAGACAGTGGAGGGGATTATACAGTGATGCTCCCCAATGGTCGGTATTCGGGCCATTGCTTCTTTATGGAAACATACATAAATATATATCCGTGTATTGTGTTTGTGTGTGACATTTACTTATATATAAAAGGCATAATTTCAGTGTACTCAGGTGACAGAAACTCGGAAATGCAAAAAAAATGAGGATGATATCAGAAGGATTCAGGGAGACTGATGAAATGAGGAAATGAAGCAGATGAAATTTAGTGCAGACATGGGGTAAGGGAGGAAGAATAAGGTGAGGCAATGTAAATGAAATGGGGCAATTTTAAATTGGGTGCATGAACAGATGTCTTTGAATATAGCAGAACAAGTCGATAAAATTACTAAAAACACATCCAGGATATCGAGCTTTATAAATAGAGGCATAGCGTGCAAAAGGAAGGAAGTCAACTGAAACTTTGTAAATCACTGGTTAGGTCTCAGCTGAGGAATTGTGTCCAATTCTGAGCATTACTTATTAGAAAGGATGTCAGAATGTTGGAGAAGGTGCAGAGGAGATTTACTGGAATGGTCCAGGAATGTGGGAGTTCAGGAACATGGGGAGACTACAGAAACAGGAATCAGAGTAGATCAGGTAAAGGGGGGAATTTAATGGAACAGATCACAATTATGTGCTGTTTTGACAGAGTAAGGGTAAACTGTTTCCTTTGGGAAAAGGACCGATAGCAAGACTCAAAATACTTGGCAAAAGATGCAGAGGTGCCATAAGGAAAACATTTTTTTATACAGTGAGTTGCTTTAATCTGGAATACACGGCCTGAAGATGTGCTGGAAGTAGATTCAAGAGCAAGTTTCAAAGGGGAACTGGATAAATGCTGCAGAGGGGGATTTGCAGGACTTTGGGAAAAGAGGAGGAAAGAGGGGTAAAATAAAAAGCTCTTTCAAAGATGGCACAGGTACGATGGGACAATGGACTGCTTCCATGCTTTGTGATTCTCCGATTCTATGGTAACAGAATCCATTGAGTCCTTATTTCGTGTGTACAATTGATGTCCAGCAGTTCTTGAGCCAGCGGCTCATTGTTACTTGTATCCTCACACAGATAACAGAAGAAAGGCAAACACAAGGGCCAGGTGAGATGAATTGTGCTGACAATTTACTATATTGGGTTATGACGTCTCTCTCTTTGATCACTTCAATCAGTCAGTTACAAACACATTGATTTTATTCCCATTTTATTTCCTGTCTATTTGTTCTCAAGATATGAGTGATACTGACAAGGCTGGCATTACTTCCCCATGCCTGGTTACCATGAGAAAATGATGGGCCTTCATCCTGAACCACTGCAGTCCGTGTGGTGAATGTGTTCCCACAATGCTATTACAGAAAGGATTTCAGGCTTTTAACCCAGTGATGATGAAGGAACGGTGATTTCTGTCCAAGTCTAGATGGTATTTGGCTCGGAGGAGGGGAATGTGGAGGTGATGGTGTTTTGTGTTAGAGTCCGAGCTGAATTCTACGCCCTCCCCTCTATCTCGTGTCCCTTGACTGTAAACTGGAATTGTTCTCTTTAGAGCAGTAATGTTAAATGGAGATTGAATAGAGATATGCAAAATCTTGAACAATATTTGATGGAGCAAAGACAGAGAATTTGGTTTCACTGGAAGTACTGTCAGTAACCAGAGGACACATTTTTAAGGTGATGGGCCAACAAAAATGCATTGATCTATTATAAACCGGAATTCACAACCTGAAAGAGTGGTGAAGCAGATTCAATAATAAATTTAAAAAAGAGAATTGATTCAATAGTATCAGAGGAGATTTTCAGCGAAGTGGTAATTGTGTAGAGGAGAGGGACAAATGGGATTGCTCCTTCAAACAGCATGCACAGACACGATGGGCCAAATAGCCTCCTCCGTGCTGTATGATTCTTTGAGTCTGTGGAAACAGAAACCATTGAAACCTTACCTGATATGCACAACAGACGGTCAACAATTTTAAGCAGAGGCTGATCATTACTTGAACTTTGATATGGTTCAGGAAAACATCATGTTGGATTAACACAGATGAGGGAGAGAATTAGTCCTTTCCTGCTCTGTTTGTTTGGTCAGTACCACACTGTGTGGAAGTAACACTGATCAGGGATAGACCATCAGCAATTTAAAGCAGAGGCTGATCGTTACTTGTACTTGGAACATACCTTGTTGGATTAACACAGGCGAGGGAGAGAGATGGAAATCTCCTGCTCTGTGTGTGGGGGTCATTAACACAACATGTTGGATTGGCACAGGCCAGGGAGAGAAATAGAAATTTCTTGCTGTGTCTGTGTATATGGGGGTCGGTACCACACGATGTGGGAATGACATAGATCAGGGAGAGAATGGTCCTTTCCTGCTCTCTGTGTGTACGTGGGGGTCATTACCACATCGGGTGGAAGTGACACAGATCAGGGATAGAATTGGTCCTTTCCTGCTCTCTGTGTGGGTCAGTACCACACTGTGTGGGATTAAGAGGCCGGGGATAGAATTGGGTCTTTCCTGCTCTCTGTGTGGGTCAATACAACACCGGGACGATTTAACACAAGCCGGGGACAGAATTGGGTCTTTCCTGCTCTCTGTGTGGGTCAATACCTCACCGGGTGAGATTAACACCGTCCAGGGATAGAATTGAATCTTTCCTGCTCTCTGTGCCTGGGTCAGTACCACCGGGAGAGATTAACACAGGCCAGGGATTGAATTGGGTCTTTCCTGCTCTCTGTGTGGGTAAGGACCACACCGGGTGGGATTAAGACACACCGGGGATTGAATTGGGTCTTTCCTGCTATCTGTGTGTGTCAGTGCCACACCGGGTGGGATTAACACAAGCCAGGGATAGAAGTGAGTCTTTTCTGCTCCATTTGGAGCTCAGTACCACATTGGGTGAAAACCGCTTACTCAGCACAGCCTGAGGATGGAGCCTGGTCTGTCCCAATGAGGACAGAGAGTGACTGGTGAAATGGCCAGTCACCCGGCAGATTGAACTTTACACATTGAACTGTGAAGTGATACATATCGGTAGGAAATATGAGGAAAGGCAAAATAATGTGGATGGTTGAATGGACAGACCTCGGGCTGTACTAATTTATGAGGCAGCAGGACACTGAGAAGGCTGCTAAAAAAAACAACATATCGTGTCCTTGGCTTTATAAACACAGCACAGAGTAATAAAACTCAGGAGGAAATGCTGATTTTTATACATCATTGGTTAGGTCCCAGCTGGAGAATTGTGTCCAATTCTGATCACCACATGTTGGTAAGGACGTCAAAGACTTAGTGAAGATACTGAGGTGATTTACTAGATTGGTACCAGGGATCTCATGGAGAGATGGGAAAAGCTGGGGTTTTTCTCTTTAGAGCAGTGAAGGGTAAGAGGGGATTTAATATAGAATTCAAATTCATGAAGGGTTTTGATCGGGTAATTAGTGTGAAAATGTTTCCAGCGTCAGAAAGTTCAGTATTAAGAAGACACAGATTGAAGGTAATTGACAAAGAACCAGAGGTGAAATGAGGAGAATGTTCTTACACAGCGAGTTGTTGGGATCTGGAATTCACTGCCTGAAAACAAGGTGGAAGCAGATTCAATAATAATATGGTGGAGAAGGCAGATGGAATCCTTTCCTTTATTAGCTGAGGTATAGAATATAAGAGCAGGGAGATTATGCTGGAACTGTATAACTCATTGGCTAGGCCACAACTTGAGTACTGAGTGCAATTCTGGTCACCTCATTACAGAAAGGATCTAATTGCACTAGAGAGGGTACAGAGGAGATTTATGAGGATGTTGCTCGGACTAGACAAAATGCAGCTGTGAGGAACGATTGGATAGGCTGGGGTTGTTCAATTTGGAATAGAGAAGGCTGAGAGGAGATCGGACTGAAATGTACAACATTTTGAGGGGCCTGGACAGAGTGGAGGTGAAGGGTCTATTCACCTTGGCAGGAAAGTCAGTGACATGGGGGAGGGGGGGTGGTGGTGGATTTAAAGTGATTGGTCGAAAGATAAGAGGGCAGATAAGGAAAACCTTTTCATACAGAGTGTGGTGGGGTCTGGAACTCACTGCCTGAAAGTGTAGTTGAGGCAGAAACCCTCAACTCATTCAACAGGATTCTGGATATACACCTCAAGTACCGTAATCTGCAGAGCTATAGATCAAATGCTGAAAGTGGGATTAGAATGGGTGGATCGTTTTTCGGTCACCACTGATACAATGGGCCAAGTGACCTCTTTCAGTCAGGAGGCCGCTGCTGCTGACTGTGAATGCTGCAATTGGACAGAAGGTAAATGGAATACGAGGACAGAAAGAGGGCCACACAGTTCACGGATGTGGTGACCCTAGATCAGATCTTACAGTGGTGTCGGAGAGGGAACAGAGTTCATGTCAAAGTCCTGTCTTCCTTTTATATGATCCTGTATAATGGACAGGGACTACTGGGCAGTAATGTGCTCAAAGGTTATCAGCAGTAATTGATTATCGCTCTATTTGTATATTGTAGAACATTAAACCATACCCCTACTCTGGTGTCCATTGCATCCTCAATATTCCTGATTAAAATATCAGAGGAGTGTGAACCAGACACCGGTGATGACCCTGAGGTACAGGCGATTCTCGAGTCGGTGCTGAGTGTATTCACAACCCATAAAGATGACTGTGGAAACATGAGCTGACCTGAAGAAATCAATTGACCATTGCATGATCCATGAAGCAGTATTCATACCGAGCTGAGATTATATCATATATTCCAGACAACATCAGGTTATTGTTTTACCAGGGTGCAGTTCACAAAGACACATTCACTGCTAACTGCCCGATTTTGCCGGTTACAAAACCAGATGGCAGCTGGGGACTGACTATTGACCATACAAACTCAACTCAATCACCCCTGTGTGATCTCGGCTGTCTGAGAGACACCGACCCTACTCTCCCGGATTCCCAGCGGCAGGGCTGACTTCACCACGCTGGATATCTCTAATGTTTATTGGAGTATCCCAGTAAAACTAGAGAAACAATTTAAATTCACATTCACTTCTGAGGACCAGAGATACCCCTGGACATGTCTGTCACAAGGGGTTCCACAATAACCCCACTATTTTCCACAAACGTATGGCCGGGGCCGTTAGGAGCCTTTCACAGTCTTCCTGCTTGCTGAAATAAATTGATGGTCTCCTCCTCATCACCACAGACCGTGTCCACACATTTAACCCTTTTACAGGAACTACTGCAGTTACTTTGGGAGCTGGACTAAAAGACCATCCACGTAAGGACCAGCTGGTGTAACATCGTGTCATCGTTCTATATGTCCAAATTGGCTCATCCAACATCAGCCCAGACCAACATCAGGTCGAGACCATCCAGTGTATAACCCTGTCCACCTCAAAGACAGCCTAGTGTCCTATCCTCAGGCTGGTGGGGTATCAGTGGACCCTCATCCAGTGTCTACCCTTGTCCACCTCAAAGACAGCCTTGTGTCCTATCTTCAGGCTGGTGGAGTATCAGTGGACACAATTCCAGTGTCTACCCCTGTCCACCTCAAGGACTGCACTGTGTCCTATCCTCAGGCTGGTGGGTATCAGTGCACCCTCATCCAGTGTCTACCCCTGTCCACCTCCAAGACTGCCCAGTGTCCTATCCTCAGGCTGGTGGGTATCAGTGGACCCTCATCCAGTGTCTACCCCTGTCCCCCTCAAAGACTGCACTGTGTCCTATCCTCAGGCTGGTGGGGTATCAGTGGACCCTCATCCAGTGTCCACCCCTGTCCACCTCAAAGACTGCCCTGTGTCCTATCCTCAGGCTGGTGGAGTATCAATTGCTCCTCATCCAGTGTCTACCCCTGTCCGCCTCAATGCCTGCTCTATGTCCTCTGCTCAGGCTGGTGGAGTATCAGTGGAGCCTCATCCAGTGCCTACCCCTGTCCACCTCAGACTGCCCTCTGACCTATCCTCAGGCTGGTGGAGTACCAATTGCCCCTCATCCAGTGTCTACCCCTGTCCACCTCAAAGACTGCCCTTTGTCCTATCCTCAGACTGGTGGGTATCAGTGGACCCTCATCCAGTGTCTACCCCTGTCCACCTCAAAGACTGCCCTTTGTCCTATCCTCAGACTGGTGGGTATCAGTGGACCCTCATCCAGTGTCTACCCCTGTCCACCTCAAAGCCTGCTCTGTGTCCTATCCTCAGGTTGTTGGGGTATCAGCGGACCCTCATCCCTCGATTTGCTGAGACTGTGACTCCTCTTTATGAACCACCGAATGGTGATGATGACCAGGTTTATCCCATTTGGACTGAAGAGAACACAGAAACAGTAACACAACTAAAGAAATCTGTCGCCCAGACAACGTGTCTTACCTCACCGAACCCCGACAAGACTTTCGACATGGATGTGGGGACACAGTGACAGCCTGGCTGCTGTCCAATGCCGAGAAAACCAGGAGAAATTACTCCCCATTGTGAATTACTCCAGAATTGTGAATGGGGCTGAACTGATTTACTCTGTTTGTGAAGGACATTTGTTAACCATGTTCTGGGGCTTCAAACATTTCACTTACATCACGGGGTTCAACAGGGTGATACTGTCCAGTCCATTATACACCTTCCCAGTATAGGAAAGCTGTTGTAATAGAATACCCATGTCATAGAGTCATAGAGCCTTAGTCAATTCTGGCACAGAATGGGACATTTCAACTCATCGAGTCCGTTCCAGCGCTTTGTGGATAAATCAAGTCAGTCTCATTCCCCAGTTCCATGGATGACAAGGAGCCTACAGGGTAAGATACAGCAGGAAGGGCAAGTTTATGTCCCACACCGATAACTCAATACAACAGAAAACCAAGAGGTGTATAGAAAGTGGAGGCTGATATCAAAAAGGAATTTACGAAAGCAAGGAGAAATCATAAAAAAATATTGGCAAGCAAAATCAAGATGAACCCATGTATGTTTTTTCTTTCAATACATTAAGGCTAAGAGGACAACTAAGGAGAGAGTAGAGCCCATTAATGACCGATAAGGTAACCTATGTGTAGGGACAGTAGTTACTGATATGGTTCTTAATGAATACTTTGTGACTGTCTTCACAAAAGAGGGGAACGGTGCAGATATTGTAGTTAAGGAGGAGGTGTGTGAATTATTGGATGTGATAAACATAGGCAGTGAGGAATTACTAATGGAATTAGCCTCATTGAAAGTTGATACATCACCATGGCGTGATGAAATGTACCCCAGGTTGTTAAAAGAAGCAACAGAAGGAATAACCAAAGGTATATCCATGATTTTCCAGTTCTCACTGGATACAGGTGTGGTGATGGAGGATTGGAGAACTGCTAACATTGAACCACTGTTTAAAAAGGGAGCGAAGGATAGACCGAATAACTACAGGCCAGTCAGTCTAACCTCAGAGTAGGACAATTATTGTAATCTATTCTGAGAGACAGGATAAACTGTCACTTAGAAAGGCACAGGTTCATCAGGGATAATCACCATAGATGTGTTAAGGCAAGATTGTGTCTGACTAACTTGCATGATTATTTGATGAAGTAACAAGGACGATAGATGAGGTTAATGTAGTTGATGCGGTCTACTTGGATTTTAGCAAAGCTTTTGGCAAGGGCGCACATAGCAGACTTGTTAAAAATAAAATCCCAGGCGATGCAGGGAAATGCAGCAAGGCGGATGCAAAATTAGCTCAGTGACAGGAAAGAAAGAGTAATTGTTGACAGGCGTTTTAGCGACTGGAGGGATGTTTCCAGCAGCATTTAGTGGAGGCAGTGGTGTAGTGGCAATGTCACTGCACTTGTAAATCCAGCAAACACAGGGAAACACTCTGGGGACGTGGATTCGAATCCCACCATGACACATAATGAAATTTGAAATCAATTAATAGTTCTGGAATTAAACAGTGACTCTAATGGTGACCATGAAACCATTGTCGATTGTTTGAAAAGCCCATCTGATTCACTAATGTCCTTTAGGGAAGGAGATCTGCTGTCCTTACCTGGTCTGGCCACATGTGACTCCAGACCCACAACAATGTGATGGACTATTAAATGGCCTCACAAGCTACTCAGTTCAAGGGCAATGAGGGATGTGCAATAAATACAGGCCCAGGCAGTGACGCCCAAATCCCACGAATGAATTAAAAAAAGCAAATTCCACACAGCTCAGTACTGGGACCCCTGCTTTATGTCGCATACATTAACGATTTGGAAGTTAAGGTAGGGCATAATCAAGAAGTTTGCAGACGATACAAAGATTCACCGTGTGGTAGATTGCAAGGAGGATAGGTCAGATGGGCAGAGAAGTGGTAAATTGAATTCAGGCTGGATGAGTGCAATATGATGCATTTGGGGAGGTCAAATAAGGCAAAGGAAAGCACGATTAATGGGAGAATACTGAGAAGTGTAGAGGAAGTCACAGACCTTAGAGTGAATGCCCACAGATAGCTGAATGTAGCAGGACAGGTCGATAAGGTGGTTAAGAGGTCATATGGAATCCTTTCCCTTATTAGCCGAGGTATTGAATATAAGAGCAGGGAGGTTATGCTGGAACTACATAAATCATTGGTTAGGCCACAACTTGAGTAATGTGTGCAGTTCTGGTCACCTCATTACAGAAAGGATGTAATTGCACTGGAGAGGGAGGGGACAGAGGAGATTTATCAAACATGTTGCCGGGACTGGGAAAATGCAACTTTGAGGAATGATTGGATAGGCTGGGGTTGTTCGCCTTGGAGCAGAGAAGGCTGAGGGGAAATCTGATTGAAACGTACACAACGTTGAGGGCCCTGGATAGAGTGGTGGTGAAGGGTCTATTCGCCTTAGCAGAGAGATCAGTGACAAGAGGGCATGGACTTAAATGATTGGTAGAAAAATTAGAGGGGAGATGAGGAAAAAAATCACCCACAGTGTGGTGGGTGGGGGTCTGGAACTCAGTTTCTGAAAGGGTAGAAGAGGCTGAAAACCTCATCTGATTTTAAACGTGCCTTGCTACACCTCAAGTGATTTAATCTGCAGAGCTCGGGACCAAATGCTGGAAGGTGGGATTCGGCTGGGAAGGTCGTTTTTTGGCTAGCAGAGACACAATGGGCCAAGTGGCCTCTTTCTGTGTTGTAAACATTCTATGATTTTTCTATGATTTTCTAGGTGCAGATAGGCGGTTTTAGTGAAGGTGTGTAGATGTGGTCAGAAGTTCATCTCGGGGTCAAATATGACACCAAGGTGTGAACAATCTGGTTTAGTCTCACACAATTGCCAGGGAGAGGTATGGAGTCGGTAGCTAGGGAATTAAGTTTGGAGCAGGGACTGAAAACAATGTCTTCAATCTTCGGAAATTTGAATTGTCACAGCAGAGATGTGAGGTAATACCTTTTAGAAGAATGTATGTGGAGAGACAACACAAGCCACATGTTACAACTGTAAAGTAGTGCAAGAACAGAGAGACCTGGGGAGTTTATGTGTAAATCGTTGAAGGTCACAGGACAGGTTAGCACAACAGTTAATAAAGCATATGAGATCCTGGGCTTTATAAATAGAGGCATAGAAAACAAAACGGGGAAGTTATGTTGAATCTCTATGAAACACTACAGCATATCCCAGTACATGACACATGGAATAGCAGAATTTGAAACATATGGTACAAGGGATCTGGGAATTCAGTTACATGGAGAGATTGGAAAAGCTGGGTTTGTTCTCTTTAGAGCAGTGAAGGGTAAGAGGATATTTAATATCGAATTCAAAATCATGAAGAGTTTTGATGGGGTAATTAATGTGAAACTGTTTCCAGTGTCAGAAAGTTCAGTATCAAGAAGACACAGATTGAAGGTAATTGACAAAGAACCAAAGGTGAAATGAGGAGAATTTTCCTTCTCAGCGAGTTGTTGGGATCAGAAATTCACTGCCCGAAAACATGATGGAAGCAGATTCAATAATATCTTTCAAAAGGGAATTATAATAAAAAAACTGGAAAAGGCGAAAAAAATAGTCTGGGGATAAAGGAGGAGCGTGGTAATAATTAGACAGCTCTTTCAAAGAAACAACACTAACACAAAGGGCCGAATAGCCTCCTTCAGTGCTGCACCTGTCTCTAATTCTATGAGCAAGAGACATGGAGTGAAGGGAGAGAGAGTGAGAAAGGGGGAAAGAGGGAAAGGAAAATAGAAAGAGAGAGAAAACCGGGTTTGCATCGCTTTTTGAGCAGTGGGGTCATGATCTGCCAGTTGAGGCAGGTGACACAAAATTTCTGGGGCCTCCTCATTTCATTTCCGTAAATTTTAGGGGCCGCCCAGGGTGACCCGCGCTGCTGTCTGTCTGCACGCTTAACAGGAGACTTAACTGTGTCTGAGTCTAGCATGTGTTTCAGCCAGGATTCAGCCCTTAAAGGCAGTCTGTCCCTCTTAAAGGGAAGCTGCACTGAATCGTGATGGGGGGTGGGGGGGCAATCAAGTAGGCTGCTTTGCTCTGGATGGTGTTGAGCTTCTTGAGTGTTGTTGGAGCTGCACCCATCCAGGCAAGTGGAGAGTATTTCATCACACTCCTGACTTGTGCCTTGTAAATGGTGGACAGGCTTTGGGGAGTCAGGAGGTGAGTTACTCGCCTCAGGATTCCTAGTGTCTGACCTGCTCTTGTAGCCACGGTAATTCTATGGCTACTCCAGTTCAGTTTCTGGCCAATGGTAGCTCTAGGATGTTGATAGTGGGGGATTCAGCGATGGTAATGCCAGTGAATGTCAAAGGGAGATGGTTAGATGCTCTCTTGTTGGAATCGCTCATTATCTGGCACTTGTATGGCACGAATGTTATTTGCCACTTAGCTCACGCCTGGATATTGTCCATGTCTTGGTGCATTTCTACACATACTGCTTTTCAGTATCTGAGAAGTCACGAAGGGTGCTGAACATTGTTCAATCATCAGCGAACATCCCCACTTCTGACCTTATGATTGATGGAAGGTCATTGATGGATAAGCTGAAGATGGTTGGGCCGAGGACACTACCCTGAGGAACTCCTACAGTGATGTCCTGGAGATCAGATGATTGACCTCCATCAATCACAACCATCTTCCATTGCTCTAGTTTTGAATCCAGCCAGCGGAGGGCTTTCCCCTGATTCCCATTGACCTCAGTTTTGCTGGGGCTCCTTGATGCTATACTCGGTCAAATGCTGCCTTGATGTCAAGGGCAGTCACTCTCACCTCACCTCTTGAGTTCAGCTCTTTTAGTTTAGTTTAGAGATACAGCACTGAAACAGGCCCTTCGACCCAACGAGTCTGTGCCGACCATCAACCACCCATTTATACTAATCCTACACTAATCCCATATTCCTACCAAACATCCCCACCTGTCCCTATATTTCCCTACCACCTACCGATACCAGTGACAATTTACCTACCAACCTGCAAGTCTTTTGGCTTGTGGGAGGAAACCGGAGCACCCGGAGAAAACCCACGCAGACACAGGGAGAACTTGCAAACTCCACACAGGCAGTACCCAGAATCGAACCCGGGTCCCTGGAGCTGGGAGGCTGCAGTGCTATCCACTGCGCCACTGAGACGCCCCTGTTTGAACAAAGGCTTTAATGAGGTCAGGAGCTGAATGGCCCTGGTGGAACCTAAACTGAGCATCACTGAACAGGTTCTTGCTAAGCAAGTGTCGTTTGATGGCACTGTTGAAGTCACCTTCTGATGATTGAGAGGAGGCTGATGGGGCGGTAATTGGCCGAGTTGGATTTGTCCTGCTTTTTGTGTCCAGGACATACCTGGGCAATTTTCCACATTGCAGGGTAGATGCCAGTGTTTTAGCTGTACTGGAACAGCTTGGCTAGGGGTGCGGCATGTTCTGGGCACAGGTCTTCAGTACTATTGCCGGAATATTGTCAGGGCACCATAGCTTTTTCAGTATCCAATGCCTTCAGTCTTTTCTTCATATCACGTGGAATGAATCGAATTAGCTGAAGTCTGTCATCTATGATGCTGGGGACTTCAGGAGGAGGCCGAAATCAGCCTCAACTCGGCCCTTCTGGCTGAAGATTGTTGCAAATGCTTCAGCCTCAGCTTTCACAGTGATGTGCTGGGCTCCCTCATCATTGAGAATGGCGATATTTGTGGAGCCACTTCCTCCAGGTAGTTGGATAATTGCCCACCACCATTCAGGGCTGGATGTGGCAGGACTGCAGAGCTTAGGCCTGATCCATTGCATCTGGGTTCGCTTAGCTCTGTTCGCTTAGCATACGCAGTTTTACACGCAGATAGTCCTGGGTCGTAGCTTCATCAGGTTGACACCTCATTTTGAGGTATGCCTGGTGCTGCTCCTAGCATGCCCTCCTGCACGCTTCATTGAACCAGGGTTGGTCTCCTAGCTTGATGGTAATGGTAGAATGGGGAATGTGCCGGGCCATGAGGTTACAGATTGTGGTTGAGTACAATTCTGCTGCTGCTGATGGCACACGACGCCTCATGGATGTCCAGTTTTGCATTGCTAGATCTGTTCGAAATCTGTCCCATTTAGCACGGTGGTAGTGCCAAACAACACGATGGAGGGAATCCCAAATGGGAAGTTGGGACTTTATCTCCACAAGGTCTGTGCAGTGGTCACTCCTACCAACACTGTCATGGACAGATGCATCTGCGGCAGGCAGATTGGTGAGGACGAGGTCACTAGAGGTGCTGCCGAGCCACTCTTGGTGATGGACATTGAAGTCCCCCACCCAGAATACATTTTGTGCCCTCGCCACCCTCAGTGCTTCCTACAAGTGCTGTTCAACATTGAGGAATACTGACTCATCAGCTGAGCGAGGGCGGTAGGTGGTAATCAGCAGGAGGTTTCCTTGTCCATGTTTGATCTGATGCCATGAGACTTCGTGGGGTCCAGGGTCGTTGTTGAGGGCAAATCCGTCCCTTCTGTATGCCACTGTACCTCTGCTGGGTCTGTCCTGCCGGTGGGACAGGACATACCCAGGGATGATGATGGCAGTGTCTGAGACATTGCCCGTGAGTATGGCTTTGTCAGGCTGTTGCTTGAATAGTCTGTGGGAGAGCTCTCCCAACTTCGGCTGGGCTCCCAACTAGCCCCCAGATGTTAGTCAGGAGGACTTCGCAGGGTGGACAGGGCTGTGTTTGCCGTGGTCGTTCCCGGTCAATGCTGGGTGGTCCGTCCAGTTTCATTCCTTTTTATTGACTTCGTAGTGCTTAGTTACAAGTGAGTGGCTTGCTAGGCCACGTCAGAGGGCATGTAAGAGTCAATCATATTGCTGTGGGTATGGAGTCAGGGTATGGACAGCAGATTTCCTTCCATTAGGGTCATTAGTGAACCAAATGGGTTTTTACAACAATCGACAATGGTTTCATGGCCATCACCAGACTAGCTTTTAATTCCAGATTTATTAATTGAATTCAAAGTCCACCTTCTGCTGTGGTGGGATTCGAACCCATGTCCCCAGAACAATACCCTGGGTCCCTGGTTTATTAGTCCAGTGACAATACCACTACACCACCGCCTCCCCATATTATGATTGTTCTAAATTCCTCTCTTTCTGTAACTTCTGCATTACCTGTTACTATTGGGATGCTACTAGTGTCCTCCACCGTGAAAACCGAGGCAAAATACTGATTTAGTGTCTCCGCCATTTCTGTGTCCCCCTCTATCAACATCCCAGTCTCATCCTCCAAGGGACCAATATTCACTTTAGCTACTCTCTTACCTTTCATATACTTAAAGAAGCTTTTGCTATCCGCGTTTATATTTTGTGCTAATTTTCTTTCATAATGTACTTTTTCACTTTTTATTTATTTTTTAGTAACCCTTTGTTGATCTTTAAATATTTCCCAATCCTCCAGCCTGCCAGTGGCCTTTGCAATATGGTAAGCCTTTGTCTTTGTCTTTATGTTATCCTTAACTTCCTTGCTTAGCCATGGATGTCTTTCCCCCTTTTCGAATCTTTCTTCCTCTTTGGAGTACATTTTAGTTGGGAGGAATTGAATTTCTCCTGAAACATCTGCCACTGCCCATCAACTTTCCTCCCTTTTAGTCTTCCTGCCCATTCCACGAGGGCCAAATCAGTCCTCATGTCTATGTAATCATCTTTGTTTGACTCCAGAACGCTGGAGCGGGACTCCAGTTTCTCGCCCTCAAAATGGATTTGAAATTCCAGCATGCTATGATCACTGTTCCGTGGAGGATCCTTAACTATGAGATCATTAGTTAATCCCACCTCATTTCACAATACCAAATCTAGAATAGCCTGCTCCCTAGTTGGTTCCACAACATATTGCTCCAAAAAACAATCTCTAATGCATTCAATGAACTCTCCCTCGGGGCTACCTTTGACAATTTGACTAATCCAGTCTATATACATATTAAAATCACCCTTGCCATACCTTTCTCACAGGTTCTCACAGTATTTCTTGGTTTATACTGTTCCCCACTGCGGGACTACTGTTTGGGGAACTATAGATTACTACCACCAGGGACTTCTTCCCCTTTCTATTACTTATTTCTACGCACACTGAATCTACGTCTTGATCTCCAGTGCCTATATCATTTCTCACCATAGCACTGATATTTTTCTTTACTAACAATGCAACACCTCTTGCTTTTCCTTCCTGTCTATCCTTCCAAAATACTAAGTACCCTTGGATATTCAATTCCCAAACCTGAATTCCCTGCAACCACGTATCAGTCATCGCCAATAAATCAATCCCATTCGTCTTCATTTGTGCTGTTAACTCATTTATTTTATTCCGAATGATTCCTGCATTCAGATACAAAGCTTTTAAGTTTGTTTGATTATCAATTTTCAAAGATACATAGAAGTTCAATGAAAGTCAGACCATATCAACCATTGACAGCTCCGTCCTCATCCTTGTGTGAGGCTCCAGTTCATGTTACAGGAGTTGACACGGCTCTGTGACCACATCCTTATTGAATCTGATTCACCTCACACACTGCTCCTGGGTTAGGTGTAGGTGGGAAAAGTGCTCTTGGAAAACCCAGGCTGGGTAGGGAAGAACCCCTTTGTCCTCCCGCTTTACAGAGCTTCCCCTCTCTGCAGCCTCTGCTCCATTTGTTGGTCATGTTACAGACCCAGAGGCACTGTGACTACAGTCCCCATACCTCGTCCAGAGTTGGGTCACAAATCCTCTTTTTTCACTGAATCTTTGCAGCAGCTCCCAATACGACCTCCAGAAAACCATCCACAGCACCGCCACTAACTTTACAATAGCAGAAGTAAGTCAAAAGCCCCTCACCTGTAAGTTGGATGTCTGGTCCTTTTAAATAACACTAGAGGGGGTTCTTCATGCTGCTGAATGTACTTTCAGCTGAGAGTACTAACACAGGCAGTCAGTGGACATGCACAGACAAAGTGTCAAAGATATACATCAAAGATGTTGGATTAGCTGATTGACGTCAATTCAAACCCTTCCTCACACTAACAGCACATGCATGGTATACCCCGGCTAGATCCCTTCCCAGCATGGGGCACTATGCTGGACACACGAGAAGTGGCTGGCTGTGCAGTGCACATCATTTTCTCTATCCAGGTTTCATCGCATTGGCACCAGTGCTGCCACAGAGTGAAAATCACAGCAGAGGAAGATATAGAGTGAAAGCAACTCACTTCAAAAAGGGAAATGGGACTAATTGGAAGGGTGAGACCATGAGAATATTAAAATTAAGGTGCTGCCAGACCGGGAGCCAATGTAGATCAGTGAGTACAGGGGTGATGGGTGATCAGGATTTGGTGTGAGTTAGGATACAGTCAGCAAAGGTTTATAACTGGGAGGGTGACCAGGATAGAATTGGAATAGTCAAGTGTGGATTTAACAAAGGCACAGATGAGGGCTTATTCAGCAGATGGGCTGAGGCAGAGGTGATGATGGGTGATGTTGCAGAGGTGGTAGTAGGTCGGGTTGGTGTGGGGGGAATATGGCGATGAACTCATCTCAGGTATAAATATAAAACAGAGGTTCCAAACAGTCTCTTTCAGCCTCAGACATTGGATAGGTAGGGGAATACAGATAGTGGATATAGTGTGGACTTTGTGAAAGAGACTGAACACAGTGGCTTACGTCTTCCAAAGATTTACATGACAAGAAAACTAAATCAGTGAAATGTGGTTTATAGATCTAATGGTTGGATACAGAGACTTACCAGGGACACCAATAATAGCAAGGATGGGATAGTAAATCGTTTCAATCATTTTCAGAGCATAATAGATCCGAAATTCTAATATCATCCAAACATAATCAGCAGTAACCAAGCCAAACCAAAAGGAGAAAGTCCTGCTGTCCATTGTTGTAATATTCCAATCTATTGTCCTTAGATTCTGACCCATTGTTGCAATATTCCTATCTATTGTTTGGGGATTCTGATCGATCTTCTCGCCCTCTCTCTGCAGCCATGGATCTCTGTTAGTGCCGGGGGTAATGCTCCCACTGACACTATGAGTTAACACATTGAAAGGACTCCCTTATTAATCGAACAGGGAAAACCACCAGTGACACAATTGGGGTCCATAGTGACTGACATTAATTACAGTCAATGAACAAACAGGTTCAGTTAACCCCTTTTTCTTCAACAATTTTTGTACCACAATAGTGTGGACGTGTTCCTATGTCTAGTTGGGATATATGAGGTTTGTTGAAAAAAGGAATGGTGGAAATAGCAGAGGCACTGGCCAGAAGCTTTCAATCCTCCTTGGATCTGGGAGTGCTGACAGAGGACTGGAGGGTTGTAAATGTTACAACCTGCTTACAAAAGGAGACATGAACTGAACCCTGCAACTACTGACCAGTCAGTCTAATGTCAGTGGTTGGAAATTTCTAGAGGCCATAACCCTGTACAAACATATGTCTTTCTTGGAAAAACATGGTATAATAAATAACAAACAGCACGGATAGGTTAATGACCAATCACGTCTGATAATCATGATCAAGTTCGTTGATAACATAACTGAGTGTTGAAGAGGATAGTGTGTTTTGTGTTATGTTTACGGACTTTCAAAAGGCCTGTGATCAAATGACATGTCATAGACTTGTTATGAAAATTTTGGAATAGCAATTTTTTAAAGTGTGAAAATAGATAAGTCCCCTGGGCCAGATGGGATTTATCCTAGGATTCTTTGGGAAGCCAGGGAGGAGATTGCAGAGCTTTTGTCCTTGATCTCTATGTCGTCATTGTCGACAGGAATAGTGCCGGAAGACTGGAGGATAGCAAATGTTGTCCCCTTGTTCAAGAAGGGGAGTAGAGACAGCCTGGTAATTATAGACCTGTGAGCCTTACTTCGGTTGTGGGTAAAATGTTGGAAAAGGTTATAAGACATAGGATTTATAATCATCTTGAAAAGAATAAGTTCATTAGCGATAGTCAGGACGGTTTTGTGAAGGGTAGGTCGTGCCTCACAAACCTTATTGAGTTTTTTGAGAAGGTGACCAGACAGGTGGATGTGGGTAAAGCAGTGGATGTGGTGTATATGGATTTCAGTAAGGCGTTTGATAAGGTTCCCCACGGTAGGCTATTGCAGAAAATACGGAAGTATGGGATTGAAGGTGATTTAGAGCTTTGGATCAGAAATTGGCTAGCTGAAAGAAGACAGAGGGTGGTGGTTGATGGCAAATGTTCATCCTGGAGTTTAGTTACTAGTGGTGTACTGCAAGGATCTGTTTTGGGGCCACTGCTGTTTGTCATTTTTATAAATGACCTGGTAGAGGGTGTAGAAGGGTGGGTTAGTAAATTTGCGGATGACACGAAGGTCGGTGGAGTTGTGGATAGTGCCGAAGGATGTTGTAGGTTACAGAGGGACATGGAAAGGCTGCGGAGCTGGGCTGAGAGATGGCAAATGGAGTTTAATGTGGAAAAGTGTGAGGTGATTCACTTTGGAAGGAGTAACAGGAATGCAGAGTACTGGGCTAATGGAAAGATTCTTGGTAGTGTAGATGAGCAGAGAGATCTTGGTGTCCAGGTACATAAATCCCTGAAAGTTTCCACCCAGGTTAATAGGGCTGTTAAGAAGGCATATGGTGTGTCAGCTTTTATTAGTAGGGGGATCGAGTTTCGGAGCCACGAGGTCATGCTGCAGCTGTACAAAACTCTGGTGCGGCCGCACCTGGAGTATTGCGTGCAGTTCTGGTCACCGCATTATAGGAAGGATGTGGAAGCTTTGGAAAGGGTGCAGAGGAGATTTACTAGGATGTTGTCTGGTATGGAGTGAAGGTGTTACGAGGAAAGGCTGAGGGACTTGAGGTTGTTTTCGTTGGAGAGAATGAGGAGGAGAGGTGACTTAATAGAGACATATAAGATAATCAGAGGGTTAGATAGGGTGGATAGTGAGAGTCTATTTCCCCAGATGGTGATGACAAACACGAGGGGATATAGCTTTAAGTTGAGGGGTGATAGATATCGGACAGATGTCAGAGGTAGTTTCTTTACACAGAGAGTAGTAGGGGCGTGGAACACCCTGCCTGCAGCAGTAGTAGACTCGCCAACTTTAAGGGGATTTATGTGGTCATTGGATAGACATATGGATGAAAATGGAATAGTGTAGGGCAGATGGTTTCATGGTCGGCTCAACATCGAGGGCCGAAGGGCCTGTACTGCGCTGTAATGTTCTATGTTCTATGTTCTATGAAAAATGGAGCACATGGATTAATGTGACAGTCATAGTGTGGATATGACACTGACTCAGGGACAGAAAGTAGAGAGAAGTGATGAACGGTCATTGTTCAGACTGGTGGAGGGGGAGTATTCAGTGTTGTTTCTCAGGGGTTAGTATTAGAATCAGTGCTCTTCCTGACTTGTAGATAGATGTACAAGTGATAGAGACTTGTATGTAAAAAAACATAATTTCAATGCTTGCAGATGACATGAAACTCATAAATAAGGATGGCAAAGGCGCAGACCACAGAATTATCCAATCTCACTGACTTAAATTTATTATAGACTCTAATACAAATTTTAAAAATGTTATCTCTCTCTCTTACTTATTTGTGTGATTTGCCTATGAGTGTGTGCTTCAATGTGCACCGTGTTAAGTATAATAAACTCACCTCTTGTTAAAACTCAAGAAAACCTGTCCGATTGGTTCTTTCACGATCACAATAAAGGTAAAAGGTAAAATACTCACTGAGGTAGTCAGCACGTCCACTGCTAAAAAGGAATAAATCCAGTTGCGAACAAATGAAAGATAGGACAAGAGGGGAGACTGAGACCTCTCCTCACCTGCTGTAACAGAAATGTGGAGGTTCTTGAGATCGTCACACAACGACAAACGAGAAATTGGAAGTGTCATAGAGTCACAGAGTTATACAGGACAGAAACAGTTCATTCGGACCAGTGTGTCCTTGTCGACCATCAAGTCTGTCCATTTTAATCCCATTTTCCAGCACCAGTCCAGTAACCTTGTATGCTATGGCACTTCAAGTGCTAATCTAAATACTTCTGTACTGCGCTGTAATATTCTAATTCTAATTCTAATTCTTAAATCTTGTAAGGGTCCTGCCTCTTCCACCCCTTCAGGTAGTGTGTTCTGGTTTCGAACCACCCTCACGATGATTTTTTCTCCCTCAAATCACCTCTCAACCGCCTACCCCTTAACTTAAATCAATGCCCCATGGTTACTGACACCTCCACTAAGGGAAAAGGTTTCTTCCTATCTACCCTATCTGTGCCCTCATAATTTTTCGTGCTTTCCGTCTCTCACCTTTTTTGAATAAAGGAGGTAGATTCGCAATAAGGGAGTTACATATAGAGTGAAGTAACTTGGTGCAGGCTAAAACCCCTCTCTGTTGAAAAGTTGAGTAATGTCGCAGGACAGTTAGGGATTACTCTCCGTCCAAAGCTAGGAAACCCGAAATCCTAAGACTTGTGGCCAACCATTTTTCACTTGAAGCTGAAGACTCAAACAGAGTTAGAATCACTAACAGATAGAGTAATGTTAGCTAAGGTAAAACTAGAACAGAAGAGATGAGAATTAGAATTCCAGAGAGCGTGAGAAAGAGCAGAGTGGGTGTCAATAAAAGGAATAAGTAAGAGTGTTCCAGAAGGAGAAGGAGGAAAGGGAGTTAAGGTGGCTCAAACAACTCGATGAAGACCCAGTGCACCTGGTGAAGGCACAGCTAGTGTGGGAGCTGCCCCCAGCTCAGGACCGTGTGCTGAACTCCTAAACTTCTCCCAGTTCATTCAAAAGTTCAATGAGGAGGATGTGGCAGAATTTTTCATCACTTTTGCTAAGCTTGCAAAGCAGCTGAAATGGCCGGAAGACAGCTGGATGCTGTTTTTACAAAACATAACAACAGGGAAAGCCCATGGGGTTTATTCACTGCTGCCAGATAAACGTTCATTAGATTATGAGGTGACTAAAAATGCGATCATGGGTGTATATGAGATAGTATCGGAAGTCACCGCCAATGATTCTGAACCCTCGGAAAGCAGCCTGACTAAACTGACCTCGAGTTTCAAGGAGTTACGCAGCTAAGGAATATAGGAACATAGGAGCTGAATTCAACCATTCAGCCCATCGATCCTGCTCGACTATTCAATATGATCCTGGCTGATCATCCTCTTCAATGCCTTTTCCCCACACTATCCTCATATCCCCTTCTGTCAGTGGTATATAGAAATCTGTCAATCTCTGTTTTAAACATACTCAATGACTGCGCTTCCATAGCCCTCTGGGGTAGAGAATTCCAAAGGTTCACAACCCTCTGAGTAAAGAAATTTCTCTTCATCTCTGTCCGAAGTGGCTTTGAAATTGTGTCCCTTGGTTCTGGCTCCCCAACCAGGGGAAACATCTTAGCTGCCTTGTCTATCCCTTTAAGTAATTTGTAGGTTTCAATGAGATCACCGCTCATTCTTCAAAACTCGAGAGAATACATGTTCAGTTTCTTCAATCTCTTTTCATAGAACAGTCCCGCCATCCCAGGAACAAGTCTGGTGAATCTTTGTTGCAGTCCCTCTATGGTCATAATATCCTTCCTCAGATAAGGCGACCAAAACTGCACACAGTACACCAGGTGCGATCGAAACAAGGTTCTATACAAGTGAATAAAGACTTCACTACTCCTGTATTCAAATCCTCTAACAATAAAAGTAACACACATTAGCCTTCCTAAATGCTTGCTGCACCTGCATGTTAGCTTTAAGTGACCTATTGACAAGGACACCCAGGTCCCTTTGTACTTCTACACTTTCTCATCTCTTACCATTTAAGAAATACTCTGCACATCTATTCATTCTACCCAAGTGGCCCACCTCACAGTTTTCCACATTATATTCCATCTACCATGTTCTTGCCCAGTCACTAAGTCTGTCCAAATCCCCTTGAAGCCGTTTTGCATCTTTCTCGTAACTCGCATTCCCACCTAGTTTTGTGTCATCTGCAAACTTGAACATATTACTTTGGTCCCCATATCCAAATCATCGATATATATTGTGAACAGCTGGGGCCCAAGCACACATCCCTTTGGCACCCCACTGGTCACATCCTGCCAACGCAAGAATGGCCCGTTTATTCCTACTCTCTGTTTCCTGCCTGTTAACCAAGCCCTACTGCATGTCAGTATATTACCTCCTTTCCCATGTGTTTTAATTTTGCTTACCAAGCTCCTGTGGGGCACTTTATCAAAAGCCTCCCGAAAATCCACCGGCTCCTCTTTTCTATTCTGTGAGTAACATCCTAAAAAAACCCCAACAGGTTCGGCATCAATGATTTCCTATTCATAAATCCATGTTGACTCTGCCCAATCAGATCCATTTATCACATACTTTAGAATAGATTCTAGCACTTTCCCTCGTACTGATGGAAGCCTAACAGGTCTGTAATTCCCAATTTTCTCTTTCCCTCCCTTCTTAAATAGTGGGGTGACATTTGCGACCTTCCAATCTGCAGGAAGCGTTCCAGAATTGATGGAATTTTGAAAGTGGATCACCAATATGTCTACAATCCCCATAACTACTTCCTTCAACACTCTGGGATGTAGAATATCAGATCTTGATGAATTATCAACCTTCAGCACTATTAAAATCGCCAATACAACTTCTTACTAATACTAATTTCCCTCAATTCCTCATTCTCCCAAATCCCTTGGATCTCTAATTCTGGGAGATATCTTGTATCTTCCACAGTGAAGAAAGACACAAGATAATCATTTAGCTTCTCTGCCATTTCTCTATTCTCCATTATAAATTCTCCTGACTCTGCCTGTAATGGACCCACATTTGTTTTTGCTAAATGCTTCCTTTAAAAATACCTATAGAAGATTTTGCAATGCATTTTTGAGTTTACTTTTGACCAGTAGATATGGACACTCAAGACAGAGCCCACATATAAAAACCTTAGAATAGTGATCCTTCTCCAAGAGTTTCCACTGTATTAAGGCAGGCCACCTCCCATTAAAACCCACATAGAGGAACAAAAGGTTCAAAGAGTCAGACAGGTTGCAATTCTGGCCGATGACTTTTCCTTTGTACACAAGGCCTTACCCCAAATGTAAACACTTCCCCAGTCACTCCAAAGACCCGAGAATAAAAGGTGGGAGGGTGATAGGAGCCCGAACAGCCATGGGCAAGAAGGAAAGGCTGGACACACAGGGGACCCTCCTCAGGCCAAATTGGATATTACTGAGAGCAGGAGGAATGGCCGAGACCTGTGTGTTTCCACTGTAATAAGGCAGGTCACCATCGAGCTGAATGCTGGAAGTTATGGGAAAACCTGTAGCGTTAATCAGGGTCCACCAGATCAGTGCAGGAAAAGGGGCCCTGATGGAAAGCACGGCAGATCAGGCTGTGCCTTTCACTGCGGCAGTCAGACCCAGTAAACCTACCACTGAAATTGCGGGAAAACTTAACAAAATCCCTGAGAGTTACCAGAATGTTTTCCCAAGGAAAGGTGACCCCATACACCTCGACTGAGGCAAGCAAGTCCATAGTCATTTTCAGGGATACAGGGGCCACCCAATCCCTTCTGCTGGGAAAATACATGACCTTTCCTCCAGAGAGTGCAGTGAATGCTAGAGTGTTAGCGAATGGTATCGGAAGACAGTATATGCACCTTAATATGAGCTGCACTTGGAGTGTGACCCAGTTTCAGGACTGGTAAGCATCGGGATTGTCCCTAGTTTATCAGTGTATGGGTAAACCTGCTCCTGGGTAATGCTCTGACAGGGGAAAAGGTGGTAGCTTCTCCAGTAGTCCTTTAGAGACCAAAAGAGGTCCGGGAGATAGAGCAGTTACAGAAGAAGGTCCCCGGCATTCTCCCTGATTGTGTGGTGACTCGGTCCATGGCCAAACAATCCCCTGGCCTAACACTGCAGACGGATGACCCTACTGTCTGGTTGTCTGAAACCTTCTTTGGGATGTTAGATGACCCAAAGGATGTGTTAAACAGATTTTCCTTAGTTGAGCCTCAACAACCTGACCCAGTGTTAAAAAGTAGCACAGAATGTCCAAACTAAAACTGAAGCAGAGGGAGTTGCAGAGTGTTACTATTTAAAGAATGAGGTGCCGATGAGGAAGTGTAGACCTCCTGACAGACCTGTGGATGAAGAGTGGACAGTGGTTCACCAGATAGTGGTGCCACTGAGGTACCTTAATATCTCTTCAAGAATGGCCCACGAGATTCCAATGACTGGACATGTCATTGCATGAAAAATCAAAGCCCGCATAAGACAGTATTTTGACTGGTCACAACTCCACAAAGATGTGGTGGAGTTCAGTAAAACTGCTCACACATGTCAGGTTCTGGGGAAGTTCCAACCTGCAATAAAACCTGCACCCCTAATTCCCATACCAACTTTTGGGGAACCCTTAAGCATAATGCTGGTGAATTGTTTGGGACAACTGCTGAAAACAAAACGGGACTACCAGTATCTTCTCACCATTATGGATGTGGTGACCCGATTCCCAGAGGCCATTCGCCCGAAGAACCATCTCTGCCAAGGTAGTGGTGGAGGGGCTAACCCAATTCTTTACTCGATATGGGCTGTCTGCTGAGATCCGGGTGGACCAGGGCACACATTTTACGTGCAGTATTTTTGAAAAGGTCATGGGTATTCTGGACATAACCTAGCTAAAGTCCGTAGCCTATCACCCACTGTCACAAGGGGCTTTGGAGCGGTACCACCCGATCCTAAAGACAATGATCAGGCCATACTGCTATGAGTTACCCCATGACTGGGACAAGGGTTGGGATTTCTCCTGTTGGATACCAGGGACTATTCCAATGATTCCACTGGCTTTGGTCTGTTTGAATTAGTTTATGGAGACAAGGTGAGAGGTCCTCTTAAACGAATCTAGGAGAGGTTTTTGGGACACAGGGATGAGACTTCCATTTTAGACGACATTTCCATGCTCTGGGAGTGGCTCACGAGAGCCTGTGCAATGGCTCAGAAACACCTAATGACCTCTCAGGCAGCTATGAAAAGATAAGGAGACAGAAATGTCAAGGCTGGAACGTTTCAGCCCAGAGACCATGTATTGTTACTACTCCCAATTCAGGGTGAACCCCTGAAATCCCAGTTCAGTGGTCCATATCGAGTGACAAAAGGAAAATTCAGGTAAATTATTTAATTGACACCCAGACGAAAGGAAAACAAGTAAAGGCTGTGGAGGGGACAGACACGTACAGATCTGTCAGACAGTCAGGAGCGAAGGATTGGAAAGGACAGTGAGGACAGGTTAGAGGAGGGCCAGGAGTACTCCCAACTGGAACCCCCTGCTCTCCGATTAGTCAACCCTGAAATGCTAGATAGATTAGACCCCACGCTCTCCTCCTTAAATGCAGGTCAAAGAGGCACCCTAAAAAGGCTCAGAACAGCATTTACAGAAAAGCGCAAGGGCAAGGAAAGTTCCCAAAAACGGTGGCAATGGTGTGGGAGATGCCTTACCTAGTCAAAGTGCCGCAAGAGAGTGCAATGAAAGTTGGACAGACACTTGCGAGCGGTAATGTCCCCAAGGACATAGGGCAGATCAGAAAAAAGATGCTCCCCATCGTAAAGGGAAAAGGGAACGGCAAACACCCTAAAGTAAACAGCACTTGTGTACCTCACCAGAAAGCTAAAAGTAAGGTCAGTGTGGATCTATCCACTGAAGAACCCAATGATCAGGTCCCAAACCCAAAGCTCATCAAACCCAACAATTTCAAAACAGAACTCAGCAAGAACAGCCAGGATCAAATCTGACACATAACCATCCTCGTCAAAACTCCAACACAATTAGATCAGGACACCTGTAACAGGCAATATCAGCTGCAGTAAATCCAAGATTAATGTGTGAATTTGAGAAGTTATTATTGAGAATGAATGCGTGTTTCCTTCTATTTCTTCCCACAATTCTGTTATGAAATGTTCCTATTCTCACTTTTCTTTCCATGTGCTGCGGCAGTTTCAAGATAACACGATGTGCCAAATGAGGAATTTTAATTCATCAGTTGGAAACTTACACCAAACATTTAATGGAGAAAATCCTGCAGTTAACCTTGAAAAAACAGGCAGCCAAGATGGCCACCACAATTGTTATCTGAAACACCTTTTCACATTCCAACAGGAGACACATATATTATGAGCCTGGACCCAAATCACTGGCTTGCTCTAGTGCTTCATTTACCTAAGCTTACAATCATTAACACGGCATACAATGCCATCCTGACACATTGACTTTGAAAGAGCAAACTTCTCCAACAGTAAATAGCAGTATTCTGAGCCCTGGGGAGATATAATTTCTAATCTTGAATCTCATTAAAAGGGTACAAAGATTACACTGCGGCAGTCATGAGACCTTCTGTCCATCTCTGTGAAAGCTGGGAGTTTCCCCTGGACAAAGACAGACAAGCCAGTGATTCAAACGGTGCAGAAGCAGAAGGGCTGTGCCCCCGCTCCACCCCCACCCCCTCCACCCCCGCACCTCTCAGTCCGTCTCTCTCTCCAGATAACATCACAAGTTTGAAAAAAAACATGCGACTGTGGGCCCTCCAAGCCTTTCGATTGCTGCAGACAGAGTAACCAGTTGAAGAAAGCCACCTACAAATCTGCCTCCAAGAGAACACTGAGCCATGTGTGCCTGCCACAAATGCACTTCAACCAGCCAAAAACTTCAGGAAAACATTTTCAGCCAGAAGACCACCGAATCGTCCAACCTCACAGAATAACAACGAAGAAATGACAAAGAACAGTGCCGCACAGGAACAGGCCATTCGGCCCTCCAAGCCTGCACCGATCTTGATGCCTGCCTAAACTAAATCCTTCTGCACTTCCGGGGCCCATATCTCTCTATTCGCATCCTGTTCATGTATTTGTCAAGATGTCTCTTAAACGTCGCTATCGTACCTGCTTCCACCACCTCCCCTGACAGCAAGTTCCAGGCACTCACCACCCTCGATGTAAAAAACTTGCCTCGCACATCCCCTCTAAACTTTGCACCTCGTACCTTAAACCTATGTCCAATAGTAACTGACTCTTCCACCCTGGGAAAAAGCTTCTGACTATCCACTCTGTCCATGCCGCTCATAACTTTGTAAACCTCGATCATGTCAGCTACCAGGAAAGGTTATATAGTTTGGGGCTGTTCTCCTTGGAACAGAGAAGGCAGAGGGGAAATGTGATTCAAATGTACAAAATTGCGTGGGGCCTGGATAGAGTGGAAGTGAAGGGTCGATTCACCTTAGCAGAGAGGTCAGTGACGAAGTGGCATAGATTTAAAGTGCTTGGTAGAAAGACTATAGGGGAGATGAGGACTTTACTTTCTCACAGAGGGTGGTGGGAGTCTGGAATTCATTGCCCGGAAGGGTAGTTAAGGCAGGAACCCACAACTCATTCCAAACGGAATATGCACCTCATGTGCCGTAATCTATCAAAAGCTGGAAGGTGGGATTAGAATGGGTGGATCGTTTTCAGCTGTCATTGACACAATGCGCCAAGTGGTCTCTTTATGTGCTATAAACTTTCTATGATTCTAAGATGCAACTCAGGCAATGTTGAAAGACGAGGTAGGTCAGATACTAGACTGGTTTAAAATTGAGAAAGAGGAAGTATTAGATTAGCTATCTGTACTTAAAGTGGATAAAAACCAGGACAAGATAACATGCATCCAAGGATACTGAGGGAAGTGAGGGTAGAAATCGCAGAGGTACTGACCATAATTTTTCAATCTTCCTTAGACTCGGGGGTTATGACAGAGGGCTGGAGAATTGCAAACGTTACACCCTTGTTCAAAAGAGGGTGTAAAGTTAAGCCCAGCCACTACAGTTAAACCAGTCAGTTGAACTACAGTGGTGGGAAAACTTCTAGAAAAAATAATTTGGGACAAAATCAATAGTCACATGGACAAATGCGAGTTAATAACGGAAAGCCAGCATGGATTTCTTAAGGGAAAATCTTGTTTAACTAACTTGCTGGAGTTTTTGAGGTGGTAACAGAGAGAGTTGATGAAGGCACGGTGTTGATGGGGTTTACATGGACTTTCATATAACAGTCTATTCAGATTCAATTGAACCATTACTTCGATCTTGGAATTCAGAGTAGAATCTCAAAATTTGCCGATGACACCAAACTTGGAGGAGTGGTAAACAGTGAGGATGATATAAACTGCCTACAACAGGATAGAGATAGGCTATCAGAATGGGCAGAGAAGTGGCAGGTGGAATTTAATACAGAGGAGTGTGAGGTGATGCATTTTGGCAGGAGCAATAGTGTGCGGCTATGCAGACAGAATGGTACAGTTCTAAAGAGTATGCAGGAACAGATGGACCTGTGTGTGGATGTGCAGAGATCTCTGAAGGTGGCAGGACATATTGAGAGAATGACTACAAAGCATATGAGATCTTGAGCTTCTTAAATAGAGGCATAGAGTTCAAAGCAGGAAGTTATGCTGAAAATGTATACAACTCTGGGTAGGCCCCAAGTGGAGTATTGTGTCCAGCTCTGGTCATCATACTTTAGGAAGGATGTGACTGTCCTTGAGAGGGTGCAGAGGAGATTTACCAGAATTGTTCCAGGGATGGGGTTTTTGTTACAATACTAAGTTGGAAAAGCTGGGGTTGTTCTCCCTGGAGTAATTGCGATTGAGGGAATATTTCCTAGAAGTGTATAAGATTATGAGAGAATCATAGAGAATCACAGAGCTGTTACAGCACAGATGGAGCTCATTCAGCCCATTGCATCTGCACCTGTTCTCCGAGTGAGTAATTCACTTAGCGCCATTTCCCTGCCTTTCCCCCATAATCCTACACATTCTTCCTTTTCAGGTGTGTAAATAATTCCCTTTCGAATGTGTCAAGTGAACCTCTTTCAATCACACTCTCTGAAAGTGAATTCCAGATCCTAACCACTAACTGTGTGAAAATATTTTCCTCATGTTGGCATTGCTATTTTTGAAACCAAATACATTAAATCTCAACCCATCCGTGCTTGATCGTTTGACGAGTGGGAACAGTTTTTCCCTACCTACTCTGTCCAGACCCCTCATGGTTTTGAAAGGTTTAGATAAGATATGGACAAGGAAAAACTGTTCCCATTAACTGATGAAACACGGACCAGGGAACACAGGTGGAAGGTTTTGGGTAAGAGATGCAGGGGGAATATGAGGAAGAGATTTTTTACACAGTGGATGGTAATGAGCTGGAACTCATTGCCCATGAGGGTGGTGGAAGCCGAGGCTATCAATTATTTAGGAAGATAGGACCATAAGAAAAGGAGTAGGCCATTCAGTCCATCCAGCCTGACCTGCCATTCAATATGATCGTGGCTCATCATCCACTTCAATACCTTTTCCCCACACTATCCTCATATCCTTTTATCTCATTGATATTTAGAAATGTGTCAATCTCTGCTTTAAACATAAACAATGACTGAGCTTCCACAGCCCTCTAGGGTAGAGAAATCCAAAGATTCACAACCCTCTGAGTAGTGAAATGTTTCCTCATCTCTGTCCTAAGTGGCTTCCCACTTATTTTGAAATTGTGTCTGCTAATTCTAGATTCCCCAACCAGGGGAAACATCTTAACTGCATCTACCCTGTCTATCTCCTAAAGTATTTTGTAGGTTTCAATGAGATCACCTCTCATTCTTCGAAACTCTAGAGAATAGTTTCGCCAATCTCTCTTCACAGGACAGTCCCGCCATCCCAGGAACAAGTCTGATGAACCGTCGTTGCACTCCCTCTATGGCAATAATATCCTTCCTACGGGCGGCACAGTGGCGCAGTGGTTAGCACCGTAGCCTCACAGCTCCAGGCACCCGGGTTCGATTCTGGGTACTGCCTGGGTGGAGTTTGCAAGTTCTCCCTGTGTTTGCGTGGGATTTAGCCGGGTGCTCCGGTTTCCTCCCACATCAAAAGACTTGCAGGTGATAGGTAAATTGGCCATTGTAAATTGCCCCTAGTGCACGGAGGTGATAGGGAATATGGGAGTGCTGCAGGGTTAGTATAAATGGGTGTTTGTTGGTTGGCACAGACTCGGTGGGCCGAAGGGCCAGTTTCAGTGCTGTATCTCTAAAGTAAGGGGACTAAAACTGCGCACAATACTCCAAGTGCGGTCTAACTAAAGTTCTGTACAATTGTAGCAAGCCTTCACTACTCCTGTACTCAAATCCACTTACGATAAAGGCTAACATGCCATTAACCTTTGTAATTGTTTGCTGCACCTGCATGTTAGCTTTCAGTGACTTATTGGCAAGGACACCCAGGACGCTTTGTACATCTACACTTCCTAATTTATCATTTAGGAAATACTCTGCACATCTATTCCTCCTACCAAAGTGGATTACCTTCTATTTTTCAATATTATATTCCACCTAACATGTTCTTGCCCACTCACTAAGTCTGAACAATTCCCCTTGAAGCGGCTTTGCATCTTCCTCACTGTACACATTCCCACCTAGTTTTGTGTCAGATGCAAACTTGGAAATATTACATTTGGTCCCCACATCCAAATCATTGAAATATATTGTGAACAGCTGAGGCCCAATCTCTGATCCCTGCAGTACCCCACTAGTCATAGCATGCCAACGCGAAAATGATCCGTTTATTCCTACTCACTGTTTCCAATCTGTTAACCAATCCTTAATCCATGCCAGTATATTACCTCCTACACCATGTATTTTAATTTTGCGAAGCAAGCTCCTTTGGGGGTTCTACAAACCTTCTGAAAATACAAGTATACTATGTCTGCCAACTCCTCTTAATCAATTCTGTTGTTATCATTCTCAAAATCTCCAACAGGTTCGTCAAACATGATTTCCCATTCATAAATCCATGTTAACTATGCCCAATCAGATCATTATTATCCAAATGTCCATTTATAACATCATTTAGAATTGATTATAGCAGGTTCCCAACGATTAATGTAAGGCTAACAGCTTTGTAATTCCCTGCTTTCGCTCTCCCTCCCTTCTTAAATAGTGGGGTGACATTTGCATCCTTCCAATCTGCAGGAACCGCTCCGGAATCTACAAAATTTTTGAAGATGTTCAGCAATGCATCCACTATCTCCATAGCTATCTCGTCAACACTCTGGGACGTAGAATATCAGGTGCTGGGGACATAGCAACCTTCAGACCCATTAATTTCTCCAATACAACCTTCTTAGTCATACTAACTTCCTTTAATTCATTGCAGTTCTGAAGAAGGGTCACTGACCTGAAACGTTAACTCTGCTTCTCTCTGCACAGATGCTGCCAGACCTGCTGAGTGTTTCCAGCATTTCTTGTTTTTATTCAAGATTTCCAATATCCACAGTATTTTGCTTTTAATTTCCTTCAATTCATCATTCCCCCAATCCCTTGGATCTCTAATTCTGGGAGATTTCTTATATGTGTCTCGGTGAAGACAGACACAAAATAATCATTTAGCTTCTCTGCAATTTCGCTGTTCCCATTATAAATTCTACTGACACTGCCTGTGATGGACTCACATTTGTCTTCGCCAAATGTTTCCTTTTTACGTACCTGTAGAAGCTTTTTACAGTCCGTTTTTATATTTTTCCAGCTAACATTCATATTTTATTCACCCTTTCTTTATCAGTTTCTTCATTCTCCTTTGGTGTATTCTAAAATCCTCCCAATTCTCAGGTTTACTACAATTTATGGCAACTTTATTGTCCTTTAATAGAGTCATAGCGTCATAGAGAGATACAGATACGGCTCTTCGGCCCACCGAGTCTGTGCCTGCAAACAAACACCCATTTATATTAATCTGACATTAATCCCATATACCTTACCACATTCCCACCATTCTCCTACCACCTACCTACACTAGGGGCAATTTACAATGGCCAATTTACCAAGCAACCTGCAAGTCTTTGGTTGTAGGAGGAAACTGAAGCACTCGGCTGAAACCTACGTGGTTACAGTAGAACTTGCAAACTCCACATCGGCAATACCCAGGACTGAACCCGGGTTGCTGGAGCTGTGAACCTGCAGTGCTAACCACAGTTTTAATCTTATACAATCCTTAACTTCCTTTGTTGTCCACAGTGACTGTCTTTACTTTTGGGATTTATGTGCCTGCAAGCAATGTATAGGTGCTGTAAACTATATAATATTTATTTAAAGACTATCGATTGCCTATGTACTATCATACCTTTCAATGTAGTTTCCCAATCCAACTCGGGCAATTTGCCCCTCATACCTTCATAACTTCTTTTGTTCTAATTTAACACCCTGGCTTAAGAGTGAATTGCATTACTTTCAAGCATAATGTAAAATTCTATCACATTATGGTAATTCATCCATAAAGGTAACTTTACAATAAAATTATTAATTATCCTTGTCTCATTACATAATACTAGATCTACAATAGCCTGTTTTCTAGTCGGTTCCTCAACATACTGCTCTAGAAAACCATCCCTAACACACTTTAGAAACTCGTCATTCATAGCATTTGTTCTCATTAGGTTACCCAGTCTATATGAGGATTGAAGTCACCCATGATGACTGTTTTGCCCATGTTATCTGATTCTCTCATCTCCATTAATGCCATTCCCCACAAAAACACTACTGTTTGATGGCCTACAAACAGCTCCTACCAGTGTTTTCTTCCCCTTGTTGTTTCTTAGCTCCTCCCAAATAGATTCCATATTTTGTTCTTCAGAACTGAGATCCTCCCTTACTAATGTACTGATACCATCCCTTATTATCAGAGCAACATTATGTCCTTTCCCTTTTTGCCTGTCCTTCCTAAAGGTCGAATCTGCTTGCGAATTCAATTCTCAGTCTTGGTCACCCTGTAGCACATTTCCGTTATGACAATTGGATCATACTCATTTACCTCTATTTGGGCCTTTAAATCATCTACCCTGTTCTGAATACTGAGTGCATTCAGGTACAGTGCCCATAACCGTGTCTTATTGACATTCTGCATTCTAGTTGATGCTCACCTTTGTTTCACCTACCTTCGAATGTCACCTTCTACTTTTCTACCTCCTGTTACCAGCTTTACTTCCTTCCAATTTGATCCTTCCTCCCAATTTCAAAAGAAAACTGGATGGGTGCTTGAAGGAAATGACCTTGCAGGGCTACGGGATTGAGTGGGGGAGTAAAACTGACTGAATTGCTCCACAGAGAACCAGCATGGTCTCGATGGGCCTAATGGAATCCTTCTGTGTGGTAAGTGACTCTGACTCTATCACTGTCTATGACTGAATGTTGGATATGTCTCCCATTCCTGCCAGAAAGGTCCGGATACATAAAATGTCAATGAAACTGTGACGTTAACAACCGCTGACAGCTCCGTCCTCACCCTGGTCTGAGGCTCTAGTTCTCGTTTCAGGAGGTGACATAGCTCTGTGACCACCTCCTTATTGAAACAGAGTCATCTCACATACTGCTCCAGGCTTAGATGTTGGTAGGAAAAGTGCTCTTGGAAAACCCGGAGTGGGTAGGGCAGAGCCCCCTCCTCCTCCCTCGTTACAGAACTTCCTCTCTCTGCAGCTTCTGCTCCATTTGTTGGTGATGTTACAGAGCCAGAGACACTGTAACTACAGTCCCCATACCTCGTCCAGAGTTGGGGCACAAAATCCTCTGTCCTCACTGAATTTTTGCAGCAGCTCACAACACAACCTCCAGGAAACCATCCACAGCACCTTCCACTAACTTTACAAGAGCAGAAGTAAGTCAAAAGCCTATAAGTTGCATGCTTGGTCCGTTTAAATAACACTAGAGGGGGTTCCTGCTGCTGCTGCTGAATGTATGTTCAGCTGAGAGTGACTAGCACAGGGGTCAGTGAACATGTACAGACCAAGTTTCAAAGATGTACATCAAAGCTGTTGGAATGGTACATTGACATCAAATTCAAAACCATCCTCAAATGAGCAACACGTACATGGAACGATTGACCGAGAGCCCTGCCCAGCGTGGGGCATTGTGCAGGCCACAGTAGAAGTGCCCATCTGCGCAAATCACACTAACAGCACATACATGGCGCTATTGACCTAGAGCCCTGCATCAAAGCTGCTGGAATAGCAGTTTGACATGACATTCCACAACTCCTCGTGCTACTGGTGCACACAATGTACACCCGGGCGAGAGTACTGCACAGCATGGGACAGTGTGCAGGCCACACCGGAAATGGCTGGGAGCTCAGCTCATACCCTTTTATAGATCCAGGTTTCCACAATGTGGGCAACAGTGCTGCTGTAAGAGCTGAAAATCACCACCAAGAAGAGGTAGAGAGGGAAGGAAATTCACTTTAAAAGGGGACATGGAAATAGACTTTATGAAAGATTTTCAAGAATATGGGAATGGACAGGGGAATGGGACTAATTAGATGGGTGAGGCCATGGAGGGATTCAAACACAAGAATGAGAATATTAAAATTAAGGGTGTTGCCAGACCGGGAGCCAATGTAGATCAGTGAGCACAGTTGTGATGGGTGATCGGGATTTGGTGTGAGTTAGAACACAGGCAGCAGAGTTCTGGATGGGCTGTGGTTTATAGAAGTTTATAACTGGGAGGGTGACCTGGATACAATTTGGAAAAATCAAGTGAATAAAGGCACAGATGAGGGTTTATGCAGCAGATGGGCTGAGGCAGAGGTTGTGATCGGTGATAGTACAGAGGTGGTAATAGGCAGGGTTGGTGATGTAGGGAATATGGAGATGAATTCAGCTCAGGTATAAATAGAACACAGATGTTGTAAACAGCCTCGGATATTGGGCAGGGTGGGGTAGGTGATTCACAGATAGGAGATGGAGTTTGTGATGAAGACCAATGGCACTGGTTTCAGTCTTCCCAATATTTACATTACAGAACAGTATTTCAGTGAAACAGGGTTTACAGATCACCTAGCGGGAAATAGAGACTTATCAGGAGCAAAGACAGGACCGAAGATGAAAGATTAATTTACAAGAACTGTAATACAATTAGCAATGGGTTGACAGCTAATAGCTGGAGGTAGAGATTCACCAGCAACAGTAGCAGCAGCAAGAAGGGCAGAGTAAACTACAGGAGCAGTAATGCAATTTAACATGATTTATGGAATTAATAGCTGTATCGAGAGACTTACCAGGGACTCCAACAATAGCCAGGATGGGATAGTAAATATATTGAATTATCTCAAGTGCATACAGGATCCGATCGTCTAATGAGTACCAATCCCAATATGTAGAAAGATAGTAAAGATCCGAGGATAAACTCCTGTCCATTGTTGTAACATTCCAATCTACTGTTCTCAGATTCTGACCCATTGTTGTAACATTCCAATCTATTGTTCTCAGATTCTGACCCATTATTGGAACATTCCAATCTACTGTTCTCAGATTCTGATCTATCCCTTCCCTCTCTCTGGAGCCACTGATCCCTGTCAGTGCCGAGCGTGATGTTCCCTTTGACGCTATGTGATAACACATTGAAAGAATCCCTTATTAATAGAAAATGAAAACCCTCCAGTGACACAATTAGGGCCCATGGAGACTGACATTAATTACAGTTACTGAACAAATAGGTTTAGTTAACCCTTTTCATTTCAACACCTTTTGTACCACAATCAACGATAACATTTGCCCAGTCTGAATGGGATGTATGAGGATTGCTGAGGGAGGGAAAAATGAGAATAGCAGATGCACAGGCCAGAATCTTCCAATACTCCTTGGATATGTGATTCGTGACAGAGGACTGGAGGGTTGTCAATGTTGCACCCTGATTAAAAAAGGAGAGGTGGAGTAAACTCTATATTTACTGTCACTGATGGGGAAATTTCTAGAGTTCACATCCCAGGACAAACGTATTTGATGCTGGAGAAAAGAAAAAAAAAGCATGGACAACAAATGGCCAGCAGGAAGTATATGGTAAGACAAGTCATGTCTAGTAAATGTCAACAACAACAACATATATTTATATAGTGCCTTTAATGTAATAAAACATCTCAAGATGCTTCACAGGAGCATTATGAAGCAACGTATGACACAGAGACACAAGAGGAGATGTGAGGTCAGATGACCAACAGCTTGGTCAAAGAGGAAGTTTTTATGTAGTATCTTAAGGGAGGAATGTGATGCAGCGTGTCAGTGAAAGTGGGATACTGGCAATCTCACTGAACTAGTAATCCAGAGGCGCAGGCTCATTCCCTGGGGACATGGGTTCAAATCCCACCATAGCAGATGGTGGAATTTAAAATTGAATTATGTAATGCATTCAATTGATGAATAAAAAGTGGAATTGAAATCTGGACTTAATAATGTTGCCATGAAGCCATCATCGATTTTTATAACAATCTATCTGGTCCATTAGTGTCCTTTAGGGAAGGAGATCTACCATCCTTATCTGTTCTGGTCTCCATGTAACTCAATGTGGTTCACTTTTAACTGCCCTCTGAAATAGTCTAGCAAGCCACTCAGTGTCAAGAATAATTATGGATGGACAATAAAGATGCAGGAATGGTATTCCAGAGATTTTCATAAGGGTCGTTAACTAGTCTAGGACATAACTCTGGAGACAGGTCTTTGTGTTTACATTCCTGGCAATGATAATGTGAAGCCTCATGTCCACATATATAAACAAATGTTGTTTATAAACTGTCCAGGACATAACTCTGGACACAGGTCTTTGTGTCTACATTCCTGGCAATGATAATGTGAAGCCTCATGTCCACATATATAAACAAATGATGTTTATAAACTGTCTCGGACATAACTCTGGACACAGGTCTTTGTGTCTACATTCCTGACAATGATAATGTGAAGCCTCATGTCCACATATATAAACAAATGTTGTTTATAAACTGTCTAGGACATAACTCTGGACACAGGTCTTTGTGTCTACATTCCTGGCAATGATAATGTGAAGCCTCATGTCCACATATATAAACAAATGTTGTTTATAAACTGTCTAGGACATAACTCTGGACACAGGTCTTTGTGTCTACATTCCTGGCAATGATAATGTGAAGCCTCATGTCCACATATATAAACAAATGTTGTTTATAAACTGTCTCGGACATAACTCTGGACACAGGTCTTTGTGTCTACATTCCTGGCAATGATAATGTGAAGCCTCATGTCCACATATATAAACAAATGTTGTTTATAAACTGTCTGGGACATAACTCTGGACACAGGTCTTTGTGTCTACATTCCTGACAATGATAATGTGAAGCCTCATGTCCACATATATAAACAAATGTTGTTTATAAACTGTCTCGGACATAACTCTGGACACAGGTCTTTGTGTCTACATTCCTGGCAATGATAATGTGAAGCCTCATGTCCACATAGATAAACAAATGTTGTTTATAAACTGTCTCGGACATAACTCTGGACACAGGACGTTGTGTCTACATGCCTGGCAATGATAATGTGAAGCCTCATGTCCACATATATAAACAAATGTTGTTTATAAACTGTCTAGGACATAACTCTGGACACAGGTCTTTGTGTCTACATTCCTGACAATGATAATGTGAAGCCTCATGTCCACATATATAAACAAATGTTGTTTATAAACTGTCTCGGACATAACTCTGGACACAGGACTTTGTGTCTACATTCCTGACAATGATAATGTGAAGCCTCATGTCCACATATATAAACAAATGTTGTTTATAAACTGTCCAGGATATAACTCTGGACACAGGTCTTTGTGTCGACATTCCTGACAATGATAATGTGAAGCCTCATGTCCACATATATAAACAAATGTTGTTTATAAACTGTTTCGGACATAACCCTGGACACAGGTCTTTGTGTCTACATTCCTGGCAATGATAATGTGAAGCCTCATGTCCACATATATAAACAAATGTTGTTTATAAACTGTCTCGGACATAACTCTGGACACAGGTCTTTGTGTCTACATTCCTGGCAATGATAATGTGAAGCCTCATGTCCACATATATAAACAAATGTTGTTTATAAACTGTCTCGGACATAACACTGGACACAGGTCTTTGTGTCTACATTCCTGGCAATGATAATGTGAAGCCTCATGTCCACATATATAAACAAATGTTGTTTATAAACTGTCTAGGACATAACTCTGGACACAGGTCTTTGTGTCTACATTCCTGGCAATGATAATGTGAAGCCTCATGTCCACATATATAAACAAATGTTGTTTATAAACTGTTTCGGACATAACTCTGGACACAGGTCTTTGTGTCTACATTCCTGACAATGATAATGTGAAGCCTCATGTCCACATATATAAACAAATGTTGTTTATAAACTGTCTCAGACATAACTCTGGACACAGGTCTTTGTGTCTACATTCCTGACAATGATAATGTGAAGCCTCATGTCCACATATATAAACAAATGTTGTTTATAAACTGTCTCGGACATAACTCTGGACACAGGTCTTTGTGTCTACATTCCTGGCAATGATAATGTGAAGCCTCATGTCCACATATATAAACAAATGTTGTTTATAAACGGTCTCGGACATAACTCTGGGCACAGGTCTTTGTGTCTACATTCCTGGCAATGATAATGTGAAGCCTCATGTCCACATATATAAACAAATGTTGTTTATAAACTGTCTAGGACATAACTCTGGACACAGGTCTTTGTGTCTACATTCCTGACAATGATAATGTGAAGCCTCATGTCCACATATATAAACAAATGTTGTTTATAAACTGTCTAGGACATAACTCTGGACACAGGTCTTTGTGTCTACATTCCTGACAATGATAATGTGAAGCCTCATGTCCACATATATAAACAAATGTTGTTTATAAACTGTCTCGGACATAACTCTGGACACAGGTCTTTGTGTCTACATTCCTGGCAATGATAATGTGAAGCCTCATGTCCACATATATAAACAAATGTTGTTTATAAACTGTCTCGGACATAACTCTGGACACAGGTCTTTGTGTCTACATTCCTGGCAATGATAATGTGAAGCCTCATGTCCACATATATAAACAAATATTGCTTATAAACTATCTAGGACATAACTCTGGACACAGGTCTTTGTGTCTACATTCCTGACAATGATAATGTGAAGCCTCATGTCCACATATATAAACAAATGTTGTTTATAAACTGTCTCGGACATAACTCTGGACACAGGTCTTTGTGTCTACATTCCTGACAATGATAATGTGAAGCCTCATGTCCACATATATAAACAAATGTTGTTTATAAACTGTCCAGGACATAACTCTGGACACAGGTCTTTGTGTCTACATTCCTGACAATGATAATGTGAAGCCTCATGTCCACATATATAAACAAATGTTGTTTATAAACTGTCCAGGACATAACTCTGGACACAGGTCTTTGTGTCTACATTCCTGACAATGCTAATGTGAAGCCTCATGTCCACATATATAAACAAATGTTGTTTATAAACTGTCTCGGACATAACTCTGGACACAGGTCTTTGTGTCTACATTCCTGACAATGATAATGTGAAGTCTCATGTCCACATATATAAACAAATGTTGTTTATAAACTGTCTCGGACATAACTCTGGACACAGGTCTTTGTGTCTACATTCCTGACAATGATAATGTGAAGCCTCATGTCCACATATATAAACAAATGTTGTTTATAAACTGTCTCGGACATAACTCTGGACACAGGACTTTGTGTCTACATTCCTGACAATGATAATGTGAAGCCTCATGTCCACATATATAAACAAATGTTGTTTATAAACTGTCCAGGACATAACTCTGGACACAGGTCTTTGTGTCTACATTCCTGGCAATGATAATGTGAAGCCTCATGTCCACATATATAAACAAATGTTGTTTATAAACTGTCTCGGACATAACTCTGGACACAGGTCTTTGTGTCTACATACCTGACAATGATAATGTGAAGCCTCATGTCCACATATATAAACAAATGTTGTTTATAAACTGTCTAGGACATAACTCTGGACACAGGTCTTTGTGTCTACATTCCTGGCAATGATAATGTGAAGCCTCATGTCCACATATATAAACAAATGTTGTTTATAAACTGTCTAGGACATAACTCTGGACACAGGTCTTTGTGTCTACATTCCTGACAATGATAATGTGAAGCCTCATGTCCATATATATAAACAAATGTTGTTTATAAACTGTCTAGGACATAACTCTGGACACAGGTCTTTGTGTCTACATTCCTGGCAATGATAATGTGAAGCCTCATGTCCACATATATAAACAAATGTTGTTTATAAACTGTCTAGGACGTAACTCTGGACACAGGTCTTTGTGTCTACATTCCTGGGAATGATAATGTGAAGCCTCATGTCCACATATATAAACAATTTCCAGTTTCCTGGTCCCAACCGCCTCCTCTTCACTATGGACGTCCAATCGCTCTACACCTCCATCCCCCACCAGGATGGTTTGAGGGCTCTCCGCTTCTTCCTGGAACAGAGGCCCAACCAGTCCCCATCCACCAACACCCTCCTCCGCCTGGCTGAACTTGTTCTCACATTGAACAACTTCTCCTTCAACTCCATGCATTTCCTTCAAGTAAAAGGTGTCGCTATGGGTACCCGCATGGGTCCTAGTTATGCCTGTCTTTTTGTGGGATATGTCGAGCATTCTTTGTTCCAGTCCTACTCAGGCCCCCTCCCCCAACTCTTTTTCCGGTACATTGATGACTGTATCGGTGCCGTTTCCTGCTCCCGCCCCGAACTAGAAAACTTTATCAACTTTGCTTCCAATTTCCACCCTTCTATCACCTTTACATGGTCCATCTCTGACACTTCCCTTCCCTTCCTCGACTTCTCTGTCTCCATCTCTGGGGATAGGTTGTCTACCAATATCCATTATAAGCCCACTGACTCCCACAGCTACCTCGACTACACTTCTTCACACCCTACCTCCTGTAAGGACTCCATTCCATTCTCCCAGTTTCTCCGTCTCCGACGCATCTGCTCTGATGATGCTACCTTCCATGACGGTGCTTCTGATATGACCTCCTTTTTCCTCAACCGAGGATTTCCCCCCACTGTGGTTGACAGGGCCCTCAACCGTGTCCGACCCATTCCCCGCACCTCTACCCTCACCCCTTCCCCTCCCTCCCAGAACCGTTACAGGGTTCCCCTTGTCCTCACTTTTCATCCCACCAGCCTCCATATCCAAAGGATCATCCTCCGCCATTTTCGCCACCTCCAGCATGATGCCACTACCAGTCGCATCTTCCCCTCCCTTCCCCTGTCAGCATTCCGAAGGGATCGTTCCCTCCGCGACACCCTGGTCCACTCCTCCATTACCCCCACCACCTCGTCCCCGTCCCCGGGCACCTTCCCTTGCAATCGCAGGAGGTGTAATACCTGTCCCTTTACCTCCTCTCTCCTCACTATCCCAGGCCCCAAACACTCCTTTCAGGTGAAGCAGCGGTTTACTTGTCCTTCTTTCAATGTAGTATACTGTATTCGCTGCTCACAGTGTGGTCTCCTCTACATTGGGGAGACCAAGCGCAGACTGGGTGACCGCTTTGCGGAACATCTCCGCTCAGTCCGCAAGCAGGACCCTGAGCTTCCGGTTGCTTGCCATTTCAACACTCCCCCCTGCTCTCATGCTCACATCTCTGTCCTGGGATTGCTGCAGTGTTCCAGTGAACATCAACGCAAGCTCGAGGAACAGCATCTCATCTACCGATTAGGCACACTACAGCCTGCCGGTCTGAACATTGAGTTCAATAATTTCAGAGCATGACAGCCCCCCACTTTACTTTCATTTTTAGTCATTTTTTCTTCCTTTTTTTTTTTTGGCATTCCTTTTTACATTTTTTACAATCTTTTTTTGTATTTATTTCAGTTCATCTTAGTTTGTTCAGTTTGCTCACCCACTGTTTTTTTCAGGTTGTTTTTCTTCAGGTTTGCACTTGATGTTCAATATTCAGTATATTCACACCTAATCTGTACTAATGCTTTGTTTTTCAACAAACCATTAACATATTGTTTGCCTTTGCTCCGTGACCTTTTGGTCAGCTATGTGGCCTGGTCCAATCTGCACCTTCTCCTTTGTTATCTCTTGCCAACCCCCACCTCACTTGTTTATAATCTGTGACTTTTCTAATATTTGTCAGTTCCGAAGAAGGGTCACTGACCCGAAACGTTAACTCTGCTTCTCTTTCCACAGATGCTGCCAGACCTGCTGAGTGAATCCAGCATTTCTTGTTTTTGTTTCAGATTTCCAGCATCCGCAGTATTTTGCTTTTATGTTGTGTTATATAAACAAATGTTGTTTATAAACTGTCTAGGACATAACTCTGGACACAGGTCTTTGTGTCTACATTCCTGGTAATGATAATGTGAAGCCTCATGTCCACATATATAAACAAATGTTGTTTATAAACTGTCTAGGACATAACTCTGGACACAGCTCTTTGTGTCTACATTCCTGGCAATGATAATGTGAAGCCTCATGTCCACATATATAAACAAATGTTGTTTATAAACTGTCTCGGACATAACTCTGGACACAGGTCTTTGTGTCTACATTCCTGGCAATGATAATGTGAAGCCTCATGTCCACATATATAAACAAATGTTGTTTATAAACTGTCTAGGACATAACTCTGGACACAGGTCTTTGTGTCTACATTCCTGGCAATGATAATGTGAAGCCTCATGTCCACATATATAAACAAATGTTGTTTATAAACTGTCTAGGACATAACTCTGGACACAGGTCTTTGTGTCTACATTCCTGGCATTGATAATGTGAAGCCTCATGTCCACATATATAAACAAATGTTGTTTATAAACTGTCACGGTCATAACTCTGGACACAGGTCTTTGTGTCTACATTCCTGGCAATGATAATATGAAGCCTCATGTCCACATATATAAACAGATTTCCCGGCGGAGCAGCAGGAGAAGGTAGCGACTCTTCGGTGGGTGAGTGAAGGCATCAGGAGCTGTGTTTTAAAAGTAAGTACTTACTGTTTTACTTACTGTTTTCCTTGTCTTTGAGTTTCTTTTGGCGCCGGAGGAACCGGACGCTGGTCGGCAGCGAGGTCTCCTGGGTAGGTATTTTCCTTAAAGGTGCGGAGCTCCGTGGACTCGGCCTCATTTCCCGGCGGAGCAGCAGGAGAAGGTAGCGACTCTTCGGTGGGTGAGTGAAGGCATCAGGAGTTGTGTTTTAAAAGTAAGTACTTACTGTTTTACTTACTGTTTTCCTTGTCTTTGAGTTTCTTTTGGCGCCGGAGGAACCGGAAGCTGGTCGGCAGCGAGGTCTCCTGGGTAGGTATTTTCCTTAAAGGTGCGGAGCTCCGTGGACTCGGCCTCATTTCCCGGCGGAGCAGCAGGAGAAGGTAGCGACTCTTCGGTGGGTGAGTGAAGGCATCAGGAGCTGTGTTTTAAAAGTAAGTACTTACTGTTTTACTTACTGTTTTCCTTGTCTTTGAGTTTCTTTTGGCGCCGGAGGAACCGGAAGCTGGTCGGCAGCGAGGTCTCCTGGGTAGGTATTTTCCTTAAAGGTGCGGAGCTCCGTGGACTCGGCCTCATTTCCCGGCGGAGCAGCAGGAGAAGGTAGCGACTCTTCGGTGGGTGAGTGAAGGCATCAGGAGCTGTGTTTTAAAAGTAAGTACTTACTGTTTTACTTACTGTTTTCCTTGTCTTTGAGTTTCTTTTGGCGCCGGAGGAACCGGAAGCTGGTCGGCAGCGAGGTCTCCTGGGTAGGTATTTTCCTTAAAGGTGCGGAGCTCCGTGGACTCGGCCTCATTTCCCGGCGGAGCAGCAGGAGAAGGTAGCGACTCTTCGGTGGGTGAGTGAAGGCATCAGGAGCTGTGTTTTAAAAGTAAGTACTTACTGTTTTACTTACTGTTTTCCTTGTCTTTGAGTTTCTTTTGGCGCCGGAGGAACCGGAAGCTGGTCGGCAGCGAGGTCTCCTGGGTAGGTATTTTCCTTAAAGGTGCGGAGCTCCGTGGACTCGGCCTCATTTCCCGGCGGAGCAGCAGGAGAAGGTAGCGACTCTTCGGTGGGTGAGTGAAGGCATCAGGAGCTGTGTTTTAAAAGTAAGTACTTACTGTTTTACTTACTGTTTTCCTTGTCTTTGAGTTTCTTTTGGCGCCGGAGGAACCGGAAGCTGGTCGGCAGCGAGGTCTCCTGGGTAGGTATTTTCCTTAAAGGTGCGGAGCTCCGTGGACTCGGCCTCATTTCCCGGCGGAGCAGCAGGAGAAGGTAGCGACTCTTCGGTGGGTGAGTGAAGGCATCAGGAGCTGTGTTTTAAAAGTAAGTACTTACTGTTTTACTTACTGTTTTCCTTGTCTTTGAGTTTCTTTTGGCGCCGGAGGAACCGGAAGCTGGTCGGCAGCGAGGTCTCCTGGGTAGGTATTTTCCTTAAAGGTGCGGAGCTCCGTGGACTCGGCCTCATTTCCCGGCGGAGCAGCAGGAGAAGGTAGCGACTCTTCGGTGGGTGAGTGAAGGCATCAGGAGCTGTGTTTTAAAAGTAAGTACTTACTGTTTTACTTACTGTTTTCCTTGTCTTTGAGTTTCTTTTGGCGCCGGAGGAACCGGAAGCTGGTCGGCAGCGAGGTCTCCTGGGTAGGTATTTTCCTTAAAGGTGCGGAGCTCCGTGGACTCGGCCTCATTTCCCGGCGGAGCAGCAGGAGAAGGTAGCGACTCTTCGGTGGGTGAGTGAAGGCATCAGGAGCTGTGTTTTAAAAGTAAGTACTTACTGTTTTACTTACTGTTTTCCTTGTCTTTGAGTTTCTTTTGGCGCCGGAGGAACCGGAAGCTGGTCGGCAGCGAGGTCTCCTGGGTAGGTATTTTCCTTAAAGGTGCGGAGCTCCGTGGACTCGGCCTCATTTCCCGGCGGAGCAGCAGGAGAAGGTAGCGACTCTTCGGTGGGTGAGTGAAGGCATCAGGAGCTGTGTTTTAAAAGTAAGTACTTACTGTTTTACTTACTGTTTTCCTTGTCTTTGAGTTTCTTTTGGCGCTGGAGGAACCGGAAGCTGGTCGGCAGCGAGGTCTCCTGGGTAGGTATTTTCCTTAAAGGTGCGGAGCTCCGTGGACTCGGCCTCATTTCCCGGCGGAGCAGCAGGAGAAGGTAGCGACTCTTCGGTGGGTGAGTGAAGGCATCAGGAGCTGTGTTTTAAAAGTAAGTACTTACTGTTTTACTTACTGTTTTCCTTGTCTTTGAGTTTCTTTTGGCGCCGGAGGAACCGGAAGCTGGTCGGCAGCGAGGTCTCCTGGGTAGGTATTTTCCTTAAAGGTGCGGAGCTCCGTGGACTCGGCCTCATTTCCCGGCGGAGCAGCAGGAGAAGGTAGCGACTCTTCGGTGGGTGAGTGAAGGCATCAGGAGCTGTGTTTTAAAAGTAAGTACTTACTGTTTTACTTACTGTTTTCCTTGTCTTTGAGTTTCTTTTGGCGCCGGAGGAACCGGAAGCTGGTCGGCAGCGAGGTCTCCTGGGTAGGTATTTTCCTTAAAGGTGCGGAGCTCCGTGGACTCGGCCTCATTTCCCGGCGGAGCAGCAGGAGAAGGTAGCGACTCTTCGGTGGGTGAGTGAAGGCATCAGGAGCTGTGTTTTAAAAGTAAGTACTTACTGTTTTACTTACTGTTTTCCTTGTCTTTGAGTTTCTTTTGGCGCCGGAGGAACCGGAAGCTGGTCGGCAGCGAGGTCTCCTGGGTAGGTATTTTACTTAAAGGTGCGGAGCTCCGTGGACTCGGCCTCATTTCCCGGCGGAGCAGCAGGAGAAGGTAGCGACTCTTCGGTGGGTGAGTGAAGGCATCAGGAGCTGTGTTTTAAAAGTAAGTACTTACTGTTTTACTTACTGTTTTCCTTGTCTTTGAGTTTCTTTTGGCGCCGGAGGAACCGGAAGCTGGTCGGCAGCGAGGTCTCCTGGGTAGGTATTTTCCTTAAAGGTGTGAAGCCTCATGTCCACATATATAAACAAATGTTGTTTATAAACTGTCTCGGACATAACTCTGGACACAGGTCTTTGTGTCTACATTCCTGGCAATGATAATGTGAAGCCTCATGTCCACATATATAAACAAATGTTGTTTATAAACTGTCTCGGACATAACTCTGGACACAGGTCTTTGTGTCTACATTCCTGGCAATGATAATGTGAAGCCTCATGTCCACATATATAAACAAATATTGCTTATAAACTATCTAGGACATAACTCTGGACACAGGTCTTTGTGTCTACATTCCTGACAATGATAATGTGAAGCCTCATGTCCACATATATAAACAAATGTTGTTTATAAACTGTCTCGGACATAACTCTGGACACAGGTCTTTGTGTCTACATTCCTGACAATGATAATGTGAAGCCTCATGTCCACATATATAAACAAATGTTGTTTATAAACTGTCTCGGACATAACTCTGAACACAGGTCTTTGTGTCTACATTCCTGGCAATGATAATGTGAAGCCTCATGTCCACATATATAAACAAATGTTGTTTATAAACTGTCTAGGACATAACTCTGGACACAGGTCTTTGTGTCTACATTCCTGGCAATGATAATGTGAAGCCTCATGTCCACATATATGAAGAAATGTTGTTTATAAACTGTCTAGGACATAACTCTGGACACAGGTCTTTGTGTCTACATTCCTGACAATGATAATGTGAAGCCTCATGTCCACATATATAAACAAATGTTGTTTATAAACTGTCTAGGACATAACTCTGGACACAGGTCTTTGTGTCTACATTCCTGACAATGATAATGTGAAGCCTCATGTCCACATATATAAACAAATGTTGTTTATAAACTGTCTCGGACATAACTCTGGACACAGGTCTTTGTGTCTACATTCCTGACAATGATAATGTGAAGCCTCATGTCCTCATATATAAACAAATGTTGTTTATAAACTGTCTCGGACATAACTCTGGAAACAGGTATTTGTGTCTACATTCCTGGCAATGATAATGTGAAGCCTCATGTCCACATATATAAACAAATGTTGTTTATAAACTGTCTAGGACATAACTCTGGACACAGGTCTTTGTGCCTACATTCCTGACAATGATAATGTGAAGCCTCATGTCCACATATATAAACAAATGTTGTTTATAAGCTGTCTAGGACATAACTCTGGACACAGGTCTTCGTGTCTACATTCCTGACAATGATAATGTGAAGCCTCATGTCCATATATATAAACAAATGTTGTTTATAAACTGTCCAGGACATAACTCTGGACACAGGTCTTTGTGTCTACATTCCTGGCAATGATAATGTGAAGCCTCATGTCCACATATATAAACAAATGTTGTTTATAAACTGTCTCGGACATAACTCTGGACACAGGTCTTTGTGTCTACATTCCTGGCAATGATAATGTGAAGCCTCATGTCCACATATATAAACAAATGTTTATAAACTGTCTAGGACATAACTCTGGACACAGGTCTTTGTGTCTACATTCCTGGCAATGATAATGTGAAGCCTCATATCCACATATATAAACAAATGTTGTTTAGAAACTGTCTCGGACAAAACTCTGGACACAGGTCTTTGTGTCTACATTCCTGACAATGATAATGTGAAGCCTCATGTCCACATCCATAAACAAATGTTGTTTATAAACTGTCTCGGACATAACTCTGGACACAGGTCTTTGTGTCTACATTCCTGACAATGATAATGTGAAGCCTCATGTCCACATATATAAACTAATGTTGTTTATAAACTGTCCAGGACATAACTCTGGACACAGGTATTTGTGTCTACATTCCTGGCAATGATAATGTGAAGCCTCATGTCCACATATATAAACAAATGTTGTTTATAAACTGTCTCGGACATAACTCTGGACACATGTCTTTGTGTCTACATTCCTGACAATGATAATGTGAAGCCTCATGTCCACATATATAAACAAATGTTGTTTATAAACTGTCTAGGACATAACTCTGGACACAGGTCTTTGTGTCTACATTCCTGGCAATGATAATGTGAAGCCTCATGTCCACATATATAAACAAATGTTGATTATAAACTGTCCAGGACATAACTCTGGACACAGGTCTTTGTGTCTACATTCCTGGCAATGATAATGTGAAGCCTCATGTCCACATATATAAACAAATGTTGTTTATAAACTGTCTCGGACATAACTCTGACACAGGTCTTTGTGTCTACATTCCTGGCAATGATAATGTGAAGCTTCATGTCCACATATATAAACAAATGTTGTTTATAAACTGTCTAGGACATAACTCTGGACACAGGTCTTTGTGTCTACATTCCTGGTAATGATAATGTGAAGCCTCATGTCCACATATATAAACAAATGTTGTTTATAAACTGTCTCGGACATAACTCTGGACACAGGTCTTTGTGTCTACATTCCTGGCAATGATAATGTGAAGCCTCATGTCCACATATATAAACAAATGTTGTTTATAAACTGTCTCGGACATAACTCTGGACACAGGTCTTTGTGTCTACATTCCTGGCAATGATAATGTGAAGCCTCATGTCCACATATATAAACAAATGTTGTTTATAAACTGTCTCGGACATAACTCTGGACACAGGTCTTTGTGTCTACATTCCTGGCAATGATAATGTGAAGCCTCATGTCCTCATGTATAAACAAATGTTGTTTATAAACTGTCTCGGACATAACTCTGGACACAGGTCTTTGTGTCTACATTCCTGACAATGATAATGTGAAGCCTCATGTCCACATATATAAACAAATGTTGTTTATAAACTGTCCAGGACATAACTCTGGACACAGGTCTTTGTGTCTACATTCCTGACAATGATAATGTGAAGCCTCATGTCCACATATATAAACAAATGTTGTTTATAAACTGTCTCGGACATAACTCTGGACACAGGTCTTTGTGTCTACATTCCTGACAATGATAATGTGAAGCCTCATGTCCACATATATAAACAAATGTTGTTTATAAACTGTCCAGGACATAACTCTGGACACAGGTCTTTGTGTCTACATTCCTGACAATGATAATGTGAAGCATCATGTCCACATATATAAACAAATGTTGTTTATAAACTTTCTAGGACATAACTCTGGACACAGGTCTTTGTGTCTACATTCCAGGCAATGATAATGTGAAGCCTCATGTCCACATATATAAACAAATGTTGTTTATAAACTGTCTCGGACATAACTCTGGACACAGGTCTTTGTGTCTACATTCCTGGCAATGATAATGTGAAGCCTCATGTCCACATATATAAACAAATGTTGTTTATAAACTGTCTGGGACATAACTCTGGACACAGGTCTTTGTGTCTACATTCCTGACAATGATAATGTGAAGCCTCATGTCCACATATATAAACAAATGTTGTTTATAAACTGTCTCGGACATAACTCTGGACACAGGTCTTTGTGTCTACATTCCTGGCAATGATAATGTGAAGCCTCATGTCCACATATATAAACAAATGTTGTTTATAAACTGTCTCGGACATAACTCTGACACAGGTCTTTGTGTCTACATTCCTGGCAATGATAATGTGAAGCCTCATGTCCACATATATAAACAAATGTTGTTTATAAACTGTCTCGGACATAACTCTGGACACAGGTCTTTGTGTCTACATTCCTGGCAATGATAATGTGAAGCCTCATGTCCACATATATAAACAAATGTTGTTTATAAACTGTCTCGGACATAACTCTGGACACAGTTCTTTGTGTCTACATTCCTGACAATGATAATGTGAAGCCTCATGTCCACATATATAAACAATTGTTGTTTATAAACTGTCTAGGACATAACTCTGGACACAGGTCTTTGTGTCTACATTCCTGGCAATGATAATGTGAAGCCTCATGTCCACATATATAAACAAATGTTGTTTATAAACTGTCCAGGACATAACTCTGGACACAGGTCTTTGTGTCTACATTCCTGGCAATGATAATGTGAAGCCACATGTCCACATATATAAACAAATGTTGTTTATAAACTGTCATCTTTTTGATTGGTTACTCGATGGTTCAAACATGAGAATTACAAGAAATAATGAGACAGCACTCAAAGTTCAAATTAAACACCAATGACTCTACTAGATTCAGTAGGAATACTACTAGTTAACAGTTATACAAAATACCCATTCACAATGTACCGGTGAACAATACACCCATTAGTCACAAACATGTTACAAAGAGTCATGCATACTTGATAACCCAGTGAGCATTTACCTCCCTGATAATCGTTCTGTCGCTGACCAAGCTCCTCGACCTTATCACTGAATCACTATTTTCAATGATTTTTACACCTTTCATATCAGGGTGGGCTGGATGTCTCATTGACAAGATCACACTGTCCTATCAAAATCCACTTTGCTGCAATTGTCCAATGAGATGCCTAATTCTTTGTTAAGACTATGATATGAGAGACTGCCTTGATGGTGATCATGTGTTTACATTTCCTTCAGTAATTTCATCACCCCTTGTGGATGTTACAGATGCCTCAGGATTGTTATCAGCACAAACAATAGCAGATTTCCTTCCTGGTCACATACATATTTTGAACCACAGGACAATTAAACAATCCAAATCCCTTACATTCCTGACGTCTTACAAACTGTTACTTAGAGAATTTCTAGTTTATTTGCATTTCAAAACAAGACAGACTCTGACATCATTAATTATCTTTAATAAAACTCTAGAATTAAAATATCTATTCTCATGGTGACCATTGTCGATTGTTGTAAAAACACATCTGGTTCATTAATGTCCTTCAGGGAAGGAAATCTGCCATCCTAACCTGGTCTGGCCTACATGTGATTCCAGACTCACAGCAATGTGGTTGATTCTGAAATTGCCTAGCAAACTGATCAGTTGTACGAAACGGCTACAAAATCTAAGAAAAGCAATGAAACCAGATGGACCAATGACATAGATCTCGGCAGCAGAAACAAAGAACAAACAAAGAACAAAGATAATTACAGCACAGGAACAGGCCCTTCGTCCCTCCAAGCCTGCGCCAATCCAGATCATCTATCTAAACATGTCGCCTATTTTCTAAGGTTCTGTATCTCTTTTCTTCCTGCCCATTCATGTATCTGTCTAGATACATATTAAAAGACGCCATCGTGCCCGAGTCTACCACCTCCGCTGGCAACGCGTTCCAGGCACCCACCACCCTCTGCGTAAAGAACTTTCCACGCATATCCCCCCTAAACTTTTCCCCTTTCACTTTGAACTCGTGTCCTCTAGTAATTGAAGCCCCCACTCTGGGAAAAAAGCCTCTTGCTATCCACCCTGTCTATACCTCTCATGATTTTGTACACCTCAATCAGGTCCCCCCTCAACCTCCATCTTTCGAATGAAAATAATCCTAATCTACTCAACCTCTCTTCATAGCTAGCGAGCTCCATACCAGGCAACATCCTGGTGAACCTCCTCTGCACCCTCTCCAAAGCATCTACATCCTTTTGGTAATGTGGCGACCAGAACTGCACGCAGTATTCCAAATGTGGCCAAACCAAAGTCTTATACAACTGTAACATGACCTGCCAACCCTTGTACTCAATACCCCATCCGATGAAGGAAAGCATGCCATATGCCTTCTTGACCACTCTATTTACCTGCGTTGCCACCTTCAGGGAACAATGGACCTGAACACCCAAATCTCTCTGTACATCAATTTTCCCCAGGACGTCTCCATTTACTGTATAGTTCACTCTTGAATTGGATCTTCCAAAATGCATCACCTCGCATTTGCCCTGATTGAACTCCATCTGCCGTTTATCTGCTCAAATCTCCAATCTATCTATATTCTGCTGCATTCTCTGACAGTCCCCTTCACTATCTGCGACTCCACCAATCTTAGTGTCGTCTGCAAACTTGCTAATCAGACCTCCTATATTTTCCTCCAAATCAGTTATGTATATCACAAACAACAGTGGTCCCAGCACGGATCCCTGTGGAACACCACTGGTCACACGTCTCCATTTTGAGAAACTCCCTTCCACTGCTACTCTCTGTCTCCTGTTGTCCAGCCAGTTCTTTATCCATCTGGCTAGTACACCCTGGACCCCATGCGACTTCACGTTGTCCATCAGCTTACCATGGGGAACCTTATCAAAAGCCTTACTGAAGTCCATGTATATGACATCTACAGCCCTTCCCTCATCAATCAACTTTGTCACTTCCTCAAAGAATTCTATTAAGTTCTATATGTACATGTCAATGCCATTAAGTGGTCATGGTGGTTGAATAGACACAGCAGGCTGGCACTGGGTCAAGATATGACCATTTGTAAAGGAATTCATAGAGTCAAGGCAGCTGGAATCTCGAGGCCCCTCACCCCCCCACCCCCCACTGAACGATAATGACAATGACTTAAACCAGGCTCAAGGTACTATCATGGAAGGGTAGTTAGTTAATGACTGACCAATCAAATGAACAGAAATGGCCTTTTACCTAATATGGAACAGAACCAAGCTGGGAAATGTGTATAAATTAAGAGCTTGTAAGACCCCAAAAGGGCACATCATCATCAAGAAGAAGACAGAAGATAGACTCCAATGAAGAGACAAGGTTCCACAGATAACCGGAGGTTGAGGACCGGGTGTTCCATTGAGAACACAACTGCTGACCACTTCCCTTTGCTCAGTATCACCATGTTCTGCTTATTGTGCAGAACTTCATTCAGTCTGTGAAGCTTGTGAAAGCAGCCCCGTACACATGTAGTTTTATAGCTAGTCTGAGCTGCAAGTCCCTTTTAGATCTGATCTCCCAACATAGACTGTCATTGTAATTGACCTAAGTCTGACAATTGCATTAAATCAAACCCCAGATCTTACAAGTGGTGCTGAAACCCGGGACTTTGACTACTGTGCAAACCGAGGGTGTTGTAGCAAAGTTTTGCAAACATATCAATATTCGTTTGACCAGTGAAAATTCTTGCAGGGATAATGTCTTTTGACGGGCAGACGATTATACTGACCCAGTGATGTCTCTTTAAATACACATTATGTCACAAAACGACAATGGGAAGAAGGGTCTCTGGGAAACATATGAGGAAGAGTTCAGCACTAAGTGTAATATGGACAATATCCAGTCCCTGTTAGGACACTGTCGATGGAAGCATGCACACGTTCCTTTTAAAATATAGTGAAGTTTATCCAGGCACATGCCTTGGCTAAACATCAGAAGGGTGAAAAGGCTTTAAATCTGACTCCATGTGCAGCATCACTCCGTGCACAGTGCGATGAGGAAGTGATCGAGTCACAGGTGAGAGAAATGGTAGCTCAAAGTGAACAGACCCAGCAGCAGCAGCAGACACAGCTACATGAGTTACACAATAAGCTAGTGTACTTTACTGTCACTATACAACAACAGCCACTTAATGCAGGACAGGCTTGTGCAGTTCAGCAGCAGTTAGAGTTAGCAGAGAAACATACTGTCACTGTCACACAGGATAATGTCCAGTTGACCCAGCAGTTAGAGGATTCTAGAGGTGTCCTTAGGGAGTTACAGGAGTGACCCCACCGGAAGACAGAGCATGCACAGTACAGGTCTAACATTCAGTGATTGCAAACCCAGAGGGAAAGCAGCTCCCAGGCGGGTGTAGCAGCCGTCACAAAAAGCAGAGTATCACACAGGTGGCACTAAAACGGAGCAGGAGGCCTCGGAGGGGGACAATGTTGGAGAGGGAGAACGTTTACCAATCTGTCCCGTTAAGGTAACCTCCTTGACAGGCTGTCCCGTTAATGTGGTGACCACACCGAATGGAACAGTCTATTACTCTCAATCCCACCAAGTCACGTGTGACGTTAACAAAGAACAAAAAACAAAGAAAATTACAGCACAGGAACAGGCCCTTCGGCCCTCCAAGCCTACGCCGATCCAAATCCTCTATCTAAACCTGTTGCCTATTTTCTAATGGTCTGTATCTCTTTAATTCCTGCCCATTCATGTATCTGTCTAGATACATCTTAAAAGACGCTATCGTGCCCGCGTCTACCACCTCCACCAGCAATGCATTCCAGGCACCCACCACCCTCTGCGTAAAGAACTTTCCACGCATATCCCCCCTAAAGTTTTCACCTTTCACTTTGAACTCGTGTCCCCTTGCAATTGAATCCCCCACTCTGGGAAAAAACTTCTTGCTATCCACCCTGTCTGTCCCTGAGATATAAAAGGAAAGGAAATCTTTCGGAGCCACAGTAAGGCTTAAACAATGTCTGAGGAGAACAGGAGGAAAAGCTTGTGTTTGAGTAAGTGGGTCTGTTTTTGTATTTGCAGTTTCCTGTTTGATTTCTTTGTCTGTCTCAGCCAGTGTCTATTACGGTCAGTTACGTCTGGTCCTGCATGCTGTCTGAATGTAGTTGGTTGTTTAACATGTGTGTATAGTTATATTTTAAATTGGTGTGAGTGGGGAGGACAAACGTTTTGATAACGTGGATGTTGGAGTGTTAAAAACAATTGCTTTCTGCTGGGAAGGAGACAGAGAGAAAGAAAGAAAGGGAGACAGAGATAGAGAGAGAGTGAGAGAGAGAATGAGTGAGAGAGAGATACAGAGAGAGAGAGGGGGAGAGAGTGAGAGAGGGAGTGAGTGAGAGAGAGAGAGAGGTGTTCCTCCAGGGGGGATAATGAGTAATGACACTCAGGGACAGAGGAAATGTGAGCTCTGGTACTTTGATTGTTCCTGTAGGTAAAAACCTTGAAAACCCTCTTTCCACCTCCTGCTGCTATGGGTGTGGATGACACGGACTGAAGTTCCTGTCTTTAACAGGGATCTATTCAGAATCTGGCACACTTGAGGCCTTCCACCATCGGTGGGTACCGCAGGGGCTGGGATGCATCTTTAATGCCTAGAATGGCATTTTAATTTGAGTTTTTGGTTTATTTATCTGTTTTTAATAAACTTAATTCAAAATTTAAATAAAGGGGTCCTGGCGAATAAAGTCGCCCTCGACAAAAAAACAAAATGGGCCTGAGGGTCAGATCGAGAGTAAATCTCCCTCTACACTGTTGAGGGTGTGGAGGGATAAACACAGATGTCTCGTGAGACTGAGGTCTCTGAACCTCCTCACCTCTCCATGAATAAGAGGAGGAGGCATCCCTCCACTGCAGATTGCCGAGAGGAACAGGGTCAGTCTCCTGGCGGGTCCTCGGACTCCCCGCACTACCAGCACCATTGGGGCTCGAGCCCTAAGTCACAGCTTTCTATCCCATAAAATGGAGTGGGGACAGAAGCCTCTGTACCATTCGCAACACCCGAGGTGGGGCGGGGGAGTGGTGAAGGGCCCCTCCCCTGATGGGGGAGCCTGTGGATCCACCAGGAGAAAACATTCCATCTCCCACTTGGTCCGGTGTCCTGGGTGGGGCTGAGATCTGTGAGGGTCAACGCTCTTGGCGCCTGTTGCTGTCATCCAGGATGGATCCGACCCGGCGGTTGATTTGAATAATGTTAACAGTGCTCTGTCTGCTGGTACTGTGGCGCTGGCAGGGTGGGAGATGGCCTCCTCTCTCTACCTCGGGTCCCGCTCCGGCTGGATTTCCAGAGTCAAGAAACAACTGCCTCCCCCGAGGCTGATCACAAGCCCGGGCACTGAGGGGGAGAGGCTGTCCTCAACCACAGGCACTCATATTCCCAGTTTCCCAAGAGGAATATAGGAATGACTTGATAGGAGCAGCCTTGATAGAACGGGGTGCGGAGCGGACTTTCAGCTGAGCGGTCAATTTCACCTTGATAGAACGGGGTGCGGAGCGGACTTTCAGCTGAGCGGTCAATTTCAGTAAGTTACAAGTTAATCCCTTTTTTGTTTCGGAGGACCGGGGACTGCTGGGTAGGGGAAAACTATTTATTTGGGCAGTTTTTAAAATCTTTGTCTTTTGCGAGGAGCAGCCTTGATAGAACGGGGTGCGGAGCGGACTTTCAGCTGAGCGGTCAATTTCAGTAAGTTACAAGTTAATCCCTTTTTTGTTTCGGAGGACCGGGGACTGCTGGGTAGGGGAAAACTATTTATTTGGGCAGTTTTTAAAATCTTTGTCTTTTGCGAGGAGCAGCCTTGATAGAACGGGGTGCGGAGCGGACTTTCAGCTGAGCGGTCAATTTCAGTAAGTTACAAGTTAATCCCTTTTTTGTTTCGGAGGACCGGGGACTGCTGGGTAGGGGAAAACTATTTATTTGGGCAGTGGCAGTACCCGAGACACTACACGTGTAGTGTCTCCCACCCACCCTCCTCCTCTAACCAAAAAAAAAAGGACTCTAGGGTGTTGATAAGGTAAGCTTTTTATTTAAAACTTCAGTCCGTCGGATTGCTAAGCGAACAAGTTTTGACTTTTTTATTCGATTGGTTTTTCAGTAGATTTATTGGGAATCTAGAATAGTGGGAATGGAGGTAAAGGCAGTTGTATGTTCCTCCTGCAGAATGTGGGAGGTAGGGGTCGCCAAGAGTGTCCCTGCTGACTGCATCTGCGGGAAGTGCACCCAACTCCAGCTCCTCGCAGACCGCGTTAGGGAACTGGAGCTGGAGCTGGATGAACTTCGGATCATTCGGGAGGCGGAGGGGATTATTGACAGGAGTTATAGGGAGGCAGTCACACCTCAGGTAAAATAAGTAGGTAGATGGGTTACCGTCAGGGGAAGGAAAGGGAACCAGCAGGCAGTGCAGGGATCCCCTGTGGCCGTTTCCCTCAACAACAGGTATACCGTTTTGGATACTGTTGGGGGGGACGACTTACCAGGGGTAAGCAATGGGGTGCAGGTCTCTGGCACAGAGTCTGTCCCTGTTGCTCAGAAGGGAAAAGGGAAGAGGAGCAGAGCATTAGTCATTGGGGACTCCATAGTTAGGGGAACAGATAGGAGGTTCTGTGGGAACGAGAGAGACTCACGGTTGGTGTGTTGCCTCCCAGGTGCCAGGGTACGTGATGTCTCCGATCGTGTTTTTGGGATCCTTAAGGGGGAGGGGGAGCACCCCCAAGTCGTGGTCCACATAGGCACCAACGACATAGGTAGGAAGAGAGATGGGGATTTAAGGCAGAAATTCAGGGAGCTAGGGTGGAAGCTTAGAGCGAGAACAACCAGAGTTGTTATCTCTGGGTTGTTGCCTGTGCCACGTGCTAGCGAAGAGAGGAATAGGGAGAGAGAGGAGTTGAACACGTGGCTGCAGGGATGGTGTAGGAGGGAGGGTTTTGGTTTCCTGGATAATTGGGGCTCTTTCTGGGGTAGGTGGGACCTCTACAAACAGGATGGTCTTCACCTGAACCAGAGGGGTACCAATATCCTGGGGGGGAGATTTGTTAGTGCTCTTCGGGGGGGGTTTAAACTAAATCAGCAGGGGAATGGGAACCTAAATTGCAGTGCCAGTGTACAGGCTGTTGAGAGTAGTGAGGTAGGGGATAAGGTTACAGGGACGCAAGAGGGCACTGGCAAGCAAGAACTTGGTTTAAAGTGTGTCTACTTCAACGCCAGGAGCATCCGGAATAAGGTGGGTGAGCTTGCAGCATGGGTTGGTACCTGGGATCCAGATGTTGTGGCCATTTCGGAGACATGGGTAGAGCAGGGGCAGGAATGGATGTTGCAGGTTCCGGGATTTAGATGTTTCAGAAAGAACAGAGAAGAGGGTAAAAGAGGGGGGAGTGTGGCATTGTTAATCAAGGAAAGTATTACAGCGGCAGAAAGGACGTTTGAGGACTCGTCTACTGAGGTAGTATGGGCCGAGGTTAGAAACAGGAGAGGAGAGGTCACCCTGTTGGGAGTTTTCTATAGACCTCTGAATAGTTCCAGAGATGTAGAGGAAAGGATAGCGAAGATGATTCTCGACAGGAGCGAGAGTAACAGGGTAGTGGTTATGGGGGACTGTAACTTTCCAAATATTGACTGGAAATACTATAGTTCGAGTACTTTAGATGGGTCTGTTTTTGTCCAGTGTGTGCAGGAGGGTTTTCTGACACAGTATGTGGACAGGCCAACCAGGGGCGATGCCACATTGGATTTGGTACTGGGTAATGAACCCGGCCAGGTGTTCGATTTAGATGTAGGTGAGCACTTTGGCGATAGTGATCACAATTCGGTTAGGTTTACCTTAGCGATGGGCAGGGACAGGTATATACCACAGGGCAAGAATTATAGCTGGGGGAAAGGAAATTATGACGCGATTAGGCAAGATTTAGGATGTGTAGGATGGGGAAGGAAACTGCAGGGGATGGGCACAAACGAAATGTGGAGCTTATTCAAGGAGCAGCTAATGCGTGTCCTTGATAATTATGTACCTGTGAGGCAGGGAGGAAGTTGTCGAGCAAGGGAGCCGTGGTTTACTCAAGAAGTTGAAGCGCTTGTCAAGAGGAAGAGGGCGGCTTATGTTAGGATGAGACGTGAAGGCTCAGTTAGGGCGCTTGAGAGTTACAAGCTAGCCAGGAAGGATCTAAAGGGAGGGCTAAGAAGAGCAAGGAGAGGACACAAGAAGTCATTGGCGGATAGGATCAAAGAAAACCCTAAGGCTTTCTATAGGTATATCAGGAATAAACGAATGATAAGAGTTAGAACAGGGCCAATCAAGGATAGTAGTGGGAAGTTGTGTGCGGAATCAGAGGAGATAGGGGAAGCGTTAAATGAATATTTTTCGTCAGTATTTACAGTAGAGAAAGAAAATGTTGCCGAGGAGATTACTGAGATACAGCCTACTAGGCTAGATGGGATTGAGATTCACAAGGAGGAGGTGTTAGCAATTTTGGAAAGAGTGAAAATAGATAAGTCCCCTGGGCCAGATGGGATTTATCCTAGGATTCTCTGGGAAGCCAGGGAGGAGATTGCAGAGCCGTTGTTGTTGATCTTCAAGTCGTCATTGTCGACAGGAGTAGTGCCGGAGGACTGGAGGATAGCAAATGTTGTCCCCTTGTTCAAGAAGGGGAGTAGAGACAGCCCTGGTAATTATAGACCTGTGAGCCTTACTTCGGTTGTGGGTAAAATGTTGGAAAAGGTTATAAGAGACAGGATTTATAATCATCTTGAAAAGAATAAGTTCATTTGCGATAGTCAGCACGGTTTTGTGAAAGGTAGGTCGTGCCTCACAAACCTTATTGAGTTTTTCGAGAAGGTGACCAAACAGGTGGATGAGGGTAAAGCCGTGGATGTGGTGTATATGGATTTCAGTAAGGCGTTTGATAAGGTTCCCCACCGTAGGCTATTGCAGAAAATACGCAAGTATGGGGTTGAACGTGATTTAGAGTTTTGGATCAGAAATTGGCTAGCTGAAAGAAGACAGAGGGTGGTGGTTGATGGCAAATGTTCATCCTGGAGTTTAGTTACTAGTGGTGTACCGCAAGGTTCTGTTTTGGGGCCACTGCTGTTTGTCATTTTTATAAACGACCTGGATGAGGGTGTAGAAGGGTGGGTTAGTAAATTTGCGGATGACACGAAGGTCGGTGGAGTTGTGGATAGTGTCGAAGGGTGTTGTAGGGTACAGAGGGACATGGATAGGCTGCAGAGCTGGGCTGAGAGATGGCAAATGGAGTTTAATGCGGAGAAGTGTGAGGTGATTCACTTTGGAAGGAGTAACAGCAATGCAGAATACTGGGCTAATGGGAAGATTCTTGGTAGTGTAGATGAGCAGAGAGATCTTGGTATCCAGGTACATAAATCCCTGAAAGTTGCTACCCAGGTTAATAGGGCTGTTAAGAAGGCATATGGTGTGTTGGCCTTTATTAGTAGGGGGATCGAGTTTCAGAGCCACGGGGTCATGATGCAGCTGTACAAAACTCTGGTGAGGCCGCACCTGGAGTATTGCGTGCAGTTCTGGTCACCGCATTATAGGAAGGATGTCGAAGCTTTGGAAAGGGTGCAGAGGAGATTTACTAGGATGTTGCCTGGTATGGAAGGAAGGTCTTACGAGGAAAGGCTGAGGGACTTGGGGTTGTTTTCGTTAGAGAGAAGGAGGAGGAGAGGTGACTTAATAGAGACATACAAGATAATCAGAGGGTTAGGTAGGGTGGATAGTGAGAGTCTTTTTCCTCGGATGAGGATGGCAAACACGAGGGGACATAGCTTTAAGTTGAGGGGTGAAAGATATAGGACAGATGTCAGAGGTAGTTTCTTTACGCAGAGAGTAGTAGGGGCGTGGAACGCCCTGCCTGCAACAGTAGTAGACTCGCCAACTTTAAGGGCATTTAAGTGGTCATTGGATAGACATATGGATGTAAATGGAATAGTGTAGGTCAGATGATCGGCGCAACATCGAGGGCCGAAGGGCCTGTACTGCGCTGTAATATTCTAATTCTAAAAAAAATTCTAATGACTCCTCCACCACCGATCCTGGGGATGTGATCATGAGGGAGGTGAGACTCGCTGGCGTGGCCGGGATGTCCACACCACATTGTGTGGTGGGTGTGTCGGCCACTGGCGGTGACGGCCCGGAGGAGGATGGAGTCTCGGTGAGGGGCACGGAGGACGACCTTGAATCCATTGCCAGTGAGGCGGTGCACTCCCTCCTGCCTCCTACCGAGTCTCCTCTCATCCCCATTGTAGAACTCCGGGACTTCCTTGCTGCTTGCAGGGAAGTTCAGCCGCCCCTTGACCAGTGTGTGTAGCTGGCGCTGATCATCTGGCCTGTCCGTCTTGCCTTCAAGGAGGGTTGCAAATGTGCAGACATGAAAAAGGTCGTGCGATGCCTGTTCAATGTGTTCCTCTCCGGGTTGCTGGGGGAGTGCAAGGCGATGAGCAGTTCCACTCTCTCCTCACAGTAAGGTATTGGTGACAGGATGGTGGTATTTTTGACATGAAGATATCCATAGCCAGCCTCAACATCAACAGCAGCAGGGGGTCTCTCAGCCGTTTTCACAATCTCACAGTCCTCAGGGAAGGGAGATTTGTGATGGGTTTTATGCAGGAAACCCACACCGTTCCGGGAGATGAAGCCACCTGGCTCCTGGAGTAGCAGGGTGACTTGATGGATCAACTACCTCAAATTAGTGGACGCCTGGTGGAATCTTCATCCCAACTCCAGTGCTTTCGTCTGGAGGACTCAGAAGAAGGGTACCGGAATTGACCGCCTCTACATTTTACAGGCATACGCCTCCTGCATCTCGGTGGCCTCCAAGTGGCTGGTTCCGTGCTCGGACCACCACCTGATGTGGGAGGAATTCACTCCACTCCGCACACGGGACGGGTCCCTGTAATGGCACTTTTAACAAATGGCTGCTGGAGGACGAGTGATTCCGTGACTCATTCCGTCGATTCTGGGCTGACTGGAGAAGGAAGCAGGGAGGCTTCCTCTACTTGAGGCTATGGTGGGATGTGGTCAAGACTCACATCTGCGTCTTCTGTCAGGAGAACACGAAGGTGTCGACCAAGAGGCGGGAAGCCGAGATCGAGCTTCTAGAGAGGGAGGTGCTTGACTTGGAGTCCCATCTCGGTCAGGCCATCACAGACCCCATCCTGTGGCAGGTGTACAAAGAGAAGAGGGCGCGCTGAGGGACCTGCAGCTCACGAGGCGTGTACGTGAGGTCGCGGATCCAGATCCTGGAAGATTTGAACCGCGCCTCACCCTTCTTCTACTCAATGGAAAATTGGAAGAGGGTGCATAAGCAGCTCTTCGAGCAGCTGGCAGACGATGGATCCGGAGGGAATGGGAATATTGGTCCGAGCCTATAACAGTGCATTGCTCTCTCCGGACCCGTCCAGCGAGGACACGTGTAGAGTTTTGTAGGAGGACCTGCCAAAGATCAGACTGGAGGGCGCCAAAGGATTGGAGACTCCGCTCACATTAGCACAATTGTACGGTGCCCTCCACCAGCACTGAATGGGCAAATCGCCGGGGCTGGACGGGGCCACCGTGGAGTTCCTCGGGGCATTGGGATACGTCCTGAGGACAATAACGTGCAGTTCCTGGGGGAAAGCCTGGCGACTCGGGGGTGCCCCTCTCGTGGCACAGGGCGGTTGTCATCCTGTTGCTGAAAAGGGATGATCTCTGCTTGCTTAAGAACGGGCGTCCGGTCTCCCTCCTCAACATGGATTATAAGATCTACCTACGTCCAGGAATTCCCAGAGAAACACATCTCCAGAGGCACTAATTACAGTCCCCATATCTCATGCAGAGTTGGGTCACGAAATCCTCTGTCAACCCTGAATGTCTGTAGCAACTCACAACATAACCTCCAGAAAGCCATCCACAGCACCTCCACTGACTTTACAATAGCAGAAGTAAGTCAAAACACCCACACCTGTAAGTTGGATGTCTGGTCCTTTTACATAACACTTGTGCTGCTGAATGTATGTTCAGCTGAGCGTGACTAACACAGGCGGTCAGTAGACGTGCACAAACGAAGCTACAAAGACGTCTGGCAAAGATGTCGGAATGGTTGATTGATGTCAATTCAAACCCCTCCTCACACTAACAGCACATGGTCAATTAGCCTGGGCGAGAGACTGGCACAACATGGGACATGTAATGACCACACTAGAGCCCTGTCCAGAATGAGGCACAGTGTTAAGCACACCAAAGCCCTGCCCGTCATGGGTCACAGTGCTGACCATATTAGAGCCCTGCCCAAAATGGAGGAATGTCATGGCCACACGAGAGCCCTGTCCAACATGGGTAACTATGCTGACCACACTACAGACGTGCACAACATCGGGCACAGTGCTGACCACACTGGAACCCTGCCCAGCATGGGGCACCATGCTGACCACACTGGAACACTACCCAGCATAGGGCACCATGCTGACCACACTAGAACCCTGCCCAGCATGGAGCACCGTGCTGACCACACACGAACCCTACCCAGCATCGGGCACCATGCTGACCACACTAGAACACAGCCCAGCATGGGGCACTGTGCTGACCTCACTAACGCCCAGCCCCGCATGGGGCACTGTGCTGACCACACTAGAGCCCTGTACAGCATGGGGCACTGTGCTGATCACACTACAGTCTTGTCCAGCATGGGGCAAAGTGCTGACAACACTAGAGCCCTGTGCAGCATGAGGCACTGTGCTGATCGCACTACAATCCTGTCCAGCATGGGGCACTGTGCTGACCACACTAGAGCCCTGTCCAGCATGGGGCACTGTGCTGACCACACTAGAGCCCTGTCCAGCATGGGGCACTGTGCTGACAACACTAGAGCCCTGTGCAGCATGAGGCACTGTGCTGACCACACTAGAGCCCTGTCCAGCATGGGGCACTGTGCTGACCACACTAGAGCCCTGTACAGCATGGGGCACTGTGCTGATCACACTACAGTCCTGTCCAGCATCGGGCACATTGCTAACCACACTAGAGCCCTGGCTAGCATGGGGCACTGTGCTGACCACACTAAAGTCCTGTCCAGAATGGGGCACTGTGCTGACCACACTAGATCCCTGTCCAGCATAGGGCACTGTGCTGACCACACTACAGTCCTGTCCAGCAGAGGGCACTGTGCTGATCACACTACAGTCCTGTCCAGTATGAGGCACTGTGCTGACCACACTAGATCCCTGTCCAGCATAGGGCACTGTGCTGACCACACTCGAGCCCTGTCCAGCATGGGGCACTGTGCTGATCACACGACAGTCCTGGCCAGCAGAGGGCAATGTGCTGATCACACTACAGTCCTGTCCAGCAGAGGGCACTGTGCTGATCACACTACAGTCCTGTCCAGCAGAGGGCACTGTGCTGATCACACTACAGTCCTGTCCAGCATGGGGCACTGTGCTGATCACACAACAGTCCTGTCCAGCAGAGGGCACTGTGCTGATCACACGACAGTCCTGTCCAGCATAGGGCACTGTGCTGACCTCACTAGATCCCTGTCCAGCATAGGGCACTGTGCTGATCACACCACAGTCCTGTCCAGCATGGGGCACTGTGCTGATCACACTACAGTCCTGTCCAGCAGAGGGCACTGTGCTGATCACACGACAGTCCTGTCCAGCATAGGGCACTGTGCTGATCACACTACAGTCCTGTCCAGTATGGGGCACTGTGCTGATCACACTACAGTCCTGTCCAGCAGAGGGCACTGTGCTGATCACACGACAGTCCTGTCCAGCATGGGGCACTGTGCTGATCACACTACAGTCCTGTCCAGCAGAGGGCACTGTGCTGATCACACTACAGTCCTGTCCAGCAGAGGGCACTGTGCTGATCACACTACAGTCCTGTCCAGCAGAGGGCACTGTGCTGACCACACCACAGTCCTGTCCAGCATGGGGCACTGTGCTGATCACACTACAGTCCTGTCCAGCAGAGGGCACTGTGCTGATCACACGACAGTCCTGTCCAGCATAGGGCACTGTGCTGATCACACTACAGTCCTGTCCAGTATGAGGCACTGTGCTGACCTCACTAGATCCCTGTCCAGCATAGGGTACTGTGCTGACCACACTCGAGCCCTGTCCAGCAGAGGGCACTGTGCTGATGTCACTCCAGTCCTATCCAGCATGGGGCACTGTGCTGATCACACTACAGTCCTGTCCAGCATAAGGCACTGTGCTGATCACACTACAGTCCTGTCCAGCATGGGGCACTGTGCTGATCACACTACAGTCCTGTCCAGCAGAGGGCACTGTGCTGATCACACTGCAGTCCTGTCCAGCATAGGGCACTGTGCTAATCACACTGCAGTCCTGTCCAGCATAGGGCACTGTGCTGATCACACTACAGTCCTGTCCAGCATGGGGCACTGTGCTGATCACACTACAGTCCTGTCCAGCAGAGGGCACTGTGCTGATCACACGACAGTCCTGTCCAGCATGGGGCACTGTGCTGATGTCACTCCAGTCCTGTCCAGCATGGGGCACTGTGCTGATCACATTACAGTCCTGTCCAGCATAGGGCACTGTGCTGATCACACTACAGTCCTGTCCAGCATGGGGCACTGTGCTGATCACACTACAGTCCTGTCCAGCAGAGGGCACTGTGCTGATCACACGACAGTCCTGTCCAGCATGGGGCACTGTGCTGATGTCACTCCAGTCCTGTCCAGCATGGGGCACTGTGCTGATCACATTACAGTCCTGTCCAGCAGAGGGCACTGTGCTGATCACACTGCAGTCCTGTCCAGCATAGGGCACTGTGCTGATCACACTACAGTCCTGTCCAGCATGGGGCACTGTGCTGATCACACTACAGTCCTGTCCAGCATGGGGCACTGTGCTGATCACACTACAGTCCAGTCCAGCATGGGGCACTGTGCTGATCACACTGGAGCCCTGTCCAGCATGGGGCACTGTGCTGATCACACTACAGTCCTGTCCAGCATGGGGCCCTGTGCTGATCACACTACAGTCCTGTCCAGCATGGGGCACTGTGCTGATCACACTACAGACCTGTCCAGCAGAGGGCACTGTGCTGATCACACTGCAGTCCTGTCCAGCAGAGGGCACTGTGCTGATCACACTGCAGTCCTGTCCAGCATGGGGCAATGTGCTGACCACACTAGATCCCTGTCCAGCATAGGGCACTGCGCTGATCACACGACAGTCCTGTCCAGCATAGGGCACTGTGCTGACCTCACTAGATCCCTGTCCAGCATAGGGCACTGTGCTGACCACACTCGAGCCCTGTCCAGCAGAGGGCACTGTGCTGATGTCACTCCAGTCCTGTCCAGCATGGGGCACTGTGCTGATCACACGACAGTCCTGTCCAGCATAGGGCACTGTGCTGATCACACGACAGTCCTGCCCAGCATGGGGCACTGTGCTGACCACACTCGAGCCCTGTCCAGCAGAGGGCACTGTGCTGATGTCACTCCAGTCCTGTCCAGCATGGGGCACTGTGCTGATCACACGACAGTCCTGTCCAGCATAGGCACTGTGCTGACCTCACGAACGACCAGCCCAGCATGGGGCACTGTGCAGATCACGCTAGTGCCCAGTCCAGCATGGGGCATTGTGCTGAGCACACTAGAACCCATGTCCAACCTGGGGCATTGTGCTGAACACACTAGATCCCTGTCCAATACGGGGCACTGTGCTGACCACACGATAACCTTGACCAGCATGGGGCTCTGTGCTGACCACACTAGAATCGTTCCAGCATGGGGCTCTGTGCTGACCACACTAGAATCGTTCCAGCATGGGGCACTGTGCTGACCACACTAGCGTCTTTCCAGCATGGGGCACTGTGCTGACCACACTAGTGTCTTTCCAGCATGGGGCACGGTGCTGACCACATTTGATCCCTTCCCAGCATGGGGCACTGTGCTGACCTCTCTGGCGCACTGTAAAGCATGGGGCACTGTGCTGATCAACTGGAGTCCTGCCCAGCACGAGGAGGCAAGTGCTGACCACACTGGAGCCCTACCTAGCATGGGGCAATGTGCTGAGCACACTAGTGACCTGCGCAACATGGAGCACTGTGCTGACCACACTAGAAAACTGCCCAGCATGGGGCACTGTGCTGATCACACCACAGTCCTTTACAGCATGAGGCACTGTGCTGATCACACTACAGGCCTGTACAGCATGGGGCACTTTGCTGACCACACTAGAGTCCTGTCCAGCTTGAGGCACTGTGCTGATCACACTACAGTCCTGCCGAGCATGGGGCACTGTGCTGAACACTCTTGAGTCCTGTCCAGGATGAGGCACAGTGCTGATCACACTACAGTCCTGTCCAGCATGAGGCACTGTGCTGACCACACTGGAACACTGCCCAGCATGGGGCAATGTGCTGACCACACTAGAACCCTGCCATGCATGGGGCACTGTGCTGACCACACTAGAATCCTTCCAGCATGAGGCACTGTGCTGACCACACTAGCGTCTTTCCAGCATGGGGCACTGTGCTGACCACTGTAGAGCACTGTAAAGCATGGGGCACTATGCTGACCAGACTAGAACCCTGCCCAGCATGGGGCACTGTGCGGACCACACTAGAACCCTGCCCAGCATGGGGCACTGTGCTGACCACACTATAACCCTGCCCAGCATGGGGCTCTGTGCTGACCACACTAGAATATTTCCAGCATGGGGCACTGTGCTGACCAAACGAGCGTCTTTCCAACATGGGGCACGGCGCTGACCAGATTTGATCCCTTCCCAGCATGGGGCGCTGTGCTGACCACTCTAGAGCACTGTAAAGCATGGGGCACTGTGCTGACTACATTTGATCCCTTCCCAGCATGGGGCGCTGTGCTGACCTCTCCAGAGCACTGTAAAGCATGGGGCACTGTGCTGACCACACTGGAGCCCTACCTAGCATGGGTCAATGTGCTGATCACACTCGTGACCTGCCCAAAATGGAGCACTGTGCTGACCACACTAGCGACATGCCCAGCAGGGGCACTGTGCTGATCACACTACAGTCATGTACAACATGGAAAATGTGCTGACCACACCAGAGTCCTGACCAGGATGAGGCACTGTGCTGATCACACTACAGTCCTGCCCTGCATGGGGCACTCTGCCGACCACTCTAGACGAATGTCCAGCATGAGGCACAGTGCTGATCACACTACAGTCCTGTCCAACATAGGGCACTGTGCTGACCACACTAAAGCCCTGTCCAGCATGGGGCACTGTGCTGATCACACTACAGTCCTGTGCAGCATGAGGCACTGTGCTGACCACACTAGAGCCCTGTGCAGCATGGGGCACTGTTATGATCACACTACAGTCCTGTCCAGCATGAAGCAATGTGCTGATCACACTACAGTCCTGTACAGCATGGGGTACTGTTCTGACCACTCGAGCGCCCTGTCCAAAATGGGGCAAAGTGCTGAACAAACTAGATCCCTTTCCAACATGGTGCACTGTTCTGATCACACGACAGTCATGCACAGCATGGGGAACTGTGCTGATCACGCTACAGTCCTGTCCAGCATGGGGCAATGTGCTGACCACTCGAGCGCCCTGTCCAAAATGGGGCATAGTGCTGAACACACTAGATCCCTTTCCAACATGGTGCATTGTGCTGAACACACTAGATCCCTGTCCAACATGGGGCTTTGTGCTTAACACACTAGATCCCTTTCCAACATGGTGCATTGTGCTGAACACACTAGATCCCTGTCCAACATGGGGCATTGTGCTTAACACACTAGATCCCTGTCCAACCTGGGGCATTGTGCTGAACACACTAGATCCCTGTCCAACATGGGGCACTGTGCTGAACACACTAGATCCCTGTCCAACATGGGGCACTGTGCAGAACACACTAGATCCCTGTCCAGCATGGGGCATTGTGCTGAACACACTAGATCCCTGTCCAATATGGGGCACTGTGCTGAACACACTAGATCCCTGTCCAACATGGGGCATTGTGCTTAACACACTAGATCCATTTCCAACATGGTGCATTGTGCTGAACACACTAGATCCCTGTCCAACATGGGGCATTGTGCTTAACACACTAGATCCCTGTCCAACCTGGGGCATTGTGCTGAACACACTAGATCCCTGTCCAACATGGGCCACTGTGCTGAACACACTAGATCCCTGTCCAACATGGGGCACTGTGCTGAACACACTAGATCCCTGTCCAGCATGGGGCATTGTGCTGAACACACTAGATCCCTGTCCAATATGGGGCACTGTGCTGAACACACTAGATCCCTGTCCAGCATGGGGCATTGTGCTGAACACACTAGATCCCTGTCCAATATGGGGCAATGTGCTGACCACACAAATCCCTGTCCGACATGTGGCACTGTGCTGACCACACTAGATCTCTATTCAACATGGGGCACTGTGCTGAACATACAAGATCCCTGTCCAGCATGGGGCACTGTGCTGATCACACTACAGTCTTGTCCAGCATGGGGCACTGTGCTGATCACACGACAGTCCTGTCCAGCATGGGGCAGTGTGCTGATCACACTAGAGCCCTATCCAGCATGGGGCACTGTGCTGATCACACAACAGTCCTGTCCAGCATGAGGCACAGTGCTGATGACACTACAGTCCTGTCCAGCATGAGGCACTGTCCTGATCACACAACAGTCCTGTCCAGCATGGGGCACTGTTCTGAAAACAGTACAGTCCTGTCCAGCATGAAGCTCTGTGCTGACCACACTACAGTCCTGTACAGCATGGGGCACTGTGCTGACCACACTGGAGCTCTGTCCAGCATGGGGCACTGTGCTGAGCACACTACAGTTCAGTCCAGCATGGGTCACAGTGCTCATCACACTACAGTCCTGTCCAGCATGGGGCACCCTGCTGATCAAACGACAGTTCAGTCCAGCATGAGGCACTGTGCTGATCACACTACAGTCCAGTCCAGCATGAGGCACTGTGCTCATCACACTACAGTCCAGTCCAGCATGGGTCACAGTGCTCATCACACTACAGTCCTGTCCAGCATGGGGCACCCTGCTGATCAAACGACAGTCCAGTCCAGCATGAGGCACTGTGCTGATCACACTACAGTCCTGTACAGCATGGGGCACTGTGCTGATCACACGACAGTCCAGTCCAGCATGAGGCACTGTGCTGATCACACTACAGTCCAGTCCAGCATGGGTCACAGTGCTCATCACACTACAGTCCTGTCCAGCATGGGGCACCCTGCTGATCAAACGACAGTCCAGTCCAGCATGAGGCACTGTGCTGATCACACTACAGTCCAGTCCAGCATGAGGCACTGTGCTCATCACACTACAGCCCTGTCCAGCATGAGGCACTGTGCTCATCACACTACAGTCCTGTCCAGCATGAGGCACTGTGCTGATCACACTACAGTCCTGTCCAGCATGAGGCACTGTGCTGATCACACTACAGTCCTGTCCAGCATGGGGCTCTATGCTGATCACACTACAGTCCTGTCCAGCATGGGGCAATGTGCTGATCACACTACAGTCCTGTCCAGCATGAGGCACTGTGCTGATCACACTAGAGCCCTTTGCAGCATGAGGCACTGTGCTCATCACACTACAGTCCTGTCCAGCATGGGGCACTGTGCTCATCACACTACAGTCCTGTCCAGCATGGGGCACTGTGCTGATCACACAACAGTCCTGTGCAGCATGAGGCACTGTGCTGATCACACAACAGTCCTGTCCAGCATGAGGCACTGTGCTGATCACACTACAGTCCTGTGCAGCATGAGGCACTGTGCTGACCACACAGAAGCCCTGTCCAGCATAGGGCACTGTGCTGATCACACAACAGTCCTGTCCAGCATGGGGTACTGTGCTGATCACACTACAGTCCTGTCCAGCATGGGGCACTGTGCTGATCACACTACAGTCCTGTCCAGCATGGGGCTCTGTGCTGACCACACTACAGTCCTGTCCAGCATGGGGCACTGTGCTGATCACACTACAGTCCTGTCCAGCATGGGGCACTGTGCTGATCACACTACAGTCCTGTCCAGCATGAGGCACTGTGCTGACCTCACTAGAGCCCTGTCCAGCATGGGGCACTGTGCTGATCACACTACAGTCCTGTCCAGCATGAGGCACTGTGCTGACCACACTGGAGCCCTGTCCAGCATGGGGCTCTGTGCTGAGCACACTACAGTCCTGTGCAGCATGAGGCACTGTGCTGATCACACTGGAGCCCTGTCCAGCATGGGGCACTGTGCTGATCACACTAAAGTCCTGTCCAGCATGAGGCACTGTGCTGATCACACTGCAGTCCTGTGCAGCATGAGGCACTGTGCAGACCTCACTATATCCCTGTCCATTATGGGGCACTGTGCTGACCACACTATATCCCTGTCCAATATGGGGCACTGTGCTGACCACACTAGATCCCTGTCCAATATGGGGCACTGTGCTGACCACACTATATCCCTTTCCAGTATGAGGCACTGTGCTGACCACACTAGATCCCTGTCCAGTATGGGGCACTGTGCTGACCACACTAGAGCACTGTCCAATATGGGGCACTGTGCTGACCACACTAGATCCCTGTCCAGTATGAGGCACTGTGCTGACCACACTAGATCCCTGTCCAGTATGGGGCACTGTGCTGACCACACTAGATCCCTGTCCAGTATGAGGCACTGTGCTGACCACACTAGATCCCTGTCCAGTATGGGGCACTGTGCTGACCACACAAGACCCCTGTCCAGTATGAGGCACTGTGCTGACCACACTAGATCCCTGTGCAGTATGGGGCACTGTGCTGACCACAATAGAATCCTTCCAGCATGGGGAACTGTGCTGACCACACTAGCGTCTTTCCAGCATGGGGCACTGTGCTGACCACACTAGATCCCTGTCCAGTATGAGGCACTGTGCTGACCACACTAGATCCCTGTCCAGTATGGGGCACTGTGCTGACCGCTCTAGAGCACTGTAAAGCATGGGGCACTGTGCTGACCACACTAGAACCCTGCCCAGCATGGGGCTCTGTGCTGACCACACTAGAGTCTTTCCAGCATGGGGCACTGTGCTGACCACACTAGCGTCTTTCCAGCATGGGGCACTGTGCTGACCACACTAGAACCCTGCCCAGCATGGGGCTCTGTACTGACCACACTAGAGTATTTCCAGCATGTGGCACTGTGCAGACCACACTAGCGTCTTTCCAGCATGGGGCACTGTGCTGACTACATTTGATCCCTTCCTAGCATGGGGCGCTGTGCTGACCTCTCTGGAGCACTGTAAAGCATGGGGCACTGTGCTGACCACACTGGAGTCCTGCCCAGCACGAGGAGGCAAGTGCTGACCACACTGGAGCCCTACCTAGCATGGGGCACTGTGCTGATTACACTGGAGACCTGCCGAACATGGAGCACTGTGCTGATTACACTGGAGACCTGCCGAACATGGAGCACTGTGCTGATTACACTGGAGACCTGCCGAACATGGAGCACTGTGCTGACCACACTAGAACCCTGTCCAGCATGGTGCACTGTGCTGATTACACTGGTGACCTGCCGAACATGGAGCACTGTGCTGATTACACTGGAGACCTGCCGAACATGGAGCACTGTGCTGATTACACTGGAGACCTGCCGAACATGGAGCACTGTGCTGATTACACTGGAGACCTGCCGAACATGGAGCACTGTGCTGATTGCACTGGAGACCTGCCGAACGTGGAGCACTGTGCTAACCACACTAGAACCCTGCCCAGCATGGTGCACTGTGCTGACCACACTAGAGCCCTGCCCTGAATGGGGTACAGTGCTGACCACACTGTCCAGCATGGTGCACTGTGCTGATTACACTAGATCCCTTCCCAGCATGGGGCACTGTGCTGACCACATTAGATCCCTTCCCAGCATGCGGAACTGTGCTGACCACATTAGATCCCTTCCCAGCATGGGGCACTGTGCTGACCACATTAGATCCCTTCCCAGCATGCGGCACTGTGCTGACCACATTAGATCCCTTCCCAGCATGGGGCACAGTGCTGACCACCAGATAGCGCTGCCCTGAATGCGTTACAGTGCTGATCACACTAGGGTCTTGTCCAGCATGGGGCACGGTGCTGATCACATTAGATCTCTTCCCAGCATGGGACACTATGCTAACCACACTAGAGCCCTGCCCAGCATGAGGCACTATGCTGATCACACGAGTGCACTGTCCAGCATGGGGCACTGTGCTGGCCACATTCGATCCCTTCCCAGCATTGGGCACTGTGTTGACCACACTTGACTCCTGCCCAGCATGGGTTACAGTGATGACCACACTCGAGTCTTGTCCAGCATGGGGCACTGTGCTGACTGTACGAGAGCCCTGCCCGGTATGGGGCGCTGTGCAGTTTCAGCAGCAGATGGACTGAGACAGGGATGAAGTTGGCGATGTTACCGAGGTGGAAATAGACGGTTGTAATGATATCCTGAAAATGAGGTTAAATCTCATTTTGTGGTCAAATGTGACACCAAGGTTGCAAACAGACTGTTTGAATCTCAGACTGTTACCAGGGAGAGGGATGGAATCAATAGCAAGGGAACAGAGTTGGAGTGGGGAGTCAAAACAATGGCTTCAGTCTTCCCATTATTTAATTGGAGGAAATTTCTGCTCATCCAGTACTGGATGTCGGATAATCAGTCTGATAATTTAACAACAGTGGAGAAATGGAGATAGGTGATGGTGAGGTAAACTTTATGGAGGTCTTTGATGAAACAATGGAGAGGTTTGATGAGGGTGGTGTGATTGAAGTTAGATTTATATGGACTTTCAACTGTGTTTGATCAAGTGTCATTCAATAGACAGCTTAACGAAACTGAACCCTATGGATTAAAGGGGCAATGACAGTGTTTTTTTTTAATTCATTCACGGGATGTGGGCGTCGCTGGCCAGGCCAGCATTTATTACCCATCCCTAATTGTCCTTGAGAAGGTGGTGGTGAGCTGCCTTCTTCAACCGCTGCAGACCATGTGGGGTAGGTAAACCAACAGTGCTGTTAGGATTTTGACCCAGTGACAGTGAAGGAATGGCGATATAGTTCCAAATCAGCATGATGTGTGACTTGGAGGGAAACTTGCAGGTGGTGGTGTTTCCATGTATTTGCTGTTCTTGTCCTTCTAGTTCGTAGAGGTCGCGGGTTTGGAAGGTGCTGTCTAAGGAGCCTTGGTGCATTGCTGCAGTGCATCTTGTAGATGGTACACATTGCTGCCACTGTGCGTCAGTGGTGGAGGGACTGAATGTTTGTAGATGGGGTGCCAATCAAGCGGGCTGCTTTGTCCTGGATGGTGTTAAGCTTCTTGAGTGTTGTTGGAGCTGCACCCATCCAGGCAAGTGAAGAGTATTCCATCACACTCCTGACTTGTGCCTTGTAGATTGTGGACAGGCTTTGGGGAGTCAGGAGGTGAGTTACTCGCCTCAGGATTCCTAGCCTCTGACCTGCTCTTGTAGCCACGGTATTTATATTAGAACATTAGAACATTACAGCGCAGTACAGGCCCTTCGGCCCTTGATGTTGCGCCGACCTGTGAAACCATCTGACCTACACTATTCCATTTTCATCCATATGTCTATCCAATGACCACTTAAATGCCCTTAAAGTTGGCGATTCTACGACTGTTGCAGGCAGGGCGTTCCACGCCCTTACTACTCTCTGCTACTGGCTACTCCAGTTCAGTTTCTGGTCAATGGTAGCCCCTAGGATGTTGATAGTGGGACATTCAGCGATGGTAATGCCATTGAATATCATGGGGAGATGGTTAGATTCTCTCTTGTTGGAGTTGGTCATTGCCTGGCACTTGTGTGGCACGAATGTGACTTGCCACTTATCAGCCCAAGCCTGGATATTGTCCAGGTCTTGCTGCATTTCTGCACGGACTGCTTCAGTATCTGAGGAGTCGCAAATGGTGCTGAACATTGTGCAATCATCAGCAAACATCCCGACTTCTGACCTTATGATTGAAGCTCATTGATGAAGCAGCTGAAGATGGTTGGGCATAGGACATTACCCTGAGGAACTCCGGCAGTGATGTCCTGGAGCTCTTAGCTCTGTCTATCGCATGCTGCTTACTCAGTTTGGCATGCAAGTAGTCCTGGGTTGTAGCTTCACTAGCTTGACACCTCATTTTGAGATATGCTTGGTGCTGCTCCTGGCATGCCCTCCTGCACTCTTCATTGAACCAGGGTTGGTCTCCTGGCTTGATGGTAATGGTAGAGTGGGGGATATGCCGGGCCATGAGGTTACAGATTGTGGTTGAGTACAATTCTGCTGCTGCTGATGGCCCACAGCGCCTCATGAATGCCCAGTTTTGCATTGCTAGATCCGTTCGAAATCTATCCCATTCAGCACGGTGATAGTGCCACACAACACGATTGACGGTATCCTCAATGTGAAGGCGGGACTTCATCTCCACAAGGACTGTGCGGTGGTCACTCCTACCAATACTGTCATGGACAGATGCATCTGTGGCAGGCAGATTGGTGAGGACGAGGTCGAGTATGTTGTTCCCTCGTGTTGGTTCCCCCACCACCTGCCGCAGACCCAGTCTAGCAGCCATGTCCTTTAGGACTCGGCCAGCTCGATCAGTAGTGGTGCTACCGAGCCACTCATGGTGATGGACATTGAATTCCCCCACTCAGAGTACATGTTGTGCCCTTGCCACCCTCAGTGCTCCCTCCAAGTGCTGTTCAACATGGGGGAGTACTGAGTCATCAGCTGAGGGAGAGCAGTAGGTGGTAATCAGTAGGAGGTTACCTTGCCCATATTTGACCTGATCCCATGAGATTTCATGAGGTCCGGAGTCGATGTTGAGGACTCCCAGGGCAACTCCCTCCCTACTGTATACCACTGCGCCACCACCTCTGCTGCGTCTGTCCTGCCGGTGGGACAGGACGTACCCGGGACATTGTCTGTAAGGTATGATTCCGTGAGTATGACTATGTCAGAATGTTGCTTGACTAGTCTGTGGGCAGCTCTCCCAACTTTGGTACAAGCCCCCAGATGTTAGTAAGGAGGACTTTGCAGGGTCGACAGGGCTGGGTTTGCCGTTGTCGTTTCCGGTGCCTAGGTCCATGCCGGGTGGTCCGCCCAGTTTCATTCCTTTTTATAGACTTTGTAGCGGTTAGTTACAACTGAGTGGCTTGCTAGACCATTTCAGAGGGCATGTTAGAGGTAAACACATTGCTGTGGGTCTGGAGTCACATATAGGCCAGACCAGGTAAGGACATCAGATTTCCTTCCCTAAAGGACATTAGTGAACCAGATGGGTTTTTACAACAATCGACAATGGTTTCATGGCCATCTTTAGACTAGTTTTAATTCCAGATTTTTTTTTATTACTTTCAAATTCCACCTTCTGCTGTGGTGGGATTCGAACCCATGTCCCCAGAGGAATACCCTGGGTCTCTGGTTAGAACAAAGAAGAACAAAGAACAAAGATAATTACAGCACAGGAACAGGCCCTTCGGCCCTCCAAGCCTGCGCCGATCCAGATCACCTCTCTAAACATGTCGCCTATTTACTAAGGTTCTGTATCTCTTTTCTTCCTGCCCATTCATGTATCTGTCTAGATACATCTTAAAAGACTCCATCGTGCCCGCATCTACCACCTCCGCTGGCAATGCGTTCCAGGTGCCCACCACCCTCTGCGTAAAGAACTTTCCACGCATATCTCCCCTAAACATTTCCCCTTTCACTTTGAACTCGTGTCCTCTAGTAATTGAAACCCCCACTCTGGGAAAAAGCCTCTTGCTATCCACCCTGTCTATACCTCTCATGATTTTGTACACCTCAATCAGGTCCCCCCTCAACCTCCGTCTTTCTAATGAAAATAATCCTAATCTACTCAACCTCTCTTCATAGCTAGCGCCCTCCATACCAGGCAACATCCTGGTGAACCTCCTCTGCACCCTCTCCAAAGCATCCACATCCTTTTGATAATGTGGCGACCAGAACTGTACGCAGTATTCCAAATGTGGCCGAACCAAAGTCCTATACAACTGTAACATGACCTGCCAACTCTTGTACTCAATGCCCCGTCCGATGAAGGAAAGCATGCCGTATGCCTTCTTGACCACTCTATTTACCTGCGTTGCCACCTTCAGGGAACAGTGGACCTGAACACCCAAATCTCTCTGGACATCAATTTTCCCCAGGATTTTTCCATTTACTGTATAGTTCACTCTTGAATTGGATCTTCCAAAATGCATCACCTCGCATTTGCCCTGATTGAACTCCATCTGCCATTTCTCTGCCCAACTCTCTAATCTATTTATATTCTGCTGTATTCTCTGACAGTCCCCTTCACTATCTGCTACTCCACCAATCTTAGTGTCGTCTGCAAATTTGCTAATCAGTCCACCTATACTTTCCTCCAAATCATTAATGTATATCACAAACAACAGTGGTCCCAGCACGGATCCCTGTGGAACACCACTGGTCACACGTCTCCATTTTGAGAAACTCCCTTCTACTGCTACTCTCTGTCTCCTGTTGCCCAGCCAGTTCTTTATCCATCTAGCTAGTACACCTTGGACCCCAAGCGCCTTCACTTTCTCCATCAGCCTGCCATGGGGAACCTTATCAAACGCCTTACTGAAGTCCATGTATATGACATCGACAGCCCTTCCCTCATCAATCAACTTTGTCACTTCCTCAAAGAATTCTATTAAGTTGGTAAGACATGACCTTCCCTGCACAAAACCATGTTGCCTATCACTGATGAGCCCATTTTCTTCCAAATGGGAATAGATCCTATCCCTCAGTATCTTCTCCAGCAGCTTCCCTACCACTGACGTCAGGCTCACCGGTCTATAATTACCTGGATTATCCCTGCTACCCTTCTTAAACAAGGGGACAACATTAGCAATTCTCCAGTCCTCCGGGACCTCACCCGTGTTTAAGGATGCTGCAAAGATATCTGTTAAGGCCCCAGCTATTTCCTCTCTCGCTTCCCTCAGTAACCTGGGATAGATCCCATCCGGACCTGGGGACTTGTCCACCTTAATGCCCTTTAGAATACCCAACACTTCCTCCCTCCTTATGCCGACTTGACCTAGAGTAATCAAATATCTGTTCCGAACCTCAACATCCGTCATGTCCCTCTCCTCGGTGAATACCGATGCAAAGTACTCGTTTAGAATCTCACCCATTTTCTCTGAGTCCAAGCATAACATTCCTCCTTTGTCCTTTAGTGGGCCAATCCTTTCTCTAGTTACCCTCTTTCTCCTTATATATGAATAAAAGGCTTTGGGATTTTCCTTAACCCTGTTTGCAGGGTTACTAGTCCAGTGTCAATATAACATTGGCTAATGAAGAGTCAACAGAGAGAAGTGGTGAAAAGTTGTTGTTCAGACTCGATGGCAGTAAACAGTGGTGTTCCTCAGCTGGGCTACGAAGTGGCAGATGGATTTCAACCTGGAAAAGTGTGAAGTGATTCACTTTGGAAGGTCGAATTTGAATGCGGAATACAGGCTTAAAGACAGGATTCTTGGTAGTGTGGAGGAACAGAGGGATCTTGGGGTCCATGTCCATAGATCGCTCAAAGTTGCCACCCAAGTTGATAGGGTTGTTAAGAAGGCGTATGGTGTGTTGGCTTTCATTAACAGGGGGATTGCGTTCAAGAGCCGCGAGGTTATGCTGCAGCTCTGTAAGGTTCAACCACACTTGGAATATTGTGTTCAGTTCTGGTCGCCTCATTATAGGAAGGATGTGGAAGCTTTAGAGAGTGTGCAGAGGAGATTTACCAGGATGCTGCCTGGACTGGAGGGCATGTCCTACGAAGAAAGATTGAGGGAGCTATAGGGCTTTTCTCATTGGAGCGAGGAAGGATGAGAGGTGACTTGAAAGAGATGATGAGAGGCATAGATCGAGTGGATCGTCAGAGACTTTTTCCCAGGGTGGAAAGGGCTATCACCAGGGGGCATAATCTTAAGATGATTGGAGGAAGGTTTCAGGGAGATGTCAGAGGTAGGTTCTTTACACAGAGAGTGGTGGGTGCGTGGAATGTGCTGCCAGCGGTGGTAGTAGAAGCAGATACGTTAGGGGCATTTAAGCGACTCTTGGATAGGTACATGGATGATAGTAGAATGAAGGGTAGGTAGTTAGTTTGATCTTGGAGTAGGTTAAAGTTTCGGCACAACATTGTGGGCTGAAGGGCCTGTACTGTGCTGTACTGTTCTATGTTCTATGTTCTATGTTCGGTATTGGGACCACTGCTCTCTTTGCGCTTGGAAAACCCAGGGAGGGGAGGGCAGAGCCCCCTCCTCCTCCCTCTTTACTGTGCTTCCCCTCTCTGCAGCCTCTGCTCCATTTGTTGTTCATGTTTCAGACCCAGAGACACTGTAACTGCAGTCCCCATACCTTGACCAGAGTTGGGTCAACCAATCCTCTATCGTCCCTGAATATCTGCAGCAGCTCACAACACAACCTCCAGAAAACCATTCACAGCACCTCCACTAACTTTACAATAGCAGAAATAAGTCAAAAGCCCCTCACCTGTAAGTTGAGTGCAAACGTACACACATACGAATGAGGAGCAGAAGTAGGCCATTCGGCCCCTCGAGCCTGCTCTGAAATTCAATAATAACATGGCTGATCTGGTTGTGTTTTGAATTCTAACTCCCATCTTACCCTGATAACCTTTCGTTCTCTTGACTAACAAGAATCTTTCTACCTCCACTTTTAAAATATTTCATGACCCCATCACCACCACCTTCTGTGGCAGAGAGTTCCAAAGTCACACAAACCTCTGAGAGAAAAATGTTTTGCTCATCTCTGTCCTGAAGGGGCGACCCATAATTTCAAAACAGTGCCCCCAAGTTCTCGACTCACCCACAAGAGGGAACATCCTTTCCACATCCACCTTGTCAAGACCTTTCAGATTCTTGTAAACCTCAATCAAGTCTCCCCTCACTCTTCTAAACTCCAGTGAAAACAAGCCTGTCTGTCCAACCTTTCCTCATAAGACATCCCGCTCATTCCTATTATCACTCTAGTAAACTACCTCTGAACCGCCTCTAAAGTATTCACATCCTCCCTTAAATAAGGAGACCAAAACTCTAGACATTATTCGAGATGTTCTCTCGCCAATGCCCTGTATAACTGAAGCATCACATGCTGACTTTTATTTTCAATTCCTCTTGTAATGAAGGATAGCATTCCATTAGCCTTCTTTGTTACTTGTTGTACCTACCTACTAACTGTTTGTGACTCATGCATTAGAACACCTAGATCCCTAAGCACCTCGGAATTTTGCAGCGTCCTACCAAAGTGAACAACTTCACATTTTCCCACATTATACTCCATCTGTGAGATTGTTTTCCCACTCATGCAACCTATCTTTATCGGTCTGCAACCTCCTTATGTCCTCTTCACAACATACTTTCCTATCTATCTTTGTGCCACCTGCAAATTTAGCTACCATGCCATCGCTTCCCTCATCTAAGTCATTAATATAAATTGTAAAAAGTTGAGGCCCCCTGCACAGACCCCTGATGGACTCCACTTGTCACATCCTGCTAATCTGAAAATGACCCATTTATGCAGACCCTCTGTTTGCTGCAACTGGCTAATCTTCGATCCAAGCTAATATGTTACCCCCTACACATGAGCTCCTACTTTGCACAATCACCTTTTATGTGACATCTAGTCTAATGCCTTCTGGAAATCCAAGCGCAGTCGTTCAAAGGGCTCCCCTTTATCCATATTGCATGTTACTCCTTCAAAGAACTTCAATAAATTAGTTCAGGATGATTTCCCTTTCACAAAACCATGCTGTCTATTCGCGATTACCTTGAGTTTTTCTTAAGTGCCCAGCGAAAGCCTCCTTAATGATCGATTCTAACACCTCCCCAGAACAGATGTCAAGCTAACTAACATATAGTTGCCTGTTTTCTGCCTCCCCCTCTTCTTGAATAGAGGGGTTATATTTGCTACTTTCCAGTCAGATGGAATATTTCCAGAGTCTAGCGAATTTTGAAAAAATAACACCCACACATCTACTACCTCATTAGCCACATCTTTTAAGACCCTCGGATGAAGTCCATCAGGACCCGGGGACTTGTCAGCCCGCAACTCCATAAGTTTGCTCAGTAAAGATTCCCTGGTGATTGTATTTTCACCAAGGTCCTCTCTTCCTTCCACCTCCTGATTTACAGCTATTACTGGCATGTTTCGTGCATCCTCTATAGTGAAGACCGAAGCAAAATATTTGTTCATTGCATCCACCGTTTCCTTATTATCTACTACTAACTTTGCATTCTCACTGTCCAGAGGAGGAACACTCTCTTTACTTATTCTTGTCCTTTTTAAATACCTGTAGAAACTCTTGCTATCCACTTTTACATTTCTCGCTAGCTTCCTCTCATACTCTAATGTCTTTCTCCTGATTAACCCTTTAGTCATTGTCTGCTGTTCTTTATATTCTGACCAATCATTAGAACTGCCACTCATTTCTGCACAATGATATGCCTTTAACTTCAGTGTCATGTTTTCCTTAACTTCGTTAGTTAACCGCAGACGGTGGGTCCTTCCCGTTATAGTAGGAATATACTTATTCTGGAGTATTTTGAAATATCCCCATAAATTTCTGCCACTGCTTCTCTAATTATCTACCTCCAAGCCTAGTAACCCAGTTCACTTCAGCTAGCTCAGTTTTCATGCCCAAATACTTTCCCTTATTCAAGTTTAAAATACTAGTCTTAGACCCACTCTTCTCACTTTCAAACTGGGTGTAAAATTCAGTCACAGTGTGGTCGCTGCTACCTAGAGGTGCCTTTAATCCTGTCACATTACACTGTATCAAAACTAATTTAATCTGCTCTCTGATTGTGTCTAGAACGTGGTGCTCTAAGAAACAATCCCTAAAACATTCTATGCACTCCTCATCCAGGCTATTATTCCAAATATGATTTTTCCAGTTTATATGTAGATTAAAATCATCCATGATTATTGCCGGACCTCTATCATAAGCAAACGATATTTCTTCTTGTATAATATGTTTTATATTGCGATTACTGTTAGGAGACCTGTAGACCACTCCCACTGGGCACTTCTTTCCCCTGCTAATCCTCATCTCCACCCAAACCGATTCGACACCCTGATCTCCTGTACCAAGTTGATCTCGAACTAATGCACCAATACCATCCTTGATTAACAGTGCTACCCCTCCACCTTTACCTAGCTTCCTATTCTTCTTGAATGTCATATACCCCTCAATATTCTGGACCAGGATGCCTGGTCCTTTTAAAAAACACTAGAAGGGTTTATTCATGCTTCTGAATGTATCTTCAGCTGTGAGTGAGTAGCACAGGCGGTCAGTGGTCATGCACAGACCAAGTTTCAAAGGCGTACATCAAAGCTGCTGGAATGGGACATTGACGTCACTTCAAACCCCTCCTCAGACTAACAGCAAATGCACAGTATACACAGGCTACATCCCTGCACAGCATGGGGCACTGTGCTGGCCATACTAGAAGTGGTCGCCTGTTCCATTCACATCATTTTACAGATCCAGGTTTCTGTAATATTGGCACCAGTGGTGCCATAGAGTAAAAATCACAGCCGGAGGAGAAAGGGAGGGTAAAGCAAATCACTTTCAAAAGGGAATTGGGAAAAAAGCCTCAAAGGCATAAGATTACAATGATATGAGACTGGAGAGGGGAATGGGATTAATTGGAGGGGTGAGGCCATGGAGAGATTCAAACACAAGAATGAGAATATAAAAATTAAGGTGCTGCCAGACCAGGAAGAAACATAGATCAGTGAGCACAGGGGTGATGAGTGATCGGGATTTGCTGTGAGTTAGGATACAGGCAGCAGAGTTCTGGAAGGGCTGTGGTTTATGGAGGTTTATAACTGGGAGAGTGTCAAGGATAGAATTGGAATAGTCAAGTGTGGATTTAAGAAAGGCATAGATGAGTATTTATTCAGCAGATGGGCTGAGGCAGAGGTGGAGACGGGTGATATTACAGAGGTGGTTGTAGGCAGGGTGGGTGATGGAGTGAATGTGGAGATGAACTCAGCTCAGAGTCAACTGGATGCCAGAGGTCGCAAACAGTCTATTTCAGCCTCAGACATTGGTCAGTGAGGGGAATGCAGATGGTGGATAGGGAATGGAGTTTGTGACAGTGACTGAATGCAATGTCTTTGGACTTCCCAAGATTTACATGACAAGAACATTAAATCAGTGAAATATGATTTATAGTTCTAAACGTTGGATAAAGAGACTTACCAGGGACACCAACAATAGCGAGGATGGGATAATAAATCGTTTGAATCATCTTCAGTGCATAATAGATCCGATCATCTAATGTTAGCCAAAAATAATCTGCAGTAACTAGGCCAAACCAGGAGGAGAAACTCCTGCTTCCCATTGTAGTAACATCCCAATCTACAGTTCTCAGATTCTGACCCATTGTCATAACATTCCAATCTAATGTTCTCAGATTCTGATCTACCCTCTCTCTCTCTCGAACTGCTGATCCTGAAAGTACCGGGAAGCTGCTGGGAATAACACATTGACAGGAGTCCTGTATTAATAGAAGCTGGAAACCCTCCAGTGACAAATGTGGGGTCCATGGTGACTGACATTAGTAACAGTAACTGAACAAACAAGTTCAGTTAACCCCTTACAATCCACCAATTTCTGCCCTGCCCTGCCTGCAGCAGTAGTAGACTCGCCAACCTTAAGGGCATTTAAGTGGTCATTGGATAGACATATGGATGAAAATGGAATAGTGTAGGTCAGATGGTTTCACAGGTCGGCGCAACATCGAGGGCTGAAGGGCCTGTACTGCGCTGTAATCTTCTAATTTTAATTCTAATAAAGTAGAACATGTCTGAATTGGATGTGTGGGGGGTGCTGAGGGAAGGAAGTGGCCAGAATCTTCCAACCCTCCTTGGGTATGAGACTGGTGCCAGAGACAGGAGGGTTCTAAATGTTACACTCTGTTTTAAAAAAGGAGAGATGCGGTAAACCGTGTAATTGCTAACCAGTCAGTCTAACGTCGCTGGTGGGAAATTTCTGGAATTCACAGCCCAGGACAAAAGCATTCGTTGCTTGAAAAAAAACACCAGACAATGAATGGACGGAAGCAGGGATATGGTAATGACAAATCATGTCTAGCAAAGCTCAACAACAGCAACTTACATTTCTTGGTCAAAGCAGAATGTCTTAAGTAGTGGTTTAAGGGAGGAAAGTGAGGCACAGAAGCAGTGACAGTGGTATCGTAACGATGTCACTGAACTAGAATCCCAGAGGTGCAGGCTGATGCCCTCGGTTCAAATCCCACTATGGCAGCTGGTGGGAATTAAAATTCTATCAATTAATAATTTCAACTGATTAATAAAAATCTGGAAATGAAAGCTATTCTCAGTAATGGTGTCACAAATCTATCATTGACTGGAGTAAAAACCGATCGGATTTACTAATGTCCACTAGGGAAGGAAATCTGCTGTCCTTACCTGATCTGGCCTACATCTGACTCCAGACCCACAGCAATGTGGTTGACTCTGAACTGCCTTGTGAAATGTCCAAACAAGTCACTCAATTGTCAGGGCGATTAGCGATGGGAACAAATGCTGGCCTTGCCAGCGAAGCCCACATCTCACACAATAATAACAAAAAGTGGTGTAGGGAGTGGATTCCAGAGCTTTGGGCCTCGGCAGCTGAAGACCTGGCTGGCAGTGGTGCAATGATGAAAATCAAGCATACACAAGAGCCCAGGATTAGAGGAGTGCAGATATCATGGAGGGTTGTGGGGCTCGTAGAGATTACAGCGATAAGGAGGGGTGAGAAAATGGAGAGAGTTGGAAACACGGTTGAGAATTTCAAAATCAAGACATGGCCTGACTGGAAGCTGATGTACGTCAGTGATTGGGAACGGGACTTGGTGCGGGTTAACACAAGAGCAGCAGAGTTTGGATGACCTCAAGTTTACAGAGAGTAGAATGTGTGAGACAAGCCACGAGTGTGTTAAAATCTGGAATAGAAAGCTAGTCTCAGTCATGGCGCCATGAAACTATTAGCGATTTTTTTTATTAAACACCATCTGATTCACTAATGTCCTTCAGAGAATGAAATCTGCCGTCCTTTCCTGGTCTAGCCTACATGTGACTCCAGACTCACAGCAATGTCATTGACTCGCAACTGCCCTCTGAAAGGGCCTAGCATCTCACTCTGTTTAAGGATTTGAAAAGAAGGCTGAGCGTTTTACAATTGAGGAGTTGCTGGCCAGGATCCAATGTAGGTCAGTGAGTACAGAGGGTGATGGGTGAATAGGACTTGGTGTGAGTTAGGCAGCAGTGTTTTGGATCACCTCAAGTTTATGGAGGGTAGGATGTGGGAGAACAGCCAGGAGTGTGTTGGAATGGTCAAGTCTACAGGTAACACAGGCAAGGTGGGGGGGGGGGGGGTGTTTTATCAACAGAAGAGCTGAGAGACGGGCAAAGCTGGCTGAAGATACGGAGGTGGAAATAGGCTGTTTTAGTGATAGTTTGAATATTTAGCAGGAAGCTCATTGTAGGGTCAACTATGACATCACTTTGTGAACAGTTTGGTTTAGTCTCAAAGAGTTGGCAAGTAGAGGGATGGAGTCTGTTGCTAGGAAATGTTTGATGTGGGGTTTGAAAACAGTGGCTTAATTCTTCCTAATATTTAATTGGCATGGCAGATATGTTAGGTGATACTTTGTGGGAAGATTTTGTTGATATTATTTATTCATGGATTGTGGGTGTCGCTGGCTGGGCCAGCATTTATTGCCCATCCCTAATTACCCTTGAGAAGGTGATGGTGAGCTGCATGTGGATGAATGAGGAGAGATAATACAAGGCAAATGACACAACTTTAAAGGTGGTGAGAATAACAGAGAGACATGGGGTGTTTGTGTACAATCTTTGACGTTAGCTGGACAGGTTAACAAACAGTTAACGAAGCAAATAGATTCCTAGGCTTTAGTAATACAGACACAGAGTAGAATAGTCAGGATGTTATGTTACAACTATAGAAAAGACGAGTCCGGCTCCACCTGGAGTATTGTGTCCAATATGGGAACCACACTTTAGGAAGGACAGGAAACGTTTGGAGAGGAGACAGAAGAGTTTTACTGGAACATTTCCAGGGATGAGGGATTACAGTTATGTAGCTGTTATGTAGTATGTACAGTTATGTAGGTATATATTTGTGTGGTTTAGAATCTCTTGCTTTTCGTTTCGGTGACTGCAGCTTGGATAGCAACGGAGGTGCGTGAACGGGCTTACAGCTGTGAAGTCAATTTCAGCGTAAGTTTAAAAGTGAATTCCCTTTTGTTTTCGGAGGACCAGGGGACTGCTGGGTAAGGGAAAAGGTATATATTTGTGTGGTGGCTGTATCCGAGACACTACACGTGTAGTGTCTCCCACCCACCCTCCTCCTCTAACCAAAAAAAAAAGGACTCTGGTGTGTTGATAAGGTAAGCTTTTTATTTAGGAAGTTCTGTCCGTTGGATTGCTAACCTAACAAGTTTTGACTTTTTGTTTTTTTTGGTTTTTCAGTAGATTTGTTGGGAATTTGGAATAGTGGGAATGGAGGTTAAGGCAGTTGTATGTTCCTCCTGCAGAATGTGGGAGGTAAGGGTCGCCAAGAGTGTCCCTGCTGACTGCATCTGTGGGAAGTGCACCCAACTCCAGCTCCTCGAGAACCGCGTTAGGGAACTGGAGCTGGAGCTGGATGAACTTCGGATCATTCGGGAGGCAGAGGAGGTTATTGAGAGGAGTTATGGGGAGGTAGTCACACCTCAGGTAAAAGAAGTAGGTAGATGGGCTACCGTCAGGGGAAGGGGAGGGAACCAGCAGGCAGTGCAGGGATCCCCTGTGGCCGTTTCCCTCAACAACAGGTATAACGTTTTGGATACTGTTGCGGGGGACGACTTACCAGGGGTAAGCAATGGGGTACGGCTATCTGGCACAGAGTCTGTCCCTGTTGCTCAGAAGGGAAGGGGGAAGAGGAGCAGAACATTAATCATTGGGGACTCCATAGTTAGGGGAACAGATAGGAGGTTCTGTGGGAACGAGAGAGACTCACGGTTGGTATGTTGCCTCCCAGGTGCCAGGGTTCGCGATGTCTCTGATCGTGTTTTTGGGATCCTTAATGGGGAGGGGGAGCAGCCCCAAGTCGTGGTCCACATAAGCACCAACGACATAGGTAGGAAGAGAGATGGGGATTTAAGACAGAAATTTAGGGAGCTAGGGTGGAAGCTTAGAGCGAGAACAAACAGAGTTGTTATCTCTGGGTTGTTGCCCGTGCCACGTGATAGCGAAGCGAGGAATAGGGAGAGAGAGGAGTTGAACACGTGGCTGCAGGGATGGTGCAGGAGGGACGGTTTTGGTTTCCTGGATAATTGGGGCTCTTTCTGGGGTAGATGGGACCTCTACAAACAGGATGGTCTTCACCTGAACCAGAGGGGTACCAATAACCTGGGGGGGAGGTTTGCCAGTGCTCTTCGGGGGGGTTTAAACTAAATCAGCAGGGGAATGGGAACCTAAATTGTAGTGCCAGTGTACAGGATGTTGAGAGTAGTGAGGTCAGGGATATGGTTACAAGGACGCAAGAGGGCACTGGCAAGCAAGAACCTGGTTTAAAGTGTGTCTATTTCAACGCCAGGAGCATCCGGAATAAGGTGGGTGAGCTTGCAGCACGGGTTGGTACCTGGGATCTCGATGTAGTGGCCATTTCGGAGACATGGGTAGAGCAGGGGCAGGAGTGGATGTTGCAGGTTCCGGGATTTAGATGTTTCAGTAAGAACAGAGAAGATGGTAAAAGAGGGGGGGGGGGGGGGGTGGGTGGCATTGTTAATCAAGGAGAGTATTACAGCGACAGAAAGGACGTTTGAGGACTCGTCTACCGAGGTAGTATGGGCTGAGGTTAGAAACAGGAGAGGTGAGGTTACCCTGTTGGGAGTCTTTTATAGACCTCCAAATAGTTCCAGAGATGCAGAGGAAAGGATAGCGAAGATGATTCTCGACAGGGGCGAGAGTAACAGGGTAGTGGTTATGGGGGACTTTAACTTTCCAAATATCGATTGGAATTACTATAGTTCGAGTACTTTAGATGGGTCAGTTTTTGTCCAGTGTGTGCAGGAGGGTTTTCTGACACAGTATGTAGACAGGCCAACCAGGGGCGATGCCACATTGGATTTGGTACTGGGTAAAGAACCCGGCCAGGTGTTAGATTTAGATGTAGGTGAGCACTTTGGTGATAGTGATCACAATTCGGTTAGGTTTACCTTAGCGATGGGCAGGGACAGGTATATACCGCAGGGCAAGAATTATAGCTGGGGGGAATTAATTATGATGCGATTAGGCAAGATTTAGGATGCGTAGGATGGGGAAGGAAACTGCAGGGGATGGGAACAATCGAAATGTGGAGCTTATTCAAGGTGCAGCTACTGTGTGTCCTTGATAAGTATGTACCTGTGAGGCAGGGAGGAAGTTGTCGAGCGAGGGAGCCGTGGTTTACTAAAGAAGTTGAAGCACTTGTCAAGAGGAAGAAGGCGGCTTATGTTAGGATGAGACGTGAAGGCTCAGTTAGGGAGCTTGAGAGTTACAAGCCAGCCAGGAAGGATCTAAAGGGAGAGCTAAGAAGAGCAACGAGAGGACACGAGAAGTCATTGGTGGAGAGGATCAGGGAAAACCCTAAGGCTTTCGAAAGGTATATCAGGAATAAAAGAATGACGAGAGTTAGATTAGGGCCAATCAAGGATAGTAGTGGGAAGTTGTGTGGAATCAGAGGAGATAGGGGAAGTGTTAAATGAATATTTTGCCTCAGTATTTACAGTAGAGAAAGAAAATGTTGTTGAGAATACTGAGATTCAGGCTCCCAGGCTAGATGGGATTGAGGTTCACAAGGAGGAGGTGTTAGCAATTTTGGAAAGTGTGAAAATAGATAAGTCCCCTGGGCCAGATGGCATTTATCCTAGGATTCTCTGGGTAGCTAGGGAGGAGTTTGCAGAGCCTTTGTCCTTGATCTTTATGTCGTCATTGTCGAAAGGAATAGTACCAGAAGACTGGAGGATAGCAAATGTTGTCCCCTTGTTCAAGAAGGGGAGTAGAGACAGCCCTGGTAATTAAAGACCTGTGAGCCTTACTTCGGTTGTGGGTAAAATGTTGGAAAAGGTTAAAAGAGACAGGATTTATAATCATCTTGAAAAGAATAAGTTCATTAGAGATAGTCAGCACGGTTTTGTGACGGGTAGGTCGTGCCTCACAAACCTTATTGAGTTTTTGGAGAAGGTGACCAAACAGGTGGATGAGGGTAAAGCAGTGGATGTGGTGTATATGGATTTCAGTAAGGCGTTTGATAAGGTTCCCCACGGTAGGCTATTGCAGAAAATACGGAAGTATGGGGTTGAAGGCGATTTAGAGCTTTGGATCAGAAATTGGCTAGCTGAAAGAAGACAGAGGGTGGTGGTTGTTGGCAAATGTTCATCCTGGAGTTTAGTTAATAGTGTTGTACCGCAAGGATCTGTTTTGGGACCACTGCTGTTTGTCATTTTTATAATTGACCTGGAAGAGGGTGTGGAAGGGTGGGTTAGTAAATTTGCAGATGACACTAAGGTCGGTGGAGTTGTGGATAGTGCCGAAGGATGTTGTAGGGTACAGAGGGACATAGATAGGCTGCAGAGCTGGGCTGAGAGATGGCAAATGGAGTTTAATGCGGAAAAGTGTGAGGTGATTCACTTTGGAAGGAGTAACAGGAATGCAGAGTACTGGGCTAATGGGAAGATTCTTGGTAGTGTAGATGAACAGAGAGATCTTGGTGTCCAGGTGCATAAATCCCTGAGGGTTGCTACCCAGGTTAATAGGGCTTTTAAGAAGGCATATGGTGTGTTAGCTTTTATTAGTAGGGGGATCGAGTTTCGGAGCCACGAGGTCATGCTGCAGCTGTACAAAACTCTGGTGAGACCACACCTGGAGTATTGCGTGCAGTTCTGGTCACCACATTATAGGAAGGATGTGGAAGGTATGGAAAGGGTGCAGAGGAGATTTACTAGGATGTTGCCTGGTATGGAGGGAAGGTCTTACGAGGAAAGGCTGAGGGACTTGAGGTTGTTTTCGTTGGAGAGAAGGAGGAGGAGAGGTGACTTAATAGAGACATATAAGATAATCAGAGGGTTAGATAGGGTGGATAGTGAGCGTCTTTTTCCTCGGATGGTGATGGCAAACACGAGGGGACATAGCTTCAGGTTGAGGGGTGATAGATATAGGACAGATGTGAGAGGTAGTTTCTTTCCTCAGAGAGTAGTAACGGCGTGGAACGCCCTGCCTGCAACAGTAGTAGATTCGCCAACTTTAAGGGCATTTAAGTGGTCATTGGATAGACATATGGATGAAAATGGAATAGTGTAGGTCAGATAGTTTCACAGGTCGGCGCAACATCGAGGGCCGAAGGGCCTGTACTGCGCTGTAATGTTATAATTCTAATTCTAGATTTGAATAGAACACAGAGGTTGCAAACTGTCTGGTTCAGCCTCAGATATTTGGTAATGAGGAGATCGTGGTTCATGGATAGTGGATGGAATTTCTTATGGAGACCAATGACAAAATTCCCAAAATTGAAATAGCAGTGAAACAAATTTTACAGATCTCATAGCGGGCAATAGAGACTTACGAGGGACAGCAACAGCAGCAAAGATGGGAGAGTAAATCACAGGCACTCTAATGCACATAGCAATGGATTATAGAGCTAATATCCGGAGACAGATATTTGCCAGGAATAACAGCAGCAAGGAGGGCAGAGGAAATGACAAGAATGGTAACGCAGTTAAACATGGTTTATAGAACAACTAGCTAGATACAGAGACTTACTAGGGACACCAATAATAGCCAGGAAGGGGTAGTAAATGTATTGAATATTCCTCAGTGCGTAATAGATCCGACTGTTGAATGAGAACTGATCATAATCTGCAGAAAGAAAGTTAAACTCCCAGATGAAACTCCTGTTCATTGTTGTAACATTCCAATCTATTGTACTCTGATTCTGATCTTTCCTCTCCCTCTCTCCAGAGCCGCTGATCCCTGTTAGTGCCGGGAGTGATGTGATACTCCCACTGACACTATGTGATAACACATTGAAAGGAGCCCCTTATTAATCGAAGAGGGAAATCTTCCAGTGACACAATTAGGGTCCATGGAGACTGACATTAATTGTAGTCACTGAACAAACAGGTTCAGTTAACCCCTTTCAATCCAACAACTTTTATATCACAATAAACTAGAACATTTACCCGGTCTGGATGGGAATTCTGAGGGTTGGTGAGAGAAGGAATGGTGCAAATGGAAGAAGCACTGCACAGAATCTATCAATTCTCTCTGGATATAGGAGTGATGACAGAGCACTGGAGGGCTGCAAATTATACACCTAGTTTACAAGAAGGACGGATGTGGTAAACCCTGTACTGTCCAGTCAATCTGACGTCAGTGGTGGTGAAATTTCACAACCCAGGACAGAAATATTATTTGCTTGGAAAAGCATAGCATAATAAATTTCAAGCCTCATGGATATGCTAATGACAATTCATGTCTGGCAAAGTTCAGCAAGAACTTATCCCAAGGTACTTCACAGCAGCATTAAGAAACAAAGTATAACACTGAACCACCAAGGGAGATATTAGGTTAGGTGACCAAATGTTTGGTCAAAGAGGCAAGTTTTAAAGGAGTGTCTTAAAGGATAAAAGCGAGGTGGAGAGATGGAGAGATGGAGCTGTGTAGGGCGTGTATTCCAGAGCTTTGGGCCGAGGCAACTGAAGGTGTGGCCACAATGGTGGAGTAATTAAAATCAGGGATGCACAAGAGGCCAGAATTAGAGGAGCAGAGATATCTCAGAGGTTTGTGGGGCTGGAGGGGATTACAGAGTTAGTGAGGGGTGAGGCAATGGAGGGATTGGAAAACAAGAGTGAGAATTTTAAAATCAAGACATTGCTTGACTGTGAGCTGATGTCGGTCAGTGATCGGGGAATGAGACTTTCTGTGAGTTAAGGCACAGGCAGCAGAGTTTTAGATGACCTCAAGGTTACAGATAGTAGAATGTGGGAGAATGAGTTCCAATAGTCCAGTCTACAGGTAATGAAAGCATGACTGAGAGCTTCAGCAGCGGATGAGTTAAGACAGGGGTGAAATCAGGCGATGTTATTGAAGTGGAAATAGGTGGTGATAGTGATGGCAAGAATATAACGGTGGAAGCTCATTTTGTGGTCAACTGTCACAGAATCACAGAATTGTTACAGGTGGCCATTCTGTCCATCGTGTCTGCACTGGCTGTCCAAAAGAGCAATTCATCTAGTACCGCTTCCCTGTCTTCTCCCTGTAACTCTGTACAATTTTCCTTTTCAGACATCTATCCAATTTCTTCCTGAATGCCTCGATTGAATCTACCTCCACCACACTCTCAGGCAGTGCATTCCAGACCTTAAGCACTCGCTGTGTGAAAAAGTTTTCTTCATGTCACTTCTGCTTCTTTTACCAATAACTTTTATTCTTTGCCCTCTCGTTTTCGAACCTTTCAGGAGTGGGGACAGTTTTTCCCTATCCACTCTGTCCAGACACCTCATAATTGTGAATACCTTTTTTTCTAATCTCCTCTCAGCCTTCTCTTCTCTAAGGAAAATGTTCCCAGTTCTCCAGTCTCTCTTCATTACTGATATTCTTCATCTCTGGAACCATTCTTGTGAATGTTTATGTACACTCCCCAATGTCTTCACGTTACCTAAAGTGTGGTGCCCAGAACTAGACGTAATACTGCCACTGAGGCCAAACTAGTGTCTCATACAAGTTCAAAATAACCTCTTTGCTTTTGCATTCCATGCTGCTGTGAATAAAACACAGGATACTGTCTGGTTTATTAGGTGCTCTCAACCTCTCCTGCCAACTTCAATGACCCATGCATATATACACCCAGGTCCTCTGCTCCTGCACACCCTTTAGAGTTGTACAATTTATTCTATATTGCCTCTCCATGTTCTTCCTATCGAAATGAATCACATCACATTTCTCCACATTGAACTTCATCTGCCACCTGTCTGTCCATTTCACCAACTTGTCTATGTCCGTTTGAATTTCTACACTATCCTCCTCACCGTTCACAATGCTTCCAAGTTTTGCATCATCTGCAAACTTTGAAATTGTGCCCTGTGCACCAAGGTCCATGTCATTAATATTTGTCAGGAAGAGAAACGATCCCAACATTGATCCCTGGGGAACTCCACTACAAGTCTTAAATGAAAACAAAAAGTGCTGGAAAGACTCAGCAGGTCTGGAAGCATCTGTGGAGAGTGAAGCAGAGTTAACGCTTCAGGCCTGTGACCTTTCATCAGAATTGGCAAAGGTTAGAAAGGTCAGGTTTTAAGGAAATAAAGCAAGGGTGGGGCAAAAGAGAAAAAAGAGGTGTTGAAAGGACAGAGGGTCATAGAGATTAACAGACAAGGAGGTCATGGGGCAAAGGCAAAGAGAGTGTGCTTGTGGTGTGGTGAAAGACAAAGCGTTAGTGCAGCAAAGGTGTTAAATGACAAAATAATGAACAGCCCAAGCCAAAAGCAGCAACATAAAAAAATCCAGTTTAAGGCCAGGACATGGCAAAAAAAATGATAAAGCAAAATAATTAAAAGAGCCAGTCTTGATCTGAAATTATTGAACTCAATGTTCAGTCTGGAAGTCTGTAGAATGCCTAATCGGACAATGAGGTTTTGTTCCTCGAACTGACGTTGATGTTCACTGAGGCACCGCCGCAGGCTGGGCTGTGGTTTATGGAGGTTTATAACTGGGAAGGTGACCATGATAGAACTGGAATAGTCACGTGTAGATTTAACAAAGGCACAGATGAGAGTTTATGCAGCAGATGGGCTGAGGCCGAGGTGGAGATGGCAGTTATTGCAGAGGTGGTAGTCGGCATGTTTGTTGATGGAGGGAATATGGAGATGAAATCAGCTCAGGTTTAAATTACTACAGAGGTTGTAGACTGTCTTGTTCAGTCTCAGACACTGGCCAGTGAAAGGTAAGTGGTTCACAAATAGGGTATGAAGTTTCTTATGGAGACCAATGACACTAGCTTCAGTCTTCAAAAAAAAAAAAAAATTCCAAATCAGTATTTCAGTGAAGCAAGGTTTACATATCTCATGGCTGGAACTAGAGTCTCACCAGGGCAACAACAGAAGCAAAGATGAGAGATTAAATTATACAAACCATAATGAGGTTAGCAATGGTTATATCAAGATAATAGCTGGAGGGATACCACAATCAGCAAGGGCAGAGTAAATGAGAAGTACAGTAATGCAGTTTAACATGGTTTATACAATGAAGAGCTGGATATAGAGACTTACCAGGAACACCAACAATAGCAAGGATGAGATAGTAAATGTATTGAATAATCTTCACTGCGTTATAGATGCTAGATGCTAATGGTAGCCGATCATAATATGCAGAAAGAGTGTCAAGATCCCAGGATAACCCCCTGCCCATTTTTGTAACATTACAATCTATTGTTCTCAGATTCTGACCCATTGTTGTCAGATTCCAATCTATTGTCCTCAGATTCTGATCTATCCTCCCCCTGTCTCTGGAGACGCTGGTCCCTATTAGTGCCAGGGATGATGCTCCCACTCAAACTATGTGAAAACACATCGAAAAGAGTCTCTTACTATTAGAAGATGGAGCACCTCCAGTGAAATAATTAGGTTGCAGAGAGACCGACATTAATTACAGTCACTGAGCAAATAGATTCCGTTAACCTCTTTCATTCCGACACCTTGCATACCACAATAAAGCAGAAAATTTACTCTGGACAGGATGCGTGAGGGTTACTGAGGGAAGGAATGGTGAAAATAGTAGAGGCACTGGCCAGAATCTTTCAATCCTCCGTGGATATGGGAGCGATGACAGAGGACTGGAGCACTGTAATTGTTACACCCTGTTTAGAAAAGGAGAGATAGAGTAAACCCTGTAATTACTGAGCAGTCAGACACGCATCACTACTGGAGAAATTTCATGGGGTCACAACCCAGGACAAATATATTCGTTTCTTTGAAAAACATATGATAACAAACAAGAAGCAGCAGGGGTCTGGTAATAACAAATCATGTTTGGCAAACTTCAACAACAATTTATATTTATACAGCGCCTTTAACATAATGAAATGTCCCAAGGTGCTTCCCGAAAATGAGATACTAGTTTAAAGTTTGGTCAAAGAAGTAGATTTTAACGGGCGTGTTAAAGGATGAAAGCGAGTTGGAGAAGCGGAGAGGTGAAGGGAGGGTATTCTAGAACTTGGAGCCTCATTAGCTGAAGGTGCAGATAATAGTGGTGGAGTGATGAAAATCAGGGATGCACAAGAGGCCAGAATTAGAGATGCACAGATATCTTGGCGGATTGTGGAGCTGGAGGATATTACAGAGATAGGGAGCACATATAAGGAGCAAGAGGGTAACTAGAGAAAGATTAGATTAGATTAGAGATACAGCACTGAAACAGGCCCTTCGGCCCACCGGGTCTGTGCCGAACATCAACAACCCATTTATACTAATCCTACACTAATCCCATATTCCTACCAAACATCCCCACCTGTCCCTATATTTCCCTACCACCTACCTATACTAGTGACAATTTATAATGGCCAATTTACCTATCAACCTGCAAGTCTTTTGGCTTGTGGGAGGAAACCGGAGCACCCAGAGGAAACCCACGCAGACACAGGGAGAACTTGCAAACTCCACACAGGCAGTACCCGGAATTGAACCCGGGTCCCTGGAGCTGTGAGGCTGCGGTGCTAACCAAAGCGCCACTGTGCCGCCCGAAAGGATTGGCCCACTCAAGGACAAAGGAGGAAAGTTATGCGTGGAGTCAGAGAAAATGGGTGAGATTCTAAACGAGTACTTTGCATCGGTATTCACCGAGGAGAGGGACATGACGGATGTTCAGGTTCGGGACAGATGTTTGATCACTCTAGGTCAAGTCGGCATAAGGAGGGAGGAAGTGTTGGGTATTCTAAAAGGCATTAAGGTGGACAAGTCCCCAGGTCCGGATGGGATCTATCCCAGGTTACTGAGGGAAGTGAGAGAGGAAATAGCTGGGGCCTTAACAGATATCTTTGCAGCATCCTTAAACACGGGTGAGGTCCCGGAGGACAGGAGAATTGCTAATGTTGTCCCCTTGTTTAAGAAGGGTAGCAGGGATAATCCAGGTAATTATAGACCGGTGAGCCTGACGTCAGTGGTAGGGAAGCTGCTGGAGAAGATACTGATGGATAGGATCTATTCCCATTTGGAAGAAAATGGGCTTATCAGTGATAGGCAACATGGTTTTGTGCAGGGAAGGTCATGTCTTACCAACTTAATAGAATTCTTTGAGGAAGTGACAAAGTTGATTGATGAGGGAAGGGCTGTCGATGTCATATACATGGACTTCAGTAAGGCGTTTGATAAGGTTCCCCATGGTAGGCTGATGGAGCAAGTGAAGGCGCATGGGGTCCAGGGTGTACTAGCTAGATGGATAAAGAACTGGCTGGGCAACAGGAGACAGTGAGTAGCAGTGGAAGGGAGTTTCTCAAAATGGAGACGTGTGACCAGTGGTGTTCCACAGGGATCCGTGCTGGGACCACTGTTGTTTGTGATATACATAAATGATTTGGAGGAAAGTATAGGTGGTCTGATTAGCAAGTTTGCAGACGACACTAAGATTGGAGGCGTAGCAGATAGTGAAGGGGACTGTCAGAGAATACAGCAGAATATAGATAGACTGGAGAGTTGGGCAGAGAAATGGCAGATGGAGTTCAATCAGGGCAAATGCGAGGTGATGCATTTTGGAAGATCCAATTCAAGAGTGAACTATACAGTAAATGGAAAAGTCCTGGGGAAAATTGATGTAAAGAGAGATTTGGGTGTTCAGGTCCATTGTTCCCTGTAGGTGGCAACGCAGGTCAATAGAGTGGCCAAGAAGGCATCTGGCATGCTTTCCTTCATCGGACGGGGTATTGAGTATAATTGTTGGCAGGTCATGTTACAGTTGTATAAGACTTTGGTTCGGCCACATTTGTAATACTGCATGCAGTTCTGGTCGCCACATTACCAAAAGGATGTAGATGCTTTGGAGAGGGTGCAGAGGAGGTTCACCAGGATGTTGCCTGGTATGGAGGGCGCTAGCTATGAAGAGAGGTTGAGCAGATTAGGATTATTTTCATTAGAAAGACGGAGGTTGAGGGGGGACCTGATTGAGGTGTACAAAATCATGAGAGGGAGAGACATGGTGGATAGCAAGAGGCTTTTTCCCAGAGTAGGGGATTCAAATACTATGGTTCACGAGTTCAAAGTGAGAGGGGAAAAGTTTAGGGGGGATACGCGTGGAAAGTTCTTTACGCAGAAGGTGGCGGGTCCCTGGAATGCATTGCCAGCGGAGGTGGTAGACGCGGTCACGATAGCGTCTTTTAAGATGTATCTAGACAGATACATGAATGGGCAGGAAGTAAAGAGATACAGACCCTTCGAAAATAGGCAACAGGTTTAGATAGAGGATCTGGATCGGCGCAGGCTTGGAGGGCCGAAGGGCCTGTTCCTGTGCTGTAATTATCTTTGTTCTTTGTTCTATGGAGGTATTGAAAACGAGGATGAGAATTTTAAAATCAAGACATTGCTTGACTGGGAGCCATTTCAATCAGTGATAGAGGAAAAAAACTTGGTGTGAGCTAGGACATGGGCAGCAGAGTTTTGGATGACCTCAAGTTTACAGAGTGTAGAATGTGGGAGATCAGCCAGGAGTGAGTTGGAATATTTATGCACAGAGGTAACAAAGGCATGAATCAGGGAATCACATAATTATTACAGCACAGAAGGAGGCTATTCAGTGTATCATGTACACATCGGCTCTCCGAAAGAGCAATTAACCTCGTGCCATTCCCCGCCCTCTCCCCATAACCCTGCACAATCTTCCTTTCCAGATAACAGTCTAATTGCATTTTGAATGCTTCAATTGAACCTGTCTCCATCACATTCTCAGGCAGTACATTCCAGTCCTTAGCCATTCCTTGCGTGAGAAAATATTGCCTCATGTCACTTCTGCCTCTCTTACCCATACATTTCAATCTGTGCCCTCTCGTTCTCGATACTTTTCACGAGTGGAAACAGTTTCTCTCTGTCTCCTCTGTCCAGACCCCTCATGGTTTTGAACAACTCTGTCAAATCAACTCACCTCTCAGCCTTCTCTTCTCCAAGGAAAATGATCCTAACTTCTCCTGTCTATCTTCATAACTGAAATTCCTCATGCCTGGAAGCATTCTCATGGATCTTTTCTGTACTCTCTCCAATGCCCTCACAATCTTCCTAAATTGTGGTGCCCAGAATTGGACAGAATACTTCAGCTGAGGCTGAATCAGTGTTTTATATAAGTTCAACATAACGTCCTTGCTCTTGTACTGAATGTCCCTGTTAATAAAGCCCAGGATACTGTATGCTTTATTAAATGCTCTCTCAACCTCTCCTGCCAACATCAATGACTTATGCACATATACACCTCGGTATCTCTGCTCCTTTAGAATGGTGCCCTTTATTTTACATTATCTCAATATTCTTCCTACCAAAATGAATCACTTCATATTTCTCTGCATTGAAATTCATCTACCACCTGCCTGCCCATTCCACCAAGTTGTCTAAGTACTTTTGAAATTCAACACCATCCTCCTCACAGTTCACAATGCTTCCACGTTTCGTATCATCTGCAAACTCTGAAATTGTGCCCTGAACACCATGGTATTGGTCAATTACCTTCTTTGGCCTCCTTGTCTCGGGAGAAAATGTGTAAGCACCTGGAGGTGGTCAGTGGTTTGTGGAGCCGCACCTGGAGTGGCTACAAAGGCCAATTCTAGAGTGAATTGGCTCTTCCACAGGCGCTGCAGATAAAATTGGTTGTCGAGGCTATTTCATGGTTGGCTCTCTCCTTGTGCTTCTGTCTTTTTTCCTGCCAACTGTTAAGTCTCTTCGACTCACCATTCTTCAGACCCGCCTTTATGGCTATCTGCTAGCACGAGAGATCACTGGCAATTGACTCCCACAATTTGTGGTCAATGTCACAGGACTTCATTTCGCGTTTGCAGACGTCTTTAAAGCAGCGACACTGATGGCCGGTGGGTCTGATACCAGTGACAAGCTCGCTGTACAATGCGTCATTGGGGATCCTACCATCTTCCATGTGGCTCACATGGCCAAGCCATTTCAAGCGCTGCTGACTCAGTAGGGTGTATATGTTGGGGATATTGGGCGCCTCGAGGACTTCCACGTTGGAGATATGGTCCTGCCACCTGATGCCAAGGATTCTCTGGAGGCAGCGAAGATGGAATGAATTGAGACGTCGCTCTTGTAATATATATCAGGAAAATCAAGGGTACCAACACTGATCCCTGGGGACCTCCAGCCTTTCCTCCAGCCCCCAAAAAACATTCACAAACTACAATTCTTTCTTTCCTGCCACTCAGCCAAAGCCGTATCCATGTTGTTACCGTCCCTTTTCATTCATGAACTATAAGTTTTCTCACAAGTCTGTTATGTGGCACAGTATCAAATGTCTTTTGTAAATACAATACACCACATCAATAGCATTGCCCTCATCAACCCTCTCTGTTACCTTCTCAAAATCTCCAGGCTGTTAGTTAAATAGTATTTGCCCTTCAGGAATCCATGCTGTTTTCCTTACTTAACCCGAATTTGTCCATGTGACTATTAATTTGTCCCGAATTATTATTACTAGAAGTTTCCCCACCACTGCAGTTAAATTGACTGGCCTGGAGTTCTTGGGATTATCTTTGAACCCATTTTTGAACAAGGATGTAATATTTGCAATTCTCCAGTCCTCCGGCATCACCCCAAGTCTAAGGAAGATTGAGAATTTATGGCCAGTGCCTCTGCGATTTCCACTCTCACTTCCCTCATAATCTTTGGATGCACCTCATTGGCCCTGGTGCTTTATTCACTTTACCTCTAGACAGCCTATCTAATATGTCCACTTTATCAATTTTAAACCCTTCTTGTTTCTTAATTACCTGCTCTTTCGCCATTGCCTGTGTTGTACCTTCTTCCTTGTGTTATGACCCGAGGCGAGAGGTGTGCACTGTTAATTCAGTCCTGCTTCTCCACAGGTCACAACATTTTTTTCTCATTTTCCCACTTGCTGAAACAGTCCATCAGATACACTATTCTCATCACAATAGAACACACTTTACTGAACTAAACAATTAACAGTTTATCATAAATGAAGCAGGTGTAAGACCAGGAATCCTGCAGCGAGTAACTCACCTCCTGACTCCCCAAAGCCTATCCACCATCTATAAGGCACAAGTCAAGAGAGTGATGGAATACTCTGCACTCGCCTGGATGGCTGCAGCTCCAACAACACTCAAGAAGCTCGACATCATCCAGGACAAAGCAGCCTATTTGATTGGCACCACATCCACATACATGTTCCCCCTTCACCACTGACGCACAGTGGCAGCAGTGTGTACCGTATACAAGATGCACTGCAGCAATGCACCAAGGCACCTTAGACAGCACCTTCCAAACCCGCGACCTCTACCATCTAGGACAAGGGGATCAAATGCATGGGAACATCACCACCTGCAAGTTCCCCTCCAATTCATACATCATTATGACTTGGAAGTATATCGCCATTCCTTCACTGTCGCTGGGTCAAATTCCTGGAAGTCCATCCCGAACACAATTGTGAGTGAACCTACCTCCCATGGACTGCAGCGATTCAAGAAGGCAGTTCACCACCACCTTCTCAAGGGTTATGGAGAGATGGGTAATAAATGCTGGCCTAGCCAGTGATGCCTGCATCTTAGGATCGAATAAAAATGTCTCAACTAGAAATGAAGTAAAACAATATCACACAGATCAAATTTTTAAAAATCCAACAATTAATTTTTAACTTCCCCTTCCCACCTTAACCAAAGTTCAAAGTCCCTTTTAACCTGAACCAAATTTTAAAGTTACTCTTTTTTTACCTTAGTCCCTTAAAACTCAAACACAGACATATACACTGGTTAAACAAAAACAAGATCTAAAAAAAAAGATTTTTCGATCAGAGCTCTGTTACAAACAAAAAGCATTTGGGTTAACTCGTTGCCCATTTTGAAGGAAACAGCAGATGAGTTATGTTGTTCCAAACCAGCATGCAGTCTAACTTCTGAGCACACACATCCAGGTTACCAGACAACGGTTCTCTTCAGGCGGCATTGAGAATTATTTTTAGCAGGCTTTCTTCAAACAGGAAACAAGATGACTCAACTCCGCGGACTTCACAAGGTCTGTTCTGAAATTTCTGGGAAATGAGCTGGGTTGTGGTCTTCTCTGCTTTCTTGACTTTTTCTTCAGACTTGACGTTATCTCCTTCTAGAAGGTAAAACCACACACACTGACCGACAACCAGAAAGCTTGTCAGTTTTTCTGCCCATCCCAGGTGTTCTCTGCGACGACGGGGCTTGTCTAATCAAAGGAGAACGTATCACTTTTCTGCCTGCTACCAGGGTTTTGGCTTCATCTCGAACCCGAGCCTTGTGATAACCAGTAACTCTGTTGCCAGTCCAGCTCCCTCTCAGTGACCTCTTGGTGGTTCAATTTTTTATAAAAAAACGGTCTAACATTTATTCAGCTGAACCATAAATGCCTTTAGAAATATTTTTTTTTACCAAAAAAGAATCACTTTTGTTACACTTGGTAAAGACAGATGCAACGTATTTATTTAATACTTCAACTATGCCCTCTGCATGCATGTGCAAATCCTCTGTGTGGCACCTAATTGGTGCAGCTCCTCCTTTTGCTACCTGTTTATACGTCTATAGAAAACTTAGGAACTCCATTTAATGCTAGCCGCCAGACTCTTCTCATATTCTATTTTACTTCTCTTACTTGCTTTTATGCTTCCGCTCTGCCTGGTTCTCAGTAGGATTGTCTACCTGGCGTCTGTCATAAGCACACTTTTTCTTTTTCATCTTAATCTCTACGTCACTCACCTCTTTTGTAATTCAGGGAGCTCTGGATTTGTTTACACTACCTTTCCCCTTCAAAGGAATATACCTTGACTGAGCCCAAACTATCTCCTCTTTGAAGGTAGCCCATTGTTCATCTATTGTTTTCCTGCCAATCGTTGACTCCAATTTATTTTCTCCAGCTGCATTCTTACCCCGCTGAAGTTGGCCTTCCCCCAGTTAATTATTCTTACCCTTTGTCCTTTTATGTAGTCAGCCTAAACCTTATGATGTAATGACCGCTGTCCTTTAAGTGCTTCCCTACTGGTATTTGATCCACTTGGCCCACCTCATTCCCAAGTACCAGATCCAGCAGCGCCGCTTTTCTTGAATGAGGGTTTCAGCAGCAGATGAGCTGAGGCAGGGATTTAGTCAGGTGATGTTACAGAGATGGAAATAGGCGATTGTGGTGATGGCACCAGTATGAGGTTAGAAGCCTATTTTGTGGTCCAATGTGACACCAAGGTTGTGAACAGACTATAGTAATCTCAGACAGTTACCAGGAAGAAGGAAGGAATTGCTGGCTAGGGAAGGGAGATTGGAGCGGGAAGTAAAAACAAGGGGCTGAATTTTATTCTCCCCAGCGGAGTGCGAAACATTGGTGGCCCATATGTGCAGTCTGTGTCTGCTGTGCCACTGTGATGTAGCAGGCGATGGCTCATTTTAATACAGTGAACGGGCCGCCCACTCCACCCCCAATCACGTAACAGGGACGGCCTCAGCGACAACAGTAGTGTTGTCAGCTGTCTCTGTCCAGACACTGGTGCCATTTTTAAAGGGCAACCAGACCTGCCACAAAAAGTGCAAAGTTTAACCCCGTACACACACCCCCGCCAGTGCACTGCAAATAAAATGTTGCCCATTTCCCCCAAAAAACTTACATTGTATAGTTGCCTTCCCACCATCCCCTCCAAAGACTTAAACTGCCGAGTACCCTCGCAACCCAACAACTGTCCAAAGTGTAGAGTTTGCCCCTTCTTCCCCTACACTATTAATGCAGAGTTGACCACGCCCGCGACAAGCACCAGCCACCACCCCCCACCCCATCAGTACTCTAAAAATCCTACTTACCCCCCTTTCCCACCTCTGTGGCGTTGGCTTTCCCTGGACGGGAAAGCGACGGTGTGTGAGAAGAAGGGTCACTGACCCGAAACGATAACTCTGCCTCTCTTTCCACAGATGCTGCCAGACCTGCTGAGTGGTTCCAGCATTTCTGGATTTTATTTCAGATTTCCAGCATCTGCAGTATTTTGCTTTTATTATGAAGGTGTGTGAGTGTCAGCCGCTGCATGGAAGATCCCGGGCTGTCAGTAAGATCACAGGGAATTGGACTGAAATATATACATTATGTTTATTGAAATATTTAAAGGAGGGTACCACTGCCGAGCGGTTGGGGGGGAGGGGGCGGGGAGCCACGAGCCTCTGCACAGCTCGAAAGATCAGGCCCAGCAATCCCGATGTGTGGCTCCATGGAGACCTACATCAGGAGCCCAACAGAGTCCAGCCCAATGGTTTCAGTCTTCCCAATATTTTATTGGAGGAAATTTCTGCTCATCCAGTACTGGATGTTGCATGAGCAGTCTGATAATTTAACAACAGTGGAGGAGTGGAGAGAGGTGGCGGTGTGGTAAACTTGATGGAGTTCTTTGATAAAACAATGGAGAGGGCTGATGAGGGTGGTGTGATTGAAGTTATATATATGGATGTTCAAAAGGTGGTTGACCAAATGTCATTCAATAGACAGGTTAGGAAAACTGAACCCTATGGATTAAAGGGACAGTGATATTGTGGATATAACATTGACGAAGGAACAGTAAACAGAGAGAAGTGGTGAAAGGTTGCTGTTCAGACTCAATGACAGTAGACAGTGGTGTTCCCTGGGGCTCGGTATTAGGACCACTGCTCTTTTTTCTCTTGGAAAACACGAGGTATGTAAGGCAGAGCCCTCTCCTCCTCGCTCTTTGCAGAGCTTCCCCTCTCTGCAGCCTCTGCTCCATTTGTTGATCATGTTATAGACACAGCGACACTGTAACTACAGTCCCCATACCTCGTCCAGAGTTGGGTCACCAAATCCTCCGTCGACCCTGAATGTCTGCAGCAGCTCACAACACAACCTCCAGAAAACATCCACAGCACCTCGACTAACTTTACAATTGCAGAAGTAAGTTAAAAGCCCCTCACCTGTAGGTTGGATGCCTCGTCCTTTTAATAACACTAGAGGGGGTTCCTCGTGCTCCTGAATGTATGTTCAGCTGAGAGTGGCTAACACAGGCGGTCAGTGGACATGCAAAGACCAAGTTTCAAAGATGTACATCACAGCTGCTGGAGTGGGTGATTGAGACCATATTCAGTCCCTTCCTCACACTACAGACACACACACGTTACACACACGCTAGCACCCCGGCCAGCCTGGGTTTCCTGTACAATGTGCTGGATGTGACCGGCAGTGCAGCTTATACCATTTTATGGATCTAAACTTCCACAGCACCAGTGGAGCTGGAGAGATGAAATGTGTGATCAGGGAGCGAGACAGAGGGAAATAAACTCACTTTAAAAAGGGAATTAGAAAAAGACTTTAAGATAAACAAGTTTCAGGAATATTGGTAATGGACAGGGGATTGGGATAATTGGAGGGGTGAGGACATGAGGGATTTGATCACATGAGTGAGAATATTAAAATTGAGGTGTTACTGGACCAAGAGCCAATGTAGGTCAGTGAGCACGGGGATGTTAGGTGAACAAAATTTAATGTAAATTAGAAGATGGCAGCAGAGTTTTGGATGATCAGAAGGTTACAGAGAGTAGGATGTGGGAGACCAGCCAGGAGTGTGTTAGAATAGTCAAGTCTTGAGGTAACATCGACATGGATGAGGGTTTCAGCAGCAGATGAGCTGAGCTCTCTCTCTCTCTCTCTCTGTTTCTCTCTCTGTCTCCCTCACTTGCTCTGTCCCACACTCAGAGTCTTATATTCTTCAATCCTGTCGCCTCTTACTTTTGTAAACTCCAGCTGATATAAGAGGAGCCTGGCCAACTTTTCAACATAAGGTAACCCGCCCATTCTAGGTATTAGTCCAGTAAACCTTCTCTGAACTGCTCCCAACCCATTTACATCCTTTCTTAAATAAGGAGACCAATACTTTACACAGTACTCCAGATGAGGTCTCTGTATAACTGAAATATAAACACTCTAATTTTGTGTCCTATTCCACTCGCAATAAATGATAATATTCCATTAGCTTTCCGAATTACTTGCTGAACCTGCAGACTAACCTTATACAATTCATGCACCAGGATACGCATATCCCTCTGCATCTCAGATTTCTTCAATCCATCACCATTCAGATAACATTCTTGGTTTTTAATATTCCTGCCCAAATGGATTTGGAGACAGAGAGAGTTTACACTCGATCAAACGTGTGTGTGTCATCACTAAGAGTTGCGGGGCGGGGCGGGACGGGGGAAGCGGAATTTTAAGAGAGTTCTGAATAAGTAAAGGCAGAAATACAATGTCATTGGCATATGATAGGAAATAGTCAATTGAACAGGTAAACGTTCGAAATGTAACAGTCTTTGAGCAAGTGAAAGAGGGGAAGGGGGAAGAAGAACACGAAGGAAGGATTGTGATGGGACGGAAAGGGGAGAGTTTAAATGACAGATTGTTACATTTCTAACCTTTACCAGTTCTGATGAATGGTTAGGAAAACTGAACCCTATGGATTAAAGGGACAGTGACAGTGTGGCTATAACATTGACTAAGGAACAGTAAACAGAGAGAAGTGGTAAAAGGTTGTTGTTCAGACTCAATGACAGTAGACAGTGGTGTTCCCTAGGGCTCGGTATTCGGACCACTGCTCTTTTTTCTCTTGGAAAACACGAGGTATGTAAGGCAGAGCTGAAACGTAAACTCTGTTTCTCTCTACACAGATGGTGCCAGACCTGCTGACTATTTATGACAATTTCTGTTCTCATTGCAGAGTTCCAGCAGCCGCAGTATTTTGCTTTCATTTTAGTATTTAATTCACTGTCACTTCTCTTCCAGGAATGCCTACCTTGAAGAAGTTCTGCTCTTCTCTTGAAGAGCTTAGGGCCTCGGCAGCTGAAGGCACGGCCGCCAATGGTAGAGTAATTAAACTCGGGATGTTCAAGAGACCAGAATTATATGACGTTTCAATGCTGCAGTGGAAGCTCAGACTGAGGTCATGAGATCCATGCTTACTGCCATGCAGGATCAGGCTGCTGCCATCATGGCTGTGGATCACAGTGTTCAAAGGGGTTTGCAGGATCTCACAGCAGTCCTGCAACCTGTGATCCAGTAGATTACTAGGATTGCTGCGGTGTCGCCCCGTGGGAATGACAGTGTCTCCGTGGAGCAGGAACCTGTTGTCTTCTCTCAGGATGACAGTATTTGTTCTCCATTCACTGTCACTCCACCAGTGTACTTGCTGTTACCCATCAGCCAGCCCGGACTGCTGCTGCCCATGTCGAGGTGGTGCAGTCCGATTCCGAGTCTTCAAGTCACAGAGCTGCTCGAGGACATCCTGCAAGGCCATATGCAGTCTCCCCAGTGAAAGTCAGCAGACTTCCACCAGCCATGCTGCAGTCACTGGAGAAACACTGTATCGGAGCACTAGGCAAGTCGAGGGAACCCACAAGACAGGCACTAAGGGAATACACAAGGTTGAATAGTTCAGTTTTGTTTGGATAATTGGATGTGCTGTTGGATAAAGATGTTAATGAAAAGATTGTTGTTGGTGTTTTTTTTCCTGGTAGCAGCCAACCAACCTCACACGGTTCGGACAGTGGAAGCATTGCTTCATCACACTGGTGGTCTGTTCCACCTTGTTCCTGGTGACTTCATTGTTCACGTTATACACATATTAATTGTGTGAGGTTGGTTGGCGGTGGGAGGAAGTTTGGGGGTGTAGAAACATGAGCTGTGTCTGGAGAGGGCGGGGTGGTTACATCTGTCTCCGTGGAGCCACATTCTGGTTCTGCATGGGAGGCCGATGTGTTGGGACTGGCTGACTGCTTCAGAATGAAGTTATTGTGGCTGCTGCCAGAATAGTGGGACATTCACCAACATGATGTACTGGGCATGCTCACACATCAACTGTACATTAATGGAGTGAGATTTTAGTCAGTTCCTGTACCTCTCCCCGTTGACATGGGGACACCGTCGAGACAACTCGACCATCAGGAATGTGGCTCTCCTGACAAAGCCAGGGATACCCTTATCGTGCTTCTCCCCGCTGAGGGAGAAAATGATGTATTAACTTCACCCGACATAGATGGCCTCTCTCACGTAGCGGATACATCAATGGACAACACACAGTCCTCACAACTACAGGCCAGTTAGTCCAATATCAGTGGTGGGAAAAGTTTTAGAACAATAATCAGGGATAAAACAGCAGGCATGTTGAGAGGTTTGAGTTAATTCAGGATAGCCGGCATAGATTTACAAAAGGAAAGTCATGCTTGACTAATCTAATTGCACTTTTGATGATGTAACAGAGAAGGTTGATGAAGGGAATGTGATGGATGTTGTCTAGATTGGTTTGAACAATGTGTTTGATAAAGTGCCACAGAAAAGGTTAATTACCAACATTGAGTCAAATGGAATGGGAGGGTCAGTGTCCAGTTGGATAAAAACAAAGGTTTACATAGAGATAAGAGTGTATCATTGTAAATGGCAGTTTTTCAGACTGCAAGATGTTTGACAGTGAGTGTTCCCCCAGGGTCAGTGCTCGGGCCACTGTTTATTTTTGCTGTGTATAAATGACTTGGAGCTTGGAATACAGAGTAGAATTTCAAAATCCGCCTCTGATACCAAACCTGGAGCTGTGACAAACAGTGAGTATGTTCAGAACCACCTGCGACAGGACATAGATACTAAGTAGATTGAGCAGACAAGTGGCAGATGAAGGTGTGAGACAAGTGTGAGGTGAGGCATTTTGACAGAGAGGATAGGAAGGCAATATAGACTTAATAACACAGTTCTAAACAGTGTGCAGGAACAGAGAGACCTGTGGGTGCATGTGTATCCATCTTTAAAGGTGACAGGACATATTGAGAGATTGGTTCGTAAAATACATATAATCTTATATTTCATAAAGAGAGGTATCGAGTTCAAAAGCAGAGAAGTTATGATGAATGTTTAAAAATCTCTGGTTAGGTCTCAGCTGGACTAGTTTGTCCAATTCTGGTCATCACACTTCAGAAAGATTGTGAAGGTCTTTGAAATGGTGCTGAAGAGATTTAACAGGATGGTTCCAGGGATGGTGGATTTTAGTTCCAAGGTTAGGTTACAAGATTATGACAGGTCTGGATAATTTAGACAATGAAAAAGTGTTCCCATTAACTGATGGAAGAAAGACTAGGAGCACGGATTGAATGTTTTGGACAAGAGATGCAGGAGGAATATGAGGAAGAACATTTTTCTTTATGCAGCGTGTGTTAATGATCTGGAACTCACTGCCCACAAGTGTGTTGGAAGCAGAGACAATCAGTGATTTCAAATGAAAGCTGGTGGGCACCTGAATGAAATGAATTTGCTCCAGGGATTGAGCGGGCGAGTGGGACTGAATGGATTGCTCCATGGAGAGCCAGCATGTACATGATGGGATGAATGGACTCTTTCTATGTCGTAAATGGCTCTATCAGTCTCTGTGACTCGATGTTGGATACTTCTCCTGCTCCTGCCTGGAAAGATCCGGATACATAGAAGTTCAATGAAACTGTGACCTTAACAGCCACTGACAGCTCCGTCCTCACCCTGGTGTGAGGCTCCAGGTCGTGTTACAGGAGGTGACACAACTCTGTGACCACCTCCTTATTGAATCAGAGTCACCTCACACACTGCTCCTGGGTTAGGTGTAGGTAGCAAAAGTGTTCTCGGAAAACCGGAGGTGCGTAGGGCAGAGCCCCCTCTTCCTCCCACTTTACAGAGCTTGCCCTCTATGCAGCCTCTGCTCCATTTGTTACAGACCCAGAGACACTGTAACTACATTCCCCATACCTTGTCCAAATTTACATCACCAGATCCTCTGTCCTCCCTGAATGTCGGCAGCAGCACACAACACAACCTCCAGAGAACCATCCACAGCACCTCCACTAACATTACAATAGCAGAAGCCAAAAACCCCTCACCTGTAAGTTGAATGCCTGGTCCTTTTTAAATAACACGAGAGGGGCTTCCTCGTGCTGCTGAATGTAGGGTCAGCTGAGAGTGACCAGCACAGGCGTTCCGTGGACAGTCCAAGTTTCAAAGACGTACATCACAGCTGCTGGAATGGCTGACAGAAGATATATAAAGACCCCTCCTCACGCTGCCAGCACATGCTTGGTGAACGGGGGCTCGAGCCCTCTCCAGCATGGAACACTTGAAGTGACTGGCAGAGCAGCTCGTATTATTTTATGGATCCAAACTTACATGGCGTTAGGCCCAGTGGCGCTGTAGAGCTGAAAATCATTGCCAGAGTAGATAAACAGAGAAAACGACTATAGGATCACATGAATTAGGGGCAGAAGTAGGCCATTCAGCCCGTCAAGCCTGCTCCACCATCTAATAAGATCATGGCTGATCTGTTTGCATTTCGAATTCCGCACCCCCATCTACCCCCGATAAACTTGGATTCTCTTGCCTAACAAAAATCTATCTCCCTCTGCGTTAAAAATATACAATGACCCCCCGCCCCCCCCACCACCTTCTAAGGCAGAGATTTCCAAAATCACACAATCATCTGAGGAAAAGAAAAGTCTCCTCATCTCTGTCTGAAAAGGGCGACCCCTAATTTTCAAACAGTGCCTTTTCAAACAGTTACTTTTAAAAGGTAATTGAAGAAAATACTTTCAGGCAAAAGAGTTGTAGGAATATGGGAATGGAGAGGGGAATGGGATTAATTGGAGGGGTGAGGCCATGGAGAGATCCAAGCACAATAATGAGAATATTAAAATTAAGGTGCTGCCAGACCGGGAGCTAATGTAGATCAGTGAGCACAAGGGTGATGGGTGATCGGGATTTGGTGTGAGTTAGAATACAGGCAGCATAGTTATGGATGGGATGTGGTTTATTCAGGTTTATAACTGGGAGGGTGACCAGAATAGAATTGGAATAGTCAAGTGTGTATTTAACAAAGGCACTGATGAGTGTTTATGCAGCAGATGGGCTGAGGCAGAGGTGGAGATGTGTGTTAGTACAGAGGTGATAGTCGGCAGGGTTGGTGAGAATATGGAGATGAACTCAGCTCAGATTTAAATAGAACACAGAGGTTACAAACTGTCTGGTTCAGCCTCAGATATTTGGCAATGAGGAGATCATGGTTCATGGATAGTGGATGGAATTTCTTATAGAGACCAATGAAAACTCCACTGTTCCCAAATTTAAGTAGCAAGAACATTATTTCAGTGAAACAAATTTTACAGATGTCATAGCGGGAAATACAGACTTTCCAGGGACAGCAACAGCAGCAAAGATCGGAGAGTAAATTACAGGCACTCTAATGCACTTGGCAATGGTTTATAGAGCTAATACCTGGAGACATATATTTGCCAGGAATAACAACAGCAGCAAGGAGGGTAGAGGAAATGACAAGAATGGAAATGCAGTTAAACATGGTTTATCGAATTAATAGTTAGATACAGAGACTTACTAGGGACACCAATAATAGCCAGGAAGGGGTAGTAAATGTATTGAATATTCCTCAGTGAGTAATAGATCAGACTGTTTAATGAGAACTGATCATAATCTGCAGAAAGAAAGTTAAACTCCCAGATGAAACTCCTGCCCATTGTTGTAACATTCCAATCTATTGTTCTCTGATTCTGATCTTTCCTCTCCCTCTCTCCAGAGCCGCTGATCCCTATTAGTACCGGGAGTGATGCGATACTCCCACTGACACTATGCAAAGGCACAGATGAGGGTTAGTGCAGCAGATGGGCTGAGGCAGAGGTGGAGATGGGTGATATTACAGAGGTGGTAGTAGGCAGGGTTTGTGAAGGAGAGAATATGGAGATGAACACAGCTCAGGTTTAAATAGAACACAGAGGTTGCAAACAGTCTGGTTCAGTCTCAGACATTGGACTTGGAGTATGTAGTTCACAGATCGGGGACAGGATTTCTTATGGAGACCAATAACACTGGTTTCGGGATTCAGAGAAAAAAAAATTACTTGAACAGTATTTCAGTGAACCAGGGTTTACAGATCGTATTTGTGGAAATGAAGACTTACCAGGGCAGTAACAGCAGGAAAGATGAGAATAAATTACAAGAACTATAATACTATTAGCAATGGTTGTGGAGCTAATAGCTGGAGACAGAGATTCAACAGGACTAACAACAGCAGTAAGGAGGGCAGAGTAAATTCCAGGAACATTATTGCAGTTAAATATGGTTTATAATATTAATAGCTGTATTGACAAACTTACCAGGGACACCAACAATAGCAAGGATGGGATAGTAAATATGTTGTATAATCAACAGTGTGTAATAGATCCGGGATGTTAAAGACAGCGAATCGTCCGTAGAAAGTATGAAAAGAGGCCATGATAATCCTCTGCCCACTTTTGTAACATTCCAATCCACTGTTCTCAGATTCTGACCCATTGTTGTAACATTCCAATCTATTGTTCTCAGGTTCCGATCTATCCTCTCCCTCTCTCTGGTGCAGCTGATGCCTGTAAGTGATGAAGCTGATAATCCACTGGCACAATCCCTTGAAAGGAATCCCTTATTAATAGAAGATGGAAAACCTCCAGTGACACAATTAGGGTCCATGGAGACTGACATTAACTACAGTCACTGAACAAACAGGTTCTGTTAACCACTTTCCATCCAAACACTTTTTGTGCCTCAAAGAAGTAGAACATTTACCTGGTCTGTATGGGATGTATGAGGCTACTGAGGAAAGGAAATGTGGAAATAACAGAGGCCCTGGACAGAATCTTTCAATCGTCCTTGGATATGGGAGTGATAACAGAGAACTGGAGGGTTGTAAATGTTACTCCCTGTTTAAAAAAGGAGAGATGGGGTAAAACCTGTATTAATGACCAGTCAGTGTAATGTCGGTGGTTGGAAATTTCTAATGGTCACAAGCAGGATATAAGTATTCCTTACTCATAAAAGGGATAACATTTGAGAAGCAGCACGCAAATGCGAATTCAAAATCATGTATGTCAAACGACAACAACAACTTATTTTATATAGTGTCTTTACTGTAATAAAACATCCCATGATGCTTCCTTATAAAACAAAACATGACACCGAGAGATATAAGAAATTATTAGGTCAGAGGACCAAAAGCGTGGTCAAAGATGTAGGTTTTAATAGGTGTCTTAAAAGAGGAAAGGGTGGTGGAGAGGTGGCGGGATGGAGAGGCGGAGAGGTGTAAGGAGGGTATTCCAGGGCTTGGTGCTGAGGTAACTGAAGGTGTGGTCACCAATGGTGGAACAGTTAAAATCAGGGATGCACAAGAGGCCGGAATTAGAGGAGCACAGATATATACAGGACGGGGGCGAGGTCATGGAGGAAAAATAAGTTGAGAATTTAAATAAAGAGATTACTTGATCAGGAGTCAAAGTCGGTCAGTGATATGTGCACGGGACGTGGCACGATTTAGGACATGGCAGCAGAGTTCTGGAGGACATTAAGTTTACAGAGAGTAGCAGGTGGGAAATCAGAGAAAAGTGTGTTGGAGTAGTCATTTCTAAGGATAAGGAAGGCAGGAATGAAGTTCAGCAGCAGATGGGCTGAGACAGGGGTGAAGTCGGGCGCTGTTACTGAGGTGGACGTAGGCGGTTGTAATGATATCCTGAAAATGAGGTTAAAGTGTGATACTAAGGCTGCAAACAAACTGTATGAATCTCAGACTGATACAGGGAGAGGGATGGAATCAATAGCAAGGGAACAGAGTTGGAGTGGGGAGTGAAAACAAGGGCTTCAGTCTTCCCAATATTTAATTGGAGGAAATTTCTGCTCATCCAGTACTGGATATCGGATAAGCAGTCTGATAATTTAACAACAGAGGAGAGAGGTGGTGGTGAGGTAAACTTGATGGAGTTCTTTGATAAAACAATGGAGAGGGTTCATGAGGGTGGTGTGATTGAAGTTATATATATGGACTTTCAAAAGGTGTTTGATCAAATCACATTCAATAGACAGGTTAGGAAAACCGAACCCTATGGATTAAAGGGACAGTGACAGTGTGGATATAACATTGGCTAAGGAACAGTAAACAGAGAGAAGTGCTGAAAGGTTGTTGTTCAGACTCGATGGGAGTATACAGTGGTGTTTTCCAGGGCTCGTTATTTGGATCACTGCTCTTTTTGCTCTTGGAAAACCCGGGGTGGGTAGGGCAGAGCCCCCTCCTCCGCCCTCTTTGCACAGCTTCCCCTCTCTGCAGCCTCTGCTCCATTTGTTGGTCATGTTACAGACCCAGAGACACTGTAACTACAGTCCCTATAACTTGTCGAGAGTTGGGTCAACAAATCCTCTGTCCTCCCTGAATGTCTGCAGCAGCTCACAACACAACCTCCGGAAAACCATCCACAGCACCTCCACTACATTTACAATGGCAGAAGTCAGTAAAAAGCCCTACACCTGTATGTTGGATACCCGGTCTATTTAAATAACACTAGAGGGGGTTCCTCGTGCTGCTGAATGTATGTTCAGCTGAGAGTGACTGACACAGACGGTCAGTGGACATGCAAAGACCAAGTTTCAAAGTCGTACATCAAAGCTGCCGGAATGGCTGACTGACACCATATTCAGACCTTCCTCACTCGACAGGCACACACACATTGCACCCACTCCAGCACCCCGGCCAGCCTGTGTGTCCTGTACAATGTACTGGATGTGACCGGCAGTGCAGCTCACACCATTTTATGGATCCAAACTTCCACAGCACCAGTGGAGCTGGAGAGATGAAATTTGTGGTCAGGGATAGAGACAGAGGGAAATAAACTCACTTCAAAAAGGAAATTAGAAAAATACTTTAAGATGAACAAGCTTCAGGAATATTGGAAATGAACAGGGGATTGGGATAATCAGAGGGGTGAGGACATGAGGGAATTGATCATACGAGTGAGAATATTAAACTTGAGGTGTTACTGGACCAAGAGCCAATGTAGATCAGTGAGCACAGGGATAGAACAAAGAACAAAGAAAATTACAGCACAGGAACAGGCCCTTCGGCCCTCCAAGCCTGCGCCGATCCAGATCCTCTATCTAAACATGTCACCTATTTTCTAAGGGTCTGTATCTCTTTTCTTCCTGCCCATTCATGTATCTGTCTAGATACATCTTAAAATACGCCATCGTGCCCGCATCCACCACCTCCGCTGGCAACGCATTCCAGGCACCCACCACCCTCTGCGTAAAGAACGTTCCACGCATATCCCCCCTAAACTTTTCCCCTTTCACTTTGAACTCGTGTCCTCTAGTAATTGAATTCCCCACTCTGGGAAAAAGCTTCTTGCTATCCACCCTGTCTATACCTCTCATGATTTTGTACACCTCAATCAGGTCCCCCCTCAACCTCCGTGTTTCTAATGAAAATAATCCTAATCTACTCAATCTCTCTTCATAGCTAGTGCCCTCCATACCAGGCAACATCCTGGTCAACCTCCTCTGCACCCTCTCCAAAGCATCCACATCCTTTTGGTAATGTGGCGACCAGAACTGCATGCAGTATTCCAAATGTGGCCGAACCAAAGTCCTATACAACTGTAACATGACATGCCAACTCTTGTACTCAATACCCCGTCCGATGAAGGAAAGCATGCCGTATGCCTTCTTCACCACTCTATTTACCTGCGTTGCCACCTTCAGGGAACAGTGGATCTGAACACCCAAATCTCTCTGGCCATCAATTTTCCCCAGGACTTTTCCATTTACTGTATAGTTCACTCTTGAATTGGATCTTCCAAAATGCATCACCTCGCATTTTCCCTGATTGAACTCCATCTGCCATTTCTCTGCCCAACTCTCCAATCTATCTATATTCTGCTGTATTCTCTGACAGTCCCCTTCACTATCTGCTACTCCACCAATCTTAGTGTCGTCTGCAAACTTGCTAATCAGTCCACCTATACTTTTCTCCAAATCATTAATGTATATCACAAACAACAGTGGTCCCAGCACGGATCCCTGTGGAACTCCACTGGTCACACGTCTCCATTTTGAGAAACTCCCCTCTACTGCTACTCTCTGTCTCCTGTTGCCCAGCCAGTTCTTTATCCATCTCGCTTGTACACCTTGGACCCCATGCGCCTTCACTTTCTCCATCAGCCTGCCATGGGGAACCTTATCAAACGCCTTACTGAAGTCCATGTATATGACATCGACAGCCCTTCCCTCATCAATCAACTTTGTCACTTCCTCAAAGAATTCTATTAAGTTGGTAAGACATGACCGTCCCTGCACAAAACCATGTTGCCTATCACTGATAAGCCCATTTTCTTCCAAATGGGAATAGATCCTATCCCTCAGTATCTTCTCCAGCAGCTTCCCTACCACTGACGTCAGGCTCACCGGTCTATAATTACCTGGATTATCCCTGCTATCCTTCTTAAACAAGGGGACAACATTAGCAATTCTCCAGTCCTCCGGGACCTCACCCGTGTTTAAGGATGCTGCAAAGATATCTGTTAAGGCCCCAGCTATTTCCTCTCTCGCTTCCCTCAGTAACCTGGGATAGATCCCATCCGGACCTGGGGACTTGTCCACCTTAATGCCCTTTAGAATACCCAACACTTCCTCCCTCCTTCTGCCGACTTGACCGAGAGTAATCAAACATCTGTTCCTAACCTCAACATCCGTCATGTCCCTCTCCACGGTGAATACCGATGCAAAGTACTCGTTTGGAATCTCACCCATTTTCGCTGAGTCCAAGCATAACATTCCTCCTTTGTCCTTTAGTGGGCCAATCCTTTCTCTAGTTACCCTCTTTCTCCTTATATATGAATAAAAGGCTTTGGGATTTTCCTTAACCCTGTTTGCTAAATATATTTCATGACCCCTTTTAGCCCTCTTAATTCCTCGTTTCAGATTGGTCCTACATTCCCGATATTCTTTCAAAGCTTCGTCTTTCATCAGCCGCCTACACCTTATGTATGCTTCCTTTTTCCTCTTAGCTAGTCTCACAATTTCACCTGTCATCCATGGTTCCCTAATCCCTAATGTTGGGTGAACAGAATTTAGTGTAAATTAGAAGGTGACAGCAGAGTTTTGAATGACCACAAGGTTACAGAGAATAGAATGTGGGAGAGCAGCCAGGAGTGTGTTGGAATAGTTAAGTCTCGAGGTAACAGTCAGGTCCTCCAGCCAAAATGGACAGTTTGACCTTTTCTCACATTATACTCCATTTGCCAGTTCTTTGACCACTCATTTAACCTATCTATATCCCTTTGTAACCTCCTTATGTCCTCTTGAGAACTTACCTTCTTACCAATCTTGGAGTCATTAGCAAATTTCGCAAGCATACCTTCGGTCCATTCATCAAAATCATTTATATCAATTGTAAAAAGTTGAGGCCCCAGCACTGATCGCGGTGGCACACCACTCGTTGCAGCTTGCCAACCAGAAAATAACCCATTTATGCCTACTCTGTTTCCTGTTAGCTAGCCAATCCTCTATCCATGCCAATTATGTTACCCCCTACACTATGAGCTTTTATTTTCCACAATGACGTTTGATGTGGTCTGTAAATCTAAGTACTGTAAATCCACCAGTTCCCCTTTATCCACAGTACATGTTACTTCTTCAAAGAACTCCAGTATATTGGTTAAACATGATTTCCCTTTCACAAAACCATGTTGACTCTCCCTGATCACCTTGATTTTTTCGACGTGCTTTAACGTCTTTCTAACGTCTTTAATAATAGCTTCTAACATCTGATCCATAGCTGAAAGCCATTCTCACCTGCCACAGGTCCTATGTACAGTAAGTCTCTTCTGATGTAATGCTCTATTTGAACTGTTACTCCTCAAAGAGTCATAGAATTATAGAGATATACAGCACAGAAACAGGACCTTCAGCCCATTCTGTCTGTGCCGGCCATCAAGCACCGAACTATTCTAATCCCAATTCCCAGCACTTGGCCTGTAGCCTTGTATGCTATGGCGATTCAAGTGCTCATCTAAATACTTCTGAAATGCTGTGAGTGTTCCTGCCCGGACCATCTCTTAAGGCAGTGCGTTCCAGATTGGAACCACCCTCTGGGTGAAAATTATTTTCCTCAAATCCCTTCTAAAACTTCTGCCCCTTAGCTTAAATCGATTCCCCCTGGTTATTGACCCGTCCGCTCAGGGAAAAAAGATTCTTCATATCTACCTATCAATGCCCCTCGTTATTTTGTATAGCTCAATCATGACACCCCTCATCCTTTTCTGCTCTAAGGAAAACAACCCTAGCCTTTTCTGTCGCTCTTCATAGCTGAAATGCTCCAGCCCAGGCAACATCCTGGTGAATCTATTCTGCACCCTCTCCATTGCAATCACATCCTTTCGATAGTGCGGCAACCACAACTATACACAGTCCTCCAGTTGTAGCCTAACTGGCGTTTTATACTGCTCCATCATAACCTCCCTACTCTTATATTCTATGCCTCGGCTAATAAAGGCAGGTGTCCCAAACGTCTTCCTGTCCGCATTGTCTACCTGTGCTGCTGCCTTCATGATATATGGACAAGTACACCTAGGTCCCTCTGACCTTCAGTACTTCCTAGGGTCCTACCATCCATTGTTTATTTCCTTGCCTTGTTCGCCCTCCCAAAATGCATCACCTCACAGTTCTCAGGATGAAATTCCATTTGCCACTCCTCTGCCCATTTTACCAGCCCATTTGTATCATCCTGTAATCTAAGGCTTTCCTCCTCACGATTTACAACACCACCAATTTTCGTGTCAGCTGTGAACTTACTGATCAGACCTCCAAGATTCACGTCTAAATCATGAATGTACACTACAAACAGCAAGAGTCCCAGCACCGATCCCTGCAGTACACCACGGGTCTCAGGCTTCCACTTGCAAAAATAACCCTTGAACATCACCCTCTGCCGCCTGCCACTAAGCCAATTTTGGATCCAATTTGCCAAGTTGCCCTGGATCCCATGGGCTCTTACCTTCTTAACAAATCTCCCATGCGGGACCCCATCAAAAGCCTTACTGAAGTCCATAAAGACGACTGCTTTACCCTCCTTTACACCCCTCGTCACCGCCTCGAAAATAATCAATCAATTTAGTTAGACACGAACTCCCCTTGACAAAGCCATGCTGACTATCCCTGATTAATCCCTGCCTCTCCACGTGGAGATTAATCCGCTCCCTCCGAATTTTTTCCAATGGTTTCCCTGCAATAATTTGCTTGTGACCCTTCGACCTCCTTTCTGTTAATCTGTGACACTCGATCAGATCTTACAGTGGTGTAGGAGTGGCAACAGAGTTCCTGCCTCCCTTTTATATGATTTTTCAGGGTGGAAGATGAAGAGATGAAATGTGTGGTCAGGGATAGAGACAGAGGGAAAGAAACCCACCTTTAAAAAGGGAATTAGCAAAAGACTTTAAGATGAACAAGTTTCAGGAATATTGGAAATGGACAGGGGATTGTGATAATCAGAAGGACGAGGACATGGAGGGATTTGATCTCATGGTTGGAATATTAAAATTGAGGTGTTACTGAACCAAGAGCCAATGCAGGTCAGTGAGCACAGGGATGTTGGGTGAACAGAATTTGGTGTAAATTAGAAGATGGCAGCAGAGCTTTGGATGACCACAAGGTTACAGAGAGTAGAATGTGGGAAACAAGCCAGCAGTGTGGTAGAATAGTCAAATCTCGAGGTAAAAAAGGCATGGATGAGGTTTTCAGCAACCGATGAGCTCACCTGTCCCTTTCTCTCTTTCTCTATCTCTCCCTCTCTCTCTCTGTCGCCGTCACGTGCTCTATCCCACGCTCTGAATCTTAAATGTTTCAATCAAGTCGCCCCTTACTCTTCTAAACTCCAGCTGATATAAGCCTAGCCTGTCCAGCCTTTCCTCATAAGACAGTCCGCCCATATTATTCTAATAAACCTTCTCTGAACTGCTTGCAACGCATTTAGATGTTTCCTTAAATAAGGAGACCAGTACTGAACACAGAATTCCAGATAATGTCTTACCAATGCCCTCCCTACCTTTGTATTCAATTCCACTCACAATAAGTGATAACATTATATTAGCTTTCCTAATTACTTTCTGAACCGACATACTAACCTAATGCAATTCATGCACCAGGACAGCCAGATACTCCTGCATCTCAGAGTTCTGCAATCCCTCACCATTCAGATAATATGCTTAGTTTAATTTCATTATTACTACCAATATGGACAATTTCACATTTCCCCACATTCAACTCCATTTCCCAGATCTTTGCCTTTTCACTCAATCTATCTATGTCCGTTTGTAGCCTCCTATGTCCTCTTCAGAACTTTGTTACGTCAACAGATTTAACAACCACACCTTCGGTCCTTTCATCTAATTAATTTAAATAAACTGTAAAACATTGAGGCCCCAGCACTGATACCTATGGCACCCCACTCGTTACATCCTGCCAACCAGAAATTTACCCATTTATGCCTGCTCTCTGTTTACTGTTAGCTAACCAAACGTCTATCCATGGCAATGTCTTACCCCCTACACCATGAGCTTTTATTTTTCGCAATGACCTTTGATGTGGCACCTTATCAAATGCCTTCTGTAAATCTATGTACAGTACATCCACCAGTTCCCCTTTATCCACAGCACATGTTACTTCTTCAAAGAACTCCAGTTAATTGATTAAAATCCCTTTCACAAAACCATGTTGACTCTGCCTAATCACCTTGAATTTTTCCACCTGCCCTGCTATAACATCTTTAATAATAGCTTCTAAAAAATCTAATCCACAGCCAGAAAGCCTTTCTCAAATGTCACAGATCGTTTCTCTACTGTGTTTATTCTGATTTTGTGCTGTATTTGAACCGCCACTCCTCAATAAACTGCTTGTGAACCTTTGACCTACTTTTGGGTAATCTCTGACCCTCGATCATACCTTACAGTGGTTAGGAGAGGGAACACAGACATCGGGATGATAGGCTTGGTTTACTTGGTTTGTGAGAAATAGTAAACTCAGTTGAGTGATGAATGAGTAGGAGATTTGGCAACAAAAAGAGTTTACACTCAATCAAACCTGTGTGTTCATCACTAAGAGCGTGGGGGGTGGGGTCTTTCGGAGAGTTTTGAATAAGAAAAGCCAGAAATACAATCTCACTAGCATATCACAGGAAATAGTCAATTGATAACGTGGTCGAGAAGAAAAACAGGCACACTGACTCCCACAGCTACCTCGACTACACATCTTCACACCCTACCTCCTGTAAGGACTCCATTCCATTCTGCCAGTTTCTCTGTCTCCGACGCATCTGCTCTGATGATGCTACCTTCCATGACGGTGCTTCTGATATGACCTCCTTTTTCCTCAACCGAGGATTTCCCCCCACTGTGGGTAACAGGGCCCTCAACCGTGTCCGACCCATTCCCCGCACCTCTACCCTCACCCCTTCCCCTCCCTCCCAGAACCGTGACAGTGTTCCCCTTGTCCTCACTTTTCATCCCACCAGCCTCCATATCCAAAGGATCATCCTCCTCCATTTCCGCCACCTCCAGCGTGATGCCACTAGCAGTCGCATCTTCCCTTCCCTTCCCCTGTCAGCATTCCGAAGGGATCGTTCCCTCCGCGACACCCTGGTCCACTCCTCCATTACCCCCACCACCTCGTCCCCGTCCCAGGGCACCTTCCCCTGCAATCGCAGGAGGTGTAGCTTTTCGTTGTGCAGCTCTTCCAGGAGCACAGGCATTGCGAGCGAGGAGTGAACAGCTGGGAAGTCAATTTCATCTGGAGTTTCGGTGGAGCAGGGACTGCTGGCTTTTCCAGGAGCACAGGCATTGCGAGCGAGGAGTGAACAGCTGGGAAGTCAATTTCATCGGGAGTTTCGGTGGAGCAGGGACTGCTGGGTAAGTAGAAACCTATATATTTGGGCTGTTTCTGAACCCAAGACACTACTCTTGTAGTGTCTCCCACCCGCCCTCCTCCTCTGACCAAAAAAATGGACTCGGTTGTGTGTAGGTAAGGTAAGGCTTTTTCTATTACTCTTCTTGTTTTATCGTGTGATTGGTTATAAACTTGGGAATTTAGAATAGTGGGAATGGAGGTTAAGGCAGTTGAATGTTCCTCCTGCAGAATGTGGGAGGTAAGGGTCGCCAAGGGTGTCCTTGCTGACTGCATCTGCGGGAAGTGCACCCAGCTCCAGCTCCTCGAGGACCACGTTAGGGAACTGGAGCTGGAGCTGGAGGTACTTTGGATCATTCGGGAGGCGGAAGGGATTATTGAGATGAGTTATCGGGAGGCAGTCACACCTCAGGTAAAAGAAGAAGGTAGATGGGTTACCGTCAGGGGAAGGAGAGGGAACCAGCAGGCAGTGCAGGGATCCCCTGTGGCCGTTTCCCTCAACAACAGGTATACCGTTTTGGATACTGTTGGAGGAGACGACTTATCAGGGGTAGGCAATGGGATACAGGTCTCTGGCGCAGAGTCTGTCCCTGTTGCTCAGAAGGGAAGGGGTAAGAGGAGCAGAGCATTAGTCATTGGGGACCCCATAGTGAGGGGAACAGATAGGAGGCTCTGTGGGAACGAGAGAGACTCACGGTTGGTGTGTTGCCTCCCAGGTGCCAGGGTATGTGATGTCTCGGATCGTGTTTTTGGGATCCTCAAGGGCGAGGGGGAGCAGCCCCAAGTCGTGGTACACAGGCACCAACGACATAGGTAGGAAGACAGATGGGGATTTAAGGCAGAAATTCAGGGAGCTAGGGTGGAAGCTTAGAGCGAGAACAAACAGAGTTGTTATCTCTGGGTTGTTGCCCGTGCCACGTGCTAACGAAGTGAGGAATAGGGAGAGAGAGGAGTTGAACATGTGGCTGCAGGGATGGTGTAGGAGGGAGGGTTTTGGTTTCCTGGATAATTGGGGCTCTTTCTGGGGTAGGTGGGACCTCTACAAACAGGATGGTCTTCAACTGAACCAGAGGAGTACCAATATCCTGGGGGGGAGATTTGTTAGTGCTCTTCGGGGGGGTTTAAACTAATTCAGCAGGGGGATGGGAACCTAAATTGTAGTTCCAGTGTGCAGGATGTTGAGAGTAGTGAGGGCAGAGATAAGGTTATAAGGACACAAGAGGGCACTGGCAAGCAAGAGCTTGGTTTAAAATGTGTCTACTTCAACGCCAGGAGCATCCGGAATAAGGTGGGTGAGCTTGCAGCATGGGTTGGTACCTGGGATCTCGATGTTGTGGCCATTTCAGAGACATAGGTAGAGCAGGGACAGGAATGGATGTTGCGGGTTCCGGGATTTAGATGTTTCACTAAGAACAGAGAAGAGGGTAAAAGAGGGGGGGGGAGGTGGTGGCATTGTTAATCAAGGAAAGTATTACAGCGGCAGAAAGGACATTTGAGGACTCGTCTACTGAGGGAGTCTGGGCCGAGGTTAGAAACAGGAGAGGAGAGGTCACCCTGTTGGGAGTTTGCTATAGACCTCCAAATAGTTCCAGAGATGTAGAGGAAAGGATAGCAAAGATGATTCTTGACAGGAGCGAGAGTAACAGGGTAGTGGTTATGGGGGACTTTAACTTTCCAAATATTGACTGGAAATACTATAGTTCGGGTACTTTAGATGGGTCTGTTTTGGTCCAGTGTGTGCAGGAGGGTTTTCTGACACAGTATGTAGACAGGCAAACCAGGGGCGATGCCACATTGGATTTGGTACTGGGTAATGAACACGGCCAGGTGTTAGATTTAGAAGTTGGTGAGCACTTTGGTGATAGTGATCACAATTCGGTTAGCTTTACCTTAGCGATGGGCAGGGACAGGCATATACAGCAGGGCAAGAATTATAGCTGGGGGAAAGGAAATTATGATGCGATTAGGCAAGATTTAGGATGTGTAGGATGGGGAAGGAAGCTGCAGGAGATGGGCACAATCGAAATGTGGCGCTTATTCAAGGAGCAGCTACTGTGTGTCCTTGATAAGTATGTACCTGTCAGGCAGGGAGGAATTGTCGAGCGAGGGAGCCGTGGTTTACTAAAGAAGTTGAAGCGCTTGTCAAGAGGAAGAAGAAGGCTTATGTTAGGATGATACGTGAAGGCTCAGTTAGGGCGCTAGAGAGTTACAAGCTAGCCAGGAAGGATCTAAAGGGAGAGATAAGAAGAGCAAGGAGAGGACACGAGAAGTCATTGGCGGAGAGGATCAAAGAAAACCCTAAGGCTTTCGATAGGTACATCAGGAATAAAAGAATGACTCGAGATAGTTTAGGGCCAATCAAGGATAGTAGTGGGAAGTTGTGTGTGGAATCGGAGGAGATAGGGGAAGTGTTAAATGAATATTTTTCGTCGGTATTTACAGTGGAGAAAGAAAATGTTGTCGAGGAGAATACTGAGATTCAGACAACTAGGCTAGATGGGATTGAGGTTCACAAGGAGGAGGTGTTAGCAATTTTGGAAAGTGTGAAAATAGATAAGTCCCCTGGGCCAGATGGGATTTATCCTAGGATTCTCTAGGAAGCCAGGGAGGAGATTGCAGAGCCTTTGTCCTTGATTTTTATGTCGTCATTGTCGACAGGAATAGTGCCGGAAGACTGGAGGATAGCAAATGTTGTCCCCTTGTTCCAGAAGGGGAGTAGAAACAGCCCTGGTAATTATAGACCTGTGAGCCTTACTTTGGTTGTGGGTAAAATGTTGGAAAAGGTTATAAGAGATAGGATTTATAATCATCTTGAAAAGAATAAGTTCATTAGAGATAGTCAGCACGGTTTTGTGGAGGGTAGGTCGTGCCTCACAAACCTTATTGAGTTTTTTGACAAGGTGACCAAACAGGTGGATGAGGGTAAAGCCGTGGATGTGGTGTATATGTATTTCAGTAAGGCGTTTGATAAGGTTCCCCACGGTAGGCTATTGCAGAAAATACATAAGTATGGGATTGAAGGTGAATTAGTGCTTTGGATCAGAAATTAGCTAGCTGAAAGAAGACAGAGGGTGGTGGTTGATGGCAAATGTTCATCCTGGAGTATAGTTTTAGTGGTGTACCGCAAGGATATGTTTTGGGGCCACTGCTGTTTGTCATTTTTATAAATGACCTGGATGAGGGTGTAGAAGGGTGGGTTAGTAAATTTGCGGATGACACGAAGGTCGGTGGAGTTGTGGTTAGTTCCGAAGGATGTTGTAGGTTACAGAGGGACATAGATAGGCTGCAGAGCTGGGCTGAGAGATGGCAAATGGAGTTTAATGAGGAGAAGTGTGAGGTGATTCACTTTGGAAGGAGTAACAGGAATGCAGAGTACTGGGCTAATGGGAAGATTCTTGGTCGTGCAGATGAGCAGAGAGATCTTGGTGTCCAGGTACATAAATCCCTGAAAGTTGCCACCCAGGTTAATAGGGCTGTTAAGAAGGCATATGGTGTGTTAGCTTTTATTAGTAGAGGGATCGAGTTTAGGAACCACGAGGTCATGCTGCAGCTGTACAGAACTCTGGTGCGGCTGCACCTGGAGTATTGCGTGCAGTTCTGGTCAACGCATTATTGGTAGGATGTGGAAGCTTTGGAAAAGGTGCGGAGGAGATTTACTAGGATGTTGCCTGGTATGGAGGGAAGGTCTTACGAGGAAAGGCTGAGAGACTTGATGTTGTTTTCGTTAGAGAGAAGGAGGAGAAAAGGTGACTTAATAGAGACATATAAGATAATCAGAGGGTTAGATAGGGTGGATAGTGAGAGTCTTTTTCCTCGGATGGTGATGGTAAACACGAGGGGACATAGCTTTAGGTTGAGGGGTGATAGATATAGGACAGATGTCAGAGGTAGCTTCTTTACAGAGAGAGTAGTAGGGGCGTGGAAAGCCCTGCCTGCAACAATAGTAGACTCGCCAACTTTAAGGGGATTTAAGTGGTCATTGGATAGACATATGGATGAAAATGGAATAGTGTAGGTCAGATGGGTTCACAGGTCGGCGCAACATCGACGGCTGAAGGGCCTGTACTGCGTTGTAATGTTCTATGTTCCATGCACCTGCCCATTTGCCTCCTCTCTCCTCACTATCCCAGGCCCCAAACACTCCTTTCAGGTGAAGCAGCGATTTACTTGTACTTCTTTCAATGTAGTATACTGTATTGGCTGCTCACAGTGTGGTCTCCTGTACATTGGGGAGACCAAGCGCAGACTGGGTGACCTCTTTGCGGAACATCTCCGCTCAGTCCACAAGCAGAACCCTGAGCTTCCGGTTTCTTGCCATTTCAACACTCCCCCCTGCTCTCATGCTCATTTCTCTGTCCTGGGATTGCTGCAGTGTTCCAGTGAACATCAACGCAAGCTCGAAGAACAGCATCTCATCTACCGATTAGGCACACTACAGCCTGCCGGACTGAACATTGAGTTCAATAATTTCAGAGCATGACAGCCCCCCATTTTACTTCATTTTTAGTTACTTTTTCTTCCTTTTTTTACATTCCTTTTTACATTTTTTACAATCTTTTCTTGCATTTATTTCATTTCATCTTAGTTTGTTCAGTTTTCTTACCCACTGTTTTTTTCAGGTTGTTTTTCTTCAGGTTTGCACTTGCTGCTGTTCAATATTCAGTGTATTCACACCGAATCTGTCCTCATGCTTTGTCTTTCAACACACCATTAACATATTGTTTGCCTTTTCTCCGTGACCTTTTGGTCAGCTATGTGGCCTGGTCCAATCTGCACCTTCTCCTTTGTTATCTCTTGCCCCACCCCCACCTCACTTGTTTATAATCTGTGACTTTTCTAATATTTGTCAGTTCCCAAGAAGGGTTACTGACCCGAAACGTGAACTCTGCTTCTCTTTCCACAGATGCTGCCAGACCTGCTGAGTGATTCCAGCATTTTTTGTTTTTGCACCAACTGTCCACTGATGGAGTGAGAGTGCTAACAGTTCCTGTACCTCTCCCCGTTGCCATGGGGATCCCGCAGAGACACCTAGACCATCAGGAGTCCAGCTGTCATGACAATGCCACGGGATCTCTCACCTGCATCTCCCTGCTGATGGAGCAGACAGTATAATTCACCTCATCCGACATAGATGGCCTCCGTCACACAGCAGATACATCAATGGACAACATAGAGAGAGATAATGGATACGTCACCCGCTCTTGATGGAAAGATCCAGATAAGAACATAATAACATAAGAAGTAGGAGCTGGAGTAGGCAATTCAGCCCCTCGAGCCTGTTTTGCCATTCAATGTGATCATAGCTGATCTCATCTCGGCCTCAACTCCACTTTCCTGCCCGTTCTCCATAACTCTTCAACCCATTACTAATTAAAAATCTGTCTATCTCCTCCTTAAATTTACTCAATGTCCCGGCATCTATTGCACTCCGGGTAGTGAATCCCACAGACACACGACCCTTTCAGAGAAGAAATTTCTCTTCATCTCTATTTTAAATCCTTAACCCTTATACTAAAACAATGACCTCTCATTCTAGATTGCCCCACAAGAGGAAACATCTTCTCTATGTCTACTTTGTCAATCCCCTTAATCATCTTCTCTACCTCAATTGGATCGACTCTCATTCTTCTAAACTCTAGAGAGTAAAGGCATAAAGAGCTCAATCTCTCTTCATAAGACAAATCCCTCATCCCTGGAATCAATCTATTGACCCTCCTCTGATCTGCCTCCAATGCAACTACATCCATCCTCAAGTCAGGAGACTAAAACTATACACAATACTCCAGGTGCGGTCTCATTAATGCCTTGTACAGTTGCAGCAGCACTTTCCTACTTTTATATTCTATTCCTTTAGCAAGAAATACAAAAATTCCATTTGCCTTCCTTTTCACCTGCTGTACCTGAAAACTAGCTTTCTGCGATTCATGCACGAGGACACCCAGATCCTTCTGCACCGAAGCACTCTGAAGTTTCTCTCCAGTTAGGTAATAATTTGCCTTTCTATTCTTCCGACCAAAATGGATAACCTTACACTTATTCACGTAAAACTCCATCTGCCAAATTTTGGATCATTCACCTAACCTATCCATATCAATTTGTAAATTTCTTATTTAATTATTGCAACTTACTATCCCACCTATTTTAGTGTCATCTGAAAATTTGGCAACAGTACTTTCTATCCCTGCATCCAAGTCATAAATATATATTGTAAATAGCTGGGGCCAAGGACCAAACCCTGTGGTACCCCACTAGTTACATATTGCCAACCAGAAAAAGACCCATTTAGCCCGACTCTCTGTTTTCTGTTGGTTAGCCAATCCTCTATCAAAGTTAATAAATTGCCCCTAATCCCATGTAATCTTACCTTGTGTATTAACCTTTTGTGCAGCACCTTATCAAATGTCTTCTGGAAGTCCAGATATACATCTGCAGGATCCCCATTTTCCACTTTTCTTGTCACAGCTTCGAAGAACTCCAGCAAATTCGTCAAATAGGATTTACCCTTCATAAAACCATGCTGACTCTGATGGATTGCGTTTTGACTTTCTAAATATCCTGTTATTACTTCCTTAATAATGGGTTCTAACAATTTCCCAATGATAGATGTTTCCTACTTTCTGCCTTCCTCCCTTTCACCCAGTTCATTTCAAAGGTCAATGAGGAGGATGTGGCAGAATTATCCGTCACTTTTGAAAAGCTTGTAAAGTAACTGAAATGTCCGGCGGAGAGCTGGACACTGTTCTGACAAAACAAAGTAACAGGAAAATCCCGTGAGGTTTATTCACTGTTGCCAGATGAAAGTTCATCAGATTATGAGATGACTAAAAATGCAATGCTGGGCGGACATGAGATAGTACCGGAAGTGTACCGTCAAACATTCCAAACCCTCCGAAAGCAGCCTGACTAAAGTGATCTCGAGTTTGAAAGAGTTAAGCAGCTTCCGAACACAGGGATATAGGAGCAGGAGTAGGCCATTCAGCCCATCGAGGCTGCTCCACCATTCGATATGACCATGGCTGATCATCCACTTCAATGCCTTTTTCACACATTATCTCCATAATCCCCTTTTTGTCATTTGCAGTTAGAAATCTGTCAATCTATAGTTTAAACATACTCACCGACTCAGATTCCACATCCGTCTGGGATGCAGAATTCCAAAGATTCAGAAACCTCTGAGTCAAGAAATTTCTCCTCATCTCTGTCCTAAGTGGCTTCCCCATTATTTTCAAATTGTATCCATTAGTTCTAGACTCCGCAACCAGGGGAAATATCGTACACGCATTTACGCTGTTTATCTCTTTAATTATTTCATGGGTTTCAATGAGATCCCGACACATTCTTTGAAACTCTGGAGAATACAAGCCCAGTTTCTCTCTTCATAGAACAGTCTCGCTATCCCGTGAACAAGTCTGGTGAACCTTCATTGCACTCCCTCTATGGCTATAATATCCTTCCCAAGGTAAGGGGACCCAAACTGCACACAATATTCCAGGTGTGGTCTAAGCAAGGTTCTATAAACATGAAGTAAGACTTCACTACTCCTGTACTCAAATCATCTTGTGATAAAGGCTAACAGACCATGAGCATTCCGAATTGCTTGCTGCACTGCATGTTAGTTTTCAGTGACTTACTGACACACGGGTCCCTCTGTACATCTACACTTTCTAATCTCTTACTATTTAAGAAATACTCGGCACATCTGTTCCTCCTACCAAAATGGATAACGTCATATCTGTCCATATTATATTCCATCTGCCATGTTCTTGCCCAGCCACAATGTCTGTCCAAATCCCCTTGAAGACGCTTTGCATCTTCCTCACAACATACATTCCCACCTAGTTTTGTGTCATCTGCGAACTTGGAAATATTACATTTGGTCCCCACATCCAAATCATTGACATATATTGGTAACAGCTGGGGCCCAAGTACTGATCCTTGCAGTACACAACTAATCACAGCCTGCCAAAGTGAGAATGACCCGTTTCTTCCTACTCACTCTTTTCTGCCTGTTAACCAATCTTTAATCCATGCAAGTATATTACCTCCTATCCCATGTGCTTTAATGTTGCTAACCAACCTCCTGTGGGGTACTTTATCAAAAGCCTTCTGAAAATTCAAGTATAACACGTCCACCGACTCCCCTTTATCAAATCTGTTAGTAACATCCTCAATAAAAGCTCCAACAGGTTCGTCCAACATGATTTCGCATTCATAAATCCATGTTTGCGATGCCCAAACAGATTATTATCCAACTGTCCATTTATCACATCCTTTAGAATACAGTCCCAGCATTTTCCCAACGACTCATGCACGAAAGCAGGTCTATAATTCCCTGTTTTTACTCTCAATCCCTGCTTAAATAGTGGGGTGACATTTGCTACCTTCCAATCTGCAGGAACCGCTCCAGAATCTATAGAATGTTTGAAGATAGTCACCAATGCAGCCACCATCTCCATAGCTATCTCTTCCCACACCCTGGGATGCAGAATATCAGATCCTGGGGCCTCATCAAACTTCAGCCCCATTAATTTCTCCAATGCAACATTCTTACTAATATTAATTTCCTTCATGTCCTCATTCTCCCTAATCCCTTGGATCTCTAATTCTGGAAATTTTCTTTTATCTTCCTCAATGAGGACAGACACAAAGTAATCATTTAGCTTCACTGCCATTTCTCTGTTCACCATTATAAATTCCCTTGACTCTGCCTGTATTGGACCCACATTTGTCTTCGCCAAACGTTTCATTTTTAGGTAGCTATAGAAGATTTAAAGTCAGTTTTTGTGTTTACATTTGACCAGTGGATACAAACACTCAAATTACAGCCCACAATTCTGAACCTTAGAGTGGTGATCCATCTCAAGGAGTTCAAAAAATCGCTCTCCCTACCATTAAAACCCACAAAGAGGAACGAAAGGTTCAAAGAGCCAGGCAGGTTGCAATTCTGGCTGATGAATTTTCCCTTGTACACAAAGCCTTAACCCCAAAGGGAAACCCTTCCATAGTCACCACAAAGACCCGAGAATAAAAGGTGGGAGGGTGATAGGAGCCCAATCAGCCTTGGGCAAGGAGGAAAAGCTGGACACCCAGGGGACCATCCTCAGGCCAAATAGGACGGCACTGAGAGCAGGAGTAATGGCCGAAGATCTGTGCGTTTCCATGGGAATAAGGCAGATCACCATCGAGCTGACTGCTGCAGTTATGGAAAAATCTGCAGCATTAATCAGGGACCACCAGATCAGTGCAGGATAATGGGACCTGATGGAAAGCACAACAGATCAGGCTGTGCCTCCAACTGCGGCAGTCAGAACCAGGAAACACACCACAGAGAGTGTGGGAAAAATAAACAAAATCCCTGAGAGGTACCAGGAATTTGTATCCTAAGGAAAAGTGACCCCATACCCCTTGAGTGAGGCAAGTAAAACAATAGTCATACTCAAGGATACAGGGGCCACCCAATCCCTTCTGCTGGGAGAAAGAAAGTGCAGTGAATGCTAGAGCGTTAGTGAATGGTGTCGGATGGCAGTATATGTCCATACCCTTATATCCGGTGCACTTGGAGTGTGACCCAGTTTCATGACCCTTTACCATGGGGATTGTACCTAGTTTACCGGGTGATGGGTCGAACTGCTCCTGGGAAATAATCTGACAGGGGAAAAGGTGGCAGCTTCCCCAGTAGTTCTAGAGAGACCAAAAGACGTCCGGGAGACAGAATAGTTACAGGAGAAGGTCCCTGACATTCTCCCTGATTGTGTGGTGACTCGGTCCATGGCCAAAAAATCCCCTGAACTGACGCTGCAGACGGATTACCCTACATTCTGGCTGTCTGAAACCTTCTTTGGGAAGTTAGAGGAGACAAAGAATGTGTTAAACAGTTCTTCCTTATTTGAAGCTCAACAACCCGACCTAGTGTTAAAAAATAGCACAGACTGTCCAAACCAAAACTGAAGCAGAGGGAGTTGCAGACTGTTACTATTTAAATAATGAGGTGCTGATGAGGAAGTGGCGACCTCCTGACAGAGCAGAGGATGAAGAGTGGACAGTGGTTCACCAGATAGTGGTGCCACTGAGGTCCCTTAAAGAAATATTAAGAATGACCCAAGACCTTCTAATGGATGGACATTTCGGTGTATGAAAAATCAAAGCCCGCAGAAGACACTATTTTGACTGGCCACAACTTCACAAGGATGTGGTGGCGTTTTGTAAAACTAGTCACATGTGCTAAGTTGTGGGGAAGCCCCAACCTGCAATAAAGCCTGCACCCTAATTCACATACCAGCTTTTGGGGACCCCTTCAGCAGATTGCTGGTGGATTGTGGGGTCACCTGCTGAAAACAAAACGGGATACCAGTATCTTCTCACCATTATGGATGTGGTGACCCGATTCCCAGAGGCCATTCACCAGAGGAACTATCCCTGCCAAGGCTGTGGTGAAGGGGCTAACCCAATTCTTTACCCGATATGGGCTGCCTGCTGAGATCCAGTCGGATCAGGACACACATTTTATGTCCATTTTTTTTATAAGGTCATAGGTAATCTGGAGCACCGCAGCCTCACAGCTCCAGCGACCCGGGTTCGATTTTGTGTACTGCTTGTGAAGAGTTTGCAAGTTCTCCCTGTGACCGCGTGGGTTTTCACCAGGTGATCTGGTTTCCTGCCACAGCCAAAGACTTGCAGGCTGATAGGTAAATTGGCCATTTTAAATTGCCACTAGTATAGGTTGGTGGGAGGGGAGTTGAGATTTGGTGGGGATGTGGTAGGAATATGTGATTAATGTAGGATTAGTATAAATGGGTGGTTGATGGTCAGCACAGACTCTGTGGGCCAAAGGGCCTGTTTCAGTGCTGTATCTTTAACTAAATAAAATAAGTAAATAAATAAAGTCCTCAGCCTACCATCCAATATTACAAGGGGCTTTGGAGCGGTACTATCAGACCCTACAGACAATGATCAGGCCATACTGCTATGAGCAACCCCATGACTGGGACAAAGGGCTGGGATTTCTCCTGTTGGTTTCCAGGGACATATCCAATGATTCCACTGGCTTTAGTCTCTTTGAATTAGTTTATAGACACGAGGTAAGAGGTTCCCTTAAACTAATCAAGGAGAGGTTTTTGGGACACAGGGATGAGTCTTCCATGTTAGACTACATTTCGATGCTGTGGGAGCACCTAAAGACCTCTCAGGCAGCAATGAAAGGTAAGGAGACAGAGATGCCAAGGCTAAAACATTTCAAGACAGAGACCATGTATTGTTACTATTCCCACTGCAGGGTGAACCCCTGAAATCCCGGTTCAGTGGTCCATATCGAGTGGCAAAAGGAATAGTCAGGTACATTATTTAATTGACACTCCAGACCAAAGGCAAAATGCAAAGGCTGTGGAGGGAACAGCCAAGTACAGATCTGTCAGGCAGTCAGGAGGGAAGGATTGGAAACGGCGGTGAGGACAGGTTAGAGGAGGGCCAGGAGGATTCCCAACTGGAACCCCCTACTCTCCGAATAGCCAACCCTGAAATGTGGGATCCATCAGACCCTACACTCTCCTCCTTAAATGCAGGTCAAAGAGGCAGCCTAAAAAGGCTACTAACAGCATTTACAGAAACGTGCAAGGACAAGGAAAGGTCCCAAAAAGGCATGTCAATGGTGAGGGAGATGCCTCACCTAGTCGAAATGCCGCTGCAGAGTGCAGCGAAAGCTGGACAAAGACCTGCGAGCAGTAATGTCCCAGAGGACATAGGGTAGATAAAAAAAAATTTCTCATGTTCTGATCCATTGTTGTAACATTCTTATCTATTGTTCTCAGATTCTGATCCATTGTTGTGGCATTCCAATCTATTGTTCTCAGATTCTGATCCATTGTTGTAGCATTCCAATCTATTGTTCTCAAATTCTGATCTATCCTCTCCCTTTGTCTGAAGCCGCTGATCTCTGTTAGTGCCGGAGGTGATGCTCCCGCTGATATTATGGAATAGCACATTGAAAGGAGCCCCATATTAATAGAAGTTGGAAATACTCCAGCGACACATTTTGGGTCCATGGAGATTGACATTAATTACAGTCACTGAACAAACAGGTTCAGTTAACCCCTTTCAATTCAGCACTTTTGTACCACAATAAAGTAGAACATGTATCCAGTCTGCATGGGTTTTGTGAGGGTTACTGAGGGAAGGAATGGTGGAAATGACAGAAGCACTGGACAGAATCTTTCAGTCCTCCTTGGATATGGGAGTGACGCCAGAGGTCTGGAGGATTGTCAATGTTACACCCTGTTTAAAATGGAGAGGTTGGGTTAAACCCTGGAAGTATCAGTCTAATGTTGGTGGTTGGAAACTTCGAGAGGTCATAACCCAACACAAAAATATATCTTGCTTGTAAAACACGGGATAATAAATGACAAGCAGCACGGAAAGGTTAATGAAATATCATTCCTGATAATCTTGATCAAGTTCGTTGAGGACGTAACTGTGATTGTTTCATGTAATATAATCATAGAAATTTTAAGATACAGAAAGAGGCCGCTTGGCCCATTGTGTCTGCACCGGCGGAAAAATGATCCACCTATTCTAATCCCATCTTCCAGCATTTGATTCACAGCCCTGCAGTTAATGACAGTTGAGGTGAACATCCAGTTTCCTTTTCACTGAGTGGAGGGATTCTGCTTCAACTATCCTTTCAGGCAGTAATTTCAAGACTCTCACTGTAAACAGCGGACGCAGTACTGAACCCTGTGGAACGCCGCTGTAAACAGTCCTCAGGTCCGTAAAATATCCGTTAGCAACTACACTTTAATAAAAGCAAGACATGCTGGAAATACTCAGCAGGTCTGGCAGCATCTGTGGAGAGAGAAGCAGAGTTAACGTCACAGGTCAGTGACCCTTCATCATTGAACTGAAACGTTAACTCTGCTTCTCCCTCCACAGATGCTGCCAGACCTGCCGAGTATTTCCAGCATTTCGTGTTTTACTTCAGATTTCCAGCATCCGCAGTATTTTGCTTTTATTATAACAATTACCCTTTGTTTCTTGCCACTGAGCCCATTTTGTATTTTTGGGTGAACAAATTTCTCCTCAACTCCCCGCTAATCCTTCTACCAAGCACTTTAAGTCACTGCCCCCCAGTCACTGATATCTCTGCTAAGGTGAATAGACTCTTCACCTCCACTCTATCCAGGCCCCACAAAATTATGTCCCTTTCAATCAGATCTCCCTTCAGCCTTCTCTGTTCCAAGTAGAACAACCCCAGCCTATCTAATCTTTCTTCATAGCTGCATTTTTCCAGTCCTGGCAAACATCCTTGTAAATCTCCTCTGTACACTCTCTAGTGCAATTCCATCCTTTGTGCAATTAGGTGACCAGAACTGCAGAGTACTCAGGTTGTGACCTAACCAATGATTTATACAGTTCCAGCATAACCTCACTGCACTTGTATTCTTTACCTCAGCTAATAAAGGAAAGGATTCCATATGCCTTCTTAACCACCTTATCGACCTGACCTGCTACATTCAGGACATCAGTGGACATTGACTCCAAGTTCCCTCACTTCCTCTACACTTCTCAGTATATTCCGATTGATTGTCTATCCCTTTGCCTTGTTTGACCTCCTCAATTGCATCGTCTCATACTTAACCAGGCTGAATTCCATTTGACACTTTTTTTTAGATTAGAGATACAGCACTGAAACAGGCCCTTCGGCCCACCGTGTCTGTGCCGACCATCAACCACCCATTTATACTAATCCTACACTAATCCCATATTCCTACCAAACATCTGTCCCTATATTTCCCTACCACCTACCTATACTAGTGACAATTTATAATGGCCAATTTACCTATCAACCTGCAAGTCTTTTGGCTTGTGGGAGGAAACCGGAGCACCCGGAGAAAACCCACGCAGACTCAGGGAGAACTTACAAACTCCACACAGGCAGTACCCAGAATCGAACCCAGGTCCCTGGAGCTGTGAGGCTGCGGTGCTAACCACTGCACCACTGTGCCGCCCCATCAGTATTTTCTGCCATCAATATTTTCCTGCAGCCTAGCTATCCTCCTCGCTACCTACCGCACAGCCAATCTGTGTACCATCTGCAGACATCTTGATCATGCCCCCTACATGTACGTTCAAATCGTTAATATATACTACTAAAAGCTGGGGACCCAGTACTGAGCCCTGTGGAATGCCACTGGAAACAGACCTCAAGTCAGTAAAACGCCCGTCAACAATCACCCTTTGTTTCCTGCTACTGAGCCAATTTTGTATCCAGCTTTCTGCATTTCCCTGGATTCCATGGGACTTTATTTGTTTTACCTAGTATGCCACATGGGACCTTGTCAAAAGCCTTGCCAAAATCCACGGAGACCATATCATCTGCATTACCCTCATTTATCATCCTTGCGACTTCGTCGAAAAATTCAATCAAGTTAGTCAACAATATCTTCCCTTAACAAATCCATGCTGACTGTGCTTGATTGACCTGAGCCTTTCCAAGTGACAGTTCATCCTGTCTCTCCGAATACATTGCAATAATTTGCCGACTACTGAGTTTACACTGACTGGTCTGCAATTATTCGGTCTATCCTTTGCTCCCTTTTTAAAGAGGTACAATGTTAACAGTTCACCAATCCTCTGGCACTACACCTGTTTCCAGTAAGGACATAAAATGATTGTCAGACCCTCTGCTATTTCCTCGCTCACTTCTTTTGACAGCCTGGAATACATTTCATCTGGCCCTGGTGATTTATCAGCTTTCAAAGATGCTAATCCCATTAATACTTCCTCTCTCCCGATGTATATCACATCCAATAATTCACACTCCTCCTCCTTAACCACAGCATCTGCATCATCCCCTCTTCTGTTCAGACAGATACAAAGTATTCATTAAGAACCATATCAACATCTTTCGTCCCTACTCATGTATATCCACTTATGTATATAGATTTTCAAACGGCCTGTGATCAACTGACATTTCATAGACTTGTCATGACATGGATTAATGTGACAGTGATAGTGTGGATATTTCATAGACTTGTCATGACATGGATTAATGTGACAGTGATAGTGTTGATATGACACTGACTGAGGGACAGAAAGCAGAGAGAAGTGGTGAACAGTCATTGTTCAGACTGGATGTGGAGAGGAGTATACAGTACTGCTTCTCATGGTTGGATTTACTCAGCGTGATATCAAGAAACGATTGAAGGCACGGGATACTGCAAAGGCTATGGGCCCTGACAATATTCCGGAAATAGTACTGAATACCTGTGTTCCAGAACTTCCGTTCCCCCATCAAACTGTTCAAGTACAGCTACAACATTGGCATCTGCCCGTCAATGTGAAAAATTGCCAAGCTATGTCCTGTACACAAAAAGCAGGACAAGTCCAACCCGGCCAATTACCGCCCCATCAGCCTATTCTCAATCATCAGTAAAGTGATGGAAGGTGTCATCGACAATGCTATCAAACAGCACTTGCTTAGCAATAACCTACTTAGTGACGTTCAGTTTGGGTTCCGCCAGGGTTACAAAGCTCCTGACCTCATGACAGCCTTGGTGCAAACATGGACAAAGGAGCTGAATTCAATAGGTGAGGTATGAGTGACTGCCCTTGACATCAAGGCAGCATTTGACTGAGTATGGCATCAAGGAGCCAGAGCAAAAATGGAGTCAGTGGGAATCAGCGGGAAATCTCTCTGCTGGTTGGAGTCATACCGAACGCAAAGGAAGATGGTTGTGGTTGTTGCAGGTCAATCATCTCAACTCCAGGACATCACTGCAGGAGTTCCTCAGGGTAGTTTCCGAGACCCAACCATCTTCAGCTGCTTCATCAATGACCTTCCTTCAATCACCAGACCAGAAGTGGGGATGTTGGCTGATGATTGCACAATTTTCAGCACCATTCGTGACTCCTCAAATACTGAAGCAGTCTGTGTAGAAATGCAACAAGACCTGGACAATATCAAGGCTTGGGCTGCTAATTGGCAAGTATCATTCGCACTGCACTAGTGCCAGGCAATGACCATCTTCCACAAGAGAGAATCTAATCATCTCCCTTGACATTCAATGACATTACCAAAGCTGAATCCACCACTATCAACATCCTAGGGGCTACCATTGACCAGAAACTGAACAGGAGTAGCCATATAAATACCATGGCTCAAAGAGCAGGCCATTGGCGAGGAATGCTGAGGCGATTAACTCACCTCCTGACTCCCCAAAGCCAGTCCACCATCTGTAAGGCACAAGTCAGGAGTGTGATGGAATACTCTCCGCTTGTCTGGATGGGTGCAGCTCCAGCAACACTCAAGAAGCTCGGCACCATCCAGTACAAAGCAGCCCGCTTGATTGGCACCCCATCCACGACATTCACTCCCTCCACCACCGAAGCACAGTGGCAGCAGTGTGTACCATCTACAAGATGCACTGAAGCAACACACCAAGGCTCCTTAGACAGCACCTTCCAAACACACAACCTCTACCACATAGAAGGGCAAGGGCAGCAGATGTATGGAAACACCACCACCTGCAAGTTCCCCTCCAAGCCACACACCATGCTGATTTGACACTATCTTGCCGTTCTTTCACTGTCGCTGGGTTAAAATACTGCAACTTCCTTCCTAACAGCACTGTGGGTGTACCTACCCCACATGGACTGCAGTGGTTCAAGAAGGCAGCTCACCACCACCTTCGCATGGTCAATTAGAGATGGGCAATAAATGCTGGCCTGGCCAGCGATGTCCACAACCCATGAATGAATTTTTAAAAATGATGCCAGCGAAGTAAAGGGCTGTAAATGTTACACCCTGTTTAAAGAAGGAGAGGTTTGATAAGCCCTGTAACTATCAGTCTGATGTTGATTCATGGAAAATTCTGGAGGCCATAACCCAGCACAAAAATATTTCTTACTTGTAAAATCATGTCTTAATAAATGACAAGCAGCAGGGATAGCTTCATGGAAAATCATCTCTGATAACCTTGATAGTTTGTTGACAGAATTGTGAGTGTTAACGAGGATAGCGTGTTTCGTGTTGTAGAATCATAGAATCGTAGACAATTTAAGGCACAGAAAGAGGCAACTTGGCCCATCGTGTCTGTGCCAGCCGAAATGTTATCCACCTATTCTAATCCCACATTCCAGCACTTGATCCGCAGCCCTGCAGATTATGACACTTGAGGTGCACATCCAGACTCCTTTTGAATGAGTAGAGGGTTTCTGCCTCAACCATCCTTTCATGAAGTGAGTTACAGACCCTCACTAAAAGCATGGCACCCAGTACCGAGCCCTCTGGAACACGACTGGAAACAGTCCTCCAGTCAATACCCGTCAACAATTACCCTTTGCTTCCTGTCACCGACGCAATTTTTTATTTCTGGGTGAGCATGTTTTTCCTCAACTCCCTTCTGAAAGTTCTACCAATCACTTTAAATCTATGTCCCCTAGTCACTGAAATTTCCGCTAACGTGAATAGACCCTTCACCTCCACTCAATCCAGGCCCCACAAAATGTTGTTCATTTCAATCAGATCTCCCCTCAAGCCTTCTCTGTTCCAAGGAGAACAACCCCAGCCTATCCAATCTTTCCTCATAGCTGCATTTTTCCATTCCTGGCAACATCCTCGTAAATCTCCTGTGTACCCTTTCTAGTGCAATTACATCCTTTCTGTTACCAGAACTGCACACAGTATTCAAGTTGTGGCCTAACCAATGATTAAGACAGTTCCAGCATAACCTCCCAGCTCTTTCATTCTATACCTCGGCTAAAAAGGGAAATGATTCCATATGCCTTCTTAACTGCCTTATTTACCTCTCCTGCTATCTTCAGGGATCTGTGGGCATTCACTTCAAAGTCCCTTACTTCCTCTACACTTCTCAGTATTGTCCTAGTAATCGTGTATTCCTTTGCTTGTTTGAGCTCCCCAATAGCATCACCTCACACTTATCCAGGTCGATTCCCATTTTTCTGCCCATCTGACCAGACCGTCAATATCTTCCTGCAGCCTACAGTTATCCTTCTCGCTATCCGCCACATGGCCAATCTTTGTGTCGTCTGCAAAAGTTTTGATCATACCCCTTAAATTTATGTCTAAATCTTTAATATAGACCAGAGAAAGCAGGGGACCCATTACTGAGTCCTGTGGAATGACAATGGAAACAGTCCTCCAGTCGCAAAAATACTTGTCAATAATTACCCTGTGTTTCCTGCCACTGAGCCAATTGTGTATCCGCCTTGCTGCATTTCTCTGGATGCCATGGGATTTTATTTTTTGAACCAGTCTATCATGTGGGACCTTGTCAGAAACCTTACTAAAATCCATGTAGACCACATCAACTGCACTACCCTCATCTATATTCCTTGTAACAGCTTCAAAAAATTCGATCAATTTGGTCAAACAAGAGAGTCAATTAACAAATCCATGCTGACTGTCCTTGATAAACCTGTGCCTCTATAAGTGACAGTTTATCCCGTCTCTCAGAATAGATTCCAATAATTTGCCCACTACTGAGGTTAGACTGAGTGGCCTGACATTATTCAGACAATCCTTCTCTGCATTTTTAAACAGAGGTACAACGTTAGCAATTCTCCAATACTCCGGCAAAACAACTGTATCTAGTGAGATTGGAAAATGATGGTAGGCAGACCCTCTGCTATTTGCTCTCTTGCTTCTTTGAACAGCCTGGGGTACATTTCATCTGGCCCTGGTGATGTTTCAACTTTCAAGGATGCTAATCCCATTAATACTTCCTCTCTCCCTATGTTTATCATATCTAATAATTCACACTTTTCCTCCTTAACGACAATATCTAAATCCCCCCTCTTTTCTGAAGACATACGCAAAGTGCTCAATAAGAACCAGACCAATATCTTCTACCCTTATACAAAGGTTACCTTTCTGATCTATTATGGGTCCTACTCTTCCCTTAGTTATTCTCTTCCTCTTAATGTATTAAGAAAACAACTTTGGGTTCACCTTGATTTTGCTTGCCAATATTCTTTCATACCCTCACTTTCCTTTCCGAACTTCCTTTTTGATTTGACCCCTCCACTTTCTATACTCCTCTCGGCTTTCTGCAGTATTAAGTTCTCAGTGTCGGACAGAAGCTTTGCTTTTCTGCGTTATCCTACCCTGTCGGCTCCTTGACATCCATGGGACTCGAGATTTGGCCGCCTCACCCTTTTTCTTTGTGGGAACATGTTTATCCTGAACCTTTTGAATCTCCCCTTTGAATGCCTCCCACTGCTCTGAGACCGAATTACCTTCAAACAGCTGTTTCCAGTCCACTTTCGCTCCTCAGTTTAGTAATATTCTCCTTTCTCCATTGAGAACTCTAACTCCTGATGTATCTCTTGTCCTGCTCCATAATTAAGTTAAAACTAACTGAATTATGATCACTCCCACCAAAATGCTCTTCCCTGCCACTCCTTCCACCTGCCCATCTTCATTTCCTAAAACAATGTCTAAAACTGCACCCTCTGTTGTTGGACTTGCTACATCCTGGCCAAAAACGTTCTCCTGAATGCACCTCAAGATTTCTGTTCCCTTAATTCTTTTCATACTAAAATTATCCCAGTTAATATTGGGGTAATTAAAATCCCCTACTATTACTGCCCTATTGTTCTTGCACTTCTCAGAGACTTGCCTTCATATCTGCTCTTCTATCTCCCTCGGACTGTTTGGCTGACGGGATCACACTCCCAGCAGTGAGATTGCCCCTTTTTGGTTCCTTAGCTCAATCCATATCGCCTCAGTTGATGAACCTTCCAACATATCATCCCTCCTCACAGCTGTAATAGATTTCTTGACCGAAATTGCCACTTCCCCTCCTTTCTTATCCCCCTCCCTATCGTGTCTGAAAACCCTGTAACCAGGAACGTTGAGCTGCCATTCCTGTCCCTCCTTCAGCTATGTTTCTGTGATAGCTATGATATCATACTGCCACCTGTCCACCTTGCCCTCAGCTCATCTACTTTATTTGCTATACTCCTTGCATTGAAATAGATACCCTTGAGCACAGCCAAACACTTAAAAAAAATTCTAACCATCTTTTCCTCTGTTTTCTAGACTCATCCATTAATTTTCTGCCTTCTATTTTCATTTCAGGTTTTGTCCCAACTGAGTCTACCCTCAGGTCCCCACCTCCCTGCAAAACTAGTTTATACCCTCCCCGACAGCACTAGCAAAACATTCTGCAAGTAACTCAGTCCCGGCTCCAATCAGGTGCAACCAGTCAGGCCTGTGCAGGTCCCATCTCCTCCAGAGCCGGTCCCAATATCCAGGAATCTGAAGCCCTCCCTCCTGCACCGTCTTCCCAGCCACGCATTCATCTGTTTTAGTTTTCTATTTCTATACTCAGCTGTGCATGGCACTGGGACTAATCGAGAAGTTACTACTTTGAGGTCCTGCTGGCTAATTTCTTCCCTAGCTCCATAAATTCTGACTGCAGGACGACATTCCTCTTTCTACCTCTGCTGCTGGTTCCAATGTGGACCATGACTGCTGGTTGTTCCCCGTCTCCTTCAGGATGCTCTGCAGTCGCTCAGTGACATCCTTGACCCTGGCACCAGGGAAGCAGCACACCATCCTCGATTCGCGTCTGTGGCCACATAAACGCCTGCCTGTTCCCCTGACTACTGATCACTTTGGCTCTTCCAGTCATCCCTCTACCCCGATCTGCAGCTCTGCCACACGTGTTGACACTTTCTTCAGTATTCTGAACTGAATACCTGTTGGAGAGTGAGATGCACTCAAGGCTTTGCAGCACTACCTGCCTGATTCTTTTTGGCTGTCTGGGGATCACCAATTCCTTCTCTCCCTGCATAATCTTCAGCTGTTGGGTGACCACATCTATAAACATGCTCAAGCTGAATAATTTGGTGTATTAGAAGGAAGAATGTGCAGGATTATGGGAAGAAGGCAGGGAATGGGATTAGGTGAATTGCTCATTCGGAAAGGCGACGCAGACACGTCGGACTGAATAGTTCCTTTTGTGCTGTAATAACACTGTGATGGGGCGTCTCAGATGGGTGTAATGGTGGAGAATGGGGGATTCATTGTGGGAAAGGGAAGTTGTCCTATAGGAAACTGAATCTTAGCAGGGACTCTCCGACAGCCTGTCCTGGTGGAAGGCATCCAGAAAATATCCTCCCTGCCTCCTCCTCATTCTCCTGAGGTGGCCTCCGGATTTCTGCTGCCAATGCTTGTGTCCTCGTGATGGTGATGATATGAAGGGTGCAGCAGAACACCATGAACTTGGGCACCTGCTCCAGTGTGTACTGGAGGACTCCCCCCGAGCGGTTCAGACATCGGAAGTAAAGCTTCATCACACCGATGGTCAGTTCCACCATGTTCCTGGTGACTCCATTGCATACATTTTGCACATGTTAATTGTGTGCGTTTGTTTGGTGGTGGGAGATGATTTGGGGTTGTAGAAACATGAGTTGGGTCTAGAGGGGGTTTTCCTTTGTCTCCGAGGAGCCGCATTCTTGTTTTGCATGGAGACCCACAGTGTTGGGACCGGTTGACTGCTTCAGAATGAAGGTATGGTGGCTGCTGCCACGATAGTGGACATTCACCAACATGATTGCCTGGGCATGCTCACACACCAACTGTACATTAATGGAGTGAGAGTCCTTTCAGTTCCTGTACCTCTCCCCGTTGACATGGAGACCCCGCAGAGCCACCTACACCATCAGGAATCCCGCTATCCTGACAAAGCCACGGGATCTCTCATCCTGCTTCTCACTGCTGAGGGAGAAAATGATGACATAGATGGTCATCCTCACCTCCCAGAATTATCAATGTACAACACACAGGCCTAGTAACTACTGGTCAGTTAGTGTAACATCAGTGGTGAGTAAGGTTTTAGAAACAATGATCAGGGAAAAAGGACAACACACACTTGGAGAGGTTTGAGTTAATTATGGAGTGTCAGCACGGATTTCTAAAAGGCAGATTATGCTTGATGGGCTAATTGAATGTATTTCGATGATCAGAGAAGGTTGATGAAGGGGATGTGGTGGATGGTGCCTACCTGGATTTTATGAAAGTATTTGATTAAGAACCACACACAAGTTTGGTTAACAAAATTGAAGCTCATGGAATAGCATCTAATTGGATCAAAAACTGTCCAAAGGACAGCAAAAAGAGAAATGTGTTAAATGGTTATTTTTCAGACTGGAGGATGGTCGACATTGATGTTTCACAATGGTCAGTGCTAGGAACACAGTTGTTTTTTTTTTTGCCGTATAAAAATGACACGGATCTTGGAATACGGAGTAGAATTTATATTTTTTCTGATGATTGCAACCTTGGAGGAGTGGAGAACAGTGAGGGTGATACAAACCACCTACAACATGATATAGATCGGCTAGCAGAATGGACATAGAAGTGGCAGGTAGAATTTAATAAAGAGTAGTGTGAAGTAATGTATTTTGTCAGAAAGAATAGGAAGACAACATAGACTTAATGACACAGTTCAAAAGATTGTGCAGGAACAGAAGGACCTGGGGCTCCATATGCATTGATCTTTGAAGGTGGCAGGATATATTAGCAGAGTGTTTCGCAAAACATATCAGATCTTGGGCTTCATCATTAGAGGCAAATATCCAAAAACAGGGCGGCTTAGCTGAAACTTTACAAAGCTTTGGTGAGACCCCAACAAGAGAACTGTGCCCTGTTCTGTTCACCAGACTGTAGGAAGGATGTGAAAGTCCTTGACAGGGTGCGGAGGAGATTTACCAGAATGATTCCAGGGATGGGAGTTTAGTTACAAAGTGAGTTTGGAGAAGATGGAGTTGTTCTCCTGGTGTAAAGGAGATTGAGAGAGATTTGATAGAGGTGTACATGATTATGATAGACTTAGATAACATAGACAAGGAAAAACTGTTCCCATTAACTGATGCAACGCGGACTAGGGGGCACAGATGGAAGGTTTTGGTTAACATATGCAGGGGAATATGAGGAGGAACTTTTTTACTCAGTGGATGGTAATGATCTGAAACTCACTGCCCATGAGGATGCTGGAAGCCGAGACAATCAAAGATTTCAAAAGGAAACTGGATGGAAACCTGAAGGAAATGAACTTGCAGGGATACAGGGATTGAGCGGGGGAGTGGGGCTGACTGGATTGTTGCACAGAAAGCCGGCAGTGAGGGGCTGAATGGCCTCTTTCTGTGTTGTAAATGACTCCATCAATTTCTACCACTCTATGTTGGATATGTCAACTGCTCCTGCCTGTAAATATCCAGATACATAGAAGTTCAATGAAACTGTGAGCTTAACAACCACTGACAGCTCCGTCCTCACCCTGGTGAGAGGCTCCAGGTTCTGTTACAGGAGGCGACACAGCTCTGTGACCACCTCCTTATTGAATCAGAGTCACCTCACACATTGCTCCTGGGTTAGGTGTAGGTAGGAGAAGTGCTCTTGGAGCACCCGGGATGGGCAGGGAAGAGCCCTCTCCTCCTCTCTATTTACAGAGCTTCCCCTCTACGCAGCATCTGCACCATTTGTTGGTCATGTTACAGACCCAGAGACACTGTAACTACAGTCCCCATACGTCGTCCAGAGTTGGGTCACCAAATCCTCTCTACACAAAGAACTAAGAACAAAGAAAATTACAGCACAGGAACAGGCCCTTCGGCCCTCCAAGCCTGTGCAGATCCAGATCCTCTATCTAAACATGTCGTCTATTTTCTAAGGCTCTGTATCTCTTTACTTCCTGCCCATTCATGTATCTGTCCAGATACATCTTAAAAGACGCTATCGTTCCCGCGTCTACCACCTCCGCTGACAACGCGTTCCAGGCACCCACCACCCTCTGCGTAAAGAACTTTCCACGCATATCCCCCCTGAACTTTTCCCCTCTCACTTTGAACTCGTGACCCCTAGTAAAACTTTTCCCCTCTCACTTTGAACTCGTGACCCCTAGTAATTGAATCCCCCACTCTGGGAAAAAGCTTCTTCCTATCCAACCTGTCTATCCCTCTCATGATTTTGTACACCTCAATCAGGTCCCCCCTCAACCACTGTCTTTCTAATGAAAATAATCCTAATCTACTCAACCTCTCTTCATAGCTAGCGCCCTCCATACCAGGCAACATCCTGGTGAACCTCCTCTGCACCCTCTCCAAAGCATCTACATACTTTTGGTAATGTGGCGACCAGAACTGCATGCAGTATTCCAAATGTGGCCGAACCAAAGTCCTATACAACTGTAACATGACCTGCCAACTCTTGTACTCAATACCCCGTCCGATGAAGGAAAGCATGCCGTATGCCTTCTTGACCACTCTATTGACCTGCGTTGCCTCCTTCAGGGAACAATGGACCTGAACACCCAAATCTCTCTGTACATCAATTTTCCCCAGGACTTTTCCATTTACTGTATAGTTCACAAATGTCCCTGAATGTCTGCAGCAGCTCACAACACAACCTCCAGAAAAACATCCACAACACCTCCACTAACTTTACAATAGCAGAAGTAAGTCAAAAGCCTGTAAACTAGATGCCTGGTCCTTTTAAATAACACCGGAGGGGTTTCCTTTTGCTACTGAATGTATGTTCAGCGGTCAGTGGACATGCACAGAAAAAGTTTAAAGAAGTACATCAAAGCTGCTGGTATGGTACATTGACATCACTTTCAAATCCACCCTCAAAGGAACAACACATACAAGGTACAATTGAGCTAGAGCCCTGCGCAGCTTGGGACACTGTGCAGGGCATAGTAGAGGTGGCCGGCTGTGAAGACCACGCTGACAGCATATAGATGATGTGACTGGGCTGGAGCCCCACCCAGCATGGGATATTGTGCAGACCGCACTGGAAGTGGCCGGCTGTACGATTCACATCTCTTTTTGGATCCCAATTCTGTACCGTCAGCAGCAGTCTTGCTGCAGAGTCTAAAATCATGGCTCGGAACAGATACAGAGGGAAAGAAATTCACTTTACAAGGAGAACTGAAAAAAGATTGAAGTCGAAAGATTTGCAGGAATATATGAATTGGAGAGGGGAATGTGAATAAATGGAAGGGTGAGCCATGGAGAGATTCAAACACAAGAATGAGAATGTTAAAATTAAGGTGCTGCCAGACCGGGAGCCAATGGAGATCAGTGAGCACAGGGGTGATGGGTGATCGGGATTTGGTGTGAGTTCGAATACAGGCAGCAGAGTTCTGGATGGGCTGTGGTTTATGGAGGTTTAGAACTGTGAGGGTGAACAAGGTGGAATTGGAAAAGTCAACTGTGCATTTAACAGTGATGCGGATGAGGGTTTTTGCAGTAGATGGGCTGAGGCAGAGGTGGAGTTGGGTGATATCATAGAGGTGATATTAGGCATGGTTAGTGATGGAAAGAATATGGAGATGAACTCAGCTCAGGTTCAAATATAACAAAGAAGTTGCAGACTGTCTGGTTGAGCCTCAGATATTGGGCAGGGTGGAATATGTGCTTCACAGATAGGTGATGGAGTTTGTGATGGAGACCAATGACACTGGCTTCAGTCTTCCCAAAATGTACATAACAGAACAGTTTTTCAGTGAAACAGGGTTTACTGATCTCCTGGCCTGAAATAGAGACAGCAACAGCAGCAAAGATGAGAGAGTAAATGACAAGAACTGTAATACAGTTGACAATGGTTTATAGAGCTAATAGCTGAAGATATTCACCAGGCATAACAACGGCAGCAAGAAGGGCAGAGTAAATTACAGGAGCAGTAATGCAGTTAAACATGGTTTAAAGGATTTATAGCTAGATAGAGAGACTTACCAGGGACACCAATAATAGCCAGGATGGGATAGTAAACATATTGAATAATCTTCAGTGCGAGATAGATACGAGAGTTTAATGACATCCAATCATAATATGTAGAAAGAGAGTAATGATCCGAGGATAGACTCCTGTCCATTGTTGTAACATTCCAATCTATTGTTCTCAGATTCTGACCCATTGCTGTAACATTCCAGTCTTTTGTTCTCAGATTCTGATCTATCCTCTCTCTATCTCTCTGGAGCAGCTGATCTCTGTAAGTGCCGGGGCTGATGTTCCCACTGACATATGGAATAACACATTGAAAGAAGCCCCTTATTAATAGAAGATGGAAAACGTCCAGTGACACAATTAGGGTCCATGGAGACTGACATTAATTAAAGTCACGGAACAAACATATTCAGTTAACCCTTTTCAATCCAACACTTTTTGTACCACAATAAGTTGAACATTTACCCAGTCTGGATGGGATGTATGATGGTTGCTGAGGGAAGCAATGCTGGAAATAGCAGAGGCACTGGCCAGAATCTTCCAATCCCCCTTGGATATGGGCGGGATGACAGATTTCCACAGGCTCACCACCCTCTGGGTGGAGAAACGTCTCTTCATCTCAGTCCTGAAAATTTTACCCCATATACTTAGATTATGACACCTGGTTCGGGAGTCTCCACCATCGGGAACATCCTTCCTGCATATACCCTGTCAAGCCATGTTAGAATTTTATAGGTTTCGATGAGATCCCTCCTCACTCTTCTGAATTCCAGTGAATATAGTCCTAACCGACTCAATCTCTCCTCATACGACAGTCCTACCACCCCAGGAATCAGTCTGGTAAAACTCTACTGCACTCCCTCGATAGCAAGGACATCCTTCCTCAGATAAGGAGACCAAAACTGCACACAATATTCCAAGTGCAGCCTCACCAAGGCCCTGTATAATTGCAGCACAACATCCCTGCTCCTGTACTCGAATCCTGTCTCTTTAAAGGCCAACATAACATTCGCCTTTTTCTACCGCCTGTTGCACCTGCATGTTTACCTTCAGTGACTGGTGTACGAGAACACCCAGGTCTCGTTGCATATTCCCCTCTCTCAGTTTATAGCCGTTCAGATAATAATATGCCTTCCTGTTTTTGCTAGTAAAGTGGATAACTTCACATTTATCCACATTATACTGCATCTGCCATGCATTTGCCCACTCACTCAAATTGTCCAAATCACCCGGAAGCCTCTTTGCATTCTACTCACCACTCACCCTCACACCCAATTTTGTATCAGCTGCAAATCTGGAGATATTACATTTAGTTTCCTCATCTAAATCATTAATATATATTGTGAATAGCTAGGGTCCCAGCTCCGATCCCTGCGGTACCCCACTAGTCACTGCCTACCATTCAGAAAAAGATCCGTATGTTCCAATGCTTTGTTTCCTGTCTCCCAAACAATTTTCTATCTATCGCAATACACTACCCCCAATCCCATGTGCTTTAATTTTACACGCTAAACCCTTACGTGGAACTTTATCAAAAGCCTTCCGAAAGTGCAAATAAATCACATCCACTGGCTCCCCCTCATCAACTCTACTCGTGACATCCTCGAAGAATGCTAGTGGATTTATCAAGCATGATTTCCCTTTCATAAATCCATGCTGACTCTGTCCGACTCTACCACTGTTCTCCAAGTGCTCTGCTGCAAAATCTTTGATAATGGACTCCAGGATTTTCCCCACGACCGATATCAGGCTGACTGGTCTACAATTTCCAACTTTCTCTCTACCTTCCTTTTTTAACAGTGGGGTTACATTCGCTACCTTCCAATCTGTAGGAACTGTTCCAGAGTCCATAGAATCTTGGAAGATGACTACCAATGCATCCACTATTTCTCGGGCCACTTCCTAAGTACTCTGGGATGTAGATTACTAGGCCCTGGGGATTTATCTGCCTTCAATACCATCAACTTCTCCAACACCATTTCTCTACTAATACTGATTTCTTTCAGTTCCTCTCTCTCACTAAACCCTGTATTCACCAACATTTCTGGTATGATATTGGCGTCCTCCTTTGTGAAGACAGAACTAAAGTATGCATTTAGGTGGTCAGCCATTTCTTTGTTTCCCAGAATAAATCCCCCTGTTTCTGACTGTAACGGACCTGCATTTGTCTTCGCCAATCTTTTCCGCTTCACATACCTATAGATTCGTTTACAGTCAGCTATTATGTTCCCCGCAAGCTTAATCTTGTACTCCATTTTCCCCTTCTCAATGAATCCCTTGGTGCTCCTTTGCTGAATTTTAAACTGCTCCCAATCCTCAGGTCTGTTGTTGTTTTCCTGGCAAATTTATATGCCTCTTCCTTGGATCTAACGCTATCTCTAATTTGCCTTGCAAGCCATGATTTGGCTACCTTTTCTATTTTACTTTTGCGCCAGACAGGTATAAACAATTGTTGCAGTTCATCCATGCGCTCTTTGAATGTTTGCCATTGCCTTTCCAGCGTTATCTCTTTAAGTAACGTTTCCCAATGTATCATCAACGACTCATGCCTCATACCTTCGCAGCTTACTTTATTAAGATTCACGACCCTAGTCTCAGAATCAACTAGGACACTCTCCATCATGATGAAGAATTCTAACATATTATGGTCGCTCATCCCAGAGGGATCTCGCACAACTAGATTGTCAATTATTCCTCTCTCATTATACAATAACCAGTCTAGGATAGCCTGTTCTCCAGTTGGTTCCTCAAAGAATTGGTCCTGAAAACCATCCCGTATATTCTCCAGGAATTCCTCCACAATGTATTGCGACCAATTTAATTTGCCCAATCTATATGCAGATTCAAGAAACCCATAATTACAGATGTTCCTTTATCGCATGCGTCTCTAATTTCCTGTCCAATGCCATTCCCAAATTCAGCACTACAGTTTGGGGGTCTATATACAACCCCCACTACCGTTTTCTGCCCCTTAGTGTTTCTCAGCTCTACCCATACATATTCGACATCGTCAGAGCTAATATTCTGCCTCACTATTGCGTTCATTTACTCTTTAACCAGCAATGAAACTCCACCGGGGTTGGAGATAGGCCGTTTTAGTGATGGTGTGAATATTTGGTAGGAAGCTGATCTCAAGGCATCTCAGGGTTAACTATGGAACTAAGTCTGTGAGCAGTTTGGCTTAGTCTCAAACATTTACAAAGGAGAGGGATGGAGTGTGTAACTAGGAAATGTTTGGAGCAGAGACAGAAAACAATGGCTTCATTCTTCTCAATATTTAATTGACATTGCAGATGTATGAGGTAATACATTTTGAAAGGATGAATGAAGAGAGACAATACAAGTTAAATGGTGTAACTATAAAGATGGTGAAATAACAGACACACTTGGGGTGTGTGTACACAAATCTTTGAAGGTGGCAGGAAAGGTTAACTTGACAGTTAATAAATGTATGGGATCCTAGGGTTTATAAATAGAGGCAAAAAGAACAAAAGCAAGGACATTATGTGAAACATATATCAAATACTAGTTCAGCTGCACCTGGAGTCTTGTGTCGAATACTGGGAACCACACTTTTGGGAGGACATGAAGCCTTCGGAGTGGGTACAGAACTGTTTTACTAGTATTTGTCCAGGCATGAGGAATTACAGTTATGTAGCTGGGGTTGTTCTGCATAGAGCAAAGAACTTTCAGAGGAGATTTGATTGAGGTGTTTAACATTAGGGAGGATTTAGATAAATTAAATAAAGAGAAACTATTTCCAATGTCCAAGAGACACAGATTTAAGGTGATTGGTAAAAGAAGCAGACCTGAGGATTTTTGTTTCTGAGTGGTTTGGATTTGGGATGCACTGTCTGATATGCTGATGGATACAGATTCAATAATAGATCCCAAAAGGGAATTGGATAAATATCTGAAGGAAAAAAAATGCAAGGATATAGTGAAAGAGCCAGGGAATGGGACTAACTGGATTGCTCTTTGAAAGGGCCAGCACAGACTTGATGGGCCGAATGGCCTCATTCAGTTTGTGCTATTCTATGATTCTATGATGGTTCCCACCTGGACTTTCACAATATTCCAATCCTTTCACAAGGCGTTTGAGAAAGTACCACATAACAGCCGTGTTACCGAATTAGAAACACATGGGATAAAAGGACCAATGTCAGCTGTGGCTCAGTTTGTAGCTCTCTCCCCTTTCAGTGGCAAGCTTCCAGGATCAAGTGTCACTGCAGGACTTGATTACAAGAATCAATGCTGACATTGCAGTGCAGTACTGAGGGTGTGCTGCACTGTCAGAGGTGCAGTCTATCGAATGAAACTTTAAACCAAGTTGCAGTCTGCCCTCTCAGGTGGATGTTAAGGATCCCATCGCACTATGCAGAAGCAGAGCAGGGGAATTATTCCCGGTGTCCTGGTCAATATTTTTTCCTTCAATCAACATCACAAACACCCATCTGATCATTCTCACATTGCTGCTTGGGGGATCTTGCTGTGCAGAAATTGTCTGCCTGTTTCTTACATGACAAGAGTGACTTCACTTTCAGAAGTATACATTGGTTGTAAATCACTTTGGGACATGCAGTGGTCATGAAAGGCGTTTCATAAATGGAAGTCTGTTTTTTATTTTCAATGTCAGCATGCGGGAAATTAGCGCAGTGACAGAAAGTAGAGAGTAGTGGAGAATGTTATTCTTCAGCCTGGAGGGAAGTACACAGTGGGGTTCCCCAGGGTCACTGTTGGGATCACAGTTTTTTTTTAAAGAGATACAGCACTGAAACAGGCCCTTCGGCCCACCGAGTCTGTGCCGACCATCAACCACCCATTTATACTAATCCTATACTAATTCCATATTCCTCCCACATCCCCACCTGTCCCTATATTTCCCTGCCACATAAAAGTTGATTGATGACGGAAGGGCTGTCGATGTCATATACATGGACTTCAGTAAGGCGTTTGATAAGGTTCCCCATGGCAGGTTGATGGAGAAAGTGAAGGCGCTTGGGGTCCAAGGTGTACTAGCTAGATGGATAAAGAACTGGCTGGGCAACAGGAGACAGAGAGTAGCAGTAGAAGGGAGTTTCTCAAAATGGAGACGTGTGACCAGTGGTGTTCCACAGGGATCCGTGCTGGGACCACTGTTGTTTGTGATATACATAAATGATTTGGAGGAAAGTATAGGTGGACTGATTAGCAAATTTGCAGACGACACTAAGATTGGTGGAGTAGCAGATAGTGAAGGGGACTGTCAGAGAATACAGCAGAATATAGATAGATTGGAGAGTTGGGCAGAGAAATGGCAGATGGAGTTCAATCAGGGCAAATGCGAGGTGATGCATTTTGGAAGATCCAATTCAAGAGTGAACTATACAGTAAATGGAAAAGTCCTGGGGAAAATTGATGTCCAGAGAGATTTGGGTGTTCAGGTCCACTGTTCCCTGAAGGTGGCAACGCAGGTAAATAGAGTGGTCAAGAAGGCATACGGCATGCTTTCCTTCATCGGACGGGGCATTGAGTACAAGAGTTGGCAGGTCATGTTACAGTTGTATAGGACTTTGGTTCGGCCACATTTGGAATACTGCGTACAGTTCTGGTCGCCACATTATCAAAAGGATGTGGATGCTTTGGAGAGGGTGCAGAGGAGGTTCACCAGGATGTTGCCTGGTATGGAGGGCGCTAGCTATGAAGAGAGGTTGAGTAGATTAGGATTATTTTCATTAGAAAGACGGAGGTTGAGGGGGGACCTGATTGAGGTGTACAAAATCATGAGAGGTATAGACAGGGTGGATAGCAAGAAGCTTTTTCCCAGAGTGGGGGTTTCAATTACTAGAGGACACGAGTTCAAAGTGAAAGGGGAAAAGTTTAGGGGGGATATGCGTGGAAAGTTCTTTACGCAGAGGGTGGTGGGCACCTGGAACGCATTGCCAGCGGAGGTGGTAGATGCGGGCACGATGGAGTCTTTTAAGATGTATCTAGACAGATACATGAATGGGCAGGAAGAAAAGAGATACAGAAGCTTAGAAAATAGACGACATGTTTAGAGAGAGGATCTGGATCGGCGCAGGCTTGGAGGGCCGAAGGGCCTGTTCCTGTGCTGTAATTATCTTTGTTCTTTGTTCACATACCTATACTAGGGGCAATTTATAACATCCAATTAACCTATCAACCTGCAAGTCTTTGGCATGTGGGAGGAAACCGGAGCACCCGGAGGAAACCGACGCAGACATAGGGAGAACTTGCAAACTCCACACAGGCAGTACCCAGAATTGAAACCGGGTCGCTGGAGCTGTGAGGCTGCGGTGCTAACCACTGCGCCACTGTGCCGCCCCAGTTGCTGTATGTTAATACAATGGGCTTGTGTACAGAGGGGATAATGTCAAAGTTGGCAGGAAACTCAGAAATGTTAATAAACGGTGAGAAGGATAGTAACAGACTTCAGGACGACAGCGACTGACCAGTGAAATGAGCAGGAACATGGCAAATATAAATGAACACAGTGAAGTGTGAAGTGAGACATTTGGGTAGGAAGTGTAAGGGAAGGCAACAGAAACAAAGGGGTATTGTTTAAATGAGGAGACAGGAACAGAGAGACTCGTAACGTTAATTCTGCTTCTCTTTCCACAGATGCTGCCAGCCCTGCTGAGTGACTCCAGCATTTCTTGTTTTTGCTACAGAGAGACTTGGTGTGTATTCAGACAGATCTTTGAAGGCCGCACGAAAGGTTGACAAGTTTATGTCTGATATAACAGACATCAGGTAGAAAATACTATTGAGAAACAGGCTGAATATTGAAAGTCCAGAGGGGAAGTGAAAAAGCAAATAAGGGAAGCAAAGAGAGAGCATGAAAAGAGGCGAGCATTAAAGGAAATCCCTAAGTTTTCTATCGGCATCTAAATAGTAAAAGGGTAGTAAAAGGAACAATGGGGCCGACTCAGGACCATAAAGGGGATTTGCACATGGAGGCAGAGGATATAGCTGAGGTAATAAATGAATACTTTCCACCTGTCTTTACCAAGGAAGAAGATATGAAATCCTTTCCTTTATTAGCCGAGGTATAGAATATACGAGCAGGGAGGTTATGCCAGAATTGTATAACTCATTGGTTAGGACACAACTTGAGTACTGTGTGCAGTTCTGATCACCTCATTACAGAAAGGATGTAATTGCACTAGAGAGGGTACACAGAAGATTTACGTGGATGTTGCCAGGACTGGAAAAATGCAGCTCTGAGGAAAGATTGGACAGGCTGGGACTGTTCTCCTTGAAATAGAGAAGGCTGAGGGTAAATCTGATTGAAATGTACAAAACTGAGAGTAGAGTGGAGCTGAAGGGTCCATTCACCTGAGAAAAGAGGTCAGTGGCGAGGGGGCATGGACTTAAAGTGATTGGCAGAAAGACTAAAAGGGAGCTGCGGATTTTATTTTTCACCCAGCGGGTGGTCAGAGTCTGGAACTCACTGTCCGAAAGGGTAGTTGAGGCAGAAACCAAAAACTCATTCAAAAGGTGTCTGGATGTGCACCTCAAGTGCTGTAATCTATCAAATGCTGGAAGGTCGGATTAGAATGGATGGATCGTTTTTTGGACAGCATAGACACGATGGGCCAAGTGGTCTCTCTGTGTGCCATAAACTGTCTATGATTCTAAGATGCAACCCAGGCAATGTTGAAAGAGGAGGTAAGTCAGACACTAGTGGGGTTTAAAATTGATAAAGAGGAAGTATTAGATAGGCTGTCTGGACTTAAATTGAATAAAGCACCAGGACCAGATGAGATGTATCCAAAGATACTGAGGGAAGTGAGGGTGGAAATCGCAGAGGCACTGGACATAATTTTTCAGTCTTTCTTAGACTCGGGGTGATGACAGAGGACTGGAGAATTGTAAACGTTACACCCTTGTTCAAAAAAGGGTGAAAAGATCAGGCCAGCAACTACAGGCCTGTCAGTTAAACTTCGGTGGTGGGAAAACTTCTAGAAAGAAATAATCTTGGACAAAGCTAATAGTCACATGGACAAATGCGAGTTAATTAAACACGCCAGCATGGATTTCTTGAGAGAACATCATGTTTAACGAATTTTCTGGAGATGTTTGAGGTGGTATCAGAGAGAGTTGATGAGGGCAATTCTGTTGATGTGGTGTACATTGACTTTCATATAACGGTCTATTCAGTTTCAAATGAACCTGCCTCCACCATTCTCAAACAGTGCATTCCAGACATTTAACTATTCCCTGCATGCAAAAACCTTTTGATACAATGCCACACAACAGACCTGTGAGCAAACTTGTAGCTCATAGAATAAAAGGGACATTAGCAACATGGATAAGAAATTAGCTGAGTGACAGGAAACAAAGAGTTAGTGGTTAATGGATGTTTTACAGGCTGGAGGAAGGTTTGTGGTGGAGTTCCCCAGACATCAGTGTTCGAATCCTTGCTTTTCCTGATATATATTAAGGACCTAAACCTGGGTGTACAGGGCACAATTTCAAAGTTTGCTGCTGATACGAACGTTGGAAGCATTGTGAACTGTGAGGAGGATAGTGTAGAACTTCAAAAGGACACACACAAGTTGCTGGAATGGGCAGACAGGTGGCAGATGAAGTTCAATACAGAGAAATGTGAAGTGATTCATGTTGGTCGGAAGAACATGGGGTGACAATATACAATTCTATAGGGTGTTCAGGAGCAGAAGAACCTGTGTGTATATGTGCAGAAGTCATTGAAGGCGGCAGAACAGGTTGAGAAAGTGTTTAATAAAGCATGCAGTATCCTGGGCTTTATTAATAGGGGCATAGAATACAAGAGAAAATAAGTTATATTGAACTTATATAAGACACTATTTCAGCTTCAGCTCTGGTATTGTGTCCAGTTCTGGGTGCCACACTTGAGGAAAGACGTGAGGGCATTGGAGAGAGTGCAGAAAAGATTGACCAGAATCATTCCCAGGTTGAGGAATTTTAGTTATGAAGATAGATTGGAGAAGTTAGGACTGTTTTCCTCGGAGAAGGCCGAGAGGTGATTTATTAGAGGTTTCAAAAATCATGAGGTGTCCGCATAGAGCAGATAGAGAGAAATAGTTCCCACTCGTGAAAGGATCGAGAACGAGAGGGCACAGATTTAAAGTCATGGGTAAAAGAAGCAAAGACGACCTGAGGAAAATATTTTTTCACACAGTGCGTGGTTAGAGTCTGGAATGCACTGCCTGAGAGTGTGGTGGAGGCAGGTTCAACTGAAGCTGAATAGATTGTTATATGAGAAGGAAGAATGTGCAGGATTACAGGAAGAAGGCAGGGAACGGCGTTAGGTGAATTGCTCATTCGGAGAGCCAGTGCAGATACGAAAGGCTGAATTGGTCCTTCTGTGCTGTAATAATTCTCTGATGTTTTTATTACAGGATGCTGACCAAGGGGACACTGTGATGGGGCGTCTCAGATGGGTGTAATGGTGGAGAATGGGGAATTCATGGCTGGAAAGGGAAGTTGTCCTATGGGAACTGGAATCTTAGCAGGGACTCTCCGACAGCCTGTACGGGTCGAAGGCATCGAGGAAATATCCTCCCTGCCTCCTCCTCCTGAGGTGTCCTCCGGATTCCTGGTGCCAATGCCTGTGTCCTCATGATGGTGATGATATGAAGGGTGCAGCAGAACACCATGAACTCAGACACCTGCTCCAGTGTGTACTGGAGGGCTCTCCCCGAGCGGTTCAGACATCGGAAGCATTGCTTCATCACACCGATGGTCTGTTCCACCATGTTCATGGTGACTCCATTGCTCACATTATACACATGCTAATTGCATAACTAACGGTTGACGGTGGGAGGTGGATTGAGGGTGTAGAAACATGGGCTGTGTCTAGAGGGGGTTCATTTGTCTCCAAGGAACCACATTCTGGTTCTTCATGGAGCCCCGATGTGTTGGGACCGGCTGACTGATTCAGAATGAAGGTATGGTGGCTGCTGCCAGGATAGTGGACATTCACCAACATGACGTACTGGCCATGCTCACACACCAACTGTACATTGATGGAGTGAGAGATCTTTCAGTTCCTGTACCTCAACCCATGGGTTGACATGGGGGCCCCGCAGAGCCACCTACACCATCAGGAATCCCGCTATCCTGACAAAGCCACGGGATCTCTCATCCTGCTTCTCCCTGCTGAGGGAGATATTGATGACATAGATGGTCACCCTCACTTCCCAGAATTATCAATGGACAACACACAGTCCTAGTAACTACTGGCTAGTTAGTTTAACATCAGTTGTGAGGAAAGTTTTAGAAGCAATAATCAGGGGAAAAGGACAACACACACTTGGAGAGATTGAGTTAATTAAGGATTGTCAGCACGGATTTCTAAAAGGCAGATCATGCTTGATGAAGTAATTGAATTTATTTAGAAAATCAGAGAAGGTTGATGAAGGGAATGTGGTGGATGTTGTCTACGTGGATTTTATGAAATTATTTGACGAAGAAACACACAGAAGCTTGGCTAACAAAATTGAAGATCATGGAATAGCATCTAATTGGATCAAAAATTGTCCATCGGACATAAAAAAGAGAAATGTGTTAAATGGTTGTTTTTCAGACTGGAGGATGGTAGACAGTGATTTTCCCCAAGGGTCAGTGCTTAGGACCACTGTTTGTTTTTTTGCTATATATAAGTTACATGGATCTTGGAATACAGAGTAGAATTTCAACATTTTCCGATGATACCAATCTTGGAGGTGTGGTAAACAGTGAGGATGTTGCAAACCACCTGTAGCAGGATATAGATAGGCAAGCAGAATGGACAGAGAAGTGGCAGGTGGAATTTCATACAACGGAGTGTGAGGTGATGTATTTTGTCAGAAGGAATAGGAAGGTAATATAGACTTAATGACACAGTTCTAAAGATTGTGCAGGGACAGAGCGACCTGAGGGCTGCATATGCATTGATATTTGAAGTTGGCAGGACATATTAGGAGAGTGTTTAGCGAAGCATATCAGATCTTGGACTTCATCATTAGAGACAATGAATTCAAAAGGATACTGGATGGACACCCGAAGGAGATGATCTTGCAGGGATACGGGGACTGACTGGGAGAGTGGGACTGACTGGATTGTTCCACAGGGAGCGGGTACCGAGGGGCCGAATGGCCATCTTCTGTGCCATAAATGTATCTATCACTCTCTATGACTCTATGTTTGATATGTCTCCTGCTCCTGCGTGGAAATATTCAGATACATGGAAGTTCAATGAAACTGTGACTTTAAAAGCCACTGACAACTCCGTCCTCACCCTGGTGTGAGAAAGAACAAAAGAACAAAGGACATTACAGCACAGGAACAGGACCTTCGGCCCTCCAAGCCTGCGCCGATCCAGATCTTCTATCTAAACATTTGTCTATTTTCTAAGGTCTGTATCTCTTTGCTTCCTGCCCATTCATGTATCTGTCTTGATACATCTTAAAAGACGCTACCGTGCCCGCGTCTACCACCTCCGCTGGCAACGTGTTCCAGGCACCCGCCATCCTCTGCGTAAAGAACTTTCCATGCATATGCCCCCTAAACTTTTCCCCTCTCGCTTTGAACTCGTGACCCCTAGTAATTCAATCCCCCACTCTGGGAAAAAGCTTCTTGATATCCACGCTGTCTATAGCTCTCATGATTTTGCACACCTCAATCAGGTCCCCCCTCAACCTCCGTCTTTCTAATGAAAATAATCCTAAACTGCTCAACCTCTCTTCATAGCTAGCGCCCTCCATACCAGGTAACATCCTGGTGAACCTCCTCTGCACCCTCTCCAAAGCATCTACGTCCTTTTGGTAATGTGGCGACCAGAACTGCACGCAGTGAGGCTCCAGTTCGTGTTGCAGGAGGTGACACAGCTCTGTGACCACCTCCAAATTGAATCAGAGTTACCTCACACACTGCTCCTGGGTTAGGTGTGCATAGGAAAAGTGCTCTTGGAAAACCCAGGGAGGGTAGGGCAGAGCCCCTTCCTCCTCTCACTTTACAGAGCTTCCCCTCTCTGCAGCCTCTTCTCCATTTGTTGGTCGTGTTACAGACCCAGGGACACTGTAACTACAGTCAAGAACAAATACCAAGTTACAGTACAGCACAGGAACAGACCATTCGGCCCTCCAAGCCTGCGCCGATCTTGATGCCTGCCTAAACTAACATCTTCTGCACTTCCGGGGCCCATATCCCTCTATTCCCTTCCTAATTATGCATTTGTCAAGATGTCTCTCAAACGTCGCTGTCGTATCTGCTTCCAACACCTCCCCCGGCAGCAAGTTCCAGGCACTCACCACCCTCAGTGTAAAAAACCTGCCTCGCAGATTCCCTCTAAACTTTGCCCCTCGCACCTTATACCTTTGTCGCCTAGTAACTGACTCTTCCACCCTGGGAAAAAGCTTGTAACTATCCAAACTGTCCATTCCGCTCATAACTTTGTAAACCTCTATCATGTTGCCCCTCCACCTCCGTCGTTCCAGTGAAAAAAATCCGAGTTTTTCCAACCTCTCCTCATAACTAATGCCCTCCAGACCAGGCAACATCCTGGTAAACCTCCTCTGTACCCTCTCCAAAGCCTCCACGTCCTTCTGGTAGTGTGGCAGTCGGAATTGCACGCAAAATTCCAAGTGTGGCCTAAGTAAGGTTCCGTACAGCTGCAACATGACATGCCAATTTTTATACTCTGTGCCTCGTCCGATGAAGGCAAGCATGCTGTATGCCTTCTTGAATACCTTATCCACCTGCGTTGCCACTTTCAGTGACCCGTGGACCTGTACGCCCAGATCTCTCTGCCTGTCAATACTCCTAAGGGTTCTGCCATTTACTGTATACCTCCCACCTGCATTAGACCTTCCAAAATGCATTACCTCACATTTGTCCAGATTAAGCTCCATCTGCCATTTCTCCGCCCAAGTCTCCAACCGATCTATATCCTGCTGTATCTTCTGACAATCCTCATTATTATCTGCAACTCCGCAAACTTACTAATCAGACCAGCTGCATTTTCCTCCGAATCATTTGCACATACTACAAACATCAAACGTCCCAGCACTGATCCCTGCGGAACACCACTAGTCACATCCCTCCATTCAGAAAAACACCCATCCACTGATACCCTCTGTCTTCTATGACCGAGCCACTTCTGTATCCATCTTGCCAGCTCACCTCTGATCCCGTGTGACTTCACCTTTTGTACCAGTCAGCCATGCGGGACCTTGTCAGAGGCTTTACTAAAGTCCATATAGATAACATCCAATGCCCTTCCTTCATCAATCATCTTCGTCACTTCCTCAAAAAACTGAATCAAATTAGTAAGACACGACCTCCCCTTCACAAAACAATGGTGTCTCTCGCTAATAAGTTCGTTTGTCTCCAAATGCGAGTAAATCCTGTCCCGAAGAATCCTCTCTAACAATTTCCCTACCACTGACGTAAGGCTCACAGGCCTATAATTTCCTGGATTATCCTTGCCACCCTTCTTAAACAAAGGAACAACATTGGCTTTTCTCCAGTCCTCTGGGACCTCACCTGTAGCCAATGAGGATGCAAAGATTTCTGTCAAGGCCCCAGCAATTTCTTCCCTTCCCTCCCTCAGTATTCTACGGTAGATCCCGTCAGGCCCTGCAGACTTATCTATCTTATTGCTTTGCAAGACACGCAACACCTCCTCCTTATTGATAATGAGATGACTGAGACTATCTGCACTCCCTTCCCTAGGCCCATCATCCACCAAGTCCTTCTCTTTGGTGAATACTGATGCAAAGTACTCATTTAGCACCTCGCCCATTTCCTCTGGCCCCACGCATAGATTCCCATCTCTGTCCTTGAATGGGCCGACCCTTTCCCTGGTTACCCTCTTGCTCTTTATAAATGTATAAAATGCCTTGGGATTTTCCTTAATCCTGTTTGCCAATGACTTCTCATCACCCCTTTTAGCCTTCCTGGCTCCTTGCTTAAGTTACTTCCTACTGTCTTTATATTCCTCAAGTCTGTTCCTCGCCATCCAGCCCTTACAACTGCTTCCTTTTTCTTTTTGACGAGGCTCACAATATCCTGTGTTATCCAAGCTTTCCCGAAACTTGCCAAACTTGTCTTTCTTCCTCACAGGAACATGCTGGTCCTGGATTCTAATCAGCTGACGTTTGAAAGAGTCCCACATGTCAGATGTTGATTTACCCTCAAACAGCCGCCCCCATTCTAAATTCTTCAGATCCTGCCTAATGTTGTTATAATTAGCCTTCCCCCAATTTAGCACCTTCACCCGAGGACTACTCTTATCCTTATCCACAAGTACCTGAAAACTTATGGAATTATGGTCACTGTTCCGGGAATGCACCCCCACTGAAACTTCGACCACCTGGCCGAGCTCATTCCCCAATAACAGGTCCAGAATGGCCCCATCCCTTGTTGGACTATATACATACTGTTTCAAGAAGACCTCCTGGATGTTCCTCACAAATTCTGCCCCATCCAAGCACCTAGCACTAAGCGAGTCCCAGTAAATATTGGGGAAGTTAAAATCACCCACCACGGCAACCCTGTTACCTTTACATCTTTCCTAAATCTGTCTACATATCTGCTCCTCTACCTCCCGCTGGCTGTTGGGAGGCCTGTAGTAAACCTCCAACACCGTGACTGCACGCTTCCTATTCCTGAGCTCCACCCATATCGACTCGCTGCATGACCCCTCTGATTTGTCCTCCCGCAGTACAGCTGTGTTATTCTCCTTAACCAGTAATGCAACTCCGTCACCCCTTTTACATCCCCCTCTATCCCGCCTGAAGCTTCTAAAGCCTGGAACATTTAGCTGCCAATCCTGCCCTTCCCTCAACCAAGTCTCTGCAATAGCAACAACATCATATTTCCAAGTACTAATCCAAGCTCTAAGTTCACCTGCCTTACCTGTTATACTTGTCGCATTGAAACAAATGCATTTCAGAACACCAGTCCCGCTGTGCTCAGAAAAATCTCCCTGCTTGCTTTTCCTCTTAGTCCTACTGGCCTTCTTTATTGTGTCCTCCTCATTTATTTCACTAGCTGTCCTACTGCTCTGGTTCCCACCCCCCTGCCACACTAGTTTAAACCCTCCCGAGTGACGCGAGCAAACCTTGCAGCAAGGATATTGGTGCCCCTCCAGTTTAGATGCAACCCATCCTTCTTGTACAGGTCCCATCTGTCCCTGAAGAGAGCCCAATGGTCCAGATATCTGAAACCCTCCCTTCTACACCAGCTGCTCAGCCACGTGTTTAGCTGCACTATCTTCCTACTTCTAGCCTCACTGGCATGTGGCACAGGGAGTAAACCAGAGATTACAACCCTCGAGGTACTGTTTTTTAACTTTCCACCTAACTCCCTAAACTCCCCCTGCAGGACCTCATCACTCTTCCTGCCTATGTCATTGGTACCGATGTGTACCACAACCTCTGGCTGTTCACCTTCTCCCCTTCAGAATGCCCCATGTCCGTTCAGAGACATCCTTGACCCTGGCACCAGGGAGGCAACATACCATCATGGAGTCTCTTTCATGTCCACAGAAGCGCCTATCTGTGCCCCTGACTATAGAATCCCCTATAACTATTGCTCTTCTGTGCTTTGTCCCTCCCTGCAGAACAACAGTGCCAGCCGTGGTGCCTCTGCTCTGGCTGCTGCTGTTTCCCCCTGATAGACCATACTTCGTCCAGAGTTGGGTCACCAAATCCTCTGTCCTCCCTGAATGTCTGCAGCAGCTCACAACACAACCTCCAGAAAACCATTCACAGCACCTCCACTAAATTTACAATAACAGAAGTAAGTCAAAAGCCCCTCACCTGTACGTTGGATGCCTGGTCCTTTTAAATAATACGAGAGGGGGTTCCTCATGCTGCTGAATATATGTTCAGCTGAGAGTGACTAACACATGCGATCAGTGGACATGTACAGACCAAGTTTCAAAGACGTACATCAAAGCTGCCGGTATGGTATATTGACATCACATTCAAAACCATCCTCAGAGCAACAACACATACATGGTACGATTGAGCTAGAGCCCTGCCCAGCATGGGGCACTGTGCAGGCCGCACTAGAAGTGCCTGGCTGTGCAGTTCACATCTCTCTATTGATCCCAGCTTCTGTGCCGTCAGCACCAGTAGTGCTGTGGAGTCTAAAATAGTGGCTCGGGACAGATACAGTGGGAAAGGGATTCACTTCAGAAGGAGAAATGAGAAAAGATTGAAGTCAAAACATTTTCAGGAATATGAGAATGGGCAGGAGAATGGGACTAATTGGAGGGGTGAGGCCATGGAGGGATTCAAACACAAGAATGACTATTTTAAAATTAAGGTGCTGCCAGACCAGGAGCCAATGTAGATCAGTGAGCACAGGGGTGATGGGTGATCGATTTGGTGTGAGTTCGGATACAGGCAGCAGAGATCCGGATGGGCTGTGGTTTATGGAGGTTTATAACTGGGAGGGTGACCAGGATAGAATTGGAATAGTCAAGTGTGGATTTAACAAAGGTAAAGGTGAGGGTTTATGCAGCAGATTGGCTGAGACAGAGGTGGAGGTGGGGGATATTACAGAGGTGGCCATAGACAGGGTTGGTACTGGAGAGAATATGGAGATGGACTCAGCTCAGGTTTAAATAGAATACACCGATTGCAAACAGTCTGGTTCAGCCTCAGATATTGGACAGGGTGGTGTATTTGTTTCACAGATGGGGGATGGAGTTTGTGATGGAGACCAATGACACTGGCTTCAGTCTTCCCAAAATTTACATAACGGAACAGTATTTCAGTGAAACGGGGTTCACAGATGCCCTACCGGGAAATAGAGACAGCAACAGCAGTAAAGATGAGAGAGCAAATGTCAAGAAATCCAATAAAGTTGGCAATGGTTTATCGAGCTAATAGCTGGACATATTCACCAGGAATTCAACGGCAGCAAAAAGTGCAGAGTAAATTACAGGAGCAGTAATGCAGTTAAACTTGGTTTATAGAATTAATAGCTAGATAGAGAGACTTACCAGGGACACCAATAATAGCCAGGATGGGATAGTAAATGTATTGAATAATCTTCAGTGCGAGACGGATCCGAGTGTTTAATGACATCCAATCATAATATGTAGAAAGGTAGTAAAGATCCGAGGATAAACTCCTGTCCATTGTTGTAACATTCCAATCTATTGTTCTCAGATTCTGACCAAGTGCTGCACCATTCCAATCTATTATTCTCAGATTCTGACCAAGTGTTGTTACATTCCAGTCATTTGTTCTCAGATTCTGATCTATCCTTTCTCTCTCTCTGGAGCCGCTGATCTCTGTTGTGGTTGTGCCGGGGTTGATGTTCCAGCTGAAACTATGGGACAACACTTGGGAGCCCCTTATTAATAGAAGATGGAAAACTTCCAGTGACACAATTAGGGTCCATGGAGACTGACATTAATTACAGTCACTGAACAAACAGATTCAGTTAACCCTTTTCAATACAGCACTTTTTGTACCACAATAAAGTAGATCATTTACCCAGTCTGGATGGGATGCATGAGGGTTGCTGAGGGATGGAATGGTGGAAGTAGTAGAATGTTATAATTTTCTATGAGATCCCTCTTCACTCTTCCGAATATAATCCTATCTCTCCTCATACGTCAGTCCCGGCATCCCAGGAATCAGTCTGATAAACCTTCATTGCACTCTCGCTATAGCAGGAACATCCTTTCTCGGAGAAGGAGACCAAAACTGCACACAATATCCAAGTGCGGCCTCACCAAAGCCCTGTATAATTGCAGCAAGACATCCCTGCTCCTGTACTAGAATCCTGACTCTATGAAGGCCAACATAACATTCGCCTTTTTCTACTGCCTGTTGCACCTGCATGCTTACCTTCAGTGACTGGTGTACGAGAACACCCAGGTCTCGTTGCATACTCCCCTCTCTCAGTTTATCGATATTCAGATAATAATCTGCCTTCCTGTTTTTGCTAACAAAGTGGATAACCTCTCATTTATTCACATTATACTGCATCTGCCATGCAATAGCCCACTCACTCAACTTGTCCAAATCACCCTGAAGCCTCTCTGCATCCTCCTCACAACTCACCCTCCCACCCAGTTTTGTGTCTTCTGAAAATTTGGAGATATTACATTTAGTTCCCTCATCTAAATCATAAATATGGAGTGTGAATAGCTGGGGCCCGAGCACCGATCCCTGTGGTACCCCACTAATCACTGCCTGCCATTTGGAAAAAGATTCGTTTATCACTACTCTTTTTTTCCATCTGCCAACCAATTTTCTATCTATCGCAATACACTACCACTAATCCCATGCGCTTTAATTTTACTCACTAATCTCTTATGTGGGACTTTGTCGAAAGCCTTCTGAAAGTCCAAATAAAACATATTATCTGGATCCCCCTCATCCACTCTATTAGTTACATCTTCGAAGAATTCTAATAGATTTATCAAGCATGATTTCCCTTTCGTAAATCCATGCTGACTCTATCCGATTCTAACACTGTTCTCCAAGTGCTCTGCTATCAAATCTTTGATAATGGACTCTAGAATTTTCCCCACTACCGACGTCAGGCTGACTTGTCTATAATGCCCTGCTTTATTTCTACCTCCCTTTTTAAATGGTGGGGTTACATTAGCTGCCCTCCAATCAGCTGGAACTGTTCCAAAGTCTATAGAATCTTGAAAGATGACCACCAATGCATCCACGATTTCTAGGGTCACTTCCTTAAGTAATCTGGGATGTAGATTTTCAGGCCCTGAGGATTTATTGGCCTTCAATCCCATCAACTTCCCCAACACACTTTCTCTACTAATACTGATTTCCTTCGGTTCCTTCCTCTCACTAAACCCTGTGTTCCCCAACATTTCTGGTAAGATATTTGTGCCATCCTTTGTGAAGACAGAATCAAAGTATGCATTTAGTTGGTTCGCCATTTCTTTGTTTCCCATAATAAATTCCCATGTTTCTAACTGTAAGGACCTACATTTGTCTTAACCAATCCTTTCCTCTTCACATACCTACAGAAACCTTTACAGTCAGGTTGTATGTTCCCTGCAAGCTTACTCATGTACTTTATTTTCCCCTTATTAATCAATCCATTGGTCCTCCTTTGCTGAATTCTAAACCGCTCCCAATCCTCAGGTCTGTTGCTTCTTTCTGTCGAATGTATATGCCTCTTCCGTGGATCTAATATGATCTCTAATTTTCCTTGCAAGCCATGGTTTGGCTACCTTTCCCATTTTACTTTTGCGCCAGACAGCAGTAAACAATTGTTGCACTTCATCAATGCACTCTTTGAATATTGCCATTGCCTTTCCACCATCATCCCTTTAAGTAACGTTTCCCAATCCATCATAGCCAACTCGTGCCTCATACCTTCATATTTTCCTTTATTAAGATTCACGACCCTCGTCTCAGAATCAACTACGTCACTATCCATCTTAGAGTCATAGATTCGTGCAGCATAGAAACAGGCCCTTCGGCCCACTGCGTCCATGCCGACCATAATGCCGATCTATACTGATTCCACGTGCCTGCATTAATTCCATATCCGTCTATGCTTTGCTCATTCAAATACCTGTCCAGATGAATCTTAAATGTTGCTGCTGGTCCTGCCTCCACCACCTCCTCTGGCAGCTCATTCCAGATACGCAATATTCTTTGTGTGAAAAATTTACCCTTTTAATCCCCTTTAAACCTACTCCCTTTCATCTTAAATCTATGCCCTCCAGTTTTAGTCACCCCTACCATGGGAAACAGACTCTGGCTACCTGCTCTGTCTATGCCTCTCATAATTTTATATACCTCCATCATGTCCCATCTCAGCCGTCTTTGCTCCAGTGAAAACAGACCCAGCCTACCCAATCTCTCATTATAACTCAAGCCCTCCAAACCAGGCAACATCCTTATGAATCTTTTCTGCACCCTCTCTAGCTTAATCACATCTTTCCTGTAGTGTTGCGACCAGAACTGCACACTGCACTCCAAATGCGGAATAACCAATGTTATGTACAACTGTAACATGACGTCCCAACTCTTGTACTCCATGCCGCAGTTGATGAAGACAAGCATGCCATACACCTTCTTCACCACCCTGTCTACCTGTGTTGCCACATTCAGGGAACTCGCACTTGCACCCCAAGTTCTCTCTGCTCAACAACACTCCCCAGGCCCTGTCATTCACTGTATATGTCCTGCCCTGGTTTAATTTCCCAAAATGCATTACTTCGCACTTGTCTGCATTAAATTCCATTTGCCAATCCCTTGCCCACTTTCCAAGTTTATCTATATCCTGTTGTAACCTCAGACAAGCTTCTTCACTTTCTTCTATTCCATCATTTTTTGTATCATCTGCAAACTTACCAAACATGCCCCCTACATTCACATCCAAGTCATTAATATATATGACAAACAAGAGAGGACCCAGAACCAATCCCTGCGGCACACCACTGGTCACCAGCCTCTAATCTGAAAAACAACCCCCCACTACCATCCGATCACCAAGCCAAATTTGTATCCAATTGGCTAGCACACCCTGGATCCCATGTGTATGAATCTTCTGGACCACTCGACCATGCGGGACCTTGTCAAAGGCCTTGTTAAAGTCCATGTAGAAAACGTCCATCGCCCTGCCCTCGACAATCCTTTTGGTCACCTCCTCAAAAAACGCAATCAAATTCCTGAGACATGATTCCCATGCACAAAGCCATGCTGACTATCTCTAATCAGACGTTGCCTTTTGAAATGCATATAAACCCTGTCTGTCAGAATCCCTTCCAATAACTTTCCCATCACTGATGGAAGGCTCACCGGCCTGTAGTTCCCTGGCTTATCACTGCTGCCCTTATTAAATAAAGGCACAACATTAGCTATCCTCCGGTCTTCCTGTACCTCTCCCATGGCTAACGATAATGTAGAAATCTCTGCTCGGGCTCCAGGAATATCCTTCCTTTCTTCCCATAGCATCCTAGGATACACCTGGTCAGGCCATGGGGATTTATCTACCTTAATGCGCTTCAAAACCTCCAACACCGCCTCCTTTGCAATGTTCATATGCTCCAGGATATCGCTGTTCCCTCCCTTGAACTCAGTAGCTTCCATGTCATCTCCATGGTAAATAAAGACGAGAAGTATTCATTTAAGACCTCGCCCATTTCCCGTGGCTGCACAAGTAGATTATCACACTGATCCTTAAGGGGACCGACTCTCACCCTAGCTACCCTTTTACTCTTAATATACTTATAGAATATTTTAGGATTCTCCATTATCTTATCTGCCAGGGAAATCTCATGGCCCCTTTTCTCCCTCCTAATTTCTTTCTTGAGTGCACTCCTACATCCACTCTTTTCCTGGATGGACTCGTTTGATCCCCAGCTGCCTATACCTGACATATGCCTCCTTCTTTGTCCTGACCAGACCCTCAACATCCCTCATCAAACAAGGTTCCCTAAACTTGCCAGCCTTGCCCTTCCATCTAGCAGGAATATGCCGGCCCATAACTCTTCCTATCTCACTTTTAAAAGCCTCCCACTTGCCAGACGTCCCGTTACCTGTACACAGCCCTTTCATTCAACTTTTGAGAGTTCCTGTCTGATGCTATCAAAATTAACCTTCCTCCAATTTAGGACTTCAACCTGAGGACCAGTCCTTCCTCTTCCATAACTATCTTGAAGCTAATAGAGTTATGGTCACTGGTCCCAAAGTGCTCCCTCACTGACACATCATCCACCTGCCCATCCTCATTTCCAAAGAGGAGGTCGAGTGTAGCCTTTTCTCTCGTAGGGCCATCCATATACTGTTTCATAAAACTATCCTGGACACACTTAACAAATTCTTGCCCATCTGATCCCTTAGCACCAAGGCAGTCCCAGTCAATATTAGGAAAGTTAAAATCACTTACTATTACAACCCTATAATTCCTACACCTATCTGTGATTTCCCTGCATATATGCTCCTCCAATTCCCTCTGACTATTGGGGGGCCTATAGTATAATCCCATCAAAGAGATCACCACCTGCTTATTTCTAAGCTCCACTCATTTGGCCTCACTGGACTTTCCCCGCGGGATATCCTCTCTAACTACTGCCGTGATGTGCTCCCTAATCAATTGTGCAACTCCCCATCCTCTCTTCCCTCCGACTGAAGCATCGGGACACCATAACATTGAGCCGCCAGTCTTGCCTATCCCTCAACCACGTTTCTGTAATAGCTATAATATCACAATCCCATGTACTGATCCATGCTCTGAGTTCATCTGCCTTAGCTGTAAGGCCTCTTGCATTAAAGTAGTTTAGTTTAGAGATACAGCACTGAAACAGGCCCTTCGGCCCACCGAGTCTGTGCCGACCATCAACCACACATTCATACTAATCCTACACTAATCCCATATTCCTATCACATCCCCACCTGTCCCTATATATTTCCCTACCACCTACCTATACTAGGGGCAATTCATAATGGCCAATTAACCTATCAACGTGCAAGTCTTTGGCATGTGGGAGGAAACCGGAGCACCCGGAGGAAACCCACGCAGACACAGGGAGAACTTGCAAACTCCGCACAGGCAGTACCCAGAATCGAACCCGGGTCCCTGGAGCTGTGAGGCTGCGGTGCTAACCACTTGCAGTTTAGTCGACCAGACCTTCCACGCTCCCTGTCAGGCCACTGCCAGGCCCGCCTACTGGACTTGCTTGCATTAACCTCTACATTTACCTTAACTATGTCATCGGAGAGACTACTACTTTGAGTCCCACCTCTCTGCAAGACTAATTTAAACCCTCCCGAGTCGTACTAACAAACCTCCCCGCAAGGATATTGGTCCCCTTCCAGTTTAGATGCAATCCGACCCTCTTCAACAGGTCACCTCTGCACCAGAAGAGATCCAAATGATCCAAGTAGCTGAAGCCCTCCCGCCTACACCAGCTCTTCAGCCACACTTTCATTTCCTTAATCCTCCTATTCCTATCCTCACTAGCACGTGGCACAGGGAGTAATCCTGAGATTCTTCTTCCTCTTTGTCTTTGGCCTCCTTACCTCGAGAGACAATGGGTAAGCGCCTGGAGGTGGTCAGTGGTTTGTGCAGCAGCGCCTGGAGTGGCTAAAAAGGCCAATTCTCGAGTGACAGGCTCTCCCACAGGTGCTGCAGAAAAATTTGTCTGTCGGGGCTGTTACATAGTTGGCTCTCCCCTTGCGCTTCTGCCTTTTTTCCTGCCAACTGTGAAGTCTCTTCGACTCGCCACATTTTAGCCCCTCCTTTATGGCTGCCCGCCAGCTCTGGCGATCGCTGGCAACTGACTCCCACGACTTGTGATCAATGTCACAGGACTTTATGTCGCATTTGCAGACGTCTTTAAAGCAGAGACATGGACGGCCGGTGGGTCTGATACCAGTGGCGAGCTCGCTGTACAAAGTGTCTTTGGGGATCCTGCCATCTTCCATGCGGCTCACATGGCCAAACCATCTCAAGCGCCGCTAACTCAGTAGTGTGTATAAGCTGGGGATGATGGCCGCCTCGAGGACTTCTGTGTTGGAGATACGGTCCTGCCACCTGATGCCAAGTATTCTCCGGAGGCAGTGAAGATGGACTGAATTGAGACGTCGCTCTTGGCTAACATACGTTGTCCAGGCCTCGCTGCCATAGAGCAAGGTACTGAGGACACAGGCTTGATATACTCGGACTTTTGTGTTCCGTGTCAGTGCGCCATTTTGCCACACTCTCTTGGCCAGTTTGGACATAGCAGTCGAAGCCTTTCCCGTGCGCTTGTTGATTTCTGCATCTAGAGACAGGTAACTGGTGACAGTTGAGCCTAGGCAGGTGAACTCTTGAACCACTTCCAGAGCGTGGCCGCCGATATTGATGGATGGAGGATTTCTGACATCCTGTCCCATGATGTTCATTTTCTTGAGGCTGATGGTTAGGCCAAATCCTGAGATTACCCCTAGAGGTTCTACTTTTTAACCTTCTGCCTAACTCCCTATATTCACTTTGCAGGACCTTAGCTCTCTTCCTGTCTATGTCGTTAGCACAAATATGGACCACGGCCTCTGGCTGCTCACTCTCTCCTTTCAGAATTTCCTGCAGCCACTCCGAGACATCCTTGACCCTCGCAGCAGGGAGGCAACATACCATCCTGATGCCTCTTTTGCGGCCACAGAAACGCCTACCTGCACCCCTTACGATAGAATTTCCTATCACGATAGCTCTTACACCCCTTTTCCTGTCCTGCTGTGCGGCAGAGCCCTCTGTGGTCCCATGGGCCTGTCTGTTGCTGCTTTCCCCTGGGAGGTCATCCCCCCAACAGTATCCAAAGCGGTCTATCTGTTTGAGAGGTGGTGGCCACAGGGGACTCCTGCACTACCTGCCTGTGCCTACTACTCTGTCTGGTGGTCACACATCCCTTTTCTGCCTGTGCAGCTATTATCTGCGGTGTGACCACCTCGCTAAACATGTTATCCACGACTTCCTCAGCATTATGGATGCTCCACAGTGAATTCTCCTGCAGCTCCATCTCCATAATGCGGGTCGCCAGTAGTTGCAGATGGATCCACTTCCTGCACACATGCTCACTCGGGACACTGGAAGCATACCTGATTTCCCACAAAGGGCAGGAGGAGCAGATCACGGGGCTGAGCTCTCCTGTCATGACCTACCCTTAGACTAATTAGTTACACCATTAATTAAAAAAAAATACTAATTACATGAGGGGCCTTTTTCTACCCACTTCAATCTAAGATTCTTAATAAACTACACTAAATTAAAAAAGAAACACTTCAGTAGTACTCACCTTATCATCAGAGTTCTTTTCCCACAAAAATAAACTTTTCACTTTTTTAAAGATATCTTCATGCACGAATAGCTGCTACTCACCCAACCAATCAGCTTGCAGCTCTCCTCTGACGTCACTGTTGGCTTTCTTCATGACATATTCTATTATATTATGGTCGCTCATCCTCAAGGGATTTCACAAAACTAGATTGTCAATTATTCCTCTCTCTTCACACAACACCCAGTCTGGGATGGCCTGTTCTCTAGTTGGTTCCTCAACATATTGGTCCAGAAAACCATCCCGAATACACTCCAGTAATTCCTCCTCTACGTTATTGTGACAAATTTGATTTGACCAATCTATATGCAGATTTAAGTCACCCATAATTACAGATGTTGCTTTATCGCATGCATCTCTAATTTCCTGTTTAAGACCATTCCCACATCACCACCACAGTTTGGGGGTCTATATATAACCCCCACTAACGTTTTTTGCCCCTTAGTGTTTCTCAGCTCTACCCATACAGACTCCACATCATCAGCTCTCATATCCTTCCTCACTATTGTATTACTTTCCTTTTTAACCAGAAATGCAACTCCACCGCGGGTGGAAATAAGCCATTTTACTGATGGTGTGAATATTTGGTCAGAAGCTCATCGCAAAGCATCTCAAGGTTAACTATGTAACAAAGTGTGTGAACAGTTTGGCTTTTCGTCTCAAACATTTACAAAGGAGAGGGATGGAATGTGTAGCTAGGAAATATTTGAAGCAGAGACAGAAAACAATGTCTTCAATCTTCTCAATATTTGATTGGCATTGCAGATGTGTGAGGTAATACATTTTGAAAGGAGGAATGAGGAGAGACAATACAAGTTAAATGGTATAACTATAAAGGTGGTGAAACAACAGAGACACCTGGAGTATTTGTACACAAATCTTTGCAGCCAAACCGTTAATAAATATATGGGATCCTCGGTTTTATAAATAGAGGCAAAAAAAGCAAAAGCAAGGACATTATGTGAAACATATATAAAATACTAGTTCAGCTGCACCTGAAGTCTTGTGTCGAATACTGGGAACCACACTTTAGGAAGGACATGAAGCCTTCGGAGAGGGTACAGAACTGTTTTACGAGAATTTGTGCAGGCATGAGGGATGACAGTTATGTAGCTGGGGTTGTTCTGCTTCGAGCAGAGAACTTTCAGAGGAGATTCGATTGAGCTGTTTAACATTAGGAAGGGTTTAGATAAATTAAATAAAGAGAAACTGTTTCCAATGTCCAAGGGACCGGTAATCAGAGACACAGATTTAAGGCGATTGGTAAAAGAAGCAGACATGAGGATTTTTGTTTCTGAGTGGTTTGGATTTGGGATGCACTGTCTGATAGGCTGATGGATACAGATTCTATAGTATATCCCAAAAGGGAATTGGATAAATATCTGAAGAAGAAAAAATGTTCGGGTATAGTGAAAGAGTCAGGGAGTGGGACTAACTGGATTGTTCTTTGAAAGGGTTCAGCACTGACTTGATGGGCCGAATGACATCATTCAGGGCTGTGCTATTCTATGATTCTATGATTGTTCCTGCCTGTACTTTCCCAATATTCCTATCCTTTCAGCAGCTGTTTGATAAATTACCACATAACAGCCATGTTACCAAATTAGAAACACATGGGATTAAAGGACCAATGTCAGCAGTGACTCAGTTTGTCGCTCTCTCCCTTTTCAATCACAAGCGTCTAGGATCAAGTGTCACTGCAGGACTTGATCACAAGAATCAAGGCTGACACTGCAGTGCAGTACTGAGGGAGTGTTTCACTGTCAGAGGTACCGCCTTATCAATGAAAAGGTAAAGCCAGGCCCCGTGTTGCCCACTCAGGTGGATGTAAAGATCCCATGGAATTATTTTGAAGGTCAGGGGAATTATTCCCAGTGTCCTGGTCAACATTTACCCCTCAATTCAACATCACAAAAAAAGATCTGATCATGATCACACTGCTACTTGTGGGATCTTGCTGTGCGGGAATTGACTTTGTTTTTCCTCCATTTACAAGACTGACTAAACGTTAAAAACTACTCGTTGGTTGAAAATCGCTTTGGGACATGCAGTGATCATGAAGGCGTTACATAAATGGAAGTCCTTTTTTTATTTTCAATGTCAGCATGCAGGAAATTAGGTCAGTGACAGAAAGCAGACAGTAGTCGAGAATGGTTGTTGATCAGTCTGGAGGGAAGTACACAGTGGGGTTCCGCAGGGTTACTGCTGGGATCACTGTTGCTGTATGTTAATGCAATGGGCTTGTGTACAGACAGGATAATGTCAAAGTTTTCAGAGGGCAGGAAACTCAGAAATGTTAATAAACAGTCTGAAGGATAGTAACAGACTTCAGGAGGACAGAGACTGACTGGTAAAATGGACAGGAACAAGGCAGATGTAATTTAACACAGTGAAGTGTGAAGTGAGACATTTGGGTAGGAAATATGAGGTGAAACAATATAAACTCAATGGTACCATTATAAAGCGGATGAAGGATTAGAGAGAAGTGGCGTGTACACACACAGATCTTAGAAGGTAACATGTAGTGTCTTTGGTGTTAGAGAGAGAGATACAGAGTAATAAAACTCTGGAGGAAATGCTGATGTTTATACATCATTGGTTAGGTCCCAGCTGGAGAATTGTGTCCAATTCTGATCACCACGGTTTGGTATGGATGTCAAGGACTTAGTGAAGATACTGAGGTGATTTTCTGGAATGGTACCAGGGATCTGGGAATTCAGTTATGTGGAGAGATTGGAAAAGCTGGGATTGTTCCCTTTAGAGCACTGACGGGTAAGGGGAGATTTAATATGGAATTCAAAATCATGAGGGGTTTTGATAGGGTAATTAATGTGAAACTGTTTCCAGTGTCAGAAAGTGCAGTATTCAGAAGAACAATATGGAAGCAGATTCAATAATATCTTTCAACCTCTCACACTGCTCAATGTACCACACCCCCATCACTCACCCATCAGCTGTCCCTAACACTCAGGACTCACACATAACATTCACATACTCCACCTCACCCTCACACACCTTCCACTGATACCAGCCTCACACCCACATCTCACTGTCTCCACATACCACCAGCGATTGAGCTATGGAAGGCACATCACACAAACACTGTGAAACACAATTACTGATATTCCACCCCCTCTCTTACAGGACAAGGTGGCCCATAATCACAGGGGGCAGAAGTGAACTAGCGGGGGCCAGGCATATCTTCATCCCCTGAGCCTGAGGGAGGAGATGGTTCTCCACATCATGGGACTGGCTGTCACAGAGCCCGTGGCATCCGGCCTCGCCGACAGCATTCAGGATGATGCTATGCACCTGCCTGATGTCCCTTCTTAACTCCCACCTCCCCCTCATCCTGCTGTCTGGGATGATGTCCAAGCTGCAGATGGGACCATGGACCTCCTGCTTTTCATCCCACCCCCAATCCCTCACCCCAACCTTCCAATTCTGATTTATACTTTCCAACGATAACTGAAAACTGCCAGCTTCCCAGTCACAGCAGCTCCAGGAGACAGAGAGAGAGCAGCAGCACAGCACTGATGGTGAAGCCCCATCACTTGGTCTGATACTCACAGACAACAGATCAAATAACTACACTGTGTGTGCTTTCGAGGCTGGTAAAGAGTCAGAATCTACACGTGGTGAGTTACCGAGCACGAGTGAGCTGCCGCCAGGCCAGGGGGAAAGGATAGTTCATGTGTCAGATGACCGGAGGGCAATGTCACAAATGAGTTATAATACACAGGACTCAGATATGAACTTTGCTGGAGCAGCATACAGGAGAATGATGATGGATATGGACACTGAGATACTTTGACCATTGACAGTATTGTCAGACAGTCTGTTGTCACTATCAAAGAACATGGAGGAGTCCAGCTCCAACATGGCACAGGACATTGCACAGAGCTTGAAGCCCATTTTTTCCCCTGTGGAAGTGGTCACTAACTCCATGACAGCACTAGCGGACCCAGCCTTGATGCAGTGTCTGGTGACCATTGTCTCAGCTTCCACTGCAGCACAGACGGCAGACACCCAACGTCTCTGTGATGCAGTGGAAACTCAGACTGCTTGCTGCCATGCAGGATCAGACTGCTGTCATCATGGCTGTGGATCTCACTGCACAAAGGGGTTTGCAGGCTCTCACAACAGTCCAGCAATCTGTGATCCAGTAGATTACTGAGATTACTGAGATGTCGCCCCGTGGGAGTGACAGTGTCTCCGTGGAGTATGAACCTGCTGTCCTCTCTCAGGATGACAGTATTTGTTCTCCTTTCACTGGCACTCCACCAATGTCCTTGCTGTTACCCATTAGCCAGCCCAGGCTGCTGCTGTCCATGTCGTGGTGGTGCAGTCTGAATCCGTGCCCTCAAGGCCCTGAGCTGCTCGAGGACGTCCTGCAAGGCCATCTGCAGTCTCCCCCAGCGAAAGTTAGCAGCCTTCCACCAGCCATGCTGCAGTCACTGGGGAAACACTGTGTCGGAGCACTAGGCAAGTCGAGGGTTCCACAAGACAGGCACTAAGGGAATATTCAAGGGTGAATGGTTCAGCTTTGTTTGTATAATTGGATGTGTTATTGGATAAAGATGTCAATGAAAAGGTTTTTGTTGGTGTTTTTTTATTGCAGGACACTGTGATGGGGCGTCTCAGATGGGTGTAATGGGGGAGAATGGAGGATCCATGGTGGGAAAGGGAAGTTGTCCTGTGGGAACCGAAATTCTAGCAGGGTCTCTCCGACAGCCTGCCCGGTTCAAAGGCATCCAGGAAATATCCTCCCTCACTCCTCCTCCTGAGGTAGCCTCCGGATTCCAGGTGCCAATGCCTGTGTCCTCATGATGGTGATGATATGAAGGATGCAGCAGAACACCATGAACTTGGACACCTGCTCCAGTGAGTACTGGAGGGCTCCCCCCGAGCGGTTCAGACGTCGGAAGCATTGCTTCATCACACCGATGGTCTGTTCCACCATGTTCCTGGTGACTCCATTGCTCACGTTATACACGGGTTATTTTCATGCGGTTTGTTGGCATTCATGCTGGGGGTAGAATTAGGAGTGATGCACAGAGTGAGGTAGTCATTGTCTCCGAGGAGCCACATTCTGGTTCTGCAGACAGGCCCGAAGTGTTGGGACCGGATGCCTGCTTCAGAATGAAGGTGTGGTGACTGCTGACAGGATGTGGACATTGACCAACATGATGTACTGGGCATGCTCACACACTAACTGTACATTAATGGAGTGAGAGTTCTTTCAGTTCCTGTACCTCTCCCCGTTGACATTCGGGCCGCGCAGAGCCACCTCCACCAGCAGGAATCCCGCTACCCTGACAAAGCCACGGGACCTCTCACCCTGCTTCACCCTGCGGAGGTGAAAATTCTATATTCACCTCACCCGACATAGATGGCCTCCATTAACCAGCAGGTACATCATTGGACAGCATAGAGATAGACAATGGATACGTCACACGCTGCTGCCTGGGAAGATCCTGATACATAGAAGTTCAATGAAACTGTGACCTCAACGGCTATGGACAGCTCCGTCCTCACCCTGGTGTGAGGCTCCAGGTCGTGTTACAGGAGGGGACACTGCTATGTGACCACCTCCTTATTGAATCAGAGTCACCTCACACACTGCTCCTGGGTTAGGTGCGGGTAGGAAAAGTGCTCTTGGGAAACCCGGGGTGGGTAGCGGAAAGCCCCCTCCATCTTTACAAAGAACAAAGAACAAAGAAAATTACAGCACAGGAACAGGCCCTTTGGCCCTCCAAGCCTACGCCGATCCAAATCCTCTATCTAAACCTGTCGCCTATTTTCCAAGGGTCTGTATCTCTTTACTTCCTGCCCATTCATGTATCTGTCCAGATACATCTGAAAAGACGTTATCGTGCCCGCGTCTACCACCTCCGCTGGCAATGCGTTCCATGCACCCACCACCGTCTGCGTAAAGAACTTTCCACGCATATCCCCCCTAAACTTTTCCCCTCTCACTTTGAACTCGTGTCCCCTTGTAATTGAATCCCCCACTCTGGGAAAAAGCTTCTTGCTATCCACCCTGTCTATACCTCTCATGATTTTGTGCACCTCAATCAGGTCCCCCCTCAAACTCCGTCTTTCGAATGAAAATAATCCTAATCTACTCAACCTCTCTTCATAGCTAGTGCCCTCCATACCAGGCAACATCCTTGTGAACCTCCTCTGCACCCTCTCCAAAGCATCCACATCCTTTTGGTAATGTGGCGACCAGAACTGCACGCAGTATTCCAAATGTGGCCGAACCAAAGTCCTATACAACTGTAGCATGACCTGCCAACTCTTGTACTCAATACCCCGTCCGATGAAGGAAAGCATGCCGTATGCCTTCTTGACCACTCTATTGACCTGCGTTGCCACCTTCAGGGAACAATGGACCTGAACACCCAAATCTCTCTGTACATCAATTTTCCCCAGGACTTTTCCATTTACTGTATATTTCACTCTTGAATTGGATCTTCCAAAATGCATCACCTCGCATTTGCCCTGATTGAACTCCATCTGCCATTTATCTGCCCCACTCTCCAATCTATCTATATTCTGCTGTATTCTCTGACAATCCCCTTCACTATCTGCTACTCCTCCAATCTTAGTGTCGTCTGCAAACTTGCTAATCAGACCACCTATACTTTCCTCCAAATCATTTATGTATATCACAAACAACAGTGGTCCCAGCACGGATCCCTGTGGAACACCACTGGTCACACGTCTCCATTTTGAGAAACTCCCTTCTACTGCTACTCTCTGTCTCCTGTTGCCAAGCCAGTTCTTTATCCATCTAGCTAGTACACCTTGGACACCATGCGCCTTCACTTTCTCCATCAGCCTACCATGGGGAACCTTATCAAACGCCTTACTGAAGTCCATGTATATGACATCTACAGCCCTTCCCTCATCAATCAACTTTGTCACTTCCTCAAAGAATTCTATTAAGTTGGTAAGACATGACCTTCCCTGCACAAAACCATGTTGCCTATCACTGATAAGCCCATTTTCTTCCAGATGGGAATAGATCCTATCCCTCAGTATCTTCTCCAGCAGCTTCCCTACCACTGACGTCAGACTCACCGGTCTATAATTACCTGGATTTTCCCTGCTACCCTTCTTAAGCAAGGGGACAACATTAGCAATTCTCCAGTCCTCCGGGACCTCACCCGTGTTTAAGGATGTTGCAAAGATATCTGTTAAGGCCCCAACTATTTCCTCTCTCGCTTCCCACAGAAACCTGGGATAGATCCCATCCGGACCTGGGGACTTGTCCACCATAATGCCTTTTAGAATACCCAACACTTCTTCCCTCCTTATGCCGACTTGACCAAGAGTAATCAAACATCTGTCCCTAACCTCAACATCCGTCATGTCCCTCTCCTCGGTGAATACCGATGCAAAGTACTCGTTCAGAATCTCACCCATTTTCTCTGACTCCACGCATAACTTTCCTCCTTTGTCCTTGAGTGGGCCAATCCTTTCTCTGGTTACCCTCTTGCTCCTTATATATGAATAAAAGGCTTTGGGATTTTCCTTAACCCTGTTTGCTAAAGATATTTCATGACCCCTTTTAGCCCTCTTAATTCCTCGTTTCAGATTGCGCCTACAATCCCGATATTCTTTCAAAGCTTCGTCTTTCTTCAGCCACCTAGACCTTATGTATGCTTCCTTTTTCCTCTTAGCTAGTCTCACAATTTCACCTGTCATCCATGGTTCCCTAATCTTGCCATTTCTATCCCTCATTTTCACAGGAACATGTCTCTCCTGCACGCTAATCAACCTCTCTTTAAAAGCCTCCCACATATCAAAAGTGGATTTACCTGCAAACAGCTGCTCCCAATTTACATTCCCCAGCTCCTGCCGAATTTTGGTATAGTTGGCCTTCCCCCAATTTAGCACTCTTCCTTTAGGACCACTCTCGTCTTTGTCCATGAGTATTCTAAAACTTACGGAATTGTGATCACTATTCCCAAAGTAGTCCCCTACTGAAACGTCAACCACCTGGCCGGGCTCATTCCCCAACACCAGGTCCAGTATGTCCCCTTCCTGAGTTGGACTATTTACATCCTGCTCTAGAAAACCCTCCTGGATGCTCCTTACAAATTCTGCTCCATCTAGACCTCTAACATTAAGTGAATCCCACTCAATGCTGTGGCCATTTCAGAGACATGGGTAGAGCAGGGACAGGAATGGATGTTGCGGGATCCGGGATTTAGATGTTTCACTAAGAACAGAGAAGATGGTAAAAGAGGGCGGGTGTGTGGCATTGTTAATCAAGGAAAGTATTACAGCGGCAGAAAGGACGTTTGAGGACTCGTCTACTGAGGTAGTCTGGGCCGAGGTTAGAAACAGGAGAGGAGAGGTCACCCTGTTGGGAGTTTTCTATAGACCTCCAAATAGTTCCAGAGATGTAGAGGAAAGAATAGCAAAGAGGATTCTTGACAGGAGCGAGAGTAACAGGGTAGTGGTTATGGGGGACTTTAACTTTCCAAATATTGACTGGAAATACTATAGTTCGAGTACTTTAGATGGGTCAGTTTTTGTCCAGTGTGTGCAGGAGGGTTTTCTGACACAGTATGTAGACAGGCCAACCAGGGGCGATGCCACATTGGATTTGGTACTGCGTAATGAACCCGGCCAGGTGTTAAATTTAGAAGTTGGTGAGCACTTTGGTGATGGTGATCACAATTCGGTTAGGTTTACCTTAGCGATGGGCAGGGACAGGGATATACAGCAGGGCAAGAATTATAGCTGGGGGAAAGGAAATTATGATGTGATTAGGCAAGATTTAGGATGCGTAGGATGGGGAAGGAAACTGCAGGGGATGGGCACAATCGAAATGTGGAGCTTATTCAAGGAGCAGCTACTGCGTGTCCTTGATAAGTATGTACCTGTGAGGCAGGGAGGAAGTTGTCGAGCGAGGGAGCCGTGGTTTACTAAAGAAGTTGAAGAGCTTGTCAAGAGGAAGAAGAAGGCTTATGTTAGGATGAGAGGTGAAGGCTCAGTTAGGGCGCTTGAGAGTTACAAGCCAGCCAGGAAAGATCTAAATGGAGAGATAAGAAGAGCAAGGAGAGGACACGAGAAGCCACTGGCGGATAGGATCAAAGAAAACCCTAAGGCTTTCTATAAGTATATCAGGAATAAAAGAATAACTGGAGATAGGTTAGGGCCAATCAAGGATAGTAGTGGGAAGTTGTGTGTGGAATCGGAGGAGATAGGGGAAGTGTTAAATGAATATTTTTCGTCAGTATTGACAGTGGAGAAAGAAAATGTTGTCGAGGAGAATACTGAGATACAGACTACTAGGCTAGATGGGATTGAGGTTCACAAGGAGGAGGTGTTAGCAATTTTGGAAAGTTTGAAAATAGATAAGTCCCCTGGGCCAGATGGGATTTATCCTAGGATTCTCTGGGAAGCTAGGGAGGAGATTGCAGAGCCTTTGTCCTTGATTTTTATGTCGTCATTGTAGACAGGAATAGTGCCAGAAGACAGGAGGATAGCAAATGTTGTCCCCTTGTTCAAGATGGGAGTAGAGACAGCCCTGGTAATTATAGACCTGTGAGTCTTACTTCGGTTGTGGGTAAAATGTTGGAAAGGGTTATAAGAGATAGGATTTATAATCATCTTGAAAAGAATAAGTTCATTAGAGATAGTCAGCACGGTTTTGTGAAGTGTAGGTCGTGCCTCACAAACCTTATTGAGTTTTTTGACAAGGTGATCAAACAGGTGGATGAGGGTAAAGCCGTGGATGTGGCGTATATGGATTTAAGTAAGGCGTTTGATAAAGTTCCCCACGGTAGGCTATTGCAGAAAATACAGAAGTATGGGATTGAAGGTGAATTAGTGCTTTGGATCAGAAATTGGCTAGCTGAAAGAAGACAGAGGGTGGTGGTTGATGGTAAATGTTCATCCTGGAGTATAGTTTCTTGTGGTGCACCGCAAGGATCTGTTTTGGGGCCACTGCTGTTTGTCATTTTTATAAATGACCTGGATGAGGGTATAGAAGGGTGGGTTGGTAAATTTGCAGATGACACGAAGGTCGGTGGAGTTGTGGATAGTGCCGAAGGATGTTGTAGGTTACAGAGGGACATAGATAGGCAGCAGAGCTGGGCTGAGAGATGGCAAATTGAGTTTAATGCGGAAACGTGTGAGGTGATTCACTTCGGAAGGAGTAACAGGATTGCAGAATACTGGGCTAAATGGAAGATTCTTGGTAGTGTCGATGAGCAGAGAGATCTTGGTTTCGAGGTACATAAATCCCTGTAAGTTGCCACCCAGGTTAATAGAGCTGTTAAGAAGGCATATGGTGTGTTAGCTTTTATTAGTAGGGAGATCGAGTTTAGGTGCCACGAGGTCATGCTGCAGCAGTACAGAACTCTGGTGCGGCCGCACCTGGAGTATTGCGTGCAGTTCTGGTCACCGCATTGTAGGAAGGATGTGGAAGCTTTGGAAAAGGTGCAGAGGAGATTTACTAGGATGTTGCCTGGTATGGAAGGAAGGTCTTACGAGGAAAGGCTGAGGGACTTGAGGTTGTTTTCGTTAGAGAGAAGGAGGAGAAGAGGTGACTTAATAGAGACATATAAGATAATCAGAGGGTTAGATAGGGTGGATAGTGAGAGCCTTTTTCCTCGGATGGTGATGGCAAACACGAGGGGACATGGCTTTAAGTTGAGGGGTGATAGATATAGGACAGATGTCAGAGGTAGTTTCTTTGCACAGAGAGTCGTAGGGGCGTGGAACGCCCTGCCTTCAACAGTAGTAGACTCGCCAACTTTAAGGGCATTTAAGTGGTCATTGGATAGACATATGGATGAAAATGGAATAGTGTAGGTCAGATGGTTTCACAGGTCGGCGCAACATCGAAGGCTGAAGGGCCTGTACTGCGCTGTAATGTTCTATGTTCTAAAATTAAAATCTCCTGTCACCACCACCCTGTTGCTCCTACAGCTTTCCATAATCTGTTTACATATTTGTACCTCTATCTCACGCTCGCTGTTGGGAGGCCTGTGGTACAGCCCCAACATTGTTACCACACCCTTCCTATTTCTGAGTTCTGCCCATATTCCCTCACAACTCGAGTCCTCCATAGTGCCTTCCTTCAGCACAGCTGTGATATCCTCTTTGACCAGTAATGCATCTCCTCCACCCCTTTTACCTCCCTCTCTATCATGCCTGAAGCATCGGTATCCTGGGATATTTAGTTGCCAATCATGCCCTTCCCTTAACCAAGTCTCAGTAATAGCAATCACATCATACTCCCAGGTACTAATCCAGGCCCTAAGCTCATCTGCCTTACCTACTACACTTCTTGCATTAAAACAAGTACACCTCAGACCACCAGTCCCTTTGCTTTCATCATCTGCTCCCTGCCTACTCTTTCCCTTAGTCACGCTGACTTCATTATCTCGTTCCTTACAGGCTTTCGTTTATACATCCTAACTCTCCACTGACCTCATTTGGTTCCCATCCAGAGCTTTCCCTCTCTGCAGCCTCTGCTCCATTTGTTGATCATGTTACAGACCCAGAGACACTGTAACTACAGTCCCGATACCTCGTCTAGAGTTGGATCACTAAATCCTCGGTCCTCTCTGAATGTCTGCAGCAGCTCACAACACAAACTCCAGAAAACCATCCACAGCACCTCCACTAACATTACAATAGCAAAAGTAAGTCAAATGCCCTCACCTGCAAGTTGGATGCTCGGTCCTTTTAAATAACCCCAGAGGGGATTCCTTGTGCCAGCTGAATGGATGCTTAACTGAGAGTGACTAACACAGGCGGTCAGTGAACATGCATAGGCCAAGTTTCCAAGCTGCTGGAACAGGTTGTTGATATGCCATCCAGACCACTGTTCAGTCTACCAGTCCATGCAGGGTACTCTTGGACTCGTGCCCTGTCCAGCATGAGAACTGTGTCGGCCACACCAGAACTGCCCATCAGTGTGGATTCCACTGCATCAGCACCAGTGATAGTACTGAGACCAAATCTGAGTCAGAGACAGATCCATAGCTAATGAAATTCACTTCAAAACGAGAAATGAAAAACACGTCAAATAGAACAAATGGAAGGAATATGGGAAACGGACAGGGGAATGGGGATAATTGGAAGGTTGAGGCCATTTAGAGCTTTTAATCCAAGTATGATTATATTAAAATTGTGGCATTGCCAGACTGGGAGGTAGGTTATGTGAGTGAGTCCAGGGGTGATGGGTGATCTGGACTGGGTGTGAGCTGTGATGCAGCCAGTAGATTTCTGAATGAGCTGCAGTTTATCGAGCTTTGTTACTGTGAGCATGACCAGGAAGACATTGGAATCATCAAGTGTGGATCTAAGAAAGGCACGGCTGAGGGTTTATAAGTTGATGAACTGAAAGAGATGTGGAAATGAGCAAAATTATAGAGGTGGCTGTAGGCAGGGTTAGCGATCGACAGGATATTGAATTGGAACTTAGCTTAGGATGAAAGGAATCGCTGACGTTGTGAAGAGTCTGGTTTGTTCTCAGACATTGAACAGGGAGTGTGATAGAGTCGGCGGACAGGGACAGAATTTGTGACAGAAATCGATGGCAGTGGATTTAGTCTTCCCAATATTTAAATAAAAGGAACAGCAATGCAGTGAAACATGATCTATAGTTCTAATAGCTGGATAGAGAGGTTGACCAGGAACAATAATATTCGCAAGAAGGGCAGAGTAATTGACAAGAACAGTACTGAAGTTACTCAGAGGTTATAACATTAATAGATAGGTAGAGAGAGACTTACCAGGGACACCAACAATGAGGACCGGATAGTAAATCGTTTGAATAGTCAAAAGCGCGTAATAGATCCGATATTGTAAAGTAAGCCGATGATAATTTGTACAAAGATAGTCAGATGCCCACGAGAAACTCCTCTCCATTGTTGTCACATTCCAATCTATTGTTCTCGGATTCTGACCCATTGTTGTCACATTCCAATCGATTGTTCTCAGATTCTGATCTATCCTCTCCCTCTCTCTGGAGCCACTTATCCCTGTCAGTGCCGGTGAGAGGGGTGGGGATGGGCGGGGTGATACTATGGGAAAACACATTGGAAGGTGTCCTGTATTAATAGAAGTGGGAAACCCTCCAATGACACAATTAGGGTCCATGGAGACTTACATTAATTACAGTCACTGAACAAACAAGTTCAGTCAACACCTTTCAATCCAACACTTTCTGTACCGCAATAAACAATTATCCAGTCTAGATGGGATGTATGAGGGTTGCTGAAGGAAGGAATGTTGGAAATAGCGGAGCCACTGGCCCGAATCGTCCAATCCTCCTTGGATATGGCAGTGATGTCAGAGGACTGAAGTGTTGCAAATTCTACACCCTGTTCAAAACAGTAGTGATTGGCTACACCCGTGAACTACTGACCCATCAGTCTAACCTCATTGAAATGTTGGGGAAGCTTGTAGCGTCTGTAATCTGGGAGTAGATAATTGTGGTTTAAATAGCATGAGTTTATAAATGACAAGAAGGTCCAGAAGATATATTAGTGGAAAATCATGTCTGAAAAACTTGATCAAATTCTTTGATGAAGTAATGGAGAGTGTTGCTGCGGATAGCATGGTTGCTACTTTGTATATGAACAATCAAAAGTTGTGGAATCAAATGCTATTCAATAGATTTGTTAGGAAGTCTGAACCTCATGGATTCAAGAGGCAGTGACAGTGTGGATATGACATTGGCTAAGGAACAGAATACAGAGGGAAGTGGTGATCTATTGTTGCTCAGACAGTGGAGGGGATTATACAGTGATGCTCCCCAATGGTCGGTATTCGGGCCATTGCTTCTTTATGGAAACATACATAAATATGTATCCGTGTATTGTGTTTGTGTGTGACATTTACTTATCTATAAAAGGCAGAATTTCAGTGTACTCAGGTGACAGAAACTCGGAAATGCAAAAAAAATGAGGATGATATCAGAAGGATTCAGGGAGACTGATGAAATGAGGAAATGAAGCAGATGAAATTTAGTGCAGACATGGGCTAAGGGAGGAAGAATAAGGTGAGGCAATGTAAATGAAATGGGGCAATTTTAAATTGGGTGCATGAACAGATGTCTTTGAATATAGCAGAACAAGTCGATAAAATTACTAAATACACATCCAGGATATCGAGCTTTATAAATAGAGGCATAGCGTGCAAAAGTAAGGAAGTTAATTGAAACTTTGTAAGTCACTGGTTAGGTCTCAGCTGAGGAACTGTGTCCAATTCTGAGCATTACTTATTAGAAAGGATGTCAGAATGTTGGAGAAGGTGCAGAGGAGATTTACTGGAATGGTCCAGGAAAGTGGGAGTTCAGGAGCATGGGGAGACTACAGAAACAGGAATCAGAGTAGATCAGGTAAAGGGGGGAATTTAATGGAACAGATCACAATTATGTGCTGTTTTGACAGAGTAAGGGTAAACTGTTTCCTTTGGGAAAAGGACCGATGGCAAGACTCAAAATACTTGGCAAAAAATGCAGAGGTGGCATAAGGAAAACATTTTTATACAGTGAGTTGCTTTAATCTGGAATACACGGCCTGAAGATGTGCTGGAAGTAGATTCAAGAGCAAGTTTCAAAAGGGAACTGGATAAATGCTGCAGAGGGGGATTTGCAGGGCTTTGGGAAAAGAGGAGGAAAGAGGGGCAAAATAAAAAGCTCGTTCAAAGATGGCACAGGTACGATGGGCCAATGGACTGCTTCCATGTTTTGTGATTCTCCGATTCTATGGGAACAGAATCCATTGAGTCCTTATTTCGTGTGTACAATTGATGTCCAGCGGTTCTTGAGCCAGCGGCTCATTCTTACTTGTATCCTCACACAGATAAGAGAAGAAAGGCAAACACAAGGTGCAGCTGAGGTGAATTGTGTTGACAATTTACTTATTGATTTCTGACGTCTCTCTCTTTGATCACTTCAATCAGTCAGTTACAAACACATTGATTTTATTAACATTTTATTTCCTGTCTATTTGTTCTCAAGATATGAGTGATACTGACAAGGCTGGCATTACTTCCCCATGCCTGGTTACCATGAGAAAATGATGGGCCTTCATCCTGAACCACTGCAGTCCGTGTGGTGAAGGTGTTCCCACAATGCTGTTACAGAAAGGATTTCAGGCTTTTAACCCAGTGATGATGAAGGAACGGTGATTTCTGTCCAAGTCTAGATGGTGTTTGGCTCGGAGGAGGGGAATGTGGAGGTGATGGTGTTTTGTGTTAGAGTCCGAGCTGAATTCTACGCCCTCCCCTCTATCTCGTGTCCCTTGAATGTAAACTGGAATTGTTCTCTTTAGAGCAGTGATGTTAAATGGAGATTGAATAGAGATATGCAAAATCTTGAACAGTATTTGATGGAGTAAAGACAGAGAGTTTGGTTTCACTGGAAGTACTGTCAGTAACCAGAGGACACATTTTTAAGGTGATGGGCCAACAAAAATGCATTGATTTATTATAATCCGAAATTCACAGCCTGAAAGAGTGGTGAAGCAGATTCAATAATAAATTTAAAAAAGAGAATTGATTCAATAGTATCAGAGGAAATTTTCAGCGAAGTTTTAATTGTGTAGAGGAGAGGGACAAATGGGATTGCTCCTTCAAACAGCATGCACAGACACGATGGGCCAAATAGCCTCCTCAGTGCTGTATGATTCTTTGAGTCTGTGGAAACAGAAACCATTGAAACCTTACCTGATATGGACAACAGACGGTCAACAATTTTAAGCAGAGGCTGATCATTACTTGTACTTTGATATGGTTCAGGAAAACATCATGTTGGATTAACACAGACGAGGGAGAGAATTAGTCCTTTCCTGCTCTGTTTGTTTGGTCAGTACCACACTGTGTGGAAGGAACACAGATCAGGGATAGACGGACAGCAATTTAAAGCAGAGGCTGATCGTTACTTGTACTTGGAACATACCTTGTTGGATTAACACAGGCGAGGGAGAGAGATGGAAATCTCCTGCTCTGTGTGTGGGGGTCATTAACACAACTTGTTGGATTCGCACAGGCCAGGGAGAGAAATAGAAATTTCTTGCTGTGTCTGTACCACACTATGTGGGAATGACACAGATCAGGGAGAGAATGGTCCTTTCCTGCTCTCTGTGTGTACGTGGGGGTCATTACCACATCGGGTGGAAGTGACACAGATCAGGGATAGAATTGGTCCTTTCCTGCTCTCTGTGTGAGTCAGTACCACACTGTGTGGGATTAAGAGGCCGGGGATAGAATTGGGTCTTTCCTGCTCTCTGTGTGGGTCAATACAACACCGGGACGATTTAACACAAGCCGGGGACAGAATTGGGTCTTTCCTGCTCTCTGTGTGGGTCAGTACCACACTGTGTGGGATTAAGAGGCCGGGGATAGAATTGGGTCTTTCCTGCTCTCTGTGTGGGTCAGTACCTCACCGGGTGAGATTAACACCGACCAGGGATAGAATTGAATCTTTCCTGCTCTCTGTATGGGTCAGTACCACCGGGAGAGATTAACACAGGCCAGGGATTGAATTGGGTCTTTCCTGCTCTCTGTGTGGGTCAGGACCACACCGGGTGGGATTAAGACACACCGGGGATTGAATTGGGTCTTTCCTGCTCTCTGTGTGGGTCAGAACCACACCGGGTGGGATTAAGACACACCGGGGATTGAATTGGGTCTTTCCTGCTGTCTGTGTGTGTCAGTGCCACACCGGGTGGGATTAACACAAGCCGGGGATAGAAGTGAGTCTTTTCTGCTCTTTTTGGAGCTCAGTACCACATTGGGTGAAAGCCGCTTACTCAGCACAGCCTGAGGATGGAGCCTGGTCTGTCCCAATGAGGACAGAGAGTGACTGGTGAAATGGCCAGTCACCCGGCAGATTGAACTTTACACATTGAACTGTGAAGTGATACATATCGGTAGGAAATATGAGGAAAGGCAAAATAATGTGGATGGTTGAATGGACAGACCTCGGGCTGTACTAATTTCTGAGGCAGCAGGACACTGAGAAGGCTGCTACAAAATAACAACATATCGTGTCCTTGGCTTTATAAACACAGCACAGAGTAATAAAACTCAGGAGGAAATGCTGATTTTTATACATCATTGGTTAGGTCCCAGCTGGAGAATTGCGTCCAATTCTGATCACCACACGTTGGTAAGGATGACAAGGACTTAGTGAAGATACTGAGGTGATTTACTAGATTGGTACCAGGGATCTCATGGAGAGATGGGAAAAGCTGGGATTTTTCTCTTTAGAGCAGTGAAGGGTAAGAGGGGATTTAATATAGAATTCAAATTCATGAAGGGTTTTGATCGGGTAATTAGTGTGAAAATGTTTCCAGTGTCTGAAAGTTCAGTATTAAGAAGACACAGATTGAAGGTAATTGACAAAGAACCAGAGGTGAAATGAGGAGAATGTTCTTACACAGCGAGTTGTTGGGATCTGGAATTCACTGCCTGAAAACAAGGTGGAAGCAGATTCAATAATAATATGGTGGAGAAGGCAGATGGAATCCTTTCCTTTATGAGCTGAGGTATAGAATATAAGAGCAGGGAGATTATGCTGGAACTGTATAACTCATTGGCTAGGCCACAACTTGAGTAATGAGTGCAATTCTGGTCACCTCATTACAGAAAGGATCTAATTGCACTAGAGAGGGTACAGAGGAGATTTATGAGGATGTTGCTCGGACTAGACAAAATGCAGCTGTGAGGAACGATTGGATAGGCTGGGGTTGTTCTCTTTGGAATAGAGAAGGCTGAGAGGAGATCGGACTGAAATGTCCATAATTTTGAGGGATCTGGACAGAGAGGAGGTGAAGGGTCTGTTCACCTTAGCAGAAAGGTCAGTGACTAGGGGGGAATAGATTTAAAGTGATTAGTCGAAAGATAAGAGGGGAGATGAGGAAGACCTTTTCATACAGAGTGTGGTGGGGTCTGGAACTCACTGCCTGGCAGTGCAGTTGAGGCAGAAACCCTCAACTCATTCAGCAGAATTCTGGATATCCACCTCAAGTACCGTAATCTGCAGTGCTATGGATCAAATGCTGAAAGTGGGATTAGAATGGGTGGATCGTTTTTCGGTCACCACTGATACAATGGGCCAAGTGACCTCTTTCAGTCAGGAGGCTGCTGCTGCTGACTGTGAATGCTGCAATTGGACAGAAGGTAAATGGAATACTAGGACAGAAAGAGGGCTCTGCAGTTCACGGATGTGGTGACCCTAGATCAGATGTTACAGTGGTGTAGGAGAGGGAACAGAGTTCATGTCAAAGTCCTGCCTTCCTTTTATATGATCCTGTATAATGGACAGGGACTACTGGGCAGTAATGTGCTCAAAGGTTATCAGCAGTAATTGATTATCGCTATATTTGTATATTGTAGAACATTAAACCATACCCCTGCTCTGGTGTCCAGTGCACCCTCAATATTCATGATTAAAATATCAGAGGAGTGTGAACCAGACACCTCTGATGACCCTGAGCTGCAGGTGATTATCGAGTCAGTGCTGAGTGTATTCACAACCCATAAAGATGACTGTGGAAACATGAGCAGACCTGAAGAAATCAATTGACCATTGCATGATCCATGAAGCAGTATTCTTACCGAGCTGAGATTATATCATATATTCCAGACAACATCAGGTTATTGTTATACCAGGGTGCAGTTCACAAAGACACATTCACTGCTAACTGCCCGATTTTGCCGGTTACCAAAACAAGATGGCAGGTGGGGACTGACTATTGACCAGACAAACTCAACACAGTCACCCCTGTGTGAACTCGGTTGTCTGAGAGACACCAACCCTACTCTCCCGGATTCCCAGTGGCAGGGCTGACTTCACCACGCTGGATATCTCTAATGTTTATTGGAGTATCCCAGTAAAACTAGAGGAACAATTTAAATTCACATTAACTTCTGAGGACCAGAATAACCCCACTATTTTCCACAAACGTCTGGCCGGGGGCGTTAGGAACCTTTCACAGTCTTCCTGCTTGCTGAAATAAATTGATGGTCTCCTCCTCATCACCACAGACCGTGTCCACACATTTAACCCATTTGCAGGAACTACTGCAGTTACTTTGGGAGCTGGACTAAAAGACCATCCACGTAAGGCCCAGCTGGTGTAACATCGTGTCATCGTTCTATATGTCCAAATTGGCTCATCCAACATCAGCCCAGACCAACATCAGGTCGAGACCATCCAGTGTATAACCCTGTCCACCTCAAAGACTGCCCAGTGTCCTATCCTCAGGCTGGTGGGATATCCGTGGACCCTTATCCAGTGTCTACCCTTGTCCACCTCAAAGACTGCCCAGTGTCCTACCCTCAGGCTGGTGGAGTATCAGTGGACACAATTCCAGTGTCTACCCCTGTCCACCTCAAGGACTGCCCAGTGTCCTATCCTCAGGCTGGTGGGTATCAGTGGACCCTCATCCAATGTCTACCCCTGTCCACCTCAAGGACTGCACTGTGTCCTATCCTCATGCTGGTGGGTATCAGTGGACCCTATCCATTGTCCACCCCTGTCCACCTCAAAGACTGCCCAGTGTCCTATCCTCAGGCTGGTGGAGTATCAGTGGACACAATTCCAGTGTCTACCCCTGTCCACCTCAAGGACTGCACTGTGTCCTATCCTCATGCTGGTGGGTATCAGTGGACCCTCATCCAGTGTCCACCCCTGTCCACCTCAAAGACTGCCCTGTGTCCTATCCTCAGGCTGGTGGCGTATCAATTGCCCCTCATCCAGTGTCTACCCCTGTCCACCTCAAAGCCAGCTCTGTGTCCTCTGCTCAGGCTGGTGGGGTATCAGTGGACCCTCATCCAGTGTCCACCCCTGTCCACCTCAAAGACTGCCCTGTGTCCTATTGTCAGGCGGGTGGGGTATCAGCGGACCCTCATCTCTCGATTTGCAGAGACTGTGACTCCTCTTTATGAACCACCAAATGGTGATGATGACCAGGTTTATCCCATTTGGACTGAAGAGAGCACAGAAACAGTAACACAACTAAAGAAATCTGTCGCCCAGGCAACGTGTCTTACCTCACCGAACCCCGACAAGACTTTCCACATGGATGTGGGGACACAGTGACAGCCTGGCTGCTGTCCAATGCCGAGAAAACCAGGAGAAATTACTCCCCATTGTGAATTACTCCAGAATTGTGAGTGGGGCTGAACTGATTTACTCTGTTTGTGAAGGACATTTGTTAACCATTTTCTGGGGCATCAAACATTTCACTTACATCACGGGGTTCAACAGGGTGATACTGTCCAGTCCATTATCCACCTTCCCAGTAGAGGAAAGCTGTTGTAATAGAATACCCATGTCATAGAGTCATAGAGCCTTAGTCAATTCTGGCACAGAATGGGACATTTCAACTCATCGAGTCCATTCCAGCGCTTTGTAGATAAATCAAGTCAGTCTCATTCCCCAGCTCCATGGATGACAAGGAGCCTACAGGGTAAGATACAGCAGGAAGGGCAAGTTTATGTCCCACACCGAGAACTCAATACAACAGAAAACCAAGAGGAGTATAGAAAGTGGAGGCTGATATCAAAAAGGAATTTACGAAAGCAAGGAGAAATCATAAAAAAATATTGGCAAGCAAAATCAAGGTGAACCCATGTATGTTTTTTCTTTCAATACATTAAGGCTAAGAGGACAACTAAGGAGAGAGTAGAGCCCATTAATGACCGAAAAGGTAACCTATGTGTAGGGACAGTAGTTACTGACATGGTTCTTAATGAATACTTTGTGACTGTCTTCACAAAAGAGGGGAACGGTGCAGATATTGTAGTTAAGGAGGAGGTGTGTGAATTATTGGATGTGATAAACATAGGCAGAGAGGAATTACTAATGGAATTAGCCTCATTGAAAGTTGATAAAACACCATGGCGTGATGAAATGTACCCCAGGTTGTTAAAAGAAGCAACAGAAGAAATAGCCAAAGGTATATCCATGATTTTCCAGTTCTCACTGGATACAGGTGTGGTGATGGAGGATTGGAGAACTGCTAACATTGTACCACTGTTTAAAAAGGGAGTGAAGGATAGACCGAATAACTACAGGCCAGTCAGTCTAACCTCAGAGTGGGAAAATTATAGTAATCTAGTCTGAGAGACATGATAAACTGTCACTTAGAAAGGCACAGGTTCATCAGGGATAATCACCATAGATGTGTTAAGGCAAGATTGTGTCTGACTAACTTGCATGATTATTTGATGAAGTAACAAGGACGTTAGATGAGGTTAATGTAGTTGATGCGGTCTACTTGGATTTTAGCAAAGTTTTTAGCAAGGGCGCACATAGCAGACTTGTTAAAAATAAAATCCCAGGAGATCCAGGGAAATGCAGCAAGGTGGATGCAAAATTAGCTCAGTGGCAGGAAGGAAAGAGTAATTGTTGACAAGCGTTTTAGCGACTGGAGGGAATTTTCCAGCAGCATTTAATGGAGACAGTGGTGTAGTGGCAATGTCACTGAACTTGTAAATCCAGCAAACCCAGGTTAACACTCTGGGGACATGGATTCGAATTTCACCATGACACATAATGAAATTTGAAATCAATTAATAGTTCTGGAATTAAACAGCGACTCTAATGGTGACCATGAAACCATTGTCGATTGTTTGAAAATCCCATTTGGTTCACTAATGCCCTTTAGGGAAGGAGATCTACTGTCCTTACCTGGTCTGGCCACATGTGACTCCAGACCCACAACAATGTGATGGACTATTAAATTGCCTCACAAGCCACTCAGTTCAAGGGCAATAAGGGATGGGCAATAAATACAGGCCCAGACAGTGACGCCCAAATCCCACGAATGAATAAAAAAAAAGCAAATTCCACACAGCTCAGTACTGGGACCCCTGCTTTATGTCGCATACATTAACGATTTGGAAGTAAGGGTAGGGGCATAGTCAAGAAGTTTGCAGACGATACAAAGATTGACTGTGTGGTAGATCACAAGGAGGATAGCTGTACACTGCAGGAAGATATTGATGGACTGGTCAGATGGGCAGAGAAGTGGCAAATTGAATTCAGGCTGGATGAGTGCGATATGATGCATTTGGGGAGGTCAAATAAGGCAAAGGAATGCACGATTAATGTGAGAATACTGAGAAGTGTAGAGGAAGTGACAGACCTTAGAGTGAATGCCCACAGATAGCTGAATGTAGCAGGACAGGTCGATAAGGTGGTTAAGAGGTCATATGGAATCCTTTCCCTTATTAGCCGAGGTATTGAATATAAGAGCAGGGAGGTTATGCTGGAACTCCATAAATCATTGGTTAGGCCACAACTTGAGTAATGTGTGCAGTTCTGGTCACCTCATTACAGAAAGGACGTAATTGCACTGGAGAAGGGACAGAGGAGATTTATCAAACATGTTGCCAGGACTGGGAAAATGCAACTTTGAGGAATGATTGGAAAGGCTGGGGTTGTTCGCCTTGGAGCAGAGAAGGCTGAGGGGAAATCTGATTGAAACGTACAAAACGCTGAGGGCCCTGGATAGAGTGGTGGTGAAGGGTTTATTCACCTTAGCAGAGAGATCAGTGACAAGAGGGCATGGATTTAAATGATTGGTAGAAAAATTAGAGGGGAGATGAGGAAAAAAATCACCCAGAGTGCGGTGGGGTGGGGGTCTGGAACTCAGTTTCTGAAAGGGTAGAAGAGGCTGAAAACCTCATCTGATTTTAAATGTACCTTGCTGCACCTCAAGTGATTTAATCTGCAGAGCTCGGGACCAAATGCTGGAAGGTGGGATTCGGCTGGGGAGGTCGTTTTTTGGATAGCAGAGACACAATGGGCCAAGTGGCCTCTTTCTGTGTTGTAAACATTCTATGATTTTTCTATGATTTTCTAGGTGCAGATAGGCTGTTTTAGTGAAGGTGTGTAGATGTGGTTAGAAGTTCATCTCGGGGTCAAATATGACACCAAGGTGTGAACAGTCTGGTTCAGTCTCACACAATTGCCAGGGAGAGGTATGGAGTCGGTAGCTAGGGAATTAAGTTTGTAGCAGGGACTGAAAACAATGTCTTCAATCTTCTGAAATTTGAATTGTCACAGCAGAGATGTGAGGTAATACCTTTTAGAAGGATGTATGTGGAGAGACAACACAAGCTACATGTTACAACTGTAAAGTAGTGCAAGAACAGAGAGACCTGGGGAGTTTATGTGTAAATCGTATGGTACAAGGGATCTGGGAATTCAGTTACATGGAGAGATTGGAAAAGCTGGGTTTGTTCTCTTTAAAGCAGTGAAGGGTAAGAGGAGATTTAATATCGAATTCAAAATCATGAAGAGTTTTGATGGGGTAATTAATGTGAAACTGTTTCCAGTGTCAGAAAGTTCAGTATCAAGAAGACACAGATTGAAGGTAATTGACAAAGAACCAAAGGTGAAATGAGGAGAATTTTCCTTCTCAGCGAGTTGTTGGGATCAGAAATTCACTGCCCGAAAACATGATTGAAGCAGATTCAATAATATCTTTCAAAAGGGAATTATAATAAAGAACTGGAAAAGGCGAAAAAAATAGTCTGGGGATAAAGGAGGAGAGTGGTAATAATTAGACAGCTCTTTCAAAGAAACAGCACGAACACAAAGGGCCGAATAGCCTCCTTCAGTGCTTCACCTGTCTCTAATTCCATGAGCAAGAGACATAGAGTGAAGGGAGAGAGAGTGAGAAAGGGGGGAAGAGGGAAAGGAAAATAGAAACTCCCACCTCCTCTTCATCCTGCTGTCTGGGATGATGTACAAGCTGCAGATGGTGGGACCATGGATGCCTCTGTGGTGTTTACGTGAGGTTGAGTAATTTGTGAAGAACACGTTATAGATGTGGTCACCCCACAGATTAAGGGAAGAAGAATTACAGTCAAGCAGAATCAGGCAGGTAGCACAGGAGACCCCAGAGTGCATCTCACTCTCCAACCAGTATTCAATACTGAGGAAAGTGATGTTTCATCTGGGGACTGCAGCCAGAGACAAGGCCATGGTACCCGGGATGTCTCAGCTGTCCTGGGGGTGGGAGGGGATACAGTGAAGACTAGAATGTTGACAGTGACAGGAGATTCGATAGTCACGGGAACAGACGAGCGTTTCTGAGGCCGCAGACATGCATCCAAGATGGTGTGTTTCCTCCCTGGTGTCATGGTCAAGTTAGCCATCTCAAAGTAGTAATCTCCGGATTACTGCCAGTACCCCGTGCGAGTGAGTATAGAAATAGGAGGATAGTACCGATGGATGTGTGGCTGGGAGGATGCTGCAGAAGCGGTGAGGTTTGCATTGCTGGGACACCGGGACCAGTTCTGGATAATGTGGGATCTTTACCGGCCGGACGGTTGCACCTGAACAGAGCTGGAACTAATTTCCTTGCAGGGTGATATGTTAGTGCTATTGGAGAGGGTTTACACTAAATTGGCAGGTGTGTGGGAACCAGGAGTAAACATCAGAGAGGAATTATAAAGTGCACAGAATACTGGGAGAGATGGATAACACTATAGTAGGGTTGAGAAAGTTATTAGTTGGGGTCTGAGGAAGGGAGGAAGTAATAAAGTGTACATCAGGGTTGATGTGCATTTATGTGAATACGGAGTGTGGTTAATAAGACTGGTGAGGTACAGGTGCAGATTGCCATGTGGAAATATGATGTTGTGGCTATAACAGAGATCTGGCTCAAAGAAGGGCAGAACTGGGTGTTAAATATTCCTGGATACAAGGTGTTCAGGAAAAATAGGAAAGGGAGAAAAGGAATAAGAGTGGTGGTATTGATTAAGGAGAACATTATGATGCTGGAGAGAGAGAAAGTCCCGGGGACGTGTGTGGGGAGGTGGGAGTGGGGCTGGGTGGGTGCGTAGGTGGGTGAAGGACAGAATCTATTTGGATAGAGCTAAAGAGCAAAAAAAGGTTCATTTACATTGCTCGGTGTTGTCTATAGGCCATCGGCTAATGGGAAGGATGTGGAGGAACAAATCTGCAAGAAAATTACTGAAAGATGCAAGAATTATAGAGTAGTTACAATGGGGGAACATTCATTATCCTAATATGGACTGGGATAGTAGCAATTTAACGGGCAGAGGGAGGCAGGAGTTACTGCAGTGTGTGCAGGTAACATTTCTACAACAGTATGTTGCTAGTCCAACGAGAAAGGAGGCACTGCTAGACCTGGTTCTCGAGAATGAGCTGGACCCAAGTGGATTAAGTATCAGTAGGAGAACATTTAGGGGACAGTGATCATTGTATCATAAGGTTTTTGTTGACTATGGGAAAGGACAAAGAGCAATCCAGAGTAAGAATAATTAACTATGAGAAAGTCAACTTCAACAAGTCATCCAGTGTAAAAATGGAGCTGGGGCGAATAAATTAGAGTCAACGTTTGGCAGGAAAACAGGAGCTGAACAATGGGCTACCTTCAAAGAAGAGATAGTTCGGGCAGAGTGGTGGTAAAAGCGGTTGTTTTTCACACTGGAGGACGGTAGACAGTGATGTTTTCCAAGGGTCAGTTCTCGGACCAACTGATTTTTTTTTTGTTACATATATATATGAGATGGATCTTGGAATTCAGATTAGAATTTCAAAATTTTCCGATGATACCATGCTTGGAGGAATGGTAAACAGTGAGGATGATGCAAAATGCCTACAACAGGATATAGATAGGCTCGCAGAATGGCCAGAGAAGTGGCAGGTGGAATTTAATACAGAGGAGTGTGAGGTGATGTATTTTGTCAGATGGAATAGGAAAGCAATAGAGACTTAATGGGACAGTTCTAAAGATTGTGCAGGAACTGAGGGACCTGGGGCTCTACATGCATTGATCTTTGAAGGTGGAAGAACATATATGGAGAGTGTTAAGCAAAGCCAATCAGATCTTGGGCTTCATAATTAGAGGCAAAGATACAAAAGCAGGGAAGTTATACTGAAACTGTATAAAGCTTTGGTTAGGCCCCAACTAGAGAACTGTGTCCAGTTCTGGTCAGCACACTTTAGGAAGAATGTAAAGTCCTTGAGGGGGTGCAGAGGAGATTTACCAGAATGGTTCCAGGGATTGGAGGGGGGGGGGTGGGGGGGGGGGGAGCGGGTAGGTTAGTTACAAGGTTAGACTGGAGAAGATGGAGTTGTTCTCCCTGGAGTAAAGGAGATTGAGAGTGGTATGATAAACGTGTACAAGATTATAATAGGCTTAGGTAAGGTAGACAAGGAAAAGTCTTCTCATTATCTGATGAAACACGGACTAGGGGACACAGATGGAAGGTTTTGGATAAGAGATGCAGGTGGATATGAGGAAGAAATATTTTACACAGTGGATGGTAATGAGCTGGAACTCACTGCCCATGAGGGTGGTGGAAGCCGAGACAATCAATGATTTTAAAAGGAAACTGGATGGACACCTGAAGGAAGTGAACTTGCAGGGATACGGGGATTGAGCGGGGAATTGGGACTGCCTGAATTCTTCCACACAGAGCTGGCACAGAGGGGCAAAATGGCCTCCTTCTGTGTCGTACATGACTCCATGACTCCATCACTTTCTACCACTCTATGTTGGATATGTCTCCTGCTCCTGCCTGGGAAGATCCAGATACATAGAAGTTCAATGAAACTGTGACCTTAACGGCCACTAACAGCTACGTCCTCACCCTGGTGTGAGGCTCCAGGTCGTGTTACAGGAGGTGACACAGCTCTGTGACCAGATCCTTATTGAATCAGAGTCACCTCATACATTGCTTCTGGGTTCGGTGTAGGTAGGAATAGTGCTCTTGGAAAACCCTGCGTGGGTAGGGCAGATCCCTTTCCTCCTCCCTCTTTACAGAGCATCCCCTCACTGCAGCCTCTGCTCCATTTGTTGTTCATGTTACAGACCCAGAGACACTGTAACTACAGGCCCCAAACCTCGTCCAGAGTTGAAATGACAAACTCAGTTGAGTGATCATTGCTCGAATGGGTAGGAGATTTGGAGACAGAGAAAGATTAGAATAGGTCAAAAACTTGGGGTTATTGCAGAGACTGGGCAGGGAGTTGTCACAGAGAGAGAGAATGTACAGTGAAACACGTGTGATCGTCATTGGGACTGGTTTGGGCATCTCGAGATAGATAGAAAGCTTACACCAGAACACGGTGTGCTCATCACTAAGAGCGGGGGGCGGGGAGGGGGGGGGGGGAGTGCGGGGGTGGGGGGGTGGGGCGGGCGGTGGGGCAGCTTTAAGAGAGTTTGAATAAGTAAAACCAGAAATACAATGTCATTAGCATATCACAGGAAATAGTCAATTGATAACCTGGCAGAGAAAAAAAAACAGGCACACCTGGGGAGACGGACATCCTAAGGATTATCGAGCAGTATGATGGGGATGACGATTTAATTCTCAATAGAATATCTGAGGATGTCCAGAAATACAAATTTAAGATAAAAAAGTGTTGAGATAAGTTGGTTAATGGGGCACATCTCTGCACCTGACGGTTAAATAAAAGACACAAAGAATTGAAGGATGAGATGGACAATTTACAGAAGGAAAATGAAGGTTGGTAGGAGAACATTGGCATCCTGTACAATCAGTTACTGCTGGATCAGGAGCCACATGACGGAGTATATTATCCAGAGAGAAAATTAGAACAAATACTGGACCAAAACACTTACTAACAGGCAGAAAGTCCCAGACTAGGGGAGGAGTTAGAAGATGTGAGGAGGGGCTATGAGTGAATTAGACCCGTGTTAAAGCTCTGCCTCCCCTGAAGCTGACCATACCCTGTGTTGAGATAAAATCCGACAGTTTCAGACACAATCCGTCAACAGTGGGCAGTAGTGGCTGCTGTCTCCAAGCACAAAGTCAGATATCCCGGTTCTTCTTCAGACAACATATTTGTGAGCCTCACAGTCTCTGCTCAATCTCCTCCATACAAGGACGACAAGATAACTGGAAATTACCAGGGTATGTACTAACCTGGGCCTAAACTGCAGACCAGTCTAAGAACAAGACTAACCACAGTCACTGACAGTGAGAGAGATGTCACCACCACAACCACACAGAGGTACCTTCCAGCCGTTGAGTCTATGGCTCTAAAGCAGGAACTGGGAATGGTGGATATGAGCAGAAGCTCCCTCGATCTGTGTGTTCTGTGTTCCAATATCCAAATTATTTATATATATCAGAAAAATATCAGTGGTCCAAGCACTGCCCCTTGGGGAAACACCACTGTCGGCCTTCTTCCAGTCTGAAAAAAGCAACTGTTTACCACAACTCACTGTTTTCTCTCATTAAGCCAGTTTATCTTTTGTATCCAAGCTGACACTGACCCTCTTATTCCATGAGAATCAATTAACTGTCCAGCTGTCACAAACAGACTGTGAAAGAAACTAGAAGTTCAGAATAAAATTAAGTGAAATGCTAAATGCAACAGTTAACTAACTTTATTGTATTTAGTACTCTGTCCAAGTAGTACTCCCTAAAACTGGACTCTCTGCAACTTACTGTATTTAGGGTTTAGGAACAGAATTCCAGAGCTCAGGGAAGAGAACAGAAAGTGCTGGAAATACTCAGTGGGTCTGGCAGCATCGGCGCAGAGAGAAACAGAGTTAATGTTTCAGATCTGTGACACTTCATCAGAACTGGTAAACGTCAGAAATGAAGATGTACAAGCTGCAGATGGTGGGATCATGCACCTCCTGCTTTCCACCACCCCCAATCCCTCACCCCAACCCTCCCCTTCTGATGTTATACTTTCCAATGATAACCCAATAATGCCAGCTTCCCAGTCACAGCAGCTCCAGGAGATAGAAAGAGAGCAGCAGCACAGCACTGATGGTGAAGACCCATCACTTGGTCTGACCCTCACAGTCACCAGATCAAATACTTACAGTGCGTGTAACTTGGAGGCTGATATAGAGTCGGAATCTGCATGTGGTGAGTCACCGAGCACGAGTGAGCTGCAGCCAGGCCAGGGGGAAAGGATAGTTTATGTGTCAGCACACCGGAGGGCGAGGTCACAAACGAGTTATAATACACAGGACTCAGATGTGAACATTGCTGGAGCTGCTGCCTATGTCGAGGTGTTGAAATCCGAATCCGAGCTTTCACGTCACAGAGCTGCACGAGGACGTCCTGCAAGGCCATCTGCGGTCACCCCCAGTGAAACTCAGCCATGCTGCAGCCACTGGGGAAACACTATGTAGGAGAACTAGGCAAGTTGAGGAAATCCACAAGACAGGCACTAAGGGAATACACAAGGGTGAATAGATCAGTTTTGTTGGTACAATTGGATGTGTTGTTGGATAAAGATGTTAATAAAAAGGTTTTTGTTGGTGGTGTTTGTTGCAGGATGGTGATAAAGGAGACCCTGTGATGGGGCGTCTCAGATGGGTGTAATGGTGGAGAATGGGGGATCCAAGATGGGAAAGGGAGGTTGTCCGATGCGAACCGGAATCTTAGCAGGGACTCTCCAACAGCCTGTCCGGGTCGAAGGCATCCACGAAATATACTCCCTGCCTCCTCCTCCTCCTGAGTTGGCCTCCGGATTCATGGTGCCAATGCCTGTGTCCTCATGATGGTGAGGATTATGAAGGGTGCAGCAGAACACCATGAACTTGAACACCTGATCCAGTGTGTACTGGAGGACTCCCCCCGAGCGGTTCAGACATCGGAACCATTGCGTCACCTGGTGGTTTTGTGTGGGGGAAGAGGTGTCTAGAGTTTAGAGGTCATGAGCCACATTCTGGTTCTGTATGCAGGCCTGACGTGTTGGGAATGGCTGACTGCTTCAGAATGAAGGTATGGTAGCTGCTGCCAGGATAGTGGACATTAACCAACATGATGTACTGGGCATTCTCACACACCAACTGTACATCAATGGAGTGAGAGTTGTTTCAGTTCCTGTGCCTCTCCCCATTGACATGGGGGCCCCGCAGAGATACCTACGCCATCAGGTATTCTGCTATCCTGACAAAGCCACGAGACCTCTCATCCTGCTTCTCCCTGCTGAGGTAGCAGACGGTATAATTCACCTCACCCAACATCGGTGGTCTCCGTCACACAGCAGATACATCAATAGACAACATAGAGAGAGATAATGGATCCTTCAGCCGCTCTTGCCTGGATAAATCCAGATAAGAACATAAGAACTAGGAGCAGGAGTAGGCAGTTCAGCCCCGCGAACCTGTTCTGCCATTCAATATGATCATTGCTGATCTCATCTCGGCCTCTACTCCACTTTTCTGCCCGTTCTCCATAACGCTTCAACCCATTTCTAATAAAAATCTGTCTATCTCCTCCTTAAATTTACTCAATGTCCCGGCATCCACCGCACTATGGGGTAGTGAATTCCACAGACTCACGACTCTTTGAGGGAAGAAATTTCTCTTCATCTCTGTTTTATATCTGCACCCCCTTTATCCTAAAACTATGACCTCTCGTTCTAGATTGCCCCACGAGAGGAAACATCTTCTCTACGTCTACATTATCAATCCTTTAATGATCTTATATACCCCATTAGATCTCATCTCATTCTTCTAAACTCCAGAGAGTAAAGGCATAAACTGCTTAATCTCTCTTCATAAGACAAACCCCTCATCCCCGGATTCAATCTAGTGACCCTCCTCTGAACTGTCTCCGATGCAACTACATCCATCCTCAAGTGAGCAGACCAAAACTGTACGCAATACTCCAGGTGCGGTCTCATTAATACCTTGTACAGTTGCAGCAACACTTCCCTACTTTTATATTCTATTCCTTTAGCAATAAATGCCAAAATTCAATTTGCTTTCCTTATCACCTGCTGTATCTGCAAACTAGTTTTGTGTGATTCATGCACGAGGCCACCCAGATCTCTCTGCACCGAAGTACTCTGAAGTTTCTCTCTATTTAGATAATAATTTACCTTTCTATTTTTCTGACCAAAATGGATAACCACGTTAAACTCTATCTGCCAAATGTTGTCCCATTCACCAAGCCTATCCATATCAATTTGTAAATTTCTTATGTATTTATTGCAACTTACTAATCAATCTATTTAAGTGTCATCTGCAAATTTGGCAATAGTACCTTCTATCCCTGCATCCGTCATTGAGATAGATTGTAAATAGTTGGGGCCCAAGGGCCAAACCCTGAGGCACCCCACGAATTACATCTTGCCAACCAGAAAAAGACTCATTAATCCCGACTCTCTGTTTTCTGTTGGTTAGCCAATCAGCTACCCAAGCCGATAAATTACCCCTGACACCATGTGATCTTACCTTGTGTATAAACCTTTTGTGTGGCACCTTACAAATGCCTTCTGGAAGTCTAGATATACTACATCTACAGGATCCCCATTTTCCACATTTCTTGTCACAGCTTCGAAGCACTCTCGCAAATTCGTCAAACACGATTTACCCTTCAGAAAATCTGACTCTGATGGGTTGCTTTTGACTTTCTTAATGTCCTGTTATTACTTACTTAATAATGGATTGTGACACTTTCCCAACGATAGATGTTAAACTAATTGGTCTACTGTTTCCTACATTAAGCCTCCCTCACTTTTTGGATAAGGGCGTTATACAGGCATTTTTCCAATCCACTGGAACCTTTCCCGCATGCAGGGAATCTTGGAATATTATAACCAATGGATCCACTGTCTCCGCTGCTATTTCCTTTCAGACCCTAAGATGTAGGCCATCAGGCCCTGGGGATTTGTCTGCCTTCAATCACAATAGTTTGTTCAGTACCTTTTCCCTCGTGACTTTTTTTTATTCATTCATGGGATGCGGGCATCGCTGGCTAGGCCAGCATTTATTGCCCATCCCGAATTGCCCTTGAGAAGGTGGTGGTGAGCTGCCTTCTTGAAACGCTGCAGTCCACTTGGGTTAGGTATACCCACAGTGCTGTTAGGAAGGGAGTTCCAGGATTTTTACGCAGCGATAGTAAAGGAACAGCGATATAGTTCCAAGTCAGGATGGTGTGTGACTTGGAGGGGAACTTTCAGGTGGTGGTGTTCCCAATCATTTTATACCCTTATCCTTCTAGTTGGTAGAGGTCGTGGGTTTGGAAGGTGCTGTCTAAGGAGCCTTGGTGCATTGCTGCAGTGCATCTTGTAGATGGTACACACTGCTGCTACTGTGCATCGGTTGTGGAGGGAGTGAATGTTGGTGGATGGGGGGAGGGGGGTGGGGCAATCAAGTAGGCTGCTTTGCTCTGGATGGTGTTGAGCTTCTTGAGTGTTGTTGGAGCTGCACCCATCCAGGCAAGTGGAGAGTATTCCATCACACTCCTGACTTGTGCCTTGTAGATAGTGGACAGGCTTTGGGGAGTCAGGAGGTGAGTTACTCGCCTCAGGATTCCTAGCGTCTGACCTGCTCTTGTAGCCACGGTAATTCTATGGCTACTCCAGTTCAGTTTCTGGCCAATGGTAGCCCTCAGGATGTTGATAGTGGGGGATTCAGCGATGGTAATGCCAGTGAATGTCAAAGGGAGATGGTTCGATTCTCTCTTGTTGGAATCGCTCATTATCTGGCACTTGTATGGCACGAATGTTATTTGACACTTAGCTCACGCCTGGATATTGTCCATGTCTTGGTGCATTTCTACACATACTGCTTTTCAGTATCTGAGAAGTCACGAAGGGTGCTGAACATTGTTCAATCATCAGCGAACATCCCCACTTCTGACCTTATGATTGATGGAAGGTCATTGATGGATCAGCTGAAGATGGTTGGGCCGAGGACACTACCCTGAGGAACTCCTACAGTGATGTCCTGGAGATCGGATGATTGACCTCCATCAATCACAACCATCTTCCATTGCTCTAGTTTTGAATCCAGCCAGCGGAGGGCTTTCCCCTGATTCCCATTGACCTCAGTTTTGCTGGGGCTCCTTGATGCTATACTCGGTCAAATGCTGCCTTGATGTCAAGGGCAGTCACTCTCACCTCACCTCTTGAGTTCAGCTCTTTTGTTCATGTTTGAACAAAGGCTTTAATGAGGTCAGGAGCTGAATGGCCCTGGTGGAACCTAAACTGAGCATCACTGAACAGGTTCTTGCTGAGCAAGTGTCGTTTGATGGCACTGTTGAAGTCACCTTCCATCACTGTACTGATGATTGAGAGGAGGCTGATGGGGCGGTAATTGGCCGAGTTGGATTTGTCCTGCTTTTTGTGTACAGGACATACCTGGGCAAATTTCCACATTGCAGGGTAGATGCCAGTGTTTTAGCTGTACTGGAACAGCTTGGCTAGGGGTGTGGCAAGTTCTGGGCACAGGTCTTCAGTACTACTGCCAGAATATTGTCAGGGCACCATAGCTTTTTCAGTATCCAATGCCTTCAGTCTTTTCTTGATATCACGTGGAATGAATCAAATTAGCTGAAGTCTGTCATCTGTGATGCTGGGGACTTCAGGAGGAGGCCGAAATCAGCCTCAACTCGGCCCTTCTGGCTGAAGATTGTTGCAAATGCTTCAGCCTTAGCTTTCACAGTGATGTGCTGGGCTCCCTCATCATTGAGGATGGCGATATTTGTGGAGCCACTTCCTCCAGGTAGTTGGATAATTACCCACCACCATTCAGGGCTGGATGTGGCAGGACTGCAGAGCTTAGGCCTGATCCATTGCTTCTGGGTTCGCTTAGCTCTGTTCACTTAGCTTACGCAGTTTTACACGCAGATAGTCCTGGGTTGTAGCTTCATCAGGTTGACACCTCATTTTGAGGTATGCCTGGTGCTGCTCCTAGCGTGCCCTCCTGCACGCTTCATTGAACCAGGGTTGGTCTCCTAGCTTGATGGTAATGGTACAATGGGGAATATGCCGGGCCATGAGGTTACAGATTGTGGTTGAGTACAATTCTGCTGCTGCTGATGGCCCACGACGCCTCATGGATGTCCAGTTTTGCATTGCTAGATCTGTTCGAAATCTGTCCCATTTAGCACGGTGGTAGTGCCACACAACACGATGGAGGGAATCCCAAATGGGAAGTTGGGACTTTATCTCCACAAGGTCTGTGCAGTGGTCACTCCTACCAACACTGTCATGGACAGATGCATCTGCGGCAGGCGGATTGGTGAGGACGAGGTCACTAGTGGTGCTACTGAGCCACTCTTGGTGATGGACATTGAAGTCCCCCACCCAGAATACATTTTGTGCCCTCGCCACCCTCAGTGCTTCCTCCAAGTGCTGTTCAACATTGAGGAATACTGACTCATCAGCTGAGCGAGGGCGGTAGGTGGTAATCAGCAGGAGGTTTCCTTGTCCATGTTTGATCTGATGCCATGAGACTTCGTGGGGTCCAGGGTCGTTGTTGAGGGCAAATCCGTCCCTTCTGTATGCCACTGTACCTCTGCTGGGTCTGTCCTGCCGGTGGTACAGGACATACCCAGGGATGATGATGGCAGTGTCTGAGACATTGCCCGTGAGTATGGCTTTTTCAGGCTGTTGCTTGAATAGTCTGTGGGAGAGCTCTCCCAACTTCGGCTGGGCTCCCAACAAGCCCCCAGGTGTTAGTCAGGAGGACTTCGCAGGGTGGACAGGGCTGTGTTTGCCGTGGTCATTCCCGGTCAATGCTGGGTGGTCCGTCCAGTTTCATTCCTTTTTATTGACTCCGTAGTAATTAGTTACAACTGAGTGCCTTGCTAGGCCACGTCAGAGGGCATGTAAGAGTCAATCATATTGCTGTGGGTATGGCGTCAGGGTATGGACAGCAGATTTCCTTCCGTTAAGGACATTAGTGAACCAGATGGGTTTTTACAACAATCGACAATGGTTTCATGGCCATCATTAGACTAGCTTTTAATTCCAGATTTATTAATAGAATTCAAAGTCCACCTTCTGCTGTGGTGGGATTCGAACCCATGTCCCCAGAACAATACCCTGGGTCCCTGGTTTATTAGTCCAGTGACAATACCACTACACCAACGCCTCCCCATATTATGATTGTTCTAAATTCTTCTCTTTCTGTAACTTCTACATTACCTGTTACTATAGAGATGGTACTGGTGTCCTCCACCGTGAAAACTGAGGCAAAATACTGATTTAGTGTCTCCGCCATTTCTGTGTCCCCCTCTATCAACATCCCAGTCTCATCCTCCAAGGGACCAATATTCACTTTTGCTACTCTCTTACCTTTCATATACTTAAAGAAGCTTTTGCTATCCGCGTTTATATTTTGTGCTAATTTTCTTTCATAATGTACTTTTTCACTTTTTATTTATTTTTTAGTAACCCTTTGTTGATCTTTAAATATTTCCCAATCCTCCAGTCTGCCAGTGGCCTTTGCAATATGGTAAGCCTTAGTCTTTGTCTTTATGTTATCCTTAACTTCCTTGCTTAGCCATGGATGTCATTCCCCCTCTTCGAATCTTTCTTCCTCTTTGGAATACATTTTAGTTGGGAGGAATTGAATTTCTCCTGAAACATCTGCCACTGCCCATCAACTTTCCTCCCTTTTAGTCTTCCTGCCCAGTCCACGAGGGCCAAATCAGTCCTCATGTCTATGTAATTACCTTTGTTTGACTCCAGAACGCTGGAGCGGGACTCCAGTTTCTCGCCCTCAAAATGGATTTGAAATTCCAGCAAGCGATGATCACTGTTCCGTAGAGGATCCTTAACTATGAGATCATTAGTTAATCCCACCTCATTTCACAATGCCAAATCTAGAATAGCCTGCTCCCTAGTTGGTTCCACAACATACTGCTCCAAAAAACAATCTCTAATGCATTCAATGAACTCTCCCTCGGGGCGACCTTTGCCAATTTGACTAATCCAGTCTATATACATATTAAAATCACCATTGCCGTACCTTTCTCACAAGTTCTCACAGTATTTCTTGGTTTATACTTTCCCCACTGCGGGACTACTGTTTGGGGAACTATAGATTACTCCCACCAGGGACTTCTTCCCCTTTCTATTACTTATTTCTACGCACACTGAATCTACGTCTTGATCTCCAGTGCCTGTATCATTTCTCACCATAGCACTGATATTTTTCTCTACTAACAATGCTACACCTCTTCCTTTTCCTTCCTGTCTATCCTTCCAAAATAATAAGTACCCTTGGATATTCAATTCCCAAACCTGAATTGCCTGCAACCACGTATCAGTCATCGCCAATAAATCATACCCATTCGTCTTCATTTGTGCTGTTAACTCATTTATTTTATTCCGAATGATTCCTGCATTCAGATACAAAGCTTTTAAGTTTGTTTGATTATCAATTTTCAAAGATACATAGAAGTTCAATGAAAGTCAGACCATATCAACCATTGACAGCTCCGTCCTCATCCTTGTGTGAGGCTTCAGTTCATGTTACAGGAGTTGACACGGCTCTGTGACCACCTCCTTATTGATTCTGATTCACCTCACACACTGCTCCTGGGTTAGGTGTAGGTGGGAAAAGTGCTCTTGGAAAACCCAGGCTGGGTAGGGAAGAACCCCTTTGTCCTCCCGCTTTACAGAGCTTCCCCTCTCTGCAGCCTCTGCTCCATTTGTTGGTCATGTTACAGACCCAGAGGCACTGTAACTACAGTCCCCATACCTCGTCCAGAGTTGGGTCACAAATCCTCTTTTTTCACTGAATCTTTGCAGCAGCTCCCAACACGACCTCCAGAAAACCATCCACAGCACCGCCACTAACTTTACGATAGCAGAAGTAAGTCAAAAGCCCCTCACCTGTAAGTTGGATGTCTGGTCCTTTTAAATAACACTAGAAGGGGTTCTTCATGCTGCTGAATGTACTTTCAGCTGAGAGTACTAACACAGGCAGTCAGTGGACATGCACAGACAAAGTGTCAAAGATATACATCAAAGATGTCGGATTAGCTGATTGACGTCAATTCAAACCCTTCCTTACACTAACAGCACATGCATGGTATACCCAGGCTAGATCCCTTCCCAGCATGGGGCACTATGCTGGAGACACGAGAAGTGGCTGGCTGTGCAGTGCACATCATTTTCTCTATCCAGGTTTCATCGCATTGGCACCAGTGCTGCCACAGAGTGAAAATCACAGCAGAGGAAGATATAGAGTGAAAGCAACTCACTTCAAAAAGGGAAATGGGAAAAGACTTGACGGCATAATGTTTTCAATAATATGTGAAATGGAAGGGAAATGGGATTAATTGGAAGGGTGAGACCATGAGAATATTAAAATTAAGGTGCTGCCAGACCGGGAGCCAATGTAGATCAGTGAGTACAGGGGTGATGGGTGATCAGGATTTGGTGTGAGTTAGGATACAGTCAGCAAAGGTTTATAACTGGGAGGGTGACCAGGATAGAATTGGAATATTCAAGTGTGGATTTAACAAAGGCACAGATGAGGGCTTATTCAGCAGATGGGCTGAGGCAGAGGTGATGATGGGTGATGTTACAGAGGTGGTAGTAGGTCGGGTTGGTGTGGGGGGGAATATGGCGATGAACTCATCTCAGGTATAAATATAAAACAGAGGTTCCAAACAGTCTCTTTCAGCCTCAGACATTGGATAGGTAGGGGAATACAGATAGTGGATATAGTGTGGACTTTGTGACAGAGACTGAACACAGTGGCTTACGTCTTCCAAAGATTTACATGACAAGAAAACTAAATCAGTGAAATGTGGTTTATAGATCTAATGGTTGGATACAGAGACTTACCAGGGACACCAATAATCGCGAGGATGGGATAGTAAATCGTTTCAATCATTTTCAGAGCATAATAGATCCGAAATTCTAATATCATCCAAACATAATCAGCAGTAACCAAGCGAAACCAAAAGGAGAAAGTCCTGCTGTCCATTGTTGTAATATTCCAATCTATTGTCCTCAGATTCTGACCCATTGTTGCAATATTCTTATCAATTGTTCCGAGATTCTGATCGATCCAATCTCTGTCTCTCTCTGCAGCCATGGATCTCTGTTAGTGCCGGGGGTAATGCTCCCACTGACAGTATGAGTTAACACATTGAAAGGACTCCCTTATTAATAGAACAGGGAAAACCTCCAGTGACACAATTGGGGTCCATAGTGGCTGACATTAATTACAGTCAATGAACAAACAGGTTCAGTTAACCCCTTTTTCTCCAACAATTTTTGTACCACAATAGTGTGGAAGTGTTCCTATGTCTAGTTGGGATATATGAGGTTTGTTGAAAAAAGGAATGGTGGAAATAGCAGAGGCACTGGCCAGAAGCTTTCAATCCTCCTTGGATCTGGGAGTGCTGACAGAGGACTGGAGGGTTGCAAATGTTACAACCTGCTTAAAAAAGGAGACATGAACTGAACCCTGCAACTACAGACCAGTCAGTCTAATGTCAGTGGTTGGAAATTTCTAGAGGCCATAACCCTGTACAAACATATATCTTTATTGGAAAAACATGGTATAATAAATAAAAAACAGCACGGATAGGTTAATGACCAATCACGTCTGATAATCATGATCAAGTTCGTTGATAACATAACTGAGTGTTGAAGAGGATAGTGTGTTTTATGTTATGTTTACGGACTTTCAAAAGGCCTGTGATCAAATGACATGTCATAGACTTGTTATGAAAATTTTGGAATAGCAATTTTTTAAAGTGTGAAAATAGATAAGTCCCCTGGGCCAGATGGGATTTATCCTAGGATTCTCTGGGAAGCCAGGGAGGAGATTGCAGAGCTTTTGTCCTTGATCTCTACGTCGTCATTGTCGACAGGAATAGTGCCGGAAGACTGGAGGATAGCAAATGTTGTCCCCTTGTTCAAGAAGGGGAGTAGAGACTGCCCTGGTAATTATAGACCTGTGAGCCTTACTTGGGTTGTGGGTAAAATGTTGGAAAAGGTTATAAGAGATAGGATTTATAATCATCTTGAAAAGAATAAGTTCATTAGCGATAGTCAGGACGGTTTTGTGACGGGTAGGTCGTGCCTCACAAACCTTATTGAGTTTTTTGAGAAGGTGACCAAACAGGTGGATGAGGGTAAAGCAGTGGATGTGGTGTATATGGATTTCAGGAAGGCGTTTGATAAGGTTCCCCACGGTAGGCTATTGCAGAAAATACGGAAGTATGGGATTGAAGGTGATTTAGAGCTTTGGATCAGAAATTGGCTAGCTGAAAGAAGACAGAGGGTGGTGGTTGATGGCAAATGTTCATCCTGGAGTTTAGTTAATAGTGGTGGACCGCAAGGATCTGTTTTGGGGCCACTGCTGTTTGTCATTTTTATAAATGACCTGGATGAGAGTGTAGACGGGTGGGTTAGTAAATTTGCAGATGACACGAAGGTCGGTGGAGTTGTGGATAGTGCCGAAGGAGGTTGTCGGTTACAAAGGGACATAGATAGGCTGCGGAGCTGGGCTGAGAGATGGCAAATGGAGTTTTATGCGGAAAAGTGTGAGGTGATTCACTTTGGAAGGAGTAACAGGAATGCAGAGTACTGGGCTAATGGGAAGATTCTTGGTAGTGTAGATGAACAGAGAGGTCTTAGTGTCCAGGTACATAAATCCCTGAAAGTTGCCACCCAGGTTAATAGGGCTGTTAAGAAGGCATATGGTGTGTTAGCTTTTATTAGTAGGGGGATCGAGTTTCGGAGCCACGAGGTCATGCTGCAGCTGTACAAAATTCTGGTGCGGCCGCACCTGGGGTATTGCGTACAGTTCCGGTCACCGCATTATAGGAAGGATGTGGAATCTTTGGAAAGGGTGCAGAGGAGATTTACTAGGATGTTGCCTGGTATGGAGTGAAGATGTTACGAGGAAAGGCTGTGGGACTTGAGGTTGTTTTCGTTGGAGAGAAGGAGGAGGAGAGGTGACTTAATAGAGACATATAAGATAATCAGAGGGTTAGATAGGGTGGATAGTGAGAGTCTATTTCCCCGGATGGTGATGACAAACACGAGGGGACATAGCTTTAAGTTGAGGGGTGATAGATATAGGACAGATGTCAGAAGTAGTTTCTTTACTCAGAGAGTAGTAGGGGCGTGGAACGCCCTGCCTGCAACAGTAGTGGACTCGCCAACTTTCAGGGGATTTAAGTGGTCATTGGATAGACATCTGGATGAAAATGGAATAGTGTAGGTCAGATGGTTTCACAGGTCGGCTCAACATCGAGGGTCGAAGGGCCTGTACTGCACTGTAATGTTCTATGTTCTATGTTCTATGAAAAATGGAGCACATGGATTAATGTGACAGTCATAGCGTGGATATGACACTGACTCAGGGACAGAAAGTAGAGTGAAGTGATGAACGGTCATTGTTCAGACTGGTGGAGGGGGAGTATTCAGTCTTGTTTCTCAGGGGTTAGTATTAGAATCAGTGCTTTTCCTGACTTGTAGATAGATGTACAAGTGATAGAGACTTGTACGTAAAAAAACATAATTTCAATGCTTGCAGATGACATGAAACTCATAAATAAGGATGGCAAAGGCGCAGACCACAGAATTATCCAATCTCACTGACTTAAATGTATTATAGACTCTAATAGAAATTAAAAATTATTTATCACTCTCTCTTACTTATTTGTGTGATTTGCCTATGAGTGTGCGCTTCAATGTGTACCGTATATTTTTATTATTTTATTCTGATCCAGTTTAGATTGTTAAGTATAATAAACTCACCTCTTGTTTCAACTCAAGAAAATCTGTCCGATTGGTTCTTTCACGATCACAATAAAGGTAAAAGGTAAAATACTCACTGAGGTAGTCAGCACGTCCACTGCTAAAAAGGAACAAATCCAGTTGCGAACAAATGAAAGATAGGACAAGAGGGGAGACTGAGACCTCTCCTCACCTGCTGTAACAGAAATGTGGAGGTTCTCGAGATTGTAACCCAACGACAAACGAGAAATTGGAAGTGTCACAGAGTCACAGAGTTATACAGGACAGAAACAGTCCATTTGCACCACTGTGTCCTTGTCGACCATCAAGCCTGTCCATTTTAATCCATTTTCCAGCACCAGTCCAGTAACCTTGTATGCTATGGCACTTCAAGTGCTAATCTAAATACTTCTTGAATCCTGTAAGGGTCCTGCCTCTTCCACCCCTTCAGGCAGTGTGTTCCGGATTCCAACCACCCTCTCGGTGAATTTTTCTCCCTCAAATCACCTCTCAACCGCCTACCCCTTAACTTCAATCAATGCCCAATGGTTACTGACACCTCCACGAAGGGAAAAGATTGCTTCCTATCTACCCTATCTGTGCCCTCATAATTTGTCGTGCTTTCCGTCTCTCACTCTTTTCGAATACAGGAAGTAGATTCGCAATAAGGGAGTTACATATAGAGCTGAAGACTCAAACAGAGTTAGAATCACTAACAGATAGAGTAATGTTAGCGAAGGTAAAACTAGAACAGAAGAGACTAGAATTAGAATTCCAGAGAGCGTGAGAAAGAGCAGAGTGAGTGTCAATAAAGGGAATAAGTAAGAGTGTTCCAGAAGGAGAAGGAGGAAAGGGAGTTAAGGTGGCTCAAACAACTCGATGAAGACCCAGTGCACCTGGTGAAGGCACAGCTAGTGAGGGAGCTGCCCCCAGCTCAGGACCATGTGCTGAACTCTTAAACTTCTCCCAGTTCATTTCAAAGTTCAATGAGGAGGATGTGGGAGAATGTTTCATCACTTTTGATAAGCTTGCAAAGCAGCTGAAATGGCCGGAAGACAGCTGGATGCTGTTTTTACAAAACATAATAACAGGGAAAGCCCATGGGGTTTATTCACTGCTGCCAGATAAAAGTTCATTAGATTATGAGGTGACTAAAAATGCTATCCTGGGTGTACACGAGATAGTATCGGAAGTGAACCGCCAATGATTCTGAACCCTCGGAAAGCAGCCTGACTAAACTGACCTCGAGTTTGAAGGAGTTACGCAGCTAAGGAATATAGGAACATAGGAGCTGAATTCAACCATTCAGCCCATCGATCCTGCTCGACTATTCAATATGATCCTGGCTGATCATCCTCTTCAATGCCTTTTCCCCACACTATCCTCATATTCCCTTATGTCAGTGGTATATAGAAATCTGTCAATCTCTGTTTTAAACATACTCAATGACTGCGCTTCCATAGCCCTCTGGGGTAGAGAATTCCAAAGGTTCACAACCCTCTGAGTAAAGAAATCACTCCTCATCTCTGTCCTAAGTGGCTTTCAAATTGTGTCCCTTGGTTCTAGACTTCCCAACGAGGGGAAACATCTTAGCTGCCTTGTCTATCCCTTTAAGTATTTTGCAGGTTTCAACGAGATCACCGTTCATTCTTCGAAACTCGAGAGAATACATGTTCAGTTTCTTCAATCTCTTTTCGGAGAACAGTCCCGCCATCCCAGGAACAAGTCTGGTGAATCTTTGTTACAGTCCCTCTATGGTCATAATATCCTTCCTCAGATAAGGGGACCAAAACTGCACACAGTACTCCAGGTGCGATCTAACCAAGGTTCTATACAATTGAATCAAGACTTCACTACTCCTGTATTCAAATCCTCTAACGATAAAAGTAACACACATTAGCCTTCCTAAATGCTTGCTGCACCTGCATGTTAGCTTTAAGTGACCTATTGACAAGGACACCCAGGTCCCTTTGTACATCTACACTTTCTCATCTCTTACCATTTAAGAAATACTCTGCACATCTATTCATTCTACCCAAGTGGCCCACCTCACAGTTTTCCACATTATATTCCATCTACCATGTTCTTGCCCACTCACTAAGTCTGTCCAAATCCCCTTGAAGCCGTTTTGCATCTTCCTCATAACTCACATTCCCACCTAGTTTTGTGTCATCTGCAAACTTGAACATATTACTTTGGTCCCCATATCCAAATCATCGATATATATTGTGAACAGCTGGGGCCCAAGTACTGTGCCCTGCGGTACCCCACTAGTCACATCCTGCCAACGCAAGAATGGCCCGTTTATTCCTACTTTCTGTTTCCTGCCTGTTAACCAATTCTTACTGCATGTCAGTATATTACCTCCTTTCCCATGTGTTTTAATTTTACTTACCAAGCTCCTGTGGGGCACTTTATCAAAAGCCTCCCGAAAATCCACCGGCTCCCCTTTTCTATTCTGTGAGTAACATCCTAAAAAAACCCCAACAGGTTCGGCATGAATGATTTCCTATTCATAAATCCATGTTGACTCTGCCCAATCAGATCCATTTATCACATACTTTAGAATAGATTCTAGCACTTTCCCTCGTACTGATGGAAGCCTAACAGGTCTGTAATTCCCAATTTTCTCTTTCCCTCCCTTCTTAAATAGTGGGGTGACATTTGCGACCTTCCAATCTGCAGGAAGCATTCCAGAATTGATAGAATTTTGAAAGTGGATCACCAATATGTCTACAATCCCCATAACTACTTCCTTCAACACTCTGGGATGTAGAATATCAGATCTTGATGAATTATCAACCTTCAGCACGATTAAATTCGCCAATACAACTTCTTACTAATACTAATTTCCCTCAATTCCTCATTCTCCCAAATCCCTTGGATCTCTAATTCTGGGAGATTTCTTGTATCTTCCACAGTGAAGAAAGACACAAGATAATCATTTAGCTTCTCTGCCATTTCTTTATTCTCCATTATAAATTCTCCTGACTCTGCCTGTAATGGACCCACATTTGTCTTTGCTAAATGCTTCCTTTAAAAGTACCTATAGAAGATTTTGCAATGCATTTTCGAGTTTACTTTTGATCAGTAGATATGGACACTCAAGATAGAGCCCACATATGAAACCCTTAGAATGGTGATCCTTCTCCAGGAGTTTCCACTGTATTAAGGCAGGCCACCTCCCATTAAAACCCACATAGAGGAACAAAAGGTTCAAAGAGCCAGACAGGTTGCAATTCTGGCCGATGACTTTTCCTTTGTACACAAGGCCTTACCCCAAATGTAAACACTTCCCCAGTCACTCCAAAGACCCGAGAATAAAAGGTGGGAGGGTGATAGGAGCCCGAACAGCCATGGGCAAGAAGGAAAGGCTGGACACACAGGGGACCCTCCTCAGGCCAAATTGGATATTACTGAGAGCAGGAGGAATGGCCGAGACCTGTGTGTTTCCACTGTAATAAGGCAGGTCACCATCGAGCTGAATGCTGGAAGTTATGGGAAAACCTGTAGCGTTAATCAGGGTCCACCAGATCAGTGCAGGAAAAGGGGCCCTGATGGAAAGCACGGCAGATCAGGCTGTGCCTTTCACTGCGGCAGTCAGACCCAGTAAACCTACCACTGAAATTGCGGGAAAACTTAACAAAATCCCTGAGAGTTACCAGAATGTTTTCCCAAGGAAAGGTGACCCCATACACCTCGACTGAGGCAAGCAAGTCCATAGTCATTTTCAGGGATACAGGGGCCACCCAATCCCTTCTGCTGGGAAAATACATGACCTTTCCTCCAGAGAGTGCAGTGAATGCTAGAGTGTTAGCGAATGGTATCGGAAGACAGTATATGCACCTTAATATGAGCTGCACTTGGAGTGTGACCCAGTTTCAGGACTGGTAAGCATCGGGATTGTCCCTAGTTTATCAGTGTATGGGTAAACCTGCTCCTGGGTAATGCTCTGACAGGGGAAAAGGTGGTAGCTTCTCCAGTAGTCCTTTAGAGACCAAAAGAGGTCCGGGAGATAGAGCAGTTACAGAAGAAGGTCCCCGGCATTCTCCCTGATTGTGTGGTGACTCGGTCCATGGCCAAACAATCCCCTGGCCTAACACTGCAGACGGATGACCCTACTGTCTGGTTGTCTGAAACCTTCTTTGGGATGTTAGATGACCCAAAGGATGTGTTAAACAGATTTTCCTTAGTTGAGCCTCAACAACCTGACCCAGTGTTAAAAAGTAGCACAGAATGTCCAAACTAAAACTGAAGCAGAGGGAGTTGCAGAGTGTTACTATTTAAAGAATGAGGTGCCGATGAGGAAGTGTAGACCTCCTGACAGACCTGTGGATGAAGAGTGGACAGTGGTTCACCAGATAGTGGTGCCACTGAGGTACCTTAATATCTCTTCAAGAATGGCCCACGAGATTCCAATGACTGGACATGTCATTGCATGAAAAATCAAAGCCCGCATAAGACAGTATTTTGACTGGTCACAACTCCACAAAGATGTGGTGGAGTTCAGTAAAACTGCTCACACATGTCAGGTTCTGGGGAAGTTCCAACCTGCAATAAAACCTGCACCCCTAATTCCCATACCAACTTTTGGGGAACCCTTAAGCATAATGCTGGTGAATTGTTTGGGACAACTGCTGAAAACAAAACGGGACTACCAGTATCTTCTCACCATTATGGATGTGGTGACCCGATTCCCAGAGGCCATTCGCCCGAAGAACCATCTCTGCAAAGGTAGTGGTGGAGGGGCTAACCCAATTCTTTACTCGATATGGGCTGTCTGCTGAGATCCGGGTGGACCAGGGCACACATTTTACGTCCATTATTTTTGAAAAGGTCATGGGTATTCTGGACATAACCTAGCTAAAGTCCGTAGCCTATCACCCACTGTCACAAGGGGCTTTGGAGCAGTACCACCCGATCCTAAAGATAATGGTCAGGTCATACTGCTATGAGTTACCCCATGACTGGGACAAAGGGTTGGGATTTCTCCTGTTGGATACCAGGGACTTATCCAATGATTCCACTGGCTTTAGTCTATTTGAATTAGTTTATGGAGACAAGGTGAGAGGTCCTCTTAAACGAATCAAGGAGAGGTTTCTGGGACACAGGGATGAGTCTTCCATTTTAGACGACATTTCCATGCTCTGGGAGTGGCTCACGAGAGCCTGTGCAATGGCTCAGGAACACCTAATGACCTCTCAGGCAGCTATGAAAAGATAAGGAGACAGAAATGTCAAGGCTGGAACGTTTCAGCCCAGAGACCATGTATTGTTACTACTCCCAATTCAGGGTGAACCCCTGAAATCCCAGTTCAGTGGTCCATATCGAGTGACAAAAGGAATATTCAGGTAAATTATTTAATTGACACCCAGACGAAAGGAAAACAAGTAAAGGCTGTGGAGGGGACAGACAAGTACAGATCTGTCAGACAGTCAGGAGCGAAGGATTGGAAAGGACAGTGAGGACAGGTTAGAGGAGGGCCAGGAGTACTCCCAACTGGAACCCCCTGCTCTGCGATTGGTCAACCCTGAAATGTTAGATAGATTAGACCCCACGCTCTCCTCCTTAAATGCAGGTCAAAGAGGCACCCTAAAAAGGTTGAGAACAGCATTTACAGAAAAGCGCAAGGGCAAGGAAAGTTCCCAGAAACGGTGCCAATGGTGTGGGAGATGCCTTACCTAGTCAAAGTGCCGCAAGAGAGTGCAGTGAAAGTTGGACAGACACTTGCGAGCGGTAATGTCCCCAAGGACATAGGGCAGATCAGAAAAAAATGCTCCCCATCGTCAAGGGAAAAGGGAACGGCAAACACCCTAAAGTAAACAGCACTTGTGTACCTCACCAGAAAGCTAAAAGTAAGGTCAGTGTGGATCTACCCACTGAAGAACCCAATGATCAGGTCCCAAACCCAAAGCTCATCAAACCCAACCATCCTCGTCAAAGCTCCAACACAATTAGATCAGTACACCTGTAACAGACAATGTCAGCTGCAGTAAATCCAAGATTAATGTGTGAATTTGTGAAGTTATTATTGAGAATGAATGTGGGTTTCCTTCTATTTCCTCCCACAATTGTGTCATGAAATGTTTCTATTCTCACTTTTCTTTCCATGTGCTGCGGCGGTTTCAAGATAACACGATGTGCCAAATGAGGAATTTTAATTCATCAGTTGGAAACTTCCACTAAACATTTAATGGAGAAAATCCTGCAGTTAACCATGAAAAAACAGGCAGCCAAGATGGCCACCACAATTGTTATCTGAAACACCTTTTCACATTCCAAGGCCTCCAACAGGAGACACATCTCTTATGAGCCTGGACCCAAATCACTGGCTTGCTCTAGTGCTTCATTTCCCTAAGCTTACAATCATTAACACGGCATACGAGGCCATCCTGACACATTGACTTTGAAAGAGCAAACTTCTCCAACAGTAAATAGTAGTATTCTGAGCCCTGGGGAGATATAATTTCTATACTTGAATCTCATTATAAGGGTACAAAGATTACAATGAGGCAGTCATGAGACCTTCTGTCCATCTCTGTGAAAGCTGGGAGTTTCCCCTGGACAAAGACAGACAAGCCAGTGATTAAAACTGTGCAGGAGCAGAAGGGCTGTGCCCCCGCTCCCCCACCCCCCCCCCCACCCCACCCCCGCACCTCTCAGACCGTCTCTCTCTCCAGATAACATCACAAGTTTGAAAAAAAACATGCGACTGTGGGCCCTCCAAGCCTTCCGATTGCTGCAGACAGAGTAACCAGTTGAAGAAAGCCACCTACAAATCTGCCTCCAAGAGAACACTGAGCCATGTGTGCCTGCCACAAATGCACTTCAACCAGCCAAAAACTTTAGGAAAACAATTTCAGCCAGAAGACCACCGAATCGTCCAACCTCACAGAATAACAAAGAAGAAAGAACAAAGAACAGTACAGCACAGGAACAGGCCTTTCGGCCCTCCAAGCCTGCACCGATCTTGATGCCTGCCTAAACTAAATCCTTCTGCACTTCCGGGGCCCATATCCCTCTATTCGCACCTGTTCATGTATTTGTCAAGATGTCTCTTAAACATCGCTATCGTACCTGCTTCCACCACCTCCCCTGACAGCATGTTCCAGACACTCACCACCCTCTATGTAAAAAACTTGCCTCGCACATCCCTCTAAACTTTGCACCTCGTACCTTAAACCTATGTCCCCTAGTAACTGACTCTTCCACCCTGGGAAAAAGCTTCTGACTATCCACTCTGTCCATGCCGCTCATAACTTTGTAAACCTCGATCATGTCAGCTACCAGGAAGGTTATATAGTCTGGGGCTGTTCTCCTTGGAACAGAGAAGGTAGAGGGGAAATGTGATTCAAATGTACAAAATTGCGTGGGGCCTGGATAGAGTGGATGTGAAGGGTCGATTCACCTTAGCAGAGAGATCAGTGACGAAGTGGCATAGATTTAAAGTGCTTGGTAGAAAGACTACAGGGGAGATGAGGACTTTACTTTCTCCCAGAGGGTGGTGGGAGTCTGGAATTCATTGTCCGAAAGGGTAGTTAAGGCAGGAACCCACAACTCATTCCAAACGGAATATGCACCTCATGTGATGTAATCTATCAAATGCTGGAAGGTGGGATTAGAATGGGTGGATCGTTTTCAGCTGGCATTGACACGATGCGCCAAGTGGTCTCTTTATGTGCTATAAACTTTCTATGTTTCTAAGATGCAACTCAGGCAATGTTGAAAGACAAGGTAGGTCAGATACTAGACTGGTTTAAAATTGAGAAAGAGGAAGCATTAGATAAGCTATCTGTACTTAAAGTGGATAAAGCACCAGGACCAGATAACATGCATCCAAGGATACTGAGGGAAGTGAGGGTGGAAATCGCAGAGGTACTGACCATAATTTTTCAATCTTCCTTAGACTCGGGGGTGATGACAGAGGGCTGGAGAATTGCAAACGTTACACCCTTGTTCAAAAGAGGGTGTAAAGTTAAGCCCAGCCACTACAGTTAAACCAGTCAGTTGAACTACAGTGGTGGGAAAACTTCTAGAAAAAATAATTTGGGACAAAATGAATAGTCACATGGGCAGATGCGAGTTAATTAAGGAAAGCCAGAATGGATTTCTTAAGGGAAAATCATGTTTAACTGTCTTGCTGGAGTTTTTGAGGTGGTAACAGAGAGTTGATGAAGGCAATGCTGTTGATGGGGTTTACATGGACTTTCAGACAACAGTCTATTCAGATTCAATTGAACCATTACTTCGATCTTGGAATTCAGAGTAGAATCTCAAAATTTGCCCATGACACCAAACTTGGAGGAGTGGTAAACAGTGAGGATGATATAAACTGCCTACAACAGGATAGGCTATCAGAATGGGCAGAGAAGTGGCAGATCGAATTTAATACAGAGGAGTGTGAGGTGATGCATCTTGGCAGGAGCAATAGTGTGAGGCTATGCAGACAGAATGGTACAGTTCTAAAGAGTATGCAGGAACAGATGGACCTGTGTGTGGATGTGCAGAGATCTTTGAACGTGGCAGGACATATTGAGAGAATGACAACAAAGCATATGAGATCTTGAGCTTCTTAAATAGAGGCATAGACTACAAAGCAGGAAGTTATGCTGAAAATGTATACAACTCTGGTTAGGCCCAAAGTGAAGTATTGTGTCCAGCTCTGGTCATCATATTTTAGGAAGGATGTGAGGATCCTTGAGCGGGTGCAGAGGAGATTTACCAGAATAGTTCCAGGGATGGGGATTTTGTTACAATCCTAGGTTGGGAAAGCTGGGGTTGTTCTTCCTGGAGTAATTGCGATTGAGGGAACATTTCCTAGAAGTGTATAAGATTATGAGAGAATCATAGAGAATCACAGAGCTGTTCCAGCACAGATGGAGCCAATCAGCCCATTGTATCTGCACCTGTTCTCTGACTGAGCAATTTACGTAGTGCCATTTCCCTGCCTTTTCCCCATAATCCTACACATTCTTCCTTTTCAGGTGTCTAAATAATTCCCTTCTGATTGTGTCAAGTGAACCTCTTTCAATCACACTCTCTGACACTGCATTCCAGATCCTAACCACTAATTGTGTGAAAATACTTTCCTCATGTTGGCATTGCTATTTTTTAAACCAATTACATTAAATCTAAACCCATCCATTCTTGATCGTTTGACGAGTGGGAACATTTTCTCCCTACCTACTCTGTCCAGACCCCTCATGATTTTGAAAGGTTTAGATAAGATAGAGACAAGGAAAAACTGTTCCCATTAACTGATGAAACACGGACCAGGGAATACAGATGGAAGGTTTTGGGTAAGAGATGCAGGGGGAATATGAGGAAGAGTTTTTTTACACAGTGGATGGTAATGAGCTGGAACTCATTGCCCATGAGGGTGGTGGAAGCCGAGGCTATCAATGATTTAGGAACATAGGACCATAAGAAAAGGAGTAGGCCATTCAGCCCATCCAGCCTGACCTGCCATTCAATATGATCGTGGCTCATCGTCCACTTCAATGCCTTTTCCCCACACTATCCTCATATCCTTTTATCTCATTGATATTTAGAAATGTGTCAATCTCTGCTTTAAACATAAACAATGACTGAGCTTCCACAGCCCTCTAGGGTAGAGAATTCCAAAGATTCACAACCCTCTGAGTAGTGAAATGTTTCCTCATCTCTGTCCTTATTTTGAAATTGTGTCTGCTAATTCTAGATTCCCCAACCAGGGGAAACATCTTAGCTGCATCTACCCTGTCCATCTCCTAAAGTATTTTGTAGGTTTCAATGAGATCACCTCTGATTCTTCGAAACTCTAGAGAATAGTTTTCCCAATCCCTCTTCATGGGAGAGTCCCGCCATCCCAGGAACAAGTCTGATGAACCGTCGTTGCACTCCCTCAATGGCAATAATCTCCTTCCTAAAGTAAGGGGACTAAAACTGCGCACAATACTCCAAGTGCGGTCTAACTAAAGTTCTGTACAATTGTCGCAAGACTTCACTACTCCAGTACTCAAATCCTCTTACGATAAAGGCTAACATGCCATTAACCTTTGTAATTGTTTGCTGCACCTGCATGTTAGCTTTCAGTGACTTATTGGCAAGGACACCCAGGCCGCTTTGTACATCTACACTTCCTAATTTATCATTTAAGAAATACTCTGCACATCTATTCCTGCTACCAAAGTGGATTACCTTCTATTTTTCAATATTATATTCCACCTAACATGTTCTTGCCCACTCACTAAGTCTGAACAATTCCCCTTGAAGCGGCTCTGCATCTTCCTCACTGTACACATTCCCACCTAGTTTTGTGTCAGACGCAAACTTGGAAATATTACATTTGGTCCCCACATCCAAATCATTGAAATATATTGTGAACAGCTGAGGCCCAATCTCTGATCCCTGCAGTACCCCACTAGTCATAGCATGCCAACGCGAAAATGATCCGTTTATTCCTACTCACTGTTTCCAATCAGTTAACCAATCCTTAATCCATGCCAGTATATTACCTCCGACACCATGTATTTTAATTTTGCGAAGCAAGCTCCTTTGGGGGTTCTGAAAACCTTCTGAAAATACAATTATACCATCTCTGTCAACTCCTCTTAATCAATTCTGTTGTTATAATCCTCAAAATCTCCAACAGGTTCGTCAAACATGATTTCCCATTCATAAATCCATGTTAACTATGCCCAATCAGATCATTATTATCCAAATGTTCATTTATCACATCCTTTAGAAATGATTCCAGCAGGTTCCCAACGATTAATGCAAGGCTAACAGCTTTGTAATTCCCTGTTTTCGCGCTCCCTCCTTTCTTAAATAGTGGGGTGACATTTGCATCCTTCCAATCTGCAGGAACCGCTCCGGAATCTACAAAATGTTTGAAGATGATCAGCAATGCATCCACTATCTCCATAGCGATCTCCTCAAACACTCTGGGACGTAGAATATCAGGTGCTGGGGACATACCAACCTTCAGCCCCATTAATTTCTCCAATACAACCTTCTTAGTAATAGTAACTTCCTTTAATTCATTGCAGTTCTGAAGAAGGGTCACTGACCTGAAACGTTAACTCTGCTTCTCTCTACACAGATGCTGCCGGACCTGCTGAGTGTTTCCAGCATGTCTTGTTTTTATTCAAGATTTCCAGCATCCTCAGTATTTTACTTCTAATTTCCTTCAATTCATCATTCCCCCAATCCCTTGGATCTCTAATTCTGGTTGATTTCTTTTATATGTCTCGGTGAAGACAGACACAAAATAATCATTTAGCTTCTCTGCAATTTCGCTGTTCCCATTATAAATTCTACTGAAACAAAAACAAGAAATGCTGGATTCACTCAGCAGGTCTGGCAGCATCTGTGGAAAGAGAAGCAGAGTTAACGTTTCGGGTCAGTGACCCTTCTTCGGAACTGACAAATATTAGAAAAGTCACAGATTATAAACAAGTGAGGTGTGGGTTGGGCAAGAGATAACAAAGGAGAAGGTGCAGATTGGACCAGGCCACATAGCTGACCAAAAGGTCACGGAGCAAAGGCAAACAATATGTTAATGGTGTGTTGAAAGACAAAGCATTAGTACAGAATAGGTGTGAATATACTGAATATTGAACATCAGCAAGTGCAAACCTGAAGAAAAACAACCTGAAAAAAACAGTGGGTAAGCAAACTGAACAAACTAAGATGAAATGAAATAAATGCAAAAAAGGATTGTAAAAAATGTAAAAAGGAATGCAAAAAAAAAGGATGAAAAAATAACTAAAAATGACTAAAAATGAAAGTAAAGTGGGGGGCTGTCATGCTCTGAAATTATTGAACTCAATGTTCAGTCCGGCAGGCTGTAGTGTGCCTAATCGGTAGATGAGATGCTGTTCCTCGAGCTTGCGTTGATGGAACTACACTGCAGCAATCCCAGGACAGAGATGTGAGCATGAGAGCAGGGGGGAGTGTTGAAATGGCAAGCAACCGGAAGCTCAGGGTCCTGCTTGCAGACTGAGCGGAGATGTTCCGCAAAGCGGTCACCCAGTCTGCGCTTGGTCTCCCCAATGTAGAGGAGACCACACTGTGAGCAGCGAATACAGTATACTACATTGAAAGAAGTACAAGTAAATCGCTGCTTCACCTGAAAGGAGTGTTTGGGGCCTAGGATAGTGAGGAGAGAGGAGGTAAATCGGCAGGTATTACACCTCCTGCGATTGCAAGGGAAGGTGCCCTGGGACGGGGACGAGGTGGTGGGGGTAATGGAGGAGTGGACCAGGGTGTCGCGGAGGGAACGATCCCTTCGGAATGCTGACAGGGGAAGGGAGGGGAAGATGCAACTGGTAGTGGCATCACGCTGGAGGTGGCGAAAATGGCGGAGGATGATCCTTTGGATATGGAGACTGGTGGGATGAAAAGTGAGGACAAGGGGAACCCTGTCACGGTTCTGGGAGGGAGGGGAAGGGGTGAGGGTAGAGGTGCGGGGAATGGGTCGGACACGGTTGAGGGCCCTGTCAACCACAGTGGGGGGAAATCCTCGGTTGAGGAAAAAGGAGGTCATATCAGAAGCACCGTCATGGAAGGTAGCATCATCAGAGCAGATGCGTCAGAGACGGAGAAACTGGGAGAATGGAATGGAGTCCTTACAGGAGGTAGGGTGTGAAGAAGTGTAGTCGAGGTAGCTGTGGGAGTCAGTGGGCTTATAATGGATATTGGTAGACAACCTATCCCCAGAGATGGAGACAGAGAAGTCGAGGAAGGGAAGGGAAGTGTCAGAGATGGACCATGTAAAGGTGAGAGAAGGGTGGAAATTGGAAGCAAAGTTGATAAAGTTTTCTAGTTCGGGGCGGGAGCAGGAAACGGCACCGATACAGTCATCAATGTACCGGAAAAAGAGTTGGGGGAGGGGGCCTGAGTAGGACTGGAACAAAGAATGCTCGACATATCCCACAAAAAGACAGGCATAACTGTCAGACAGGCAGAAATTCTACTGACACTGCCTGTGATGGACTCACATTTGTCTTAGCCAAATGTTTCCTTTTTACGTACCTGTAGAAGCTTTTTACAGTCCGTTTTTATATTTTTCCAGCTAACATTCATATTCTATTCTCCCTTTCTTTATCAGTTTCTTCATTCTCCGTTGGTGTATTCTAAAATCCTCCCAATTCTCAGGTTTACTACTATTTATGGCAACTTTATTGTCCTTTTATAGAGTCATAGAGAGATACAGATACGGCCCTTCGGCCCACAGAGTCTGTGCCTGCCAACAAACACCTATTTATACTAATCTTACATTAATCCCATATACCCTACCACATTCCCACCATTCTCCTACCACCTACCTACACTAGGGGCAATTTACAATGGCCAATCTACCTATCAACCTGCAAGTCTTTGGATGTGGGAGGAAACTGAAGCACCCAGCGGAAACCTACGCGGTCACAGTAGAAGCTGCAAACTCCACATAGGCAGTACCAAGAACTGAACCCGGGTTGCTGGAGCTGTGAAGCTGCAGTGCTAACCGCAGTTTTAATCTTATACAATCCTTAACTTCCTTTGTTGTCCACAGTTGACTGCCTTTACTTTTGGGTTTTATGTGCCTGGAAGCAATGTATAGGTGCTGTAAACTATATAATATTTAATTGAAGACTATCGATTGCCGATGTACTATCATACCTTTCAATGTATTTTTCCAATCCACCTCGGGCAATTTGCCCCTCATACCTTCATAACTTATTTTGTTCTAATTTAACACCCTGGCTTAAGAGTGAACTACATTACTTTCAAGCATAATGTAAAATTCCATCACATTATGGTAATTCATCCCTAAAGGTAACTTTACTATAAAATCATTAATTATCCCTGTCTATAATACTAGATCTACAATAGCCTGTTTTCTCGTCGTTTCCTCAACATAAAGCTCCAGAAAACCATCCGTAACACACTCCAGAAACTCGTCATTCATAGCATTTGTTCTCATTAGGTTACCCAGTCTATATGAGGATTGAAGTCACCCATGATGACTGTATTGCCCATGTTATATGATTCTCTCATCTCCATTAATGCCATGCCCCACATAAATACTACTGTTTGATGGCCTACAAACAGCTCCTACCAGTGTTTTCTCCCCCTTGTTGTTTCTTAGCTCCACCCAAACAGATTCCATATTTTGTTCTTCAGAACTGAGATCCTCCCTTACTAAGGTACTGATACAATCCCTTATTATCAGTGCAACATTATGTCCTTTCCCATTTTGCCTGTCCTTCCTAAAGGTCGAATCTGCTTGCTTATTCAGTTCTCAGTCTTGGTTACCCTGTAGCACGTTTCCGTTATGACAATTGGATCAGACTCATTTACCTCTATTTGGGCCTTTAAATCATCTACCCTGTTCTGAATACTGAGTGCATTCAGGTGCAGCGCCCTTAACCGTTCTGCGTTCTAGTTGATGCTCACCTTTGTTTCGCCTACCTTCGAATGTCACCTTCTACCTTTCTATCTCCTGTTACCAGCTTTATTTCCTCTCAATTTGATCCTTCCTCCCAATTTCAAAAGAAAACTGGATGGGTGCTTGAAGGAAGTGACCTTGCAGGGCTACGGGATTGAGTGGGGGAGTAAAACTGACTGAACTGCTCCACAGGGAACCAGCACGGTCTCGATGGGCCTAATGGAATCCTTTTGTGTGGTAAGTGACTCTGACTCTATCACTGTCTGTGACTGAATGTTGGATATGTCTCCCGTTCCTGCCAGAAAGATCCGGATACATAAAATGTCAATGAAACTGTGACGTTAATAACCACTGACAGCTCCGTCCTCACCCTGGTATGAGGCTCCAGGTTGTGTTTCAGGAGCTCTGTGACCACCTCCTTATTGAAACAGAGTCACCTCACATACTGCTCCAGGGTTAGATGTAGGTAGGAAAAGTGCTCTTGGAAAACCCGGAGTGGGTAGGGCAGAGCCCCCTCCTCCTCCCTCGTTACAGAGCTTCCTCTCTCTGCAGCTTCTGCTCCATTTGTTGGTCATGTTACAGAGCCAGAGACACTGTAACTACAGTCCCCATACCTCGTCCAGAGTTGGGGCACAAAATCCTCTGCCCTCCCTGAATGTTTGCAGCAGCTCACAACACAACCTCCAGGAAACCATGCACAGCACCTTCCACTAACTTTACAATTACAGAAGTAAGTCAAAAGCCCCTCATCTATAAGTTGGATGCCTGGTCCGTTTAAATAACACTAGAGGGGGTTCCTCCTGCTGCTGACTGTATGCTCAGCTGAGAGTGACTAACACAGGCGGTCAGTGAACATGCACAGACCAAGTTTCCAAGACGTACATCAAAGCTGTTGGAATGGTACATTGACATCACATTCAAAACCATCCTCAAATAAACAACACATACATGGAACGCTTGACCTAGAGCCCTGCCCAGCGTGAGGCATTGTGCAGGCCACAGTAGAAGTGGCCATCTGTGAAAATCACACTAACTTCACATACATGGTGCTATTGACCTGGAGCCCTGCATCAAAGCTGCTGGAATAGCAGTTTGACATGACATTCCACAACTCCTCGTGCTACTAGTGCACACAATGTACACCCGGGCTAGAGTACTGCACAGCATGGGACAGTGTGCAGGCCACACCGGAAATGGCTGGGAGCTCAGTTCATACCCTTTTATAGATCCAGGCTTCCACAGTGTGGGCAACAGTGCTGCTGTAAGAGCTAGAAAATCACCACCAAGAAGAGATAGAGAGGGAAGGAAATTCACTTTAAAAGGGGACATTGAACGAGACTTGATGGAAGATTTTCAAGAATATGGGAATGGACAGGGGAATGGGACTAATTGGAGGGGTGAGGCCATGGAGGGATTCAAACACAAGAATGAGAATATTAAAATTAAGGGTGTTGCCAGACCGGGAGCCAATGTAGATCAGTGAGCACAGGGGTGATGGGTGATCGGGATTTGGTGTGAGTTAGAACACAGGCAGCAGGGTTCTGGATGGGCTGTGGTTTATAGAAGTTTATAACTGGGAAGGTGACCAGGATACAATTGGAAAAATCAAGTGAATAAAGGCACAGATGAGGGTTTATGCAGCAGATGGGCTGAGGCAGAGGTTGTGATCGGTGATATTACAGAGGTGGTAATATGCAGGGTTGGTGATGTAGGGAATATGGAGATGAATTCAGCTCAGGTATAAATGGAACACAGATGTTGTAAACAGCCTCGGATATTGGGCAGGGTGGGGTAGGTGATTCACAGATAGGAGATGGAGTTTGTGATGAAGACCAATGCCACTGGCTTCAGTCTTCCCAATATTTACATTACAGAACAGTATTTCAGTGAAACAGGGTTTACAGATCACCTAGCGGGAAATAGAGACTTACCAGGAGCACAGACAGGACCCAAAATGAAAGATGAATTTACAAGAACTGTAATACAATTAGCAATGGGTTGACAGCTAATAGCTGGAGGTAGAGATTCACCAGGTACAGTAGCAACAGCAAGAAGGGTAGAGTAAACTACAGGAGCAGTAATGCAATTAAACATGGTTCATAGAATTAATAGCTGTATAGAGAGACTTACCAGGGATGCCAACAATAGCCAGAATGGGATAGTAAATATATTGAATTATCTCAAGTGCATACAAGATCCGATCGTCTAATGAGTACCAATCCCAATATGTAGAAAGATAGTAAAGATCCGAGGATAAACTCCTGTCCATTGTTGTAACATTCCAATCTACTGTTCTCAGATTCTGACCCATTGTTGTAACATTCCAATCTACTGTTCTCAGATTCTGATCCATTGTTGTAACATTCCAATCTATTGTTCTCAGATTCTGATCCATTGTTGTAACATTCCAATCTATTGTTCTCAGATTCTGATCTATCCTCTCCCTCTCTCTGGAGCCACTGATCCCTGTCAGTGCCGAGCGTGATGTTCCCTTTGACGCTATGTGATAACACATTGAAAGAGTCCCTTATTAATAGAAAAGGAAAGCCTTCCAGTGACACAATTAGGGTCCATGGAGACTGACATTAATTACAGTTACTGAACAAATAGGTTTAGTTAACCCTTTTCATTTCAACACTTTTTGTACCACAATCAACGATAACATTTGCCTAGCCTGAATGGGATATATGAGGGTGGGAAAGGTGGGAATAGCAGATGCAAAGGCCAGAATCGTCCAAAACTCCTTGGATATGTGAGTGGTGACAGAGGACTGGAGGGTTGTCAAAGTTGCACCCTGATTAAAAAAGGAGATGTGGAGAAAACTCTGTATTTACTGTCACTGATGGGGAAATTTCTAGAGTTCACATTCCAGGACAAACGTATTTGATGCTGGAGAAAAGAAAAAAAAAACATGGACAACAAATGGACAGCAGGAAGTATATGGTAAGACAAGTCATGTCTAGTAAATGTCAACAACAACAACTTATATTTATATAGTGCCCTTAATGTAAGAAAACATCACAAGATGCTTCACAGGAACATTATGAAGCAACGTATGGCACAGAGACACAACAGCAGATATCAGGTCAGATGACCAACAGTTTGGTCAAAGAGGAAGATTTTATTTAGTGTCTTAAGGGAGGAATGTGATGTAGCGTGGCAGTGACAGTGGGATACTGGCAATCTCACTGAACTAGTAATCCAGAGGCGCAGGCTCATTCCCTGGGGACATGGGTTCAAAGCCCACCATAACTGATGGTGGAATTTAAAATTCAATTATGTAATGCATTCAACTGATGAATAAAAATCTGGAATTGAAATCTGGACTTAATAATGTTGCCATGAAGCCATCATCGATTAGTATAACAATCTATCTGGTTCATTAATGTCCTTTAGGGAAGGAGATCTATCATTCTTATCTGTTCTGCTCTCCATGTAACTCAATGTGGTTCACTTTTAACTGTCCTCTGAAATAGTCTAGCAAGCCAATCAGTGTCAAGAATAATTATGGATGGACAATAAAGATGTAGGAATGGTATTCCAGAGATTTTCATAAGGGTCGTTAACTAGTCTAGGACATAACTCTGGAGACAGGTCTTTGTGTCTACATTCCTGGCAATGATAATGTGAAGCCTGATGTCCACATATGTAAACAAATGTTGTTTATAAACTGTCCAGGACATAACTCTGGACACAGGTCTTTGTGTCTACATTCCTGACAATGATAATGTGAAGCCTCATGTCCACATATATAAACAAATGCTGTTTATAAACTGTCCAGGACATAACTCTGGACACAGGTCTTTGTGTCTACATTCCTGACAATGATAATGTGAAGCCTCATGTCCACATATATAAACAAATGTTGTTTATAAACTGTCTAGGACATAACTCTGGACACAGGTCTTTGTGTCTACATTCCTGACAATGATAATGTGAAGCCTCATGTCCACATATATAAACAAATGTTGTTTATAAACTGTCCAGGACATAACTCTGGAGACAGGTCTTTGTGTCTACATTCCTGACAATGATAATGTGAAGCCTCATGTCCACATATATAAACAAATGTTGTTTATAAACTGTCTCGGACATAACTCTGGACACAGGTCTTTGTGTCTACATTCCTGACAATGATAATGTGAAGCCTCATGTCCACATATATAAACAAATGTTGTTTATAAACTGTCTCGGACATAACTCTGGACACAGGTCTTTGTGTCTACATTCCTGACAATGATAATGTGAAGCCTTATGTCCACATATATAAACAAATGTTGTTTATAAACTGTCTGGGACATAACTCTGGACACAGGTCTTTGTGTCTACATTCCTGGCAATGATAATGTGAAGCCTCATGTCCACATATATAAACAAATGTTGTTTATAAACTGTCTAGGACATAACTCTGGACACAGGTCTTTGTGTCTACATTCCTGACAGTGATAATGTGAAGCCTCATGTCCACATATATAAACAAATGTTGTTTATAAACTGTCTAGGACATAACTCTGGACACAGGTCTTTGTGTCTACATTCCTGGCATTGATAATGTGAAGCCTCATGTCCATATATATAAACAAATGTAGTTTATAAACTGTCTCGGACATAACTCTGGACAGAGGTCTTTGTGTCTACATTCCTGGCAATGATAATGTGAAGCCTCATGTCCACATATATAAACAAATGTAGTTTATAAACTGTCTCGGACATAACTCTGGACAGAGGTCTTTGTGTCTACATTCCTGGCAATGATAATGTGAAGCCTCATGTCCACATATATAAACAAATGTTGTTTATAAACTGTCTAGGACATAACTCTGGACACAGGTCTTTGTGTCTACATTCCTGACAATGATAATGTGAAGCCTCATGTCCACATATATAAACAAATGTTGTTTATAAACTTTCCAGGACGTAACTCTGGACACAGGTCTTTGTGTCTACATTCCTGACAATGATAATGTGAAGCCTCATGTCAACATATATAAACAAATGTTGTTTATAAACTGTCTCGGACATAACTCTGGACACAGGACTTTGTGTCTACATTCCTGACAATGATAATGTGAAGCCTCATGTCCACATATATAAACAAATGTTGTTTATAAACTGTCTCGGACATAACTCAGGACACAGGTCTTTGTGTCTACATTCCTGACAATGATAATGTGAAGCCTCATGTCCACATATATAAACAAATGTTGTTTATAAACTGTCTAGGACATAACTCTGGACACAGGTCTTTGTGTCTACATTCCTGGCAATGATAATGTGAAGCCTCATGTCCACAGATATAAACAAATGTTGTTTATAAACTGTCTAGGACAGAACTCTGGACACAGGTCTTTGTGTCTACATTCCTGGCAATGATAATGTGAAGCCTCATGTCCACATATATAAACAAATGTTGTTTATAAACTGTCTAGGACATAACTCTGGACACAGGTCTTTGTGTCTCCATTCCTGACAATGATAATGTGAAGCCTCATGTCCACATATATAAACAAATGTTGTTTATAAACTGTCTAGGAGATAACTCTGGACACAGGTCTTTGTGTCTACATTCCTGGCAATGATAATGTGAAGCCTCATGTCCACAGATATAAACAAATGTTGTTTATAAACTGTCTAGGACATAACTCTGGACACAGGTCTTTGTGTCTACATTCCTGGCAATGATAATGTGAAGCCTCATGTCCACAGATATAAACAAATGTTGTTTATAAACTGTCTAGGACATAACTCTGGACACAGGTCTTTGTGTCTACATTCCTGGCAATGATAATGTGAAGCCTCATGTCCACATATATAAACAAATGTTGTTTATAAACTGTCTAGGACATAACTCTGGACACAGGTCTTTGTGTCTACATTCCTGACAATGATAATGTGAAGCCTCATGTCCACATATATAAACAAATGTTGTTTATAAACTGTCTAGGACATAACTCTGGACACAGGTCTTTGTGTCTACATTCCTGGCAATGATAATGTGAAGCCTCATGTCCACAGATATAAACAAATGTTGTTTATAAACTGTCTAGGACATAACTCTGGACAAAGGTCTTTGTGTCTACATTCCTGGCAATGATAATGTGAAGCCTCATGTCCACATATATAAACAAATGTTGTTTATAAACTGTCTAGGACATAACTCTGGACACAGGTCTTTGTGTCTACATTCCTGACAATGATAATGTGAAGCCTCATGTCCACATATATAAACAAATGTTGTTTATAAACTGTCTAGGAGATAACTCTGGACACAGGTCTTTGTGTCTACATTCCTGGCAATGATAATGTGAAGCCTCATGTCCACATATATAAACAAATGTTGTTTATAAACTGTCTAGGACATAACTCTGGACACAGGTCTTTGTGTCTACATTCCTCGCAATGATAATGTGAAGCCTCATGTCCACATATATAAACAAATGTTGTTTATAAACTGTCGAGGACATAACTCTGGACACAGGTCTTTGTGTCTACATTCCTGACAATGATAATGTGAAGCCTCATGTCCACATATATAAACAAATGTTGTTTATAAACTGTCTAGGACATAACTCTGGACACAGGTCTTTGTGTCTACATTCCTGGCAATGATAATGTGAAGCCTCATGTCCACAGATATAAACAAATGTTGTTTATAAACTGTCTAGGACATAACTCTGGACACAGGTCTTTGTGTCTACATTCCTGGCAATGATAATGTGAAGCCTCATGTCCACATATATAAACAAATGTTGTTTATAAACTGTCTAGGACATAACTCTGGACACAGGTCTTTGTGTCTACATTCCTGACAATGATAATGTGAAGCCTCATGTCCACATATATAAACAAATGTTGTTTATAAACTGTCTAGGAGATAACTCTGGACACAGGTCTTTGTGTCTACATTCCTGGCAATGATAATGTGAAGCCTCATGTCCACAGATATAAACAAATGTTGTTTATAAACTGTCTAGGACATAACTCTGGACACAGGTCTTTGTGTCTACATTCCTGGCAATGATAATGTGAAGCCTCATGTCCACATATATAAACAAATGTTGTTTATAAACTGTCTAGGACATAACTCTGGACACAGGTCTTTGTGTCTACATTCCTGACAATGATAATGTGAAGCCTCATGTCCACATTTATAAACAAATGTTGTTTATAAACTGTCTCGGACATAACTCTGGACACAGGTCTTTGTGTCTACATTCCTGACAATGATAATGTGAAGCCTCATGTCCACATATATAAACAAATGTTGTTTATAAACTGTCTAGGACATAACTCTGGACACAGGTCTTTGTGTCTACATTCCTGGCAATGATAATGTGAAGCCTCATGTCCACATATATAAACAAATGTTGTTTATAAACTGTCTAGGACATAACTCTGGACACAGGTCTTTGTGTCTACATTCCTGGCAATGATAATGTGAAGCCTCATGTCCACATATATAAACAAATGTTGTTTATAAACTGTCTAGGACATAACTCTGGACACAGGTCTTTGTGTCTACATTCCTGGCAATGATAATGTGAAGCCTCATGTCCACATATATAAACAAATGTTGTTTATAAACTGTCTCGGACATAACTCTGGACACAGGTCTTTGTGTCTACATTCCTGACAATGATAATGTGAAGCCTCATGTCCACATATATAAACAAATGTTGTTTATAAACATGTCTAGGACATAACTCTGGACACAGGTCTTTGTGTCTACATTCCTGGCAATGATAATGTGAAGCCTCATGTCCACATATATAAACAAATGTTGTTTATAAACTGTCTAGGACATAACTCTGGACACAGGTCTTTGTGTCTACATTCCTGGCAATGATAATGTGAAGCCTCATGTCCACATATATAAACAAATGTTGTTTATAAACTGTCTCGGACATAACTCTGGGCACAGGTCTTTGTGTCTACATTCCTGGCAATGATAATGTGAAGCCTCATGTCCACATATATAAACAAATGTTGTTTATGAACTGTCTAGGACATAACTCTGGACACAGGTCTTTGTGTCTACATTCCTGGCAATGATAATGTGAAGCCTCATGTCCACATATATAAACAAATGTTGTTTATAAACTGTCTCGGACATAACTCTGGACACAGGTCTTTGTGTCTACATTCCTGGCAATGATAATGTGAAGCCTCATGTCCACATATATAAACAAATGTTGTTTATAAACTGTCTAGGACATAACTCTGGACACAGGTCTTTGTGTCTACATTCCTGGCAATGATAATGTGAAGCCTCATTTCCACATATATAAACAAATGTTGTTTATAAACTGTCTAGGACATAACTCTGGACACAGGTCTTTGTGTCTACATTCCTGGCAATGATAATGTGAAGCCTCATGTCCACATATATAAACAAATGTTGTTTATAAACTGTCTAGGACATAACTCTGGACAGAGGTCTTTGTGTCTACATTCCTGGCAATGATAATGTGAAGCCTCATGTCCACATATATAAACAAATGTTGTTTATAAACTGTCTAGGAGATAACTAAGGACACAGGTATTTGTGTCTACATTCCTGGCAATGATAATGTGAAGCCTCATGTCCACATATATAAACAAATGTTGTTTATAAACTGTCTAGGACATAACTCTGGACACAGGTCTTTGTGTCTACATTCCTGACAATGATAATGTGAAGCCTCATGTCCACATATATAAACAAATGTTGTTTATAAACTGTCTAGGACATAACTCTGGACACAGGTCTTTGTGTCTACATTCCTGGCAATGATAATGTGAAGCCTCATGTCCACATATATAAACAAATGTTGTTTATAAACTGTCTAGGACATAACTCTGGACACAGGTCTTTGTGTCTACATTCCTGACAATGATAATGTGAAGCCTCATGTCCACATATATAAACAAATGTTGTTTATAAACTGTCTAGGACATAACTCTGGACACAGGTCTTTGTGTCTACATTCCTGACAATGATAATGTGAAGCCTCATGTCCACATATATAAACAAATGTTGTTTATAAACTGTCTAGGACATAACTCTGGACACAGGTCTTTGTGTCTACATTCCTGACAATGATAATGTGAAGCCTCATGTCCACATATATAAACAAATGTTGTTTATAAACTGTCTAGGACATAACTCTGGACACAGGTCTTTGTGTCTACATTCCTGGCAATGATAATGTGAAGCCTCATGTCCACATATATAAACAAATGTTGTTTATAAACTGTCTAGGACATAACTCTGGACACAGGTCTTTGTGTCTACATTCCTGGCAATGATAATGTGAAGCCTCATGTCCACATATATAAACAAATGTTGTTTATAAACTGTCTCGGACATAACTCTGGACACAGGTCTTTGTGTCTACATTCCTGACAATGATAATGTGAAGCCTCATGTCCACATATATAAACAAATGTTGTTTATAAACTGTCTAGGACATAACTCTGGACACAGGTCTTTGTGTCTACATTCCTGGCAATGATAATGTGAAGCCTCATGTCCACATATATAAACAAATGTTGTTTATAAACTGTCTAGGACATAACTCTGGACACAGGTCTTTGTGTCTACATTCCTGACAATGATAATGTGAAGCCTCATGTCCACATATATAAACAAATGTTGTTTATAAACTGTCTAGGACATAACTCTGGACACAGGTCTTTGTGTCTACATTCCTGACAATGATAATGTGAAGCCTCATGTCCACATATATAAACAAATGTTGTTTATAAACTGTCTAGGACATAACTCTGGACACAGGTCTTTGTGTCTACATTCCTGACAATGATAATGTGAAGCCTCATGTCCACATATATAAACAAATGTTGTTTATAAACATGTCTAGGACATAACTCTGGACACAGGTCTTTGTGTCTACATTCCTGAGAATGATAATGTGAAGCCTCATGTCCACATATATAAACAAATGTTGTTTATAAACTGTCTAGGACATAACTCTGGACACAGGTCTTTGTGTCTACATTCCTGGCAATGATAATGTGAAGCCTCATGTCCACATATATAAACAAATGTTGTTTATAAACTGTCTAGGACATAACTCTGGACACAGGTCTTTGTGTCTACATTCCTGGCAATGATAATGTGAAGCCTCATGTCCACATATATAAACAAATGTTGTTTATAAACTGTCTCGGACATAACTCTGGGCACAGGTCTTTGTGTCTACATTCCTGGCAATGATAATGTGAAGCCTCATGTCCACATATATAAACAAATGTTGTTTATAAACTGTCTAGGACATAACTCTGGACACAGGTCTTTGTGTCTACATTCCTGGCAATGATAATGTGAAGCCTCATGTCCACATATATAAACAAATGTTGTTTATAAACTGTCTAGGACATAACTCTGGACACAGGTCTTTGTGTCTACATTCCTGGCAATGATAATGTGAAGCCTCATGTCCACATATATAAACAAATGTTGTTTATAAACTGTCTAGGACATAACTCTGGACACAGGTCTTTGTGTCTACATTCCTGGCAATGATAATGTGAAGCCTCATTTCCACATATATAAACAAATGTTGTTTATAAACTGTCTAGGACATAACTCTGGACACAGGTCTTTGTGTCTACATTCCTGGCAATGATAATGTGAAGCCTCATGTCCACATATATAAACAAATGTTGTTTATAAACTGTCTAGGACATAACTCTGGACAGAGGTCTTTGTGTCTACATTCCTGGCAATGATAATGTGAAGCCTCATGTCCACATATATAAACAAATGTTGTTTATAAACTGTCTAGGAGATAACTCAGGACACAGGTATTTGTGTCTACATTCCTGGCAATGATAATGTGAAGCCTCATGTCCACATATATAAACAAATGTTGTTTATAAACTGTCTAGGACATAACTCTGGACACAGGTCTTTGTGTCTACATTCCTGACAATGATAATGTGAAGCCTCATGTCCACATATATAAACAAATGTTGTTTATAAACTGTCTAGGACATAACTCTGGACACAGGTCTTTGTGTCTACATTCCTGGCAATGATAATGTGAAGCCTCATGTCCACATATATAAACAAATGTTGTTTATAAACTGTCTAGGACATAACTCTGGACACAGGTCTTTGTGTCTACATTCCTGACAATGATAATGTGAAGACTCATGTCCACATATATAAACAAATGTTGTTTATAAACTGTCTAGGACATAACTCTGGACACAGGTCTTTGTGTCTACATTCCTGGCAATGATAATGTGAAGCCTCATGTCCACATATATAAACAAATGTTGTTTATAAACTGTCTAGGACATAACTCTGGACACAGGTCTTTGTGTCTACATTCCTGACAATGATAATGTGAAGCCTCATGTCCACATATATTAACAAATGTTGTTTATAAACTGTCTAGGACATAACTCTGGACACAGGTCTTTGTGTCTACATTCCTGACAATGATAATGTGAAGCCTCATGTCCACATATATAAACAAATGTTGTTTATAAACTGTCTAGGACATAACTCTGGACACAGGTCTTTGTGTCTACATTCCTGACAATGATAATGTGAAGCCTCATGTCCACATATATAAACAAATGTTGTTTATAAACTGTCTAGGACATAACTCTGGACACAGGTCTTTGTGTCTACATTCCTGGCAATGATAATGTGAAGCCTCATGTCCACATATATAAACAAATGTTGTTTATAAACTGTCTAGGACATAACTCTGGACACAGGTCTTTGTGTCTACATTCCTGGCAATGATAATGTGAAGCCTCATGTCCACATATATAAACAAATGTTGTTTATAAACTGTCTCGGACATAACTCTGGACACAGGTCTTTGTGACTACATTCCTGGCAATGATAATGTGAAGCCTCATGTCCACATATATAAACAAATGTTGTTTATAAACTGTCTCGGACATAACTCTGGACACAGGTCTTTGTGTCTACATTCCTGGCAATGATAATGTGAAGCCTCATGTCCACATATATAAACAAATGTTGTTTATAAACTGTCTAGGACATAACTCTGGACACAGGTCTTTGTGTTTACATTCCTGGCAATGATAAGGTGAAGCCTCATGTCCACATATATAAACAAATGTTGTTTATAAACTGTCTAGGACATAACTCTGGACACAGGTCTTTGTGTCTACATTCCTGGCAATGATAATGTGAAGCCTCATTTCCACATATATAAACAAATGTTGTTTATAAACTGTCTAGGACATAACTCTGGACACAGGTCTTTGTGTCTACATTCCTGGCAATGATAATGTGAAGCCTCATGTCCACATATATAAACAAATGTTGTTTATAAACTGTCTAGGACATAACTCTGGACAGAGGTCTTTGTGTCTACATTCCTGGCAATGATAATGTGAAGCCTCATGTCCACATATATAAACAAATGTTGTTTATAAACTGTCAAGGAGATAACTCAGGACACAGGTATTTGTGTCTACATTCCTGGCAATGATAATGTGAAGCCTCATGTCCACATATATAAACAAATGTTGTTTATAAACTGTCTAGGACATAACTCTGGACACAGGTCTTTGTGTCTACATTCCTGACAATGATAATATGAAGCCTCATGTCCACATATTTAAACAATTGTTGTTTATAAACTGTCTCGGACATAACTCTGGACACAGGTCTTTGTGTCTACATTCCTGACAATGATAATGTGAAGCCTCATGTCCTCATATATAAACAAATGTTGTTTATAAACTGTCTCGGACATAACTCTGGACACAGGTCTTTGTGTCTACATTCCTGACAATGATAATGTGAAGCCTCATGTCCACATATATAAACAAATGTTGTTTATAAACTGTCTCGGACATAACTCTGGACACAGGTCTTTGTGTCTACATTCCTGACAATGATAATGTGAAGCCTCATGTCCACATATATAAACAAATGTTGTTTATAAACTGTCTAGGACATAACTCTGGACACAGGTCTTTGTGTCTACATTCCTGACAATGATAATGTGAAGCCTCATGTCCACATATATAAACAAATGTTGTTTATAAACTGTCCAGGACATAACTCTGGACACAGGTCTTTGTGTCTACATTCCTGGCAATGATAATGTGAAGCCTCATGTCCACATATATAAACAAATGTTGTTTATAAACTGTGCAGGACATAACTCTGGACACAGGTCTTTGTGTCTACATTCCTGGCAATGATAATGTGAAGCCTCATGTCCACATATATAAACAAATGTTGTTTATAAAATGTCTCGGACATAACTCTGGACAGAGGTCTTTGTGTCTACATTCCTGACAATGATAATGTGAAGCCTCATGTCCACATATATAAACAAATGTTATTTATAAACTGTCTAGGACATAACTCTGGACACAGGTCTTTGTGTCTACATTCCTGGCAATGATAATGTGAAGCCTCATGTCCACATATATAAACAAATGTTGTTTATAAACTGTCTCGGACATAACTCTGGACACAGGTCTTTGTGTCTACATTCCTGACAATGATAATGTGAAGCCTCATGTCCACATATATCAACAAATGTTGTTTATAAACTGTCTAGGACATAACTCTGGACACAGGTCTTTGTGTCTGCATTCCTGACAATGATAATGTGAAGCCTCATGTCCACATATATAAACAAATGTTGTTTATAAACTGTCTAGGACATAACTCTGGACACAGGTCTTTGTGTCTACATTCCTGACAATGATAATGTGAAGCCTCATGTCCACATATATAAACAAATGTTGTTTATAAACTGTCTAGGACATAACTCTGGACACAGGTCTTTGTGTCTACATTCCTGGCAATGATAATGTGAAGCCTCATGTCCACATATATAAACAAATGTTGTTTATAAACTGTCATCTTTTTGATTGGTTCCTCTATGGTTCAAACATGAGAATTACAAGAAAGAATGAGACAGCACTCAAAGTTCAAATTAAACACCAATGACTCTACTAGATTCAGTAGGAATACTACTAGTTTACAATTATACAAAATACCCATTCACAATGTTTTCTTTCTTTTGGGCCTCCTTATCTCGAGCGACAATGGATACGCGCCTGGAGGTGGTCAGTGGTTTGTGAAGCAGCGCCTGGAGTGGCTATAAAGGCCAATTCTGGAGTGACAGGCTCTTCCACAGGTGCTGCAGAGAAATTTGTTTGTTGGGGCTGTTGCACAGTTGGCTCTCCCCTTGCGCCTCTGTCTTTTTTCCTGCCAACTACTAAGTCTCTTCAACATTCACAATGTACCGGTGAACAATACACCCATTAGTCACAAACATGTTACAAAGGGTCATGCATACATGATAACCCAGTGAGCATTTACCTCCCTGATAATCGTTCTGTCGCTGACCAATCTCCTCGACCTTATCACTGAATCACTATTTCCAATGATTTTTACACCTTTCATATCAAGGTGGGCTGAATGTTTCACTGACAAGATCACACTGTCCTATCAAAATCCACCGTAGGCTACAATTGTCCAATGAGATGTCTAATTCTTTGTTCAGACGATGATATGAGATACTGCCTTGCTGGTGAGCATGTGTTTACATTTCCTTCAGTATTTTCATCACCCCTTGTGGATGTTACAGATGCATCAGGATTGTTATCAGAACAGAAAATAGCAGATTTCATTCCTGGTCACAGACACATTTTGAACCACAGGACAATTAAACAATCCAAATCCCTTAAATTCCTGACGTCTTACAAACTGTTACTTCGAGAATTTCTAGTTTATTTGCATTTCAAAACAAGACATTGTAAAGGAATTCATAGAGTCAAGGCAGCTGGAATCTGGAGGCCCCTCCCCCCCCACCCACCCCCCACTGAACGATAATGACAATGACTTAAACCAGGCTCAAAGTACCATCATGGAAGGGTAGTTAGTTAATGACTGACCAATCAAATGAACAGAAATGGCCTTTTACCTAATATGGAACAGAACCAAGCTGGGAAATGTGTATAAATTAAGAGCTTGTAAGACTCCAAAAGCGCACATCATCATCAAGAAGAAGACAGAAGATAGACTCCAATGAAGAGACAAGGTTCCACAGATAACCGGAGGTTGAGCACCGGGTGTTCCATTGTGAACACAACTGCTGACCACTTCCCTTTGCTCAGTATCACCATGTTCTGCTTATTGTGCAGAACTTCATTCAGTCTGTGAAGCTTGTGAAAACAGCCTTGTATCCATGTAGTTTGATAGCTAGTCTGAGCTGCAAGTCCCTTTTAGATCTGATCTCCCAACATAGACTGTCATTGTACTTGACCTAAGTCTGACAATTACATTAAAACAAACCCCAGATCTTACAAGTGGAGCTGAAACCCGGGACTTTGACTACAATGCAAACTGAGGCTGTTGTAGCAAAGTTTTGCAAACATAGGAATATTCGTTTGACCAGTGAAAATTCTTGCAGGGATAAACTCTTTTGAGGGGCAGACGATTATACTGACCCAGTGATGTCTCTTTAAATACACATTATGCCACAAAAAGACAATGGGAAGAAGGGTCTCTGGGAAACATATGAGGAAGAGTTAAGCACTAAGTGTAATATGGACAGTATCCAGTCCCTGTTAGGAGACTGTCGATGGAAGCATGCACACGTTCCTTTTAAAATATAGTGAAGTTTATCCAGGCACACGTCTTGGCTAAACATCAGAAGGGTGAAAAGGCTTTAAATCTGACTCCATATCCAGCATCACACAGTGCACAGTGCGATGAGGAAGTGATAGAGTCACAGGTGAGAGAAATGGTAGTTCAAAGTGAACAGACCCAGCAGCAACAGCAGACACAGCTACATGAGTTACACAATAAGCTAGTGTACTTTACTGTCACTATACAACAACAGACACTTAATGCAGGACAGGCTTGAGCAGTTCAGCAGCAGTTAGAGTTCGCAGAGAAACATACTGTCAATGTCACACAGGATAATGTCCAGTTGACCCAGCAGTTAGAGGATTCTAGAGGTGTCCTTAGGGAGTTACAGGAGTTACCCCACCGGAAGACACAGTGCAGGTCCAACTTTCAGTGATTGCAAACCCAGAGGGAAAGCAGCTCCCAGGCGGGTGTAGCAGCCGTCACAAAAAGCAGAGTATCACACAGGTGGTACTAAAACTGAGCAGGAGGCCTCAGATGTGGACAATGTTGGAGCGGGAGAACGTTTACCAATCTGTCCCGTTAAGGTAACCTCCTTGACAGGCTGTCCCGTTAATGTGGTGACAACACCGAATGGAACAGTCTGTTACTCTCAATCCCACCAAGTCACGTGTGAGATTGAGATAGAAAAGGAAAGGAAATCTTTCGGAGCCACAGTAAGGCTGAAACACTGTCTGAGGAGAACAGGAGGAAAAGCTTGTGTTTGAGTATGTGGGTCTGTTTATGTATTTGAAGTTTCCTGTTTGATTTCTTTGTCTGTCTCAGCCAGTGTCTATTACGGTCAGTTACGTCTGGTCCTGCATGCTGTCTGAAAGTAGCTGGTTGTTTAACATGTGTGTATAGTTATATTTTAAATTGGTGTGAGTGGGGAGGACAAAAGTTTTGATAACATGGATGTTGGAGTGTTAAATAGCAATTGCTTTCAGCTGGGAAGGAGACAGAGAGAAAGAGAGACAGAGAGAGAGAGAGAGAGAGAGAGAGAGAGAGTGAGAGAGGGAGTGAGTGAGTGAGAGAGAGAGAGAGGTGTTCCTCCAGGGGGCATAATGAGTAATGACACTCAGGGACAGAGGAAATGTGAGCTCTGGCACTTTGATTGTTCCTGTAGGTAAAAACCTTGAAAACCCTCTTTCCACCTCCTGCCGCTATGGGTGTGGATGACACGGACTGAAGTTCCTGTCTTTAACAGGGATCTATTCAGAATCTGGCACACTTGAGGCCTTCCACCATCGGTGGATACCGCAGGGGCTGGGATACAAAGAAAAAAGATGCATCAGTAATGCCGAGAATGGCATTTTAATTTGAGCATTTGGTTTATTTATCTATTTTAATAAAATTATTTTAAAATTTATATAAAGGGGACCTGGGGAATAAAGTCCCCATCGACAAAAATACAAAAGGGGCCTGAGGTATAAAGGCCAGCTTTAAAACAAACGGGGTTAGATCCAGAGTAAATCTCCCTCTGCACAGTGGAGGGTTTGGAGGTAGAAACAGAGATGTCTAATGAGACCGAGGTCTCTGAACCTCCTCACCTCTCCATGAATAAGAGAAGGAGGCGTCCCTTCACTGCAGATTGCCGAGAGGAACAGGGTCTGTCTCCTGGTTGGTCCTCGGACTCCCCGCGCTACCAGTACCATTGGAGCTCGAGGCCTAAGTTACAGCTTTTTATCCCACAAAATGGAGTGGGTACAGAAGCCTCTGTACCTTTCACAACACGCGAGGTTGGGGGGGGGGGGAGTGGTGAAGCTCCCCTCCCCTGATGGGGGAGACTGTGGATCCACCAGGAGAAAACATTCCATCTCCCACTGGGTCCGGTGTCCTGGGTGGGGCTGAGACCTGTGAGGGTCAACGCTCTCGGCCACCTGTTCCTGCCATCCAGGATGGATCCGCCCTGGAGGTTGATTTGAATAATGTTAACAGTGCCCTGTCTGCTGGTATTGTGGCGCTGGCAGGGTGGGAGATGGCCTCCTCTCTTTTCCTCGGGTCCCGCTCCGGCTGGATTTCCAGTGTCGAGACACAACTGCCTCCCCCTAGGCTGATCACAAGCCCGGGGACGGAGGGGGAGAGGGTGTCCTGAACCACAGGCACTCATATTCCTAGTTTCCCCAGAGGAATCTAGGAATGACTCCTCCACCATCGATCCTGCGGGTGTGATCATGAGGGAGGTGAGACTAGCTGTCGTGGCCTGGATTTCCACTCCACAGAGTGTGGTGGATGTGTCGGCCACGGGCGGTGACGGCACGGAGGAGGATGGGGTCTCGGTGTGGGGCACGGAGGACGACCTTGAATCCATTGCCAGTGAGGCGGTGGACTCCCTCATGCCTCCTACCGAGTCTCCTGTCATCCCCATTGCAGAACTCCGGAACTTCATTGCTGCTTGCAGGGATTGTCACAATATAGTTCAGCTGGCCCTTGACCAGTGTGTGGAGCTGGCGCTGATCATCAGGTCTGTCCGTCTTGCCCTCAAGGTGGGTAGTAAATGTGAAAAAGATCGTGCGATGTCTGTTCAATGTGTCCTCTCTGGATTGCTGGGGGAGTGGAAGGCGATGAGCAGTTCCACTCTCTCCTCACAGTAAGGTATTGGTGACAGGATGGTGGTATTGTTGACATGAAGATATCCATAGCCAGACTCAGCATCAACAGGAGCAGGGGGCGTCTCTCAGCCGTTTTCACAATCTCACAGTCCTCAGGGAAGGGAGATATGCGATGAGCTTTCTGCAGGAAACCCACATTGGGAGACGATGCTACCTGGCTCCAGGAGTGGCAGGGTGACTTGATGGATCAACTCCCTCGACTTGGTGGTCGCCTGGTGGAATCTGCATCCCAACTCCAGTGCCCTCATCAGGAGGCCTCAGGAGGAGAGTTCCGAATTGACCGAGTCTACATTTCACAGACATACGCCTCCTGCATCTTGGTGGCCTTCATGTGGCTGGTGCCGTGCTCAGACTACCACCTGGTGTGGGCGGAGTTAACTCCACTCTGCACACGGGAGGGTACCGTGTACTGGCACTTTTTACAACTGGCTGCTGGAGGACGAGCGATTCCATGACTCATTCCGTCGATCTGGGCCGGCTGGAGAAGGAAGAAGGGGGGCGTCCTCTCCCTGAGTCTATGGCGGGATGTGGCAAGCCTCACATCCATGTCTTCTGTCAGAAGAAAGCAAAGGGGTCGACCAAGAGGCGGGAAACCGAGAATGGCGCCTAGAGAGGGAGGTGCTCGACTTGGAGTCCCATCTCAATCAGGCCATCACAGACCCCACGCTGTGACAGGTGTGAAAAGAGAAGAAGGGCGCGCTGAGGGACCTGCAATTCATATCGTCCCGAGGCGCATATTTAAGGTCGCAGATCCAGATCCTGGAAGATTTGGACTGGAAGATTTCCTGTTTCTTCTACTCACTGGAAAAATGGCCGGGGGTCCATAAGCAGCTCGTTGAGCTGCTGGCTGATGACGGATCCTCCATCACAGATCCGGAGGGAATGGGCTTCCTGGACCGTACCTATTACAGTGTGTTGTTTTCTCTGAACCCCTCCAGCGAGGACACGTGCAGAGTTTTATAGGAGGACCTGTCAAAGGATTGGAGTCTCTGCTCACATTGGCGGAGCTGTATGGTGCCCTCCACCAGTTCTCAAGGAGCAAATCGCTGTGGCAGGATGAGCTGACCGTGGAGTTTGGCAGCGTGTTCCTGGACGTCCTGGGGGACAAATACATGCGGGTCCTGGGGGAAAGCCTGGCGACCCGTGAGGTGCCCCTCTCGTGGCACAGGGTGGTTGTCATCCTGTTGCTGAAGAGGGGTGATCTCTGCTTGCTTACGAACTGGCGTCTGGTCTCCCTCCTTAACACGGATTATAAGATCTACCCCGTCCAGGAATTCCCAACACAAAGAGAGAAGCATCTCGAGAGACACTGTAACTACAGTCCCCAAAACTCGTCCAGAGTTGGGTCACCAAATCCTCTGTCCTCCCTGAATGTTTGCAGCAGCTCACAACACAGCCTCCAGAAAACCATCCACAGCACCTCCACCAACTTTATAATAGCAGATGTAAGTCAAAAGCCCCTCACCTTTAAGCTGGATGCCTGGTCATTTTCAATAGCACTAGAGGGGGTTCCTTGTGCTGCTGAATGTATGTTCAGCTGAGAGAGACTGACACAGACAGTCAGTGGATAAGCACAGACCAAGTTTGAAAGACGTATATCAAATCTGCCGGAATGGCTGATTGACACCATATTCAGACCCCTCCTCATGCTACAGACACACACACACGTTACACCCACGCTAGCACCCCGGCCAGCCTGGGTGTCCTGTACAATGTACTGGATGTGACCGGCAGTGCAGCTCACACCATGTTATGGATCCAAACTTCCACAGCACCAGTGGAGCTGGAGAGATGAAATGTGTGGTCAGTTTCAGGAATATTGGAAATGGACAGGGGATTGGGATAATCAGAGGGGTGAGGCCATGGAGGGATTTGATCATACGAGTGGGAATATTAAAATTGAGGTGTTACTGGACTAAGAGACAATGTAGGCCAGTGAGCACAGGGATGTTGGGTGAACAGAATTTGGTGTAAATTAGAAGAATGCAGCAGAGTTTTGGATGACCACAAGGTTACAGAGAGTAGAATGTGGGAGAGCAGCCAGGAGTGTGTTAGAATAGTCAAGTCTCGAGGTAACAAAGGCATGGATGAGGGTTTCAGCAAAAGCTGAGACCATCCAGTGTCTACACCTGTCCACCTCAAAGACTGCCCTGTGTCCTATCCTCAGGCTGGTGGGGTATCAATGGACCCTCATCCAGTGTCTACCCCTGTCCACCTCAAAGACTGCCCTGTGTCCTATCCTCAGGCTGGTGGGGTATCAATGGACCCTCATCCAGTGTCTACCCCTGTCCACCTCAAAGACTGCCCTGTGTCCTATCCTCAGGCTGGTGGGGTATCAATGGACCCTCATCCAGTGTCTACCCCTGTCCATCTCAAAGACTGCCCTGTGTCCTATCCTCAGGCTGGTGGGGTATCAATGGACCCTCATCCAGTGTCTACCCCTGTCCACCTCAAAGACTGCCCTGTGTCCTATCCTCAGGCTGGTGGGGTATCAATGGACCCTCATCCAGTGTCTACCCCTGTCCATCTCAAAGACTGCCCTGTGTCCAATCCTCAGGCTGGTGGGGTATCAATGGACCCTCATCCAGTGTCTACCCCTGTCCATCTCAAAGACTGCCCTGTGTCCTATCCTCAGACTGGTGGGGTATCAATGGACCCTCATCCAGTGTCTACCCCTGTCCATCTCAAAGACTGCCCTGTGTCCTATCCTCAGGCTGGTGGGGTATCAATGGACCCTCATCCAGTGTCTACCCCTGTCCATCTCAAAGACTGCCCTGTGTCCTAACCTCAGACTGGTGGGGTATCAGTGGACCCTCATCCAGTGTCTACCCCTGTCCATCTCAAAGACTGCCCTGTGTCCTATTCTCAGGCTGGTGGGGTATCAGTGGACCCTCATCCAGTGTCTACCCCTGTCCACCTCAAAGACTGCCCTGTGTCCTATCCTCAGACTGGTGGGGTATCAGTGGACCCTCATCCAGTGTCTACCCCTGTCCATCTCAAAGACTGCCCTGTGTCCTATCCTCAGGCTGATAGGGTATCAGTGGACCCTCATCCAGTGTCTACCCCTGTCCATCTCAAAGACTGCCCTGTGTCCTATCCTCAGGCTGGTGGGGTATCAGTGGACCCTCATCCCTCGATTTGCAGAGACTGTGACTCCTCTTTATGAACTACCTAATGATGGTGATGACCAGGTTTAACCCGGTTGGACTGAAGAGATCACGGAAGCAGTAATATAATTGAAGAAATCTGTGGCACAACGTGTCTTATCTCACCTAACCCTGACAAGACTTTCCACATTGAGGTTGGGGACACAGTTAAAAGCCTGGCTGCTGTCCTATGTAGAGAAAACCAGGTGAAACTACTCCCTATTGTGAATGATCCAGAATTGTGTGTGGGTCTGAACTGATTTACTCAGTTTGTGAAGGACATTTATTAACCACGTTCTGGGGCATCAAACATTTCACTTACATCACGGGGTTCAACAGGGTGATACTGCCCAGTCCATTATAAACTTTCCCATTACAAGAAAGCAGTAATAATAGTATTCCGCTGTCAGAGAGTCGTGGTCATTTCAGCAGGGAATGAGGCCATTCGGCCCATCGAGTCCATGCCAGCTCTTTGTAGATAAATCCAGTCAGTCTCATTCCCCAGCTCTGTCTCCATGTTCCTGCAAGTTTATTTCCCTCAATTGTTCACCCAATATCCTTCTGAAATCATTCACCATCTCTGTTTCCACCACCCTCGTAGGCAGTGATTTCCAGGCCTTTCCCACTCGCTGTGTAAAAATGTTGTACCTCACATCCTCCGTATCACTTGTCCACAACCTGAACTCTAGTCCTTGCACCATTAACTCATGGGAACATATTTTCCTGTCTACATTATCCAAACATGTTACCATCTTATATACCTCTATCAAATCTCCTCTTAATCTCCTGTACTCCATGGAAAACAATCCCAGCTTTTCCAAACTAACCTTGTAGCTGAAATCCTCCATCCCTGGAACCATTCTGGAAAATCTCCTCTACACCCTGTCAAGGACCCTCAGATCCTTCCTAAAGTGTGGTGAACAGAACTGGATGCAGTCCTCCAGTTGGGGCATAACGAGAGCTTCATAAAGTTACAGCATGACTTTACTTATTCTGTACTCACTACCTCTATTTACGAATCCAAAGATCTCATATGCTTTACGAACGACTCTCTCAATATGTCCTGCCACCTTTAAGTATCTATGTACATCAAACCTATGTCCTTCTGCCTCTGCACACTCTTGAGAACTGTACCACACTCTTGAGAACTGTGCCATTAAGTGTACACTGCCTCAACCTGTTGCTTCTGATAAAATGTATCACCTCACACTTGTCTATATTAAATTCCATCTGCCTCTTGGCTGCTCGTTCTGCTAGTTTATCTATGTCCTGTTACATTGATCGGTATCAACCTCACTGTCTGCTGCGCCTCCAAGTTTGTCATTATCAGCAAATTTTGAAATATTGCTCTGTGCCAATCTCCAAATTATTTATACATATCATAAAAAAGCAGTGGTCCTAGCACTGACCCTTGGGGAACATCACTGTCTACCTTCCTCCAGTCTGAAAAACAACTATTTACCACAACTCACTGTTATCTTTCATCAAGCCAGTTTCTGTATTATCCAAGCTGTCCTACCCTCCTATTCCATGATCATCAATTAACTGTCCAGCTGTCACTAACAGACTGTGAAAGAAACTACAAGTGCAGATTAAAATTAAGTGAAATGCTAAATGTAAAAAATAACTAAATTTTGGAAAGAGATCAACTCAAAATTCAGTCACTCATTAACTTTACTGCATCTAGCACTCTGTACAAGCCGTACTCCCTAAATCTGGACTCTGTGCAACTTACTGCGTTTAGAGTTTAGGGAGAGAATTCCAGGGCTTAGGGATGACAACAGAAAGTGCCGGAAATACTCAGCAAGTCTGGCAGCATCTGTGTAGAGAGAAATAGAGTTAATGTTTCAGATCTGTGACCATTCATCAGAACTGGTAAACGTTAGAAATGTAACAGTCTTTGAGCAACTGAAAGAGGAGAAGGGGGAAGAAGAAGAAGAAGGAAGGACAGTCATGGGACGGAGAGGGGAGAGATTAAATCACAGACTGTCACATTTCTAATGTTTACCAGTTCCGATGAAGTGTCATAGATCTGAAACATTAACTCTGTTTCTCTCGACACAGATGCTTCCAGACTTGCTAAGTATTTCCAACACTTTATGTTCTCTTTTCAGAGTTCCAGCATCGGCAGTATTTTGTTTTTATTTTAGTGTTTAATTCACTGCCACGTCTACTCCAGGAATGCCTACCTTGAAGAAGTTCTGCTCTTCTCTTTCATGCTTAGGACCTCGGCAGCTGAAGGCACGGCTCCCAATGGTAGAGTAATTAAAATGGGGGATGCTCAAGAGGCCAGAATTAGATGTGTGCTGATATAGGGAGCGTGGAGGCAATGAGTGATTAGAAAAGAAGGCTAAGAGTTTTAAAATTGAGGTGTTACTGACCAGGATCCAATGTAGGTCAGTGAGTACAGGGTGTGATGGGTAAACAGGACTTGGTGTGAGTTAGGACATGGACAGCACTGTTTTGGATCACCTCAAGTTTATAGAGGGTAGAATGTGGGAGACCAGCCAGGAGTGTGCTGGAATAGTCAAGTCTACAGGTAACACAGGCAAGGTGAATTGTTTCATCAGCAGAACAGCTGAGAGAGGGGCAACGTTGTGTGATGATACAGAGGTGGAAATAGTCAATTCTAGTGCCAGCGTGAATATTTGACAGGAATATCATCGCAGGGTCAACTATGACAGCAGCTTGTGAACAGTTTGGTTTAGACTCAGACAGTTGCCAAGGAGAGGGATGGAGTATGTAGCTAGGGAACGTTTGATGTGGGGTTTGAAAACACTGGCTTCAGTCGTCCTAATATTTTATTGACATGGCAGATGTGTGAGGTGATGCGTTGTGAGAATATTTTACTATATTATTGATTCATGGGATGTGGGTGTCGTTGGCTGGGCCAGTATTTATTGTCCATCCATAATTGCCCTTGAAAAGGTGATGTCGAGCTGCATGCAGATGCATGAGGAGAGATAATATAAGCTACGTGGTACCACTTTACAGGTGGTGAGAATAAGAGAGAGACCTTGGGTGTTTGTGTGCTATCTTTGAAGTTAGCTGGACAGGTAAACAAACATTTGACAAAGCAAATATATTCTTAGGCTTTATTAATAGAGACACAGAGTAGAATAGTCAGGATGTTATATTAATCCCATAGAAAAGACTAGTTCATCTGCACCTGGAGTATTGTGTCCAATAATGGAAAACCCACTTTAGGAAGGACATTAAACCTTTGGAGAGGGGATAAAAGAGTTTCACTGGAACATTTCCAGGGATGAGGAATTACAGTTATGTAGCTGGGATTGTTCACCTTAGAGTAGGGAAATTTAAAAGGAGGTCTGATCGAAATGTTTAAGATTATGTGGAGTTTAGATAAATTAAATAAAGTGAAATTGTTTTCAATGTGCGAGGGGCCATTAACCAGAGGACACAGATTTACGGTGATTGGAAACAAGAAGCAGAGGTGACACGGTGATTTTTTTATGCAATGGGTGTTTCGGATTTGCAATGTGTGGTCTGATAGGCTGAAGGATATAGAGTCAATAGTAGATTCCAAAAGGGAATTGGATAGATATCTTAAGGCAGAAAAAATGGAAGAATCTGTGAAAGAGCCCGGGTGAGGGACTAACTGGAAGCTCTTCAAAAGTGACAGCACAGACTTGATGGACCAAATGGCCTCCTTCAGTGCAATGCTATTCTATAATTCCTATGATTGTTCCTGCCTGTACTTTCCCAATACTCCTATTCTTTCACCAGGTGTTTGATAATGTATCACATAATAGCCGTGTTACCAAATTAGAAACACATTGGATTAAAGGGTCAATGTCAGCAGTGGCTCACTTTGTCGTTCTCTCCCCTTTCAGTCACAAGGTTCGAGGATCAAGTGTCACAGCAGGACTTGATCACAAGAATCAAGGCTGACACTGCAGTGCAATACCGAGTGAGTATTGCACTGCCAGATGCACCATCTTTTGAATGAAACGTTAAACCAAGGCCCCGTCTCTCCTCTCAGGTGGATGTTAAATATCCCATCGTACTATTTAGAAGCAGAGTAAGGGAATTATTCCCAGTGTCCTGGTCAATATTTATCATTCAATCAACATCACAAAAACAGGACTGATTATTATCACATTGCTGCTTGTGGGAGTTTGCTCTCAGTCATAGATTACAAGAGTGACCACACTTTAAAAAGTACCAGTTGGGAGGAAGATGCTTTGTGACGTCCAGTGGTCCTGAAAGGCGCTATAGAAATGCAGCTCTTTTTTATATTCAATGCCAGCATGCAGGAAATTAGCTAAGTGTCAGAAAGCAGAGAGTGGTGGAGAATGGTTGCTGTTCAGTCTGGAGGGAAGTACACAGTGGGATTCCCCAGGGTCACTGTTGGGATCACAGTTGCTGTAAGTTAATACAATGGGCTTGTGTACAGAGGGGCTAATGTCAAAGTTTTCAGATGGCAGGAAACTCAGAAATGTTAATAAACAGTGAGAAGGATAGTAACAGACTTCAGGAGGACAGAGACTGACTGGTGAAATGGGCAGGAACATGGCAGATGTAATTTAACACAGTGAAGTGTGAAGTGAGACATTTGGGTAGGACGTATGAGGAGAAACAATATAAACTAAATGGTACCATTATAAAGTGGGTGAAGGATTAGAGAGACCTGCGGTGTACACACACAGATCATTGAAGGTAACATGTAGTGTCCTTGGTGTTAGAGAGAGGCACAGAGTAATAAAACTCAGGAGGAAATGCTGATTTTTATACATCATTGGTTTGGTCCCAGCTGGAGAATTGTGTCCAATTCTGATATGATTTTCAAGAATATGGGATATGGACAGGGGAATGGGACTAATTGGAGGGGTGAGGCCATGGAGGGATTCAAATACAAGAATGGGAATATTTAAATTAAGGTGCTGCCAGACCGGGAGCCAATGTAGATCAGTGAGCACAGGGGTGATGGGTGATCGGGATTTGATGTGAGTTAGAACACAGGCAGCTGAGTTCCGGATGGGCTGTGGTTTATGGAGGGTTATAACTGGAAGGGTGACCAGGACAGAATTGGAATAGTCTAGTGTGGATTTAACAAAGGCGCGGATGAGGGTTTATGCAGGAGATGCTTTGAGACAGAGGTGGAGACGGGTGATATTACAGAAATGGCAGTAGGCAGGTTAAGTGATGGAGAGAACATGGCGATGAACTCAGCTCAGGTATAAATAGAACATAGAGGTAGTAAACTGTCTGGTTCAGCCTCAGATATTGGCTAGTGAGGTGGATACAGACAGTGGATCAGGAACAGATTTTGTGAGATGGACTGAAGACAGAGGCTTCAGTATTCCCAGGATTTACATGGCAAGAACACAAATCAGTGACATCTGGTTTATAGATATAATAGTTGGATACAGAGACTTACCAGGGACACCAATAATAGCGAGGATGGGATAGTAAATCGTTTCAATCATCTTTAGTGCATAATAGATTCTCGTTTCTAATGTTCTCCAATAATAATCTGCAGTAACTTCGCCAAACCAATAGGAAAAACTCTTGCTGCCCATTTTTGAAGCATTCCAATCTATTGTTCTCAGATTATGATCCATTGTTGTAAAACCCCAATCTATTGTTCTCAGATTCTGATCAATCCTTTCCCACTCTCTGGAGCTGCTGTTAGCGTGAGGGTGATGCTCCCGGCTTGAAACAACACATTGGAGGAAATCCCTTATTAATAGAAGTGGAAAACTCTCCAATGACACAATTAGGGTGAATGGAGACTGACATTAATTACACACACTGAACAAACAGATACAGTTAACCCCTGTCAAACCAACAATTAGTGTTCAAAAATAAAGTAGAACATTTACCCAGACTGGATGTTCTGTATGAGGTTTGTTAAGGGAAGGAGTGGTAGAGTCACTGGCCAGAAGCTTTCACTCCTCCTTGGCTATGGGAGTAGTGACAGGGGAGTGGTGGACTGTAAATGATACACCCTGTTTTTAAAAAAAGAGATTGGATAAACCCTGTAACTTCTGACCAATCAGTCTAATGTCGGCGATTGGAAATTTCTAGAGGCCATAACCCAGCTCAAAAATATATCTTTCTTGGAAAAACATCTGATAATAAATGACAAACAGGATGGATAGCTTGATAACCAATCATGTCTGATAATCTTGATCAAGATAGTTGATGACATAACTGTGAGTGTTGATGAGGGCAGCGTGTTTCGTGTTATGTATATGAACTTTCAAAAGGCCTGTGATCAAATGACATTTCATAGACTTGTTATGAAAAATGGAAGACATGGATTAATGTGAGAGTGATAGTGTGGATATGACATTGACTCAGGGACAGAAAGCAGAGAGAAGTTGTGAACAGACATTGTTTATTCTGGGGGAGGAGAATATACAGTGATGTTTCTCAGGGGTCAGTATTAGAACCAGTGCTGTTCCTGACATATAGATAGATGCATGATATCGACTTAAATGTAAAAATAAACAATTTCAACTCCTGCAGATGACATGAAACTCATATGTAAGGGTGGCAAAGGCGCAGACCACAGAATTATCCAACCTCACAGACTGTGTATTTTTTTTTTATTTATCATGGACTCTCATCCAACACCAATGTATTTCTCACTCTAATTTATTTATGTGTGATTCTCGTGTGAGTGTGTGCGTGAATGTGTAGCGTACATGTTTATTATTTTATTCAGATCCAGTTTAGATTGTTAAGTATAATAAACTCACCTCTTGTTTAATCTCAAGAAAACCTGTCTGACTGGTTCTTACACGAGCACAATAAAGGTATAAGGTAAAATACTCACTGAGGTGGTCAGCACGTCCAATGCGAAAAAAAAATAAACCCTATTGTGGTCAAATGAGAGATAGGACAAGAGGGGTCTGGGACCCCTCCTCACATGGCTGTAACAGAAATTGATTGTAACCCAATGACAAACGAGAAATTAGAAGGAGGTAAAACAATTGATTCCCAGAAAAAAAATGAAGATTTCAATGTAGGTTTTATTGTGGCTTTCGCTGCTACAGCACTAAAAAGTTCACATTCAGAGACAGTACCATCCTAAGCCACAGTTTATGAAAATATGAACAGATGAATTAGGATCACGAGTAGGCCACTCGGCCCCTCAAGCCTGCTCTGCCATTCAATAAGGTCATTACTAATCTGATTGTAAACTCGACTTCACATTTCCGCCTGCCCCCGATAACCTTTCACCCCCTTGCTTATCAATAATCTATCTACCTCTGCCTTACAAATATTCAAAGACTCTGCTTCCAGCGCCTTTTGAGGAAGAGATTTCCAAAAACACATGACCCTCACAGGAAAAAAATCTCCTCATCTGTGTGTTAAATGGGTGACCCCCTTATTTTTAAATAGTGACCCCTAATTCTAGATTCTCCCACAATGGGAAACATCCTTTCCACATCCACCCCGTCAAGACGCCTCAGAGTCCTATATGTTTCAATCAAGTCGCCTCTTATTCTTCTAAAGTCCAGCGGATACAAGCCCAGCCTGTCCAATATTCCCACATAAGACGGCCCGCCCATGCCAGGTATCAGTCTAAATAGCCTTCTATGTACTGCCCCCAATACATTTACATTTTTCCATTAAGAAGGAGACCAAAACTGTACACAATACTCCAGATGTGGTCTCACCAATGCCCTGTGAAACTGAAGCATGACCTCCATACTTTGCTATTCAATTTCTCTTGCAGTAAACAATAACATTCTATTAGATTTCCAATTACGTGCTGGACCTGCTTACTAGCCTTTTGTGATTCATGCACTTGGACACCCAGATCCCTCTGCATCTCAGAGCACTGCAATCTCTCACCATTTAGATAACAGGCTTCTTTTTTATTCTTCCTGCCAAAGTGGACAATTTCACACTTTCCTGCAGTATACTCCATTTTCCAGGTCTTTTCCCACTCACTTAACCTATCTATATTCCTTTGCAGTCCCCTATGTCCTGTTCACAACTTAGTTTCCTACATATCTTTGTGTCATCGGAAAATATAGCAATTCGGTCCCTTCACCCAATTCATTTATATAAATTGTAAAAAGTTGAAGATCCCTGTGGTACACCACTCGTTTCATCTTGCCAACCAGAAAATTACCCATTTATGCTGACACTCGGTTTCCTGTTAGCTAGTCAATCTTCTTTCCAGACCAATATTTTCCCCCCGACACCATGAGCTTTTATTTTCTGCGATAAACTTTGATGTGGCATCTGATCAAATGCCTTATAGAAATCTCAGTACAGTGCATCCACCGGTTCCCCTTCATCCACAGCACATGTAACTCCATCAAAGAAATCCAACAAACTGATTAAACATGATTTAACTTTCATAAATCCATATTGATTCTGCCTGATTACCTCGATTTGTTCTGAGTGCCGGCTATACCATGCCTAATAATATCTTCTAAATTTTTCCCCAAGACAAAAGTGTCGCTAACTGGCCTGAAGTTTCCTGTTTTCTGTCTCCCTCCCTTTTTGAATAAAGGAGTTATATTGCCAATAAAGGAGTTACATACAGATTGAAGTAACTTGGTATAGGTTAAACGCCCTGTCTGCTGAAAAGTTGAGTAATGCAGCCGGAAGGTTAGGGATTGCACTCCGTCCAAAAGCTAGGGAATGCGTAATCGTAAGACATGTGTCCAACCATTTCTCACTTGAAGCTGAAGGCTCAAACAGGGTTAGAATCACGAACAGATAGAGTAATGTTAGCTAAGGTAAAACTAGAAAAGAAAGGACTAGAATTAGAATTCCAGAGAGAGCGAGAAAGAGCAGAGTGAGTGTCAAGAAAAGGAAAACGTAAGAGTGCTCCAGAAGGAGAAGGAGGAAAGGCACTTATGGCGGCTCAAACATCTAGATGAAGACTCAGTACACCCAGTGAAGGCACAGCTAGTGTGGGAGCTGCCCCTCGCCCAGGACAATGTGCTGAGTTCTTAAAGTTCTCCCAGTTCATTCTAAAGTTCAATGAGGAGGATGTGGCAGCACTTTTCTTTCCTTTTAAAACATTTTCAAAGCAACTGCAATGACCGTCAGAGAACTGGATGCTGTTTTTACAAAATAAAATGACAGGAAAGATGAAAGTTCATCAGATTATGAGAGGACTGAAAATGCTATCCTGGCCCATATGAGATAGTACTGGAGCTGGACCAGCAGAAATTCAGAATCTTTGGAAAGCAGCTTGACCAAACCTACCTGGCGTTTGAAAGAGTTAAGCAATTTCGGAACATTGGAACATAGGAGCTGCAGTAGGACATCGAGCCTGTTCCACCATTCAGTATGATAATAGCTGATCATCCACTTCAATGTCTTTTTCCGACACAATCCCCATTTCCCGTTATGTCACTGGTATTTAGGCTGGGGCATTGAGTACACCAATTGGGACATCATGTTACATTTGTACATAACATTGTTTCGGCCGCATTTGGAGTATTGTGGGCAGTTCTGGTCGTCACTCTACACAAAAGATGTGATTAAGCTAGAGAGGGTGCAGAAAAGATTCACAAGGATGTTGCCTGGTTTGAAGGGATTGAGTTATAAAGAGAGACTGGATAGGCTGGGTCTGATTTCCCTGCAGTGAAGGAGGCTGAGAGGAGACATGATAGAGGTATATAAAATTAAGGGAGGCATAGATAGGGTAGATAGCCAGAGTCTGTTTCCCATGGTTGAGGTGAATAAAACTAGAGGGCGTAGATTTAAGGTGAGAGGGAGGAGGTCTAAAGGGATCAAAGGGGTAAATGTTTCACACAAAGAATAGTGGGTATTTGGAATGATCTGCCTGAGGAGGTGGTGGAGGCAGGAACAGTAACGACATTTAAGAGGCATCTGGACAGGTACTTGAATGAGCAAGGCATAGAGGGATATGGAATTAATGCAAGCAGTTGGGATTAGTATGGATCGGCATTATAGTCAGCCCGGACGCGGAGGGCCGAAGGGCCTGTTTCTTTGCTGTGCGACTCAATGACTCCATTTATAAATCTGTTAATATCTGCTTTAAACATACTCAATGACTGAGCTTCCACTGCCCTCTGGGGTAGAGAATTCCAAAGATTCACAAACCTCTGAGAAAAGGCATGTCTCCTCATCTCTGTCCTAAGTGGATTTCCACTTATTTTGAAATTGTTTCCCCTGGTTCCAGATTCCCCAACCAGGGGAAACATGTTGGCTGCATCTACCCTGTCTATCACTTTCAGTATTTTGTAGGTTTCAATGAGATCACCTCTCATTCTTCGAAACTCGAGAGAATACAGGCCCAGTTTCCCCAATCTCTCTTCATGGGACGGTCCCGCCATCTCGGGAACAAGTCTGATGAACCGTCATTGCACTCCCTCTATGATCATAACATCCTTCCTAAGGTAAGGGGACCAAAACTGCACACATTACTCCAGGGGCAGTCTAACCAAGGTTTCATACAATTGCAGCAAAACGTCACTACTACTGCACTCAAATCCACTTCAATAAAGGCTAACATACCATTAGTCTTCCTAACTGCTTTCTGCACCTGCATGTTTGTTTTCAGTGACTTATTGACGAGGACATCCAGGTCCCTTCGTAATACTACACTTTCTACTCTCTTACCGTTTAAGAAATACTCTGCACATCTGTTCCTGCTACCGAAGTGGATGACCTCACATCTTTCCACATTATATTTCAACTGCCATGTTCTTGCCCACTCACGAAGTCTGTCCAAATCCCCTTGAAGCCGCTTTGCATCTTCCTCGCAAGACTCATTCCCATCTAGTTTACTGGCATCTGAAAACCTGGAGATATTACATTGGTCCCCACATCCAAGTCATTGATACATATTGTGAAGAGCCGGGTCCCAAGCACTGATCCCTGCAGTACCCCACTAGTCACAGCCTGCCAAGGCAAGAATGACTCATTTATTCCTACTCTCTGCTTTCTGCCTGTTAGCTAATCCTTAATCCATGCCAGTACATTATCTCCTATCCCATGTGCTTCAATTTTACTAACCAACCTCCTGTTGGGGACTTTATCAAAAGCTTTCTGAAAATCCAAGTATACCACGTCCACCGACTCCCCTTTATCAAATCTGTGCGCAACATCCTCAAATAACTCCAACAGGTTTGTCAAACATTGTTCCCCATTTATATATCCATGTTGACTCTGCCTAACCAGATACATTTATCACATTCTTTAGAATAGAGTATAGTTTGTTCCCAGCGACTGATGTAAGGCTAACATGTCTGTAGTGCCCTGTTTTCTATCTCCCTCCATTCTTAAATACTGGGGAGACATTTTCTATCTTCTAATCTACAGGAACAGTTCCAGAATCTACAGAATATTGAAAGATATTCACCAATGTATCCACTATTTCAAAAGCTACCTCTTTCAACACTCTGGGATGTAGAATATCAGGTCCTGGGGACTTGTCAACCTTCAGCTCCATTAATTTCTCCAAGACAACCTTCTTACTTATACTAATTAAATCCATTTCCTCATTCACCCGAATCCCTTGGATCTCTTGTTCTGAGAGATTTCTTGTATCTTCCTCAGTGAAGACAGACACAAAGTAATCATTTAGCTTCTCTGCCATTTCTCTATTCCCCATTATAAATTCTCCTGACACTGCCTGTAATGGACCCACATTTGTCTTAGCTAAACGTTTCCTTTTCACGTATCTATAGAAGATTTTACAGTCCATTTTTGTGTTTGTTTTTGGCCAGTGATATGAGCGCTCAAGATAGAGCCCACATATGAAACCCTCAGAGCGGTGATCCCTCTCGAGGAGTTCACAAACTCGCCCCCTCCCAGTAAAACCCACATAGATGGACAGAAGGTTCAAAGGTATTCTGGCTGATGAATTTTCCCATGTACACAAAGCCTTAACCCCAGAGGAAAACCCTTTCCTCGTCACCCCAAAGATCCGAGAATAAAAGGTGGAAGGGAGATCGGAGCCCGAGCAGTCATGGGCAAGAAGCGGGACATACAAGGGTCCATCCTCAGGTCAAATAGGTGCTGAGAGCAGGAGTAATGGCTGAAGATCTGCGTGTTTCCACAGTAATAAGGCAGGTCACCATCGAGTTGACTAATGGAAGTGACGGGGAAAACCTGTAGGATTAATCAGAGTCCACCAGATCAGTGCTGGAAAACGGGCCCTGATGGAAAGCACAGCAGGTCAGGCTGTGCCTTTAACTGTAACAGTCAGACACAGTAACCCCACACAGAGAGTGCGGGAAAACTTAACAAAATCCCTGAGAGTTATCAGGAATTTGTATTCCAAGGAAAAGTGACCCCATACCCCTCGAGTGGGGCAAGCAAACCCATAGTCATACTGAGGGATACAGGGGCCAAACAAATCCTTCTGCTGGGAAAGGACCTTTACCCGAGAGAGTGCAGTGAATGCTAGAGTGTTAGTGAATGGTATCGGAAGATGATATATGACCATACCTGTATATCGACTGCACTTGGAATGTGACCCAGTTTCAAGACTGCTAACCATGAGGATTGTACCTAGTTTACCGGTGGAGGGGTCGATCAGCTCCTGGGTAATGATCTGACAGGGGAAAAGGTGGCAGCTTCCCCAGTAGCTCTGGAGAGACCAAATGCGGTCAGGGAGACAGAGCAGTTACAGGAGAAGGTCCCTGGCATTCTCACTGATTGTGTGGTGACTCGTTCCATGGACAAACAATCCCCTGAACTGTCACTGCAGACGGATGACTGTTGGAGAAAATCCAGATTGTGCCCAATTGTTGAACAAATTCTCCGGACTCTGACGTTGAGAACAAACACTTTATTTTTGATATCATGGGGGAGCACACCTTACCTAAAGGCGATCCAGTGCTGCTCCCCCATGATATCAAAAATAAAGTGTTTGTTCCCAACGTCTGAGTCCAGAGAATTTGTTCAACAATTGGGCACAATCTGGATTTTCTCCAACAGTTTTGTGTAGTCGTCAGGATCCCTGAGTTCACGGGATCCAAAAGAACCTAGTGAAAAAACTAATCGACAGGATCAGGGGTAAGTCAACTTTTCTGCGACCCTAGTGTCTCAATCACGCTGCCTGAGCCGGAATTAAGAGGGCGACTGGGCCCCACGTGAAGGCCAGATAACTGGGAGAGGGGGGACAGAGTGGTCAAGGAAGAATTGGATGAAACCTGATCAGAAAAGTTCTAAAATTGAGTAAGTTAAATCTCACACATGGGAAGTGAGTAATTCTGCGAAGGGAAGTTGAAAAGTAGATAAGTGGAAAATCCAGTAAATTTAGGAATCTGGCATCATCGGCTGGGCCGAATACCTGATCCCATTGAGTATACGAAGTTAACTCTCACACATGGGAAGTGAGTAAAATACGGTGACAAGATATGGGACAGAGATGACTGGGGCTGTAACTAAATTACCAAATTGACCCAACAGGCACGTTTTCGGGGCTCCTGAGTACACCCGCTGATCTGGCCCGAGAGAAAGATGCGGGTGACAAGAGTTGGAGAACGAAAGTACCGTTGACCTGAAGAGACAGGGATGAGCCGGTTCGCTGACCTTGAGAATTTAACATTAACTGCGCCTGTTCGTCTCTTTGTGTGTGGTTTTGTCTTTTGTTTGTGTTAATGTTGTTTACTCCATAGAAATTAGCTCGTAAAATTAGAAGGTTTTGAGAAAGTAGATGCAAGAATGGACTCAACGGCTTCCAAGAAGGAAGGGTCGCCCCCAGGGACGAGTAATCCATGTCCTCTGGAGAAAGGCGACCCACGTCCGTTTGCCCCCTTGAAGGAGATGCAGAAGTGTCACGGTAAATATGTGTTTTAAAGATAGGTATGTTTTAAAGTAAAAACAAGTTACGGTGTATTTGATTCAATTGTGAGAATGTTGGAAGCTTCCACGAATGAATTGAATATCTGGGATGTACAGTTTGTGTTCTGTAAAACTAACTGTCGTTAACTCTTTGTTGTCTGGCTTTCATGTTGAAAATTGAAGTCTATTAAGTTGTTTGGAATTGAATGATTGTGAAAAGTGATTGTTCAGTGTGTTCATTTCTATTTAGTGTTGTGCACCCAGGAATGGGATATAAAATTGAATTATATTTTAAGTTAAAGTTTTATTTTTAGTTGGTTTTGCAATTGTGAAAAGGCAATGAACAATTTTCTGAGGGATAAGCTTCAGCCTTGAAGGTCTGAAGGTCTGGCAGAAATCAAATTTGGGGTTTGGAACATTGTTTTAATTGGAAAGTCTGCTATTGTTTTATTTTGCAGTCTAAATTTGAAGACATGTTTTACTGACTGTTATATTGTTTTAAGGGAAAGAAAGGATAGAAAAGGAGGTATAGGAAAGATTCTGTCTGTTTAAAAAGATTTAAGTTTGTGTAAGGACCTGGTGTTAAGTCTTTTGTTGTAAGAATGTTAAATAACTTTTTATTTAGTTTTTGGTTTTATTACAGTCATTTGAAAAGGCGCCTGAAGTAAGAGCAAGAAAATGATGTATTTTTCCTATATTTTAAAATAAGCACGTGCTATTCTGTTCTGTGTGTAGTTAATAAGTATTATAAGTTAATAAGTCTGAATTGAATTAATACTGTTCAGGTTAATTGACCTGTTTAAGTTGAAGAACTGGAAATGTCATTTGCAACCACAATGAACTTTCAAGTTTAGCATGTCGAGTTTTGGAGGAGTCTTAAGTTCCGGACAGAGGACTCGTTCATATAACATCGGCAGTTTTGATTTTTAAATATTATTGCAATGAATTGGAATTGGAATCATCTTTGTTGTAAAAATCCTTGGATTAGGAACCTCTTACAAAAGATACTAAAAAATGTGGAAACAATTGGAGTGTAATCTAAAATGCTGTCTTTCCTGATGGAGATGCTTTCCTTTGAATTTGAAAATGTTACACATGATTTTGTTGTTTTTAAACCCTAAGGATACCAAAAGAATTGAAAAAAAAATAAAATGGATAGTTGTTTTCGATCAGAAAAAAAAAGTTTCAGAAAATGACGTAGCTGAGAATGTTTTGCTCCGCGCCCTTGGAGGCAAACAAAGAACTTAACCCGCTGCAGCTTTTTGCATTGCTGAGAGTCAAATTTATACATATTGGACATTGTTAAATTTTACATTTCTAAATTGACAGATAGAATTGGACAAATTAACCCATTGGGCTCAGGGGCAGAGCCACAATGGATTCTTTTTAAGCTGGTGACGGCAGGTTCCAAGGCCATGTGAGAACTGATGCCGCAACAAGAGATCCAGTAGGGAACACTACCAATATAATGCGGTGACCAGAACTGCACGCAATACTCCAGGTGCGGTCTCACCAGAGTTTTGTAAAGCTGCAGCATGACCTCGTGGCTCCGAAACTCGATCCCCCTACTAATAAAAGCTAACACACCAGATGCCTTCTTAACAGCCCTATTAACCTGGGTAGCAACTTTCAGGGATTTATGCACCTGGACACCAAGATCTCTCTGTTCATCTACACTACCAAGAATCTTCCCATTAGCCCAGTACTCTGCATTCCTGTTACTCCTTCCAAAGTGAATCACCTCACACTTCTCCGCATTAAACTCCATTTGCCATCTCTCAGCCCAGCTCTGCAGCCTATCTATGTCCCTCTGTACCCTACAACATCCTTCGGCACTATCCACAACTCCACCGACCTTAGTGTCATCCGCAAATTTACTAACCCACCCTTCCACACCCTCTTCCAGGTCATTTATAAAAATGACAAACAGCAGTGGCCCCAAAACAGATCCTTGCGGTGCACCACTAGTAACTAAACTCCAGGATGAACATTTCCCATCAACCACCACCCTCTGTCTTCTTTCAGCTAGCCAATTTCTGATCCAAAGCTTTAAATCACCTTCAACCCCATACTTCCGTATTTTCTGCAATCCTATTTGATTTTTTAGTCGTCTTCTGAGAGAGAGATAGACGGGATGAGGGAAAGAGAGAGAGAGAGATAGACGGGGTGAGGGAAAGAGAGAGAGATAGACAGGGTGAGGGAAAGAGAGAGAGATAGACGGGGTGAGGGAAAGAGAGAGAGAGAGATAGACAGGGTGAGGGAAAGAGAGAGAGAGAGATAGACGGGGTGAGGGAAAGAGAGAGAGAGAGAGATAGACGGGGTGAGGGAAAGAGAGAGAGAGAGAGATAGACGGGGTGAGGGAAAGAGAGAGAGAGAGAGATAGACGGGGTGAGGGAAAGAGAGAGAGAGAGAGAGATAGACAGGGTGAGGGAAAGAGAGAGAGATAGACGGGGTGAGGGAAAGAGAGAGAGAGAGATAGACAGGGTGAGGGAAAGAGAGAGAGAGAGATAGACGGGGTGAGGGAAAGAGAGAGAGAGAGATAGACGGGGTGAGGGAAAGAGAGAGAGAGAGATAGACGGGGTGAGGGAAAGAGAGAGAGAGAGAGATAGACGGGGTGAGGGAAAGAGAGAGAGAGAGAGAGAGATAGACGGGGTGAGGGAAAGAGAGAGAGAGAGAGATAGACGGGGTGAGGGAAAGAGAGAGAGAGAGAGATAGACGGGGTGAGGGAAAGAGAGAGAGAGAGATAGATGGGGTGAGGGAAAGAGAGAGAGAGAGAGATAGATGGGGTGAGGGAAAGAGAGAGAGAGAGAGATAGACGGGGTGAGGGAAAGAGAGAGAGAGAGAGACGGGTTGAGAGAGAGAGAGACACACACACATAGTAAGGGAGAGGGTGAGGAATAAAATGTCTCCTGGGGATTGGACGTGCTCGAGGGGCCGAACGGCCTCCTCCTGTCTTCCTAAGTTTTTTATTAATATTACATCCTGAAATGAAATGCAAGTAATTAACAACAGGTTCTCCTTTAAAATTATTAATCCGAATTCACAATAGTATTTGTGTGAATTTGGGGTTGGCAGATAATTTGCTGTTTATTAACATCACTGAATAAATTAATATTGGAAGATTCAATGTCATTTTGTTCCCATCCTTGTTCAATTTCCTACTGATTCCTTCGAAGATCTAAACCGAAGGAGCATTTCTGGCAGTGCGGGGTCCCTTTAAGAGGTTGGGACTGACACTCTCCCTACTCCCTCCACCCCCCTCGGGGACACAGCGCTGGGTCAGGGGTAAACAGACTGGTCGGACACTGGGATTCACCAATAACCCCTGACCCCAAAGGCAAGAAAAGGAAAGCCAAAATTCTCCTGGTCCCTGAGAAATCAGATTGACAATAAATTTAAAACCCGAGAGTGAAATATAAAAGGAGAAAAGAGAGATTATGATGTTTGTAAAAACAGTATTTAAACAGAAGGCAGTATGTGTGTTTATCTGTCTAAGTTGGTCAATGTGAATATATGTGTCTCTGTGTGGGTTTTTCTCTCTCTCGATCAGTGGGAGTGGATGTGCCTGGGTGTGGATTTCTATGTGTGTGTGTGTGTGTGTGTGTGTGTGTGTGCGCGTGTGTGTTTTTATCTGGACGTGTTAGTCTATCTGTCTTTACTTGGCTGTCTATGTGTCTCTGTGTGTTTGTGTTTCCAATTCTGGATGTGAGGGTGGGAGAGGGCACAAAAGGACACACTCTAATCTCTTATTAAAGATCTTCCATCTTAACAACTCCAATAAATATGCAGAAATATCCTGCACAAAATATCAACCAGTTGTTTCTTAATACTTGTCAGGACAAAGGTTCCTCTCTCAAACACGGCCGATGTTGGGTTTATATGGGCTGATGATACAAAGTTAGGTGGGACTGAAAGCTGTGAGGAGGGCACAAAGATACTGCATTGGCAGATGGACGGGTTAAGCGAGTGGGCAAGAAAGTGGCAGCTGGAAAATCATGTGGAGAGATGTGAGGTTCTTCACTTTGGCAGGAAGAATAGAAACACAGAACATTTTTCAAATGTTCCCTCTGAACCAGAGGGGTACCAATATCCTGGGGGGGAGATTTGTGATTGCTCTTAGAATTAGAATTAGAACATTACAGCGCAGTACAGGCCCTTCGGCCCTCGATGTTGCGCCGACCTGTGAAACCATCTGACCTACACTATTCCATTTTCATCCATATGTCTATCCAATGACCACTTAAATGCCCTTAAAGTTGGCGAATCTACTACTGCTGCAGGCAGGGCGTTCCACGCCCTTACTACTCTCTGAGTAAAGAAACTACCTCTCACATCTGTCCTATATCTATCACCCCTCAACTTAAAGCTATGTCCCCTCGTGTTTGCCATCGCCATCCGAGGAAAAAGACTCTCACTATCCACCCTATCTAACCCTCTGATTATCTTATATGTCTCTATTAAGTCACCTCTCCTCCTCCTTCTCTCCAACGAAAACAACCTCAAGTCCCTCAGCCTTTCCTCGTAAGACCTTCCCTCCATACCAGGCAACATCCTAGTAAATCTCCTCTGCAGTCTTTCCATAGCTTCCACATCCTTCCTATAATGCGGTGACCAGAACTGCACGCAATACTCAAGGTGCGGTCTCACCAGAGTTTTGTACAGCTGCAGCATGACCTCGTGGCTCCGAAACTCGATCCCCTTACTAATAAAAGCTAACACACCATATGCCTTCTCAACAGCCCTATTAACCTGGGTAGCAACCTTCAGGGATTTATGTACCTGGACACCAAGATCTCTCTGTTCATCTACACTCCCAAGAATCTTCCCATTAGCCCAGTATTCTGCAATCCTGTTACTCCTTCCAAAGTGAATCACCTCACACTTTTCCGCATTAAACTCCATTTGCCATCTCTCAGCCCAGCTCTGCAGCCTATCTATGTCCCTCTGTACCCTACAACATCCTTCGGCACTATCCACAACTCCACCGACCTTAGGGTTATCTGCAAATTTACTAACCCACCCTTCTGCACCCTCTTCCAGGTCATTTATAAAAATGACAAACAGCAGTGGCCCCAAAACAGATCCTTGCGGTACACCACTAGTAACTAAACTCCAGGATGAACATTTGCCATCAACCACCACCCTCTGTCTTCTTTCAGCTAGCCAATTTCTGATCCAAAGCTCTAAATCACCTTCAACCCCATACTTCCGTATTTTCTGCAATATCCTACCGTGGGGAACCTTATCAAACGCCTTACTGAAATCCATATACACCACATCCACTGCTTTACCCTCATCCACCTGTTTGGTCACCTTCTCGAAAAACCCAATAAGGTTTGTGAGGCACGACCTACCCTTCACAAAACCGTGCTGACGATCTCTAATGAACTTATTCTTTTCAAGATGATTATAAATCCTGTCTCTTATAACCTTTTCCAACATTTTACCCACAACCGAAGTAAGGCTCACAGGTCTATAATTACCAGGGCTGTCTCTACTCCCCTTCTTGAACAAGGGGACAACATTTGCTATCCTCCAGTCTTCCGGCACTATTCCTGTCGACAATGACGACATAAAGATCAGGGACAAAGGCTCTGCATTCTCCTCCCTAGCTTCCCAGAGAATCCTAGGATAAATCCCATCTGGCACAGGGGACTTATCCATTTTCACACTTTCCAAAATTGATAACACCTCCTCCTTGTGAACCTCAATCCCATCTAGCCTAATAGCCTGAATCTCAGTATTCTCCTCAACAACATTTTCTTTCTCTACTGTAAATACTGACGCAAAATATTCATTTAACACTTCCCCTATCTCCTCTGATTCCACACACAACTTCCCACTACTACCCTTGATTGGCCCTAATCTAACTCTAGTCATTCTTTTATTCCTGATATACCTATAGAAAGCCTTAGGGTTTTCCCTGATCCTATCGCCAATGACTTCTCGTGTCCTCTCCTTGCTCTTCTTAGCTCTCCCTTTAGATCTTTCCTGGCTAGCTTGTAGCTCTCAAGCGCCCTAACTGAGCCTTCACGTCTCATCCTAACATAAGCCTTCTTCTTCCTCTTGACAAACACTTCAACTTCTTTAGTAAACCACGGCTCCCTCGCTCGACATCTTCCTCCCTGCCTCACAGGTACATACTTATCAAGGACACACAGTAGCTGCTCCTTGAATAAGCTCCACATTTTGATTGTTCCCATCCCCTGCAGTTTCCTTCCCCATCCTACGCATCCTAAATCTTGCCTAATCGCATCATAATTTCCTTTCCCCCAGCTATAATTCTTGCCCTGCGGTACATACCTGTCCCTGCCCATCGCTAAGGTAAACCTAACCAAATTGTGGTCACTATCACCAAAGTGCTCACCTACATCTAAATCTAACACCTGGCCGGGTTCTTTACCCAATACCAAATCCAATGTGGCATCGCCCCTGGTTGGCCTGTCTACATACTGTGTCAGAAAACCCTTCGGGGTGGTTTAAACTAAATCAGCAGGGGCATGGGAACCTAAATTGTAGTTCCAGTGTACAGGCTGTTGAGAGTAGTGAGGTAGGGGATAAGGTTACAGGGACGCAAGAGGGCACTGGCAAGCAAGAACTTGGTTTAAAGTGTGTCTACTTCAACGCCAGGAGCATCCGGAATAAGGTGGGTGAGCTTGCAGCATGGGTTGGTACCTGGGATCCTGATGTTGTGGCCATTTCAGAGACATGGGTAGAGCAGGGGCAGGATTGGATGTTGCAGGTTCCGGGATTTAGATGTTTCAGTAAGAACAGAGAAGAGGGTAAAAGAGGGGGGGGGGGGTGTGGCATTGTTAATCAAGGAAAGTATTACAGCGGCAGAAAGGACGTTTGAGGACTCATCTACTGAGGTAGTATGGGCGGAGGTTAGAAACAGGAGAGGAGAGGTCACCCTGTTGGGAGTTTTCTATAGACCTCCGAATAGTTCCAGAGATGTAGAGGAAATGATAGCAAAGATGATTCTCGACAGGAGCGAGAGTAACAGACCAGTGGTTATGGGGGACTTTAACTTTCCAAATATTGACTGGAAATACTATAGTTCGAGTATCTTAGATGGGTCTGTTTTTGTCCAGTGTGTGCAGGAAGGTTTTCTGACACAGTATGTAGACAGGCCAACCAGGGGCGATGCCACATTGGATTTGGTACTGGGTAATGAATCCGGCCAGGTGTTAGATTTAGATGTAGGTGAGTACTTTGGCGATAGTGATCACAATTCGGTTAGGTTTACCTTAGCGATGGGCAGGGACAGGTATATACCGCAGGGCAAGAATTATAGCTGGGGGAAAGGAAATTATGATGCGATTAGGCCAGATTTAGGATGTGTAGGATGGGGAAAGAAACTGCAGGGGATGTGCACAAACAAAATGTGGAGCTTATTCGAGGAGCAGCTAATGCGTGTCCTTGATAAGTATGTACCTGTCAGGCAGGGAGGAAGTTGTCGAGCGAGGGAGCCGCGGTTTACTCAAGAAGTTGAAGCGCTTGTCAAGAGGAAGAAGAAGGCTTATGTTAGGATGAGACGTGAAGGCTCAGTTAGGGCGCTTGAGAGTTACAAGCTAGCCAGGAAGGATCTAAAGGGAGGGCTAAGAAGAGCAAGGAGAGGACACGAGAAGTCATTGGCGGATAGGATCAAAGAAAACCCTAAGGCTTTCTATAGGTATATCAGGAATAAAAGAATGATAAGAGTTAGAACAGGGCCAATCAAGGATAATAAAAGCAAAATACTGCGATGCTGGAAATCTGAAACAAAAACAAGAAATGCTGGATTCACTCAGCAAGTCTGGCAGCATCTGTGGAAAGAGAAGCAGAGTTAACGTTTCGGGTCAGTGACCCTTCTTCGGAACTGACAAATATTAGAAAATTCACACACCATTAACATATTGTTTGCCTTTGCTCCGTGACCTTTTGGTCAGCTATGTGGCCTGGTCCAATCTGAACCTTCTCCTTTGTTATCTCTTGCCCCACCCCCACCTCACTTGTTTATAATCTGTGACTTTTCTAATATTTGTCAGTTCCGAAGAAGGGTCACTGACCCGAAACGTTAACTCTGCTTCTCTTTCCACAGATGCTGCCAGACCTGCTGAGTGAATCCAGCATTTCTTGTTTTTGTTTCAGATTTCCAGCATCCGCAGTATTTTGCTTTTATTTTAGTGTTCAATTCACTGCCACTTCTCTTCCAGGAATGCCTACCTTGACGAAGTTCTGCTCTTCTCTCCGACGGGATTTTCGTTTGTCTCTTTTACCTTGTTCACCTTCATTGCTTTCTATTTCCCTCCTGGTGTTTGATAAGGTATCTACCAAAACTCGTTTTCACAGCCACATCTCCTTCCTCAGTGACTGTCTCCGGCTCCGACTGATTCCACGTGGATTCCAACTGCAGTTTCACCCATCATGCTTTGAAACCACCCAGGATCACAGGTATCTCCGAGAAATACAACGTTCCTCCGACTGCTACTCTCGCCGCATCCTGAGATCCACACTCAGTGCTATGCGCCGCCATATGCACACACTGGACCTCTCTCTCCAGCAGCACCGTCTCACCTTATCTCAAATCTGTTCTACTCTGCAGTTTCATCTCATCTTACGTCTCATCCGACGCATTAACAAAAAACTTTTTTTCTTCCTTTCAGGTGTTAAGGAACGCAAGCTCCAGCAGCTGATGGGGACTAATGCCCCTCCAGATCCTCCTTCCGCTTCACTTCCCTCTGACCCCACCCCTTCTGATCTGACCCCTTGCCGTGTATTCACTATACCCTCTGACCTCCCCCTCTCTGATGCTGAGCGTTCTGTACTCAGCAAAGGACTCAGTTTTATCCCCTTACGCCCCCACCTCAATGAATTTCACGCTCGGCATGACGTTGAGCTCTTCTTCCGTCGCCTCCGCCTCCGGACTCACTTCTTTGACCAGGAGTCCTTCCCCCGACCAGCAGACCCATTCACCCGCCTCCAGCATTCTCCCTCTACCTGGACCCCTCACCCTGGCCTCTTACCCGCTCTTGATCTCTTCATTGAAAACTGTCGGCGAGACATTGGTAGTCTCAATTTCTCTGCCCCCCTCACTCACAATAACCTGTCCCCCTCTGAACTTGAGGCACTCCGTTCTCTCATGTCTAACCCCGACATGGTCATCAAACCTGCAGACAAGGGTGGTGCTGTTGTTGTATGGCGTACCGACCTCTACCTTGCAGAAGCTCAACGCCAACTCACAGACACCTCTTCCTACCTCCCTCTGTACCATGGCCCCACAACCGAACATCAAGCCACCGTCCAAAGGACTGTCACTGACCTCATCTCCTCTGGAGATCTTCCCTCTACAGCTTCCAACCTCATAGTCCCGCAACCCCGGACAGCCCGCTTCTATCTCCTTCCCAAAATCCACAAACGGGACTGTCCCGGCAGACCCATTGTGTCAGCCTGCTCCTGCCCAACTGAACTTATTTCTTCCTATCTAGACTCTATCTTTTCTCCGCTGGTCCAGTCTCTTCCCACCTACATCCGTGACTCTTCTGACGCCCTACGTCATTTTGACAATTTCCAGTTTCCTGGTCCCAACCGCCTCCTCTTCACTATGGACGTCCAATCGCTCTACACCTCCATCCCCCACCAGGATGGTTTGAGAGCTCTCCGCTTCTTCCTGGAACAGAGGCCCAACCAGTCCCCATCCACCACCACCCTCCTCCGCCTGGCTGAACTTGTTCTCACATTGAACAACTTCTCCTTCAACTCCACGCACTTCCTTCAAGTAAAAGGTGTCGCTATGGGTACCCGCATGGGTCCTAGTTATGCCTGTCTTTTTGTGGGATATGTCGAGCATTCTTTGTTCCAGTCCTACTCAGGCCCCCTCCCCCAACTCTTTTTCCGGTACATTGATGACTGTATCGGTGCCGTTTCCTGCTCCCGCCCCGAACTAGAAAACTTTATCAACTTTGCTTCCAATTTCCACCCTTCTCTCACCTTTACATGGTCCATCTCTGACACTTCCCTTCCCTTCCTCGACTTCTCTGTCTCCATCTCTGGGGATACGTTGTCTACCAATATCCATTATAAGCCCACTGACTCCCACAGCTACCTCGACTACACTTCTTCACACCCTACCTCCTGTAAGGACTCCATTCCATTCTCCCAGTTTCTCCGTCTCCGACGCATCTGCTCTGATGATGCTACCTTCCATGACGGTGCTTCTGATATGACCTCCTTTTTCCTCAACCGAGGATTTCCCCCCACTGTGGTTGACAGGGCCCTCAACCGTGTCCGACCCATTCCCCGCACCTCTACCCTCACCCCTTCCCCTCCCTCCCAGAACCATGACAGGGTTCCCCTTGTCCTCACTTTTCATCCCACCTGCCTCCATATCTAAAGGATCATCCTCCGCCATTTTCACCACCTCCAGCGTGATGCCACTACCAGTCGCATCTTCCCCTCCCTTCCCCTGTCAGCATTCCGAAGGGATCGTTCCCTCCGCGACACCCTGGTCCACTCCTCCATTACCCCCACCACCTCGTCCCCGTCCCAGGGCACCTTCCCTTGCAATCACAGGAGGTGTAATACCTGCCCATTTACCTCCTCTCTCCTCACTATCCCAGGCCCCAAACACTCCTTTCAGGTGAAGCAGCGATTTACTTGTACTTCTTTCAATGTAGTATACTGTATTCGCTGCTCACAGTGTGGTCTCCTCTACATTGGGGAGACCAAGCGCAGACTGGGTGACCGCTTTGCGGAACATCTCCGCTCAGTCCGCAAGCAGGACCCTGAGCTTCCGGTTGCTTGCCATTTCAACACTCCCCCCTGCTCTCATGCTCACATCTCTGTCCTGGGATTGCTGCAGTGTTCCAGTGAACATCAACGCAAGCTCGAGGAACAGCATCTCATCGACCGATTAGGCACACTACAGCCTGCCGGACTGAACATTGAGTTCAATAATTTGAGAGCATGACAGCCCCCCACTTTACTTTCATTTTTAGTCATTTTTAGTTATTTTTTCTTCCTTTTGTTTGCATTCCTTTTTACATTTTTTACAATCTTTTTTTGCATTTATTTCATTTCATCTTAGTTTGTTCAGTTTGCTTACCCACTGTTTTTTTCAGGTTGTTTTTCTTCAGCTTTGCACTTGCTGATGTTCAATATTCAGTATATTCACACCTAATCTGTACTAATGCTTTGTCTTTCAACACACCATTAACATATTGTTTGCCTTTGCTCCGTGACCTTTTGGTCAGCTATGTGGCCTGGTCCAATCTGCACCTTCTCCTTTGTTATCTCTTGCCCAACCCCCACCTCACTTGTTTATAATCTGTGACTTTTCCAATATTTGTCAGTTCCGAAGAAGGGTCACTGACCCGAAACGTTAACTCTGCTTCTCTTTCCACAGATGTTGCCAGACCTGCTGAGTGAATCCAATCAAGGATAGTAGTGGGAAGTTGTGTGCGGAATCGGAGGAGATAGGGGAAGCGTTAAATGAATATTTTTCGTCAGTATTTACAGTAGAAAAAGAAAATGTTGCCGAGGAGATTACTGAGCTACAGCCTACTAGGCTAGATGGGATTGAGATTCACAAGGAGGAGGTGTTAGCAATTTTGGAAAGAGTGAAAATAGATAAGTCCCCTGGGCCAGATGGGATTTATCCTAGGATTCTCTGGGAAGCCAGGGAGGAGATTGCAGAGCCGTTGTTGTTGATCTTTATGTTGTCATTGTCGACAGGAATAGTGCCGGAAGACTGGAGGATAGCAAATGTTGTCCCCTTGTTCAAGAAGGGGAGTAGAGACAGCCCTGGTAATTATAGACCTGTGAGCCTTACTTCGGTTGTGGGTAATATGTTGGAAAAGGTTATAAGAGATAGGATTTATAATCATCTTGAAAAGAATAACTTCATTTGCGATAGTCAGCACGGTTTTGTGATGGGTAGGTCGTGCCTCACAAACCTTATTGAGTTTTTCGAGAAGGTGACCAAACAGGTGGATGAGGGTAAAGCCGTGGATGTGGTTTTTATGGATTTCAGTAAGGCGTTTGATAAGGTTCCCCATGGTAGGCTATTGCAGAAAATACGGAAGTATGGGGTTGAAGGTGATTTAGAGCTTTGGATCAGAAATTGGCTTGCTGAAAGAAGACAGAGGGTGGTGGTTGATGGTAAATGTTCATCCTGGAGTTTAGTTACTAGTGGTGTACCGCAAGGATCTGTTTTGGGGCCACTGCTGTTTGTCATTTTTATAAATGACCTGGAAGAGGGTGTAGAAGGGTGGGTTAGTAAATTTGCAGATGACACTAAGTTCGTTGGAGTTGTGGATAGTGCCGAAGGATGTTGTAGGGTACAGAGGGACATAGATAGGCTGCAGAGCTGAGCTGAGAGATGGCAAATGGAGTTTAATGCGGAGAAGTGTGAGGTGATTCACTTTGGAAGGAGTAACAGGAATGCAGAATACTGGGCTAATGGGAAGATTCTTGGTAGTGTAGATGAACAGAGAGATCTTGGTGTCCAGGTACATAAATCCCTGAAGGTTGCTAACCAGGTTAATAGGGCTGTTAAGAAGGCATATGGCGTGTTAGCTTTTATTAGTAGGGGGATCGAGTTTCGGAGCCACGAGGTCATGCTGCAGCTGTACAAAACTCTGGTGAGACCGCACCTGGAGTATTGCGTGCAGTTCTGGTCACCGCATTATAGGAAGGATGTGGAAGCTTTGGAAAGGGTGCAGAGGAGATTTACTAGGATGTTGCCTTGTAATGAGGGAAGGTCTTACGAGGAAAGGCTGAGGGACTTGAGGTTGTTTTCGTTAGAGAGAAGGAGGAGGAGAGGTGACTTAATAGAGACATATAAGATAATCAGAGGGTTAGATAGGGTGGATAGTGAGAGTCTTTTTCCTCGGATGATGATGGCAAACACGAGGGGACATAGCTTTAAGTTGAGGGGTGAAAGATGTAGGACAGATGTCAGAGGTAGTTTCTTTACTCAGAGAGTAGTAAGGGCGTGGAACGCCCTGCCTGCAACAGTAGTAGACTCGCCATCTTTAAGGGCATTTAAGTGGTAATTGGATAGACATATGGATGAAAATGGAATAGTGTAGGTCAGATGGTTTCACAGGTCGGCGCAACATCGAGGGCCGAAGGGCCTGTACTGCGCTGTAATATTCTAAAAAAAAATGTTGAGAAACTATTAAATGTTGGTCCTAAGAGGGATTTGGGAGTCCTTGTACACAAATCACAGAAAGTTAACATGCAGGTGCAGCAAATGGAGTGTTGTCCTTTATTGCAAGGAGGTTAGAGTACAAGAGTGAGGAAGTCTTGCTGTAATGGTACAGGGTTTGGTGAGCCCACACCTGGAGTACTGTGTGCAGTCCTGGTCTCGGTACTGAAGGAAGGATATACTTGTCTTAGAGGTGAGGAGGAGAGAGAGGGAGATACAGGGTAAGGGGGAGAAAGAGAGAGGGGGGTGGGCGAGGGGGAGAAAGAGAGAGAGGGGTGGGTGAGGGGGAGAAAGAGAGAGAGCGAGACCGGATGATGGAGAAGGCAAGAAATAAAAAGTCCCAAAGGTGCTGCACAGGGTCCATTAAAAGGCAAAATCTGAAACCAAACCCACATAAGTTGAGATTAAAAGCTCGGTCAAAGAGGTTAGTTTTCAGGAACATCTTGAAGCAAGTATTAGAGGTCGAGAGGCGGAGAGGTTTAGGGAAGGAATTCCCCAGTATTAACAGGCAGTGACATTAATTCCTGATTGTCGGGAGAGATTTGTTAGGAAAGGTTATTAATGTTTACGGAGCCGAGACAGCTCAATGTGGATAAGGAGCAAATCAGTCAAGACCTGAGTGAATGGCGGGACAGGTTTGAGGGGCCGAATGGCCTTCTCCGTCTTCCTAAGGGCTTTAATAATATCACTGCCAATGCATTTCTGTTTGAAAAAGGAAGTGATGTGAAACCTTTATAAAATAATAGTTTGTCCCCAGCTGACGTATTGTGTCTAATTCTGGGACCACACTTTGGGAAGTACATGGATGATTTGGTGAATGTACAGAAGAGATTTACTAGAACGGTTCCTGATGAGATTATTACAGTTACACTGATAGACTGGAGAAGCTGGGCTTGTTCTCCTTAGAGCAGAGAAGATTAAAAGGAGATTTCCCTTTCATGAAACCATGTTGACTTTGTTTGATTGCACTATGTCATATTTCTCAAGCGTGTGCAGGTACAGAGGGACCTGGTGGATCATGACCAGCGATCTTTGAAGGCGATAGGATATATTAAGAGAGTAATTCATTAGAAGTATGCGATCTTGGTCTCAGAGAGACAAAGAAAGAGAGGGAGGGAGCGATGTGCAGAAAGATGGAGGGAGAGACAGGCAGATTTTAGGAGAGATTTTACATCAAACCGTGCTAAAAATATATCAAAAAGATCAAAATCTGAAAAATATGGCCACACACAACAACTGAAGTCACACACCATCCTCACTTGGATCTATATTGCACTTCATTCACTGTCACGGTGTCAACATTTTTGAACACCCTTCCTAACAGCACTGTGGCGGTACCTACCCGCCATGGGGTGCAGTGGTACAAGAACATGGCTCACCACCACCCTCTCAAAGGGCGATTAGGGATGGGTAATAGATGTTGGCCTTGCCAGTGACACACATGTCACTTGAATCAACTTTTTAAAAAACACAAAAAATTGACACTGAGCCACTTCAGAACTGTCACAATATTAAACACCGGGCTTGGGGGAAATCCTGAATTCACAGAATTTTAAACACAGGCCCTGGGGGAAATCCTGATCTGTCAGATTGATAAACACGGGGCCTGGGGGAAACACTGAATTGTAACAACTTTAAAGATAGGTCCTGGAGGAAATACTGAGCTGTGACAACTGTAAACACAGGCCCTGGGGGAAATACTGAGCTGCCACAACTATAAACACAGGCCCTGGGGGAAATACTGAGCTGCCACAACTTTAAACACAGGCCCTGGAGGAAATACTGAGCTGCCACAACTTTAAACACAGGCCCTGGGGGAAATACTGAGCTGTCACAACTGTAAACACAGGGCTGGAGGAAATACTAAACTGTCACAATTTTAAACTTAGGGCCTGGAGGAAATACTGATCTGTCACAGTTTTGAAGACAGGGCCTGGGGGAAATACAGAGCTGTCACAACCTAAAACACAGGGCCTGGGAGAAATACAGAACTGTAACAACTTTAAACACAGGTCCTGGGGGAAATACTGAGCTGTCACAGTTTTGAACACAGGTTCTGGGGCAAATACTGAACTGTCACAAATTTAAACACAGGCTCTGGAGGAAATACTGAACTGTCACAAATTTAAACAGACAGCCTGGACGAAAAACTGAACTGTAACAACTTTAAACACAGGTCCTGGGGGAAATACTGAGCTGTCACAGTTTTGAACACAGGTTCTGGGGCAAATACTGAACTGTCACAAATTTAAACACAGGGCCTGGAGGAAATACTGAACTGTCACAAAATTAAACACAAGGCCTGGAGGAAATACTGAACTGTCACAAATTTAAACACAGGGCCTGGAGGAAATACTGAACAGTCACAAAATTAAACACAAGGCCTGGAGGAAATACTGAACTGTCACAAATTTAAACACAGGGCCTGGAGAAAATACTGAACTGTCACAAATTTAAACACAGGGCCTGGAGGGAATACTGAACTGTCACAAATTTAAACACAGGGCCTGGAGGAAATACTGAGCTGTCACAGGGGTAAACAGAGGGATTGGAGGGAAATACTGAACTGTCACATCTGTAAACACAGGTCCTGGAGGAAATATTAACTGTCACAAATTTACAGACAGGGCCTGGGGGAAATACTGAACTTTCACAATTTTAAACACAAGGCCTGGAGTAAATACTGAACTTTCACAATTTTAAACACAGGGCCTGGAGGAAATACTGAACTGTCACAAGTGTAAACACAGGGCCTGGGGGAAATACTGAGCTGTCACAACTTTGAACACAGGGCCTGGAGGAAATACTGATCTGCCATAACTATAAACGCAGGCCTTGGGGGAAATACGGCACTGTCACAACATTATGACAGGGCCTGGAGGAAACACTGAGTGTCATAACTTTAAAGACAGGTCCTGGGTGAAATAGTGAGCTGTCACAACTGTAAACACAGGTCCTGGCAGAAATAGTGAGCTGTCACAACTGTAAACACAGGTCCTGGGTGAAATAGTGAGCTGTCACAACTGTAAACACAGGTCCTGGTGGAAATACTGAACTGTCACAAATTTTAATGACAGGTCCGGGGGGAAACACTGAATTGTCACAAATTTAAAGACAGGGCCAGGGGGAAATACTGAACAGTCACAGCTTTAAACACAGGGCCTGTGGGAAATACTGAACTGTCACAAATTTAAACATAAGGCATGGAGGAAATACTGAACTGTCACAAATTTAAACACAGGGCCAGGGGAAAATACTGAACTGTCACAACTGTAAACACAGGGACTGGAGGAAATACTGAACTGTCACAACTGTAAACACAGGGCCTGGAGGAAATACTGAACTGTCACATCTGTAAACACAGGGCTGGAGGAAATACTGAACTGTCACAACTGTAAATACAGGGCCTGGAAAAAATACTGAACTTTCCCTACTGTAAACATTGGGACTGGAGGAAATACTAAACTGTCACAATTTTAAACTTCGGGCCTGGAGGAAATACTGATCTGTCACAGTTTTGAAGACAGGGCCTGGGGGAAATACAGAGCTGTCACAACTTAAAACACAGGGCCTGGGAGAAATACTGAACTGTCACAGCTTTAAACACAGGTCCTGTGGGAAATACTGAGCTGTCACAGTTTTGAACACAGTTTCTGGGGGAAATACTGAGCTGTCACAACTTTAAAGACAGGTCCTGGCGGAAATAGTGAACTGTCACAACTTTAAAGACAGGTCCGGGGGGAAATACTGAGCTGTCACAGTTTTGAACACAGTTTTGGGGGAAATACTGAGCTGTCACAACTTTAAAGACAGGTCCTGGCGGAAATAGTGAGCTGTCACAATTGTAAACACAGGGCCTGGAGGAAACACTGAAATGTCACAACCTCTAATGACAGGTCCTGGGGGAAATACTGAATTGTCACAAATTTAAAGACCGGGCCAGGGGGAAATACTGAACTGTCAAAGTTTTGAACACAGTTTCTGGGGGAAATACTGAACTGTCACAAATTTAAACATAAGGCATGGTGGAAACACTGAACTGTCACAAATTTAAACACAAGGCCTGGAGGAAAGACAGAACTGTCACAACCTTAACCACAGGGCCTGGAGAAAAGACTGAACTGTCACAAATTTTAGCACAGGGCCCGGAGGAAAGACAGAACTGTCACAACTTTAAACACAGCGCCTGGAGGAAATACTGAACTGTCACAAATTTAAACACTGGGCCTGGAGGAAATACTGAACTGTCACAAATTTAAACACAGGGCCTGGAGGAAATACTGAGCTGTCACAACTTAAAACACAGGGCCTGGGAGAAATACTGAACTGTCACAGCTTTAAACACAGGTCCTGTGGGAAATACTGAGCTGTCACAGTTTTGAACACAGTTTCTGGGGGAAATACTGAGCTGTCACAACTTTAAAGACAGGTCCTGGCGGAAATAGTGAACTGTCACAACTTTAAAGACAGGTCCGGGGGGAAATACTGAGCTGTCACAGTTTTGAACACAGTTTTGGGGGAAATACTGAGCTGTCACAACTTTAAAGACAGGTCCTGGCGGAAATAGTGAGCTGTCACAATTGTAAACACAGGGCCTGGAGGAAACACTGAAATGTCACAACCTCTAATGACAGGTCCTGGGGGAAATACTGAATTGTCACAAATTTAAAGACCGGGCCAGGGGGAAATACTGAACTGTCAAAGTTTTGAACACAGTTTCTGGGGGAAATACTGAACTGTCACAAATTTAAACATAAGGCATGGTGGAAACACTGAACTGTCACAAATTTAAACACAAGGCCTGGAGGAAAGACAGAACTGTCACAACCTTAACCACAGGGCCTGGAGAAAAGACTGAACTGTCACAAATTTTAGCACAGGGCCCGGAGGAAAGACAGAACTGTCACAACTTTAAACACAGCGCCTGGAGGAAATACTGAACTGTCACAAATTTAAACACTGGGCCTGGAGGAAATACTGAACTGTCACAAATTTAAACACAGGGCCTGGAGGAAATACTGAACTGTCACAAATTTAAACACAAGGCCTGGAGGAAATACTGAACTGTCACAAATTTAAACACAAGGCCTGGAGGAAATACTGAACTGTCACAAATTTAAACACAAGGCCTGGAGGAAATACTGAACTGTCACAAATGTAAACACAGGGCCTGGGGGAAATACTGAACTGTCACAAATTTAAACACAAGGCCTGGAGGAAATACTGAACTGTCACAAATGTAAACACAAGGCCTGGAGAAAATACTGAACTGTCACAAATTTAAACACAGGGCCTGGAGGAAATACTGAACTGCCACAACTTTAAACACAGGGGCCTGGAGTAAATACTGAACTGTCACAACTTTAAACACAGGTCCTGGGGGAAATACTGAACTGTCACAAGTTTAAACACAAGGCCTGGAGGAAATGCAGAACTGTCACAAATTTAAACACAGGGCCTGGAGGAAATACTGAACTGTCACAAATTTAAACACAAGGCCTGGAGGAAATACTGAACTGTCACAACTTTAAACACAGGGCCTGGAGGAAATACTGAACTGTCACAAATTTAAACACAAGGCCTGGAGGAAAGACTGAACTGTCACAAATTTAAACACTGGGCCTGGGGAAAAAATACTGAACTGTCACAAATTTAAACACAAGGCCTGGAGGAAATACTGAACTGTCACAAATTTAAACACAAGGCCTGGAGGAAATACTGAACTGTCACAAATTTAAACACAAGGCCTGGAGGAAAGACTGAACTGTCACAAATTTAAACACTGGGCCTGGGGAAAAAATACTGAACTGTCACAAATTTAAACACAAGGCCTGGAGGAAATACTGAACTGTCACAAATTTAAACACTAGGCCTGGAGGTAATACTGAACTGTCACAAATTTAAACACAAGGCCTGGAGGTAATACTGAAATGTCACAAATTTAAACACAAGGCCTGGAGTAAATACTGAACTGTCTCAACTTTAAACACAAGGCCTGGAGAAAATACTGAAATGTCACAAATTTAAACACAAGGCCTGGAGGAAATACTGAACTGCCACAACTTTAAACACAAGGCCTGGAGGAAATACTGAACTGTCACAAATTTAAACACAAGGCCTGGAGGAAATACTGAAATGTCACAAATTTAAACACAGGGCCTGGAGGAAATACTGAAATGTCACAAATTTAAACACAAGGCCTGGAGGAAATACTGAAATGTCACAAATTTAAACACAGGGCCTGGAGGAAATACTGAAATGTCACAAATTTAAACACAGGGCCTGGAGGAAATACTGAAATGTCACAAATTTAAACACAGGGCCTGGAGGAAATACTGAAATGTCACAAATTTAAACACAGGGTCTGGAGGAAAGACTGAACTGTAACAAATTTAAACACAGGGTCTGGAGGAAATACTGAACTGTCACAAATTTAAACACAGGGTCTGGAGGAAATACTGAACTGTCACAAATTTAAACACAGGGCCTGGAGTAAATACTGAACTGTCACAAATTTAAACACAAGGCCTGGAGGGAATACTGAACTGTCACAAATTTAAACACAGGGTCTGGAGGAAAGACTGAACTGTAACAAATTTAAACACAAGGCCTGGAGGGAATACTGAACTGTCACAAATTTAAACACAGGCTCTGGAGGAAAGACTGAACTGTAACAAATTTAAACACAGGGTCTGGAGTAAATACTGAACTGTCACAAATTTAAACACAAGGCCTGGAGGAAATACTGAACTGTCACAAATTTAAACACAGGGTCTGGAGGAAATACTGAACTGTCACAAATTTAAACACAAGGCCTGGAGGAAATACTGAACTGTCACAAATTTAAACACAAGGCCTGGAGGAAATACTGAACTGTCACAAATTTAAACACAGGGTCTGGAGTAAATACTGAACTGTCACAAATTTAAACACAAGGCCTGGAGGAAATACTGAGCTGTCGGAAATTTAAACAAAGTGGCTGGAGGAAATACTGAACTGTCACAAATTTAAACACAAGGCCTGGAGGAAATACTGAACTGTCACAAATTTAAACACAAGGCCTGGAGTAAATACTGAACTGTCACAAATTTAAACACAGGGTCTGGAGGAAATACTGAACTGTCACAAATTTAAACACAGGGCCTGGAGGAAATACTGAACTGTCACAAATTTAAACACAGGGCCTGGAGGAAATACTGAACTGTCACAAATTTAAACACAAGGCCTGGAGTAAATACTGAACTGTCACAAATTTAAACACAAGTCCTGGAGGAAATACTGAACTGTCATAAATTTAAACACAGTGCCTGGAGGAAATACTGAACTGTCACAAATTTAAACACAAGGCCTGGAGTAAATACTGAACTGTCACAAATTTAAACACAGGGTCTGGAGGAAATACTGAACTGTCACAAATTTAAACACAGGGCCTGGAGGAAATACTGAACTGTCACAAATTTAAACACAGGGCCTGGAGGAAATACTGAACTGTCACAAATTTATACACAAGGCCTGGAGGAAATACTGAACTGTCACAAATTTAAACACAGGGCCTGGAGGAAATACTGAACTGTCACAAATTTAAACATAAGGCCTGGAGGAAATACTGAACTGTCACAAATTTAAACACAGGGTCTGGAGGAAATACTGAACTGTCACAAATTTAAACACAGGGCCTGGAGGAAATACTGAACTGTCACAAATTTAAACACAAGGCCTGGAGTAAATACTGAACTGTCACAAATTTAAACACAGGTCCTGGAGTAAATACTGAACTGTCACAAATTTAAGCACAGGGCCTGGAGAAAATGCTGAACTGTCACAAATTTAAACACAGGGTCTGGAGGAAATACTGAACTGTCACAAATTTAAACACAAGGCCTGGAGTAAATACTGAACTGTCTCAAATTTAAACACAGGGTCTGGAGGAAATACTGAACTGTCACAAATTTAAACACAAGGCCTGGAGGAAAAGCTGAACTGTCACAAATTTAAACACAAGGCCTGGAGGAAATACTGAACTGTCACAAATTTAAACACAAGGCCTGGAGTAAATACTGAACTGTCACAAATTTAAGCACAGGGCCTGGAGAAAATGCTGAACTGTCACAAATTTAAACACAGGGTCTGGAGGAAATACTGAATTGTCACAAATTTAAGCACAGGGCCTGGAGAAAATGCTGAACTGTCACAAATTTAAACACAGGGTCTGGAGGAAATACTGAACTGTCACAAATTTAAACACAAGGCCTGGAGGTAATACTGAACTGTCACAAATTTAAACACAAGGCCTGGAGGAAATACTGAACTGTCACAAATTTAAACACAGGGCCTGGAGGAAATACTGAACTGTCACAAATTTAAACACAAGGCCTGGAGGTAATACTGAACTGTCACAAATTTAAACACAAGGCCTGGAGGAAATACTGAACTGTCACAAATTTAAACACAAGGCCTGGAGGTAATACTGAACTGTCACAAATTTAAACACAAGGCCTGGAGTAAATACTGATCTGTCACAAATTTAAACACAGGGCCTGGAGGGAAATACTGAACTGTCACAAATTTAAACACAAGGCCTGGAGGAAATACTGAACTGTCACAAATTTAAACACAAGGCCTGGAGGAAATACTGAACTGTCACAAATTTAAACACAAGGCCTGGAGGAAATACTGAACTGTCTCAAATTTAAACACAGGGTCTGGAGTAAATACTGATCTGTCACAAATTTAAACACAAGGCCTGGAGGAAAGACTGAACTGTCACAAATTTAAACACAAGGCCTGGAGGAAATACTGAACTGTCACAAATTTAAACACAAGGCCTGGAGGAAATACTGAACTGTCACAAATTTAAACACAGGACCTGGAGGAAATACTGAACTGTCACAAATTTAAACACAAGGCCTGGAGGAAATACTGAACTGTCACAAATTTAAACACAGGGCCTGGAGGAAATACTGAACTGTCACAAATTTAAACACAGGGCCTGGAGGAAATACTGAACTGTCACAAATTTAAACACTGGGCCTGGAGGAAATACTGAACTGTCACAAATTTAAACACAGGGCCTGGAGGAAATACTGAACTGTCACAAATTTAAACACAGGGCCTGGAGGAAATACTGAACTGTCACAAATTTAAACACAAGGCCTGGAGGAAATACTGAACTGTCACAAATTTAAACACAGGGCCTGGAGGAAATACTGAACTGTCACAAATTTAAACACAAGGCCTGGAGGAAATACTGAACTGTCACAAATTTAAACACAGGGTCTGGAGGAAATACTGAACTGTCACAAATTTAAACACAAGGCCTGGAGGAAATACTGAACTGTCACAAATTTAAACACAAGGCCTGGAGGAAATACTGAACTGTCACAAATTTAAACACAGGGTCTGGAGGAAATACTGAACTGTCACAAATTTAAACACAGTGCCAGGAGGAAATACTGAACTGTCACAAATTTAAACATAAGGCCTGGAGGAAATACTGAACTGTCACAAATTTAAACACAGGGTCTGGAGGAAATACTGAACTGTCACAAATTTAAACACAGGGCCTGGAGGAAATACTGAACTGTCACAAATTTAAACACAAGGCCTGGAGTAAATACTGAACTGTCACAAATTTAAACACAGGTCCTGGAGTAAATACTGAACTGTCACAAATTTAAGCACAGGGCCTGGAGAAAATGCTGAACTGTCACAAATTTAAACACAGGGTCTGGAGGAAATACTGAACTGTCACAAATTTAAACACAAGGCCTGGAGTAAATACTGAACTGTCTCAAATTTAAACACAGGGTCTGGAGGAAATACTGAACTGTCACAAATTTAAACACAAGGCCTGGAGGAAAAGCTGAACTGTCACAAATTTAAACACAAGGCCTGGAGGAAATACTGAACTGTCACAAATTTAAACACAAGGCCTGGAGTAAATACTGAACTGTCACAAATTTAAGCACAGGGCCTGGAGAAAATGCTGAACTGTCACAAATTTAAACACAGGGTCTGGAGGAAATACTGAACTGTCACAAATTTAAGCACAGGGCCTGGAGAAAATGCTGAACTGTCACAAATTTAAACACAGGGTCTGGAGGAAATACTGAACTGTCACAAATTTAAACACAAGGCCTGGAGGAAATACTGAACTGTCTCAAATTTAAACACAGGGTCTGGAGTAAATACTGATCTGTCACAAATTTAAACACAAGGCCTGGAGGAAAGACTGAACTGTCACAAATTTAAACACAAGGCCTGGAGGAAATACTGAACTGTCACAAATTTAAACACAAGGCCTGGAGGAAATACTGATCTGTCACAAATTTAAACACAGGGCCTGGAGGAAATACTGAACTGTCACAAATGTAAACACAAGGCCTGGAGGAAATACTGAACTGTCACAAATTTAAACACAGGGCCTGGAGGAAATACTGAACTGTCACAAATTTAAACACAGGGCCTGGAGGAAATACTGAACTGTCACAAATTTAAACACAAGGCCTGGAGGAAATACTGAACTGTCACAAATTTAAACACAGGGCCTGGAGGAAATACTGAACTGTCACAAATTTAAACACAGGGCCTGGAGGAAATACTGAACTGTCACAAATTTAAACACAGGGCCTGGAGGAAATACTGAACTGTCACAAATTTAAACACAAGGCCTGGAGGAAATACTGAACTGTCACAAATTTAAACACAAGGCCTGGAGGAAATACTGAACTGTCACAAATTTAAACACAAGGCCTGGAGGAAATACTGAACTGTCACAAATTTAAACACAGGGCCTGGAGGAAATACTGAACTGTTACAAATTTAAACACAGAGCCTGGAGGAAATACTGAACTGTCACAAATTTAAACACAGGGCCTGGAGGAAATACTGAACTGTCACAAATTTAAGCACAGGGCCTGGAGTAAATACTGAACTGTCACAAATTTAAGCACAGGGCCTGGAGTAAATACTGAACTGTCACAAATTTAAACACAGGGGCTGGAGGAAATACTGAGTGTCACCACTTTAAAGACAGTTCCTGGGGGAAATATTGAGCTCTCACAACTTTAAACACAGGACCTGGAGGAAATACTGAACTGTCACAAATTTAAACACAAGGCCTGGAGGAAATACTGAACTGTCACAAATTTAAACACAGGGCCTGGAGGAAATACTGAACTGTCACAAATTTAAACACAGGGCCTGGAGGAAATACTGAACTGTCACAAATTTAAACACAAGGCCTGGAGGAAATACTGAACTGTCACAAATTTAAACACAGGGCCTGGAGGAAATACTGAACTGTCACAAATTTAAACACAAGGCCTGGAGGAAATACTGAACTGTCACAAATTTAAACACAAGGCCTGGAGGAAATACTGAACTGTCACAAATTTAAACACAGAGCCTGGAGGAAATACTGAACTGTCACAAATTTAAACACAAGGCCTGGAGGGAAATACTGAACGGTCACAAATTTAAACACAGAGCCTGGAGGAAATACTGAACGGTCACAAATTTAAACACAAGGCCTGGAGGAAATACTGAACTGTCACAAATTTAAACACAAGGCCTGGAGGAAATACTGAACTGTCACAAATTTAAACACAATGCCTGGAGGAAATACTGAACTGTCACAACTTTAAACACAGGTCCTGGAGGAAATACTGAACTGTCACAAATTAAAACACAGGGCCTGGAGGAAATACTGAACTGTCACAAATTTAAACACAGGGCCTGGAGGAAATACTGAACTGTCATAAATTTAAACACAAGGCCTGGAGGAAATACTGAACTGTCACAAATTTAAACACAAGGCCTGGAGGGAATACTGAACTGTCACAAATTTAAACACAAGGCCTGGAGGAAATTCTGAACTGTCACAAATTTAAACACAGGGTCTGGAGTAAATACTGAACTGTCACAACTTTAAACACAGGTCCTGGAGGAAATACTGAACTGTCACAAATTAAAACACAAGGCCTGGAGGAAATACTGAACTGTCACAAATTAAAACACAAGGCCTGGAGGAAATACTGAACTGTCACAAATTAAAACACAGGGCCTGGAGGAAATACTGAACTGTCACAACTTTAAACACAGGTCCTGGAGGAAATACTGAACTGTCACAAATTAAAACACAGGGCCTGGAGGAAATACTGAACTGTCACAAATTTAAACACAGGGCCTGGAGGAAATACTGAACTGTCATAAATTTAAACACAAGGCCTGGAGGAAATACTGAACTGTCACAAATTTAAACACAAGGCCTGGAGGGAATACTGAACTGTCACAAATTTAAACACAAGGCCTGGAGTAAATACTGAACTGTCACAAATTTAAACACAGGGTCTGGAGTAAATACTGAACTGTCACAAATTTAAACACAGGGCCTGGAGGGAATACTGAACTGTCACAAATTTAAACACAAGGCCTGGAGGAAATACTGAACTGTCACAAATTTAAACACAGGGCCTGGAGGAAATACTGAACTGTCACAAATTTAAACACAAGGCCTGGAGGAAATACTGAACTGTCACAAATTTAAACACAGGGTCTGGAGGAAATACTGAACTGTCACAAATTTAAACACAAGGCCTGGAGGAAATACTGAACTGTCACAAATTTAAACACAAGGCCTGGAGGAAATACTGAACTGTCACAAATTTAAACACAAGGCCTGGAGGAAATACTGAACTGTCACAAATTTAAACACAAGGCCTGGAGGAAATACTGAACTGTCACAAATTTAAACACAGGACCTGGAGGAAATACTGTACTGTCACAAATTTAAACACAAGGCCTGGAGGAAATACTGAACTGTCACAAATTTAAACACAGGGTCTGGAGGAAAGACCGAACTGTAACAAATTTAAACACAAGGCCTGGAGAGAATACTGAACTGTCACAAATTTAAACACAGGGTCTGGAGGAAATACTGAACTGTCACAAATTTAAACACAGGGTCTGGAGGAAATACTGAACTGTCACAAATTTAAACACAGGGCCTGGAGGAAATACTGAACTGTCACAAATTTAAACACAGGGCCTGGAGTAAATACTGAACTGTCACAAATTTAAACACAAGGCCTGGAGGGAATACTGAACTGTCACAAATTTAAACACAGGGTCTGGAGGAAAGACCGAACTGTAACAAATTTAAACACAAGGCCTGGAGAGAATACTGAACTGTCACAAATTTAAACACAAGGCCTGGAGGAAATACTGAACTGTCAGAAATTTAAACACAAGGCCTGGAGGAAAGACTGAACTGTCACAAATTTAAACACAAGGCCTGGAGGAAATACTGAACTCTCACAAATTTAAACACAAGGCCTGGAGGAAATACTGAACTGTCATAAATTTAAACACAGGGCCTGGAGGAAATACTGAACTGTCACAAATTTAAACACAGGGCCTGGAGGAAATACTGAACTGTCACAAATTTAAACACAAGGCCTGGAGTAAATACTGAACAGTCACAAATTTAAACACAGGGCCTGGAGAAAATGCTGAACTGTCACAAATTTAAACACAAGGCCTGGAGGAAATACTGAACTGTCACAAATTTAAACACAGGGTCTGGAGGAAATACTGAACTGTCACAAATTTAAACACAGGGTCTGCAGGAAATACTGAACTGTCACAAATTTAAACACAGGGTCTGGAGGAAATACTGAACTGTCACAAATTTAAACACAGGGCCTGGAGGAAATACTGAACTGTCACAAATTTAAACACAGGGCCTGGAGGAAATACTGAACTGTCACAAATTTAAACACAGGGTCTGGAGGAAATACTGAACTGTCACAAATTTAAACACAGGGCCTGGAGGAAATACTGAACTGTCACAAATTTAAACACAGGGCCTGGAGGAAATACTGAACTGTCACAAATTTAAACACAGGGTCTGGAGGAAATACTGAACTGTCACAAATTTAAACACAAGGCCTGGAGGAAATACTGAACTGTCACAAATTTAAACACAGGGCCTGGAGGAAATACTGAACTGTCACAAATTTAAACACAGGGCCTGGAGGAAATACTGAACTGTCACAAATTTAAACACAGGGTCTGGAGGAAATACTGAACTGTCACAAATTTAAACACAGGGCCTGGAGGAAATACTGAACTGTCACAAATTTAAACACAGGGCCTGGAGGAAATACTGAACTGTCACAAATTTAAACACAGGGTCAGGAGGAAATACTGAACTGTCACAAATTTAAACATAAGGCCTGGAGGAAATACTGAACTGTCACAAATTTAAACAGAGGGTCTGGAGGAAATACTGAACTGTCACAAATTTAAACACAGGGTCAGGAGGAAATACTGAACTGTCACAAATTTAAACATAAGACCTGGAGGAAATACTGAACTGTAACAAATTTAAACACAGGGTCTGGAGGGAAATACTGAACTGTCACAAATTTAAACACAGGGTCTGGAGGAAAGACTGAACTGTAACAAATTTAAACACAGGGCCTGGAGGAAATACTGAACTGTCACAAATTTAAACACAGGGTCTGGAGGAAATACTGAACTGTCACAAATTTAAACAGAGGGCCTGGAGTAAATACTGAACTGTCACAAATTTAAACACAAGGCCTGGAGGGAATACTGAACTGTCACAAATTTAAACACAGGGTCTGGAGGAAAGACCGAACTGTAACAAATTTAAACACAAGGCCTGGAGAGAATACTGAACTGTCACAAATTTAAACACAAGGCCTGGAGGAAATACTGAACTGTCAGAAATTTAAACACAAAGCCTGGAGGAAAGACTGAACTGTCACAAATTTAAACACAAGGCCTGGAGGAAATACTGAACTCTCACAAATTTAAACACAAGGCCTGGAGGAAATACTGAACTGTCATAAATTTAAACACAGGGCCTGGAGGAAATACTGAACTGTCACAAATTTAAACACAGGGCCTGGAGGAAATACTGAACTGTCACAAATTTAAACACAAGGCCTGGAGTAAATACTGAACTGTCACAAATTTAAACACAAGGCCTGGAGAAAATACTGAACTGTCACAACTTTAAACACAAGGCCTGGAGGGAATACTGAACTGTCACAAATTTAAACACAAGGCCTGGAGGAAATACTGAACTGTCACAAATTTAAACACAGGGTCTGGAGGAAATACTGAACTGTCACAAATTTAAACACAGGGTCTGGAGGAAATACTGAACTGTCACAAATTTAAACACAGGGCCTGGAGGAAATACTGAACTGTCACAAATTTAAACACAGGGCCTGGAGGAAATACTGAACTGTCACAAATTTAAACACAGGGTCTGGAGGAAATACTGAACTGTCACAAATTTAAACACAGGGCCTGGAGGAAATACTGAACTGTCACAAATATAAACACAGGGCCTGGAGGAAATACTGAACTGTCACAAATTTAAACACAGGGTCTGGAGGAAATACTGAACTGTCACAAATTTAAACACAAGGCCTGGAGGAAATACTGAACTGTCACAAATTTAAACACAGGGCCTGGAGGAAATACTGAACTGTCACAAATTTAAACACAGGGCCTGGAGGAAATACTGAACTGTCACAAATTTAAACACAGGGTCTGGAGGAAATACTGAACTGTCACAAATTTAAACACAGGGCCTGGAGGAAATACTGAACTGTCACAAATTTAAACACAGGGCCTGGAGGAAATACTGAACTGTCACAAATTTAAACACAGGGTCAGGAGGAAATACTGAACTGTCACAAATTTAAACATAAGGCCTGGAGGAAATACTGAACTGTCACAAATTTAAACACAGGGTCTGGAGGAAATACTGAACTGTCACAAATTTAAACACAGGGTCAGGAGGAAATACTGAACTGTCACAAATTTAAACATAAGGCCTGGAGGAAATACAGAACTGTCACAAATTTAAACACAGGGTCTGGAGGAAATACTGAACTGTCACAAATTTAAACACAAGGCCAGGAGGAAATACTGAACTGTCACAAATTTAAACACAAGGCCTGGAGGAAATACTGAACTGTCACAAATTTAAACACAAGGCCAGGAGGAAATACTGAACTGTCACAAATTTAAACACAAGGCCTGGAGGAAATACTGAACTGTCACAAATTTAAACACAAGGCCTGGAGGAAATACTGAACTGTCACAAATTTAAACACAAGGCCAGGAGGAAATACTGAACTGTCATAAATTTAAACACAAGGCCTGGAGGAAATACTGAACTGTCACAAATTTAAAGACAAGGCCTGGAGAAAATGCTGAACTGTCACAAATTTAAACACAGGGTCTGGAGGAAATACTGAACTGTCACAAATTTAAACACAAGGCGAGGAGGAAATACTGAACTGTCACAAATTTAAACACAAGGCCTGGAGGAAATACTGAACTGTCACAAATTTAAACACAAGGCCAGGAGGAAATACTGAACTGTCACAAATTTAAACACAAGGCCTGGAGGAAATACTGAACTGTCACAAATTTAAACACAAGGCCTGGAGGAAATACTGAACTGTCACAAATTTAAACACAGGGCCTGGAGTAAATACTGAACTGTCACAAATATAAGCACAGGGCCTGGAGAAAATGCTGAACTGTCACAAATTTAAACACAGGGTCTGGAGGAAATACTGAACTGTCACAAATTTAAGCACAGGGCCTGGAGAAAATGCTGAACTGTCACAAATTTAAACACAGGGTCTGGAGGAAATACTGAACTGTCACAAATTTAAACACAAGGCCTGGAGGAAATACTGAACTGTCTCAAATTTAAACACAGGGTCTGGAGTAAATACTGAACTGTCACAAATTTAAACACAAGGCCTGGAGGAAAGACTGAACTGTCACAAATTTAAACACAAGGCCTGGAGGAAATACTGAACTGTCACAAATTTAAACACAAGGCCTGGAGGAAATACTGAACTGTCACAAATTTAAACACAGGGCCTGGAGGAAATACTGAACTGTCACAAATTTAAACACAGGGCCTGGAGGAAATACTGAACTGTCACAAATTTAAACACAAGGCCTGGAGGAAATACTGAACTGTCACAAATTTAAACACAGGGCCTGGAGGAAATACTGAACTGTCACAAATTTAAACACAGGGCCTGGAGGAAATACTGAACTGTCACAAATTTAAACACAGGGCCTGGAGGAAATACTGAACTGTCACAAATTTAAACACAAGGCCTGGAGGAAATACTGAACTGTCACAAATTTAAACACAGGGCCTGGAGGAAATACTGAACTGTCACAAAGTTAAACACAAGGCCTGGAGGAAATACTGAACTGTCACAAATTTAAGCACAGGGCCTGGAGTAAATACTGAACTGTCACAAATTTAAACACAGGGGCTGGAGGAAATACTGAAATGTCACCACTTTAAAGACAGTTCCTGGGGGAAATATTGAGCTCTCACAACTTTAAACACAGGACCTGGAGGAAATACTGAACTGTCACAAATTTAAACACAAGGCCTGGAGGAAATACTGAACTGTCACAAATTTAAACACAAGGCCGGGAGGAAATACTGAACTGTCACAAATTTAAACACAAGGCCTGGAGGAAATACTGAACTGTCACAAATTTAAACACAGGGCCTGGAGGAAATACTGAACTGTCACAAATTTAAACACAAGGCCGGGAGGAAATACTGAACTGTCACAAATTTAAACACAAGGCCTGGAGGAAATACTGAACTGTCACAAATTTAAACACAAGGCCTGGAGGAAATACTGAACTGTCACAAATTTAAACACAAGGCCGGGAGGAAATACTGAACTGTCACAAATTTAAACACAAGGCCTGGAGGAAATACTGAACTGTCACAAATTTAAACACAGGGCCTGGAGGAAATACTGAACTGTCACAAATTTAAACACAAGGCCGGGAGGAAATACTGAACTGTCACAAATTTAAACACAAGGCCTGGAGGAAATACTGAACTGTCACAAATTTAAACACAGGGCCTGGAGGAAATACTGAACTGTCACAAATTTAAACACAGGGCCTGGAGGAAATACTGAACTGTCACAAATTTAAACACAGGGCCTGGAGGAAATACTCAACTGTTACAAATTTAAACACAGGGCCTGGAGGAAATACTGAACTGTTACAAATTTAAACACAGGGCCTGGAGGAAATACTGAACTGTCACAAATTTAAACACAAGGCCTGGAGGAAATACTGAACTGTCACAAATTTAAACACAGGGCCTGGAGGAAATACTGAACTGTCACAAATTTAAACACAGAGCCTGGAGGAAATACTGAACTGTCACAAATTTAAACACAAGGCCTGGAGGGAAATACTGAACGGTCACAAATTTAAACACAGAGCCTGGAGGAAATACTGAACGGTCACAAATTTAAACACAAGGCCTGGAGGAAATACTGAACTGTCACAAATTTAAACACAAGGCCTGGAGGGAATACTGAACTGTCACAAATTTAAACACAGGGCCTGGAGGAAATACTGAACTGTCACAAATTTAAACACAAGGCCTGGAGGAAATACTGAACTGTCACAAATTTAAACACAAGGCCTGGAGGAAATACTGAACTGTCACAAATTTAAACTCAAGGCCTGGAGGAAATACTGAACTGTCACAAATTTAAACACAGAGCCTGGAGGGAATACTGAACTGTCACAAATTTAAACACAAGGCCTGGAGGGAATACTGAACTGCCACAACTTTAAACACAAGGCCTGGAGGAAATACTGAACTGTCACAAATTTAAACACAAGGCCTGGAGGGAATACTGAACTGTCAGAAATTTAAACACAAGGCCTGGAGGAAATACTGAACTGTCAGAAATTTAAACACAAGGCCTGGAGGAAATACTGAACTGTCACAAATTTAAACACAAGGCCTGGAGGAAATACTGAACAGTCACAAATTTAAACACATGGCCTGGAGGAAATACTGAACTGTCACAAATTTAAACACAGAGCCTGGAGGAAATACTGAACTGTCACAAACTTAAACACAGGGCCTGGAGGGAAATACTGAACTGTCACAAATTTAAACACAAGGCCTGGAGGAAATACTGAACTGTCACAAATTTAAACACAAGGCCTGGAGGAAATACTGAACTGTCACAAATTTAAACACAACGCCTGGAGGAAATACTGAACTGTCACAAATTTAAACACAAGGCCTGGAGGAAATACTGAACTGTCACAAATTTAAACACAGGGCCTGGAGGGAATACTGAACTGTCACAAATTTAAACACAAGGCCTGGAGGAAATACTGAACTGTCACAAATTTAAACACAAGGCCTGGATGAAATACTGAACTGTCACAAATTTAAACACAAGGCCTGGAGGAAATACTGAACTGTCACAAATTTAAACACATGGCCTGGAGGAAATACTGAACTGTCACAAATTTAAACACTAGGCCTGGAGGAAATACTGAACTGCCACAACTTTAAACACAGGGCCTGGAGGAAATACTGAACTGTCACAAATTTAAACACAGGGCCTGGAGGGAATACTGAACTGCCACAACTTTAAACACAGGGCCTGGGGGAAATACTGAACTGTCACAAATTTAAACACAAGACCTGGAGGAAATACTGAACTGTTACAAATTTAAACACAAGTCCTGGAGGAAATACTGAACTGTCACAAATTTAAACACAGGGCCTGGAGGAAATACTGAACTGTCACAAATTTAAACACAAGGCCTGGAGGGAAATACTGAACTGTCACAAATTTAAACACAAGGCCTGGAGGAAATACTGAACTGTCACAAATTTAAACACAGGGCCTGGAGGAAATACTGAACTGTCACAAATTTAAACACAAGACCTGGAGGAAATACTGAACTGTCACAAATTTAAACACAAGACCTGGAGGAAATACTGAACTGTCACAAATTTAAACACAAGGCCTGGAGGAAATACTGAACTGTCACAAATTTAAACACAGGTCCTGGAGGAAATACTGAACTGTCACAAATTTAAACACAGGGCCTGAAGGAATTACTGAACTGCCACAAATTTAAACACAAGGCCTGGAGGAAATACTGAACTGTCACAACTTTAAACACAAGGCCTGGAGGAAATACTGAACTGTCACAACTTTAAAGAGAGGTCATGGTGGAAATACTGAGCTGTCACAACTTTAAAGATAAGTCCTTGGGGAAATACTGAGCTGTCACAACTTTAAAGACAGGTCCTGGGGGAAATACCGAGCTGTCACAAATATAAAAACATGTCCTGGGGGAAATACTGAGCTGTCGCAACTTTAAAGACAGGTCCTGGGGGAAATACCGAGCTGTCGCAAATATCAAAACATGTCCTGAGGGAAATACTGAGCTGTCACAACTGTAAACACAAGGCCTGGAGGAAATATTGAGCTGTCACAACGGTAATCACAGGGCCTGGGGGAAACACTGATCTGTCACAACTTTAAACACTGGGCTTGGGGGAAATTCTGAGCTGTCACAACTTTAATTACAGGTCCTGGGGGAAATACTGAACTGTCATAACTTTAATTACAGGTCCTGGGGGTAATACTGAACTCTTACAATTGTAAACACAGGGCCTGGAAGAAATACTGAGCTGGCACAACTTTTAACACAGGTCCTGGGCGAAATACGGAGCTGTCACAATTGTAAACACAGGTCTTGGGGGAAACACTGAACTGTAACAGCATTAAACACAGGTCCTGGTGGAAATACTGAGCTGTCACAACTTTTAACACAGGTCCTGGGCGAAATACGGAGCTGTCACAATTGTAAACACAGGTCTTGGGGGAAACACTGAACTGTAACAGCATTAAACACAGGTCCTGGTGGAAATACTGAGCTGTCGCAACTTTAAACACAGGACCTGGGGGAAATACTGAGCTGTCACAACTTTTAACACAGGTCCTGGGCGAAATACGGAGCTGTCACAATTGTAAACACAGGTCTTGGGGGTAACACTGAACTGTAACAGCATTAAACACAGGTCCTGGTGGAAATACTGAACTGTCACATCTTTAAGCACAGGTTCTGGGGAAATACTGAGCTCTCACAACTTTAAAGACAGGTCCTGGAGGAAATACTGAGCTGTCACAACTTTAAACACAGGTCTTGGGGGAAACACTGAACTGTAACAGCATTAAACACAGGTCCTGGTGGAAATACTGAACTGTCACAACTTTAAACACAGGTCTTGGGGAAATACTGAATTGTCACAATTGTAAACACAGGGCCTGGAAGGAATACTGAACTGTCACAACATTAAAGACAGGTCTTGGGGGAAACAATGAACTGTCACATCTTTAAACACAGGTCTTGGGGAAATACTGAGCTGTCACAACTTTAAACACAGGTCCTGGAGGAAATACTGAACTGTCACAATTGTAAACACAGGGCCTGGAAGGAATACTGAACTGTCACAACATTAAAGACAGGTCTTGGGGGAAACAATGAACTGTCACATCTTTAAACACAGGGACTGGGGCAACTAATGAGCTGTCACAACTTTAAACACAGGTACTGGGGCAACTAATGAGCTGTCACAACTTTAAAGACAGGTCCTGGAGGAAATACTGAACTGTCAGAACTTTAAACACAGGGCCTGGGGGAAATACTGAACTGTCACAACTTTAAACACAGGTACTGGGGGAAACACTGAACTGTAACAGCATTAAACACAGGTCCTGGGGGAAATACTGAGCTGTCACAACTTGAAACACAGGGCCTGGAAGAAATACTGAGCTGTCACATCTTTAAACAAAGGTCTTGGGGGAAATACTGAGCTGTCACAACTTTAAACACAGGTTTTGGGGGAAATACTGAGCTGTCACAACTTTAAACACAGGTCTTGGGGGAAATACTGAGCTGTCGCAACTTTAAACACAGGTTTTGGGGGAAATACTGAGCTGTCACAACTTTAAACACAGGTCCTGGGTGAAATACTGAGCTGTCGCAACTTGAAACTCAGGTCCTGGGGGAAATACTGAGCTGTCACAATTGTGAACAAAGGTCCTGGGATAAATACCGAGCTGTCACATCTTTAAGCACACGTCCTGTGGGAAATTCTGAGCGGTCACAACATTAAACACAGGTCTTGGTGGAAATACTGAACTGTCACAGCTTTAAACACAGGTCTTGGTGGAAATACTGAACTGTCACAACATTAAACACAGGGCCTGGATGAAACGCTAATCTGTCACAACTTTAAAGAAAGGTCCTGGGGAAATACTGAGCTGTCACAGCTTTAAATACAGGGCCTGGGGGAAACACTGAAATGTCACAACTTTAAAGACAGGTCCTGGGGGAAATACTGAGCTGTCACAACTGTAAACACCGGGCCTGGGTGAATTACTGAGCTGTCACAACTGTAAACACAGCCCTGGGTGAATTACTGAACTGTCACAACTGTAAACACAGCCCTGGGTGAAATACTGAGCTGTCACAACTGTAAACACAGGGCCTGGATGAAAAGCTAATCTGTCACAACTTTAAAGAAAGGTCCTGGGGGAAAGACTGAGCTGTCATAACTTTAAACACAGGGCCTGGAGGAAATACTGAACTGTCCCAAACGTAATCACAGGGCCTGGGGGAAACACTGAACTGTCACAATGGTCTATAAAGTGCCAGGGCGAAATACTGAGCTGTCACAACTTCAAAGACAGATCCTGGGGGAAATACTGAGCTGTCACAATTGTAAACACAGGGCCTGGAAGAAATACTGAGCTGTAACAAATTTAAACACAGGTCCTGGGGGAAATACTGAGCTTTCACAATTGTAGACACAGGGCATGGGGGAAACACTGAACTGTCACAACTTTAAACACAGGTTCTGCGGGAAATACTGAGCTGTCACAACTTTAAAGAAAGGTCCTGTGGGAAATACTGAGTTGTCACAACTTTAAACGCAGGTCCTGGGGGAAATACTGAGCTGTCACATATTTTAGCACAGTTTTGGTGACTGCAGCTTGACTGCAGCGGAGGTGCGAGAGCGAGCTAACAGCTGGGAAGTCAATTTCAGTGGAAGTTTAAAAGTTAATTCCCTTTTGTTTTCGGAGGACCAGGGGACTGCTGGGTAAGTAAAAACTATATATTTGGGTGGTGGCTGTATCCGAGACACTACACGTGTAGTGTCTTCCACCCACCCTCCTCCGCTAACCAAAAAAAAAAGGACTCTGTTGTGTTGATAAGGTAAGCTTTTTATTTAAGAAGTTCTGTCCGTTGGATTTCTAACCTAACAAGTTCTGACATTTTATTTTTTTTGGTTTTTCAGTAGATTTATTGGGAATCTAGAATAGTGGGAATGGAGGTAAAGGCAGTTGTATGTTCCTTCTGCAGAATGTGGGAGGTAAGGGTCGCCAAGAGTGTCCCTGCTGACTGCATCTGCGGGAAGTGCACCCAACGCCAGCTCCTCGAGAACCGCGTTAGGGAACTGGAGCTGGAGCTGGATGAACTTCGGATCATTCGGGAGGCGGAGGGGGTTATTGAGAGGAGTTATGGGGAGGTAGTCACACCTCAGGTAAAAGAAGTAGGTAGATGGGTTACCGTCAGGGGAAGGAGAGGGAACCAGCAGGCAGTGCAGGGATCCCCTGTGGCCGTTTCCCTCAACAACAGGTATACCGTTTTGGATACTGTTGCGGGGGACGACTTACCAGGGGTAAGCAATGGGGTACAGATATCTGGCACAGAGTCTGTCCCTGTTTGCTCAGAAGGGAAAGGGGAAGAGGAGCAGAATATTAGTCATTGGGGACTCCATAGTTAGGGGAACAGATAGGAGGTTCTGTGGGAACGAGAGAGACTCACGGTTGGTATGTTGCCTCCCAGGTGCCAGGGTACATGATGTCTCGGATCCTGTTTTTGGGATCCTTAAGGGGGAGGGGGGAGCAGCCCCAAGTCGTGGTCCACATAGGCACCAACGACATAGGAAGGAAGAGAGATGGGGATTTAAGACAGAAATTCAGGGAGCTAGGGTGGAAGCTTAGAGCGAGAACAAACAGAGTTGTTATCTCTGGGTTGTTGCCCGTGCCACGTGCTAGCGAAGCGAGGAATAGGGAGAGAGAGGAGTTGAACTCGTGGCTGCAGGGATGGTGCAGGAGGGAGGGTTTTGGTTTCCTGGATAATTGGGGCTCTTTCTGGGGTAGGTGGGACCTCTGCAAACAGGATATTCTTCACCTGAACCAGAGAGGTACCAATATCCTGGGGGGGAGATTTGCTAGTGCTCTTCGGGGGGGGTTTAAACTAATTCAACAGGGGGATGGAACCTAAATTGTAGTGCTAGTGCACTGGATGTTGAGAGTAGTGAGGTCAGGGATAAGGTTACAAGTACGCAAGAGGGCACTGGCAAGCAAGAACTTGGTTTAAAGTGTGTCTACTTCAACGCCAGGAGCATCCGGAATAAGGTGGGTGAGCTTGCAGCATGGGTTGGTACCTGGGATCCTGATGTTGTGGCCATTTCAGAGACATGGGTAGAGCAGGGGCAGGAATGGATGTTGCAGATTCCGGGATTTAGATGTTTCAGTAAGAACAGAGAAGATGGTAAAAGAGGGGGGGGGTGTGGCATTGTTAATCAAGGAAAGTATTACAGCGGCAGAAAGGACGTTTGAGGACTCGTCTACTGAGGTAGTATGGGCTGAGGTTAGAAACAGGAGAGGTGAGGTCACCCTGTTGGGAGTCTTTTATAGACCTCCAAATAGTTCCAGAGATGTAGAGGAAAGGATAGCGAAGATGATTCTTGACAGGGGCGAGAGTAACAGGGTAGTTGTTATGGGGGACTTTAACTTTCCAAATATTGACTGGAAATGCTATAGTTCGAGTACTTTAGATGGGTCAGTTTTTGTCCAGTGTGTGCAGGAGGGTTTTCTGACACAGTATGTAGACAGGCCAACCAGGGGCAATGCCACATTGGATTTGGTATTGGGTAATGAACCCAGCCAGGTGTTAGATTTAGATGTAGGTGAGCACTTTGGTGATAGTGATCACAATTCGGTTAGGTTTACCTTAGCGATGGGCAGGGACAGGTATATACCGCAGGGCAAGAATTATAGCTGGGGGAAAGGAAATTATGATGCGATTAGGCAAGATTTAGGATGCGTAGGATGGGGAAGGAAACTGCAGGGGATGGGCACAAACGAAATGTGGAGCTTATTCAAGGAGCAGCTACTGTGTGTCCTTGATAAGTATGTACCTGTCAGGCAGGGAGGAAGTTGTCGAGCGAGGGAGCCGTGGTTTACTAAAGAAGTTTAAGCGCTTGTCAAGAGGAAGAAGAAGGCTGATGTTAGGATGAGACGTGAAGGCTCAGTTAGGGCGCTTGAGAGTTACAAGCTAGCCAGGAAGGATCTAAAGTGAGAGCTAAGAAGAGCAAGGAGAGGACACGAGAAGTCATTGGCGGATAGGATCAGGGAAAACCCTAAGGCTTTCTATAGGTATATCAGGAATAAAAGAATGACTGGAGTTAGATTAGTGCCAATCAAGGATAGTAGTGGGAAGTTGTGTGTGGAATCAGAGGAGATAGGGGAAGTGATAAATGAATGTTTTGCGTCAGTATTTACAGTAGAGAAAGAAAATGTTGTTGAGGAGAATACTGAGATTCAGGCTACTAGGCTAGATGGGATTGAGGTTCACAAGGAGGAGGTGTGATCAATTTTGGAAAGTGTGAAAATGGATAAGTCCCCTGGGCCACATGGGATTTATCCTAGGATTCTCTGGGAAGCTAGGGAAGAGATTGCAGAGCCTTTGTCCTTGATCTTTATGTCGTCATTGTCGACAGGAATAGTGCCGGAAGACTGGAGGATAGCAAATGTCCCCTTGTCCAAGAAGGGGAGTAGAGACAGCCCTGGTAATTATAGATCTGTGAGCCTTACTTCGGCTGTGGGTAAAATGCTGGAAAAGGTTATAAGAGACAGGATTTATAATCATCTTGAAAAGAATAAGTTCATTAGCGATAGTCAGCACGGTTTTGTGAAAGGTAGGTCGTGCCTCACAAACCAATATTGAGCTTTTCCAGAAGGTGACCAAACAGGTGGATGAGGGTAAAGCAGTGGATGTGGTGTATATGGATTTCACTAAGGCGTTTGATAAGGTTCCCCATGGCAGGCTATTGCAGAAAATACGGAAGTATGGGGGAGAAGGTTATTTAGAGCTTTGGATCAGAAATTGGCTAGCTGAAAGAAGACAGAGGGTGGTGGTTGATGGCAAATGTTCATCCTGGAGTTTAGTTACTAGTGGTGTACCGCAAGGATCTGTTTTGGGGCCACTGCTGTTTGTCATTTTTATAAATGACCTGGAAGAGGGTGTAGAAGGGTGGGTGAGTAAATTTGCGGATGACACGAAGGTCGGTGGAGTTGTGGATAGTGCTGAAGGATGTGTAGGGTACAGAGGGACATAGATAGGCTGCAGAGCTGGGCTGAGAGATGGCAAATGGAGTTTAATGCGGAAAAGTGTGAGGTGATTCACTTTGGAAGGAGTAACAGGAATGCAAAGTACTGGGCTAATGAGAAGATGAACAGAGAGATCTTGGTGTCCAGGTGCATAAATCCCTGAAGGTTGCTACCCAGGTTAATAGTGCTGTTAAGAAGGCATATGGTGTGTTAGCTTTTATTAGTAGGGGGATCGAGTTTCGGAGCCACGATGTCATGCTGCAGCTGTACAAAACTCTGGTGAGACCGCACCTGGAGTATTGCGTGCAGTTCTGGTCACTGCATTATAGGAAGGATGTGGAAGCTATGGAAAGGGTGCAGAGGAGCTTTACTAGGATGTTGCCTGGTATGGAGGGAAGGTCTTACGAGGAAAGGCTGAGGGACTTGGGGTTTTTTTCGTTAGAGAGAAGGAGGAGGAGAGGTGACTTAATAGAGACATATAAGATAATCAGAGGGTTAGATAGGGTGGATAGTGAGAGTGTTTTTCCTTGAATGGTGATGGCAAACACGAGGGGACATAGCTTTAAGTTGAGGGGTGATAGATATAGGACAGATGTCAGAGGTAGTTTCTTTACTCAGAGAGTAGTAGGGGTGTGGAACGCCCTGCCTGCAACAGTAGTAGACTCGCCAACTTTAAGGGCATTTAAGTGGTCATTGGATGGACATATGGATGAAAATGGAATAGTGTAGGTCAGATGGTTTCACAGGTCGGCACAACATCGAGGGCCGAAGGGCCTGTACTGCACTGTAATATTCTAAGGTCCTGGGGGAAATACTGAGCTGTCACAGCATTAAATGCAGTTCTTGGTGGGAAATACTCAGCTGTCACAACATTAAACACAGGTGCTGTGGCAAATACTGAGCTATCACATCTTTAAGCACAGGGTCTGGGGGAAATACTGAACTGTCACATCTTTAAACACAGGGTCTGGGGGAAATACTGAGCTGTCCCATACGTAATGACAGATCCTGGGGGAATAACGGAGCTGTCACAACTTTAAGCACCGGTCCTGGGGGAAATACAGAGCTGTCACAATTGTAAACACAGGTCCTGGGGGAAAGACTGAACTGTCACAGCTTTAAACACAGGTCTTGGGGGAAATACTGAGCTGTCACAACTACAAAGACGATTCCTGCGGGAATTACTGAGCTTTCACAACTGTAAACACAGGGCCTGGGTGAAATACTGAACTGTCTCAACTGTAAACACAGAGCCTGGAGGAAACATTAATCTGTCACAACTTTAAAGAAAGGTCCTGGGGGAAATACTGAGCTGTCACAACTGTAAACACAGGGCCTGGTGGAAATACTGAATAGTCACAACTGTAAAAACAGGGCCTGGGGCAAACGCTGATCTGTCACAACTTTAAATAAAGGCCTGGGGGTAATACTGACGTGTCATAACTTTAAACACATGCCCTGGAGGAAATACTGAACTGTCACAACTTTAAAGACAGGCCCTGGGGGAAATACTGAGCTGTCACAATTTTAAAGACAGGCCCTGGGGGAAATACTGAGCTGTCACAATTTTAAACACAGATCTAGGGGGAAATACTGAACTGTCACAACTTTAAAGACAGGTCCTGGGGGAAATACTCAGCTGTCACAACTTTACACACAGGTCCTGTGGCAAATACTGAGCTGTTTCAACTTTACAGACAGGTCCTGGGGGAAATACTGAGCTGTCACAACTTTAAACACAGGTCCTGTGGCAAATACTGAGCTGTTACAACTTTAAAGACAGGTCCTGGGGGAAATACTGAGCTGTCACAACTTTAAACACAGGTTCTCGGGGAAATACTGAGCTGTCACAAATTTAAAGACAGGGCCTGGGGGAAATACTGAGCTGTCACAACTGTAATCACAGGTCTTTGCAGAAACACTGAACTGTCACAACTTTAAACACAGATCCAGGGGGAAATACTGAACTGTCACAACTTTAAACACAGATCCTGTGGCAAATACTGAGCTGTTACAACTTTAAAGACAGGTCCTGGGGGAAATACTGAGCTGTCACAACTTTAAACACAGGTTCTCGGGGAAATACTGAGCTGTCACAAATTTAAAGACAGGGCCTGGGGGAAATACTGAGCTGTCACAACTGTAATCACAGGTCTTTGCAGAAACACTGAACTGTCACAACTTTAAACACAGATCCAGGGGGAAATACTGAACTGTCACAACTTTAAACACAGATCCAGGGGGAAATACTGAACTGTCACAACTTTAAACACAGATCCAGGGGGAAATACTGAACTGTCACAACTTTAAAGACAGCTCCTGTGGGAAATACTGAGCTGTCACAACTGTAAACACAGGGCCTGGAGGAAATATTGAGCTGTCACACGGTAAACACCGGGCCTGGAGGAATCGCTAATCCGTCACAACTTTAAAGAAAGGTCCTGGGGAAAATACTGAAATGTCACAACTGTAAACACAGGGCCTGGGGGAATTATAAATAGAATTAGAACATGACAGCGCAGTACAGGCCCTTCGGCCCTCGATGTTGCACCGACCTGTGAAACCATCTGACCTACACTATTCCATTTTCATCCATATGTCTATCCAATGACCACTTAAATGCCCTTAATGTTGGCGAGTCTACTACTGTTGCAGGCAGGGTGTTCCACGACCCTACTACTCTCTGAGTAAAGAAACTACCTCTAACATCAGTCCTATATCTATCACCCCTCAACTTAAAGCTATGTCCCCTCGTGTTTGCCATCACCATCCGAGGAAAAAGACTCTCACTATCCACCCTATCTAACCCTCTGATTATTTTATATGTCTCTATTAAGTCACCTCTCCTCCTCCTTCTCTCTAACGAAAACAACCCCAAATCCCTCAGCCTTTCCTCGTAAGACCTTCCCTCCATACCAGGCAACATCCTAGTAAATCTCCTCTGCACCCTTTCCAAAGCTTCAACATCCTTCCTGTAATGCGGTGACCAGAACTGCACGCAATACTCCAGGTGCGGTCTCACCAGAGTTTTGTACAGCTGCAGCATGACCTTGTGGCTCCGAAACTCGATCCCCCTACTAATAAAAGCTAACACACCATATGCCTTCTTAACAGCCCTATTAACCTGGGGAGCAACTTTCAGGGATTTATGCACCTGGACACCAAGATCTCTCTGTTCATCTACACTACCAATAATCTTCCCATTAGCCCAGTACTCTGCATTCCTGTTACTCCTTCCAAAGTGAATCACCTCACACTTTTCCACATTAAGCTCCATTTGCCATCTCACAGCCCAGCTCTGCAGCCTATCTGTGTCCCTCTGTACCCTACAACATCCTTAGGCACTATCCACAACTCCACCGACCTTCGTGTCATCCGCAAATTTACTAACCCACCCTTCCACACCCTCTTCCAGGTCATTTATAAAAATGACAAACAGCAGTGGCCCCAAAACAGATCCTTGCGGTACACCACTCGTAACTAAACTCCAGGATGAACATTTGCCATCAACCACCAGCCTCCGTCTTCTTTCAGCTAGCCAATTTCTGATCCAAAGCTCTAAATCACCTTCAACCCCATACTTCAGTATTTTCTACAATAGCCTACCGTAGGGAACCTTATCAAACGCCTTACTGAAATCCATATACACCACATCCATGGCTTTACCCTCATCCACCTGTTTGGTCACCTTCTCGAAAAACTCAATAAGGTTTGTGAGGCACGACCTACCCTTCACAAAACCGTGCTGACTATTGCGAATGAACTTATTCTTTTCAAGATGATTATAAATCCTGTCTCTTATAACCTTTTCCAACATTTTACCCACAACCGAAGTAAGGCTCACAGGTCTATAATTACCAGGGCTGTCTCTACTCCCCTTCTTGAACAAGGGGACAACATTTGCTATCCTCCAGTCTTCCGGCACTATTCCTGTCGACAATGACGACATAAAGATCAACGACAAAGGCTCTGCAATTTCCTCCCTGGCTTCCCAGAGAATCCTAGGATAAATCCCATCTGGCCCAGGGGACTTATCTATTTTCACACTTTCCAAAATTGCTAACACCTCCTCCTTGTGAACCTCAATCCCATCCAGCCTAGTTCTCTGAATCTCAGCATTCTCCTCGACAACATTTTCTTTCTCTACTGTGCTGTCACAACTTTAAACACAGGGCCTGGGGGAAATACTGAGCTATCAAAACTTTAAATATGGGGCCTGGGGGAAACACTGAAATGTCACAACTTTAAAGACAGGTCCTGGGGGAAATACTGTGCTGTCACAACTTTAAACACAGGTCCTGGGGGAAATACTGAACTGTCACAGCTGTGAACACAGGGCCTGGGGGTAATACTGAACTGTCATATCTTTAAACACATGCCCTGGAGGAAATACTGAACTGTCCCAAACTTAATCACAGGGCCTGGGGGAAACATTGAACTGTCACAACTGTAAACATAGGGCCTGGGGGAAATACTGAGCAGTCGCAACTGTAAACGCAGGTCCTGGGGGATACACCTCCTTAACCAATTTATGGACCTGTCCTGCTACCTTCAGGGATCCATGGGCATTCACTCCAAGGTCATTCAATTCATCTTCAGCTCTCCATATTCTCCCAATCAAAAACACTTGGCTATCCACCTGAAGGAATAAATTCTCCATGTCTATCCATTCCCATCGAACACTCTCAGAGAAGGTACCACACTGGTTAGATACAGCGTAAAGCTCTGTTTAAACTGTCCCTGGAGTGTCGGATTAACCTGGGTCACTCACTGTGCCTCAGCCACTGAGACGCTCCTGCATCACTTGCCTTAATGTAAGTGGATACCGGGTTTGGGAGCAGGACGGGCACGAGATTAGGGCGACTGCCCATGTGGAGGATAAACATCAGCAATCCCTCGGAGAATCAGTACACACCAGCGAGAATGAAAAAAAAATGTATCTGGTGTTGAAATTGTGAGCCTTGCATTGCAGAATGCTTTAGCATTTGGTAAGAATGTTGAGCCAGTGAAATTTTGCTGCAGTGGGATGAATAGATACTCCATGAACGTATTACAAAAGTAAAGTACGGTGTGTACTGTAAATATGAACTGAAATGACTGCAATAGCAATGTAACTGATCCATTTTCAGTTGAATTTTATGACTACAGTTATACCTGCTATCCTGTGAGAATGTAGATAAAACACGATGAGATGAAGTCAAAGTGGCCACTGTTGAATTTGCTAGCTTGATATTTGTGGGAACACAAGGGTTAAGTAAGTTAAAAATATTAAATGGTCAATTCACTTGTACAATTAAACACTTAACAGACATCGCTATGGAATGTCCTATGTGCTGCATTCTTACTCCTGCATCTACTCTGTTCGGACTCCTCATGATTTTGAACAGCTCTATCAAATCTAATCTCAAGTTTCTCTTTTCTATGGAGAACAACCCCAACTCTCCAATCTATCCACGTAACTGACGTCCCTCATCGCTGGAAACGATCTCATGAATTTTTTCTGCACCCTCTCTAATGCCTTCACATCCTTCTGAAAGTGCGGTGTCCACTGTTGGACACAATACTAGTTAAAGTTGAACCAGTGTTTTATAAAGCTTCATCATAACCTCCTTGCTTTTATACTCTAAGCCTCTATTTACAATGCCTGGGATCCCACATGCCTTTTAACCACTTTCTAAAATAGCCCTGCCACCTTCAATTTGTGCACAGATATCCCCAGGTCTCTCTGTTCCTGTACCCACTTCAGAATTGTATCCTTTATTTTTTATTGCCTCTCCTCATTCGTCCTACCAAAATACGTCACTTTACACTTCTCTGCACCATATTTCATCTGCCACGTGATCTTCTCTGGTGAGAAACTATTAAATGTTGGTGTTCAGAGGGATTTGGCTGTCTTTGTACACAGATCACACAAAGTTAACATATTGGTGAAAAAAGAAAGGCAAATGGTTTCTTGCTCTTTATTGCAAGGGATTGGAGTACAAGAGTAAGGAAGTCTCAATGCAATTGGTGAGAAGATTGCTAGAATAAAGTGTACTGGTTTGGTCTCCATACCTAAGAAAGGATATACTTGCCTTACATTCAGGACAACAAAGAGTCACGAGATAATGGTGGAGCAGACTTGAGGGGCCTTATGGCTTACTCCTACTCTTATTTGTTCTGTTCTTCAGTTCAAATGACAGAGAGTGACAGGGAGATCCAGAAAGAGGGAGGAGGAGAGAGAGCGAACAAACAGGAAACACGCATGGGAACACCACCACCTGCAAGTTTCCCTTAAAGTCGCTCACCATCCTGACTTGGAATTATATCACTGCTCCTTAACTGTCACTGGATCAAAATCCTATAATTCCATTCTAACAGCACTATGAGTGTACCTACACCACGTTGGCTGCAGTGATTCTCGGAATCGGTTCACTGCCACTTTCTCAAACAGCAATTATGGATGGGCAATAAATCCTGGAATTACCAGTAACGCTAACATCCAACCAATGGATAAAGTAAAAGAAAAAATACACCGATCCATATCAGGTGATATTAGGCTCAAATGATCTTTGAAGGCGGCAGGACATATTAAGAGAGTAATTAGCAAAACATATGCGATCTTGGTCTTCAGGGAGACAAAGAGAGAGAGAGAGGGAGAGACGGGCAGCAAAAGGGAGGGAGAGATGGGGAGAGACAGGCAGATTGTAGGAGAACTTTTACATCTAACTGCGTTAAAAAATATCAAAAATTTAAAGGGACTGTGCACTGAAAAAGATGGCCGCTCACAACAACTATAGTCACACACCATCCTTACTTGAAATTATATTGCACTGGCTCAAGATCCTGGAACTCCTTCCCTAACAGCACTGTGGGTCTACCTACCCCACATGGACTGCAGTGGTTCAAGAACATGGCTCACCACCACCTTCTCAAGGAAAATTAGGGATGGGCAATAAATGCTGGCCCTGCCAGCGACACGCACGTCACTCGAATGAATTAAATAAAATAAAATTCGGCCCCGAGCCACTTAAGGAGATATTAGGCTAGGTGACCAAAACCCTGGTCAAATAGCTTGGATTTAGGGAGCATCTTCAAAGAGGAGAGAGAGTTAGTGAGACAGAGAGGTTTAGGAATGGAATTGCAGAGTTAGGGCCTTGGCAGCTTGAAGGCACGGCCACCAATTGTGGAACGATTCGAATTGGGGATGCTCAAGAATCCAGAAGTAGAGGATCGCAGATATTGGAGGATTGTGGAGCTGGAGGAGATTGCACAGATAGGGAGGGGTCATTTGTTGAAGATAATTCTAAATTTCTACCACCCTTTGTGTGTAGAAATGTTTCTTAACTTCACTCTTTAAAGACTTTTCGACTAATGTTCGATTTTTAGATTGTCAACCTCGTCGGAGACTCCCACAATCAGTGAAAAGAGTTTCTCTCTCTCTATCCCTTAGTTCCATTATTATCTTGTAAACTTTGATCAATTCACCTTTTTACCTTCTAAATTCCAGGGATACATCTACACTGTCCCATAAAATGCTGCCAAGCTGAGTACAGCCTGGAGTCAGCGACAGAGTAAATATCCATCTTCTCTGTTTTATCAAACACTCCCAGGGTAGGTACAGTCTGGGGTTAGATACAGAGTAAAGCTGCCTCTCCATCCAGATAGAGAGAGTAACAGTGAGAAAGACAGGGATAGATATAGAGACAGAATAACAGAGAGAGGGAAGGATAGCAATGGGGAGAGAGTACCAGTGAGAAAGGGGAAGAGATTGGGATGGAGAGTGTCGGTCAGTGTACCTGCAAAGCTGTGTGCTGTAGCCTGGAAGGTACTGCACAGGTCCTTTTCTGTGAAAAATAACACACATCTTCAAAAATTCATAAAAATTTAAAGGGACTGCTCATGCAAAAAAACAAAATGAGCACTCAAAACAACTAACTTTTCATGGTAATATCTGAGCCAGCAGTAAACCCCCCCCCCCCTCCTATTTTAAACCTGGAGTAGACCCCCTCACATTTGAAACCGGGAGAAGACTCCCCTCCAATTTTAAACCTGGCGTAAGTCCACATCACATTTTATACCTGGAGTAACCCCTCCACCACAGAATTTTAAACCTGGAGAGGCCCTACTCCCATTTTAATCTGGAGTCGATCCCCCTCCCATTTTAAACCTGGAGAAGCCCCTCTCCTATTTTTAACCTGCAGTAGACCCAGCTCCCATCTTAAACCTGAATACCCCCTCCCAATTTAAACCGGGATAGTCCCACCTCCCATTTGAAACACAGAGAATCCCCAACCCATTTTAAACCTGGAGAGCTCCCCTCCCATTTTAAACATGGAAAATTGTCCCTCCCATTTTGAAAATTACCCAATTCTCTCTGTGAACATCGCCCTCAAATTCTCCCCTGCCTCCACTGTAAACACACCTCCCTTTCTAAGTTACCCTCTCGGCCCAGTAAAAGACGCCCGTCTCTATTCAGTCCCAATCTGTATCATCTCCCTTGTGAACATCCCCCATCTGTGTAACTGCCGTCCCAGTGAACAGCCCCCTGTGTATTCCAATCTCCAGCACTTTCCAAGGTGTGGCTCCATCTCCCAACAGTCTCTAATTCATTTTAATTCCAGTCCGGATAAGCCACTGGAATTCTATCAAATGGCTCTCAGGCCCCCGGCACCTTCAACTCTTGTCTGGTCAAACACAAGGGCGGGCAGAGAGCAAGTATCTGAAGAGGCTAACTGGCATTGTGAGCCTTTTATGCACAGCAGGATCCCAGTCGCAGACACATCTCTCCCTGTAGAAAGGTGTTTCACCTGTTCTCCCCATTAGCATCAGCGAATCAGACTGAGGTGCACACACACACACACACACACACACACACACACACACACACGCTGGTTGGAACAGGGATAGACAAAGTCATTCAGCCCTTTGAACTTGTCCCACCGATGTTAGATCATGGCTGGCCTTTCCCTTCCCCCACCGGGCCACAAGAAGACAAGCAGAGACAGTCGGGGAGCGGATACACAGAGAGGCAAAGAAACGCTGGGCTAGAATTGGACTTGGTGCCAATAGTATAAACCGGGGAGGGGGCAGCAGGTTCAGCATCTCTCTGCTATTTTACCTCCATTGGGAGGAGAACGCAGAAGAGGTGGAAAGCAGGATCCCGGTTCACACTCACCCTGTACAATACCATGGCAGCGAGTTCAAATCCACCCCCAGAGAGTGGAACAGAGGCACAGAAAACAGAGATCCAGGGATCAGGACAGAATTGACTGAGCGAGAGAGTGAGAGAGAAACAAATGGAGAGGGAGATGGAGAATGAAAGAGAGGCAGGGAGTCAGAAAACAGTGAGAGAAACTAGGAGCAGAGGGCAGAAATACAAAAAAGGACAGATAGAGAGATGGAGGTGCAGCGAGAGAACGCAGCAGCAATGTAGATATTGAGAATAATCCCAGAAAAATAGAGAGATTACGAGACAGAAAGATGTCGAGCAGCAGATTTACAAAGTAAATAGTGATAGTGAGGCTAGGAATAGGGAGAGAGCACAGCTGAACACGTGGCTGCAGGAATGGTGTAGGAGGGAGGGCTTCCAGTTCTTGGATAATTGGACTGCATTCTGGGGAAGATGGGACCTGTTCAAACAGGACGGGCTGCATCTGAACCAGAGGGGCACCAATATCCTGGGAGGGAGGTTTGCTAGTACTGTTCGGGAGGGTTTAAACTAGTTTGGGAGGGGGATGGGAACCGGACTTGTAATCCAGGGACCAGTGGGTCCACTCAGAAAGACAAAGAGTGTAGTGAGGTATTGGGGAAGGTAGCACTGTCACAGAGGACAGATGGGCACGGAGAAGGGTTAAAGTGCGTATACTTCAACGCAAGAAGCATCAGGAATAAGGTGAGTGAATTGAAGGCGTGGATGGGCACTTGGGACTACGATGTTGTGGCCATCACTGAAACGTGGATAGGTGAGGGGGAGGAATGGTTTTTGGAGCTACCTGGTTATAGATGTTTTCATAAGATTAGGAATGGTGGTAAAAGAGGTGGGGGGGTGGCATTGTTAGTTAGAAATAGTGTAACAACTGCTGAAAGAATTTTCGAGGAGGATCTGCCGACTGAGGCACTGTGGGTTGAGGTCAGGAACAGGAAGGGAGCAGTCACCTTGATGGGAGTTTTCTATAGGCCCCCCAATAGCAGCAGGGAGGTGGAAGAGCAGATTGGGAAACAGATTTTGGAAAGGAGCAGAAGTCACAGGGTAGTAATTATGGGGGATTTCAACTTCCCAAATATTGATTGGCAACTCTTTAGATCGAATAGTTTGGATGGGGTAGTGTTTGTGCAGTATGTCCAGGAAGCTTTTCTGACTCAGTATGTAGACTGCCCGACCAGAGGGGAGGCAATATTGGATTTGGTACTAGGTAATGAACCAGGGCAAGTGATAGAGCTGTTGGTGGGCGAGCACTTTGGAGATAGTGATCACAATTCTGTAGCATTCACTGTGGTAATGGAGAGGGATAGGTATGTGCAACAGGGCAAGGTTTACAATTGGGGGAAGGGTAGATATGATGCTGTCAGGCAGGAACTGAGGAGCATAAGTTGGGAGCATATGCTGGCAGGGAAGGGCACGGTCGAAATGTGGAACTTTTTCAAGGAGCAGATAGTAGGGGCCATTGATAAGCATGTCCCTGTCAGACAGGGAAGGGATGGTCATGTGAGGGAACCGTGGTTGACAAGAGAGGTTGAGAGTCTTGTTAGGAAGAAGAAGGATGCGTATATAAAGTTGAGGAAAAAGGGCACAGGCATAGCTCTGGAGGGATACAAGATGGCCAGGAAGGATCTGAAGAAAGGGATTAGGAGAGCTAAGAGAGGGCATGAAAAATGCTTGGCGGGTAGGATAAAAGAAAACCCCAAGGCCTTTTACGCGTATGTCAGAAATATGAGGATGACTAGGGGGACCATAGGTCCGGTCAAGGACAATAGCGGGAGACTGTGTGTTGAGCCGGAAGAGATAAGTGAGGTTTTGAATGAGTACTTCTCTTCGGTATTTACGAATGAGAAGGGGTGTATTACTGAAGAGGACGGTGTGAAACAGACTGGTAAGCTCGAGGAAGTGCTCGTTAGGAGGGAAGATGTGTTGGGGTTTTTGAATAACTTGAAGATAGACAAGTCTCCCGGGCCTGACGGGGTATATCCAAGGATGTTATGGGAAGCAAGGGATGAAATTGCAGAGCCGCTGGCAATGATCTTTTCATCTTCTCTGCTGACGGGGGTGGTACCAGGTGATTGGAGGGTGGCAAATGTTGTGCCCCTGTTCAAGAAAGGGAATAGGAACAACCCTGGGAATTACAGGCCAGTTAGTCTTACTTCGGTGGTAGGCAAGTTGATGGAAAAGGTGCTGAGGGATAGGATTTCTGAGCATCTGGAAAGACACTGCTTGATTCGGGACAGTCAGCACGGTTTTGTGAGGGGTAGGTCTTGCCTCACAAGCCTGATTGAATTCTTTGAGCAGGTGACCAAGCAAGTGGATGAGGGTAAACCAGTGGATGTGGTGTACATGGATTTTAGTAAGGCATTTGATAAGGTCCCCCATGGTAGACTTATGGAGAAAGTCAGGAGGCATGGGATAGTGGGGAATGTGGCCAGTTGGATTAAGAATTGGCTAACTGATAGAAGGCAGAGAGTGGTCTTAGATGGTAAATACTCAGCCTGGAGCCCAGTTACCAGTGGCGTGCCGCAGGGATCAGTTCTGGGTCCTCTCCTCTTTGTGATTTTTATTAACGACTTGGATGAGGACGTCGAAGGGTGGGTCAGTAAATTTGCAGATGATACAAAGGTTGGTGGAGTTGTGGATACCGAGGAGGGCTATTGTCGTCTGCAAAGGGACTTGGATAGGTTGCAGTGCTGGGCTGAAAAGTGGCAGATGGAGTTTAACCCTGAAAAGTGTGAGGTCGTCCATTTTGGAAGGACAAACATGAATGCAAAATACTGGGTTAACGGTAGGGTTCTTGGGCATGTGGAGGAGCAGAGAGACCTTGGGGTCTATGTGCATAGATCATTGAAAGTTGCAACTCAAGTGGATAGGGCTGTGAAGAAGGCATATGGGGTGTTAGCGTTCATTAGCAGAGGGATTGAATTTAAGAGCCGTGAGGTGATGATGCAGCTGTACAGGACCTTGGTAAGGCCTCATTTGGAGTACTGTGTGCAGTTCTGGTCGCCTCATTTTAGGAAGGATGTGGAAGCCTTGGAGAGGGTGCAGAGGAGATTTACCAGGATGTTGCCTGGAATGGAGAATAAGTCTTACGAGGAAAGGCTGAACATTCTAGGCCTCTTCTCATTAGAAAGGAGAAGGATGAGGGGTGACATGATAGAGGTTTATAAGATGATCAGGGGAATAGATAGGGTAGACAGTCAGAAACTTTTTCCCCGGGTGGAGCAAAGCGTTACAAGGGGTCATAAATTTAAGGTGAAGGGTGGGAGATATAAGGGGGATGTCAGGGGAAGGTTCTTTACCCAGAGAGTGGTCGAGGCATGGAATGCCTTGCCCGGGGAAGTTGTTGAGTCAGAAACTTTAGGGACTTTCAAAAGGCTTTTGGATAGGTATATGGATAAAGGAGAATGATGGGGTATAGATTAAATTGTCCTTGACAGAGGACAAAGGATCGGCACAACATTGTGGGCCGAAGGGCCTGTTCTGTGCTGTATGTTCTATGTTCTATGTTCTATGTTCTATGTAAGGTGCAGATTCAGAATAGAGAGGGCTGTCTCGGGCAGGGGTGTGGGAAATGCAGAGATAATCTTGCAGGAAATGATATGTGGAACTGAGTGAGAGAGAAATGCACTGAGAGACTGATAAAGATGCAAAGAGTTGCAGAAAGAGAAAGAAAGGGGAAATGTTCTATGTTCTATGTTTGTGAGATCAAAGACAGAGGCATGAGATATAAAGGATGTTGAGAGATGCAGAGACAGGGATTTAAAGATGTGAAGAAACTAAGTGATGAACAAGGAGGGAAGGGGTAGAGAAATAGTTGTAGCAAGAGATGGACAGAGGGAAATATATGGGATTGCATTGACTGTTCTGGGACAGCGCTTCCCAAATTATTTACTTCAGTGGCCCCTCCAGTCCCCTCCCTTGTGGTAAAAAGACCCCGCTCCCCAAAGCACAAAATCAAAATACTGCAGATGCTGGAAATCTGAAATAAAAACCGTACTGGAAACAATGAGCATTTCCAGAACTTTGATTTTATATCAGCCACGAAAAGACAAGGTCTTCTTTCCTGAATCTAAAAATGAATTAGACAATAACACATATGTATTCATTATTATTTTCCTCTCTGGTTAAAGCTCTTTCCTGAGAATTCCACTTGCCAAAAGATTCTCCCTCTGCATCATCAAAGCTGCAATTTCTGGAAAGATTCTCCTTGGGAATAAGAGAAATAAAAAATGATTAAAACAAAGCAAAACGTTGTTTAACATCAAACAAACACAGCAAGAGCCCAGGGCTCTTTCTCTCATTCACTGACATAAAACAATCTCTCAGTGGCTCCCCATCTTACAAACACATCCCCCAATACAGAGAATGAGGGGTGATGGGAGATGTGTCAGAGGGTTTTAGGAGCTCAGTACATGCCCATTGTCCTGTTAATCCAGGTAACATCGCCAGCGCTGAGCAGAGACATGACAAGGAGCTGCTTCCTGATGACCTGCAAACTTTTCAGTCCAAACGCCATTGTGGGCAACATTGCTGTAATTTACAGACAGACATTTGCAGCAATCAGCTCCATTCTGTTCCCAGAAACTGTGAAATTCTCTTTTTTTTTAAAACTGAGTTGAACGTGCTGACACTTAATCACTGCCCCAGCATTTAATTTACCAAAAGTCAAGACACCGTCAAGAGTGGGAAATGTGGTTTGCAGGGTTGCGATTGGCTGTGGAGCATCTTTACAGGGGCTGGGAGCTGGGCAGTGACTAAACACTGCAGAACCCCCAGAGCCTGTGGGTCTCCCTCTATGTTTACCCTGTTACTTCCAGCTGTTACTCTCTCTCTCTCTCTGTATGTCTCCATTTCTGTGTGTGTGTGTCTCTACATTGTTTCTGCCTCATTGTAAAAATACACAAACACTGCTGACCCCATCCCCTCTCCCGTAGAAGGCTAAAGAGTGAAATCCACATTCTGAGACCTGAAAATCTGAATTCAAATATCCCCCAGGTGCCACATTTCACTGTCAAATTCAGCCATCAGCCTAAAAGACCGACATTATTCGGGAATGATAACAAGCCTTTACAAAACTTTGCATTTCGGCCACAGTCTGAAGGTGCGTTTCTGTGTTTCAGTCTCTGTGTCTGTGCGCCCAGGTGAATTGCAACTGATTACCGGGTGGGTGGGTGTGTGAGACAGAGAGTCCAGCTTTAATCCCCCTCTCCCTGTCCCAGTTTTAACCCTTTCCCCTAATTCTAACCCCTATCTCCCCCGTCCCAGGATTTTTTCACCGACCCACCCCTCCTCCCACCCCCATCATGGACGAGTTGTTGGACGGAAGGGGAGAGAGTCCAACGATGGAGCACAGACCGTGTGGGATGCTGAGTACTAAATATTTAATGTCCCTCACTGTCTTTCTCCCTCTATCTCTCTTTGTGTGTCTCTTTCCCCTTCTTTGTGCCTCTTTCTTTCTCTGGCTTTCCTTCTTTCTGTCTCTCTTTCGCTCTGAGTCTCTCTCTCTCTCCCCCCTCTCTCACTCTCTCTCTCTCCCTCTCTCTCTCTCCCTCTCTCTCTCTCTCTCTCCCCGCCCCCCCCCCCGCCCCTCTCTCTCTCTCTCCCTCTCTCTCTCTCTCCCCCCCCCCCCCCCGCCCCTCTCTCTCTCTCTCCCACTCTCTCTCTTTCTCTTTGGATATTTCTCTATTTTCTCTTTCGCCTCCAGCTATCTCTTTCCATATCTGTCTGTTTTTTTCTCTCTCTTCCTCTGTCTTATTATTTCGTTGGCTCTTTCTATTTGGCTCCTTCTCCTGAGAGCCTGCAAAAGGAAGAGATCTCTTCGCTCATAGACTGAGAAGATTTCTCTAATGTCTGCTCCCATCTATTTCTCACAAACCTTTGAACAAAGAACAAAGAACAAAGAAAATTACAGCACAGGAACAGGCCCTTCGGCCCTCCAAGCCTGCGCTGATCCAGATCCTCTATCTTAACATGTCGCCTATTTTCTAAGGGTCTGTATCTCTTTACTTCCTGCCCATTCATGTATCTGTCTAGATACATCTTAAAAGACGCTATCGTGCCCGCATCTACCACCTCCGCTGGCAACGCGTTCCAGACACCCACCACCCTCTGCGTAAAGAACTTTCCACGCATATCCCCCTAAACTCTTCTCCTCTCACTTTGAACTCGTGACCCCTAGTAATTGAATTCCCCACTCTGGGAAAAAGCTTCTTGCTATCCACCCTGTCGATACCCCTCATGATTCTGTACACCTCAATCAGGTCCCCCCTCAACCTCCGTCTTTCTAATGAAAATAATCCTAATATACTCAACCTCTCTTCATAGCTAGCGCCCTCCATACCAGGCAACATCCTGGTGAACCTCCTCTGCACCCTCTCCAAAGCATCCACATCCTTTTGGTAATGTGGCGACCAGAACTGCACGCAGTATTCCAAATGTGGCCGAACCAAAGTCTTATACAACTGCAACATGACCTGCCAACCCTTGTACTCAATACCCCGTCCGATGAAGGAAAGCATGCCGTATGCCTTCTTGACCACTCTATTGACCTGCGTTGCCACCTTCAGGGAACAATGGACCTGAACACCCAAATCTCTCTGTACATCAATTTTCCCCAGGACGTCTCCATTTACTGTATAGTTCACTCTTGAATTGGATCTTCCAAAATGCATCACCTCTAATTTGCCCTGATTGAACTCCATCTGCCATTTCTCTGCCCAACTCTCCAATCTATCTATATTCTGCTGTGTTCTCTGACAGTCCCCTTCACTATCTGCTACTCCACCAATCTTAGTGTCGTCTGCAAACTTCTCAATCAGACAACCTATACTTTCCTCCAAATCATTAATGTATATCACAAACAACAGTGGTCCCAGCACGGATCCCTGTGGAACACCACTGGTCACACGTCTCCATTTGAGAAACTCCCCTCTACTGCTACTCTCTGTCTCCTGTTGCCCAGCCAGTTCTTTATCCATCTAGCTAGTACACCCTGGATCCCATGCGACTTCACTTTCTCCATCAGCCTACCATGGGGAACCTTATCAAATGCCTTACTGAAGTCCATGTATATGACATCTACAGCCCTTCCCTCATCAATCAACTTTGTTACTTCCTCTCAAAGAATTCTATTAAGTTGGTAAGACATGACCTTCCCTGCACAAAACCATGTTGCCTATCACTGATGAGCCCATTTTCTTCAAATGGGAATAGATCCTATCCCTCAGTATCTTCTCCAGCAGCTTCCCTACCACTGACGTCAGGCTCACCGGTCGATAATTACCTGGATTATCCCAGCTACCTTTCTTAAACAAGGGGACAACATTAGCAATTCTCCAGTCCTTCGGGACCTCACCCGTGTTTAAGGATGCTGCAAAGATATCTGTTAAGGCCCCAGCTATTTCCTCTCTCGCTTCCCTCAGTAACCTGGGATAGATCCCATCCGGACCTGGGGACTTGTCCACCTTAATGCCCTTTAGAATACCCAACACTTCCTCCCTCCTTATGCCGACTTGACCTAGAGTAATCAAACATCTGTCCCTAACCTCAACATCCGTCATGTCGCTCTCCTCGGTGAATACCGATGCAAAGTACTCATTTAGAATCTCACCCATTTTCTCTGACTCCACGCATAACTTTCCTCCGTTGTCCTTGAGTGGGCCAATCCTATCTCTAGCTACCCTCTTGCTCCTTATATATGAATAAAAGGCTTTGGGATTTTCCTTAACCCTGTATGCTAAAGGTATTTCATGACCCTTTTAGCCCTCTTAATTCCTCGTTTCAGATTGGTCCTACATTCCCGATATTCTTTCAAAGCTTCGTCTTTCTTCAGCCTCCTAGACCTTATGTATGCTTCCTTTTTCCTCATAGCTAGTCTCACAATTTCACCTGTCATCCATGATGACACAAGAACCCCAAGAGAGAAAAGTCTCCTTCAGTGAACAAGGTTTAAGAAGAATAATGGGCCCCAACGAAAAGCAAGATTACCGACAATAAAGGACTCGACAGTGAGCTCAAAGAACAGTAACAACAACTCTGCAGATATTTCCTCAAACATTTCTACTTTTTTATTCTGCTCTTTTCTGTCACTATTTGCATGCGTGTATCGTGTATGCATGCAAGCGCGGGTGCGTCTTGTATCTGTAGACATCAACCAAATTAGAGTTCAAGTTTAATACATGTCAACTTTTCTTCTTTAAATCTGAGAAAGACTGTTTGTGCTTCTTTCTTTGCCTTAAAATTGGAAAGCGTTGAACAAGGATTTGCCAAGGAGGGACTAAGATTATCCATTGTCTTCATCCCATCTTTTTTTAATCTGTATTTCCTTGCTCCTCTTTCACTTTCTCGCTGAAATGTTCTCTCTTTCCCCCTTCCCTCTTTTTCCAAGTCAAGTTTTGAAAATTATTTTTCAGCCTCAAGTTTTTCATTTTCCATTTCTTACTGAATTCCAGTCAATTTAACTGTTTCACTCACTGACTTACTCTATTCTTCTTCTTCTAATTTCCGATGTTGGTCTATTTCATTAATTATCTCTGTTTTTTTTTGTACCTGATTTCAATTTTAACCCCAATTGTGCTGCCAACTATTTTAGCTTTCTCGTTTCTTAAAGATTTCAAGTCACTGATGGATATATTCTCCTCTCCCAGAAAAAAAAACGAACTGCTGCAACTGCAAATACAATTCTGATGGTATAGCCTTTAACCTATTATATGGGAAAGCTGGCTATTTGTTTTCTGTTTCAATATTTACTTGCCTTGTACTTCACGTAATTAGTGCTGGAAACGATACCAACAAGAGTTCCCAATTGATATGTTACGACCAAGGCGTGAGTAATGCACTGTTAACTCAGTCCCACTTCTCCATAGGTAGTCGCATATCATGTAAAGTTTACCAGCTGGTGGAAAATTGCCAAATTGAGCACTCTATTTGTGCACCAGAATGAGTGCACCAAACTAGGTTTAATTCAACAGCAACATTGACTATTTATTAATAAACTAAATCTTAAACAATAATGATATAAATCTATGTCTGAAAGATTTTAAACTCCTTATTCTTCTTAACCCTCATGTACACAGACATGCACTCAAAAAACAGGTTAACCGGGTAAAAGGCTTTTTCGAATTATAACTGTTTCTTGGAAATAATAAAATAACTGGGTTTTCACGGTCTAGTTGGGTATTTCCTGGTCGGTGAAGCGTCCCAGAGTCAAAGAGTCAGATTCCACTCGAAGTAACTGCAGGCGATGTTGATGAACAGTCTGTGATGGGTAGGACGTCAAGGCAATTCGTTCGCAGTAGGCATCACACAAGGTGTGCCATGAGGGCTGGAACAACAGCTGTCAGTTCTCACACTCAATACAAAAGTTCCCCATAATAAATGCATGATTTCTGCAAATTCAGGACTTCTTCAAACACAAAAGGCAACAGTACAGCTTAATTCAGAGATTCTTCAGAGACAAGGGGCAACAGTAAACTGTTGCAAGTGAAATACAGGCTTCCTCTCTCCAGACAGACACAGCAACAAGGGTTCAGCCCCCACACATTTAATTCACACTCATTCAAAGTTTGTTTAAGTTCATAAGGAAATTGCAATTACTCTTGATGCAGGAATTATTTTCAAGAGAAAGACATTATTGGCTATATTTCTGGCAGGTCTAGCAGCGACTGAACACAATCCAAAAGTGAAACTAACTTTTTCAACAGTCATGTCACATGACAGTCATAAATTTCCCTGTCATTTCCCTGTTGACTTGTTTGGAAACAGGTGCCTTGCAGTCTGAGCTCAATCCACTCAGTCCACAATTCAAATATCAGCCCTTAAAGTATTGTCTTCGAAGAAAGATAGAAGGAATCATAAAACAGCTTTTATAAGGACAAGTTTTATTTTCAGAGCAGATCGATGGAACTGAGAATGGAATCAATGGAGTTGGAAGAGAGAGTATGGTTGCTGTTCCGCCTCCTGTCCTGCAGGGACCGCTCTGACAATCATCCTGCCACCTTTCTGTCGGGCTCTCTAAAAGTGAAATCTTCCTGCTGCCCCCTCTGTCCTTTGCTGTGTGTGATCAAGAGCCACCCACCCTCATCTGTGGATTTCCGGTCATCCAGCTGTCAGTCACCTCTTTTCTGCTGCTGCTACTGTTGGGCGTGTGTGACCTCTCCCCTGCCAGTGTATTTTGGGGCATCCAACAGTCAGTCACCCCTTGGAAGTTCGGGGTAAATATTACATTCATGGACTGGAAGAACTGGGAAAGTCTCTGGGCTGCTCGCGAATCGTTTTGTTTATACATTAATTGATGTAACTGGATCTGTCACCGCACTCTCAAACCACTCTCTGACCTTGGACTGAGTCACCACAGAAATAAATGTGTTTGGGGAGTAACTTAAGTTCAGCAACATCCATCCGACTTGTTGGAATATACATTCAGAGAGCCTGCAATACAAGAGATCTCTTCCTGCAATGTTGTAATATAAGAAATCTGGAACAAATACCAACCACAGGAACATGAAATTATCGGATATGGTGAAGAGTAAAATGACAGATTTCCTTCTGCTCTCCATCTCTGGGTCACTGTGATTCTCTCCCTTGCTGTCATCCCTTAGTCTCTTATGGACTCAAATGGTCACTAAAATGTGTTTGCCTGTCAGAGCGTTGAGGAACAGAATTAAAGCGATTGGGTACAATAGGGTTAAAAACATTTCAAATCTGTCAATTCATACTGATCCTGGATCAGTAAAATAGCTTGTCTTTGGAAAACAGAAGCATGATATATTGTTGATGCTCTCTGCAGGCTGATGTACAAAGTAGAAGCAGTCGTTTTCGAAACTGAGCAGCATGCAGATTGCTAAAAGAACCACAGTCATAATTTTCTCGGTGCAATATTTTCCTTCCAGCTTCTTGCAACAAATGGACACAAATTAATCAAAGGTGAAAGTGATGGTGAAGCAGACTGTAAAGTCTCTGGCAGCACCAGGCAGTACAGTGGTCACTATAAACACAGGGGTGATATCCAGGAAAGATATTGGAAAGTAATACGAATTGATACACTTCATTATCACGGCAGTAATAATGAGCAGTGGATCCGCCTTTGCCATGGACACCAGGAAGCCAATGGGCCGCAATTTCCACGGTTTAGCATCGCAGTCGCCAGTAAATTAACTGCATGAGAGAGAAGGGAAAAGGGACTCGAATTACTAATCAAACATTTTGCGAGTCCGAGCCAAAGAGTAAGGGAAGGGCTTTCGTCCCAAAAACAGGTTTGTTGGAGGCCGGTCAGAGGTAGAAATTAATAAGCAAATCACAACTGGCCTCCACGCCACCCAGTTCTGGGTTTAACCGAGCCGGAACAGGGAGGGGCAGGCAACTGCTCACAGGGGGCACGTTGGAAATGCAAATATTTAAATGAAACTGGAATTTTCTGATCTAATCTGTGTTCGACATCTAACTCTGGCCCCTGGTTATCCCCATTATAACACACACCGCAAACAAAAACACTCAGTATTGGCAGAGTCAGAACTGACACCCACTCCAGGATCAGACACTTCCCCTCCACCAAGATTGGATTTCCCCTGAGATTGGATTCTCCCCAGGATCAGACACTTCCACTCCACCAAGATTGGATTTCCACTGAGATTGGATTCTCCCCAGGATCAGACACTTCCCCTCCACCCAGATTGGATATCCCCTGAGATTGGATTCTCCCCAGGATCAGACACTTCCCCTCCACCAAGATTGGATATCCACTGAGATTGGATTCTCCCCAGGATCAGACACTTCCCCTCCACCAAGATTGGATATCCCCTGAGATTGGATTCTCCCCAGGATCAGACACTTACCCTCAACCAAGATAGGATATCCACTGAGATTGGATTCTCCCCAGGATCAGACACTTCCCCTCCACCAAGATTGGATATCCACTGAGATTGGATTCTCCCCAGGATCAGACACTTCCCCTCCACCAAGATTGGATATCCCCTGAGATTGGATTCTCCCCAGGATCAGACACTTCCACTCCACCAAGATTGGATATCCACTGAGATTGGATTATCCCCAGGATCAGACACTTCCCCTCCACCAAGATTGGATATCCACTGAGATTGGATTATCCCCAGGATCAGACACTTCCCCTCCACCAAGATTGGATATCCACTGAGATTGGATTCTCCCCAGGATCAGACACTTCCACTCCACCCAGATTGGATATCCACTGAGATTGGATTCTCCCCAGGATCAGACACTTCCCCTCCATGGATATCCCCTGAGATTGGATTCTCCCCAGGATCAGACACTTCCCCTCCACCAAGATTGGATATCCCTGAGATTGGATTCTCCCCAGGATCAGACACTTCCCTCCACCAAGATTGATATCCACTGAGATTGGATTCTCCCCAGGATCAGACACTTCCCCTCCACCAAGATTGGATATCCCCTGAGATTGGATTCTCCCCAGGATCAGACACTTCCCCTCCACCAAGATTGGATATCCACTGAGATTGGATTCTCCCCAGGATCAGACACTTCCACTCCACCCAGATTGGATATCCACTGAGATTGGATTCTCCCAGGATCAGACACTTCCCCTCCACCAAGATTGGATATCCCCTGAGATTGGATGCTCCCCAGGATCAGACACTTCCCTCCACCAAGATTGGATATCCACTGAGATTGGATTCTCCCAGGATCAGACACTTCCCCTCCACCAAGATTGGATATCCACTGAGATTGGATTCTCCCAGGATCAGACACTTCCACTCCACCCAGATTGGATATCCACTGAGATTGGATTCTCCCCAGGATCAGACACTTCCCCTCCACCAAGATTGGATATCCACTGAGATTGGATTCTCCCCAGGATCAGACACTTCACTCCACCAAGATTGGATATCCACTGAGATTGGATTCTCCCCAGGATCAGACACTTCCACTCCACCAAGATTGGATATCCACTGAGATTGGATTCTCCCCAGGATCAGAAACTTCCCCTCCAACAAGATTGGATATCCACTGAGATTGGATTCTCCCAGGATCAGACACTTCCCTCCACCCAGATTGGATATCCACTGAGATTGGATTCTCCCCAGGATCAGACACTTCCCCTCCACCAAGATTGGATAGCCACTGAGATTGGATTCTCCCCAGGATCAGACACTTCCCCTCCACCAAGATTGGATATCCCCTGAGATTGGATTCTCCCCAGGATCAGACACTTCCCCTCCACCAGATTGGATATCCACTGAGATTGGATTCTCCCCAGGGTCAGACACTTCCCCTCCACCAAGATTGGATATCCACTGAGATTGGATTCTCCCCAGGATCAGACACTTCCACTCCACCAAGATTGGATATCCACTGAGATTGGATTCTCCCCAGGATCAGACACTTCCACTCCACCAAGATTGGATATCCACTGAGATTGGATTCTCCCCAGGATCAGACACTTCCCCTCCAACAAGATTGGATATCCACTGAGATTGGATTCTCCCCAGGATCAGACACTTCCCCTCCACCCAGATTGGATATCCACTGAGATTGGATTCTCCCCAGGATCAGACACTTCCCCTCCACCAAGATTGGATATCCACTGAGATTGGATTCTCCCCAGGATCAGACACTTCCACTCCACCAAGTTTGGATTTCCCCTGAGATTGGATTCTCCCCAGGATCAGACACTTCCCCTCCACCAAGATTGGATATCCACTGAGATTGGATTCTCCCCAGGATCAGACACTTCCCCTCCACCAAGATTGGATATCCCCTGAGATTGGATTCTCCCAGGATCAGACACTTCCCCTCCACCAAGATTGGATATCCACTGAGATTGGATTCTCCCCAGGATCAGACACTTCCCCTCCACCAAGATTGGATATCCCCTGAGATTGGATTCTCCCCAGGATCAGACACTTCCCCTCCACCAAGATTGGATATCCCCTGAGATTGGATTCTCCCCAGGATCAGACACTTCCCCTCCACCAAGATTGGATATCCCCTGAGATTGGATTCTCCCCAGGATCAGACACTTCCCCTCCACCAAGATTGGATATCCCCTGAGATTGGATTCTCCCAGGATCAGACACTTCCACTCCACCCAGATTGGATATCCACTGAGATTGGATTCTCCCCAGGATCAGACACTTCCCCTCCACCAAGATTGGATATCCCCTGAGATTGGATTCTCCCCAGGATCAGACACTTCCCCTCCACCAAGATTGGATATCCACTGAGATTGGATTCTCCCAGGGTCAGACACTTCCCCTCCACCAAGATTGGATATCCACTGAGATTGGATTCTCCCCAGGATCAGACACTTCCACTCCACCAAGATTGGATTTCCCCTGAGATTGGATTCTCCCCAGGATCAGACACTTCCCTCCACCAAGATTGGATATCCACTGAGATTGGATTCTCCCCAGGATCAGACACTTCCCCTCCACCAAGATTGGATATCCCCTGAGATTGGATTCTCCCCAGGATCAGACACTTCCCCTCCACCAAGATTGGATATCCACTGAGATTGGATTCTCCCCAGGATCAGACACTTCCCCTCCACCAAGATTGGATATCCCCTGAGATTGGATTCTCTCCAGGATCAGACACTTCCCCTCCACCAAGATTGGATATCCCCTGAGATTGGATTCTCCCAGGATCAGACACTTCCCCTCCACCAAGATTGGATATCCCCTGAGATTGGATTCTCCCAGGATCAGACACTTCCCCTCCACCAAGATTGGATATCCCTGAGATTGGATTCTCCCCAGGATCAGACACTTCCCCTCCACCAAGATTGGATATCCACTGAGATTGGATTCTCCCCAGGATCAGACACTTCCCCTCCACCAAGATTGGATATCCCTGAGATTGGATTCTCCCCAGGATCAGACACTTCACTCCACCAAGATTGGATATCCACTGAGATTGGATTCTCCCCAGGATCAGACACTTCCCCTCCACCAAGATTGGATATCCACTGAGATTGGATTCTACCCAGGATCAGACACTTCCCCTCCACCAAGATTGGATATCCCCTGAGATTGGATTCTCCCCAGGATCAGACACTTCCCCTCCACCAAGATTGGATATCCACTGAGATTGGATTATCCCAGGATCAGACACTTCCCCTCCACCAAGATTGGATATCCCCTGAGATTGGATTCTCCCCAGGATCAGACACTTCCCCTCCACCAAGATTGGATATCCACTGAGATTGGATTCTCCCCAGGATCAGACACTTCCCTCCCCAAGATTGGATATCCCTGAGATTGGATTCTCCCAGGATCAGACACTTCCCCTCCACCAAGATTGGATATCCACTGAGATTGGATTCTCCCCAGGATCAGACACTTCCCCTCCACCAAGATTGGATATCCCCTGAGATTGGATTCTCCCCAGGATCAGACACTTCCCCTCCACCAAGATTGGATATCCACTGAGATTGGATTCTACCCAGGATCAGACACTTCCCCTCCACCAAGATTGGATATCCCCTGAGATTGGATTCTCCCCAGGATCAGACACTTCCCCTCCACCAAGATTGGATATCCACTGAGATTGGATTATCCCCAGGATCAGACACTTCCCCTCCACCAAGATTGGATATCCCCTGAGATTGGATTCTCCCCAGGATCAGACACTTCCCCTCCACCAAGATTGGATATCCACTGAGATTGGATTCTCCCCAGGATCAGACACTTCCCCTCCACCAAGATTGGATATCCCCTGAGATTGGATTCTCCCAGGATCAGACACTTCCCCTCCACCAAGATTGGATATCCACTGAGATTGGATTCTCCCCAGGATCAGACACTTCCCCTCCACCAAGATTGGATATCCCCTGAGATTGGATTCTCCCAGGATCAGACACTTCCCCTCCACCCAGATTGGATATCACCTGAGATTGGATTCTCCCCAGGATCAGACACTTCCACTCCACCCAGATTGGATATCCACTGAGATTGGATTCTCCCCAGGATCAGACACTTCCCTCCACCAAGATTGGATATCCACTGAGATTGGATTCTCCCAGGATCAGACACTTCCACTCCACCAAGATTGGATATCCACTGAGATTGGATTCTCCCCAGGATCAGACACTCCCCTCCACCAAGATTGGATATCCACTGAGATTGGATTCTCCCCAGGATCAGACACTTCCACTCCACCCAGATGGATATCCACTGAGATTGGATTCTCCCCAGGATCAGACACTTCCCCTCCACCCAGATTGGATATTCACTGAGATTGCATTCTCCCCAGGATCAGACACTTCCACTCCACCAAGATTGGATATCCACTGAGATTGGATTCTCCCAGGATCAGACACTTCCCCTCCACCCAGATTGGATATCCACTGAGATTGGATTCTCCCCAGGATCAGACACTTCCCCTCACCAAGATTGGATATCCACTGAGATTGGATTCTCCCCAGGATCAGGACACTTCCACTCCACCCAGATTGGATATCCACTGAGATTGGATTCTCCCAGGATCAGACACTTCCCCTCCACCAAGATTGGATATCCACTGAGATTGGATTCTCCCAGGATCAGACACTTCCCCTCCACCAAGATTGGATTTCACTGAGATTGGATTCTCCCCAGGATCAGACACTTCCCCTCCACCAAGATTGGATATCCCCTGGGATTGGCTTCTCCCAGGATCAGACACTTCCACTCCACCAAGATTGGATATCCACTGAGATTGGATTCTCCCCAGGATCAGACACTTCCCCTCCACCCAGATTGGATATCCCCTGAGATTGGATTCTCCCCAGGATCAGACACTTCCCCTCCACCAAGATTGGATATCCCCTGAGATTGGATTCTCCCCAGGATCAGACACTTCTCCCTCCACAAGATTGGATATCCACTGAGATTGTATTCTCCCAGGATCAGACACTTCCCCTCCACCAAGATTGGATATCCACTGAGATTGGATTCTCCCCAGGATCAGACACTTCCCCTCCACCCAGATTGGATATCCCTGAGATTGGATTCTCCCCAGGATCAGACACTTCCCCTCCACCAAGATTGGATATCCCCTGAGATTGGATTCTCCCAGGATCAGACACTTCCCCTCCACCAAGATTGGATATCCCTGAGATTGGATTCTCCCCAGGATCAGACACTTCCCCTCCACCAGATTGGATATCCACTGAGATGGATTCTCCCCAGGATCAGACACTTCCCTCCACCAAGATTGGATATCCACTGAGATTGGATTCTCCCCAGGATCAGACACTTCCCTCCACCAAGATTGGATATCCACTGAGATTGGATTCTCCCAGGATCAGACACTTCCCTCCACCAAGATTGGATATCCACTGAGATTGGATTCTCCCAGGATCAGACACTTCCACTCCACCCAGATTGGATATCCATGAGATTGGATTCTCCCCAGGATCAGACACTTCCCCTCCACCAGAAGATTGGATATCCCCTGAGATTGGATTCTCCCCAGATCAGACACTTCCCCTCCACCCAGAATTGGATATCCACTGAGATTGGATTCTCCCAGGATCAGACACTTCCCTCCACCAAGATTGGATATCCACTGAGATTGGATTCTCCCCAGGATCAGACACTTCCCCTCCACCAAGATTGGATATCACTGAGATTGGATTCTGCCCAGGATCAGACACTTCCCCTCCACCAAGATTGGATATCCCCTGAGATTGATTCTCCCCAGGATCAGACACTTCCCCTCCACCCAGATTGGATATCCACTGAGATTGGATTCTCCCAGGATCAGACACTTCCCCTCCACCCAGATTGGATATCCACTGAGATTGGATTCTCCCCAGGATCAGACACTTCCCCTCCACCAAGATTGGATATCCCTGAGATTGGATTCTCCCCAGGATCAGACACTTCCCCTCCACCAAGATTGGATATCCCCTGAGATTGGATTCTCCCCAGGATCAGACACTTCCCCTCCACCAAGATTGGATATCCACTGAGATTGGATTCTCCCCAGGATCAGACACTTCCCCTCCACCAAGATTGGATATCCACTGAGATTGGATTCTCCCCAGGATCAGACACTTCCCCTCCACCAAGATTGGATATCCACTGAGATTGGATTCTCCCCAGGATCAGACACTTCCCCTCCACCAGATTGGATATCCCCTGAGATTGGATTCTCCCAGGATCAGACACTTCCCTCCACCCAGATTGGATATCCCTGAGATTGGATTCTCCCCAGGATCAGACACTTCCCTCCACCAAGATTGGATATCCCCTGAGATTGGATTCTCCCAGGATCAGACACTTCCCCTCCACCAAGATTGGATATCCACTGAGATTGGATTCTCCCCAGGATCAGACACTTCCCCTCCACCAAGATTGGATATCCACTGAGATTGGATTCTCCCCAGGATCAGACACTTCCCCTCCACCAAGATTGGATATCCACTGAGATTGGATTCTCCCCAGGATCAGACACTTCCCCTCCACCCAGATTGGATATCCACTGAGATTGGATTCTCCCCAGGATCAGACACTTCCCCTCCACCAAGATTGGATATCCACTGAGATTGGATTCTCCCAGGATCAGACACTTCCACTCCACCAAGATTGGATATCCACTGAGATTGGATTCTCCCCAGGATCAGACACTTCCCCTCCACCAAGATTGGATATCCACTGAGATTGGATTCTCCCAGGATCAGACACTTCCACTCCACCCAGATTGGATATCCACTGAGATTGGATTCTCCCCAGATCAGACACTTCCCCTCCACCCAGATTGGATATCCACTGAGATTGGATTCTCCCCAGGATCAGACACTTCCCCTCCACCAAGATTGGATATCCACTGAGATTGGATTCTCCCAGGATCAGACACTTCCCCTCCACCAAGATTGGATATCCACTGAGATTGGATTCTCCCCAGGATCAGACACTTCCCCTCCACCAGATTGGATATCCACTGAGATTGGATTCTCCCCAGGATCAGACACTTCCCCTCCACCAGATTGGATATCCACTGAGATTGGATTCTCCCCAGATCAGACACTTCCCCTCCACCAAGATTGGATATCCACTGAGATTGGATTCTCCCCAGGATCAGACACTTCCCCTCCACCAAGATTGGATATCCACTGAGATTGGATTCTCCCCAGGATCAGACACTTCCCCTCCACCCAGATTGGATATCCACTGAGATTGGATTCTCCCCAGGATCAGACACTTCCCTCCACCAAGATTGGATATCCACTGAGATTGGATTCTCCCCAGGATCAGACACTTCCCCTCCACCAAGATTGGATTTCCACTGAGATTGGATTCTCCCCAGGATCAGACACTTCCCCTCACCAAGATTGGATATCCACTGGGATTGGCTTCTCCCAGGATCAGACACTTCCACTCCACCCAGATTGGATATCCACTGAGATTGGATTCTCCCCAGGATCAGACACTTCCCCTCCACCCAGATTGGATATCCACTGAGATTGGATTCTCCCAGGATCAGACACTTCCCTCCACCAAGATTGGATATCCACTGAGATTGGATTCTCCCCAGGATCAGACACTTCCCATCCACCAAGATTGGATATCCACTGAGATTGGATTCTCCCCAGGATCAGACACTTCCCCTCCACCAAGATTGGATATCCACTGAGATTGGATTCTCCCCAGGATCAGACACTTCCCCTCCACCCAGATTGGATATCCCTGAGATTGGATTCTCCCCAGGATCAGACACTTCCCCTCCACCAAGATTGGATATCCCCTGAGATTGGATTCTCCCCAGGATCAGACACTTCCCTCCACCAAGATTGATATCCACTGAGATTGGATTCTCCCAGATCAGACACTTCCCCTCCACCAAGATTGGATATCCACTGAGATTGGATTCTCCCCAGGATCAGACACTTCCCCTCCACCAAGATTGGATATCCACTGAGATTGATTCTCCCCAGGATCAGACACTTCCCCTCCACCCAGATTGGATATCCACTGAGATTGGATTCTCCCCAGGATCAGACACTTCCCCTCCACCAAGATTGGATATCCACTGAGATTGGATTCTCCCAGGATCAGACACTTCCCCTCCACCCAGATTGGATATCCACTGAGATTGGATTCTCCCAGGATCAGACACTTCCCCTCCACCAAGATTGGATATCCCCTGAGATTGGATTCTCCCCAGGATCAGACACTTCCCCTCCACCAAGATTGGATATCCACTGAGATTGGATTCTCCCCAGGATCAGACACTTCCCCTCCACCAAGATTGGATATCCCCTGAGATTGGATTCTCCCCAGGATCAGACACTTCCCCTCCACCAAGATTGGATATCCACTGAGATTGGATTCTCCCCAGGATCAGACACTTCCCCTCCACCAAGATTGGATATCCCTGAGATTGGATTCTCCCCAGGATCAGACACTTCCACTCCACCAAGATTGGATATCCCCTGAGATTGGATTCTCCCCAGGATCAGACACTTCCCCTCCACCAAGATTGGATATCCACTGAGATTGGATTCTCCCCAGGATCAGACACTTCCCCTCCACCAAGATTGGATATCCCCTGAGATTGGATCTCCCCAGGATCAGACACTTCCCCTCCACCCAAGATTGGATATCCACTGAGATTGGATTCTCCCCAGGATCAGACACTTCCCCTCCACCAGATTGGATATCCCCTGAGATTGGATTCTCCCCAGGATCAGACACTTCCCCTCCACCAAGATTGGATATCCACTGAGATTGGATTCTCCCCAGGATCAGACACTTCCCCTCCACCAAGATTGGATATCCACTGAGATTGGATTCTCCCCAGGATCAGACACTTCCCCTCCACCAAGATTGGATATCCCCTGAGATTGGATTCTCCCCAGGATCAGACACTTCCCCTCCACCAGATTGGATATCCACGTGAGATTGGATTCTCCCCAGGATCAGACACTTCCACTCCACCAGATTGGATATCCCTGAGATTGGATTCTCCCCAGGATCAGACACTTCCCCTCCACCAGATTGGATATCCACTGAGATTGGATTCTCCCAGGATCAGACACTTCCACTCCACCCAGATTGGATATCCACTGAGATTGGATTCTCCCCAGATCAGACACTTCCCCTCCACCAGATTGGATATCCACTGAGATTGGATTCTCCCAGGATCAGACACTTCCACTCACCAAGATTGGATATCCACTGAGATTGGATTCTCCCAGGATCAGACACTTCCCTCCACCAGATTGGATATCCACTGAGATTGGATTCTCCCCAGGATCAGACACTTCCACTCCACCAAGATTGGATATCCCCTGAGATTGGATTCTCCCCAGGATCAGACACTTCCCCTCCACCAAGATTGGATATCCACTGAGATTGGATTCTCCCCAGGATCAGACACTTCCCCTCCACCAAGATTGGATATCCACTGAGATTGGATTCTCCCCAGGATCAGACACTTCCACTCCACCCAGATTGGATATCCACTGAGATTGGGATTCTCCCAGGATCAGACACTTCCCTCCACCAAGATTGGATATCACTGAGATTGGATTCTCCCCAGGATCAGACACTTCCCTCCACCAAGATTGGATATCCACTGAGATTGGATTCTCCCAGGATCAGACACTTCCCTCCACCAAGATTGGATATCCACTGAGATTGGATTCTCCCCAGGATCAGACACTTCCCCTCCACCAAGATTGGATATCCACTGAGATTGGATTCTCCCCAGGATCAGACACTTCCCCTCCACCAGATTGGATATCCCTGAGATTGGATTCTCCCCAGGATCAGACACTTCCCCTCCACCAAGATTGGATATCCACTGAGATTGGATTCTCCCCAGGATCAGACACTTCCCCTCCACCAAGATTGGATATCCACTGAGATTGGATTCTCCCCAGGATCAGACACTTCCCCTCCACCAAGATTGGATATCCACTGAGATTGGATTCTCCCAGGATCAGACACTTCCCCTCCACCAAGATTGGATATCCACTGAGATTGGATTCTCCCCAGGATCAGACACTTCCCCTCCACCAAGATTGGATATCCCCTGAGATTGGATTCTCCCCAGGATCAGACACTTCCCCTCCACCAAGATTGGATATCCACTGAGATTGGATTCTCCCCAGGATCAGACACTTCCCCTCCACCAAGATTGGATATCCACTGAGATTGGATTCTCCCCAGGATCAGACACTTCCCCTCCACCAAGATTGGATATCCACTGAGATTGGATTCTCCCCAGGATCAGACACTTCCCTCCACCAAGATTGGATATCCCCTGAGATTGGATTCTCCCCAGGATCAGACACTTCCCCTCCACCAAGATTGGATATCCACTGAGATTGGATTCTCCCCATGATCAGACACTTCCCCTCCACCAAGATTGGATATCCACTGAGATTGGATTCTCCCAGGATCAGACACTTCCCCTCCACCAAGATTGGATATCCACTGAGATTGGATTCTCCCCAGGATCAGACACTTCCCCTCCACCAGATTGGATATCCACTGAGATTGGATTCTCCCAGGATCAGACACTTCCCTCCACCAAGATTGGTATCCACTGAGATTGGATTCTCCCAGGATCAGACACTTCCCTCCACCAGATTGGATATCCCTGAGATTGGATTCTCCCCAGGATCAGACACTTCCCCTCCACCAAGATTGGATATCCACTGAGATTGGATTCTCCCCAGGATCAGACACTTCCCCTCCACCAAGATTGGATATCCCTGAGATTGGATTCTCCCAGGATCAGACACTTCCCTCCACCCAGATTGGATATCCACTGAGATTGGATTCTCCCCAGGATCAGACACTTCCCCTCCACCAAGATTGATATCACTGAGATTGGATTCTCCCCAGGATCAGACACTTCCCTCCACCAAGATTGGATATCCACTGAGATTGGATTCTCCCCAGGATCAGACACTTCCCTCCACCAAGATTGGATATCCCCTGAGATGATCCAGGATCTCTCTGATCCCCAGGATCAGACACTTCCAGCTCCACCAAGATTGGATATCCCTGAGATTGGATTCTCCCCAGGATCAGACACTTCCACCGTCACCAGATTGGATATCCACTGAGATTGGATTCTCCCCAGGATCAGACACTTCCCTCCACCAAGATTGGATATCCCCTGAGGATTGGATTCTCCCCAGGATCAGACACTTCCCTCCACCAAGATTGGATATCCACTGAGATGGATTCTCCCCAGGATCAGACACTTCCCCTCCACCAGATTGGATATCCACTGAGATTGGATTCTCTCCCAGGATCAGACACTTCCTCTCACCCATGATTGGATATCCACTGAGATTGGATTCTCCCCAGGTATCAGACACTTCCACTCCACCAAGATGGAATATCACACGTGAGTGGATTCTCCCCAGATCAGACACTTCCCCTCCACCAGATTGGATATTCCACTGAGATTGGATTCTCCCCAGGATCAGACACTGTCCCACTCCAACCAAGAGTGACTGAGATTGGATTCTCCCCAGGATCAGACACTTCCCCTCCACCAAGATTGGATATCCACTGAGATTGGATTCTCCCCAGGATCAGACACTTCCCCTCCACCAAGATTGGATATCCACTGAGATTGGATTCTCCCCAGGATCAGACACTTCCCCTCCACCAAGATTGGATATCCACTGAGATTGGATTCTCCCCAGGATCAGACACTTCCACTCCACCAAGATTGGATATCCCCTGAGATTGGATTCTCCCAGGATCAGACAATTCCCCTCCACCAAGATTGGATATCCACTGAGATTGGATTCTCCCCAGGATCAGACACTTCCCCTCCACCAAGATTGGATATCCCCTGAGATTGGATTCTCCCCAGGATCAGACACTTCCCCTCCACCAAGATTGGATATCCACTGAGATTGGATTCTCGCCAGGATCAGACACTTCCCCTCCACCAAGATTGGATATCCCCTGAGATTGGATTCTCCCCAGGATCAGACACTTCCCCTCCACCAAGATTGGATATCCCCTGAGATTGGATTCTCCCCAGGATCAGACACTTCCCCTCCACCAAGATTGGATATCCCCTGAGATTGGATTCTCCCCAGGATCAGACACTACCCCTCCACCAAGATTGGATATC